>NC_079190.1:265023169-266448169 GCF_029499605.1 Hyla sarda | reverse complement strand
TGGGAGGATTAGATACACAGCTCATCAGACAGATCACACATGGGGGAATTAGATATAGGGGCTCAACAAACAGTATCACACATGGGAGGATTAGATACACTGCTCATCAGACAGATCACACATGGGAGGATTAGATACACAGCTCATCAGTCATCACACATGGGGGAATTAGATATAGGGGCTCAACAAACAGTATCACACATGGGAGGATTAGATACAAAGCTCATCAGACAGATCACACGAGGGGGATTAGATACACAGCTCAAACAGTATCACTTATGGGGGGTTTAGATACACAGTTTAGCAGACAGATCACACATGGGGGATTAGATACACAGCTCAGCAAAAAGTATCACACATGGGGATTTAGATACACAGGCTAGCAGACAGATCACACATGGGGGGATTTGATACACAGCTCATAAGACAGATCACACACTGGGGGATTAGATACATATTTTATCAGACAGATCACACATGGGGGATTAGATACACATTTTAGCAGACCGATCACACATGGGGGATTCGATACACTGCTCAGCAAACAGTATCACACATGGGGAGTTTAGATACACAGCTCATTAGGCAGATTACACACTGGGGGATTAGATACACATTTTAGCAGACAGGCCACACACTGGGGGATTAGTGTGCGGGCTCCAGGCACTGCGCACCATGAGTCACCTAGACGTCATGTGCAGCCGTGCGCACTGTCGCCTGACCAATCAGCCCCCGCACTCTTAAAGCGGCCCCGGGCGGCATGTAAGGTCAGTCAGTGTACGGATGTGTGTAGTAGCGGTTGCGGCGCTGAGCGGGGGGGTTGATTTCGGGCTGGTGATGTCGGGGATGTTCGGTGGGGCTGGGGTTTAGTAGTGAGAGAAAAAAAAGGCCTGCAGCAGCGGGCCACGGCTGCGGTGATTAGGGTGTGCCTGTGCACACCCGGCACACCCCGTGCGCACGCCTATGTCAAGTATAAAAATAAAATATGGAAAAAATATTGAAGCAAGACTAAGGAATCACCTTGCAAATTGCATTTCTAAAACATACCAGTACAAGCCTAAAAGGAAATTTAAAAATAAAAGAACTTCCTGTGGAGCATATAGCATCTGAGAAGTACTGGAAGGATTAAGATTTTTAAATAGAAGTAATTTACAAATCTGTTTAACTTTCCAGCGGAGTATGATTTTATCATTAGTCTGCAGTTAAAAGGGACTTAAAGGAGTAGTCCAGTATAGAAATTTTTTATCCCTTATCCACAGAAAAATGCAAATGCAGCAGATGATTCCATACCTAAATCCGATCGTCATTGTATCCCAAACAACCTGGAATTGTTATTAAAGATAATACAGGTCTGGTCCTTGGTAATCCAGGTTTCTTGTTTAATACAACGCTGCAAACAAAGATGATGGTGGCTGGTTGTTAATGGCAGGACACGTAATATGGAGTTTCATAAATGAAACAGGATCGGCGATATATTATTTAAACCACTAAAACTTTTAATATATTGTTTCATATGTAATTATAATACACTTTGCTGTTTACTTTCTGTTAAAATTCTCAACCTTTATATGTTTTCAAGTTAGTTTGGTCTCCTCCCGGCCTGGCAGGAGACCAAACTCAGGAAGTGTGTGTGGGGCATGGTGAGGCATAGCTCTATTCCACTTTCTCCTGCTGGCAGCTCACACAATGTGAGCAAGAGGAAAGGTATGATTAAGACCTTTTTAACCCCTTAACGACCACGTGGCCAGCTCCCGTTATGTGAAGCAAGCACAGGAGCTGATGTCTGGTATTAACCTTTTAGACACAGCGATGAATGTTGATTGCGGCATTTAAAACAGGAGAAAACAGTTGCCGGTTAGCTCAGTGGGCTGTTCGGGACCGCTGTGGTGAAATCTCAGGGTCCCAAACAGCTGAGAGGACAGCAGGAGGCTTCTTACCTTGCTTCTCGCCATCTGATCGTCGCTCTGCTGCTCCATGCCTGAGATCCAGGCTGGAGCAGCAGAGCACTGATAACACTGATAAATGCTTAGCTATGGCATAGCATTAAACAATGTATGCAATCCAAGATTGCATGTAATAGTCCCCTAAGGGGACTAAATTTTTTTTTTTAAGTTTTTAAAAAGTTAATAAATGGGGTTTAACCCCTTCAGTAATAAAAGTTTGAATCACCCCCCTTTTCCCACTTAAAAAAAAATAAACATATGGGTTATTGCTGCGTGTGTAAATGTCCAAACTATAAAAATAGAATGTTAATTAAACCACACGGTCAATGGCGTACATGTAAACAAAATTCAAAGTCCATAATTGCGTATTTTTGGTCACTTTGTATACCTTAAAAAATTTATAAAAAGCAATCAAAAAGTCCCATCAAAACAAAAATGGTATCAATAAAAATCAGATCACGGCGCAAAAAATTTGCCCTCATACATCCCTATATATGGAAAAATAAAAAAGTTGTAGGGGTCAGAAGATGACAATTTTACACATGCTAATTTTGGTGCATGTAGTTATAATTTTTCTAAGTAGCAAAACTAAATCAAACCTATATAAATTAGGTATACTTGTAACTGTATGTACCTACAGAATAAAGATATGGGTTTTTACCAAATAGTGCATTGCGTGGAATCAGAAGTCCCCAAATTCACTAAATGGTGTTTTTTTTTTTCCAATTTTGCCCTACAAACATTTTATTTCTGGTTTTGTGGTACATTTGGTGGGAAATGATTGATGTCATTACAAAGTACAATTGGTGGTGCAAAAATAAGCCCCCATATGAGTCTGTAGGGGCAAAATTGAAAGTGTTATGATTTTTAGAAGGTGATGAGGAAAAAATGAAAGTGCAAAAAACGGGAAAACCCTGCGTCCTTAAAGGAGTACTCTGATCTAAAAAAAAAATGGCACCATAGCGAAGTGTACTTGATTACCTTTCATCCCCGGTATTTTAGCATACTTCCGGGTACTGTAAGCATGGCCGTGACGTCATGAATGACGTTTTCCCAGCATGCTTACTCCTCTTCTTCCGCTCCCAACCCCTTCCCTCACTCCGGTTCCCAACCCCACAAATTATCCATGCATGCTTCAATCTCCCTTTACTCCGATTGCTAGCGTAACTAGCTATGTGAATATAACTTAGAGTTACTGCGGCGTAACTCTAAGTTATATTATTGGACGGGAGAGATCACATGTCCGGTACGATCAGGCTGCTGAGTGTGCAGGCGCGCCTCCCGCATGCTGATAGGAGGATAGAGGGAGAGGAGTTTACTCAGCAGAGCGAATAGCTGCTAAGTAAACAAGGGGGTTTATGAATATTCAGAGGTGGGAGTGAACGAGCGGCACTAGTGGGGGCTGGCATAACTCGGGGAGGAACAACACCATGATGACGATTCGTTCAAAAGATGCGTGGAACGAGTGTTATAATTGGCAAAGACAGGCTGCACTTCCGGAATCGCTATAAAACATGGATGACTTCATGTAACGCTACTGTTACGCCGAGCGCTCCGGGTCCCCGCTCCTCCCCGGAGCGCTCGCTTCACTCTCCCCGCGGCAGCGCTCCGGTCACGTCCTCTGACCCGGGGCGCTGCGATTCCGCTGCCAGCCGGGATGCGATTCGCGATGCGGGTAGCGCCCGCTCGCGATGCGCACCCCGGCTCCCCTACCTGACTCGCTCTCCGTCTGTTCTGTCCCGGCGCGCGCGGCCCCGCTCCCTAGGGCGCGCGCGCGCCGGGTCTCTGCGATTTAAAGGGCCACTGCGCCGCTGATTGGCGCAGTGGTTCCAATTAGTGTGTTCACCTGTGCACTTCCCTATATCACCTCACTTCCCCTGCACTCCCTTGCCGGATCTTGTTGCCTTAGTGCCAGTGAAAGCGTTCCTTGTGTGTTCCTTGCCTGTGTTTCCAGACCTTCTGCCGTTGCCCCTGACTACGATCCTTGCTGCCTGCCCCGACCTTCTGCTACGTCCGACCTTGCTTTTGCCTACTCCCTTGTACCGCGCCTATCTTCAGCAGCCAGAGAGGTGAGCCGTTGCTAGTGGATACGACCTGGTCACTACCGCCGCAGCAAGACCATCCCGCTTTGCGGCGGGCTCTGGTGAAAACCAGTAGTGGCTTAGAACCGGTCCACTAGCACGGTCCACGCCAATCCCTCTCTGGCACAGAGGATCCACTACCTGCCAGCCGGCATCGTGACAGTAGATCCGGCCATGGATCCCGCTGAAGTTCCTCTGCCAGTTGTCGCTGACCTCACCACGGTGGTCGCCCAGCAGTCACAACAGATAGCGCAACAAGGCCAACAGCTGTCTCAACTGACCATTATGCTACAACAGTTACTACCACAGCTTCAGCAGTCATCTCCTCCGCCAGCTCCTGCACCTCCTCCGCAGCGAGTGGCCGCTCCTGGGATACGCTTATCCTTGCCGGATAAATTTGATGGGGACTCTAAGTTTTGCCGTGGCTTTCTTTCCCAATGTTCCCTGCATCTGGAGATGATGTCGGACCTGTTTCCCACTGAAAGGTCTAAGGTGGCTTTCGTAGTCAGCCTTCTGTCCGGAAAAGCCCTGTCATGGGCCACACCGCTCTGGGACCGCAATGACCCCGTCACTGCCTCTGTACACTCCTTCTTCTCGGAAATCCGAAGTGTCTTTGAGGAACCTGCCCGAGCCTCTTCTGCTGAGACTGCCCTGTTGAACCTGGTCCAGGGTAATTCTTCCGTTGGCGAGTATGCCGTACAATTCCGTACTCTTGCTTCAGAATTGTCCTGGAATAATGAGGCCCTCTGCGCGACCTTCAAAAAAGGCCTATCCAGCAACATTAAAGACGTTCTGGCCGCACGAGAAATTCCTGCTAATCTACATGAACTTATTCACCTAGCCACTCGCATTGACATGCGTTTTTCCGAAAGGCGTCAGGAACTCCGCCAAGATATGGACTCTGTTCGCACGAGGCGTTTCTTCTCCTCGGCTCCTCTCTCCTCTGGTCCCCTGCAATCTGTTCCTGTGCCTCCCGCCGTGGAGGCTATGCAGGTCGACCGGTCTCGCCTGACACCTCAAGAGAGGACACGACGCCGTATGGAGAACCTCTGCCTGTACTGTGCTAGTACCGAACACTTCCTGAGAGATTGTCCTATCCGTCCTCCCCGCCTGGAAAGACGTACGCTGACTCCGCACAAAGGTGAGACAGTCCTTGATGTCTACTCTGCTTCTCCACGTCTTACTGTGCCTGTGCGGATGTCTGCCTCTGCCTTCTCCTTCTCTACAGTGGCCTTCTTGGACTCTGGATCTGCAGGAAATTTTATTTTGGCCTCTCTCGTCAATAGGTTCAACATCCCGGTGACCAGTCTCGCCAGACCCCTCTACATCAATTGTGTAAATAATGAAAGATTGGACTGTACCATACGTTTCCGCACGGAGCCCCTTCTTATGAGCATCGGATCTCATCATGAGAGGATTGAACTTTTGGTCCTCCCCAATTGCACCTCGGAAATTCTCCTTGGACTTCCCTGGCTTCAACTTCATTCCCCTACCCTGGATTGGTCCACTGGGGAGATCAAGAGTTGGGGGTCCTCTTGTTCCAAGAACTGTCTAAAACCGGTTCCCAGTAACCCTTGCCGTAACTCTGTGGTTCCTCCAGTAACCGGTCTCCCTAAGGCCTATATGGACTTCGCGGATGTTTTCTGCAAAAAACAAGCTGAGACTCTACCTCCTCACAGGCCTTATGATTGCCCTATCGACCTCCTCCCGGGCACTACTCCACCCCGGGGCAGAATTTATCCTCTCTCTGCCCCAGAGACTCTTGCCATGTCCGAATACGTCCAGGAGAATCTAAAAAAGGGCTTTATCCGTAAATCCTCCTCTCCTGCCGGAGCCGGATTTTTCTTTGTGTCCAAAAAAGATGGCTCCCTACGTCCTTGCATTGACTACCGCGGTCTTAATAAAATCACGGTTAAGAACCCGCTACCCCTTACCCCTCATCTCTGAACTCTTTGATCGCCTCCAAGGTGCCCACATCTTCACTAAATTGGACTTAAGAGGCGCCTATAACCTCATCCGCATCAGAGAGGGGGACGAGTGGAAAACGGCATTTAACACCAGAGATGGACACTTTGAGTATCTGGTCATGCCCTTTGGACTGTGCAACGCCCCTGCCGTCTTCCAAGACTTTGTCAATGAAATTTTTCGTGATCTGTTATACTCCTGTGTTGTTGTATATCTGGACGATATCCTAATTTTTTCTGCCAATCTAGAAGAACACCGCCAGCATGTCCGTATGGTTCTTCAGAGACTTCGTGACAACCAACTCTATGCCAAAATTGAGAAATGTCTGTTTGAATGCCAATCTCTTCCTTTTCTAGGATATTTGGTCTCTGGCCAGGGACTACAGATGGATCCAGACAAACTCTCTGCCGTCTTAGATTGGCCACGCCCCTCCGGACTCCGTGCTATCCAACGCTTTTTGGGGTTCGCCAATTATTACAGGCAATTTATTCCACATTTTTCTACCATTGTGGCTCCTATCGTGGCTTTAACCAAAAAAAATGCTGATCCCAAGTCCTGGCCTCCTCAAGCAGAAGACGCCTTTAAACGACTCAAGTCTGCCTTTTCTTCGGCTCCCGTCCTCTCCAGACCTGACCCTTCCAAACCCTTCCTATTGGAGGTTGATGCCTCCTCAGTGGGAGCTGGAGCTGTTCTTCTACAAAAAAATTCTTCCGGGCATGCTGTCACTTGTGGTTTTTTCTCTAGGACCTTCTCTCCAGCGGAGAGGAACTACTCCATCGGGGATCGAGAGCTTCTAGCCATTAAATTAGCACTTGAGGAATGGAGGCATCTGCTGGAGGGATCAAGTTCTCCTGTTATTATCTACACCGACCACAAGAACCTCTCCTACCTCCAGTCTGCCCAACGGCTGAATCCTCGCCAGGCCCGGTGGTCTCTGTTCTTTGCCCGATTTAATTTTGAGATTCACTTTCGTCCTGCCGATAAGAACATTAGGGCCGATGCTCTCTCTCGTTCCTCGGATGCCTCAGAAGTTGAACTCTCTCCGCAACACATCATTCCACCTGACTGCCTGATCTCCACTTCTCCTGCCTCCATCAGGCAGACTCCTCCAGGAAAGACCTTTGTTTCTCCTCGCCAACGCCTCGGAATCCTCAAATGGGGTCACTCCTCCCATCTCGCAGGTCATGCGGGTATCAAGAAATCTGTGCAACTCATCTCCCGCTTCTATTGGTGGCCGACTCTGGAGACGGATGTTGTGGACTTTGTGCGAGCCTGCACTATCTGTGCCCGGGATAAGACTCCTCGCCAGAAGCCCGCTGGTTTTCTTCATCCTCTGCCTGTCCCCGAACAGCCTTGGTCTCTGATTGGTATGGATTTTATTACTGATTTACCCCCTTCCCGTGGCAACACTGTTATTTGGGTGGTCGTTGATCGATTCTCCAAAATGGCACATTTCATCCCTCTTCCTGGTCTTCCTTCTGCGCCTCAGTTGGCTAAACAATTTTTTGTACACATTTTTCGTCTTCACGGGTTGCCTACGCAGATTGTCTCGGATAGAGGCGTCCAATTCGTGTCTAAATTCTGGAGGGCTCTCTGTAAACAACTCAAGATTAAATTAAATTTTTCTTCTGCATATCATCCCCAGTCCAATGGACAAGTAGAAAGGATTAACCAGATCTTGGGTGATTATTTGCGACATTTTGTTTCCTCCCGCCAGGATGACTGGGCAGATCTCCTCCCATGGGCCGAATTCTCGTATAACTTCAGGGTCTCTGAGTCTTCCTCCAAATCCCCATTTTTCGTGGTGTACGGCCGTCACCCTCTTCCCCCCCTCCCTACTCCCTTGCCCTCTGGTCTGCCCGCTGTGGATGAAATTTCTCGTGACCTTTCCATCATATGGAGAGAGACCCAAAAATCTCTCTTACAGGCTTCATCACGCATGAAGAAGTTCGCGGATAAGAAAAGAAGAGCCCCCCCCGTTTTTTCCCCTGGAGACAAGGTATGGCTCTCCGCTAAATATGTCCGCTTCCGTGTCCCTAGCTACAAGTTGGGACCACGCTATCTTGGTCCTTTCAAAATTTTGTGTCAAATTAATCCTGTCTCTTATAAACTTCTTCTTCCTCCCTCTCTTCGTATCCCTAATGCCTTTCACGTCTCTCTTCTCAAACCACTCATCCTCAACCGTTTTTCTCCCAAATCTGTTCCTCCCACTCCTGTTTCCGGCTCCTCGGACATCTTCTCGGTCAAAGAAATTTTAGCTGCCAAAAAGGTCAGAGGGAAAAAATTTTTTTTAGTGGACTGGGAGGGTTGTGGTCCTGAAGAGAGATCCTGGGAACCTGAGGACAACATCCTAGACAAAAGTCTGCTCCTCAGGTTCTCAGGCTCTAAGAAGAGGGGGAGACCCAAGGGGGGGGGTACTGTTACGCCGAGCGCTCCGGGTCCCCGCTCCTCCCCGGAGCGCTCGCTTCACTCTCCCCGCGGCAGCGCTCCGGTCACGTCCTCTGACCCGGGGCGCTGCGATTCCGCTGCCAGCCGGGATGCGATTCGCGATGCGGGTAGCGCCCGCTCGCGATGCGCACCCCGGCTCCCCTACCTGACTCGCTCTCCGTCTGTTCTGTCCCGGCGCGCGCGGCCCCGCTCCCTAGGGCGCGCGCGCGCCGGGTCTCTGCGATTTAAAGGGCCACTGCGCCGCTGATTGGCGCAGTGGTTCCAATTAGTGTGTTCACCTGTGCACTTCCCTATATCACCTCACTTCCCCTGCACTCCCTTGCCGGATCTTGTTGCCTTAGTGCCAGTGAAAGCGTTCCTTGTGTGTTCCTTGCCTGTGTTTCCAGACCTTCTGCCGTTGCCCCTGACTACGATCCTTGCTGCCTGCCCCGACCTTCTGCTACGTCCGACCTTGCTTTTGCCTACTCCCTTGTACCGCGCCTATCTTCAGCAGCCAGAGAGGTGAGCCGTTGCTAGTGGATACGACCTGGTCACTACCGCCGCAGCAAGACCATCCCGCTTTGCGGCGGGCTCTGGTGAAAACCAGTAGTGGCTTAGAACCGGTCCACTAGCACGGTCCACGCCAATCCCTCTCTGGCACAGAGGATCCACTACCTGCCAGCCGGCATCGTGACAGCTACTGAGTTAATTTACTAAGTTATATATCTCGGGTAAAGCTTGCTAATGGTGGGTAAAAGTTTTGATTCAGAGTACTCCTTTAAGGGGTTAAAGCTTGGAAAAAGATTTTATGGGCAGGTGGGTTGTTAGGAGTAGTTAGGGAATATAATCTGAGTTAGTTTAGAAAATATGGTTTGATGACAGGTACTCTTTAAGCATTCCAGCTGTCATGAACGGGGGGGGGGGGGGGGTTCAGGGAGTTTTGAGCCCTAAGCTGTCCCTAAGACCACTCTCTCCCTGCCTACTTGCCCATCCATCTTAAACGACGGATCAACAACTTGGAGCTGTTCCCTTCCTGCGCTAAAGTGCATGGGTGTCGAAGTCAACAAAACAAACGGAACTGCACAAAGTCGGGAAACAAGTCAGGAACATAACGGGAATTCAATAACCAACAAATAGATAGATGAATACAAACAAGGCAAGATATAGCATACTAACAGATCAAGAAATCAAGAGCACTGTTGACACTGGACACAGAACAAGGAATACACTAGACACCTCACTCCAATCATGGAGGGACCTCAATACCAAAGCCAAATAGGCTCCTAGCCAGTGGGCACTCTCCACTGAGTGACCAGGATACTAGCCTAGGAGGAAAATCCTAAATACAAACACGGGTACAGGCATAAGACTCACTCCTAGACAGACGGATATCACAAGGCTCAGGGATTCTATCCTAAGAGATCAAGGATCAAACAAGGTCAAAACAGGACTGACAAACGCACAGTGTGAATACGGACTAAGACAGCACAAAGTAAATGAAGAACGAACAATACAAGAATACTAAAACCCAACAAAGTACTCAAACAAGGCAAGCTAATATCTATACATCTAACAGGACAGATAACCATGGTTAAAACTCAGGAAATGTGTTCAGACAAACAAAAGCTAAGGTGCATTATAAACAAAGTATGGTCAGGGTACAGGTCTAATTACCAGCACAGAACAGCACCTGCAGAGGCTTCATATATCCTCCTAGTGCTGAGGTCAGGAATGTTAACTCTTCCTCTCCCAGGGAGAATTAACACAAAAACTGTTCAGACACAAACCTAATATCTGAACAGGACCCAAAGCAGAAAATACAAAATACAAATAAGCAGACATTACACCAGCATTTAAAAAAAAGAAAATTGCATATTGCTGTGGTCGTAGAAAAAAAGTTATACTTACCTACTCCCAGTTTCCTGTAGCTCCTGTTAAGCTCTTTCCAGTCCCCAAAGTCTTCTTTCTCTTCTTCCAAGATAAAAGCTCATAGTATTACCTGCTCATTCAGCCAGTGATTGGCCGACCAGTGTCTTGTTTCAGCCAATGACTGGCTGAGCATGAGAGCCTGCTTCGAACCCTTGTCTATCAGAGGCAGGAATACAGGAGCATCAGGATCGAGATTTGTTGAGAAATGTTTTATGGATTCTGAATATGCAGCTATTAAATAGGACCTGTGGCGAAACAAAAAAAAATTAGATTATCATTAAATTGCTTAGGGTGACCTGATCCCAAGTCATTTTACAGTTTCTTAATACACCCTTCTGTTCTTAAAATATGAGAGTTTATAGTTGTCTGGCAATTTATCAATCAGATGGGTGACTTAATTTTAATAATGGAGGTTAATATCAGGTAAATATCTCTTTTAACAAATATTGTTTTGTGTCATATCAGTAATTTCCGAAAAAGCTTGATGATCATGGGGATTCTATAACTTTTAGGGGTTTTATCCAACAATGAAGTGAGTAAACCAGTGAAAACTAGAATCAAGAGGACTTTCATATATAAAAACAAATTTTTGTACAAGCATAATTGAAAAGCAGCTGAAAAATTATGCTATCCATCTTCTTGACAAGTAAGGATTTTAAATTGGTGTTACTTTCACATTTATGTACTTACACTTGTTATTGAAAGTCTTTTTTCTGTATTTTTTATGTAATATCTAACATAAAAGCTGTAGCCATCACCAACAATTAAATTACTATTTATAATGCACTAGTTTCAGTAGAAAATACTTAATCATACGCATGAAATAGAAAAGAATCTGCCCTTCACAACAACCTCTTCCGGTCTGTGTTCTGATTTCTGGGGATTTAATATCTAATATCACATGTTATATGACTTCTAGCTCTCAAGACAGAAAGATTAGCAATTTTCCTACATTTTCATGTTGGTATTTTACCAGCATATTATATCATAATATAAAATAAACAGAGTTATGTAATTAAAGCTATAGAGGCATTTCTTTACCAGGATGATATCACACAAAGCAGCCTAAGCCCTTTTTGGCTGAACACTAATTTATTTTATTTACAGGTAAAGTGTGTTCACATCTGTAAAAATAGCACAGCTGCTACACAACATATGGCCATACCCTTAAAGTGTACATCCAGTGATGGCTTTGGCTGCAGGATATTTGCCTAAAGGAGTTATACAGTATCAAAAAAGTGTATCCCCTATGCGCAGGATAGGGGATAATTGTGAGATCGCGAGGGTCCGACCGCTGGGACCCACCGTGAACTCCCACCAGGCACCCCTGCTCTCTATATGAATGCACAGCACGAAGCCAGAGATACTCGAATGCTGTATTTCCTGCTCTGCCATAGGGATGCATGGAGAGGGCATGTCTGTGCTGTGGTCGACATACTGCATCCATGCAGAGAGCCAGGCTGCCGAAAGAGAGATTACGGGGGATCCTAGTGGTCGGATCCCCCGCTATTTGACACTTGAAAAACTCCACAGGATGTGAACCCTTTGTGTCACTTACCAAGTTCTTTTTAGCCGATCCTGATGGTGGAACAGCCTCGGTTGTGACAGCTGGCTTTAGCAGATCAGGAACTTGGAACTAGAGATCACCGCAGGAGGAGCCGGCTGACATCAGATGGCTCTGGTGAGCACCAGGTCTGGGAACCTGGAACAGCAAAATGTAGCAGAGCTGTAAGTGTTCAGGTGTTGGAGAACAAGCTGCTCCAAACAGCAATAGAATGGTCAGGCAGTCCGAATCAATCCAGGAGAGGAACAGAGGATAAAGCAGGAACGAAGTCAGGAACTAGCCGAGGTCAATAAACAGGATACAGCAGGTCAGACAGCAGGTGCCTTAGCTCAAGGTATAAACACTAGAAGATCAGGCAAGGACTGGAAGTTCAGAGGCTCCTTATATGGCAGGAACGAGAGTGTGATTGGTGAGAGGGCAGGATCATGGGCATGCACGGATCTTCAGAGCGACTGATCCTGTGCGACCTCTGCTGGAAGCATCAGCAACAGATGCAGAAGTCACATTTCTCAGTCTGCAGTGAGAAAGCGGAGCCGTGCGTGCTGCACATCCCCAGAAGACGGTGGATCGAGGTACGCGTCGGCGGACCCCAACCGCCGGTGTAACAACACTATTCCCCTATTCTGCAGATAGGTGATACGTTTTTTTGATACTGGACTTCCTCCTTAAATTTTCGTGTGCCGCCAAGCCATCCCAACCCGAGACTTGTACAACTACAGACATTCAATTTACAGATATGTTAGAGGTTCCATAGAATTGCATGGAAGATTTAAATTCATAGATTGAATACCTGTAATCTTGCGCCAGTCTCAGATTAAGGTTTCAAAAATTTAAAGGGAAACTGGCAGCCAGTTCACCAGCACTTAACCCAATACACAGGGTTATATTGCGGGTGAACTGGTTTACAGTAAAGTATTACTTACCAAGATCCACTGTCCGGTTCCCGAGATACCCATTGTATCAGCCTCCATTGCTAGAGGGTGAGAGGGCATGATTATGGGTGTGTACGGATCTTCAGAGTGACTGATCCAGTGAGTCCTCTGCTGGAAGCATCAGGAACAGATGCAGAAGTCACAGTTCTCAGTCTGCAGCGAGAAAGCGGAGCCGTGCGTGCTGCACATCCTCGGAAGACGGTTGATCGAGGTACACGTCAGCGGACGCCAACTGCAGGCATTACAACACTATTCCCCTGCAGATAAGGGATACGTTTTTTGATATTGGAATTCCTCCTTAAATTTTTGTGTGTCGTCCAAGCCATCCAAACCCGAGACTTGTATAAAACTACAGACATTCATAGTTCCATAGAATTGCATGGAAGATTTAAATCCATAGTTTGAATACCTGTGATCTTGTGCCAGTCTCGGATTAAGGTTTTAAAAATGTAAAGGGAAACTGACAGCCAGTTCACCAGCACTTAACCCAATATAACTGGTTTACAGTGAAGTATTACTTACCCAAATCCACTGTCCAGTTCCCCAGATACCCATTGTATCAGCCTCCATTGCTAATAGCTGACTTTGCACAATGGAGGCGGGGCCCTTGATACCCAGCATGCATACAATGGCGGTATCTGAAACTGAACCGTTGATCCGGGTAAGTGATACCTTGTTGTAATCCAGTTCACACATATCTTTTAAACATATATCCACTTTAAACATATATATTCTGCTCCCAAATTCCTCACTAGATGTAACCTTTAAGGTTTTATTTAAGAAATGTCATAGGTCTAATTAGGGCCTGCAGCTAAATAGGATCAAAAAGATGACTAAGTTAATATTTAGTAAGGACTGCTTATAAGATGGAAGGCTTAAATGTTCACTTTCATTTAAAAACTTTGCATAAATCAAGCAAAAGTAGGAAACGTTGGAGTGTATTCACACCACAATACATTTCAGGTATATACACAAGTAGCATATACTGTACAGATTTTATGTCCCAAATTTTAGGCTCTGTAAATCAATATCAATATACAGTTTTGGCACGTATCATTGATGTTCAGTGGATTCTATCGGCACCCCAACAATGTAGTTGTGGAGATGGAGTTGACCAGTTGGCAAGGCAGCCTGAGGTAATATATAGATCATAGCAATGCATATACATTACATTGATTGATATAATGTCCCCTAGGTGGGCAAAAAAGTTTTTAAAAGTATAACAATCCTAGGGTGATGCCACCCAATGCCCATTTTGGTGCCTAAACCTTCTGAGTGTGTTGTCCACCCAGCAGGAGGTACAAGATGCTTGTAAAAAGTCTAAGGAGGGAGGAAGGATAAAAAGAGAGATTAAGGGGTGAGTTGAGAGAACCAAAAGCTGCAGATACTGCACCTAATAGAATTCTTACTGTATTAGATTACACCAAATGGCTTGAAGTCCATATGCTGATGCACTTTCTTAGGGTATGCTCACACGTAGCATATACTCTGCAGATGTTATGCTGTGTAAATCAATATAAATAAATAATTTAACACATTATAGCAACATAAAATCCACATGAATGAAATCCACAGCACATATGCTTTGAGTGAACAAACCAATAGGATGTACTATAAATAGAGCTCCTCTTATGTTTACATGCAGTGTATTGGAGACATTATAGCTAATCTCTACTCACTAGTTCAGGGACACCTGAAAACTAGAGATTTCTGCAGAACAGAAATCTAAAAACTACCGTATACAAGTTATATAATCGCCAGAAATAGTGTTGTTTCTCATGTCCACATAAGCAGCTTATCTTGAAAAGTCACTTGAAATGACAGATATGCTCTAAAGTAACTTTTATACATGAAATATCGCTAGCTGTGCTTCCTAACCACTGGGTCTCGACTGCTATCAGCAGCCAGGACCCACGTTAATGCCAGACATGGCCAATCGGGACGATGCCTGGCATTAACCCTTTAGACCCCGTGATCTATCAGTGCCGGTTAGCTCAGAGTGCTATGGAAGAGCTGTGGACAAGCTGCAAGCCACCGGTGCACAAACTGGTATCCTCAGCGAAAACCCATATGTTAAAAAAGAGCAAGTAGGAAAGAAGGCACTGCTCTCAGTGCTGTTCTTGGTATACAACCACTTGTTCCACAAATATATTTAAATAAATAAATAATTTATTAAAATAATAAAAAATGACTTCCAAGGTTTTCTGTTTAGATAATCTAGTGTCCATATCGAAGTGAAATTCTTCTAAGTGTCTCTTAAGTCCAACATTGTTGAATAGTCAAATAAACGGTAAGGCAAGTATGCTGATAACAAATGCAGATTCAACGGTGTCCTGCAGAGATGCAGGGGTGATCCAAGGCAATGAGGTGGAAAGTCATATTTGGACGGCCACCTCACATAGGATTCTGTCAGATAGATGCATAATCAGATCTCATTTGGGTCTTCTCATTGTGCTTCTTCTGTTTAGGAGATTTGAACCGTTCAACCTTAGACAACTGGGGCATTTTCAGCAAGGCAGGTAGAGTGTGACTAAGTTGGACAGGCAGCCATGAGGGTCCGTCCATAGTATCAATGCCCAGGAAGGGCCACAACTTCTCTAACTCCTCAGGCTCACGAACAGCAAGATCTTTAAGCACAGAGAAGCCAAATGGATATAGCCAGGTGTAAGGGACATTCAAGTCTCGTAAGCGCTGGAGCAGTGGATTGAGCAACTGGCGCTTTGCAAGGGTGGAAGGTGCAATGTCCTGAAATAGCAACTCCCTCATGGAGGGTCGACTTCGTTTCTCTGCTGGCTTTTAAGATGGCCACTGTATCTAAGAAACTAAGGAGGCCACGGATTACATCTCTCGGTGGCTCTAAAGGCTTCGGCTTTGGTCTCAGCGCCCTATGGACCCTTTCAATGGTGAATTCTGCTGCGCGGTCCGCTCCCACTAAGGAGAATATTTGGCGGATTACTGTGGGAAGAGCGTCATTAGCAAAAGACTCAGGCACCCCTTTAATGCGGATATTCTGTCTTCTACTACGGGACCACTCTATTAAAGGGCTATTCCAGTTAGTTATGTTATTCTATTATTAGTCCCCTCCTTCCTATTTTTTTTTTTTTATTCAATTAACAGCCATTAAAAATTATTGCACCTTTTACCATTCCTACTATGGTGAAATTTCATGAAAACCTTGTTTTGCCTCCCTGTTGTAGCATCTCCGCCTCGGATGCTGTCCCTCCTCCCTCAGCCCCACCTTCCGAGACGGAGACCACATGACTCGACTGCCGAGACAGAGACTATGTGACTGACCTTCAGAGAGGAAGACCATGTGACTTGCCTTCCGCAAGGGCGAGACCTCTCCTGCCTAGCATCTCTCACAGGGCCACTAGGAAGAGACGCTGATAGAGAGAGAGGAAGACAAACATTGTTTCTCCCTCTTCTCCGTACTGCTACACAGCCTAGCAGAGCTAGAGGGATGGGGAGGGCTTTGGTCTCTGCAGGCAGTAGTAGGAGACCCAGCAGGAGGAGGAGCTGCTACCAGCCTTCCTGCACTGGAGTGAAAGAGGAGACAGAGCCAGCTTCACTGAAGAAAGCACCATCTCCCCTGACCAGCACTGAAGATCCTTGGAAGTATCCAGGGGGGAGAGTTGTCCACAGCAGCACTATCCTGGGAGGGGGGGGGGGGGGCGGACATGTGTGGGGCTTGTTAGTTTTTCATATCTCTCTTCTTTCATGCTGATGCCTTGTTCGTTGCACTCCAGTAGGATTAACCCTCTCACTGCTTCTTTGCAGTTAATGTAACTAATCTTTTCAGCGTAAGGGTTAATTCTCCAGTTGCCCCAGATGCATGAGCATCCAGGGAACAGAG
Source organism: Hyla sarda (assembly GCF_029499605.1). Lineage (NCBI taxonomy): Eukaryota > Metazoa > Chordata > Amphibia > Anura > Hylidae > Hyla > Hyla sarda. The sequence continues at coordinate 266,431,475 of NC_079190.1, read as the reverse complement.
ACCAGATGAGCTGACACCTCCCCCCTACAAACATCTAAGCACAGGACACACTGCTCTTGCACAACCCCCCAAATAGTAAGAGACATTCGCTCCAACCCCCTTCACTTTAATGTACGTGTCATATATTACTAAGTAGCACTGAGTATGTCCCTGTCACACAGCCCTTTTCTGTATTAGGCCTTCTTCACATGTTGCGTTTTTGTTGTGGAACCATCTCTGTAACAATATGACAAAAACACCATGGTGCCACAACAAAACCACAACCTGTGAATGAAGCCTTTCACACGTGTGCCTTTTGCTGCAGATTTTGCTACTAATTGACCTCAATGGACTGCAAAATCTGCAACAGAAAATCTTCAGCATATTTCCTTTCAAACTTGCAGCGTGTTTTCCACTGCAAATTTGAAAGGGGCAGGATATCCGCAGCAGAATCTCCACTGCTGAAAATTTGCCACAGTTCCTACTGACTTCAATGGGGTCTGTGACCAATTTTCCACAACGGAGATTTGGAGAGTGGGAAAGCGCTGCAAGTTTGAAAGGAAAAACACTTGTGGGAACGAGCCCTTAGGGTAGTTTTACAGCGAGTTTCCTATTGCGAGTTTGAGCCACGACAATGTTATCTGCTGTGAATTTTCTGAAACTCGCTGTAAATCTGCCTGTGTGAATGTACCCTGAAGAATAGGAGAGGAATTTACTTGAGTAATTCTGCTTGCTTATTCCTCTCCAATTCCGTCAGCAGTGAAAAATCCAATAGAGTTTAACTGTATTTCCGCTCCTCAGTTCACACAGAGGAATTTCCGCAAGCAGAATTCCGACGCTGAATTCTGTTCCACATGAAGAATGAACATGTTCTTACTTCATGGGCAATCAGCGTCTTTGTCCCATAGAAATCAATGAATTTCTAATTGGTGATTGTCGTCAGCAAAAAAAAAAAAAACGTTTCCTCCTATATTTCCGTGCGGAATTCTGCACGCAATTCCGCATCAATTCTGCACAAATTTTGCGTGAAATAAAAAACAAAATTCCGCAGCAGAATTTTTAAGCGAGAATTCCTCACCAATACCTCAGTGTGAACATACCCTAAGAGAATATTGAGATGTAACAGTGATGTCCCTGCTTATTACTACAACTACTCCAGAACCATGGTAAAATGCATAGATTTTTCTGTGATAATAGCATTTTGCCACATTTTTTTTTCTTTTTTTTTCAGTTATTGTGGCAATAAACCAAGACATTATGGAGAGTCCAAAAATAAAACTACCCATTATATCTGTCACGATTCGGCAGGCTGGAGGTGGATCCTCTGTGCCAGAGAGGGATTGGCGTGGACCGTGCCGGTGGACCGGTTCTAAGTTGCTACTGGTATTCACCAGAGCCCGCCGCAAAGCGGGATGGTCTTGCAGCGGCGGTAGCAACCAGGTCGTATCCACTGGCAACGGTTCAAACTCTCTGACTGCTGAGAAAAGCGCGGTACAAGGGAGTAGACAAGAGCAAGGTCAGACGTAGCTGAAGGTCGGGGCAGGCGGCTAGGTTCGTAGTCAATGGTGATAGCAGATGGTCAAGAACACAATAGAGGTAACACAGAGTAGCTTTCTCAAGGCACAAGGCAACAAGATCCGGCAAGGGAGTGCAGGGGAAGTGAGGTATAAGTAGGGAGTGCACAGGTGGAAACTAATCAGGAAGATTGGGCCAGGCACCATCATTGGTGCACTGGCCCTTTAAATCTCAGAGAGCTGGCGCGCGCGCGCCCTAGAGAGCGGAGCCGCGCGCGCCAGAGCATGACAGCCGGGGACCGGGACAGGTAAGTGACTTGGGATGCGATTCGCGAGCGGGCGCGTCCCGCTATGCGAATCGCATCCCTGCCAGCAATGTCAGTGCAGCGCTCCCGGTCAGCGGGTCTGACCGGGGCGCTGCAGGGAGAGAAACGCCGCGAGCGCTTCGGGGAGGAGCAGGGACCCGGAGCGCTCAGCGTAACAATATCCCTGAAAAAACCTGAAACAGCCACTGCACACAGCTGGTGCATTTTTAATCATTTGTTTGTTGTGTATTTTTTATTTTTTTTAAATAGGGCATACTCCAGGCATGACATGTTTTTTCAGGCATTTTCAAACATGTGGTGGTATTGTATTTGGGCACAGTATTTTACAGAATTATATACAGCAGCATAGCATGTGTTGGAATGGAAATCAGGGGCACCTAAAGTGGCGGTATTTAAATCGGGCACAACATTTGGTGGTATTGTTTTCAGGTGCATAGTATGTGGCAACATTGTTTTCAGGGGCACAGCATGTGGCAGTATTGTATTCAGGGGCACAGTGTGTGCCATTATTTTTAGGGTCCCAGCATCAAGAAGTATTATATTCATGGCACAGTTTGTGCCAACATTCTATTTAGGGACACCATTTGTGGCAGTATTTTATGTAGGGGGCAAGAAGTTATCCAGCGAGAAAAGGCCCAAGCTGAACATCTGCATCAGGACCCATGAGCCTTTAGCTTCGTCCCTGCCCCCATATACCTGACTGAAGTCAAAAGTGTGTCATTTTGGCCTCTGCCCTGTAAAAATGTTGTGGGGTCTGCTGAAAGGAATAAATAAATAAATAAAAATACCACGCAGTATATATGGTATTTATGTAAATATATGGTTTACTATGGGACACTATTAGTGTTGGGCGCAAATATTTGCATTTCAAATTTTTATCGCGAATATTGCAAATTCCCGAATATTGCGTATATATTCGCTATATATTCGAAATTACGAATATTCACTTTTTTCCACAATTGCGATATTTTGCAAATATATAGACTAATATTTGTCCTATATTCGCAAATTTCCTGTATTTGTTATATTCGCATATGCGCATATTCGGATATGTGAATATTCGCATATTCCTTCTTTTCACTTGTGGGCCAATTAGAATGATGCAAATACACTTGTCAGAGGTTATCAACAACATCCCTAGCAACCAATAGTAAAGTTGCCCACCCCCTCACTGTTTTCTTTCTCGAATACACATATGCGAATATAACAAATACGCAAAATTCGTGAATATCGTACGAATATTCGTCTATATATTCGCAAAATATCACAAATTCGAATGTGGCCAATGCCGCTCATCACTAGACACTAGGTAGGTCTGATAGACACTGCTTAATGTAGTGTGAAAGGAGCCTTAGACTTAGGCCCCTTTCACACTATAAAAATGTTAGAAAATCCCTAATGGCCGTTAGAAAATCCCATTATAGTCTATGGGATTTTTCTAATAGCCTAATTTCTCTAATTTTTCCGTTCTAATTGTAATAACTGGCGATAACCGGTTAAAACGGCTATTAGAAAAATCCCATAGACTGTAATGGGATTTTCTAACGGCTGTTAGGGATTTTCGAACGGCCGTTTAACAGCCGATTTTCAAGATTTTTTTGACGGACGTTTATAACGGAGGTATTTTTATAGTGTGAAAGGGGCCTTAAAGGGGTTAGCCAGCAGAAGCTTTTTTTTATCTAAAACAATGCTAATACTGCTATATGTAAAAAAATTTATAAACCTGTACTCACCTCCAGTGTCCCCTCCGGTGTCCCCCGGTGTCCTGCTCCAGTCCCTGCTGTGACCTTCCTACTAAGAGAAAGCGAGACACCTTGGTGCAGGACACCGGAGTCACAGCGGGAGCACTGGTGGTGAGTATTTGTTTGTTTTTGTATATACTGTAGTTGGGGCACTTACTGTTCTGGAAAAAATTAAAACCTGCCAGATAACCTCTTTAAAAAACAGCTGAAAAGGGGCATGGTAAATATTAGAGATAAGCGAATCGAATCTGACGAACCCGAATTCGTTTAGAATTTCAGGAAAAATGTGATTCTGATTGAATATGAACTCCCTTTTCCTGTATTCTAGGCTGTTTTAGACCTAAGATGGCGGCTCCACATGTCAGTACATGGGGCAAGGCACCATGGGAGGGAAGGAAGCTGGCGGGGGAATCAAGGTCCCTGAATAACATGTGAGATGCAGCCTATCAGTGTTCACTGACCCCTGTGATGTCACAGCCCTATATAATCGGCGGCTATCTTCCCTCTGGTCATTTCTTCTATGCACGAGATAAGGAAAGGAAGTGAATGCACGTCTGTGTGCTGATCGCATACAACAGCGTTATACAGCATCCGACTGCTACGAGTAGCGGTGACATCAGCATTAGGGAAAGACACAGGGCACAGTGTTGCTGCAGTTCTGACCGAGAACGATTCTAGCAAAACCTCGTATTCTCGATACTCAATATAGCAGGCATAGAGGTGCTGCATAGCAGTCACCTGCGTCATAGATCTCACAGCTGTTTTACCTGTATGGAGCATCTAATCTCCTCTTTTTTTCAGCCCAATTGAGTTTATTTCTGTTGCTCCACAAATCTGATTCTCACAATTGTGAGACAGAGTGCAATTTAGGGTTTAATCCCTGTAAAAAAAAAAAATCTGTGGTGCTGCCCAGTTGGGTCCTGCTGCTTTTCGGAAATAAGTCATATTAGTGTGGACTTTGGTGCCTTTTTACCATTTTTCACCTGTTACTCTGTCTCTGTGCAAAATTCAGTGTTATACCACACGTTATACACCTGCTGGTGTATGAAAGAAAAAAAAAAAGTTTTTCCTGCGTAGAAATACGCTTAACAGTGCCCTTATCATTGCAAAGGGCCTACATACAAGCAAATAGCGTACTATATACTACTTTTTTTTCTGTCTCTGTGCTAAATTCAGTGTTATACCACACGTTATATACCTACCGGTGTATGAAAGAAAAAAAAAGTCTTTCCTGCGTAGAAATACGCTTAACAGTGCCCTTATCATTGCAAAGGGCCTACATACAAGCAAATAGCGTACCATATACCACCTTTATTTCTATCTCTGTGCTAAATTCAGTGTTATAACACATGTTATACACCTGCCGGTGTATTAAAGAAAAAAAGGTTTTCCTGCGTAAAAATACGCTTAACAGTGGCCTTATCATTTCAAAGGGCCTAAATTCAAGCAAATAGCATACCAAATACCCCCTTTTTTTCTGTCTCTGTGCTAAATTCAGTGTTATACCACATGTTATACACCTGCCGGTGTATTAAAGAAAAAAAAAAGTTTTTCCTGCGTAGAAATACGCTTAACAGTGCCCTTATCATTGCAAAGGGCCTACATATAAGCAAATAGCATACCATATACTACCTTTTTTTCTTTCTGTCTCTGTGCTAAATTCAGTGTTCTACCACACGTTATACACCTGCCGGTGCATGAAAGAAAAAAAAGTTTTTCCTGCGTAGAAATATGCTTAACAGTGCCCTTATCATTGCAAAGGGCATACATACAACAAAGTAGTGTACTATTTACTACCTGTTTTTCTGTCTAGGGCCTACATACTGTGAAAGGACAGCCGTAAGTAATCGCCTGCTGCTGTTCTAGAAATATACTGTTTAAAGAGTAGTGTGGCGTATTGTAATACCCTCCTAAATGCACTAAGTATGTCAGGCAGGGAAGTGCCACAATGTGCACAGAGAAGGGGCAGAGGCCTACATACGTGTGCTAAATTCAGTGCTATTCCACACAGTATACACCTGCTGGTGTATAAAACAAAAAAGGGTTTTCTGCGTATAAATACGCTTACCAGTGCGCTCATCATTGCAAAGGGCCTACATAGAACCAAGTAGTGTACTATTTACTACCTGTTCTTCTGTCTCTGTGCTAAATTCAGTGCTATTCCACACATTAGTATACACCTGCTGGTGTATTAAACAAAAAAAAGTGTTTTTTCTGCGTAGAAATACGCATACCAGTGCGCTCATCATTGCAAAGGGCATACATACAACAAAGGAGTGTACTATTTAGTAACTGTTATTCTGTCTAGGGCCTACATACTGTGAAAGGACAGCCGTAAGTAATCGTGTGCTGCTGTTCTAGAAATATACTGTTTAAAGAGTAGTGTGGCGTATTGTAATACCCTCCTAAACGCACTAAGTATGTCAGGCAGGGAAGTGCCAGGATGTGCACAGAGAAGGGGCAGAGGCCTACATTCGTCAGGCAGAGTTGGCAGCAGACTTGGGGCAAGTGGCAGCAGGAGTCGCAGCAATAGGCCTGAGCTCCCGTTAACACCCAGCGGTCGTGTCATCGACCCATCTCTCCTCGTCATTTGGTTTGCACACTCATCCCCATCATCACAAGCGACATTTGACAACCCCAGTCAAGAGTCGGTGGGTTCCTCAGATACAACCCTCAGTTGGCATGGCCCGTGAGCAGTCCCCGTAATTCCATTGCCTTTGTCCTATGCTGTTCCCTCTCCCAAAGAAGTATCTCATGCTTTTGGTTCAGCTCCACTATTTAGTGAGGAAGATGTAATAGAGGACCGTCAGCATCTAATAAGGAGGACATCAGTGACGTGCACACATTTTTGGAGATACAGTATATTAGCAAAAAGAAGGCGGCGCTCTAACCCCAAAATATAGAAAATGAGGTGTGTGTTACTCACCCGGTGTGAGTGGGGGTCACACTGGATGTGTACTCCCCCACAAACACCCTGGGTCCTCTTCAAACCTAAAATTTATCTCCCAGTCTCTGACACAAGGACATCCCTTTCAGGAGTGCGCAGGGTATTCCAGAAAATCCATAAGGAATCCGTAGCGAAAATAAAAACAAATATAGAAAAAGACCAGCGCTCAGAGTAGGAGAAATGGCAGAGTAATTTCAGGTTGTCATAAGGAGTAGAGAATTGGTTCACTTACTTCACATGGGGGGAGTGTAAGACCAGGTCTCACATACTATCCCCCCTCCAAGAAAGCATGTAGGTAATAACCAAGAGAAGTCCTCGCATATCAAAGGGTTTTAATAGCAACGCGTTTCGGAGGTCATATATATAGCCTCCTTCTTCATGCATCACATTTTTTGATGATGATGAAGCCGATCGCAATTGGGAGCCGAGTGCAGAAGACGGGGTTTCATCATCATCAGGAGAAGAGATTTGCTGTTTGCCCATGAGTCAGCAAGGCGGTAGCACGGTTGGCAGTCAGCATGGTGGTGGCAGTAGTGGGAATTCGGGAGCCAAACGTGCCAGGGGGAGACCACCTGCTTCGCGGCAACCTACCATTCAGGGAGGTACTGGAACAAGGGTTGCTGGAGACGGCGCAAATAGCAGTCAAATAGTGCGGACTGCGGGTGGGAAAATCAGCTACTCTGCGGTGTGGTTGTTCTTCATAAAGAATTCGGAGGACCTTAGCGTATCCACATGCAAAATCTGTCGGCAGAAATGAAGCGTTGCCAGGGTCCCAATCTCGGCACCACGGCCCTGCGTCAACACATGATTCCCCACCATAAAGCGGCCTGGGATAACCGTGGCTCCGATGTAGTGGTCCAGCCTGCCGCATCACCCAGTGGCCATCCGCTGGGTCCTCTTCAAACCTAAAATTTATCTCCCAGTCTCTGACACAAGGACATCCCTTTCAGGAGTGCGCAGGGTATTCCGGAAAACCCATAAGGAATCCGTAGCGAAAATAAAAACAAATATAGAAAAAGACCAGCGCTCAGAGTAGGAGAAATGGCAGAGTAATTTCAGATTGTCATAAGGAGCAGAGAATTGGTTCACTTACTTCACATGGGGGGAGTGTAAGACCAGGTCTCACATACTATCCCCCCTCCAAGAAAGCATGTAGGTAATAACCAAGAGAAGTCCACGCATATCAAAGGGTTTTAATAGCAACACGTTTCGGAGGTCATATATATAGCCTCCTTCTTCAGGCATCACATTTTTTGATGATGATGAAGCCGATCGCAATTGGGAGCCGAGTGCAGAAGCCGGGGCTTCATCATCATCAGGAGAAGAGATTTGCTGTTTGCCCATGAGTCAGCAAGGCTGTAGCACAGTTGGCAGTCAGCATGGTGGTGGCAGTAGTGGGAATTCGGGAGCAAAACGTGCCAGGGGGAGACCACCTGCTTCGCGGCAACCTACCATTCAGGGAGGTAGTCGAACAAGGGTTGCAGTCAATAGCAGTCAAATAGTGCGGACTGCGGGTGGGAAAATCAGCTACTCTGCGGTGTGGTTGTTCTTCATAAAGAATTCGGAGGACCTTAGCGTATCCACATGCAAAATCTGTCGGCAGAAAGTGAAGTGTTGCCAGGGTCCCAATCTCGGCACCACGGCCCTGCGTCAACACATGATTCCCCACCATAAAGCGGCCTGGGATAACCGTGGCTCCGATGTAGTGGTCCAGCCTGCCGCATCACCCAGTGGCCATCCGCTCCCTCTGTCATCCAGCCAAGGCTCCACCACCTTTGTGTCAAACCCTCCTTCTGGTGATCCTGCTTCTTCCGCTCGTAGTCAGCCATTCCGCCAACAATCGATCGGCAAAGCCATGTCCAAGAGACAACAGTATGCGCCCACTCATCCAACGGCGCAGAAGTTGAATGTGCTCCTGTCCAAGTTGCTGGTGTTGCAGTCCCTCCCTTTCCAACTGGTGGACTCTGCAGCTTTCAGGGAATTGATGGCTTGTGCCGAGCCGAGGTGAAGAGTCCCAAGCCGTCATTTCTTTGCGAAGAAGGCAGTACCAGCCCTGCATAACTTTGTACAAGAGAAGGTGGTCCAGTCCTTGAGCCTGTCGGTGTGTTCAAAAGTGCACGGTAGCGCCGACATGTGGAGCTTTAACTACGGGCAGGGACAATACATGTCTTTTAGGGCCCACTGGGTAAATGTTGTTCCTGCATAGCCACAACAGCAACTTGGACAGGTCACACCGCTTCCTCCTCCACGCTCTCGCTCCCAGGCAGTTGGTCCTTTTACAGTGTGCGCCTCCTCCTCCTCCCCGATGTCCTCGACCTCCACTGCTCATCCAAATCTCAGTGGCCCTTCATCGTACCACGTGTGTAGGGCACAGCGGTGTAAAGCCGTCCTTCACATGATTTGCCTAGGCAAAAGGAGTCACACAGGGGAGGAACTGCTAAAGTTCATTCGGGAAGAACTCCGAGTATGGCTTACTCCACGAAATCTGGAAATGGGAACCATGGTGACCGACAATGGGAAGAACATTGTGGCCGCGCTGCGACAAGGAAGTGTGAACCATTCGCCCTGCATGGCATACGTGTTGAATCAGGTTGTCAAGAAGTTCATCAAGTCTTCACCCCATTTGCAAGACGTCCTGACAATGGCAAGGAAACTGTGCATGCACTTCAGCCACTCGTACACCGCCAAGCACACTTTGCTTGAGCTGCAGCATCAGAACGGTATCCCACAACATAGTCTCATTTGTGACGTTGCCACACATTGGAATTCCACCCTCCATATGTTGGACAGTCTATACGAACAAAGAAAAGCCATCACCGATTTTTTGATGATCCAAACAGATAGGAGTACTCCCCTGTGTAACTTCAATGTGAATGAGTGGCAGCTCATACGTGACACCTGCCGTTTGCTGAGGCCCTTTGAGGAAGCCAAATTTTTTTGTTAGTCGCTCAAATTACGCCATGAACGACGTAATTCCACTCCTAAATTTACTCCGAAAAATGATTGAAAACATGGCTGGTCACGGCAATGGAGACGTTGCTCCTACATCATAAGGCTACATGAGTCCTGTGGGGGATGAACTGGAGGAGGAGGAGGATGATGAGGGGCAGAGCGGAGCACAGTTTACGTTGGATGAGATGGCCGGTGTTTCTAGTCATTGGACAGGAGAGGAGGAGCAGGAGCAGCCAGAGGAGCTGGAGGGGTAATTACGAGGAAGGCGAGACAGAGGACCCAGATACACCGTGGCAGTATGCAGTGGAGATGGAGGCAGGTAGTCCCAGCGAGTCAATGGCACAAATGGCACGATGCATGCTCAGTTGCTTGCGTAGTGACCCCCGAATTTTCAAAATTCGGCAGCGAGATGACTTCTGGATCTCCACCTTATTAGACCCTCGCTACCAGCCCAGAATGGGGGCCTTTTTTACACCCACTGAGAGGGAGGACAAACTGACCTACTTCAGAGAGCTTCTATGTAGTCGGTTGGCCAATGCCTGTCGGCCACATGGTCCATCCACTCGCAGGTCTGACTCGGGGGGCCCTCTGCGCTCACCTTCCACTGCCACGGCTGCTGGGGAGGGGAGGGGTGGCAGGAGCAGCACCCGCTCAATCAGCAGCAGCCTGAGTCTACAGTCGCTGATGAGTAGCTTCCTTCAGCCGCATAGTGAAGCTACTCATCAGCAGCAGGTGGACATGGAGCAGGACCTGAACCAGCAGGTGGTGGCTTACCTCGACATGACCCTGCCAACAACCGTTGAAGATCCGCTGGACTTCTGGGAAGCCAAACTCGATTTATGGCCACAACTAGCGGAGTTTGCCCTGGAAAAGCTGTCCTGCCTTGCCAGTAGTGTGCCATCAGAGCAGGTGTTTAGTGCGGCCGGGGCCATCGTCACCCCAAGGCGAACTCGTCTGTCCACTAAAAATGTGGAGAGACTGACGTTTGTCAAGATGAATCAGGGATGGATCATACAGGATTTCCAGCCACCAATGACAGATGGATCTGAGTAGATTGACCATGCTCCTACAACAAAATGTTCTCTATTATGGTTGGTTATGAAACCCTCTGGGGCAGACCTGGGCATTGTATGGCCCGCTTGCCACATACGGCCCTTTGATTGGCTTTGACCGGCCCGCGCTGACTGGGGGACAACTATGCTGCCTAATCTGGGGGACAACTATGCTCCTAATCTGGGGGACATCTATGCTGCCTAATCTGGGGATCAAGTATGCTCCTAATCTTGGGGACATCTATGCTGCCTAATCAGTGGGACACCTATGCTGCCTAATCTGGGGGACATGTATGCCACCTAATCTGGGGGACAACTATGCTCCTAATCTGGGGGACATCTGTGCTGCCTAATCTGGGGGACAATTATGCTGCCTAATCTGGGGGACAATTATGCTCCTAATTTGGGGGACATCTATGCTGCCTAATCTGGGGGACAAGTATGCTCCTAATCTGGGGGACATCTATGCTGCCTAATCGGTGGGACATCTATGCTGCCTAATCTGGGGGACATCTATACTGCCTAATCTGGGGGACATCTATGCTGCATAATCTGGGGGACAACTATGCTCCTAATCTGGGGGACATCTATGCTGCCTAATCTGGGGGACAATTGTGCTCCTAATCTGTGGGACATCTATGCTGCCTAATCGGTGGGACATCTATGCTGCCTAATCTGGGGGACATCTATGCTGCCTAATCTGGGGGACAACTATGCTCCTAATTTGGGGGACATCTATGCTGCCTAATCTGGGGGACAAGTATGCTCCTAATCTGGGGGACATCTATGCTGCCTAATCGGTGGGACATCTATGCTGCCTAATCTGGGGGACATCTATGCTGCCTAATCTGGGGGACATCTATGCTCCTAATCTGGGGGACAACTATGCTCCTAATATGGGGGAAACTGATGCTTCTGGCCTTGGGCCTATAATTTTTTTAAGTTTAGCAGTAGCTAAATACATGCTTATTGCAAATGTAAACATTGATCTTTAAATGTAAAGGGGTTATGAAACCCTCTTGGGTACTGCTAATGACTGCTCCAGACTCATTTTGTGTCTTTCACAAACTACTTGCCTCCCTGGTGTCTCAGCCTTGGGCCTATAATTTTTTGAAGTTTAGCAGTAGCTAAATACATGCTTAATGCAAATGTAAACATTGATCTTTAAATGTAAGGGGTTATGAAAACCTCTTCGATACTGCGAATGCATGCTCCAGACTCATTCTGTGTCTTTCAGGAACTACTTGCCCCCCTGGTGCCTCTGGCCTTGGGCCTTAAATTTTTGGATGTTTAGCAGTTGTTACGCCGAGCGCTCCGGGTCCCTGCTCCTCCCCGGAGCGCTCACGGCGTCTCTCTCCCTGCAGCGCCCCGGTCAGTCCCGCTGACCGGGAGCGCTGCACTGACATGGCCGTCGGGGATGCGATTCGCACAGCGGGACGCGCCCGCTCGCGAATCGCATCCCAAGTCACTTACCCGTCCCGGTCCCCTGCTGTCATGTGCTGGCGCGCGCGGCTCCGCTCTCTAGGGCGCGCGCGCGCCAGCTCTCTGAGACTTAACCCCTTAAGGACACATGACGTTCTCATACGTCTCCATTTCCGAGTCCTTAAGGACACATGACGTATGAGAACGTCATGTGTTTTACCGGCCCCCCGCAACCATCTGGAGCGGAGCCGGTCCCCGATGCCTGCTGAAATCGTTCAGCAGGCATCGGGGCATATCGCCCAGGGGGGTCATTATGACCCCCCATGTCGGCGATGGCCGCAGATCGCTGGACAATTCAGTCCAGCGATCTGCGGCGGATTCCGGGTCAATCGGGTCTCCAATGACCCGGTGACCCGGAATTATTGGCTGATCGGGGCCGTCAGAGACGGCCCCGATCAGCCAGAGCCAGCAGGGGTGAGGTGGCACTGGTGCCACCTCACGATCGCCCTGATTCGTCGGCCGGATTACCGGCCGACCAATCAGGGAGCCTGCTGCGGGTGTCACTCCCGCAACCCGCTCCGCCCCTCTTCCGGAGGACGTGAGCGGGTGCGGGAAGACGACCCCCGGTGCTGGGGACCCCGATCCCCGGCGTCCCTGTTGGGATCGGGGCCCCAGGAGCAGCGGCGGCGGCGGAGACGACGAGGGACTGACCTGTGCGGCGAGGATCGTTGGAGGTGAGTGACAGCCTCCTGCTGTTGCTTAGCAACAGCTCCCAGCATGCAACAAGGGCATGCTGGGAGCTGTAGTTATGCAACAGCAGGAGGCAGACCACCACAACTCCCAGCATGCCCTTATGGGCATGCTGGGACTTGTAGTTTTGCAACAGCTGGAGGCACATTCTTTCTATGGAAAAGTGTACCTTCAGCTGTTGTGTAACTACAACTCCCAGCTTGCACAATCAGCTAAAGTGCATGCTGGGAGTTGTAGTGGTGCATCTGGTGGTTGCATAACTACAACTCCCAGCATGCCCGTTGGCTGTCGGTGACTGCTGAGAGTTGTAGTTTTGCAACAGCTAAAGGCACACTGAGTTAAGTAGTAAACCAGTGTGTCTCCAGCTGTTGCATAACTACAATCCCCAGCATCCCCAGCCAAAGTAGTATGCCTCCAGCTGTTGCATAACTACAACACCCAGCATGCCCTTCCGCTGTCCGTACATGCTGGGGGTTGTAGCTTTTGCAACAGCTGAAGGCACACTGGTTGCAAAACACTGAGTTTGTTACCAAACTCGGTGTTTCACAACCAGTGTGCCTCCAGCTGTTGCAAAACTACAACTCCCAGCATGCACTGATGGACCGTACATGCTGGGAGTTGTAGTTTTGCAACAGCTGGATGTTCCCCCCCCAATGTGAACGTACAGGGTACACTCACACGGGCGGAGGATTACAGTTAGTATCCGGCTGCAAGTTTGAGGTACGGCAAAATTTCTGCCGCAGCTCAAACTGCCAGCGAGAAACTACTGTGAACCCCCCGCCTGTGCGACTGTACCCTGAAAACACTACACTAACACACAATAAAATAAAAAGTAAAAAACACTACATATACACATACCCCTACACAGCCCCCCTCCCCTCCCCAATAAAAATGAAAAACGTCTGGTACGCCACTGTTTCCAGAACGGAGCCTCCAGCGGTTGCAAAACTACAACTCCCAGCATGCACTGATAGACCGTACATGCTGGGAGTTGTAGTTTTGCAACAGCTGGATGTTCCCCCCCCCCAGTGTGAACGTACAGGGTACACTCACATGGGCGGAGGATTACAGTAAGTATCCGGCTGCAAGTTTGAGCTGCGTCAAATTTTCTGCCGTAGCTCAAACTGCCAGCGAGAAACTACTGTGAACCCCCCGCCCGTGCGACTGTACCCTAAAAACACTACACTACACTAACACAAAATAAAATAAAAAGTAAAAAACACTACATATACACATACCCCTATACAACCCCCCTCCCCAATAAAAATGAAAAACGTCTGGTACGCCACTGTTTCCAAAACGGAGCCTCCAGCTGTTGCAAAACAACTACTCCCAGTATTGCCAGATAGCCGTTGACTGTCCAGGCATGCTGGGAGTTTTACAACAGCTGGAGGCACCCTGTTTGGGAATCACTGGCGTAGAATACCCCTATGTCCACCCCTATGCAAGTCCCTAATTTAGGCCTCAAATGCGCATGGCGCTCTCACTTTGGAGCCCTGTCGTATTTCAAGGCAACAGTTTAGGGCCACATATGGGGTATCGCCGTACTCGGGAGAAATTGGGCTTCAAATTTTGGGGGGTATTTTCTGCTATTACCCTTTTAAAAAATGTAAAATTTTTGGGAAAACAAGCATTTTAGGTAAAAAAAATATATATTTTTTTACATATGCAAAAGTCGTGAAACACCTGTAGGGTATTAAGGTTCACATTACCCCTTGTTACGTTCCCCGAGGGGTCTAGTTTCCAAAATAGTATGCCATGTGTTTTTTTTTTTGCTGTCCTGGCACCATAGGGGCTTCCTAAATGCGGCATGCCCCCAGAGCAACATTCACTTTCAAAAAGCCAAATGTGACTCCTTCTTTTCTGAGACCTGTAGTGTGCCAGCAGAGCACTTTTCACACCCATATGGGGTGTTTTCTGAATCGGGAGAAATTGGGCTTCAAATTTTGGGGGGTATTTTCTGCTATTACCCTTTTTAAAATTGTAAAAATTTTGGGAAACCAAGCATTTTAGGTAAAAAAAATATATATTTTTTTACATATGCAAAAGTCGTGAAACACCTGTAGGGTATTAAGGTTCACATTACCCCTTGTTACGTTCCCCGAGGGGTCTAGTTTCCAAAATGGTATGCCATGTGTTTTTTTTTTTGCTGTCCTGGCACCATAGGGGCTTCCTAAATGCGGCATGCCCCCAGAGCAAAATTCACTTTCAAAAAGCCAAATGTGACTCCTTCTCTTCTGAGACCTGTAGTGCGCCAGCAGAGCACTTTTCACACCCATATGGGGTGTTTTCTGAATCGGGAGAAATTGGGCTTCAAATTTTGGGGGGTATTTTCTGCTATTACCCTTTTTAAAATTGTAAAAATTTTGGGAAACCAAGCATTTTAGGTAAAAAAAAAATATATTTTTTTACATATGCAAAAGTCGTGAAACACCTGTAGGGTATTAAGGTTCACATTACCCCTTGTTACGTTCCCCGAGGGGTCTAGTTTCCAAAATGGTATGCCATGTGTTTTTTTTTTGCTGTTCTGGCACCATAGGGGCTTCCTAAATGCGGCATGCCCCCAGAGCAAAATTTGCTTTCAAAAAGCCAAATGTGACTCCTTCTCTTCTGAGACCTGTAGTGCACCAGCAGAGCACTTTTCACCCCCATGCGAGGTGTTTTCTGTATCGGGAGAAATTGGGCTTCAAATTTTGGGGGGTATTTTCTGCTATTACCCTTTTTAAAAATGTAAAATTTTTGGGAAACCAAGCATTTTAGGTAAAAAAAATATATATTTTTTTTACATATGCAAAAGTCGTGAATCACCTGTAGGGTATTAAGGTTCACTTTACCCCTTGTTACGTTCCCTGAGGGGTCTAGTTTCCAAAATGGTATGCCATGTGTTTTTTTTTTGCTGTCCTGGCACCAAAGGGGCTTCCTAAATGCGGCATGCCCCCCAAAAACCATTTGTCACTCCTTCCCTTCTGAGCCCTCTACTGCGCCCGCCGAACAATTAACATAGACATATGAGGTATGTGCTTACTCGAGAGAAATTGGGTTTCAAATACAAGTAAAAAATTTTTCCTTTTTATCCCTTGCAAAAATTCAAAAATTGGGTCTACAAGAACATGCGAGTGTAAAAAATGAAGATTTTGAATTTTCTCCTTCACTTTGCTGCTATTCCTGTGAAACACCTAAAGGGTTAATACACTTACTGAATGTTTTTTTGAATACTTTAGGGGGTGTAGTTTTTATAATGGGGTCTTTTATGGGGTATTTCTAATATGAAGACCCTTCAAATCCACTTCAAAACTGAACTGGTCCCTGAAAAATAGTGAGTTTGAAAATTTTGTGAAAAATTTCAAAATTGCTACTGAACTTTGAAGCCCTATGGTGTCTTCCAAAAGTAAAAACTCATAAATTTTATGATGCAAACATAAAGTAGACATATTGTATATGTGAACCCCAAAAAAATATATTTTGAATATCCATTTTCCTTACAAGCAGAGAGCTTCAAAGTTAGAAAAATGCAAAAATTTCATTTTTTTCATCAAATTTTGGGATTTTTCACCAAGAAAGGATGCAAGTTACCATAAAATTTTACCACTAAGTTAAAGTAGAATATGTCACGAAAAAACTATCTCGGAATCAGAATGATAACTAAAAGCATTCCAGAGTTATTAATGTTTAAAGTGACAGTGGTCAGAATTGCAAAAAACGCTCCGATCCTTAAGGTATAAAATGGCCTGGTCCTTAAGGGGTTAAAGGGCCAGTGCACCAATGATTGGTGCCTGGCCCAATTAGCTTAATTGGCTTCCACCTGCTCCCTGGCTATATCACATCACTTCCCCTGCACTCCCTTGCCGGATCTTGTTGCCTTGTGCCAGTGAAAGCGTTTAGTGTTGTCCAAAGCCTGTGTTACCTGAACTCCTGCTATCCATCTTGACTACGAACCTTGCCGCCTGCCCCGACCTTCTGCTACGTCTGACCTTGCCTCTGCCTAGTCCTTCTGTCCCACGCCTTCTCAGCAGTCAGCGAGGTTGAGCCGTTGCTAGTGGATACGACCTGGTTGCTACTGCCGCAGCAAGACCATCCTGCTTTGCGGCGGGCTCTGGTGAACACCAGTAGCCTCTTAGAACCGGTCCACCAGCACGGTCCACGCCAATTTCTCGCTGACACAGAGGATCCACTACCTGTAAGCCGAATCGTGACAGTAGATCCGGCCATGGATCCTGCTGAGGTGCCGCTGCCAAGTCTCGCTGACCTTACCACGGTGGTCGCTCAGCAATCGCAGCAGATTGCCCAACAAGGACAGCAGCTGTCGCAGTTGACCGCCACGTTACAGCAACTTCTGCCTCTGCTACAGCAGCAACCATCTCCTCCGCCAGCTCCTGCACCTCCTCCGCAGCGAGTGGCCGCTCCTAGCCTCCGCTTGTCCCTGCCGGACAAATTTGATGGGGACTCTAGACTCTGCCGTGGATTTCTTTCTCAATGTTCCCTGCATATGGAGATGTTGTCGGACTTGTTTCCTACAGAACGGTCTAAGGTGGCGTTCGTAGTGAGCCTTCTTTCAGGAAAGGCCTTGTCTTGGGCCACACCGCTCTGGGACCGCTATGATCCTGCCACAGCCACAGTCCAGTCCTTCTTCGCTAAAGTCCGTAGTGTCTTCGAGGAACCAGCCCGAGCTTCTTCTGCCGAGACTGCCCTGCTGAACCTGGTCCAGGGTAATTCTTCAGTGGGCGAGTACGCCATCCAATTTCGTACTCTTGCTTCCGAATTATCATGGAATAACGAGGCTCTCTGCGCGACCTTTAAAAAAGGCCTATCCAGTAGCATAAAGGATGTGCTGGCCGCACGAGAGATTCCTGCCAACCTGCAAGAACTTATCCATTTGGCCACCCGCATTGACATGCGTTTTTCTGAGAGACATCAGGAGCTCCGCCAGGAAAAAGACTTAGATCTCTGGGCACCTCTCCCACAGCATCCTTTGCAGTCTACGCCTGGGCCTCCCGCCGAGGAGGCCATGCAAGTGGATCGGTCTCGTCTGACCCAGGAAGAGAGGAATCGCCGTAGGGAAGAAAATCTTTGTCTGTACTGTGCCAGTACCGAGCATTTCTTGGTGGATTGCCCTATTCGTCCTCCACGTCTGGGAAACGCACGCACGCACCCAGCTCACGTGGGTGTGGCGTCTCTTGGTTCAAAGTCTGCTTCTCCACGTCTCACGGTGCCCGTGCGGATTTCTCCTTCAGCCAACTCCTCCCTCTCAGCCGTGGCCTGCTTGGACTCTGGTGCCTCTGGGAATTTCATTTTGGAGTCTTTGGTGAATAAATTCTGCATCCCGGTGACCCGTCTTGTCAAGCCGCTCTACATTTCCGCGGTCAACGGAGTCAGATTGGATTGCACCGTGCGTTACCGCACAAAACCCCTCTTAATGTGCATTGGACCCCACCACGAAAGGATTGAATTTTTCGTCCTCCCCAACTGCACCTCTGAGGTCCTCCTCGGTCTGCCATGGCTCCAGCTTCATTCTCCCACCCTTGACTGGACCACCGGGGAGATCAAGAACTGGGACTCTGCTTGCCACAAGAGATGCCTCTCCCCCCCTCCCAGTCCCGTCAGGCAAGCCTCTGTGCCTCCTCATGGCCCCCGTCCTTGTGTCACCCTGCCCCGTGCCAAGCTTCACCCTCTGCCCTCCCTCCCCATTCCCACTCCTGCTGTACTGCCTGCCTTTGAGGAAACCCTCCATTCACTCCCGGTGTCCTCGTCCCAGGTAAAGCAGTTGTCGGACAAAAAAAGGGGGAGACCTAAGGGGGGGGGGTACTGTTACGCCGAGCGCTCCGGGTCCCTGCTCCTCCCCGGAGCGCTCACGGCGTCTCTCTCCCTGCAGCGCCCCGGTCAGTCCCGCTGACCGGGAGCGCTGCACTGACATGGCCGTCGGGGATGCGATTCGCACAGCGGGACGCGCCCGCTCGCGAATCGCATCCCAAGTCACTTACCCGTCCCGGTCCCCTGCTGTCATGTGCTGGCGCGCGCGGCTCTGCTCTCTAGGGCGCGCGCGCGCCAGCTCTCTGAGACTTAAAGGGCCAGTGCACCAATGATTGGTGCCTGGCCCAATTAGCTTAATTGGCTTCCACCTGCTCCCTGGCTATATCACATCACTTCCCCTGCACTCCCTTGCCGGATCTTGTTGCCTTGTGCCAGTGAAAGCGTTTAGTGTTGTCCAAAGCCTGTGTTACCTGAACTCCTGCTATCCATCTTGACTACGAACCTTGCCGCCTGCCCCGACCTTCTGCTACGTCTGACCTTGCCTCTGCCTAGTCCTTCTGTCCCACGCCTTCTCAGCAGTCAGCGAGGTTGAGCCGTTGCTAGTGGATACGACCTGGTTGCTACTGCCGCATCAAGACCATCCCGCAACACCAGTAGCCTCTTAGAACCGGTCCACCAGCACGGTCCACGCCAATCCCTCGCTGACACAGAGGATCCACTACCTGTAAGCCGAATCGTGACAGCAGTAGCTAAATACATGCTTAATGCAAATTTCAACAATGATCGTTAAATTCTCGGCGCTCTGCCAGGGCCTTCTCCTACCCCGCCTGGGCCGATCCGAGGACCTCACTAAGCAACTCACTAACTAATCCAATCGCTTATAGCGACGGGCGGTGTGTACAAAGGGCAGGGACTTAATCAACGCCAGCTTATGACCCTCACTTACTTGTAATTTGTTTTAAGGTTAAATAATTGCAATCCCAGATCCCTATCACGAACTGGTTTCAGCGTGCAACACGCACCTGTCCTTGAAAGATAGAGAGACGATAATCCGTTCAGTGGAGCACTAGTGCGGCCCAGGACATCTGAGGCCATGACACACCTGTTATTGCTCGATCTCGCAATTGATCGGGCAAGGTAAGGGGTTATTATAGCCTCTTGGGTACTGCTGAGGCCTACTCCTGACTGCTCCTGGTGAAATGTATGGGGTAATTAAACACTCTTGGGTAGTGTTATTGTTAAATTTACTGATAATTTTATCAGTAATAAAATTGAATTTTGCAGATTGCTAACCTTTACACAATGGAACGCTTGTTGCGTGGGATTTTTTAATAAAAAAAAAATACGGAGAGGGATTAACTCTGCTTAATCATTTTTGGCGAAAAAAAAATCCTTTGGTGATCTGATCTTTTGGAGACAGATGCGCTTACACACATATGTAATAATGTTTTTTAACCAAATTTCAAACATTGTGTGGTTTATTATTTTTGAGAAGAAAGTCTTTGGGTGGTCCACCGTCCTGCATTATAGAGTCTTCTGAACTGTTGTATATGCGCTTGTTTTTACACAAAGGTATTTTGTCAGACAATTTCAAAAAATGTTGCTGTTTTTTTGGGTGGATTGTGAAGCCCGGGTGACGGGTGTGTACTCGTGCATCAGTCAACTCCAGTCTGTGTCCGTTAGGCAATATATGGGTTACTGATGCAGCAGAGGTGGGGCCTTGGTCTTGGAATTTCATTTTTTTTTTTTATTGAACATATTGTGTGGTTTATTATATTAGAGAAGAATGTTTTTTACAAAAAGGTATTTTGTCAGACAATTTCAAAAAATTTTGTGTTTTTTTGGGGTGGATTGTGAAGCCCGGGTGTGTACTCGTGCATCAGCCAACTCCAGGCTGTGTACTTGTGCATCAGCCAACTCCAGGCTGTGTCCTTCAGGCAATATATGGGTTCCTGATGCCGCAGAGGTGGGGCCTGGGTCTGGAAATTTCTAATTTTTGGATAGCGGGTGCTACCTATGAGAAATCTTTGTCAAAAATTTCTTATATTGTGTTTTTTTTTTGGGGGGGGGGAATTGTGAAGCCCTGGTGTGTAGTGTACAAGTGCATCAGCTAACTCCACGCTGTGCCATTCAGCCACTAAATGGTCTACTCTTGCTGCCAACATGTCCCCGCTGTGTCATGCAGCCACTATATAGTGTCCTCATGCTGCCAACACCTCCACGCTGTGCCATTCAGCCACCATATGGTGTCCTCATGTTGCCAACACCTCCACGCTGTGCTATTCAGCCACTATATGGTGTCCTCATGCTGCCAACACCTCCACGCTGTGCCATTCAGCCACTATATGGTGTCCTCATGCTGTCAACACCTCCACGCTGTGCCATTCAGCCACTATATGGTGTCCTCATGCTGCGAACACCTCCACGCTGTGCCATTCAGCCACTATATGGTGTCCTCATACTGCCAACATGTCCATACGTTGTCATTCAGTCACTATATGGTGTACTCAAGCTGCCAACACCTCCACGTTGTGCCATTCAGCCACTATATGGTGTCCTCATGCTGCCAACACCTCCACGCTGTGCCATTCAGCCACTATATGGTGTCCTCATGCTGCCAACACCTCCACGCTGTGCCATTCAGCCACTATATGGTGTCCTCATGCTGCCAACACCTCCACGCTGTGCCATTCAGCCACTAAATGGTGTCCTCATGCTGCCAACACCTCCACGCTCTGCCATTCAGCCACTATATTGTGTCCTCATGCTGCCAACACCACCACGCTGTGTCATTCAGCCACTATATGGTGTCCTCATGCTGCCAACACCTCCACGCTGTGCCATTCAGCCACTATATGGTGTCCTCATGCTGCCAACACCTCCACGCTATGTCATTCAGTCACTATATGGTCTCCTGACACTGATGCCACCACCAGGCTCTGTCATTGTGCTGCTGTGCGGCAGTGATTCTAAGAGCGATGCCGGTAATCTGCATGCTATTCTGAATAACAGTATTATGTCACTAACCCAGCACACTCCATATGCGTTTTAGGGTACAGCAAAGTGTTCCATACCCCTATAGAGGCTGTATGTAGGCTAGAAATAGCCTTTTTTAATATCGATTTGCCGCAAACAAATTCGGATCGAAACAAACTTTTCGGGAAAATTCGGCGAATCGGCCGAATCGAATTTTTTAAATGTTCGCTCATCTCTAGTAATTATGTAAAGTAAAAAAATAATTTTTTTTAAGTGACATATACATGTGGCAACATTTCTGATGTGACTAACATTTAGGGGGCAAAAGTACAAAAAGTGCCTAGGGCAGCATGAACTCTAATTATGGCCCTGCCCATATTACTCTATACAGTGTTTGGGTGGGGAGTCACCATATACTGTATATTACTGTATATTGTGACATGTCACACGCCTGTACGCTGTATACTGTAGTATTTGTACCCCCCCCCCCCCTGCACTATATTATACAGTGTACAAGAGGGTAACAAATTTCCCCTATATGCAATAACATATCACCTGGTGGGGTATCATATATGTGCATATATTATCACATATCATATTATCACATCAATGCTGAAGAGTGGAGGGCCAGGGAGTGATAGGAGACAGATTGGCCTAGGTTAACACAACACAAACACAAAATATTCTGATAGTGCCCATCTATCTTACTGTTTCCCAACCAGGTTGCCTCCAACTGTGGCAAAACTACAACTCCAAGCATCCCCAGACAGGAAAAGGTTGCAATGGCATGCTGGGAGTTGTAGTTTTGCAACAAATGGAGGTAACACTGATATATAGACACACATATATCATTGTTTTTGAACCAGGTGCCCAACAGTTGTTGCAGTACTACAACTCCCCTCCAAGCATGTCTCACAGTGCCCCATGGAACTTTGGCTGCTAGATAAACTTGGCATTAGGCTATGTGCACACCACAGAAAATCTCAGTAACGACATTCCGCAGACTGCGTGCGCCGTGATCATCTGCTGGTGCTAGGAATGCACGGGAATGCGCCGCTTCATAAATGCATTACGTGTGTAGTCCACAGAAAGTATGATAATTCTTTCTGTGAATAGCGGAATTGGAATTTCCACACCTGAGAGAGAGAGAGAGAGAGAGAGAGCGGTAAATACACTAATGCAATACTAAAATATGGTATATTTTTATATAGAATATAAAATTATATATATGTATATATATATTGATATATATATATATTTATATATATATATAGTGCCGGGGTGTTGCAATGGTGTAGCAGAGTCTGGTGGTATTAGGTGTTATTAACTCCTGAGTAGTTGTGACGCCAGGATATGGTTGTTTCGGTATAAGGCCCTGCCGACAACCAACCCAGAAACGGCAGGCAATAAAGGAATGTCCACAGCAGGAATTGTAAAAATAACTGGAAATTTTACTTGGAATTCTTATTAAACAGTCTTTACAGATATGCAGTTTCTCTAGAGGTACCCGGGATGCAGGATACCTGACAGGCTTGCTGGGACTTGATGTATTGAGATTTATGCAGGCCACTGTGCTACTAATTGTATACTTGAGTTGAATAGTAGTCACTAGAATTGTAGATAGAGCTTGATAACTCACGTTTTGAAGTGGCTGCAGATTTTTTGTAGTTGCAGAGATTGTGCTTGCTTTGTAGCCAGGAACTAAGAGAAAAGAGAGCTAACTGAGAGACTACAGCCCCTTATATACTAGGGGGCTGGACTAAAGTCCATTGGTTGCAAAGACTGGGGTTCCTGTGCCCATGGCACTCTGGGTAGTCTCACATGACAGTGGTTCACATGACTAACCTCTATGCATTTATACAACTTTATGTATAATGAACAATATGTACACAACACATTTACAATGTATTAACGGAAGGTGAGCAAGGGGTGAGCCCTGCAGGAGAGCCCTATGGACTGCAGGGACTCTTACGGAGGGGACCTAGAGATGGTACAGGACATTGAGGAGGAAAATCAACAAAGGAGGAAGCTTTTGACTTCATTTCCTGTCCCCATATATTGTTGTCACATCCCAACCGCATATCCCGTCCTCTTATCTCAACTTCATATCCCGACCTCATATCCCGTCCTCATATCCTGTCATCATATCTCAACCTCATATCCCAACCTCCTATCCCATCCTCATATTCTGTCCTCCTATCCCGTCCTCATGTCCCGACATCCTATCTCAAACTCATATCCCGTCCTCATATCCCAACCTCCTATGCCGTCCTCCTATCTTGACCTAATATCACGTCCTCATATCCTGACATCATATCTCTACCTCCTATCCTGTCCTCATATCCCGATCTCATATCCCATCCTTATATCCTGTCATCATATCTCAACCTCATATCCTGACCTCCTATCCCGTCCTCATATCTCGACCTCATATCCCGTCCCCCTATCCCATCCTCATATCCCAACCTCCTATCTTGACCTCATATCCTGTCCTCATATACCGACCTCATATCCCAACCTCCTATCCCGTCCTCATATTCCGTCCTCATATCTCAACCTCATATCCCGACCTCCTATCTCAACCTCATTTCCCGTCCTCATATCTCGACCTCATATCCCGTCCTTATATCTCGACCTCATATCCCGTCCTCATATCTCAACCTCCTATTCCGCCCTCCTATCCCGTCCTCCTTTCCCATCCTCCTATCTCGACCTCCTATCTTGACCTCTTATCCCGACCTCCTATCCCGTCCTCCTTTCCCATCCTCCTTTCCCGTCCTCCTATCTCGACCTCCTATCCTGACCTCCTATCTTGACCTCCTATCCTGACCTCCTATCTTGACCTCCTATCCTGACCTCCCATCCCAACCTCCTATCCTGTCCTCCTATTCTCTCCTCATATCACGTCCTCTTATCTCGACCTCCTATCTCAACCTCCTATCTCAACCTCCTATCTTGACCTCCTATCCCGACCTCCTATCCCGACCTCCTATCCCGATCTCCTATCCCGTCCTCATATCCCAACGCGTAATATGTGTACAAGGTATTGAAATATCTCCAGCCGTACGGAAGTTATGTGGGAACATAAATTTCCCATTGATTTGCCTGTGACTTTAAACAAAAACCACGACCCTCACAAATGGGGGTAGTTAAGGGTTAAATTAACTATCCTATATTTTAAGTGGACATAGAGGTAACATGTGACCCAAGTATTATCAAAATATCTCCAGCCGTTTGGAAGTTATGAAGTAACATATATTTCCCATAGATTTGTATGGGACTTTAAACAAAAACCCTGACCCTGGCATATGGGGGTGAGTAAAGGTTAAATTACCTATCCCATGTTTGTTGTTGACATATAAGTAACATGTGTGCCAAGTTTCATGTTAATATATTTAGCCGTTTGGACACGATGCTGGAACATATACACACACATATATATATATATATATATATATATATATATATATATATATATATATATATGTCTGATACTTATGTCTGATACTTTTTTTTGTTTGTACCCCATAATTGTAAGTGCTGCAGAATCTGTAGGCGCTATATAAATAAAATAAATAAATATATGGGCTGTTTTGGGCTAATATTTGCAGAAGGGCCAATTCACACATTTAGTAAACGACCATGGGGGATATTTATCAAAACCTGTGTAGAGGAAAAGTTGCTGAGTTGTCCATAGCAACCAATCAGATCGCTTCTTTCATTTTTCAGAGGCCTTTTCAAAAATAAAAGAAGCCATCTGATTGGTTGCTATGGGCAACTGGGCAACTTTTCATCTGGGCAAGTTTTGATAAATCTCCCCCCTTGGTTTTAGTATTGTGAAAGGACCAGTCCGTACAGCAGGTTTTTTGCAGGTGAAAGCAGTATGGGAATGGTTGCTTAGTTACTTTCCAAGTATTGGGGCTGGTCAGGTGACGTGGCAGCAAAGAATGCTGGAACCTGTAGTATAAAAACAGCATGCAGGGAAGGGAACAAGTAGGATGGCAGAAAGGTGTATTAGAGCCACAAGCAGTAGATAAAAAGGTCACAGTAGAATAATAGATGTATGGTTAATGTTCTATGCTGATATGAGCGTTTTTTTTTCTTATTATTTTTCAATCCTGGATAACCCCTTTAAGCTGCATCTCCTGGGCCCTAAGTTGGTGCAATGCCGAGTCGCAGAAGGATACAGTGTCAGTGAGGGCACCTTCTAGGTGCTCTTTGTGGTAGCCTACCTGCTTCACGTCAGCTTTAATTTCCGCCAGCTGTAGTAGCAGCGCCATGGCTGCCTACATAGCCCTCGTGACCGCCTGCTGAACCGTCTTCTTGATGAGAGATCTGGAGATTGAGAGCCCAGTATCTTTGCCCCCGGAGTCTATGTGACTCCCTTGAAGGCTCTCTATGTTGTAAAACTCACCACAGACGGCAGGTACCCAGGGAATAGTAGATCCGTAATACCACGGTAGTCTGGAACAGGTGATGTAGTGGATCCGCTGGACCTGTGTGGCAGATGACACGGGCCGTGCCAGGGAGCGGAGTCTAAGGTGCTGCTGGTTTTCACCAGGGCCCACCGCAAGGCGGGTTGGACTTGCTGTGGCAGGCGACACCCAGGTCGCTACCCCTGGCACGACCACAAAGGCGGCTGAGGAGAAGCGTGGTACCAAAGCACTGGCCCTTTAAATTTCAAAGCTCCAGCGCACGAGCGCATTAGGAGGTGGGGGCGTGCATGTCGGAGCTGAGGGACAGAGGCCGGGGACGGAGGTGAGTGACGGGCTGGGACTCGCATGCGGGCGCGTCCTGGGATGTGAATCCCAGCACCGCCGGGACCTGACACACGGGGGAAGATGCACTCACGGTCGGTATGTCTGGCCGGGGCGCCGCTCGTTACACATGTCTGATTCATCTTCTCTCCCTGCATCGCTAGTGAGCACAGGTGCCATCTAGGCAGACCACGCCGGGCTCTGAGCCAACTTCTTTTTCCAGATTGCTGCTATGTCTAATAGATTTTTCCGTGCCTTAAGTGCACCAGGAGTATCTCCCAACTTGCTCCCATCAGTTCTACCCATGCCGGGTGTAGAATAAGTGCTGTAGGATACAGATTAGGACTCAGGCTGTGGAGAGCAGTGCGTTCATGCGGCCATCCAGCTCTGCAGTCAGGCTCCGCCCCCTATATGTGACTTTTTTTTATCACGCTTTATTTCATTTTCTGGGATGTGATGTGACCAAAAAGCTGAAATTTTGGTATTAATTTATTAATTTTTTCTATGTGTACACCATTTACTGTACGGGATCATTAACAATATATGTGGGTGTACTGGACTGCAATATTTACGCCACCAGGGGAGTGGTGGAAGGTAAGTTAAAGTTTATTATGTTTATTCTGGCAGCCCGGGAATAGTGAATTTTTTTTTTTACTGAAGTTCTCCTTCAGGGTACATTCACACACTTGTAACTAGCAGTGGGTTTCCCGCTGCTGGAAATCTGCTGCAAGTTACACTCCCATTCATTTTAAAGGGTCTGCAGGCAGTCTGCAAATCTGCCACTATGGCGGACTGTCAGCGAGCCCATACATGTGAATGATAGCATAACTTGCTGCTAGTTACAGGTGTATGAATGTACCCTTAAACACAGAAAATAATTACTATTGATCTTAGATTTGGACCCTATGATACATTTGGTTTGTGTAATGGCCTTAAATGCATTTCCGATCATTGGGATCTCAGGCGGTATTTGTTTGGTGCATGATCAGTAACCTAGCCCTGAAACCAAGAGAACTGTCCCCAATGGAAAGTTTATGAGGAGAATGTCCGGTTATCTTAAATCAGTTTACAATCTGTTTTTGGTATAACATATACATAACTCAGGTTGGCACCAATACAGTAGTGTGAATACAGGCATAAAGAGGTGTCAGGTGTAGGCCATTATAATGCTATAAGAGACACAACCTATTACTGTAACAAAAAATAGAAGGTGACACTATTAGGCTATAGCTACATGGCAACTTTGCTTGTGAGATGGGTCGTGTGGTCAAAGATCCCCATGTTGTGCTCCCTTTATTGCTTAGAATTTTAGCTAATGTAAGAAGCTGTGGTCACATGTAGGGCAATCCAGCAAAAATCAGTTCTTGCTCTTTAGGTGGTATATTAGAGTCCTAAAACGGCATCATTAAATGTATTGTTTCCTGTTACCCTATTGTTTCCTCTGATACATTTTATGATGCCGTTATAAGCGTTTAATAAACCCCCTATAGAGCAAGGACTGATTTTTGATGGATCTCTACGTGTGTCCTTACAAGTTGCTGCAGCTTCACAGCTATCCATGCACTTCGTTCCCGCTGAAGAGGGAGCTGAGCTGATTTGCACCGATGTTACACTAAATGGGTTAACATTGCGACCCCAAAATTACCAAAGCCAGAAATTCATCCTGGATGAATGATTACGTTTTTGTCATGTTGTCACATGTAGTCACAGCCACTTGTGGTTTGCAGAGCAAACATGTTTACTCACATTAGCTGAGTTGCAGCATAATTCAGGGAGCGCAACATGGTGATCTTTGGTGATGCAATTTGGGGGCCACATTTAGTCTTAAACCGGCCCTGGTCCCTCCCACTCTTTCTATATGTTGCGGTCCCTAGAGTAGCACCCTGGGCAATAGATCTATTCCAGTTACCCAGACCTGAGCTTTTTATTGTTTATGGAATTACAGGAATGAGCTGGACATTTTTATAATACCTGTGCCAACCCCAGTGGGTCGCCTCAGGCAATACATTCCTAAATCCTTCCAGAATTTATAACATGTGAACATAAACAAATACAGTTCCCTTTATAAACCCTTAAAGGGGTACTCCGGTGGTCAAAGTGTTTTTCCCTTTTTGACTTACCCTATTTGTTTTGTTTCATTTCTATTCTTGTTGTTTAGCCTAATCTATGTCCGTTCTTTGTTGTCTTTTCATCCCCCACTTTATTTTCCTATCTTTGCTTCTATTTCCTGTTTCTTGCTGTGCTGAAAACTACAAATCCCAGCACGCCACATGCCTTGCTGGTTTGGGGCGGCTCCTTTTTTTAAATTTCTTTGTTCCGCCCTTTACCCACCCTACTATTTTCCCGGGTCAGCCCCCTTATACACAGCACACTAATATAATCAGCCCTGGTTGGGATACACTGTCATACACACACAAAAGGGACTACAACTCCCAGCATGTGTCATTCAGGAGTCTTCAGTCTGTGGTATAACACCAGCATGCTGCCTCTGTAGTCTCCTGGGGGTTGTAGTTCACCACACCTCTGTAGGGCATACAGCAGTGTTTCCCAACCAGGGTGCCTCCAGGTGTTGCAAAACTACAACTTCCAGCATGCCCTGACAGCCTTTGGGCATGCTAGGAGTTGTAGTTTTGCAACAGCTTGAGGCACACTGGTTGGGAAACACTGGTGTAACATGATTTGTATGCTGAATAGGCTAGAACAGTGTTTCGCAACCAGTGTGCCTCCAGCTGTTGCAAATCTACAACTCCCAGCATGCCCAAAGTCTGTCAGGGCATGCTGGGAGTTGTAGTTTTGCTACAGCTGGAGGCACACTGGTTGGGAAACACTGGTGTAACATGATTTGTATGCTAAATAGGCTAGAACAGTGTTTCGCAACCAGTGTGCCTCCAGCTGTTGCAAATCTACAACTCCCAGCATGCCCAAAGTCTGTCAGGGCATGCTGGGAGTTGTAGTTTTGCTACAGCTGGAGGCACACTGGTTTGTAAACACTAGTGTTACTCGCGAATATTCGCAATGCGACTTCGCGAATATAGCACTATATATTCGTAATTATGAATATTCGTAATTTTTTTTTTGTAATTTTTTTTTTCACAGTAAACATCAGTGATCATCCCTCTCTGCTTCCAGCTTGTGTGGTGTAAAGAAGGCTCTAATACTACTGTGTGAGACTGGCGTGCGAATTTTCGCATATGCGAAAATTAGCATATGCTAATTTTTGCATTTACGAATTTTTGCTTATGCTAATTTTGGTTTCTGCTAATTTCCGCATATGTTAATTTTCGCATATGCGAATTTTCGTATATGCGAAAATAAACCGCGAATATTCCGAATATGCGAATTTAGCGAATATATGACGAATATTCGTCCATATATTCGCGAAATATCGCGAATTCGAATATGGCCTATGCCGCTCAACACTAGTAAACACTAGCATACACACACACACATTACAGGGACTACGACTCCCAGCATGTGTCATTCAGGAGATCATTCCCAGTGTGAGATTTATTCCATACATCCCCAGCCCGTGCACCTTCTCATCCTCCCCTTCAGATAACACTTATCTTCTCTGTGAGGTCTTTCTCCTGTAGAGACCTGTGTCCTTAGAATACAGAGCAGGGGGGAGGGGAGGAGCTGTGTACTCAGCTGGATGAGATGAGGGGGTGTGGCTTATTTTTCTCATGCAGACAGAGAGAAGAAAAGAAAGCTGTGACATCTTGTCCACAAAAGACTCATAACTGTGGACAACAGTAAAAGAAAATCTTTACATTTTCGCAAGGGGTAATAGGAGAAACAGCCTCCCAAAAATGTAACCCCATTACAGTGCAGAAATACCCCATATGTGGACATAAAGTGATCTGTGGGCGAACTACAATGCTCAGAAAGAAGGAGCGCCATTAAGCTTTTGGAGAGAGAATTTGTTTGGAATGGAAGTCGGGGGCTATGTGAATTTATAAAGCCACCATGGTGCCAGAACAGTGGACCACCCCACATGTGACCCCATTTTGGAAAATACACCACTCAAGGAATGTAACAAGGGGTGCAGTGAGCATTTACACCACACTGGCATTTGACAGATCTTTGGAACAGTGGGCTGTACAAATGAACAATTACATTTTTCATTTTCACAGACCACTGTTCCAAAAATCTGTCATACACCTGTGGGTGTAAATGCTCACTGCACCCCTTTTCACATTCTGTGAGTGGTTTAGTTTCCAAAATGGGGTCACATGTGGGGGGACCATGAGGGCTTTGTAAACACACATGGCCTTCAATTCCGGACACATTCTCTCTCCAAAAGCCCAATGGCTCTCCTTCTCTTCTGAGCATTGTAGTGCAGAGCACTTTATATCCACATATGGGGTATTTACATAGTCAGAAGAAATGGGGTTACAAATTTTGGGAGACTTTTCCTACTAAAAATGTAGGGTAACACAAACATTTTAGTGATTTTTTTTTCTTATTTTCACATCCAACTTTAACAAGAATTAGTCAAACAACTGTGGGGTGTTAAGGCTCACTATACCCCTTGTTACCTTCCAGTGGGGTGTAGTTTCCAAAATGGGGTCACATGTGGGTATTTGTTTTTTTGTGTTTATATCAGACCCCCTGTAAAATCAGCCACCCCTGTGCAAATCACCAATTTTGGCCTCAAATGCACATAAAGTGGGGATCAAAAGTTTGGGCACCCCAGGTAAAAATGTGTATTAATGTGCATAAAGAAGCCAAGGAAAGATAGAAAAATCTCCAAAAGGCATCACATTACAGATTAGACATTCTTATAATATGTCAACAAAAGTTATAATTTATTTCCATCATTTACGCTTTCAAAATAACAGAAAACAAAAAAATGGTGTCTGCAAAAGTTTGGGCACCCTGCAGAATTTATACTGCCCCCTTTGCAAAGCTGAGACCTGCCAGTGTCATGGATTGTTCTCAATCATCATCTGGGAAGACCAGTTGATGTCAATCACAAAGGTTTTAAATGCCCAGACTCATTTGACCTTACCTCAATAATCAGCACCATGGGTTCTTCTAAGCAGTTGTCAAGAAATCTGAAACTGAAAATAGTTGACGCTCACAAAGCTGGAGAAGGCTATAAGAAGATAGCAAAACATTTTCAGATGTCAATATCCTCTGTTCGGATTGTAATTAAGAAATGGCAGTCATCAGGAACAGTGGAAGTTAAAGCAAGATCTGGAAGACCAAGAAAAATATCAGACAGAACAGCTTGCAGGATTGTGAGAAAAACAATTCAAAACCCACGTTTGACTGCACAATCCCTCCAGAAAGATCTGGCAGACACTGGAGTTGTGGTACACTATTCCACTATAAAGATATACTTGTACAAATATGGTCTTTATAAAAGAGTCATCAGAAGAAAACCTCTTCTATGTCCTCACCACAAAAATCAGCGTTTGAACTTTGCAAATGAACATATAGACAAACCTGATGCATTTTGGAAACAAGTTCTGTGGACCGATGAGGTTAAAACTGAACTTTTTGGCCGGAATGAGCAAAAAGCACCTCTGTCCAACTGTTAAGCATGGGGGTGGATCAATCATGCTTTGGGGTTGTATTGCAGCCAGTGGCACAGAGAACATTTCACGAGTGGGAGGAAAAATTGATTCAATTTCAGCAGATTTTGGATGCTAACTTGATGCCATCTGTGAAAAAGCTGAAGTTAAAGAAAGGATGGCTTCTACAAATGGATAATGATCCTAAACACACATCGAAATCCAAAGGGGATTACATCAAGAGGTGTAAACTGAAGGTTTTTCCATGGCCTTCACAATCTCCTGACCTCAACATAATTAAAAATCTATGGATAGACCTTAAAAGAGCAGTGCGTAACAGACAGCCCAGAAATCTCAAAGAACTGAAAGACTTTTGTAATGAAGAATGGGCAAAGATACCTCAAACAAGAATTGAAAGACTCTTGGCTGGCTACAAAAAGCAGGGTGCCCAAACTTTTGCAGACAACATTTTTTTGTTTTCTGTTATTTTGAAAGTGTAAATGATGCAAATAAAATCAAACTTTTGTTGAAATATTACTAATACACTAATACAAATTTTTACCTAGGCTGCCCAAACTTTTGATCCCCACTGTAGTACGCTATCACTCCTGAGCCCGGTTGAGCATTTTAAGTCCACATATGGGGTATTTCCGTACTCGGGAGAAATTGTGTTACAAATTTTGAGGGTCTTTTTTTCCTTTTACCGCTTATGAAAAGGAAAAGTGTGGGGCAACACCAGCATGTTAATGTAAAAAATAAACAAAAAATTCCAATAACATTCTTGTGCAGACCCCAACTTTACATTTTCATAAGGAATAAAAGGAGGAAAAGCCCCCTAAAATTTGTAGTGCAATTTCTCCTGAGTACGGAAATACACCATATGTGGCCCTAAACTGCTGCCTTGAAATATGACAGGGCTCCGGAGTGAGAGAGCGCCATGCGCATTTGAGGCCTAAATTAGGGATTTGCATAGGGACGGACCCGGATGCTATCATGGTGCTTCCTTCCTTCACCAAAAATACTGTACGGCAGTGGTTCCCAAACAGGGTGCCCCTAGCTGATGCAAAACTCCCAGCATGCCTGGACAGTTTTTTTGCCTGATAACCCCTTTAAACTAAAATAAAATAAAACATTAAAAAATGTTAAATGTTAAATTTTAACTGGGAAATTAAAGGCAAGAATGAACGGTGACAGTTTACCTGTTTGCTGGGGGTAGATTAACACAATCACAGCTCCTGCATCCATAACTAGTCCACCAAGGGACTGTTTACTGCATTACCTTGTAATATAGAATTGGTACAATTACGGCATTTCAAGCTGGAAAACAGAACCACTTTTGAAATGTATTCTCCCTTTAGATCAGTTTCCGTTTAATGAGATTCTTTACCTCTTACTCGATTTGACAGATTATTATTACTTCTATATTACTCACGAAAAACGTCTCTCCCAAGACTCCTCTGGTGAAAATAGAAAACTGTGTTCTTTTGATGCGCCTTCGTGAGGTGTCAGGAAGAATGTTGCAGCCCAAATTCTCTTAAAAGTCTTAAAATTATAATGGAGCACAGTTGCTGTCTTTGAAATAGAACATGCAGAAGGGCCAAGATTGCAAAGTGGCACAACTATTTGTGAGCTGCGGTTTTTAATAGTTTTTGTTGTGTTTTTTTTTTAGCTAAACACAGGAGTGGATACAAAAGAGAGAGGAGAGGTATAAAAGTAATACCCCAGACTTGGCGAGAAAGTGGGTTTATCTACAGTGAATGATAATAGTATTTCACGTGAGGAATATGAGTATTACACATGAGGAATATGACAAGGTGAAGATGAGCAGATTTTTGGAAAATTCGATTTGGCCGATTTCCCGAAAAAATTTGGTTTGGTCCAACTTTATTTGCGGCGAATCTCTATTAAAAACGGCTATTTCTGGGTTACAGAGAGTCTCAATAGGGGTGTAGAACACTTTGCCTTGTCATGACACACACAGTGAGTGTGCTGTGTTAGTGAAATAATTCTGTTATTCAGTATGACAGGCAGAATTCAGGCATCACTATTAGAATCACTGCCGCTGAGTGTCTGGATGTGGCAGCAGGGTCGGGAGACCATATGGCATCAAAATCTAAGAGATTAAACAGATTTTTAAATTGAATTTAATTTTAATTTATTAAAACATTTTTAAATCCTTTTTTGAGGACCCATTCTGGTGAGCATTGAGCTGGTGGTCCACCGCGAGGTGAGCTACCACTTGTTCCAGCCCCTGCCTCTCAGCGCCCCCGACTGTCTTACTCTGTGTGGAACTGCGAATGTTTCATTTAATCAGTTATGGTTCATTTTTATCGCTCCAACCTGTTTCATTGGATTCCTTTGGTAATTCCAGAGGTAATATATGACAATAACCATATGGCCTCAGTCTTGAAAAGATTACATTGATTTTTTAAATTTAAATTGAAGATTTTGAATAGATTCACAAGTGAAATGTGCCAGCAGCATGAGGAGATCACATGGCGGCACAATGACAGAGCCTGGTAATTGGAATGAGCAAACTTTAAATCCTTTTTTGAGGACCCATTGGAAGACAAGTTTGGTGTCAGCAGCCGTGGTAATTCCAGCTCCAATAGTGTATAATTTCTGCAATGTAAACTATGGCAAAGCTCCTAGTTTTATCTTAAAATCAAGCTGGCGGTCCGACGTGAGGCCAGCTACCGCCTGTCCCAGCCCCTGCCTC
The DNA here is from genome assembly GCF_029499605.1 of Hyla sarda. Lineage (NCBI taxonomy): Eukaryota > Metazoa > Chordata > Amphibia > Anura > Hylidae > Hyla > Hyla sarda. The sequence continues at coordinate 266,397,072 of NC_079190.1, read as the reverse complement.
TCAACGCACCCCAATGCTCTGAGTGTCCACTTGAAAGGGAGGGACTGCAGTACCAGCAACTTGGACAGGAGCACATTCAGCTTCTGTGCCATTGGATAAATGGGTGCATATTGCTAGAAGTTGCTGCAGTGAAAAAAGCTTGTACTTGTATCTTAAAATCTAGCTGGTGGTACTCCACGAGGCAAGCTACCACCTGTTCCAGCCCCAGCCTCCCAGCGCCCCCCACTCCCCCCAACTGTGAAACTGTGAATTATTCATTTAATCAGTTATGGTTCATTGTCTTAGCTCCAACCTGTCTCATTGGATTCTTGTGGTAATTCCACAGGTAATATATGATGACAACCATAGGGCCTCACAATTGAAAAGATTAAAGAGATTTTATTTTATTTAAATAGCAGATTTGGATTAGATTCACAAGTTTAATGTCCCAGGTGCCTGAAGCGTTTACGTTGAACCAATACTGTATGACCATAAAACCTAATATAACAAGGAGTCACATGGAGGCACAATGACAGAGCTTAGAGGTAACAGCTGCCCGACGAGACCATAGGGCCTCACAATTGAAAAGATTAAAGATATTTTTCAAAATTAAAATTGAAGATTTCAAATAGATTAACATAAAAAGTTTTAATTTATGTGCCAGCAGCATGAGGAGGCCACATGGCCACGGTGTGTCTGGGTCCTCCATCTTGTCTTCCTTATCACCCTGTAGCTCCACAGACTGTTCCTGCTCCTCCTCTCCTATCAGATGACAAAATCCACCAATTTTGCAAAACCTTACGTGTGCTCCATTGTCCCCCTCCCCCTCCTCTTCCAGTTCAGCCCCCACAGGGCTCATGTGGCCGTGAGATCTAGGCACCACGGCTCCAGTGCCCTGACCAGCCATCGTTTCCAACACATGTTGAGTGAAATGACATTGTTCATCCCATAATCCTAGCGACTGACAATAATAATGTGGCTTCCTCAAAGAGCCTGAGCAAATGGCAGGTGTCACGTATGAGCTGCCACTGGTTGACATTGAAGTTATACAGAGGAGTTCCCCTATCTGCTTAGATCATCAAGAAATCGGTGATGGATTTTCTCTGTTCGAATAGTCGGTCCAACACATGAAGGGTTTAATTCCAACCTGTGGAAATGTCGGAAATCAGACTATGTTGGGGGATGCCTGGCTCAGGCTTCCTTGACGCAGTGCAGACAAGATGTTCTTCCAGTTGTCGGTCACCATGGTTCCAATTTACAGTTTTCGTGGAGTAAACCATGATTCGATTTCTTGATGAATCACTTTTAGCAGTTTCTGCCCTGGGTGACTTCGTTCACCAAGGCAAACTATGTGAAGAACAGCATGATACCGCAGTGCCCTGCACACATGGTATGCTGGAGGGGCACAGAGACTTGTCAGTGCAGTGGAGGCTGAGGACTTGATGGAAGATGAGGAGGCGCAGTCGCACACTGTCGCGAGGCCAGCCACCGCCTGTCCCAGCCCCTACCTTTAAACCCCCCCCCCCATGCTTATGACTGAGTGCCCCGGGTGTCCGAAGCGTTTACTTTGAAAAAATTTGGTCAGACTACAAGATCAATATAACAAGGATGTCACATGGCGGCACAATGAGAGAGCCTAGAGGTGGCAGCAGCATGATTAGACTATAGGGCAGCACTATGATAGAGCCTGGATGTGGCAGCAGTATGAGAAGCCCAAATGGTGGCACAATGACACAGCCTGGAGGTGGCATCAGCATGAGGAGAACATATGGTGTCAGAATGACAAAGCCTGGAGGTGGCATCAGCAGCATCAGGAGTCCTGAAAGTGACCCGGTGACAGAGTGGGGTGGTGAGTGTTAATACCAGTACCCAGTGACAAAGGTGGGTGAAAGAAGAAGAACTTGGCATCAGGCGGGTGGCAGTATTAGGATAGTAGCTGAGGCAGGTAGGCAGAAGAAAACGGTCTCTTTTGCCAAAGTGTTGGTGTGCACAAGTAAGTATTGAGGATATGCATTACATAAAGCTTTACTTTCAATATTATTCTTAGGATAAAATATATGGACCCCAAATTTTTTTTAAATCTAACAAAAGGAAAGGTGTGCAAAAAACACCATGTGCCCCCTACACCACTAAGTATTGATGCGATGCAAAGACATCTAAAAGGTGGAAGGGAACAACATATGGTCCATTGTAACAGGTGGGGGTAAAAACTTCCCCTGTAAGGCATTACACTCACCCTATTAATTCCCTTTTTTGTAAGTATTTCTCACCCTAAAAAGGGCAGCCCCACACAGGAACCTTTCCTATTTCCACCTAAAAACCCTGGGAAATGGCAGTGATTTTAGGTTGAAAAGGGGAGAGGTTCCTGTGTGGGGCCGCCCTTTTAAGGGTGAGTAACACTTAAAAGAAAGGAATTAATAGTGCGAGAGTAGGGCCTTACAGGGGAAGTTTTAACCTCCACCTGTTACAATGGACCATACATTGTTCTCTTCCACCTTTTAGAGGTCTTTGCATCACATCAATACTTGGTGTTGTAGGTGGCACATGGTGTTTTTTTGCACACCTTTCCTTTTGTTAGATTAAAAAAAAAAATTAGGGTCCATATATTTTATCTTAAGAAAAGTTAAGTTTTAGCTAATGCATAGCCTCAAGACTTACTTGTGGTCTGATGCGAAGGAATTTCTGTAACTGGGGAGCAGCACCTTAATTATGTTTGGCAGTATCTATGGCAGCACAATGAGAGAGCCTGAGGTGGCAGCATCAGCATGAGGAGACCATATGGCAGCACAATGAGAGAGCCTGGAGGTGGCAGCCTCAGCATGAGGAGACCATATGGCGGCACAGTGAAAGAGCCTGGAGGTGGCAGCCTCAGCATGAGGATGCCATATGGTGGAACAATGAGAGAGCCTGGAGGTGGCAGCATCAGCATGAGGAAACCATATGGCAGCACAATGAGAGAGACTGGAGGTGGCAGCATCAGCAGGAGGAGACCATATGGCAGCACAATGAGAGAGCCTGGAGGTGGCAGCATCAGCATGAGGAGACAATATGATGGCACAATGACAGAGCCTGGAGGTGGCAGCATCAGCATGAGGAGACCATATGGAAGCACAGTGAGAGAGCCTGGAGGTGGCAGCATCAGTATGAGGAGACTAGTTTTGGCTGGCCTTTCACAGTAACTAGGCCAAAATTAGTTTGACAGGAAAAAAAACATACACCACCTATGTACGCACAGGTTACACTTATGAGAGGACAATACCCTACTCTATGCAACCTGTATTAGGCACTGAAATCAGGTTAGTATGGCTTTTCATGCTCACCCTAACTGGCCAATGTTAGCTTTAGAGTTCACTGCTATATTCACTGCTTTTGTACCTATGTGACCTTCTTAGCTCTCTGAAGGCAGCTTCTCCTGGCAGTTTGCACAGTAAACAAGTGCAGGAGGTGATTGTCTGTGTAGTTATCTGCAGCTCTCAGCTCTCTACACAAACCAGGAAGTACCTGGATTTTTCAAGGCTGTTTAAGGTGCTATGGGGTCTGATTTTGAAACAAATCAGTTGGGATACCTTATGGAGTTATGGTATGTATATACATATATATATATATATATATATATATATATATATATATATATATATGTATATAGACGTAGAAGAAAAACAGCACATCCCATATAGTTGAAAAACCAGGATAGGTGCAAGCAGAATCTGGAGCCCATGTCAAGGGCTGCTCAATTCATACAGCAAAAAGATCTCTCCACAGCACCATTTGTAGCAAATAAAATGTGAAGTTTATTCCATGAAAGGTGTCTTTGCAAAAGATAGCGACATTTCAATCAGCTCAGCCTGGTCTTTCTATAAAGTATATGCTCATCATAACTCCACAAAGCATCCCAGCCTCATATATATATATATATATATATATATATATATATATTTATATTTCATTTATATATAATTTCCTTTTATCACTTTGATGGATATCTCCTTTAATATACATAAGTACATTGTTAGATAGTTTGTAAGGTTGACAAATGACATGAGTCCATCAAGTTAAACCTAAAACCTTACTGTGTTGATTCAGAGGATGGGAAAAAAAAAACATGAGTCTGAGGTCAATTGCCCCATAATAGAGAAAAATGTTCTTTATGACTCCACTATGACAATCAGAATAAATCTCTGGATCAACCTTCTTCCCCCATAAGTTTAGTATCCATAACTTGTAATAGTATATGTTTCCAGAAAAACATCCAGGCCCCCTTTGAACTTGAGTCAGACATCACAACATAATGTGACAGAGAGTTCCATGTGCTGCCCCACCTTTAAGAGAACTGTGGAGGATTTAAATAAACACCTTTTGCCCTATGAAAACACAAGAATCAAATAAGGCTATCTGCAATTCACAATCCAATGGCCAAAAGAAAAAAGGGTGAAAAGTGAGGGCACTATTAACAATCAGCGCACATAACTGATGCAGCTGAAGTTAAAGGGGTTATTCAGGAATAGCAAAACACACAAATTTCTTTCTAAAACAGCTCCACGTCTGTCTCCAGGTTGGGTGAGGTTTTACAACTTGGCTCCATTCACTTCAATGGAACTGAGCTGCAGAACCACACCTAAACTGGAGACAGACATGGAGCTGTTTTTGAAAGAAAGTAGCTGTTTTTTTCTATCCCTGGATAACCCCTTTAAAAGCAGATAGGAATACAGGAAAAATTACGGAGTACTCACACTGTGTGATCAAGCAGCTTCACTGCAAAACAGCTGCCACTTGGCTGGCTCTCTGGAGCTACTCTGGTGTTCTCTCGCTGGCTGCACAATATACATTATAAAATGGACATTTACTATAGATTGGACTCTTTTCATCTTCACTTGGTGAGTGCTGCTTTTTGTGCCCTTTCCTCCAGTTTCTGCATAACTAATAGTTGAATGTAGTAGAATGCAGTGGCACTAAGACGACAAAGTAAAGAGCTCTGTGTGTCAAAACATTTCCGGGATTTACTACATGTGTGTTATACTGACAGGTTACCTAAAAGATCTTACAGCACCCGTACTGATTGTTGGCCTTTTGAAGTCCATTACGTAATATGCAGTCCACACATGCACGATGGGTATGTAACCATATGCTGCTGAACATTGCGCATGATTTGAATGGTGATTTTTTCTCTCTCATAGACATCCCATTAATCTCATATAAAAAAAAAGCCATAGCCTCAACATGGTGGGATTCTGAAAATGACACTGAACCCAAAAACACTGAAAAACCAAAGAGGAGTAAAATAATACCAAAGAAAAAAACTAGCTCCGGAAAGTAAAACAGATTTGTAAATGACTTCTATTAAAAAATCTTAATCCTTCCAGTAGTTATCAGCTGCTGAAGTTGAGGTGTTCTTTTCTGTTTGACAACAGTGCTCTTCGCTGACACCTCTGCTTGTCTCAGGAACTGACCGAAGCATTAGGGGTTTGCTATGGGGATTTGCTCCTACTCTGGACAGTTCCTGAGACAAGCAGAGGTGTCAGTAGAGAGCACTGTTCTCAGTTTTTAAGTAAGCTTTTTTTTCCTGGAATACCCCTTTAAACCCTGCCTAAGTGCAGTCTGACAGGATAGAATATTGAATATGTTGTTGACATGAAAATTGAGTTATAATGATATAAAAAGTTATGGTATATTATATATTTTTTGTTGCATAGCTTACTTGTCACATTTACAAGGTCTATAATACAAGTCTACCAACTTTTGCTGCATTTCCTTGTGGCCAAAGTCAAATACAGTGTGAACTTCCATTATAAAAGCAAGCAGAGCCATTTAAAGCAAGTCTTTTGTGCTTGTAATGGATTCGTACTGTGAACCCATCTGCTCATCCCTGCCACTTCATCTGTCCCATCCATAATTTATATACGAGATATGTGTCTTAATTTATCAGGACTCGAGTAAGATGTATTTCAGTCTCAATGGAAGTCTCCATGGATAGGCACAGAAAATGCTTAAATTCAAAAATATTGAGCTGCTGGCATTTCCAGTTGCTCACAAAGATTGCATACTTTTAACCCTGCCTTCAAATTGGCACTTAGAGCTCATATATATACATAGCCATTTTCTCTAAATCCACAGTGCTGTATTTTTGGTCTGTGACATCTACATTAATGTATTTCAGCTGGATCGACCAGTAGGGTTCACTGGACTCTAATAAAAAGACAAATATATGTAAAATCTAAGTAAAGACTGAAATATTAGTACTGGACAATAGGATGGTATTTAACTCCTTAAGGACGCAGCCCATTTTGACCTTAACCTCTTCAGGACATAGGGCGTATGGATACGCCCTGCATCCCGAGTCCTTAAGGACCGAGGGCGTATCCATACGCCCGTGGGAATTCCGGCCCCCACCGCTAGCCGGTTGGGGACCGGAGCCGGATGCCTGCTGAAATCGTTCAGCAGGCATCCCGGCATATCGCCCAGGGGGGTCATTATGTCCCCCCATGTCGGCGATCGCCGCAGATCGCTGGACAATTCAGTCCAGCGATCTGTGGCTATTCCGGGTCAATCGGGTCTCCAGTGACCCGGTGACCCGGAATTACTGGCTGTTCGGGGTCGTCTCTGACGGCCCCGAACAGCCAGAACCTGCAGGGGTGAGGTGGTACTGGTGCCACCTCACGATCGCCCTGATTGGTCGGCCGGATTACCGCACCCGCTCCGCCCCTCTTCCGGAGGACGTGAGCAGGTGCGGGACATGCACCCCGGGTGCTGGGGACCCCGATCCCCGGCATCAATGTTGGGATCGGGGCCCCAGGAGCAGCGGCGGCGGGACTGACCTCATGCGGCTGGATCGTTGGAGGTGAGTGACAGCCTCCTGCTGTTGCTTAGCAACAGCTCCCAGCATGCAAAAAGGGCATGCTGGGAGCTGTAGTTATGCAACAGCAGGAGGCAGACCACCACAACTCCCAGCATTCCCTTATGGGCATGCTGGGACTTATGGTTTTGCAACAGCTGGAGGCACATCTTTTCTATGGAAAAGTGTACCTTCAGCTGTTGTATAACTACAACTCCCAGCTTGCACAAACAGCTAAAGTGCATGCTGGGAGTTGTAGTGGTGCATCTGCTGGTTGCATAACTACAACTCCCAGTATGCCCGTTGGCTGTCGGTGACTGCTGAGAGTTGTAGTTTTGCAACAGCTGAAGGCACACTGGTTGTGAAACAGTTTTTTTTTTTTACCTAACTCAGTGTTTCCCGACCGGTGTGCCTCCAGCTTTTGCAAACTACAACTCTCAGCAGTGACCGTACACCATGCACCGTATATGCTGGGAGTTGTAGTTTTGCAACAGCTGGAGGCACACTGGTTGTGAAACACTGAGTTAGGTCACAAACTCAGTGATACATAACCAGTGTGCCTACAGTTGTTGCAAAACTACAACTCTCAGCAGTCACCGACAGCCAACGGGCATGCTGGGAGTTGTAGTTATGCAACAGCTGGATTCCCCCCCCCCCCCCCCAATGTGAACGTACAGGGTACACTCACATGGGCGGAGGATTACAGTAAGTATCTGGCTGCAAGTTTGAGCTGCCGCAAACTTTCTGCTGCAGCTCAAACTGCCAGCGAGAAACTACTGTGAACCCCCGCCCGTGCGACTGTACCCTAAAAACACTACACTACGACAAAAAATTAAATAAAAAGTAAAAAACACTACATATACACATACCCCTATACAACCCCCCTCCCCTCCCCAATAAAAATGAAAAACGTCTGGTACACCACTGTTTCCAGAACGGAGCCTCCAGCTGTTGCAAAACAACTTCCAGTATTGTCGGACAGCCGTTGACTGTCCAGGCATGCTGGGAGTTTTGCAACAGCTGGAGGCACCCTGTTTGGGAATCACTGGCGTAGAATTCCCCTATGTCCACCCCTATGCAAGTCCCTAATTCAGGCCTCAAATGCAAATGGCGCTCTCACTTTGGAGTCCTGTCGTATTTCAAGGCAACAGTTTAGGGTCACATATGGGGTATCGCCGTACTCGGGAGAAATTGTGTTACAAATTTTGGGGGGTATTTTCTGCTTTTACCCTTTTTACAAATGTCCAATTTTTGGGAAAACAAGCATTTTAGGTAAAAAAAAATTTTTTTTTTTACATATGCAAAAGTCGGGAAACATCTGTGGGGTATAAAGGTTCACTTAACCCCTTGTTACATTCCCTGAGGGGTCTAGTTTCCAAAATGGTATGCCATGTGTTTTTTTTTTTGCTGTTCTGGCACCATAGGGGCTTCCTAAATGCAACATGCCCCCCAAAAACCATTTCAGAAAAACGTACTTTCCAAAATCCCCTTGTCGCTCCTTCGCTTCTGAGCCCTCTACTGCGCCCGCCGAACACTTTACATAGACATATGAGGTATTTCCTTACTCGAGAGAAATTGGACTACAAATACAAGTAAAATTTTTGTCCTTTTACCCCTTGTAAAAATTCAAAAATTGTGTCTACAAGAACATGCGAGTGTAAAAAATGAAGATTGTGAATTTTCTCCTTCACTTTGCTGCTATTCGTGTGAAACACCTAAAGGGTTAAAACACTTACTGAATGTCATTTTGAATACTTTGGGGGTGCAGTTTTTATAATGGGGTCATTTATGGGGTATTTCTAATATGAAGACCCTTCAAATCCACTTCAAACCTGAACTGGTCCCTGAAAAATACTGAGTTTGAAAATACTGTGAAAAATCGGAAAATTGCTGCTGAACTTTGAAGCCCTCTGGTGTCTTCCAAAAGTAAAAACTCATCAATTTTATGATGCAAACATAAAGTAGACATATTGTATATGTGAACCAAAAAAAATGTATTCGTAATATCCGTTTTCCTTACAAGCAGAGAGCTTCAAAGTTAGAAAAATGCAAAATTTTCAAATTTTTCATCAAATTTACGGATTTTTCACCAAGAAAGGATGCAAGTATCGACAAAAATTTACCACTATGTTAAAGTAGAATATGTCACGAAAAAACAATCTCGGAATCAGAATGATAACTAAAAGCATCCCAGAGTTATTAATGTTTAAAGTGACAGTGGTCAGATGTGCAAAAAACGCTCCGGTCCTTAAGGCCAAAATGGGCTCCGTCCTGAAGGGGTTAAAGAGGTAATCCGGTGGAAATTTTTATTTTTTATTTTAAATCAACTGGTGCCAGAAAGTTAACAGATTTATTAATTACTTCTTTTAAAAAATCTTAATCCTTCCAGTGCTTATTAGCTGCTGAATACTACAGAGAAAATTATTTTATTTTTGGAACACATAACTCTCTGCTGACATCACAAATTGTATATGTTTGCTATGGGGATTTTCTCCTACTATGGACAGTTCTTAAAATGGACAGAGATGTCAGCAGAAAGCACTGTGCTCTTGATGTCAGCAGAGAGCTCTGTGCTCCAAAATGAAAAGAATTTCCTCTGCAGTATTCAGCAGCTGATAAGTACTGGAAGGATTAAGATTTTTTTAATAGAAGTAATTTACAAATTTGTTTAACTTTCTGGCCCCAGTTGATTTAATGAAAAAAAAAGTTTTCCCCTTTAAGGACATGGCCGTTTTTTGCACATCTGACCACTGTCACTTTAACCCCTTTAGGACTGAGCCCTTTTTCACCTTAAGGACTCGGCCATTTTTTGCAATTCTGACCACTGTCACTTTAAACATTAATAACTCTGGAATGCTTTTAGTTATCATTCTGATTCTGAGATTGTTTTTTCGTGACATATTCTACTTTAACATAGTGGTAAAATTTTGTGGTAACTTGCATCCTTTCTTAGTGAAAAATCCCAAAATTTTATGAAAAATTTGAAAATTTTGCATTTTTCTAACTTTGAAGCTCTCTGCTTTTAAGGAAAATGTATATACCCCCAAAAAAATTTATTCACATATACAATATGCCTACTTTATGTTTGCATCATAAAATTGACGTGTTTTTACTTTTGGAAGACACGAGAGGGCTTCAAAGTTCAGCAGCAATTTTCCAGTTTTTCACAAAATTTTAAAACTCGCTTTTTTTCAGGGACCAGTTCAGGTTTGAAGTGGATTTGAAGGGTCTTCATGTTTGAAATACCCCATAAACTACTCCATTATAAAAACTGCACCCCCCAAAGTATTCAAAATGACATTCAGTCAGTGTTTTAACCCTTTAGGCGTTTCACAGGAATAGCAGCAAAGTGAAGGAGAAAATTCACAATCTTCATTTTTTACACTTGCATGTTCTTGTAGACCCAATTTTTTATTTTTTGCAAGGGGTAAAAAGGAGAAAACTTTTACTTGTATTTGAAACCCAATTTTTATTTTTTGGCGGGCGCAGTAGAGGGCTCAGAAGGGAAGGAGCGACAAATGATTTTTGGGGGGCATGTCACCTTTAGGAAGTCGCTATGGTGCCAGAACAGCACATGGCACCACATGGCATACCATTTTGGAAACTAGACCCCTCGGGGAACATAACAAGGGGTAAAGTGAACCTTAATATCCCACAGGTGATTCACGACTTTTGGATATGTAAAAAAAAAAAAAATTTTCCCTAAAATGCTTGGTTTCCCAAAAGTTTTACATTTTTAAAAAGGGTAATAGCAGAAAATACCCCCCAAAATTTGAAGCCCAATTTCTCCCGAATCAGAAAACACCCCATATGGGGGTGAAAAGTGCTCTGCTGGCGCACTACAGGTCTCAGAAGAGAAGGAGTCACATTTGGCTTTTTTGAAGGAAATTTTGCTCTGGGGGCATGCCACATTTAGGAAGCCCCTATGGTGCCAGGACAGCAAAAAAAAAAAACACATGGCATACCATTTTGGAAACTAGACCCCTTGGGGATCGTAACAAGGGGTAAAGTGAACCTTAATACCCCAAAGGGGTTTCACAACTTTTGCATATATAAAAAAAGACATTTTTACATAAAATGCTTGGTTTCCCCAAAAATTTACATTTTTACAAAGGGTTAAAGCAGAAAATACCCCCCAAAATTTGAATCCCAATTTCTCCCGATTCAGAAAACACCCCATATGGGGGTGAAAAGTGCTCTGCTGGCGCACTAAAGGTCTCAGAAGAGAAGGAGTCACATTTGGCTTTTTGAAAGCAAATTTTGCTCTGGGGGCATGCCGCATTTAGGAAGCCCCTATAGTGCCAGAACAGCAACAAAAAAAAACCACATGGCATACTATTTTGGAAACTAGACCCGTCAGTGAATGTAACAATAGGTTAAGTGAACCTTAATACCCCACAGGTGTTTCACGACTTTTGCATATGGTACATAAAATGCTTCTTTTCCCAAAAATGTTACATTTTTAAAAAGGGAAAAAGCAGAAAATACCCCCCCAAAATTTGTAACACAATTTCTCCCGAGTACGGCGATACCCCATATGTGACCCTAAACTGTTGCCTTGAAATACGACAGGGCTCCAAAGTGAGAGCGCCATGCGCATTTGAGGCCTAAATTAGGGACTTGCATAGGGGTGGACATAGGGGTATTCTACGCCAGTGATTCCAAAACAGGGTGCCTCCAGCTGTTGTAAAACTCCCAGCATGCCTGGACAGTCAGTGGCTGTCTGGTAATACTGAGAGTAGTTGTGCAACAGCTGGAGGCTCCGTTTTGGAAACCGTGGCGTACCAGACGTTTTTCATTTTTATTGGGGAGGGGAGGGGGGCTGTGTTAGTGTAGTGTTTTTAGGGTACAGTCGCACGGGCGGGGGTTCACAGTAGTTTGTCGCTGGCAGTTTGAGCTACGGCAGAAAATTTGCCGCAGCTCAAACTTGCAGCCGGATACTTACTGTAAACCTCAGCCCATGTGAGTGTACCCTGTACATTCACATTGGGGGGGGGGGGGGGGGGAACATCCAGCTGTTGCAAAACTACAACTCCCAGCATGTACGGTCTATCAGTGCATGCTGGGAGTTGTAGTTTTGCAACAGCTGGAGGCACACTGGTTGTGAAACACCGAGTTTGGTAACAAACTCAGTGTTTTGCAACCAGTGTGCCTTCAGCTGTTGCAAAAGCTACAACCCCCAGCATGTACGGACAGAGGAAGGGCATGCTGGGTCTTGTAGTTATGCAACAGCTGGAGGCATACTACTTTGGCTGGGGATGCTGGGGATTGTAGTTATGCAACAGCTGGAGAGACACTAGTTTGCTACTTAACTCAGTGTGCCTTCAGCTGTTGCAAAACTACAACTATCAGCAGTAACCGACAGCCAATGGGCTTGCTGGGAGTTCTAGTTATGCAACCAGCAGATGCACCACTACAACTCCCAGCATGCACTTTAGCTGTTTGTGCAAGCTGGGAGTTGTAGTTATACAACAGCTGAAGGTACACTTTTCCATAGAAAAAATGTGCCTCCAGCTGTTGCAAAACTATAAGTCCCAGCATGCCCATAAGGGCATGCTGGGAGTTGTGGTGGTCTGCCTCCTGCTGTTGCATAACTACAGCTCCCAGCATGCCCTTTTTGCATGCTTGGAGCTGTTGCTAAGTAACAGCAGGAGGCTGTCACTCACCACCAACGATCCATGCTGCAGGTCAGTCCCTCGTCGTCGCCGACGCCACTCCTGGGGCCCCAATCCCAACATTGACGCCGTGGACCGGGGTCCCCAGCTCCCGGGGTGCACGTCCCGCTCCCGTCCTCTGGAAGAGGGGCGGAGCGGGTTGCGGGAGTGACACCCGCAGCAGGCGCCCTGATTGGTCGGCCGGGAAACCGGCCGAAGAATCAGGGCGATCGTGAGGTGACACCAGTGCCACCTCACCCCTGCTGGCTATGGCTGTTCGGGGCCGTCAGAGACGGCCCCGAACAGCCTGTAATTCCGGGTCACCGGGTCACTGGAGACCCGATTGACCCGGAACCTGCCGCAGATCGCTGGACTGTGGCCAGCGCCGACATGGGGGGTCATCATGACCCCCCCTGGGCAATATGCCGCGATGTCTGCTGAACGATTTCAGCAGGCATCGGGCACCGGCTCCCCTCCAGCTAGCGGCGGGGGGCCGGGATTTCACAGGACGTACTCAAACGTCCTGAGTCCTTAAGGACTCGGAAAAGGGGCCGTTTGAGTACGTCCTGCATCCTTAAGGGCTTAAGCATTAATAACTCTGGGATGCTTTAACTTATGAATTTGATTCTGAAATAGTTTTTTCGTGATATATTCTACTTTATGTTAGTGCTAAATTTTCATTGATACTTGCATCATTTCTTGGGGGGGGGAAATCAAAAATTTCATGAAAAATTTGAAAATTTTGCATTTTTCAAACATTGAAGCTCGAAGCTTGTAAGGAAAGTGGACATTCCAAATAAATTATATGTTGATTCACATATACAATAGGTCTAATTTGTGGTTGCATCATAAAGTTGACATGTTTTTACTTTTTGAAGACATTAGAGGGCTTTTTAGTTTAGCAGCAATTTTCCAGTTTTTCATGAAAATGTCAAAATTGGAATTGTTCAGGCACCAGTTCAGTTTCAAAGTGAATTTGAGTGTCTTTATGTTAGCAATACCCTGTAATGGACCCCATTATGTAAACGGCACCCCTTACAGTATTCAAAATGACATTCAGAAAGTTTTTATTAACCTTTTAGGTGTTTCACAGGAATAGCAGCAAAGTGGAGGAGAAATAGGTAATAGGTAGAAATGTCCCCCAAAATTTGTAACCCTATTTCTCTCGAAGAGGGAAATACCTCATATGTGTATGTAAAGTGATCTGCGGGCGCAGTAGAGGGCTTAGAAGGGAAGGAGCGACAATGAGATTTTGGAGAGCGAATTTTGCTGAAATGGTAATAAGGGGTACAAAATGTAATAGAATGTAATAAGGGGTACAGTAAACATCTACACCCCACTGGCATTTGACAGATTTTTTGAACAGTGGGCTGTGCAAATGAAAAATAATTTTTTTCATTTTCACAGACTACAGTTAAAAAAAATCTGTCAGGCACCTGTGGGGTGTAAATGCTCACTGTACCCCTTATTAAATTCTGTGAGGGGTGTAGTTTCTAAAATGGGGTCACATGTGGGGTCACATGTGTCCACTGTTCTGGCAGCATGGAGGCTTTGTAAAAGCACATGGCCTTCAATTCCAGCCACATTCTCTCTCCAAAATCCCAATTGCACTCCTTCTCTTCTAAGCATTGTAGTTCGCCCGCAGAGCACTTTATATTCACATGTGAGGTTTTTCCTTACTCAGAAAAAACGGTGTTAGAAATTTTGGGAGGCTTTTTCTCCTATTACCCCTTGTGAAAATAAAAACTATGGGGTAACACCAGCATTTTAGTGAAAAAGATCAGAATTTTCATTTTCACGTCCAACATTAATGGAAATTTGTCAAAGACCTGTGGGGTGTTAAGGCTCACTATACGCCCCCCCCCCCCCCCTTGTTACGTTACATGAGGGGTGAAGTTTCCAAAATGCGTTTATGTCAGAACCCCTGTGCAAATCTCTAATTTAGGCCTCAAATGTACATGGTGCGCTCTCACTCCTGAGCCCTGTTGTGCGCCCGCAGATCACTTTACACCCACATATGGGGTATTTCCGTACTCAGGAGAAATTGCGTTACAAATTTTGGGGGTATTTTTTTACCTTTTCATACTGGGTAAAAGGAGAAAAAGCCCCCCAAAAACCGTTAGGCAATTTATCCTAAGTACGGAAATACCCCATATGTGGCCCTCAACTGTTGCCTTGAAATACGACAGGGCACCGAAGTGAGAGAGCGCCATGCGATTTGAGGCCTGAATTAGAGATTTGCATAGGGACGGACATGGCAGTGTTCCCCAAACAGTTTGCCTCCAGCTGTTGCAAAACTCCCAGCATGCCTGGACAGTCAATGGTTGTCTGGCAATACTGGGAGTTATTTAGCAACAGCTGGAGGCTCCTTTTTGGAAACACTGCTGCATGAGATTTTGAATTTTTATTGGGGGCCAGTGTAAGGGTGTGTATATGTAGTGTTTTACCCTTTATTTTGTGTAAGTGTAGGTGTAGTGTAATGTAGTGTTTTTAGGGTACATTCACATGGGCGGGGGTTCACAGCAAGCTTCTCGCTGGGAGTTTGAGCTGCGGCGCAAAATTGGCTGCAGCTCAAACTTAAAGCGGGAAACTCACTCTAAACCCCTGCCCGTGTGAATGGACCCTGTACATTCACATGGGCGGGGTCTAACCTTCAACTGTTGCAAAACTACAACTCCCAGCATGAACTGAGAGACCGTGCATGCTGTGAGTTGTAGCTATGCAACAGCTGGAGGCAAACACCAAGTTAGGTAACAGACTACCGCAGTGTTTCCACACCAGTGTGCCTCCAGCGGTCGCAAAACTACAACTCCCAGCATGCATGGTCTGTCAATGCATGCTGGGAGTTGTAGTTTTGCAACAGCCGGAGGCACACAGGTTGGGAAACACTGAGTTAGGAAACAGACAATGTTTTCCAACTAGTGTACCTCCAGTTGTTGCAAAACTACAACTCCCAGCATGCCCGGAGAGCCGAAGGGCATGCTGGCAGTTGAAGTTTTGCAACATCTGGCCCTTCAGATTTTGCCGAACTACAATTATCAGCATGCCTGGACAGTCTAGGCATGCTAGGAGTTGTAGTTTTGCAACATCTAGAAGTGCAGTTCGGAGACCACTATACAAATGTTGCAAAACTACAACTCCCAGCATGCCCAGACAGCCTTTGGCTATCTGGGCATGCTGGGAGTTGTAGTTGTGAAACAACAGGGCATCAGTGAAGATCACTTACCAGATCTTCTCTGCTGCCACAGCCGCCTGCATTCTGCTGCTGTCGGTCCTCACCACCGACAGTCTGCCGCTGTCTACCGCCGGTAACTGCTTCGTGTATCTTTACCCCGCTCTGCCTGGACTTCCAGTGGTGGGAAGGGTGGGGTTCTCAACTTTTACCCCCCGCCCCTGCCCTGCGATTCGCCGGTCAGTCCTGACCGGCCAATCACAGGGGATAGGAGGAGGTGGCACCCCTGCCACCATGCTCCTATCATTTAGGATGATCGGGGCTGTCTCTGACAGCTCCGATCATCCCTATTTTCCGGGCTATCAGGTCACCAGAGACCCGGTCAGCCTTGAAAAGCCGTGATTCGCCCGTCAGAATTGACCGGCAAATCACGGTGATCACCGACAAGGGGGGGGGGATGTCTCAGGCCCCCCCTGGGCGATATGCCGGGATGGCTGCTGATAGATATCAGCAGTCATCCCATTCCGATGACCGCGTCCGGAGACCCGATGATCAAGGAACGCTGCACCATAAATGTACGGTGCTGTGCGCTAAGTGACACTTTGCAGCGCCATACATTTATGGCGCTCATCGTTAAGGGGTTAAAGAGTTACTGGAAAACATTATTATTTTTTTGTTTTAAATCAACTGGTGCCAGAAAGTTAAACAGATTTGTAAATTGCTTCCATTTAAATATCTTAACCCTTCCAGTACTTATCAGCTGCTGTATTCTCTACTGGAAGTTAGTTTATTTTTGAATTTGCTATCTGTCTGACCACAGAGCTATCTGCTGACACCTCTGTCCATTTTCAGATGATGAAAATATTGTAATAAAATCAGCTGGCAAAGGAGGAGGGATAGTTATTTTGGATCGCAACGACTACATCCTGGAATCCAACCGCCTCATATCTGATAAAACCTTCTATATCACCTTGAAAAATAACCTAGCAATGACCCAGCAATATGAGAAACAACTCACTCATCTTCTGGCCAAAGGCCTCGCTGAAGACATCTTAAGCAAACAGGAACACAACTATATCCGAATATCTGAACCAGATTTACCTTTATTTTACCATCTACCAAAAATCCACAAGATTCCCACAAAACCTCCTGGCTACCCAATCATCTTTGGCATTAACTCACTGACCTCAAATTTATCACAATATATCAATTTTCACCTCCAGAAATACATGCATAACCTACCATCATATACCCGGGACAGTGATTTCATTCTATCATTATCCGATCTGAAACGGAAATAACAAAACTCCTTTCTCACCATGGACATTACATCTTTATATACCATAATCCAACATGATCTGGGTCTTGTGGCAGTATCACATTTCCTACAAAAAGATGCCTGAACCCTAAGCAAAGTTTCTCTTAGATGCCATCAAATTCATACTGGACCATAACTACTTTCAATTAAATGGACTTCTCTACAGGCAGCACTGCGGGACTGCGATGGGAACGTGTTTTGCACCCAGTTTTGCAAACCTCTTCATGGGTGCATTTGAAGAAAAAGTACTTTATAAGGACCCACTTTTCCACCATTGCATCTCATACCGGAGATACATTGATGATATATTCATTATTTGGGACAGCACCACCATAGATCCCACCAAATTCATCACATGCTTAAACAGAAACACCTGGAATGTAGATTTTACCCACCACCATTACAAAAATCATGCGGAAGTCCTGGATGTTATGGTATGACATGATGAGTAGATGAAAATCAACACAAAAACCTTCTTCATGGAAACCGCTTTCTAGACTTTTCAAGTTGCCACTCCCAAAAATGGATCCATAATGTCCCATACGGACAATACAAGCGCATCCACCGCAATTGTACATCTGCAAAAGACTTCCAAAGCCTGATACTGGACACAAGGCTCAAAGCAAAAGGCTACCCCAAATCACTAATCAGAAACAGTAAAATGAAAGTCAGCAAACTGGACCAGAAGACATGCCTACATCCCAAAATCAATGCACCAAACTGGGAAAAACAAACCAACAATATACCTATAACTTTCTTACCACCTACTCCACAGATCACAAAACCATCAAAAAAAATCCTACAAGAACATTGGAAGATCCTGATGATGGACCCATTTCTCAAAAATGTAATACCTCAACATCCCCAAGTGACATTAAGAAAGAACAAATCCCTCAAAAACATCCTAACCCCAAGTAAACTTAAACGTCCCAAAAAGACCACCTTCCTAAGTGAAGGATTAGTGGACTCTTTCAGGTGCGGCATTTCTCCACTTGCAAGTGCTGTTCCACCATAAAAACCGTTGCAAAGCATTCACTTCCAAAACCATAGGCGATACCTATCAGATAAAAGATATGTTGTCCTGTAAATCATCGTTCGTCATATACCTCTTGGAATGCTCCTGTGGCCTCTAATACATAGGGCGTACCACCCAGTCACTGAGTGCAAGACAAAACAAACACTGCTTCAATGTCAAAACCGGGTACCAATTACATAGCAGATCATGGCACGCCTTCATCCAACATGACTGCGATTTCTCCCATTTCACAGTGACCCCCATTGAACAGATTCTAGCAGCAAGGTACACACAGCTGTGTAGGAGAGAAAGCTTCTGGATATTTAAACTTAAAACTTTGGTCCCGCATGTTTTGAGAATACAGCCTTCCACTATGCATAGGTGCCTTCCTGATTACCCCAGCCCAAATCAAACTATCACCAATCATGGCCACTGTACGTCACCAGCCTCCACCATGCCACCATAGCCATATTAAAATACACCGGACATTTGAAGTCTTGAGCAAGCATCCTGATTGGCTAATTACACATCATGTCACCACCTAGTGCTGGGCGGATTGACCAAAAATGTATATCACTGTATTTTTCTAAATGATGATGGTTTCACAGTATTTAAATGGTGTTTT
This sequence comes from Hyla sarda, assembly GCF_029499605.1. Classification (NCBI taxonomy): domain Eukaryota; kingdom Metazoa; phylum Chordata; class Amphibia; order Anura; family Hylidae; genus Hyla; species Hyla sarda. The sequence goes on along the minus strand of NC_079190.1, from coordinate 266,378,480 downwards.
TTTTTTTTTTAGGGGGGGTCCTCTGTATAGTGTCAGGTGGTCGGGGATCCTCTACCATGATACCCGGGATCTCGGTCAGGCGGCCCGGTATCTCTCCTCCATGTCTCTGCTGTTCTGCTCGAGTTTCCCACACCCGCCCGGAAGTCATGTGCCCGCCGGAAGTTGTAGTCCCCTCCCAGCTCCTCACAGTCTGTTCAGTGCAGCTCGGACTACACTTCCCAGAGACGCTGTGCGGACGGACATGCCTCTACGCCATCACGCATTGGAGTTGGTTGCTATGGAAACGGTATTGAAGTATGTGAAAAAATCACACATCGTAAAGAAAAAATACACCGGTATTCGGTATGAACCGGTATACCGCACAGCACTACTACACCATGTATCTTTATCCCATATACTTCCATTGAGAGATAGGCCTCCATCTGATTGTCTCTCAGCAAATACTTTCTCAGCCTATCACTGATGTACAAAGGAAGGATGGTGATTGGTCCTGAACCCATCCTTTGAAAATATGATTTGCCATCCAGCATCTTTTCTACTGCACCACAGAGAACACGTTTTGATTGGCCGTACATCCGCTCTGCAAGCCTCCTGATTGGTCGCCTCGCATATGCCGAACATTGCTCCACACACTGCATGACGTCAGTCCGGTCCCGCGACCCTATTGGTCGCTTGTTCTATGAATGAAAAGGCATGCATATGTCGAACACGCTTTGACACAGTCTATGACGTCAATCCAGTTCCACAATCTCATTGGTCGCTCTTCTTATGAATGAAAGGCGGTCATTCCCCGGTACACACACCCGGACTACCAAGACCTCGCCCCAGTCTGAGCCAAACCAAGCCTCGCTTTCAGATTTTCAGTGAAAAAAGTTGACGACTTCATGGAATAAACACGAAAACATCCATTTATACCCATTTCAAATCACTTTATTTAATATATGTCCCCCCAAATATTTTTAACCACAATACATGGTTTTCTCATCAAATTTTCTGTAAAAGATCTATCTTTACCTATGTAACACTCACACAAGTGACCACCCATGTGAACTCTGACCTTTCCCTTGGCACCAAATTCAACTGTACATAAAGCTGAACATGACACTATCCTATCAGACAGCTATTCCTCACACAAACGTGTCTTTGTAAATATTCTATCCTACTGTATTTTGTGTCATTAAAATTTGATACTCTTTATATCTGGACTCCTTGTGAATTTACCTGATCGAGCAGCGCCATCACCAGTTTTCCTTCATTTCTATTCCTGCTTATTTGACACCCCCTCGAGGACATCGGCCTTTACCAGTGGGCTGCAGCTCCGGATTGCACATCTGTACCCCAACACGGAGGGGTTATACGCATGAACCCAAGGTTCACCCAAGATGAGCATATTACCATGCTAATACCTAGGGACCCACTGTTCCCATGGAATTACTTGAGGCACTGTCCTCTCCTTTTTTCTCTCTTTTCTAATTCTCTCCATTCTGCCCCGGAAGAGTGCAAGAGGATAAGTTGGAGCAAATGGTTGTGTTTCTACTGTACAGAAAATGGTCACTTCATCGCATCCTGCACCAAGCCTCCGCGTCCAAGTGGTCATCCAGGAGGCCAATTGGAAGCACGGTTATTTCCCTAATTCTCTAAGAATATTAAGCCTTAACATGTCTCTCTGGGGGATGTTAGTGTTCCCCTGTTACCCCTAATCTGTTGTCTGGGAAAGGAGGGAAATTATTAAGACATGGCTGACTCGTCTAACTTTGAGGAGAGTGTTTTGGGGATACTAACAGTTTGTGCAATATTGAAGAGAAAGATACTGAAAAGGACATTGATGGCCCTTCTTTGACTAAACCGGTGCTTTTGCCCTCTCAGGATTTTGAGGGTCCGATGGCACCTCGTAAAAGGGGAGGATTGTGCTTTGACCTTTTTCCTGACTTTTATACTGTTTTTATTTTTTTTTATTTGACTTTGCAATGTCCTGCACTTCAGTAGAGACAGACTCCATGGTTGTGGTCACCCTTTTAAGGAGGTGGGTACCCCAAAAGACAGAGGTTTCGGCGAGCTTAAGGCTGCGCTAATCCCTGACTGATGTCACAAACAGCCATTAAAAACTACAAGAACAACAGAACAAGAACTTACTGTGACCACCTACAGCTAGCTGCCAATTGCAGAGATCAACTGCAGGACTTTTCATGGAGGCCCATTTATTTAAATAGAGTTGCCCATACTGCTAACTGTTTTAGTGTCAATTTTCCATGGCAAATGATTGGTGCACATGCATAAATGTATATAAAAGTCTTTACAGTACTAACACCCATAACACTTACCCTTCTATCTATGAAATATGATGGAGATATAATGAGGAAAGGGGCACTATTTCCCACATTTCCTGGGGGTTGCCCATGGAGACAGGATTTTGGAGGTGTATCATCTTATCAACATAACAATTAAAGTTGTCTAAGGGTACGTTCACACGGACTGATTTATTTGCGGGTTTCCCGCTGCATATTTGAAAGAGGACGAGCTCTTCTCAGCTGTCCGCAGCAGATTGTCCGCTGCGTAATTTCCGCTGTGGAAAATCCGCCGCAGACACTACTGACTTCAATGGGACTTGCGGCGGGAACCGCAAAGAGCCTGCCCCCTTTCAAATATGCAGCTGGAAATAAATCATCCTTCTGACAGACTAACCAATGGAGCTCCCTTTAGCGGAGCATATTGGCAATGCAAACAACCCCTCAGTTTTTATTTATTCCCCCAAAGTGATTATTTAATGTCCATCATATTGCTAAGTAGGTTCAGAAGGTAAACTATCTCAAGAGTACATGCACATAAATAGTAGAGGTGCTTATTCTCTATTGATACTCCTTGGATATTTTTAACATGTTATGAGCTTTTTCTGTTACATTTAATGCCTATGATTATATCTGTCCCTAAAATGTATATTTAGAACGATTTGTGAATTTGCAAGTTTTCTTATATGAATTCAGTACATTTGCAGAATATATTAAGTTGCACTTTAAAACACACTTGAAAAGTTAATTCTTCAGTAGACAAGAATGGCCATTCCAATCACTTTTATAAGTCCCAGCAATCTATGCCTCAGATAATTGTACAGCATTTACGGACAATGATTACTGCACTTGGTCTAAATGCACTCTATAGGATGAACTCAGCAGGATCCTGAGTCAGATCTGCAGCTATTTTAAGCTCCTATTGCAAGTGCTTTATATACACTTACATAGTCACCACTAGCTGGAACATGAATGTGTTGTATTTATCATATTTTTGTATTGAGAGGCAAAATCATTAGCTTGAAGATCTTGGGCCTCAGTACAAAGTACTCCACCAATGTATACCATGTATCACCATGTATAATGATAGTGTAATATATCTATTGAATTGTGGGTATTTGTCTGCATAGATAATTATGTATAGCACATTTGCATTGTCTCATGATTTTCATAACATGTGGTTACCTAATTCCAATCTATAGCGCTGTATCATTCTTATTTGGAAGTTAAACCTCTATTTACACTTGTATGTTAAAAAAAATATGCTCTGCAATTCATATAGTAAACTGTGGCTCATATTTTCATTTAAAACAATGGTGTATGCATTGCATGATGTGTATTTAGGAGAATTATATGTGCCAAAATACTATGTAAACTGGCCTTCACAATATTTTTTGCCACCCGTTGTTTAGGGAACAGCAGCACTGCACCATTTAATTTGATCAGGCTGTGTTTATAGTTGTTTAAAGGGGTACTCTGCTGCTCTGCGCTTGGAACAAACTGTTCGGAATGCTGGAGCCGGCGCCGGGAGCTCGTGACGTCATAGCCCTGCCCCCCTGCGCATTGCCAAAATCACGGTATTTTATTTTTATTTTACCACAATTTACATAAATAGCACAATTCTAGTAAAGTACACAATTTATACTGGAATTTCGGCCATTTGTGGCAAAAACACATCCGGCCATTAGTTGCAGGATCGCTAGTTAACCGCAACGTGTCAACACAACATCAGGTGTGAACACCTCAAGCTTTTTGTTCACTAAGGTGTGGTTCACAGGAGTTGGTTTATAATAAATAACAGATTTGCCATAATATGATCAGATAAGAACACTCTACATATTCTCTCTTCCCTTGTCTTTATTCCTATTTCAATATAAACTATTATCTATAATGTTTTCTAGCAGGAACAGTTTGATAATAATAATCATGTAGGGGAGCAGATTACTAAAACTTTTGTTTTGTAATACACTGGCGATATACTGTTGGAAAAGGAACTTTTATTTGTAGCAGTAACTATTCTGATTATTTATTTGGAAATTGCTAGCAATGTAGTTCCCCGGTATAATCATTAAAATGGGACCAAACAGAAGCTACACTTTACATTAATTGAACGAATTCCTTACCTCTACCCTAAATGCCATCTGTCCTGTAAAAAATCTACTTAACCATTGTTTGGTCCCCAAAGTCATCTAGTTATAAACATTTTTTGCAACAAAGTCCCCAACGTGTTCTTGGCCTTTGAGCTGCCAGCCATCAATTAGAAGGCACTAAGATTTGGAAGTCTTTCTATAATCATTTTTCTTGTTGTTTCCCATGAACCACTGACTACTCCTGTTTACACATGTGTAAAAGAAGAAATGAATAAAGAACTATTGATGTAGAACAGCTCCAATTCTCTCTCGGCGCTTGAAAGCTACGACAAGCTTGTATTATGTTTGCTGTTTGTGTTGACACACCGAGAAGTAGAGGTTTTACCCAGGACAAGAGCAAATAATAATAATGAGGAAAGGAATTATATTAGACAGTCAAATTTAAATGCAAATTGGGGCACCACAGAGGCTGAATGCAAATAAATTTAAATGAATATTAAACGGCTTCATAAATTGATATGCTAACATTCTGTGCTGTGCAGGGCATTGAGCCTAATTTCACTATTACACAGAGTTAAATCATGGGTGCCTTATTGTTTAGCGATCACATTAAAGACAGAAAAATACACAGCACAAGCCAAGATCATAAATAACCCTTACAATGTCAAATATATTTTGGGTTGAGGAAATCAATGGAATTCCATTTGCCCAAGATGGCAAATTGTTGATGAGGCAGTGACCTTTTCACATCAGTAGTATCAGTTGTAAGTTTTTTTCCCTAAAAATCTGCTCACCTGGTGGGAAACATAAAAACAACATATTTACCTCCCTTGATCCTCCCATGCCATCTTTCTCCCAAGACCTGTCCTGTTGCACAACACCTATTGTGTTTGGGGTTGTCTATGTATTGCTCGCTCAGCCAATTAGCGGCTGAGGCAGGTCACCATTTGGTTGAGCAGACAAAATACGCATCGAACCCACACACAAGAAGTTCTTTGTGATAGACTGGCTCCAGAAGAATGATGATGACAGGAGGATCGAGGGAAATAAGTATATGGAATTTTATGTTTTCACAAGACTGAGCAGATTTTTTTTTTAGAAAAAAAAATTACAACTAGATGGATAAATTATCTGTAAATAGTTTTAAGATCTCACACTGCACAACTCATCTGGTTGGTCTATGCCAGTTGCCTTTACATTACAGTGGACTTGTCAGCAGAGCCGTGGCTGCAGCCTCTGCAAAGGAGGTAATGACGCCTCCCCACCCCTTTTTTTTTTTTACCTCTAAGACAGCAGCTGTCATTGGAGTTCAAACCGTCCCCATATCTGCACTGTCTGCTGCCTGGTCTTGAACTCCCAGGTAGCCGCTGCGGCGTGCGGCCCATTAAGAGTACCGCAGAGGCTGCCAAGGAGTAGAGAGAGACATCACGTCAGTGCTGACAAACTATGTGGTCCCGGCAGGCTGGGAGAGAGGAGCGCCAGGGATAAGCGCATGGGGGAACAGCCTGCCATCAGTCTGCCTCTGCCTGTGCCTGCACCGCCGCGTATCTGACTGCCTGTGCTGCTGCTGAATGCTGCATGCAGCGTCAGGTGTCTTGCTGCAACCACCTGCCAGTGCCATAATAAAGGTAACCAAGAATATCCACAGAAAAGCTACCTTTCTCCCCCTGCCCCCCTCCACCTACCTACCCCCCCCCTGCCTAACCCCCACACCTGCCTAACCCCACCACCTGCCTACCCCCCCACCTTAGGACAACAGAAAAATTAGCTATATATCAGATACTTATAATAGCATGTGCAAAATAGCATAACACCTATTGTGTACTCCTACACAAAATTATATACCAAAAAAAAAAACGAGATTGGAGACACTTGTAAAATATAATTTTTATTGATATACATTAAAATAATATTAAAAATTGTGTATATAAGGGGAATCCAATAAATTCCACTGAGTGGAGAATGAATAGGTGTCACTCCAGTACAGACCTACATTAATCAAAGTCAGTATATGATAGGTATGTATATATATATATATATATATATATATATATATGCTCTATAAACCAAAGGGACCATGGATTGCTCCCGTAAATGTTAGAAAAACTGACTCATATGTATATATAAGGATACACACATACATACTTTGATTAGTGTAGGTCTGTACTGGCGTGACTCCTATTCATTCTCCACTCAGCGGAATTTATTGTATTCCCCTTATATACACAATTTTTTATATTATTTTAATGTATATCAATAAAAATTATATTTTACATTTGTAATAAGTGTCTCCAATCTCGTTTTTTTTGGTATATACCCCCCCACCTGCCTAACCAACCCCACCCCCCGGAGGCCCCACATACCTAACCACCCCACCCACCTTCCTACCTAATTACTGCATCCTTAACCCCTTAAGGACCAAAGTTTATTTTTATTTTTTTGCAGTTTCGTATTTTCCCCCTCACCTTCTAAAAATCATAGCACTTTCAATTTTCCATCTACAGACACATATAAGGGCTTGTTTTTTTGCACCACCAATTGTACTTTGTAATGACACCAATCATTTTACCACAAAATCTACAGTGAAAAAAAAAATCTTAAAAAAAATGGCATTTTGTAACTTGGAGGCTTCTGATTCTACACAGTGCAGTTTTCGGTAAAAATTACACCTTATCTTTATTTTGTAGATCCATATGATTACCGTATATACTCGAGTATAAGCCGACCCGAATGTAAGCCGAGGCCCCTAATTTCACCCCAAAAACCCAGGAAAAGTTATTGACTCGACTATAAGCCTAGGGTGGGAAATACATCATCCCCCTGTCATCATCCAGACCCCCGTCATAAACACCCTCATCATCATCACCCTGTCATCATCCCCCCCTTCATCATCCCCCTGTCATCATCATCTCCCTGTCATCATTAGTGTTGCTCGCGAATATTCGCAAAGCGAATTTTATTCGCGAATATCGCATATTCGCGAATTTGCGAATATTAGCGAATATAGCACTATATATTCGTAATTACGAATATTCGTTTTTTTTTTTTTTTTCCCCCACAGTACACATCACAGTGATCATCCCTCTCTGCTTCCAGCTTGTGTGGTGTAAAGAAGGCTCTAATACTACTGTGTGAGACTGGCGTGCGAATTTTCGCATATGCGAAAATTTGCATATGCAAATTTTTGTATATGCAAAATTTTCTTTTATGCAAATTTTTATTTATGCAAATTTTTGTATATGATAATTTTCGCATGCGTGAATTTTCGCGTATGCGAAAATAAAACGAGGATATTACGAATATGCGAATATTCGCAAATATATGACGAATATTCATCCATATATTCGCGAATATTCGTGAATTCGAATATGGCCTATGCTGCTCAACACTAGTCATCATCCACCTGTCATCATCATCCCCCTGTCATCATCATTCCCCTGTCATCATCCCACCCCCCCCTTCATCATCACCGCCTGTCATCATTACCCTGTCATCATCCCACACCACCCTCTTCATCATCACCGCTTGTCAATGTCTGATTTAACTGTGGTCTTCAACCTGCGGACCTCCAGATGCTCCAAAACAGCCATCAGCTGTCCGGGCATGCTGGGAGTTGTAGTTTTGAAACATCTAAAGGTCCGCAGGTTGAAGACCACTGCCAGGGCCTTCGTCATCATCCAGACCCCCTCCCTCCCCCCTTTAGTTTTGTACTCACCTCCGCTCGGCGGGACGTTAGGGTGAGCTGGTCCGGGCCATCTGTGCTGCAGGGACCGTCCGGTGGGGAGGGATAGTCGTTCGGGGCTGTCCATCTTCACCAGGGGGCCCTCTTTTTCTCGCTTCGCACCCAGCCTCAGAATAATGATGTTGCCTTGACAACGACAGACAGGGACGTTCATGAGCAATGTCCCTGTGCGTCGTCGTCAAGGCAACGTCATTATTCCGGGGCCGGGCCTGAAGTGCGGAGAAGAGGCCCCCGGTGAAGATGGACAGCCCGAAACGACTATCCCTCCCCACCGGACGGCCCGGACCAGCTCACCCTAACATCCCGCCGAGCGGAGATGAGATAAGTACAAAACTAAAGGGGGGAGGGGGTCTGGATGATGACGAAGGCCCGGGCAGTGGTTTTCAACCTGCGGACCTCCAGATGTTTCAAAACTACAACTCCCAGCATGCCCAGACAGCCGATGGCTGTCCGGGCTTGCTGGGAGTTGTAGTTTTGAAACATCTGGAGGTCCGCAGGTTGAAGACCACTGAGGACGGAGAGTTCACTCGAGTATAAGCCGAGGGGGGTGTTTTCAGCACGAAAAATCATGCTGAAAAACTCGGCTTATACTCGAGTATATACGGTAAATTGATGCCCAACTTATTTAGGTTTTATTTTGTTTTACTTTTTTTTTTAAATATAACTATTTGCATGAAAATTAGCATGTCTAAAAATGTCCTCTACTGACCCCTATACATTTATTTAGGGCATACAAAGTGACCAAAAATACACAATTTCGGACTTTGGATTTTTTTTTACGTGTACACCATTGACCGTGCGGATTAATTAACTTTATATTTTTATAGTTTGAACATTTATGCACACGACGGTACCACATATGTTTATTTTTGTTTACATATATATTTTTTTTAAATGGGAAAAGGGGGGGTAAACTTTTGTTAAACTTTTTTTTTGACACTTTTTTTTTTAGTCTCCGTAGGGGACTATTACATGCAATCTTCTGATTGCATACAATGTTCAATGCTATGCCATAGCATAGCATCCCGAACAGCCCGCTAAGATAGCTGGGATGTGTTTTCTCCCATTTTAGATACCGCAATCAAAGGCATCTAAAGGGTTAATACTGGACATCAGCCCGATTGGCGATGCACAGTATTAGCCGCAGGTCCTGGTTGGTGATAGCAACCGGGACCCCCCAGGTATAAAGCGGGCTTTACAAGACGGGAGCAGGCAATGGACATAAATATACATCCATTGTCCTTAAGGGTTTAAAGGGGTACTTCAGGTTAGGAAAATGTGTCTCTTATACAAATAATAGGGGATAGAAATTTAACCGGGTGGGGATACATTTTCCTAACTCGCAGTACCTCTTAAAGTAGATGTGTCATCCAAATCTTTTTTCAGCCATTATGCCGTGGCTGATATGTTATATAACAGCAAACTGGACTTACCTGCATCGCTCTTTTGCAGTCCCAGCATCGGCACTCCAGTCCTCCACTTCTGTTTTCTTCCCCGTTGCCCATGGTCAATGCATCAAATTGCAGCTCAACTGATTGCCGGCCTTGGCTGGCGATTGGATGGTCGGCAATGTGATGCATTGAGCCATGGCACTGGTCTTCTTCCTGGTGCTGAGGCTCAATGCATCTCGTTGTCACTCAACTTATCACCGAACTTGGCCAGCGATTAGCTGTGACATGTTGACCAGGGGCAACCAGGAAGAAGACAGCAGCCGAGGACTGGAATGGTGATAATGGGAGACCAAGAAAGCTGCAGCAGGTGAGTGTTGTTTGTTGTTTTAGATGCTGGCAGCCCGGGCATAATGGTAGGAAAGTTTTTGGCGCCACCAATTGTACTTTGTAATTAAATCACTCATTAAAACACAAAATCTTCAGTGAAACAAAAGTAAAATAATTTGAAGGTCAAAATAAGCGAAAAATAAAAGGCCATTTTGTAAGGTTTGGGGGGTTTCCCTTTTTACGCAGTGCACTTTTCCGTAAAAAAATATAACACCTTATCTTGATTCCATAGGCCACGATGTCACTCGGGGCCCAAACTCCAGGCCCAGCCACTCCGGGCCCAAACTGCATGCTGTAGCTCAGGAAGAAGACCGGAGGAGGGCACAGTGGGAGCGCTGGAGGTAAGTACAAGTTTTAAAAAAAAATTTTGCCTCCCTGTTACATTTTCATCCAGTGTTTTACTCCCAGGGCTGTACTCACTATTCTGCTGGGGGAGTCACTGTGTATATGCATTACATTACTTATCCTGTACTGATTCTGAGTTATATCCTGTATTATACTCCAGAGCTGTACTCACTATTCTGCTGGTGGGGTCACTGTGTACATACATTACATTACTTACTGTACTGTGTACATATATTATAATACTTCTGTACTGCTTCTGAATTATAGCCTGTATTATACTCCAGAATCCCTTTTTAAACTTTTTATTTCATTTTTTTTATTTGGGGGGGGGTTCATCTAGATCAAAGATTTAGTCTGCCTGAGCCCTATATCAGAATGTCAGCTTGGTGGTCACCCCAAGGAGATTTATTAATCACTCTTTCCCAGCGTACTAGTACCCTGTTCTGTACTGATGAGGAAAAGGAACCCCAAAAAGCTGTCTACAAATGACTACTGCCATCTGAAAACAGCTTGGTGGCAATTCTAGGTTGACAGATAATCCCTATTCATGTTTAAAGATTCCTGTAGGATTTTAACATTGGCTTACTGAGAAACTACCTCCAATAGTGGCACTAGAGGCCAAGTTTTCTTACGATTGGAGGAGAGCTACTTGAAGGGTTTTTCCCACAAAGAAAAATAGGTCTAAATTGATGCATTATGTAAAATTTTATATATTTCCAACATACAAGCATTACTAAAAATGTGCTATTTTAGCTATATATGTACTTACTAATATCCCATGTGCCTAATTTGTTTTGTCCTGCTGCTCTTCGTTATGACCGTTTAAATATGTGCATAAGTTTAAACTTTCTATCCAAATTTTTTACTAGAATGTACTGGTGCATAGTCCTGCCCATATATTATCCTGTGTATTAAAAAAATCCATGCAGTTGTAAGGTCACACACCCTAATAACAGTCAGTGTAGTCAGACAATCCTTTAATAGATCCCGGGCTGTCTGACCATTTTGGGCTATAGGCACAGACTATGTCATAAAAATTTCTTGTGTTATCATGATCTTCTGTCTGACTGTGGCTTTATACTACAACATTTGTCCTACTCTTCATTTAAGAAGCACAAAGGCACACCATAACAATGTAATATTGGTTATGATACAGCTACTGGGCGAGTATACTTTGCATATATATTATAAGCCAGTTAATACTAGAGGTATCCTCCAAATATTACATTATACAGACAAATATGACAACTAGTATTATTATTGTATTTTTTTCTTAGTTTAGTAGTATTGGTCAATAATGAACACTCATTTACAAGATTACCTGTAGGACACATTGCATAAGAGTGGTTCCTCTACATTCTTATTATTAAATAACAATAAATGCCTCACTAAACACGTATTAGAGAACTAATAAACATTTTTAATACATGATTCATGTTTTCGTCCTGATCTAAATTTTAGCAGCAATTATCAGCAATAAATCTAAATGCCAATCACACCTGTGTCTGAGTTGTTCTGTTTGATCTCTGTATTTTGTTTGTATCACTGGTCTCTCTCCCCTGCTGCTCAGATTTCCTTACGAATCAGAGACAAACATGAAAAATGCACCTTCCAGGTCCGTACTGATCGAGCAGTACATTCCCAGTATAGTCACCCAGCACCGCTGTGTGAATTTTAACAGGTGTGCCTCTCCTAAATCCTATATGTTGTTTTAATCATAGTTCCATCTTAATATTCCATTCTTTTTGAACCAGTCATAAGTTTTCAGGCCCTTAAATGGCCACCATGCTGTTATTCTACACAATGTTAGTATTCTAAAAAAAATGTCCTGTATAATTTGCCTGAAATTAAAGTGAAATCTAAATTTATAACATAGGCAATAATATGTAAAATACCGATAAAGAGTTCAGCAAAAAAAAACACATCACCCCCAGCCTACCAATTCCTGTGCAATGAATAAGCTGTTCTAGCCTCACAGCCCATTGGTGCTCTCACAACAAACTAGCACCCTCTGGTCTCCAGTGCATTTATGCTTCTTCAATGGAGAGGCGTAGCATATCTTATCTATCTAACAGCATACATAACAGTAGATCAACTTAACGGGGTACTCCGCCACTAGACATCTTATCCTCTAGCCAAAGGATAGGGGATAAGATGTCTGATCGTGGAGGGGGGGGGGGTAATTTATGATTAAAGAGGTACTCCACCCCTAGACATCTTATCCCATATCCAAAGGATAGGGGTCAAGATGTCTGATCGCGGGGGTCCCACTGCCGGGGACCCCTGAGATCTCAGCTGCGGCACCGTAGACATCCGGTGGATGGTGCGAACTTCGCTCCATGCCGGATGACTGGTGATGCGGGGCGGAGGCTCTTGACATCACGACCATGCCACGCTCATGACATCATGGCCATGCTCCCTCAATGCAAGTCTATGCAAGTCTATGGGAGACTTGCATTGAGGGGGTGTAGCCATGAAGTCACGAGCAGGGCGTGACATGATGTCACGAGCCTCTGGTGCTCCCTCCAATGCTCTAAATGAATGCCGGGTGCAGCATGGAGATTGCAGGGGTCCCCAGCAGCGGGACCCCCACTATCAGACATCTTATCCCCTATCCTTTGGAGTACCCCTTTAACTTTACAGAAGCACAATCCACACTTGGTCCCTTAGTGTCAAAACACACCTTTTTATTGAAGTGTATATGTCATATCACAGCAGAATAAATGTTTATATATGTTACTAACTAAGTCAGTCAGATGCTTTACATAGAAGAGAAAAGGGTTCCAGCTCCCCGGAAAATCATAAGGTATTCATGAAAAAATGAAAAGTCCAAAGTTTAATTAGTCCATATTAAAATCCAAACAAAAACACCCAGTGCAGATAAAACTCCTCAACGCCGACACGTTTCGGACTAATTAGTCCTCAGTCATGGCAAGGAGAAGGTATACATCTTAGCCTTATATACCCCATATCAAAAAAACACATGGTTTGAGAAAACCTGATCCGCCTCTGGAAATCGGCGTCTGCCGTCATTTCCTGGGCGGATACACCTTTACTACTTGAACATTAACCCTTTTGGGGATTTTGTATATATATATGTTAATATCTAATAAATTCATTATACTTAGAGGAGACAGGCATACAAATACATAAGTGAACTTAGTGACTCGTGTCAATCAAGAATTTTTGAAAAATCAAACCAATATAATCAATAAAAATACGAAAGGTCATTGTGGAAGTTTATCCCCTGCGGGTAGCGAGAGTCCAATCTGAGTATCCAGAAAGCTTCCCTCTTGAATACCGCATGTGACCAGTCCCCCCCTCTTTGAGAACGGGGCACACGTTCAATACCAATTACTTGGATATGTCTTGTATCTCCCGCATGGACTTCCGCAATGTGTCTGGTCAGACCTGACATAGCACGAGAACCACAAAAAATATCCAGTTACTTTTTCTACCCCTTACAATGTCCATTACAATATTAAATCTTTTATTAATTGTGAAACCACACATGTGATTTATTCAGCAACTTGCACTCAGTGCAATTTGCAGTACATAGGTTGCACCTCGAGGAAATTGAAGAAGAGGTTTTATGAACACTTCTATATGAAGGCGAATGACTATGGTGGTTCTCGTGCTATGTCAGGTCTGACCAGACACATTGCGAAAGTCCATGCGGGAGATACAAGACATATCCAAGTAATTGGTATTGAACGTGTGCCCCGTCCTCAAAGAGGGGGGGACTGGTCACATGCGGTATTCAAGAGGGAAGCTTTCTGGATACTCAGATTGGACTCTCACTACCCGCAGGGGTTAAACTTCCGCAATGATCTTTTGTATTTTTATTGATTATATTGGTTTGATTTCTCAAAAGTTCTTGATTGACACGAGTCACTAAGTTCACTTATGTATTTGTATGCCTGTCTCCTCTAAGTATAATGAATTTATTAGATATTAGCATATATATACAAAATCCCCAAAAGGGTTAATGTTCAAGTAGTAAAGGTGTATCCGCCCAGGAAATGACGGCAGATGCCGATTTCTAGAGGCGGATCAGGTTTTCTCAAACCAGTTTTTTTTTTTTTATATGGGGTATATAAGGCTAAGATGTATACCTTCTCCTTGCCATGACTAAGGACTAATTAGTCCGAAACGCGTCGGCGTTGAGGAGTTTTATCTGCACTGGGTGTTTTTGTTTGGATTTTAATATGGACTAATTAAACTTTGGACTTTAAATTTTTTCATGAATACCTTATGATTTTCCAGGGAGCCAGAACCCTTTTCTCTTCTATTGCGATATCGAGGACAACGGCTCGACCTTCTCCTTCCTCCTGGATACCAACGACAAAGTGCTCGTCCAACAACTAACGTGTTACAAGCGGTGAGCTGGCTATATTTCTCTTTGACTTTATTCAGATGCTTTACATGTCTTTTTCTGTCTCTAGCTTTTGTATTTGGCACACAAATCCCTCATTCTGGCATCTACTGCACAGAAAGGGGGGTGTCTGAGGCAAGCACTAAGCCCACCCTCACTCACTATGCATTAACTTTCTCCCTGAGTCTGCTGTGCTGTGCTGGGTATCTTCATCCTTTGTAGGCTGCTCTGTAACCCTCTCCTCTCTGAAATACAGGAAAGGAGTAAGCACATATGTGTAAGTGCTTCAGCTTGGACAAAGAAGATGCTGCAGCTGCACAGGATTATGTTCTGGATGGTATGAGGACCCCTACTTGGTATGGGGACATATCTAAATTGCAAATAATAGGCAATAAAAATTAATCAATGAAGAGTTCACTTCAAACAACTGAGCAGTCTCTGTATACAGTGTGTTGAAATGAAAAACGCTAATGAAAAGGGGAATATATTACCCTACAATTACAATGATTTTTTATCCAATAATGGCCCTTATTTACTAAGCTAAAACCCACTTGCTTTTGTCGGTTTTTTTTTACAAGTTATTTTGGTGCAAAGTGCAAAGAGACATGTCTGAGACTGTCTGAGACATGTCTCAGACAGCGTGCACCATGAAAATCCAACTAACCCGACATTGCATTGGGAAAACCCGAAAAAGGGGCATGGTCTGTCACAAAGGGGGCATGACAGGCCCAAAAAGAGGCGTGGTGTCTCAACCCGATCTATCTACTATTGAATTCACAGAAAATCCTGTGAATAAATGGCTGGAAATTTCCACCTAGAAAAAGCTGGTCATAGAATTTTTCCGACTTGTTAATCCGTGATTCCCATAGTAAATGTGGTGGAATCCTGCAAGTCTATAACAGCATTTCACACTAGTAAAAACCCTACAGTCTAAGTAAATGAGGCCTAATGTGTTCTTTTAAAGTCTGTTTAAAAGCAGCTGCCAGTGCAATTGTACACAAAATAATAATTATAATGTTAGAATTACACCCATTTTTTTCTACGATACACTGATTGACGCTCTTCCATAGACTTTAACCCTTTCAGGACTGAGCCATTTTTTTTTTTACTTGTTTTTTGTGTTACCAATTGTACTTAGTAATGACATCACTCATTGCACCTCCAAATGTATAGTGAAACTAATTAAAAATTATTTGTAGGGCAAAATTGAAAAAAAAATACCATCTTGCAACTTTTGGGGGCTTCTGTTTCTACCCAGTGCATATTATTTTTATTTTGTAAGTCCATAAGATTAAAATGATACTTAGTTTATATAGGTTTTGTTTTATTTTACTACTTTTAAAAATTCTAACTTTTGGAATGTAAATTAGTATGCTTACATTTTCCACTCCTGACCCTTATAACCTTTTTGAGCTGTGATCTGTCATTTTCATCAGGACCATTTTTGTTTTGATGGCACCTTTTGAGCGTGTTTTCTTAATTTTTTTCTAGTATATGAAATGACCAAAAATATGCACTGGACTTTGGATTTTTTTTACACTTGTGTCTTTGACTGTGCAGTTTAATTAATATTATATTTTAATAGTTAGGACATTTACAGACACGGCAATATCACACGTTTATGTTTTTGTTTTGTTTTTTCTTACTTTTTTTTTAAAAAATTGTAAAAGAAGGGTGATTTAAATTTTTTATTAGGGAAGGGGTTATGGCAGATAATTTAACGTTTTTATTTTTTGATTTTTTTTTGCACTTTTTTTTAGTCCGCATAATGTGCAATCTTTTAGTTGCATGCACTAATCAATGTTGCTCCATAGAACAGCATTGATCAGTGTTATCGGGGCTCTATTGCTACAGCCTGCCATGGCTGACTGGGGCTTTGGAACATCGATCAGATGGCGGAGAGGAAAGTAAGGCTGGGTTCACACCACGTTTTTCAAATACGGTAACCGTATACGGTTTTCCGCCAAAAAACGTATACGACTGTATCCGAAACCGTATGCATAGAGAATGCATTGCAAACCGTATTCCAAATGTTGTGTACGGTTGCATCCGTTTTGCCTCGGATACGCTGTCGACCACGTTTTTGCCTCCGGTTGGAAAACCGTATGCGAACCGTATGCGGTTCTTTTAACATTGTTGTCTATGAGAACCGTACACAGAATTTCAGAATACGGTTGCACACGGTTTTTCTAATCTGTTTTTGGAGTTGACACATGTGCAGATTGGAATTTCAATAGAACAATAGTAACTTTATTAAATTGCTGGAAAACTAATTCCAACAAAATAGCAAAACCGTTGGCAAAAACTGATGCAAACGGATAGAACCGTACGGAGAAAAACCGTATACGTTTTAATTTGGAGTCATACAGTTGTATACGGTTGCATACGGTTTTTTCCTATACGTTTTTTAGCGGGAAACCGTGTACGGTAACCGTATTTGAAAAACGTGGTGTGAACCCAGCCTAAGAGACCTCCCACTGTCTACTCAGCAGATTGGGATGCTGCGGTTTTGCTGCGGCAGTCCCGATCAGCCCGCTGAGCTAGCTGGGAATGGGATTTACCACAAGGTTAAATGAGTGCTCCAGGGAGCAATGCTCCAAAGCCATCACATTACCTGTTCTGTGTCACCTGTAGTTATCCATGTGGTTTTGGCAGCTCTTGTGCCCCCTGTACTCTCCTTAAGCTCTCAAAGATGCATGGTGTACTTGCACGTCCTGCGCCGGCTCCTGTGCTATAACGCAGTCCCAAGTTGACCCCACATCATAGTGGGTCGTTCCCAATCCCTGTTAATAATTTCTTCATCATCATTTTTAAAGGGCCAACACTTTCATTTTTAACCTTTTTGCTTTTTATATAGTTAAAAAACATTTTGGGGTTAGTTTTACTCTCTTTGGCAATGAGTCTTCCTGCCTCTA
Organism: Hyla sarda; assembly: GCF_029499605.1. Taxonomy (NCBI): domain Eukaryota; kingdom Metazoa; phylum Chordata; class Amphibia; order Anura; family Hylidae; genus Hyla; species Hyla sarda. The sequence continues at coordinate 266,360,950 of NC_079190.1, read as the reverse complement.
TTTTTGCGGCTTTTATCAGTTTTTTACATATTTAAAAAATATTCTATAGCTTTTTAATGCTTCTTCACTGCCATCCTGTTTTACTAGTTTAAATGCTTTATTTTTGTCATTTATTGCCCCCTTAACATTTTTATTCATCCATATTGGTTTTCTTTTATTCCTGACCCTTTTATTCCCAAAAGGTATATACATATTATAGTGAGAATTTAAAATGTTCTTAAAAGTCTCCCATTTAGTGTCAGTATTCTTGTTTTTGAGTACATTATCCCTGTCACATATGGGCTGGGAAGGAGTGCACACTAATCTCACCTGCTCCCCTATCCCTGCCTATTTACATACCTGCCCTAAACTACAGCTCCGTAACCACAAAGACAGTCCCTTCCTGCATACGTGAGGGTTGTAAATGTCAAAATAATAAACTACAATGAAATTGACTAGGTCTGGGGACAGTGGCATAACAGACAGACTAACAAAATATGACTACACACTCATACAATAGTCCAGAGTGAACTAACCGTGTCAAAGCCAGGAGAAGTTAAAGTACCAAGTGGCTAATACCAGATAGAAGTTGAGATGAAAGCCAAAAGTCAAAGATGACGGGTTATACAGGAGAAACAGGGAATACATTCTAGCTTCTGGAGCAAAAGGACTCTTTCACAGGCGCTGACTCAGAGCCAACTGCAAGGTTAAATAGGCAACTCACAGGTGCTTTCATCAAGTTGTCAGCTGACCATCTAGACAGCTAGGTGTAACCCAGCAACAAAATGAACAAAGAACCTGTCAGAACCTTTTTGTCTTTGTGGTCCCTCGCGAGGTTCCCTTATTGAAGAACAAGCTATAATGTATTATATTAAGATCACTATTTCCTAGGTGTCCTTCTACTTGCACATTAGTTACTCTGTCAAGTCTGTTGGTTAATATTAAGTCTAGTAGGGCTCCCCCTCTGGTCGGGCATTGAACCATTTGGGACAGATAATTGTCTTTAGCTATAGTCAGAAACCTGTTTCCTTTATGAGATTCACAGGTCTCAGTCTCCCAGTTTGTATCAAGTCCCCCATTTTTATCACATCATTCTGATTTGCTGCCTTGTTTATTTGCCTCAGTAATTGGTATTCTGCCTCTTCCATTATGTTTGGTGGCTTATAGCAAACCCCTATCAGAATTTTTTTTCCCTCTCCATATATGTCTACCCATAATGACTACACATTATTGTTTCCCTCCCATATATCCTTCCGCAGTGCAGCATTCAGACTCGATTTCACATAAAGACAAATTCCTCCACCTTTCCGTTTTGTCCAATCCTTCCTGAATAGACTATAACCCTGTATGTTGACTGCCCAGTCACAGCTATCGTCCAACCAAGTCTCTGTTATACCCACTATGTCATAGTTTTCTTCAGACATCAACCACTTTCCTCTGTTTTAATAGACAGATTTCTGGTATTAGTCAACATGCAATTCAAAGGCGTATGTTTTTTCTTCCTATGAAGCCTATCCCTATTAACTATTCTAAACACTCCCTCCATTCCACCCCTAGGTAGATTAATAAGTCCCCCCTCTCTATCTACAATATCTTCCCCCTCTACTTTGTAGGTTCCCTCCCCCCAGTCCCTAGTTTAAACACTCCTCCACCCTTCTAGCCATCGTCTCCCCAAGCACAGCTGCACCCTCCCCATTGAGGTGCAGCCAGTCCCTATGGTAGAGCCGGTATACGACAGCGAAGTCAGCCCAGTTCTCCATGAACCCAAACCCTTCCTTTCTACACCAGGTTCTGACCCACTTTTTTTTACCTCCCTAATCTCTCGCTGCCTCTCTGGTGTGGCTCGTGGTACAGGTAATATTTCAGAAAAATTTACCTTGGAGGTCCTTGCCTTAAAGGGGTGTTCCAGAATTTTTTTTTAATTTGACTATGCTACAGGGGTTGTAAAGTTAGTGTAGTTCATAATATAGTGTCTGTACCTGTGTGTGATGGTTTTCACTCTTAACAGCATACAAAATTACTGTTGTCTCAGATTTTCCCAGGTTGCAATGCGGCCGAGACCTGACTTACTAGTCAGCTGATGACAGGGATCCTGTCTGCTTCAATGGGTGGAGGGATCGCTTGGTGGGAGAGAGATCAATTTGCAGCTAATGCAACAGCTGTAGGCACCCTGATTGAAAACCACAGGTCTTTTGAATGGATGCAGCTCATTCATGTTTCAATGGGTGGAGTGGCTGATGTGTGGGAAAGAAGAAAATGGAATTGTCGGATTTGTAGTCAAAAAAAGAAAAGTCAAACAAGAAATACAAGTTCACAAAAAGCTACCCACAGTATTCTGGTAATCTCCCAATATAGCCATTTAGACCCAAGACAAGCTCAAATCCTTCCTAAGCATGTCCATTGCTGTCTGCCAGGTACATACTAAAATCACCTTATGGTGGATAACCCCTTTAAGCTTGCGGCCTAAGTCCCTGAATTCATTTTTATGGACACTCCACCTACCTCTTATTTTGTCATTGGTGCCAATATGTACCATGACTGCTGGGTTCTCACCAGGCCCACCCAGCAACCTTTCAACCCGATCCACAATGTGCCAAACTCGAGTGCCAGGAAGACAACACACTGTTTGGTGATCCCGGTCTTTGTGACAGATCGCCCTGTCTGTCCCCCTAATAATTTAGTCCCCCACTACCAGTACATGTCTGGCTTGCCCTGCATGCCTCCCTCCCTCCTTACTGGAGCAGACACCCCCCTGGCGGTCAGAGGCAGAATCCTGCTGCAGTACTGCTAGCTCTAAAATGGCATCCCCCTCATCTGACAACCAGGCAAACTTGTTGGGGTGTGCCAGATCAAGACTAGCCTCCCTGACACTTTTCCCTCTACCCTGTTTTCTAACTGTAATCCAGCTAGCTGCCTGACTGTCCTGCACCTCAGTCCCCCTATCCTCCCCCCACCTCTACCCCAGAGAGTACTTGCTCAGTGAGCAGGAGACTCCTCTCCAAGTTGTTAATGCATCTCAGTGTTGCCAGCTGCTCCTCTAGATCCCAGATCTGGGCTTCCAAATTAACAACTCGCACACATCTCACACAACAATATTGTTACGCCGAGCGCTCCGGGTCACTGCTCCTCCCCGGAGCACTCGCGGCGTTTCTCTCTCTGCAGCGCCCCGGTCAGACCCGCTAACCGGGAGCGCTGCACTGACACTGCCGGCGGGGATGCGATTCGCATAGTGGGACCCGCCCGCTCGCGCATCGCATCCCAAGTCACTCACCTGTCCCAGCCCCCGGCTGTCATGTCCTGGCGCGCGAGGCTCCGCTCCTTAGGGCGCGCGCGCGCCAGCTCTCTAAGCTTTAAAGGGCCAGTGCACCAATGATTGGTGCCTGGCCCAATCAGCCTAATTAGCTTCCACCTGCTCCCTGGCTATATTACCTCACTTACCCTGCACTTCCTTGCCGGATCTTGTTGCCTTGTGCCAGTGAAAGCGTTTAGTGTTGTCCAAAGCCTGTGTTCCAGACCTTCTGCTATTCCATTTGACTACGAACCTTGCCGCCTGCCCCGACCTTCTGCTACGTCTGACCTTGCCTCTGCCTAGTCCTTCTGTCCCACGCCTTCTCAGCAGTCAGCGAGGTTGAGCCGTTGCCGGTGGATACGACCTGGTTGCTACCGCCGCAGCAAGATCAGGTGGTCTTGAATACCAGTAGCATCTTAGAACCGGTCCACCGACACGGTCCACGCCAATCCCTCGCTGACACAGAGGATCCACATCCAGCTAGCCGAATCGTGACAAATATGCACTCTCAAACTGCTGTTCAATGATTGCATACATTGTGCAAGATGCACACTGAACTGCCTTTTCCAACATGGAGGCCATTCTAGATTTGGGGATTGCAAAAATTAAGAGTAAAAAAACTAAAACAATCAAATATTCAATTAAACTCCCTGAATTTAAAATCACTTACTTTTAAGTCCCTCTCACTTTTATACTTACACTTACTTGTCTACACTAGCTCAAATAATCGCTTAGTGTACTTGCTTGTATAGTTATCAGATACCACCTCTCTCTTCCACTGCGTGGAAGTGAATGCAAAGGGCTCATATGTATACCATAACATTCCCATCAAAACAAAAATAGTACTCAATAAAAACTTGAGATCACGGCGCAAAAAATTAGCCCTTATACCACCCTTTATGCGAAAAAATAAAAAAAATGATAGGGTCAGAAGAGACCTGGTGCAGGGTCTGAGAATGGATGCAGCTGTTGGCGCCTCAGGGTGATTCGCCCGTGTCCCATAGGCAAGTGGTGGTGGTATCCTTTTCTTTATTCAGTTTAAAAGACTATGCGTTTTGCGAGGGGTCCCTCGCTTCATCAGGTCATATACATAAACCTACATTCATTCTATTTATACATACATCAATTTGAAAAAATGCGGGAGAACGGGTATGTCACCGTGACGTGTTTCTGGAACCGGGAGGGGTATGCCGGAAAGGGAAATGGAAAAAAAGGTATTTGTGCAAAGATAGCAAAATGTTATTCCACATATCCAAGTATTATATAATCTGGAGGCATATTTTGGTGTGTTTATATTGTACCTCTAGATTCTAATCCATAATAATATGTCTGCTGTCTTATGTGATAAGTGGTAGCATTTTAGTTGTTTCCGTTTCTGATCGAGAATAGTATGTTTAATAGGACAAGGTTGTATAATGTATGAGTGTTGTTTTATTTTTCTCATTCATTTTCAATTTCTTATTTTGTTTGTATGACAAAGTGAGCGCTGATTGGCTGCTCCCTTGTTTTTATTTTGAGAGCGTGGTTAAAATGTATGAGCGTGAACGTTAATTGGTTGTCCCATTGCTTATGTTGAACGAGACAACTGATAGGTGATGGTTTGTTTACATGGCCCACGTGGCTGACCGGTGATTGGTTCACTTAGAATGATGTGTCTGCGCATGGCTGAGTAGTTCTTTGCGAGTTTATGATGTGGACTCTCCTATTCAGGATTATAGGTATGTACACTACAATTATTTTTCCTTTTGAAATGCTCAAACCGCATAACTTTGGCAGATTATATTAATGGTACTTAGATAGCGCCCTTTCTCTTGTTTCCCCCTTTTTTCTTTTCCCCTCTCAGGGGTCAGAAAAGGACATTTTTAAACATACTAATTTTCGTGCAAACAGAATTTTCACCAGGAGTAAAAAAAAAAAAAAATCAAAGCTATAGAAGTTGGGTGTCATTTTAATTGTATGGACCTACAGAAAATAGATAAGGTGTCATTTTTACCAAAAAGTGCACTGCGTAGAAACAGAAGCCCCCAAAAGTTACAAAATGGCTTCATTTTTTAATTTTTGGGTAAAATGACTGATGTCATTTCAAAGTACAATTGGTGGCGTAAAAAAACAAGACATCATATGGGTCTGTAGGTGCAAAATTGAAAGGGTTATGATTTTTTAAATGTGAGGAGGAAAAAATGAAAGTGCAAAATCTGAAAAACCCTGAGTCCTTAAGGGGTGTAACGCTGAGTGCTCCGGGTCCCGCATCCATCCTGGAGTGCTCACGGCGTACCTCCTCCTGCAGCGCCACGGTCTGTCCCTCTGACCGGGAGTGCTGCCACAGTCCCGCCGACAGGGATGCCCTCTGCCCTCTGTGTCCTCCCGGCGCGCGCAGCCCCGCTCTCTAGGGCGCGCGTGCCGGCTCTCTTAAATTTAAAGGGCCAGTGCACCATTAATTGGTGCCTGGCCCAATTACCGTGTTTCCTATAAAACATCACTTCCCCTTCCTGTCCTTGCCGGATCTTGTTGCCTTAGTGCCCTGTGAAAGCGTTTAGTGTGTTCCCAAGCCTGTGTACCCAGACCTTCTGCTGTTGCCCCTGACTACGACTCTTGCTGCCTGCCCTGACCTTCTGCTACGTCCAACCTTGCTCTTGCCTTGTCCCTGTGTACCGCGTCTGTCTCAGCTGTCAGTTGGGGTTGAGTCGCTATCGGGTGGAACGACCTGGGGGTTACTTGCCGCTGCAAGTCCATCCCGCTTTGCGGTGGGCTCTGGTGAAAACCAGTAACCCCTTAGACTCCGTTCCCCTGGTACGGCCCATGCCATCACCCCACTGACACAGAGGATCCACCTCCAGTGTCCTCGCTGCATATCAGTCCGGATCCTGACAAGGGGTTAACACTTTTCTTTGCTTGCAACCCAGACTACAACTCCCAGAAGTCAGTGCGGCTCTGTTTAATGGCTGCCAGCCAATTGCTCTTACTATCTGTATGCATGATGTGTTGTTATAAACAGTCAGCAACACACACTACATGTCTTTTAAACTATCCTTCCCCCCAGGAATAATTCATGCTATGTTCTGAATGGCAGCAGTCAGTGAAAAGATCTACAGCAGGAAAAGAGCAGCGTCATGTGTTGAGTTGTGACCGAGAATCTTCACTAGGCTTTCTGCCACAAGGTCCTCACACAGGGAAAGGGAGGGGGGAGGTGCGCCTGTGAAGCCAGAAATCCCATGGTGTTTGTCTTGCAGGAGGGTGAGGGCTAGTGTCAGTAAGTGTAAGTGACAGCTGAAAGAAACTGCTCTGCTCTATATAGCTAATTAATGATATTTAGACAAATAAAGGTTGGTGAGAGGGAAAGGATGAGCTATGGGTTTAGTTTCCCGGAGTACCCCTTTAATTCGGGACATCGACCCGACCTACCGTGTATGAGCTTGCTTCATACACCAGGAACCTGCAGCCCACATCGATTTGCGGGAAGGGGTTAATAGAAGTCATTTTTTCCCCACAACATAATACAGACATTTTAAAAGGGTTTCTAGTTTAGAAAAAAATACATCCTATGTTTTGCATATTGCTAGGTCCTCAAGATCGTGCACAGAATTTACAAAAAGTGTCCCAAACTCTGGAAAGCCTGCCTTGACCTTCATTACAAACCCAGCCATTTTGTTTGTAGTAGTGCTAGTAGTAAGGCTAGAAGTAGTGGTAGTAGTACAGGATAGAATATGATGGACCAGGCCGGAGGTGTACTGCTTTGTAGGGATAAGAGTTATGGTAGTAGTATAGTATTAAATATGATTGACAAGGCAAGAGATGTACAGATGTGTAGGGCTAGTTGTACTTATAGTAGTACAGTATGGAACATGATGGAGCAGGCAGGAGATGTACAGCTCTGTGGGGATAATAGTTGTGGTAGTAGTACAGTATGGAACATGATGGACCAGGTAGAACATATACATATATGTAGGGCTACTAGTAATGGTAGCAGTACAGTATGGGACATGATGGACAAGTTGGAAATGTATGGTAGTATAGGGTCAATAGTAGTAGTAGTATTAGTAGTAGTAATACACTATGCAACATGATGGACAACAGCTTGGGCCATGTACAAATCAGAGCCCTAATTAACTTTATACCTCTGAAACATATAATTATTGTCCACCTGTTCAATATATATTATAATATTCCTAAGGGTTTACACACACTGGACCTGCTGCTGCTTTGAAGTTGTCATTTCTGCAATTGATGGTCCACAACTTTATAAGGCAATTCTGATGTATTTTTTAATTACCTTGAAAAAAGCCACAATTGTGGATTTTACAACTACGGATCTGCACTTGCGTATTTGCAACTTGAAATCCACAGCAAATCAGTGAGTGTGAATACGCTCTAAAGGGTAGAGCCACGCATTCTGTATGTTGCATATTTGCCGCTGCGTATTTTCCCAATTATTAAAGTCAATGGTTAACAAAATCAGCTACAGAAAATATGCAGCAAATTACGGCATGTGTGACCCTACCCTACCCTACCCTGCATCTGCAATTGTGGATCTGCATATGTAACATTTGCAAAGGCGGATTTTACAAAGCAGTTAAAAGTACCCTAAAGTTGAGTATTTTTTTTTCCATCACATTCTTTATTACTACTTAGACATTAAAGTGTACTTTCCATTACAAAAATCACAATTCCTCTTCATACAGCTGTATGTGAGTATTAGAACCAGATTTGTACAGAAAATGGTCAAAGTTTTTAGTTTAGAATACTGACTTCATATACTTAATATCCAATACATCATCGTATAATGCATCCAGATTGGGACATCCCCTAAGTGAAGCAGATAGTAGCTGGAACTGTGAGCATTATGCTTTGGCCGGGTCATGTTTTCCCTCTCCAAACTGAACAGATCCATATCTCAATAAAAAAAATGTTCAGACTTACTGTAAATGGAAAGGTATATTCTAAGAAACTGGAGCAATACTTTTAGTGGGACTCTTTCACCAATTTCCTTTGTGTTCATTTGTTGAAGACACAGTGTTAACCCTTTAAGGACCACGAGCATACGGGTACGCCCTAGTACGTAACCCCTTGGGGACAGAGCCCATTATGACCCTAAGGACGGGAGCATTTTTTTAAAATCTGACCTCTATCACTTTAAGCATTAATAACTCTGGGATGCTTTTACTTATAAATTTGATTCAGAGTTTGTTTTTTTGTGACATATCCGACTTTATGTTAGTGGTAAATTTTCATTGATACTTGCATAATTTCTTGGTGAAAAATTCCAAAATTTTATGAAAAAATTTAAAATTTTGAATTTTTCTAAATTTGAAGCTCTCTGCTTATAAGGAAAATAGACATTCCAAATAAATTATATATTGATTCACATATACAATATGTTTACTTTATGTTTGCATCATAAAGTTGACATGTTTTTACTCTTGGAAGACATCAGAGGGCTTCAAAGTTCAGCAGCAATTTTGTTAATTTTCCACAACATTTTCAAAATCTGAATTTTTCAGGGACCAGTTCAGTTTTCAAGTGGCTTACATTAAGGTGGTCTGAAATGGTGAGAGGTACTCAACCCCAGGTGCAGTTGTGCAGTTTTCAAGTGGATTTGAAGGGCCTTCATATTAGAAATACCCTAAAAATTACCCCATTATTAAAACTGCACCCCTCAATGTATACAAAATGACATTCAGAAAGTTTGTTAACCCTTTAGGTGTTTTACAGGAATAGCAGCAAAGTGGAGACAATTCAAAATCTTAATTTTTTACACTCGCATGTTCTTGTAAACACAGTTTTTACATTTTTACAAGGTAATAGGAGAAAAAGCCCGACAAAATTTGTAACCCAATTTCTCTTGAGTAAGAAAATAACTCATATGTGTATGTGAAGTGCTGGGTGACCGCAGTAGAGGGCTCAGAATGGAGGGAGTGACAATGGGATTTTGGAGAGTGAGTTTTTCTGAAATGGTTTTTGAGGGGAATGTCACAATTAGGAAGCCCCTATGGTGCCAGAATAGAAATAAAAATAAAAACCACAAGGCTTACTATTTTGGAAACTACACCCCTAAAGGCACGTAACAAGCGGAACTTTTGACGACTTTTCGTTAGTCTGATGTGTAAATGGAAAAAAAAAGTGCAGTTTTTTTCCCAAATTTTCAATTTTTACAAAGGGTAATGGAAGAAAGTGCCCCCCTAAATTTGTAATCCCATTTCTTCAGAGTATATAAATACCCCCTGAGTGGATGTCAAGTGCTCTGCTGGCGCACTACAATGCTCTAAAGAGCAGGTGTCACATTTGGCTTTTGGAAAGCAAATTTTGCTGAAATGGTTTTTGGGGAGCATGTCACATTTAGGAAGCCCCTATGGTGCCAGAACAGCAAAAAAAAAAAAAAACACATGCCTACTATTTTGGAAACTACACCCCTCAAGGAACGTAACAAGGGGTACAGAGAATTTGTTTGGAATGGAAGTCAAGGGCCTTGTGCGTTTACAAAGCCCCCGGTGGTGCCAGAACAGTGGACCCCCCCCCCCCCCACATGTGACCCCATTTTGGAAACTACACTCCTAACAGAATTTAATAAGGGTTGAAGTGAGCATTTACACCCCACTGGTATTTGACAGATCTTTGGGACAGTGGGCTATGCAAATGAAAAATTTAATTTTTCATTTTCACGGACCACTGTTACAAAAATCTGTCAGACCAGTGGAGTAGAAACCAGGGTGCGGGGGGGTGCGGCTCGCACCGGGTGACACCAGCCTGATGGGGTGACACCACGATGCTCGACACCCCCAGCTGACCGGCGCTACTTGCGCTAGCAACTCCCCCCACCCAGGGGCGTCACTAGGCTGATTTATTGGGGCACCGGCCAAAAACCAGGAGCCCCGAAGCTGTAATCTCCTCACCTCCCAGCATCATGCAGGTCCTGGTTGGTCAGTCACAAAGCACAATAGTAGTGACTGCCGTCAAGGACCTGCCCTGTGATGCAAAATGCAAAAGATGAAGGACCTTTGGTGATGTCACAATCATGTGACCAGGACTTGGGGCGGAGCTGAAGAACATCCTGAGCGTGGGGAAAGAAGAGAGAGAGAGAGTCTGGTGAGTTCCTAGGGCTGTTAGAGATGTGTTATAACCAGCAGTCCTTACAGTCAGTATAATCACATACACCACACATCCCCTGCAGTTATAGAATATAGTGCATCCAGCAGACTACTACAGTAGTTACATAGAGGGATGAACCATAATATAAACTGCACATATCCTGTGTTATTAAAGTGAAACTAACAGTAACCACATAAGAGATCACAATAACATTTAAGGAGGGATTTCTAGTTCAGGGCTAACCCCTTGGGGGGTGACCCCTAAAGGTTGTTGTTTATTCCTAGGGCTGTAGTCACTGCTAGTACAGTAGTGTTTCCCAACCAGGGTGCCTTCAGCTTTTGCAAAACTACACCTTAAAGCATGCCTGGACAGCCTTTTTGCTGGGAGTTGTAGTTTTGCAACAGCTGGAGGCACCCTAGTTGGGAAATACTGTTTTACAGTACATACACTATAATGTGAATCCATGTAAAGGGTAAGTAATGTAATTGTATACAGTGACCCCACCAGCAGAACAATGAGGGCAACTCTGGAGTATATCTAATGTTAATATATATTCATTATAGGATGTAACGCAAGATCAGGAGTAACATTTGGCATACTCCCGAGCTGTACTCACTATTCTGCTGGTCAGGTCACTGTGTACATACATTACATTACTTATCCTGTACTGATCCTGAGTTATATCCTGTATTATACTCCCGAGCTGTACTCACTATTCTGCTGGTGAGGTCACTGTGTACATACATTACATTACTTATCCTGTACTGATCCTGAGTTATATCCAGTATTATACTCCAGAGCTGTACTCACTATTCTCGTGGTGAGGTCACTGTGTACATACATTACATTACTTATCCTGTACTGATCCTGAGTTATATCCTGTGGATCTTTTATTAAAAAATATAAAACATTACAAAAAGAATAAACATCACCATAACAATAATACAAACAACATACACCTGTATAATATATACAAAAATGAGTCCATATTAGTCCAAAAATGTCCAACCAAGTATCTTCTGGTCCAGCCTCATTCTCACCAAACACACCGCTATAATAACAACAACTACTAAACACTCTACAATAATAATAATACTTACAGTAATAATAATAACAATACTAACTAAAAACTGGTCCGGTTGCATTTCCCCACCCAAAATAATAAATATAATAAATATGTGTCAAACCACCAACAAACACCACAATAAGAAAAACCGAATATACAATGTTTTTTATATATAATTTTTTTTTTTTTTTTTTGGCCCTGAGCTGGTCCCGCATCCCATGCCCCCAGTACATGATAACAGACGTCCATGAACCAGTCCAGGATTTTTTTTTTTTTTTAAATAAAAAGTCCCACACAGAATCCCCCCTCCCCCCATCTACCCACCACCCAACCTAACACTAAACCCCAACACGACACAACCCCTAGAAAAAAATACAATATATATATACATATATACACATATACATAAATGTACAAACAAAACAAATATATACAAAATAATACAAACCAAACAACAAACATCAATAAGGCTTTTCAATCACACAAACCCCTAAAGCTCAAGTTCAGTGCCTGCAAGCCCTATATCACCATATATCTACAGCACAAAACAAAAAGACTAATGTGCCAGCATCAGCCCACCACCAGGGGGAGACAACAGGCTAAGGCACTTTAAAGGCAGAGCCCCTCCACAGACGAGAGGCCCTGCCAGCACCCAGCCTCTCGTACTCCAGAGAACGCACCTTCACCAGGTCACCAAGAATGTTCCTAACCACCTCACCCACAGGGAGGATTTTACGCTGCGTCGACACTAAACACCGTGCGTTCCACGTGTAATACCTGACCACTGAGCTGACTAGGAATAAAGTGCACCGGTCCCAGCCTCCAAGGTTTCTGAATGCCCCATAGGCCCATTCCGCATAGGAGAGACTGGCCAGCCGAGGCCAACCAATGGAAGCGCCCACCCTGTTGTAAACCTCTGTGTTAAAGGGACAATGAAGCAGAAAATGCTCCATGCTTTCCAGCATGCCTCCACACTCTTCGCGGGGACATCCCCGGTCATCAGAGCTCCTGCACTTCAGATTGTCCCTAACACACAGTTTCCCATGGAAGCAGCGCCAAGTCAAGTCCCAAAACTTCAAGGGGATCCTGATAGAATTCAAAAGCTCTAATCCCACCTCCAGATCCCGACTTGGGCAGTCCTTGAGTGCCAATGGCCTCTGGAAATGAGAAGACAGGACCCTCTTGTCAAGGAATTTCCTCGACAGAGTCCTAATCTCCCACATCCCCAGACCCCACCGACGAATAACCTTCAGAACCGGGGTAGCATAAGCCGGGAGATGCCCGTGTGGTGTGCGAAGATCCTTCACTTGCCCTCCTGTCTCCCATTCCTGGAAGAAAGGCCGAAACCATCCCCTACAGGAGGATACCCACGGAGGAGCCCTCTCTGACCAGAGGTTTGCTATATCGGTCTTAAGAAAGGTATTCACTAGGAACACCACAGGGTTGACCATACACAACCCCCCTAGTCTCCTCGTACGGTAAGTAACCTCCCTCTTCACTAGGTTCAGTCTGTTCCCCCATAACATCTGGAAGAACACACTGTAGACCCGGGTCCAAAGAGGTTCTGGCAACATGCATACACTGCCCAAGTATATCAGTAAAGGGAGCAGGAATGTTTTGATCAGGTTAACCCTTTCCCGGAGGGTCAAAGACCAACCCTTCCACTGATCCACCTTCTGAGCGGCGATCTTAAGCCTGCTGTCCCAGTTTTGTTTGGGGTAATCCCCTTGGCCAAATTCGATGCCGAGAACTTTTGCAGATTCCTGGGGCTCTGGAAGGGCGTCCGGGAGATCAAAACCAGGATCTCCCCCTCCCAGCCAGAGACTCTCGCACTTATCCCGGTTGATCTTGGACCCGGATGCCTCCGAGTAGCGGTCCACCTCTGACATCACCCATTGGCCTTCCTCTTGTGAGGAGACAAACACGGTGACATCATCAGCATACGCTACCGCCCTCAGAGCCAAATCCGGCACCGCCAGGTCCATTCTCACCCCCGCCAACGGTCCACAATCAATCCTCCTAAGGAAAGGATCAATTGCAAACACGTACAGCAACGGGCTCAAAGGACAACCCTGACGGACGCCAGACCCAACCTCAAAAGAGCGGCCAATCCAACCATTCACAAGCGGGAAACTCTCTGCCCCTGCGTACAAGGTCTTAAGCCAATCAACAAACCCCCCCGGCAGGCCATATCTCAGAAGAACAGACCAGAGGTATTCATGGTTAACCCGATCAAATGCTTTTGCCTGATCCAAGGACAGCAAGTACCCCTTCCAGTGGCCAGCCCTACCCTGCTCCACAGCCTCTCGGACACTGAGCACAGCACTAAATGTACTGCGGCCCGGAACAGAGCAATGCTGAGCCCCCGAAAGGAGCCGGGGTGCAAACTCCACCAGCCGGTTAAACAGCACTTTTGCCAGAATCTTTCGGTCCGCATTGAGAAGTGCTATGGGACGCCAATTCTCAATGTGGGACGGGTCTTTACCCTTTGACAGGATGATCAGCGCTGACCTCCTCATTGACCTTGGCAGAGTGCACGAGGATAGACACTCATTAAAAACCCCAGTCAAGAGGGGAACCAAAGTGTCCTTAAAGGTCTTATAGAACTCAGATGTTAAGCCATCCGGACCGGGTGACTTCTTGAGGGCAAGCCCATCAATAGCCATCCTGACTTCCTCTTCCCGGATCATCTCTGTCAAAACGTCAAGAGAGGAGTCTACTCCTGGTTCAGGGACGGTTTCAGCCAAGAAAGCTGATACCTTATCCCGATCTAGATCCTTCCTTCCCAAGAGGTGCGAGTAGAAGGATCTGACGACCTCCAGGATCCCTGATCTGGACCTTTTCAAGGATCCCGTACTATAAATCAGTCCTGAGACTATTTTACTATTCACTGACATCTTGCAGTTTCTGTAAGGGTCGGGCGAGCGGTACTTCCCGTAATCCCTCTCAAAAACCAAAGATGCGTGTCTGTCATACTGGCACTTCATCAACAAGGACTTCACTCTGGAGATATCGTCACGACTACCTCCAGTCGAGACAAGGTTCTCAAGTTTCTTCCTCAGGCCCTGGTACAAACGGTACCTGTTTAGGCTTCTGAGGCCCGAGAACTGGCGGAAGAATCTTGCAACCCTTTCCTTGAAGATCTCCCACCACTCTGACTTACTGCTACAAAGGCCCAGCAATGGTACCTGGCTCTGAAGAAAATCCTCAAAGGACTGTCTTATCTCCGCTTCTTCCAAGAGAGACGAATTCAGCTTCCAATAGCCTCTGCCCATCCGGGGGGTCTCTGTGACATTCAGAGAAAACAAAATTAAACAGTGATCGGAGAACTCCACCTCAACAACAGACACTGCTGAAGAGACGGCCTCCTCCTTTAAAAAAAACCTATCTATCCTAGACCTACAACTACCCCTATGATAGGTGAATCCCGCGTGGCCTGGTGTGTGCCGGATGTGGACATCCACCAGGCGAGCCTCACTCGCTATGCTATTAAGGGCGACGCTATCATAAGTCAGCTTGTCTCTGGCACCTCCCCTGTCTTGGGGCCTCGTGACAGCATTAAAATCCCCCCCAAAGACCACCTGCCGACTTGTAAAAAGATAGGGCTTGATCCTCATAAAGAGACACTTCCGGTCCCACTTAGACTGTGGGCCGTAGATGTTAATAAGGCGAAGTTCTTGTCCCTTCATGAGGACATCTAAGATCAGGCACCTCCCCATTTCTAACTCGATAACCCGTCGGCATTCTACCGCTGCGGTAAAAAGGACCGCCACTCCGCTATACGGCTCGGCCCCAAGAGACCAGTAGGAGGGCCCATTCCTCCACTCTCTTTTAGCCTTGTAGATAGATGACATATCTGTTAGCCTGGTCTCTTGCAAAAATAAAATATCAGCATTAATATGGGCAAAAAAATCATAGGCCGCAAATCGAGCCGTATCTGACTTTATGCTGGCAACATTAATAGATGCCAGAGTCAACGGAGAGGGTGCCGCCATCAAGGGTGATTGAGTTAGACAGCTTTCTTTTTCCCACCATCCTTCCCATCCACCCCACCACCCTCCTCATCAGATGATGGTTTACCCCTTTTAAGTGAAATAGATGTGTCCATTTTCCCTTTATATACATTTTCCTCGTCCCCTGACTCTGGGCCAGTCTCCCCCCCTGAAGACAAAGATTCCCCAGGGAGAGAGGACTCAGCGTCTCCTGTGAGCCCCACCGCAACATCCGGAACCTCACCCCCAGCCCCCCCCCTCCTCCGAAGAGGAAATGTCGCGGAGGGCTCGGAACCGGTTGGAGAGACCAATCAGAGGGGGGTCAGTTGTACCTTCCTTTGGCATCTGGCGGGTGGGAGAAGATCTTACATCTCTCCTTTTCTTATTCTTCCGAGTACCCCGCTTTGTTTCTGCCCATCCCCCACTGTCCTCATCCGCGCTCCCACCATGGGAGGACAGTGAGGAGACGGCATCCCCCTCTTTGTGGATCTTCCCAATCTCCTCATCCAGTTCACTATCCCCCAGGGCCTCAGCAGTAAGACTGGCCGCAGGGACAGGATCAGGAGTCACCCCAGTTGGTTGATGCTCCTGTGAGTCCTGAATCTCCCTGTCCCTTTGACGCTTCTCGAGACGCCTCAGTTGGGCAGGCGTCTTCTGCTTACTTTTCTTCCCTGGCCCCTGCACCCCTTCATCCCCACCAGCCATCCCCCCAGCAGAATCCACCTCACGGCTTACTCCCACCGGGGCAACAACCGCGTTGACAAAGGAACGAGGGCAGCGACTGAATGGGTGACCTAAGTCACCACACAGGTGACACCTAATCTCTGCACAAGATGTAGCGAGATGGCCTATTTCCCCACACAGAGTGCACTTCTGCACAGTGCAATTGGCACTAAAATGTGTGGGGTCACCACATCTGTGACAGAGCTTCGGTTGACCCTGGTAGAAGATCTGGATACGATCCCTTCCGAGGAAGGTCGCAGATGGTATATGGGTAACGGTGTTTCCTGAACGCCTAAGCTTGACCATAAACGTCCAGGCCCCTGACCAGATGCCATATTCATCCCTGTTCTTTTTTGGGACCTCCACCACCTCACCATACCGACCTAGCCACGTCATGATGTCAATACAAGAAAGCGATTCGTTACGGGTTAAAACGGTCACCTTCTTGACATTATTTTGGCGAGACACTGCCTGAATGGCAAAGTCTCGCCAGCCGGGCTCATTCTTTACCAACTCATAATTCGACCAGAAGAGCTCAAGCCCCTCCGGCCGAACAAAGCTGATATCGAACTCAGGGGTACCATAAGGATGTATCAAGGCATAGATGTCAGCTGCCTTAAAGCCCAACTTCAGCAGAAGCTCAACAACTTTAGATCTTGGAGGACATGTATCACTGCCTCTCCACCTCAGCCGGACCACATTCCTTCGGAGACCACCTGGCCCGGCTGTTGGGAGAGACCACACAGTATCCCCCCCTCTTTCCTCTCGGAAGGCTGAAAGACCATGTCTTTCTATCCAAAAGGATAGATCAACCTCCCTACCCTCTACATTGATTGATCTCTGCCCTC
The DNA here is from genome assembly GCF_029499605.1 of Hyla sarda. Lineage (NCBI taxonomy): Eukaryota > Metazoa > Chordata > Amphibia > Anura > Hylidae > Hyla > Hyla sarda. The sequence goes on along the minus strand of NC_079190.1, from coordinate 266,343,970 downwards.
TCCTTAAGGCCCCCAGGAGACGCTGCTGCAAACTGCTCTCCCCAGAGCCAGAGGACGAGGAAGCTGCCCCCCTTCCCCCAGCGGTGACATTCGCGTAGCTGCGGACGGGTGCTGCCACCGCTGGGGGTGCAACTGGACCAGGCCCTACATTCCCACGACTAATCTGTGCCCCTTCACCACCCTCCTCCACATAATCCATACCCAAACCATTGACCCCTATTTTAGCTGATGTGCCCCCCATACCTCCACCCGTGCTACAGCCCAAACCACCATTCAAAGCCCCAGAAAGATTTTTAGTAACAGATGAATTATTCCCCTCATTCACACCCTCAGTCACTCCAACATTAACCTCCACATTCATACTGGCTGGACCGGTGCGTTCTGGTGCAGATTTTGTACTATCAGCATCACTGGGTACCAGGGCTGGAGCCATCACCACAGGACAGGTCACCGGTCCCTTATACAAGGACCGGGAAGCCTGCCTAGCCTGTTTATTAGCGGCCCCAGCCCTGTTTTTACCGGTACCCTCCGCCTCATCCGTACTAGAATGTCCAGCTCCTGGGCGCCGCTGATCTGGATCAGCGGCGCCAATGCAAAACAAAAGTTTTTTTCTACTTTTGGGAGAATCTATTTTTCCCTTAGCCACCACGACTACCTCCGGCACTGAGTCACCCCCCTCTCCCACAGGGGAGCGAACTACAGCACCGGAGTCTGCCTCTCTGCCCACCGCTGGGCCGCCCTCACTGTACGGCCTTGCGGCCGATGCCTTCTCTGCTCCATCCCTGCTACTGCAAACAGGCATGGAGCTCTGCGCCCTTTTAGTATCTGTACTCTCCCCGCACCTTTGCACCGAGTCCACCACAGAACACGGGCTGGGCTGGGTAACGGGGCTTGCACAATGAGCTGACCCTGCGGCCGACTCAGGGTTTACAGGGAAGGGGGTGTAGATGTAACTCACCACTTCTTGCTGCTTTGGCTTGGTCTTCTTTTTCTTCTTACCCCCAGGTGCCTCATTTGGGAGCTCATCTCCAAACACCAGGTTCTGAGGACACACTGGGGATTCCAGCATGCGGATCTGGGCCATTAGCGCCCCTCCCTGGTAGCTGCTGTCACTGTCCTCCCCTGAGTCGGCAGGTGATACTGCTGGTTGCTGTGCAGGGGGCCCACTGTACGGGGCCTGCTGCTGTTGCCGCAGGCCACCAGGTGGATCTGCCTGTTGTTCTTCCTCCATCTCCTCCGCATCATCCACCTGGCTCTCAGGTTGCAGCCCCATCAACCTTTTATTTTTATCTTCTTCTTTCACCCTGAAGCGCTCCTCATTTTCCAATTTCTCTTTAAATGGACCACTCTTCGCCAGTAATTCTCCTCTCCTCTCCTCCAAAGCTTGTATTTCAGCCATAAGTCTCTTTATCTGCCCCTGGATCTCCGTCTTTTTCTTTTTTGGAGTTACCTTAGCCCTGGCACGGGCACAGCGCAGTTCCTCTCGGAGCCTCCTGATGGCCTTACAGGCGTCTTCATACTCACGGAGGTGACTTTTTACCCGGGAGGTATAGGTGGAAATAGACTCCCGGGTCCTCAGCACTCCCCAGCCTTCCTCACTGAGGTCGGCTTCACCTCCGTGAGCACTCTGCCTTCTTTCTGATGAACCCAGCTTTCCGCTGGTAGCACCCAGCTTTCCTGAGGTGGATCCAGCCTTGGAGCTTCTCACCTCTGTGGGGGGAGTTGGAGCAGCATTGCTGCGACTCCTGGTGGAACGCCTCACCCCCAAATCCTCCGATGTTCCGGCCGCTTGCTGGCTTCTACTGCTCCCCTGCGGCCTAGTCCGAGGAGCAGAAGCCTGGGCCTCGCCTCCCTCACTCATGCCTGGAAACCCACTCCCTCCCTGGGGAGGAGGAAGCAGGCCCCAGGTGGAATAGATGGTAATTCCCTGGAGCTCAGGAGACACAGCAGACACACAGCACAGCTGAAGCACGACCACACCCGCAACTAATTGGTCAGCACTCCAGAGCTGTACTCACTACTCTGCTGGTGAGGTCACTGTGTACATACATTACATTACTTATCCTGTACTGATCCTGAGTTATATCATGTATTATAGTGAGGGCCTATAACTATATATGGGCCCTATAACACAGGCGCCTATAACTATATATGCGGGCACTATTACTGTGGGGCAATGCAAGGGGGGTGGGGGTTATATAGAGGTGAGAATTGTCCTAGAGAAAAGAGCCTAAAATGTTTGTCTGGCAGGTTCTGTGGAGACGAGTCATGGTCGGAGAAGTGGAGAAGTCATTATGATGGTCTTGACCGGAAAGAGAAGAAAAGGCTCCAGTCAGAGAAGACGTCCGTGTGAGTCTATAATATCATGCTGTATTGTCCTGATTGTGTCACTTGTACATTCTGCAGTCATGTTTAGTGAAACTACTACTCCCAGCATTCCCTCACCACTGCTTATATCATACTGGGAGTTGTAGTTTCACATGGTTAAAACAACTTTAGCGCTTTCCATTTACCTGGCAATTAGTATATTTGATTATTATGCTACACCTGTGGCATCTGTCATAACAGGATAATGCATTACTTTGGGGGGGGGGTTAGGTATGGGGTGACACCATTTTCTATCGCACCGGGTGACACCAACCCTAGCAACGCCACTGTGTCAGACACTTGTGGGGTGTAAATACTCACTGCACCCCTTATTACATTACGTGAGGGGTGTAGTTTCCAAAATGGGGTCACATGGGGGGGTCCATTGTTCTGGCACTATGGCGCTTTGTAAACACACATGGCCTTCAATTCCAGACAAATTTTCTCTCCAAAATCCCAATGGTGCCCCTTCTCTTCTGAGCATTACAGTGCACTCGCAGGCCACATATGTGGTATGTTCTTACTCAAAAGAAATGGAGTTACAAATTTTGTGGGGGCTTTTTTCCTATTTTCCCTAGTGAAAATGAAAAATTTAGGGTAAAACCATCCAACTTTAACGAAAATTAAGTTCCGTAAGGGGTGTAGTTTCCAAAATAAGGTGGGTATTACATTTTTTGCGTTTATGTCAGAACTGCTGTAAAATAAGCAACCCCTGTGCAAATCACCAATTTAGGCCTCAAATTTACATAGTGCACTCTCACTCCTGAGTTTTGTTGTGCGTCCGCAGAGCATTTTGTGTCCACATATGAGGTATTTCTGTACTCAGGAGAAATTGCGTTGCAAATATTGTTTTTTTTTTTTTTCCTTTTACCTCTTGTGAAAATAAAAACCATGTTAGTGTTATTTTTTTTTTTTTTACACCAACCTCAACTTTTCCTTTTCATTTGGGGTAAAAGGAGAAAAAGAACCCTAAATTTGTAGTTCAATTGCTCCCGAGTACGGAAATACCCCATATGTGGCTCTAAACTGTTTCCTTGAAATACGACAGGAAACAGTTTATGATGATAGCGCCATGCGCATTTGAGGACTAAATAAGGGATTGCATAGGGGTGGACAATAGGGGTATTCTACGCCAGTGATTCCCAAACAGGGTGCCTCCAGCTCTTTCTAAACTCCCAGCATGCCTGAACAGTCAGTGGCTGTCCGGAAATGCAAGGAGTTGCTGTTTTGCAACAGCTGGAGGCTCAGTTTTGGAAACACTGCCGTACGATACGTTTTTTTTTTTTTGGGGGGGGGGCAGTGTAGTGTTTTACCCTTTATTATGTGTTAGTGTAGTGTTTTTAGGGTACATTCACACTCGCGTGGGTTTGCGGTGAGTTTGCATTGCGACGGAAAATTTTCCGCAGCGGGGGGGGGGGGCAAACCTCCAGCTGTTGCAAAACTACAACTCCCAGCATGCACTGACACCATCCAATTTTAACGAAAATTAAGTTCCGTAAGGGGTGTGTAGTTTCCAAAATAAGGTCACACGTGGGTATTTTTTTTTTTGCGTTTATGTCAACCCCTGTGCAAATCACAAATTTAGGCCTCAAATGTACATAGTTCGCTCTCACTCCTGAGCCTTGTTGTGCGCCCGCAGAGAATTTTGCGTCCACATATGGGGTATTTCCTTACTCAGGAGAAATTGCGTTACAAATATTGGGGGTCTTTTTTTCCTTTTACCTCTTGTGAAAATAAAAAGTATGGGGTTACACCAGCGTGCTAGTGTAATTTTTTTTTTTACACCAACAGGCTGGTTTAGACCCCAACTTTTCCTTTTCATAAGGGGTAAAAGGAGAAAAAGCCCCCCAAAATTTGTAGTTGAATTGCTCCCGAGTACGGAAATACCCCATATGTGGCTCTGAACTGTTTCCTTGAAATACGACAGGAAACAGTTTACGATGATAGCGCATTTGAGGACTAAATAAGGGATTGCATAGGGGAGAACATAGGGGTATTCTACGCCAGTGATTCCCAAACAGGGTGCCTCCAGCTCTTTCTAAACTACCAGCATGCCTGAACAGTCAGTGGCTGTCCGGAAATTATGGAAGTTGCTGTTTTGCAACAGCTGGAGGCTCCATTTTGGAAACACTGCCGTACAATACGTTTTTTTTTTTTTTTTTTTTGGGGGGGGGGCAGTGTAAGGGGATGGATATGTAGTGTTTTACCCTTTATTATGTGTTAGTGTAGTGTTGTTTAGTGTTTTTAGGGTACATTCACACTGGCGGGGGCTTTACGGTGAGTTTGCACTGCGGCGGAAAATTTTCCGCAGCTCAAACTTGAAGCAGGAAACTCTCTGTAAACCCACCCGTGTGAATGTACCCTGTACATTCACATGGGGGGGGGGGGGGGGCAAACCTCCAGCTGTTGCAAAACTACAACTTTCAGCATGCACTGACAGACTGTACATGCTGGGAGTTGTACTTTTTCAACAGCTGGAGATCGCCAAAGGGTATGCTGGGAGATGTAGTTATGCAACAGCTGGAGGTACGCTGCATGCCAAGACAGCTGTTTGCTGTTTGGGCATGCTGGGAAGATCTGAAGGGCCACAGTTTAGAAACCACTGTACAGTGATCAACCAAACTGGGGCCCTCCAGATGTTGCAAAACTACAAATCCCAGCATGTTCAGACAGCAAACTGCTGTGTGTGCATGCTGGGAGATGTAGTTTTGCAAGATCTGGAGGGCCACAGTTTAGAAACCACTGCACAGTGATCAACCAAACTGGGGCCCTCCAGATGTTGCAAAACTGCAAATCCCAGCATGCCCAAGCAGCTGTCTGGGCATGCTGGGAGTTGTAGTTTTGCAACATCTGGAGGGCTACAGTTTAGAGACCACTATATAGTCGTCTCAAACTGTAGCCCTCTAGATGTTTCTAGGCAACTCATCGGGTTCCGTGGTCTGCACTTCATCCCCGCACAAGGGAGCTGCCTGTCATCGCCGCCTGCTGCTGCCGCCGATCGTCTCCCGCTGCCGCCACGGATGGTAAGTGACCTCTAGCGCCGGTCACCACCGGTTCTCCTGCTCTGCCTGGACTACAGTGGGTGGGCAGAGTGGGGGAACCGAACTTTAACCCACCCGCCCCGATCTGCTATTGGTCAATCGCTTCTGATCAACCATTAGCAGGGTTAGGAGGGGTGGCACCACTGCCACCTAAGTCCTATCCCTACAGGGGGACCGGGGGTGTCTTGGACACCCCTGATCCCCCTTATTTTCTGGGTCACCGGGTCACCGGAGACCCATATGACTCGCAATCACCACAAATCGCCGGTGTCACAGGACCCCCCTGGGCATTGGCACTGGATTCCTGCTGAATGATTTCAGCAGGCATCCCGTTCCGATCACCGCCCGGTAAGCTGTGGTTATTGTATATACGGAGGATGCAAGGGCGTATCCATACGCCCTCCATCCCCAACAGGTTAAGGATCAAGGGCGTACCTGTACGCCCGTCAGAATTTCGGTCCCCACCGCGCACAGGAGCGGGATGCCTACATAAATTATTCAGCAGGCATCTTGTGGAAATGCCTAGGTGTCCTGAGACTCAATTCAGATCGGCAAGTTTGCAGCGATTCTAGGCTGATCAGGTCTCTGGTACCCGATCGCCCAGAAAATAGGAATGATCCGAGCGGTCAGAGACAGCTCCGACCATCCTGAAGTATAGGAGCGACTTGGCAGGGGTGCCACCTCCTCCTATATCCTGCAAATAGTCGGTCAGGACTAACCAGAGAATCACAGTGCAGGTGCGCGGGAGGGGGGGGGAGGTGACAGTTAATTTCCCCTGCTCTGCCTGTCCCTGGAAGTCTGGACAGAGCAGGGGAAGATGGTGGCGACGGCTGCGGGGGCCAGCATGGCGGGGGGACCAGCGGCAGATACCTGATCACCGGCAGGGACATACACAGACAGCGGGGGACTGGTGCAAGCAAGTGGATGCAGCGGCGGTGGTGTCAGATGCAGCAGTGAAGATCGCCGTAAAGTGATCTTCACTGCTGCTTCTAGGTGTTTGAAATCAACAACTCCAAGCATTCCCAGACAGCATGGAGTATATGAGTACCCCATGTGTGGACGTAAAGTGCTCTGCGGGCGAACTACAATGCTCAGGAGAGAAGGAGCGCCATTGAGCTTTTGGAGAGAGAATGTGTCTGGAATTGAAGGACATGTGCGTTTACAAAGCCCCCATGGTGCCAGAACAGTGGAACCCCCCCCCCACATGTGACCCCATTTTGGAAACTACACCCCTCACATAATGTAATAAGGGGTGCAGTGAACATTTACACCCCACAGGTGTCTGACAGATTTTTTGAACAGTGGTCTGTAAAAATGAAAAATTTAATCTGTCAAACGCCAGTTTAATCTGTCAAAGATCTGTCAAACGCCAGTGGGGTGTAAATGCTGATGTCTTCCAAAAGTAAAAACATGTCAACTTTATGATGCAAACATAAAGTAGACATATTGTATATGTGAATCAATGTATAACTTATTTGGGATGTCCATTTTCCTTATAAGCAGAGAGTTTCAAAGTAAAAAAAATTCATAAAATTTTTCATAAAATTTTGGAATTTTTCACCAAGAAGTGATGCAAGTATCAACGAAAATTTACTGCTAACATAAAGTAGAATATGTCACGAAAAAAACAATCTTGGAATCAGACTGAAAAGTAAAAGCATCCCAGAGTTATTAATGCTTAAAGTGACAGTGTCTGGTCCTTAAGTAGAAAATGGGCTTGGTATTTAAGGGGTTAATTGTTGCTTGAAATAAATGTCACAAGAAAAAATTATTCTTTTTTTCTGGCAGAGATTATTGAGATGTGATTAAAATCATGATTATATAAGTATAATTGAGACTTGTTTATTGTTTCTCTACCCCTAAGTAGTAATTAAAAGTAAGCTTTGTTTAAATGTAATAAGTATGGTAATTACATTTAATGATATTAAAATGTCACGTCTTCCTGTTTTTTAAATTGTTCCGTTCGGGAATTCTGTTCAAAACATAGACCAAAACATATTCCCATGTGCATTCTATGCTACATGAAACAATCATTTGTACAGTATATGCATTAGCAAAAAGTTTAAAGAGAACTTGTCAATGGATTCACGAAAATGGAATGTGGGAGCAGTCTGTGGACCTAGAACCATTATTGCATACAAATTCCAAAATAAGGACATAACTGATATGAAATTGAATTAACTACAACAGCCATATCATAAAATGATAGCATTAAGATGTTTAAAGGGGCACTGTAACTTTAAAAACTTTTCACATGTTGTGGAGACAAGTCAAAAGTTTTGATCAGTCAGGATCTAAGTGTATAGACCCTAATTGATTGCGAGAACGAGCCAGGAAAGCGCTAAGCGAAATAAACATAATAAAAGTCTTGGTCATGGGACTGTCTCAGTCATCAGCACTTCTCTCCCTGCTTGTTCTAGAAATTGGTCAGGGTCTGACCACCGAGACCCTGACTGTTAAAAACTTTTCTATAGGACATGTGCAATCCAAAAAATAGCTGAAATTCCGATCTCAAGGTGCAGACAGAATTAATAAATTTAAACTATAACCTATAAAAGAATAGGATGTAGCTGGTTTCTCTATAATCACGTTTTTTTTTATTAATGATAAAAAATCATATAAAAAGCATATATCAAAAGCTGGAATCCAAGTAGGGCATTATCCACCTTATTCCTTTGACCAGTATTGCCACCTTTCTGCATTTACCTACCTTTGAGTCCATCCCTCGCAAGCGCTCCAGTCTCCCCAAACAGAACCACTGTCGTGTATGTTTGAGCTCTTCAAGCTCTAACTGCCGCACAAGGATGCCTGGATCATCAGTGCCAGCACTATCTCAGCTGCCCCACTTCTGTCACCTCGAGCTGGATGCCGATCCGGGCCAGCGAGCAGCAGAGAAACCTGTCACTTCCATGCTGCACTTACAACCAGCGCAACCAAGCGATATCCATTGCTAGCAACGATCCCCAATATCGCTGATTCTCACCAACAATCAAAAACTGTTACTAGTGAGATATTCATTGTGCAACCTTATTAGTCACACTGGCCCGTATTTACAAAGAGTGTTGTGTAGGTTTCTTTGTGGGTTTTAATTCCCTACAATTTATTTTCCCCGGTATTTACTACATTTTCCCTACATTTTCCACTTTCCCTACATTTTGCTATTTTTACACATCCTCTGATCTGTAGGGTTTACCTCAGCTCAAATCCACCACATTTTACGTGGAAACCATAGTAAATATGTTGTTTTTTTGTGAAAATGTCGGGAACACAGACAATTTTTGGAGACCACACCAACTTTTCCCAGCGACCACGCCCCTTTTTCGTGTTTTCTTAGCAAAATGGATAGTTAGTTGTGTTTTTTTCCAATTCTGGTGCAAATTCTGGCGCAAAATCTGGCATGGACAGATTTTCTAGCGCAATGTGACAGAATATGGCGCAACCTGACAAAATGTCGGGTTTGTAATAGTAAATGAGGGTCACTGCCTGCATTTCTTATGCAATTTTAATTGAGACTAACTGACTCTTAGTCCAGCAAGGTGGCATTTCACACTGTTCAATTATTTCTATTACCTTATAGGTTCCAATTTATCATTCTATTGCTTATATATATAGATAGATAGATAGTTAAATAGATAAAGTCCAAATATGAACAGCACATCAAGAAAGATAAGTAGTTTTGGACGGGGTGTAAGCATACTTGGAGCCTCGGTAGCCGGTTCCTTAATCCATAAAGTACAAATAGATGCAGCACACCACAGCTTGAAAATCACGGTGCAAAATTTATTCCATAGAGTATTCCAATAGACAACGTTTCACCAGCCTCACGCTGGCTTTTTTAAGTACAAATGTGTGATAAGTGCTGGGCTTTATACACCGCCCACAGGAAATAGAATGACATCATCAACAGTGAATTTACATATATAAACAAATCAATCAAAGTACAAAATACATGAATAAAGTACATATTATCATAAAATAGCATATGTACATAATTATATATACATTATCAGTGCTTTCAAGTATCCGATTCGTAATATGTGGTATATACATCCCACCTCAGTGAAAAGAGCAAGTGCTTGTGTTATTCATCTCCAGGGGTTTCCAGTCACGATTCCTTTCCAATACATCCTGCCGTCTCCAGCGTGGGAGGCCGTGGGCGGCCTTGTAAACATAATGCGTCTGTTTCCGGTGACATATGCCTCACTTCCGTTTTGCATAGCATCCATAGTTACACTCTCCAGCTACTGATGAAAAGAGCTTGCGCATGCTCAGAGCGTCCACGTTCGCCATCTTAGTATGGGGCAAAGTAAGGTAAAGTAATTCATAATGTTTTCTTATGGTTTCAATTGCATTCACTGGCGAATATATCGGGACATGTGTCGTATATTTGTACATAAGCACGGGGGCATTGTTGACATAATTCCAAGCAACCATTCATGTATACAAGGGCGAGAGTACAGCAATCTCCCAAATTATGGGACCAATGTGCCGTGTCCAGGATAACGTCCGTAGCAACGGACGTCATCCAAGTAGTGACCCCTGGATCACCCCAGACGGAAACTGTTCGGGTGTTGGTCCAGATAGTCAATCCAATCCAATTGTCCCTGCTGTATGGGAGAAGTACTCTATTTTGCCCACATGCAAGAAAACACACACCGGATCTGTCACCTTAAATGTCCCCGGCTTGATACTAGTGAAGTGCAGGAAAGCAACTTGTATGGCCGCAAAGGTAAACCGAATTAATCCTTGGAAAGTCATATCGTGACTGGTCGACCAAATGGAGATAGTCTACATAAAAACAAAACATAAAATTGTTACATATCACATCAAATAACACATACAAGATATATAGAAAGTCGATGTATAGGGGAATCACATCTCATTTATTAATCATTTTGGGCAGGACCACAAATTCCACATTTAAACCCCTCGGTTTTAGGCTTCCCAATTCAAATATCCACTTCAGTTCACGTTTCTGTAATAGAGTAATTCTATCGCCCCCCCCCCCTGTTTGGTAATGGAATGTGGTCCACCACCATCCATTTCAAATCTGATTCACTATGTCCTGCTTCCACGAAGTGACTTGCCACCGGGAGGTCCATACGCTTTTTTCTAATTGAATAGCGATGTTGATTCAATCTAGTTTTAAAATCATTTTTTGTTTCCCCGACATAAATTAAATTACAGGGACACCATAGAATGTATATTACAAAGCTGCTCTCACAAGTTAAATAGAATTTTATGGGATAAATCTTTCTCGAGATAGGATGTAAAAAATTCCTGCCTTTCTGCATGTATTTATAGTTGACGCAACGTCTTAATGGATAGCAGCCTTTGGCCTCAACTGTAAGATATTTTTTTCTTGAGCCACTATAGTTGGATGAATGTGATTTTACTAGGTGGTCTCTTAAATTCTGGGCCCTCCTGTATGACATCAAGGGAGGTGCACTGAATTCCACAATATGTGTGTTACGCCGAGCGCTCCGGGTCCCCGCTCCTCCCCGGAGCGCTCGCTTCACTCTCTCCGCTGCAGCGCTCCGGTCACGTCCTCTGACCCGGGGCGCTGCGATCCCGCTGCCAGCCGGGATGCGATTCGCGATGTGGGTAGCGCCCGCTCGCGATGCGCACCCCGGCTCCCCTACCTGACTCGCTCCCCGTCTGTTCTGTCCCGGCGCGCGCGGCCCCGCTCCCTAGGGCGCGCGCGCGCCGGGTCTCTACGATTTAAAGGGCCACTGCGCCGCTGATTGGCGCAGTGGTTCCAATTAGGGTAATCACCTGTGCACTTCCCTATATTACCTCACTTCCCTTGCACTCCCTTGCCGGATCTTGTTGCCTTAGTGCCAGTGAAAGCGTTCCTTGTGTGTTCCTTGCCTGTGTTTCCAGACCTTCTGCCGTTGCCCCTGACTACGATCCTTGCTGCCTGCCCCGACCTTCTGCTACGTCCGACCTTGCTTTTGCCTACTCCCTTGTACCGCGCCTATCTTCAGCAGCCAGAGAGGTGAGCCGTTGCTAGTGGATACGACCTGGTCACTACCGCCGCAGCAAGACCATCCCGCTTTGCGGCGGGCTCTGGTGAAAACCAGTAGTGGCTTAGAACCGGTCCACTAGCACGGTCCACGCCAATCCCTCTCTGGCACAGAGGATCCACTACCTGCCAGCCGGCATCGTGACAGTAGATCCGGCCATGGATCCCGCTGAAGTTCCTCTGCCAGTTGTCGCTGACCTCACCACGGTGGTCGCCCAGCAGTCACAACAGATAGCGCAACAAGGCCAACAGCTGTCTCAACTGACCGTTATGCTACAACAGTTACTACCACAGCTTCAGCAGTCATCTCCGCCGCCAGCTCCTGCACCTCCTCCGCAGCGAGTGGCCGCTCCTGGGCTACGCCTATCCTTGCCGGATAAATTTGATGGGGACTCTAAGTTTTGCCGTGGCTTTCTTTCCCAATGTTCCCTGCATCTGGAGATGATGTCGGACCTGTTTCCCACTGAAAGGTCTAAGGTGGCTTTCGTAGTCAGCCTTCTGTCCGGAAAAGCCCTGTCATGGGCCACACCGCTCTGGGACCGCAATGACCCCGTCACTGCCTCTGTACACTCCTTCTTCTCGGAAATCCGAAGTGTCTTTGAGGAACCTGCCCGAGCCTCTTCTGCTGAGACTGCCCTCTTGAACCTGGTCCAGGGTAATTCTTCCGTTGGCGAGTATGCCGTACAATTCCGTACTCTTGCTTCAGAATTGTCCTGGAATAATGAGGCCCTCTGCGCGACCTTCAAAAAAGGCCTATCCAGCAACATTAAAGATGTTCTGGCCGCACGAGAAATTCCTGCTAATCTACATGAACTTATTCACCTAGCCACTCGCATTGACATGCGTTTTTCCGAAAGGCGTCAGGAACTCCGCCAAGATATGGACTCTGTTCGCACGAGGCGTTTCTCCTCCTCGGCTCCTCTCTCCTCTGGTCCCCTGCAATCTGTTCTTGTGCCTTCCGCCGTGGAGGCTATGCAGGTCGACCGGTCTCGCCTGACACCTCAAGAGAGGACACGACGCCGTATGGAGAACCTCTGCCTGTACTGTGCTAGTACCGAACACTTCCTGAGGGATTGTCCTATCCGTCCTCCCCGCCTGGAAAGACGTACGCTGACTCCGCACAAAGGTGAGACAGTCCTTGATGTCTACTCTGCTTCTCCACGTCTTACAGTGCCTGTGCGGATGTCTGCCTCTGCCTTCTCCTTCCCTGCTGTGGCCTTCTTGGACTCTGGATCTGCAGGAAATTTTATTTTGGCCTCTCTCGTCAACAGGTTCAACATCCCGGTGACCAGTCTCGCCAGACCCCTCTACATCAATTGTGTAAATAATGAAAGATTGGACTGTACCATACGTTTCCGCACGGAGCCCCTTCTTATGAGCATCGGATCTCATCATGAGAGGATTGAACTTTTGGTCCTCTCCAATTGCACCTCAGAAATTCTCCTTGGACTTCCCTGGCTTCAACTTCATTCCCCAACCCTGGATTGGTCCACTGGGGAGATCAAGAGTTGGGGGTCCTCTTGTTCCAAGAACTGTCTAAAACCGGTTCCCAGTAACCCTTGCCGTAACCCTGTGGTTCCTCCAGTAACCGGTCTCCCTAAGGCCTATATGGACTTCGCGGATGTTTTCTGCAAAAAACAAGCTGAGACTCTACCTCCTCACAGGCCTTATGATTGCCCTATCGACCTCCTCCCGGGCACTACTCCACCCCGGGGCAGAATTTATCCTCTCTCTGCCCCAGAGACTCTTGCCATGTCCGAATACGTCCAGGAGAATCTAAAAAAGGGCTTTATCCGTAAATCCTCCTCTCCTGCCGGAGCCGGATTTTTCTTTGTGTCCAAAAAAGATGGCTCCCTACGTCCTTGCATTGACTACCGCGGTCTTAATAAAATCACGGTTAAGAACCGCTACCCCTTACCCCTCATCTCTGAACTCTTTGATCGCCTCCAAGGTGCCCACATCTTCACTAAATTGGACTTAAGAGGCGCCTATAACCTCATCCGCATCAGAGAGGGGGACGAGTGGAAAACGGCATTTAACACCAGAGATGGACACTTTGAGTATCTGGTCATGCCCTTTGGACTGTGCAATGCCCCTGCCGTCTTCCAAGACTTTGTCAATGAAATTTTTCGTGATCTGTTATACTCCTGTGTTGTTGTATATCTGGACGATATCCTAATTTTTTCTGCCAATCTAGAAGAACACCGCCAGCATGTCCGTATGGTTCTTCAGAGACTTCGTGACAACCAACTCTATGCCAAAATTGAGAAATGTCTGTTTGAATGCCAATCTCTTCCTTTTCTAGGATATTTGGTCTCTGGCCAGGGACTACAGATGGATCCAGACAAACTCTCTGCCGTCTTAGATTGGCCACGCCCCTCCGGACTCCGTGCTATCCAACGCTTTTTGGGGTTCGCCAATTATTACAGGCAATTTATTCCACATTTTTCTACCATTGTGGCTCCTATCGTGGCTTTAACCAAAAAAAATGCTGATCCCAAGTCCTGGCCTCCTCAAGCAGAAGACGCCTTTAAACGACTCAAGTCTGCCTTTTCTTCGGCTCCCGTGCTCTCCAGACCTGACCCTTCCAAACCCTTCCTATTGGAGGTTGATGCCTCCTCAGTGGGAGCTGGAGCTGTTCTTCTACAAAAAAATTCTTCCGGGCATGCTGTCACTTGTGGTTTTTTCTCTAGGACCTTCTCTCCAGCGGAGAGGAACTACTCCATCGGGGATCGAGAGCTTCTAGCCATTAAATTAGCACTTGAGGAATGGAGGCATCTGCTGGAGGGATCAAGATTTCCTGTTATTATCTACACCGACCACAAGAACCTCTCCTACCTCCAGTCTGCCCAACGGCTGAATCCTCGCCAGGCCCGGTGGTCTCTGTTCTTTGCCCGATTTAATTTTGAGATTCACTTTCGTCCTGCCGATAAGAACATTAGGGCCGATGCTCTCTCTCGTTCCTCGGATGCCTCAGAAGTTGATCTCCCTCCGCAACACATCATTCCACCTGACTGCCTGATCTCCACTTCTCCTGCCTCCATCAGGCAGACTCCTCCAGGAAAGACCTTTGTTTCTCCACGCCAACGCCTCGGAATCCTCAAATGGGGTCACTCCTCCCATCTCGCAGGTCATGCGGGCATCAAGAAATCTGTGCAACTCATCTCCCGCTTCTATTGGTGGCCGACTCTGGAGACGGATGTTGGGGACTTTGTGCGAGCCTGCACTATCTGTGCCCGGGATAAGACTCCTCGCCAGAAGCCCGCTGGTTTTCTTCATCCTCTGCCTGTCCCCGAACAGCCTTGGTCTCTGATTGGTATGGATTTTATTACTGATTTACCCCCTTCCCGTGGCAACACTGTTATTTGGGTGGTCGTTGATCGATTCTCCAAAATGGCACATTTCATCCCTCTTCCTGGTCTTCCTTCTGCGCCTCAGTTGGCTAAACAATTTTTTGTACACATTTTTCGTCTTCACGGGTTGCCTACGCAGATTGTCTCGGATAGAGGTGTCCAATTCGTGTCTAAATTCTGGAGGGCTCTCTGTAAACAACTCAAGATTAAATTAAATTTTTCCTCTGCATATCATCCCCAGTCCAATGGACAAGTAGAAAGAATTAACCAGATCTTGGGTGATTATTTGCGACATTTTGTTTCCTCCCGCCAGGATGACTGGGCAGATCTCCTTCCATGGGCCGAATTCTCGTATAACTTCAGGGTCTCTGAATCTTCCTCCAAATCCCCATTTTTCGTGGTGTACGGCCGTCACCCTCTTCCCCCCCTCCCTACCCCCTTGCCCTCTGGTCTGCCCGCTGTGGATGAAATTTCTCGTGACCTTTCCATTATATGGAGAGAGACCCAAAATTCTCTCTTACAGGCTTCTTCACGCATGAAGAGGTTCGCGGATAAGAAAAGAAGAGCTCCCCCCGTTTTTTCCCCTGGAGACAAGGTATGGCTCTCCGCTAAATATGTCCGCTTCCGTGTCCCTAGCTACAAGTTGGGACCACGCTATCTTGGTCCTTTCAAAATTTTGTGTCAAATTAATCCTGTCTCTTATAAACTTCTTCTTCCTCCTTCTCTTCGTATCCCTAATGCCTTTCACGTCTCTCTTCTCAAACCACTCATCCTCAACCGTTTTTCTCCCAAATCTGTTCCTCCCACTCCTGTTTCCGGCTCCTCGGACGTCTTCTCGGTCAAGGAAATTTTGGCTGCCAAAAAGGTCAGAGGGAAAAATTTTTTTTTAGTAGACTGGGAGGGTTGTGGTCCTGAAGAGAGATCCTGGGAACCTGAGGACAACATCCTTGACAAAAGTCTGCTCCTCAGGTTCTCAGGCTCCAAGAAGAGGGGGAGACCCAAGGGGGGGGGTACTGTTACGCCGAGCGCTCCGGGTCCCCGCTCCTCCCCGGAGCGCTCGCTTCACTCTCTCCGCTGCAGCGCTCCGGTCACGTCCTCTGACCCGGGGCGCTGCGATCCCGCTGCCAGCCGGGATGCGATTCGCGATGCGGGTAGCGCCCGCTCGCGATGCGCACCCCGGCTCCCCTACCTGACTCGCTCCCCGTCTGTTCTGTCCCGGCGCGCGCGGCCCCGCTCCCTAGGGCGCGCGCGCGCCGGGTCTCTACGATTTAAAGGGCCACTGCGCCGCTGATTGGCGCAGTGGTTCCAATTAGGGTAATCACCTGTGCACTTCCCTATATTACCTCACTTCCCTTGCACTCCCTTGCCGGATCTTGTTGCCTTAGTGCCAGTGAAAGCGTTCCTTGTGTGTTCCTTGCCTGTGTTTCCAGACCTTCTGCCGTTGCCCCTGACTACGATCCTTGCTGCCTGCCCCGACCTTCTGCTACGTCCGACCTTGCTTCTGCCTACTCCCTTGTACCGCGCCTATCTTCAGCAGCCAGAGAGGTGAGCCGTTGCTAGTGGATACGACCTGGTCACTACCGCCGCAGCAAGACCATCCCGCTTTGCGGCAGGCTCTGGTGAAAACCAGTAGTGGCTTAGAACCGGTCCACTAGCACGGTCCACGCCAATCCCTCTCTGGCACAGAGGATCCACTACCTGCCAGCCGGCATCGTGACAATGTGGATAGGTGTTCTTAATAATATGCCAGTGTTTTCTTACTGCCCTCGAGATCAGTTCTGATGATTCATTATATGTAGTAATGAAAGGTATCCTACTGTTGTTTTTAAATCGGTCCTTAGTATCGCCTTTCTGTTGTACTTTTTGTAATTGATGTATGATAACCTTAGGTGGATAGCCCCTGTGTAGAAATTGTCTAACCATTTTTGTTGTAGCCTCATTGTATTTCTCTTCCGTATCCTTAATGCGGTTCACACGCAAGAATTGGCTATAAGGTAACGAAGTCACCATCGGTCTTGGGTGGCAAGACTCAAACCTAAGTAATGTATTGCAATCAGTTGGTTTATTATAGATATTGGTAGACAGTCTATTGTTCTCTATGGTGACAAGTGTATCCAGAAAGTGAATAGATTTATCAGAGTATTTTAATGTGAATTGTAAATCCCGGTCTATACTATTCAGATATGTTTGGAACTTCATCAGCTCTTGAGTGCTACCACACCAAAGTAAAAAGATATCATCTATATATCTCCACCACCCCAGGATAAACCTGGAGTGGTGGGATATATAGACATTGTCCTCCTCAAACTGGGCCATAACTATGTTCGCATACGTGGGCGCCATATTACTGCCCATGGCGGTCCCACGTAATTGAACATAGTATTGATCATCAAATGTAAAATAATTGTTGTTTAGCACAAATGTTAATAACTCAACAATAAATGTAATTTTGTCTGTGGCAAAACCCAACCTAATCAGGCCCTCCTCCACTGCTCTGATTCCTCTGTTATGTTGAATAGAGGTATATAATGATACTATATCAAAACTAGCCACTATTGCATTGTGGGGGACAGTTAAGGTAGATATCTTGGATTAAAAATTGTCTGTGTCCTGTAGGTACGATTTCGTGTGAATAGCCAATGGCCTAAGGATCTTATCTAGGAAAATTGAGATGTTGTTTGATAATGACCCCCTGCCCGATACAATAGGTCGGCCCAGAGGATCCTCCAGGCTTTTATGTATCTTGGGCAGGAGGTACAATACAGGTGTCACCAGGTGTTTGGGGACTAAAATATTCCAGTTTCTTATCAATAACACATTCATGTAGCGCTTTTTTGACAATTTTTTTCCACATTTCTAGTCATATCCCATTTGGGATCCTTCTGTAATACCTTATACACCACAGAGTCATCAAGCTGTCTCCGTGCCTCTTTTAAGTACATGCTCTTGTCCATGACCACAACCCCACCACCCTTATCAGCTGGTTTGATGATGAGGTTGTGGTCATGGACAAGTTCCTGCACAGCAATGATCTCTTCATGTCTAAGGTTAGGGTGTTTAAGTTTTGTTTGTCTCGATCTGATTAGACCGATTTCCCTCTTGATGCAATCAGAAAAAACAGAAATTGCACTAGATTCCACAGGGGGCTGAAATTCACTAGGCATAGATAACTCAAACTTATTAAATTCCAATATGCTCTGACCTATTGGAGCAATATCTTGATCATCCACAACTGGAGAGTCCTGGACGGAAAAACTATTGCGTCCAGCAGTCTCCTTGTTAGCGAACCATACTTTTAATTTGAGTTTACGAATAAAATTAATGACATCTAATTCAACCTGGAACCAGTCATTACGTACATTTGGGCAGAAGCCCAAGCCCTTAGATAACAATGACATTTGACTATCTGATAGAATAGTAGAAGATATATTTACCACAGTTCTGTTCTCTGTACTGTCTATTTCTTCTTCTGTAATTGGGTCTTTTGTATTGCAGGTTTGGGATTCCTCTCGGCTCTTGTTCTTGCGGATTCTAAAGTGTTTCCGACCTCCCCTTCTTTGCCGTCCCCTGCGGATGGCGGACTTGATAAAAAAGGGACCGCAGTGCTTTCTTTGTTGTTCCCAGATGCTTGGTGGTCTTGATTAGCTTCCACTAAAGATGTTTTGGCCGTATCTTTTCTAAATTGTCTTCTCGATAATTATGTAAGATTATCCCATGTGTAGACTTTTCCATTTTGGTAGTCCTGGCAGTCTCTAAACCACTTATGTCGTTTGGTTTCCTCAATTTGGCTTCTTTGTTTGATCAAGAACAGCTCTTGTTTCTCCATAAGTTTGGTGTACTCTTCCTCTGTAAATGATGTCTTTAGGGAGCATTCCAATTCGCTAACCTTAGATTGAACACTTGCAAAGTCCCTTTGTAAAAATTCAATATTTAATAGCATTATATCCATCGCATATTTATTGGAAATGGCTTCATAGCGTATCCTATAATCTATTTCACTGGTGAAGGAATTCGCCCTCGGTTGACTGCGCATCCCACGTGGAATTCTATGCATACGGAAATACTCGCTCATGGTCGATAAATGTAATTGTATGGCTAGAAGTTTTTTGGTTTCTGTTTCATACATGCAACGTAAATCAATATTAGATGGGTTATGTAAAAAGGTTGCATCACATGTGGTTTTCCCCATAATACGATCGGCATCCTCTCTTGTATATGAAAATACATCATGTGGAGATACACTTGGAGCATTGTCAAAGTTCACTTGTGCAGTAGAAGTATCCATTGTAAAAAAGAGTGCTCGCTCGCTCACCTTCAAACAAAGTCCAAATATGAACAGCACATCAAGAAAGATAAGTAGTTTTGTACGGGGTGCAAGCATACTTGGAGCCTCGGTCGCCGGTTCCTTAATCCATAAAGTACAAATAGATGCAGCACACCACAGCTTGAAAATCACGGTGCAAAATTTATTCCATAGAGTATTCCAATAGACAACGTTTCACCAGCCTCACGCTGGCTTTTTCAAGTACAAATGTGTGATAAGTGCTGGGCTTTATACACCGCCCACAGGAAATAGAATGACATCATCAACAGTGAATTTACATATATAAACAAATCAATCAAAGTACAAAATACATGAATAAAGTGCATATTATCATAAAATAGCATATGTACATAATTATATATACATTATCAGTGCTTTCAAGTATCCGATTCATAATATGTGGTATATACATCCCACCTCCGTGAAAAGTGCAAGTGCTTGTGTTATTCATCTCCAGGGGTTTCCGGTCACGATTCCTTTCCAATACATCCTGCGGTCTCCAGCGTGGGACGCCGTGGGCGGCCTTGTAAACATAATGTGTCTGTTTCCGGTGACATATGCGAATTTTATTCGTAAACTCAAATTAAAAGTATAGTTCGCTAACAAGGAGACTGCTGGACGCAATAGTTTTTCCGTCCAGGACTCTCCAGTTGTGGATGATCAAGATATTGCTCCAATAGGTCAGAGCATATTGGAATTTAATAAGTTTGAGTTATCTATGCCTTCTGAATTT
Organism: Hyla sarda; assembly: GCF_029499605.1. Classification (NCBI taxonomy): domain Eukaryota; kingdom Metazoa; phylum Chordata; class Amphibia; order Anura; family Hylidae; genus Hyla; species Hyla sarda. Next base: position 266,324,127 of record NC_079190.1, on the reverse strand, counting down.
CAGCCCCCTGTGGAATCTAGTGCAATTTCTGTTTTTTCTGATTGCATCAAGAGGGAAATTGGTCTAATCAGATCAAGACAAACAAAACTTAAACACCCTAACCTTAGACATGAAGAGATCATTGCTTTGCAGGAACTTGTTCATGACCACAACATCATCATCAAACCAGCTGATAAGGGTGGTGGGGTTGTGGTCATGGACAAGAGCATGTACTTAAAAGAGGCACGGAGACAGCTTGATGACTCTGTGGTGTATAAGGTATTACAGAAGGATCCCAAATGGGATATGACTAGAAATGTGGAAAAAATTGTCAAAAAAGCGCTACATGAATGTGTTATTGATAAGAAACTGGGATTTGTTAATCCCCAAACACCCGGTAACACCTATATTGTACCTCCTGCCCAAGATACATAAAAGCCTGGAGGATCCTCCGGGCTGACCTATTGTATCGGGCAGGGGGTCATTATCAAACAACATCTCAATTTTCCTAGATAAGATCCTTAGGCCATTGGCTATTCACACGAAATCGTACCTACAGGACACAGACGATTTTTTTATCCAAGATATCCACCTTAACTGTCCCCCACAATGCAATAGTGGCTAGTTTTGATATAGTATCATTATATACCTCTATTCAACATAACAGAGGAATCAGAGCAGTGAAGGAGGGCCTGATTAGGTTGGGTTTTGCCACAGACAAAATTACATTTATTGTTGAGTTATTAACATTTGTGCTAAACAACAATTATTTTACATTTGATGATCAATACTATGTTCAATTACGTGGGACCGCCATGGGTAGCAACATGGCGCCCACGTATGCGAACATAGTTATGGCCCAGTTTGAGGAGGACAATGTCTATATATCCCACCACTCCAGGTTTATCCTGGGGTGGTGGAGATATATAGATGATATCTTTTTACTTTGGTGTGGTAGCACTCAAGAGCTGATGAAGTTCCAAACATATCTGAATAGTATAGACCGGGATTTACAATTCACATTAACATACTCTGATAAATCTATTCACTTTCTGGATACACTTGTCACCATAGAGAACAATAGACTGTCTACCAATATCTATAATAAACCAACTGATTGCAATACATTACTTAGGTTTGAGTCTTGCCACCCAAGACCGATGGTGACTTCGTTACCTTATAGCCAATTCTTGCGTGCGAACCGCATTACGGATACGGAAGAGAAATACAATGAGGCTACAACAAAAATGGTTAGACAATTTCTACACAGGGGCTATCCACCTAAGGTTATCATACATCAATTACAAAAAGTACAACAGAAAGGCGATACTAAGGACCGATTTAAAAACAACAGTAGGATACCTTTCATTACTACATATAATGAATCATCAGAACTGATCTCGAGGGCAGTAAGAAAACACTGGCATATTATTAAGAACACCTATCCACATATTGCGGAATTCAGTGCACCTCCCTTGATGTCATACAGGAGGGCCCGGAATTTAAGAGACCACCTAGTAAAATCAGATTCATCCAACTATAGTGGCTCAAGACAAAAATATCTTACAGTTGAGGCCAAAGGCTGCTATCCATGCAGACGTTGCGTCAACTATAAATACATGCAGAAAGGCAGGAATTTTTTACATCCTATCTCGAGAAAGATTTATCCCATAAAATTCTATTTAACTTGTGAGAGCAGCTTTGTAATATACATTCTATGGTGTCCCTGTAATTTAATTTATGTCGGGGAAACAAAAAATGATTTTAAAACTAGATTGAATCAACATCGCTATTCAATTAGAAAAAAGCGTATGGACCTCCCGGTGGCAAGTCACTTCGTGGAAGCAGGACATAGTGAATCAGATTTGAAATACATGGTGGTGGACCACATTCCATTACCAAACAGGGGGGGGGGGGGGGGGGGGGCGATAGAATTACTCTATTACAGAAACGTGAACTGAAGTGGATATTTGAATTGGGAAGCCTAAAACCGAGGGGTTTAAATGTGGAATTTGTGGTCCTGCCCAAAATGATTAATAAATGAGATGTGATTCCCCTATACATCCACTTTCTTTATATCTTGTATGTGTTATTTGATGTGATATGTAACAATTTTATGTTTTGTTTTCATGTAGACTATCTCCATTTGGTGGACCGGTCACGATATGACTTTCCAAGGATTAATTCGGTTTACCTTTGCGGCCATACAAGTTGCTTTTCTGCACTCTACTAGTATCAAGCCAGGGGCATTTAAGGTGACAGATCCGGTTTGTGTTTTCTTGCATGTGGGCAAAATAAAGTACTTCTCCCATACAGCAGGGACAAGTGTCGGATTGACTATCTGGACCGACACCCGAACAGTTTCCGTCTGGGGTGATCCAGGGGTCACTACTTGGATGACGTCCGTTGCTACGGACGTTATCCTGGACACGGCACATTGGTCCCATAATTTGGGAGATTGCTGTACTCTCGCCCTTGTATACATGAATGGTTGCTTGGGATTATGTCAACAATGCCCCCGTGCTTATGTACAAATATACGATACATGTCCCGATATATTCGCCAGTGAATGCAATTGAAACCATAAGAAAACATTATGAATTACTTTACCTTACTTTGCCCCACACTAAGATGGCGAAAGGGAAGTCTGTGGACACTCTGAGAATGCGCAAGCACTTTTCATCAGTAGCTGGAGAGTGTAACTATGGACGCTATGCAAAACGGAAGTGACGCATATGTCACCGGAAACAGACGCATTATGTTTACAAGGCCGCCCACGGCGTCCCACGCTGGAGACAGCAGGATGTATTGGAAAGGAATCGTGACCGGAAACCCCTGGAGATGAAAAACACAAGCACTTGCACTTTTCACTGAGGTGGGATGTATATACCACATATTACGAATCGGATACTTGAAAGCACTGATAATGTATATATTATTATGTACATATGCTATTTTATGATAATATGCACTTTATTCATGTATTTTGTACTTTGATTGATTTGTTTATATATGTAAATTCACTGTTGATGATGTCATTCTATTTCCTGTGGGCGGTGTATAAAGCCCAGCACTTATCACACATTTGTACTTGAAAAAGCCAGCGTGAGGCTGGTGAAACGTTGTCTATTGGAATACTCTATGGAATACATTTTGCACCGTGATTTTCAAGCTGTGGTGTGCTGCATCTATTTGTACTTTATAGATAAATAGATAGATAGATATAGATATATAATTTGAATCTGTAGCAAGGGCCCTGCTCGGATTCCAGCTTTTGATATATGCTTTTTATATGATTTTTATCATTAATAAAAAACATGTGATTATTAGTGTTGAGCACGAATATTCGTAATGCTAATTTTTATCGCGAATATTGGCACTTCACGATTTTGCGAATACTTAGAATATAGTGCTATACATTCGTAATGAGGAATATTCAGTTTTTTTATTTTTGGTATTTTTCACATGGAAAAAAAAGTGAATGAACATAGCGAATATGATAAATTTGCGAACATAGGACGAATAATCGTTAATATATTCACAAAATATCACAAATTCGAATATGGCCCCTGCTGCTCATCACTAGTGATTATAGCAAAAGCAGCTACATCATACTCTTTTATATGTTATAGTTTTAAATTATTGATTCTGTCTGCACCTTGAGATCTGAATTTCAGCTATTTTTTTTGATTGCACATGTCTATGGCACTATTGGGTATAATGTTACTGAGTATCATGGTACAATACAAATTTTATCTATTTTAGTGTGTAGCCACTCAATCTCTTTATATTTGTTTTCTCTAGGACATGTTGTCAAAAGCTTTTTGGAGCGACAGGCATACTCTAACAATGTGATCCCTAACCCGGAACCACATAATTACCATAATATAAGAGACAATTCCCAAAGTAAACTGAAGGCACTCATAAATTATTACAAAGCATAGAATTTTTATTGGTAAATAATTATTGAAAAACAGTTGGGCAAAAAAGGCAGCATCCCTAAAAACTTCACTTCAAAATAGTACTGATATGAAAAGTATATAATGGTGCGGTAATAATAGCCACAATATTTACAATATAAAAAATAGATATTCTAAATATGCAGTACAACAGTGATACATAGGACATAATAAACAAAACTATGGCAAATACATACAGATGATATAGTGGTAATAGAGTGGGTGGCCCTGATTTACTGTTGTGAACCCAACCTGCTTTTGTCTGGCTGTGCACAAAAATGTGGCGCATTGCGCCAAAATAAACCTAGGGTTGTGGCTTGATGTGAAAAGGGGCATATCTGTCTGAAAAATGGGGCATGATCTCACAATGTGATCTATTTACTATTGAATTTACCAAAATCCTGTAAGTATATGACTGGAAATTCCCATCAAGAAAAAGCTTGTCAGAATTTTCATGACCTATGTGTCCCAATAGTAAATCGAGTAGAATCATGTTCTGAATTTCTGAAGTCTGAAACAGCATTTTGGCACCTGGGCATTCTGGCCTGCCTGACTGGCTGCCATTTAACCAGGACCACTCTTGCTTAGCGACCTGGTGTCTCCCCTGCAGCTGAAGTTCAGCTTCTGTATTCTGGAGTGAAATGGAGGGTGAAAACCCAGGGAACACTTAGTCTCTGTCTGCTTCCAAGTTTTTGTCCAAAGCCAAACTGGCAAGTGGCACAGTGGGTCCACACCCGTTTGGGCTTTAAGGTACCGATGTATGTAAAAATGGGTTGCATTTTGGTCACAGTCTTCATCTGGGGGTGGCTTCCTCCCAGCAACGGTCAAATAATAGAAGTATTGCTCTTTAAAACATTCCCATATAATTACATGTAACTGTGAATTAGCAGCTAAAGCAGCATATGGCGCACAGGCTCCTGTTCCTCAGAATCACATGATTCAGCCACATACAGAGCTGATAGATGGCAGATCAGTGGAGACAGGCACATATACACAGGCCAGTTTCCAGCTGTATATGAAAGCATAGCCATTTTTAATAGAGATTTGCCGCAAATAAATTTGTAACGAACCAAATTTTTTCTGAAAATTCAGCAAATCGGCCGAATCGAATTCTTCTAAAATTCGCTCATCTCTAATCTCTATGTTAGCAGTTGACTGCCAGAGAGCAGTTGGTTCCAATGAGTATGATATATGTGGTGTTGGGACACAACTTATCCCCTATCTAAAGGATAGGGGATAAGTTGCCTGATCATGCGGGGTTCCACCGCTGGGGACCCCCGCGATCTCAAACGCAACGCCCTGCTCTCATCAGGCCCCAGAGCGAACATCCGCTCCGGGTCTGATGACGGGGCTGGTGATCGTGACGTCACAGCTCTGCCCCCATGTGACGTCATGCTCCGCCCCTCAATGCAAGTCTATGGCATAGACTTACATAGAGGGGCGGAGCATGACATCACATGGGGGCGGAGCCATGACAGCACAATACCCCGGCCCCGTGATCGGCAGTCATCAGACCCAGAGCGATGGGGCCTGTTGAGAGTGGGGTGCTGCATGTGAGATCGCGGGGGTCCCCACGCGATCAGGCAACTTATCCCTTATTCTTTAGATAGGGGATAAGTTGTCAGCACGGTAGTACCCCTTTAAAGGGGTTATCCAACAAACGGAATATAAAAAAAAATAAACAATTCATATTAGCATAGGACATTAACCTTGCATCTATTATTCTACTGTGACCTTTGTATCTCCTGTACGTAGCTCTAATAAACCTTTTTGCCCTCCTGCATGTTCCCTTCCCTCCACGCTGTCTATAAACTACAGGTCCCAGCATTCTTTGCTGCCGCTCTGTGCTCCAGGGCCGGACTGGACTACCAGGATACCGGGAAAATTCCCGGTAGGCCGCCCGCCATCTGAGCTGGCAGTGGCCGGCCCGTGCTTGGCTGCCCAATTGCAGCAGCAGTGCGGGCCGGCCGCCACCTCACACTAGCATACAAGGTCCTGACACTTGTATCAGGACCTTGTATGCATAATGCAGCGGCCGCTGAAAGTTATAAGCAGTAGTTTTTAGTGGGGGCGGGAGGAGCAGGCATCACTGTCACAGGCCGCTTTTGTAAACTCAATCTGCAGTGCAGCCTGTGACAGGGACGGTCGGAGGTCTGTGCAGGAAAGAGATATCGCAGGGGACTTACCCTCCTCTTCCCCCTTTGCTGATTGGCAGTTTCCCCGGCTCTGCTAGGGTCATGTGACACCAAATCATCACATGACCACAGCAAGCAGGGAGTGCCTGGAAAATACAGGAGCCCAGCAGCGCAGAACAGCTTCTGAGGAAGGTAAACTGGGGGGCACTCTGTGTCCCCCAAACTCCCCCCCCCCACACCATCCCTGTCCACCCTTTTCCAGCATCATCCCTCCCCCTTCCCAGCACGATCCCTGCTCACTCGCCCCCCCCCCCCTTTTCTCACCAGGGGTGCCTCCAGCTGTTGCAAAACTACAACTCCTAGCATGCTGGCAGTTGTAGTTTTGCAACAGCTGGAGGTACGCTGGTTGGGAAACACTAAAATAGGACATAGATCAGTGTTTCCTTAACAGGGGGCCTCCAGCTGTTGCAAAACTACAACTCTCAGCATGCTGGGAGTTGTAGTTTTGCAACAGCTGGAGGCACCCTGGTTGGGAAACACTAAAATAGGACATAGATCAGTGTTTCCTTAACAGGGTGCCTCAGCATGTTGGGGGTTGTAGTTTTGCAACAGTTTTAGTCACCCTGGTTAGGAAACATTGATCTATGTCCTATATCAGGGGTACTCAACTGGCAGATCACGGTATAGATAAGGATCTCCCCTTATTCATTTGTAGCGGTGTCTTTAAGATGCCAATACAAATGAATAGCTGCGGCCCGGAGCGAGGGAGTGCTGTTTCCCTGCCCTGCGCTTCTCCTATGATGCAGGCAGCACCATTAGCTGCCTGCATCATCTGCTCTGGCCAGGCCTGACTAGAAGAGGCCAGAGCAGTGGAGCAGTGCAGGACCTGGGAGGGCGAGCCTAAACTCTAAGGTAAAAATTTGTGTTCCACCATCTGTGACTCTCGAGTTATTGTAGAACTACAGCTACCATGATGACCTTCTGTCTATGCATGATGGGAGTTGTAGTTTGCAACAGATGAAGAGTTACAGTGGCAAAGTTCATGTAGGGGCACAGTTTATATGGGGGCACAGTAGCATCATTAATTCCGTGGGCACAGTAGCATCATTAATTCTGGGGGCACAGCGGCATCCTTAATTCTGTAGGTACAGTGGCATCCTTAATTCTGGGGGCAAGGCGGCATCATTAATTTTGGGGGCAGAGTAGCATCATTAATTCTGGGGCACAGTGGCATCCATATTTCTGTTGGCACAGTGGCATTCTTAATTCTGTGGGCACAGTAGCATCCTTAATTTTGTGGGGCAAAGTGGCATATTTAACTCTGTAGGCACAGTGGCATTCTTAATTCTGTGGGCACAGTGGCATCCTTAATTCTGTAGGCACAGAAGCATCCTTAATTTTGTGGGGCATAGTGGCATCCTTAATTCTGGGGGCACAGTGGCATCATTAATTCTGTGGGTACAGTAGCATCATTAATCCTAGGGGCGAGTGGCATTATTAGTCCTAGGGGCACAGTGGCGTCATTTATTTTGTGGGCACAGGGTCTTCATTTCTTGTGGGGGCACAGTGGCGTCATTCATTGTTTTTAGAGACACAGAGTTACAATTAGTCAGCATTAGGGCATAGCATGTGCCAGTAATATTGCAGGGGAATAGTGTGTGGCAGTATTATATTCAGGGTGTACAGTGTGTGGCAGTATTATATTCAGTGGCCCATTGTGTGGCAGTATTATATTCAGAGGATACAGTGTGTGGCAGTATTATATTCAGGGGTACAGTGTGTGGCAGTATTATATTCAGGAGTACAGTGTGTGGCAGTATTATATTCAGAGGATATAGTGTGGGGCAGTATTATATTCAGGGGTACAGTGTGTAGCAGTATTATATTCAGGGTGTACAGTGTGTGGCAGTATTATATTCAGGGGTACAGTGTGTGGCAGTATTATATTTAGTGGGTACAGTGTGTAGCAGTATTATATTCAGGGGTACAGTGTGTAGCAGTATTATATTCAGGGTACAGTGTGTGGCAGTATTGTATTCAGGGATACAGTGTGTGGCAGTATTATATTCAGGGGTATAGTGTGTAGCAGTATTACATTCAGGGGCTCAGTGTGTGGCAGTATTATATTCAAAGGATACAGTGTGTGTCAGTATTATATTTAGAGGTACAGTGTGTGTCAGTATTATATTCAGGGGTACAGTGTGTGGCAGTATTATATTCAGGGGCCCAGTATGTGGTAGTATTATATTCAGAGGCACAGTGTGTGGCTGTATTATATTCAGAGGTACAGTGTGTGGCAGTATTATATTTAGAGGTACAGTGTGTAGCAGTATTATATTCAGGAGTACAGTGTGTGGCAGTATTATATTCAGAGGATACAGTGTGTGGCAGTATTATATTTAGGGTACAGTATGTGGCAATATTATATTCAGGGATACAGTGTGTGGCAGCATTATATTCAGGGGTACAGTGTGTAGCAGTATTATATTCAGGGTGTACAGTGTGTGGCAGTATTGTATTCAGGGATACAGTGTGTGGCAGTATTATATTCAGCGACACAGTGTGCGGAAGTATTATATTCAGGGGTATAGTGTGTAGCAGTAATATATTCAGAGGCACAGTGTGTGGCAGTATTATATTCAGAGGTACAGTGTGTAGCAGTATTATATTCAGGAGTACAGTGTGTGGCAGTATTATATTCAGAGGATACAGTGTTTGGCAGTATTATATTTAGGGTACAGTATGTGGCAATATTATATTCAGGGATACAGTGTGTGGCAGCATTATATTCAGGGGTACAGTGTGTAGCAGTATTATATTCAGGGTGTACAGTGTGTGGCAGTATTATATTCAGGGGTACAGTGTGTGGCAGTATTATATTTAGTGGGTACAGTGTGTAGCAGTATTATATTCAGGGTACAGTGTGTGGCAGTATTATATTCAGGGATACAGTGTGTGGCAGTATTATATTCAGCGACACAGTGTGCGTAAGTATTATATTCAGGGGTATAGTGTGTAGCAGTAATATATTCAGAGGCACAGTGTGTGGCAGTATTATATTCAGATGTACAGTGTGTGGCAGTATTATATTTAGAGGTACAGTGTGTGGCAGTATTACCGTATTTATCGGCGTATAACACGCACTTTTTAGGCAAAATTTTTTAGCCTAAAGTCTATGTGCGTGTTATACGCCGATAGACCCCCAGGAAAGGCAGGGGGAGAGAGGCAGTCACTGCCCGCTTCTCTCCCCCTGCCTTTCCTGGGGTCTAGAGCCCTGCTGCTGGCCCTTCTCTCCCCCTGTCTATCGGCGCCGCTGCCCGTTCTGTCCCCCTGACTATCGGTGCCGACGCCCCATTGCCGGCGCCGATAGCCAGGGGGAGAGAACGGGCAGCGGCGCCGATAGACAGGGGGAGAAGGGGCAGCGGCACCCATTGCCGGCGCTGCTGCCCCGTTGCCTCCCCCATCCCCGGTAGCATATTTACCTGTTGCCGGGGTCGGGTCCGCGCTGCTTCAGGCCTCCGGTGTGCGTCCCCTGTGTCGTTGCTATGCGCTGCACGGCGCATGACGTCAGTGCACCGCTCCGTGCATAGCAACGACCTAGGGGATGCACACCGGAGGCTTGAAGCAGCGCGGACCCGACCCCGGCAACAGGTAATTATGCAACCGGGGATGGGGGGAGGCAACGGGGCAGCGGCGCCGGCAATGGGTGCCGCTGCCCCTTCTCTCCCCCTGGCTGTCGGCGCCGGCAATGGGGCGCCGGCACCGATAGTCAGGGGGACAGAACGGGCAGTGGCGCCGATAGCCAGGGGGAGAGAAGGGCCAGCAGCAGGGCTCTAGACCCCAGGAAAGTCAGGGGGAGAGAAGCCGGCAGCGACGGCCTCTCTCCCCCTGCCTTTCCTGGGGGTGTATCGGGGTATACATGCGCGCACACGCACCCTCATTTTACCATGGATATTTGAGTAAAAAACTTTTTTTACCCAAATATCCTTGGTAAAATGAGGGTGCGTGTTATAGGCCGGTGCGTGCTATACCCCGATAAATACGGTATATTCAGGGGTACAGTGTGTGGCAGTATTATATTCAGGGGCCCAGTATGTGGCACTATTATATTCAGGGGTACAGTGTGTAACAGTATTATATTCAGAGGTACAGTGTGTGGCAGTATTATATTCAGGGGTACAGTGTGTGTGGCAGTATTATATTCAGGGGCCCAGTGTGTGGCAGTATTATATTCAGGGGCCCAGTGTGTGGCAGTAACAGTATGACGGTAATATGTATGCTGGTAATATTCCTCCTTGTATACTAGTATTATGGGTAATATTACTCTCAGTATACAGAATTTTGTCAGTATAAGTATGATGGTAATATGTTTGGTGATAATATTCCTCCTTGTATACTGGCATTATTGGTAATATTGGTCTCAGTATTTAGAATGGGGTCAGGAACAGTATGAAAATATATATGGTGATATTATTTCTCCTTGTATACTGGTAATATTGGTCTCAGTAAACAGGATTTGGTCAGTAACATTATGATAATGATATGTATGGTGATAATATTCCTCCTTGTATACTGGTATTATTGGTAATATTGGTGTAAGTATACAGGATTTGGTCAGTAACATTATGATAGTGATATGTATGGTGATAATATTCCTCCTTGTATACTGGAATTATTGGTAATATTGGTCTCAGAATACAGGATTTTCACATAGCACCTTTCTTTCTTTCACAATTTTTCACTATAAGAGAGGGTTGTGGCACTTTACTTTTTGAATTTATGGTGAACTGTGATTAGATCTTGAACACTGACACCATTCATTGTAACATTTGGCAAAGTAGGGGTGTACTCCTTATATATATATATATATATATATATATAGCCACAAAGTGATACGCCTGCACTCTGCCGCCGTTTGCTTGCACAATTACACAGTGCTGTAGGGCTGGTATGCAATAATTTCCAGGGCTGGTCCAGCCCTGCTGTGCTCACTTCCTCCTAACTATCATTTTCTGCCCAGTCACCTGACCAGCCCCAACGCTCTGAATGTTACTAAGCAACCATTCCCTTTCTGCTTTCATCTGCTGTACTATATAACAATGATTCGCAAAATGGGTGCCTCCATCTGTTGCAAAACTACAACTCCCAGCATTCCCAAAAAGTCAAAGTCAATTTGTGCATGTGTGGAGTTGAAGTCTTAAAGTTGTTAAACAGCTGAAGGCACCCTTTTTGCGAAACACTGCTACATAGTATAATATATATATATATATATATATATATATATATATATACATATATATATATATATATATATATATATATATATATACACTGCCCAAAATAATTAAGGGAACACTAAGATAACATATCCTAGATCTGAATGAATGAACTAATTGTATGAAATACTTTTGTCTTTACATAGTTGAATATGCTGACAACAAAATCACACAAAAATTATCAATGGAAATCAAATTTATCAACCCATGGAGGTCTGTGTCCCAGATGTGCTCAATCGGATTCAGGTCTGGGGAAGGGGTGGGCCAGTCCATAGCATCAATGCCTTCCTCTTGCAGGAACTGCTGACACACTCCAGCCACCACACCAGCATATGGTCTCACAAGGGGTCTGAGGATCTCATCTTGGTACCTAATGGCAGTCAGGCTACCTCTGGCAAGCACATGGAGGGCTGTGCAGCCCCCCAAAGAAATGCCACCTCACACCATTACCGACCCCAACTACTTCCATGGTGTCTCCAGATTCTGTCACGTCTGTCACATGTGCTCAGTGTGAAATGCAAAACATCCCGCACGGTGTTGGGCTGTAAAGGCAACCCCCACCTGCGGACGTCGGGCCCTCATACCACCCTCATGGAGTCTGTTTCTGACCGTTTGAGTGGACACATGCACATTTGTGGCCTGCTAGAGGTAATTTTGCAGGGCTCTAACAGTGCTCCTCCTGCTCCTCCTTGCACAAAGGTGGAGGTAGCAGTCCTGCTGCTGGGTTGTTACCATCCTACAGCCTCCTCCACGTCTCCTGATGTACTGGCCTGTTTCCTGGTAGCACCTCCATGCTCTGGACACTACACTGACAGACACAGCAAACCTTCTTACCAGAGCTCACATTGATGTGCCATCCTGGATGAGCTGCACTATCTGAGCCACTTGTGTGGGTTGTAGACTCTGTCTCATGCTACCACTAGAGTGAAAGCACCGCCAGCATTCAAAAGTGACCAAAACATCAGCCTAGAAGCATAGAAACTGAGAAGTGGTCAGTGGTCACCACCTGCAGAACCCCTCCTTTATTGGGTGTGTCTTGCTAATTGCCTATAATTTCCACTTGTTGTCTGTTCCATTTGCGCAACAGCATGTGAAATTGATTGTCATTCAGTGTTACTTTGTGTGTGGACAGTGTAATTTCACAGAAGTGTAATTGACTTGGAGTTACATTGTGTTGTTCAAGTGTTCCCTTTATTTTTTTGAGCAGTATATATATATATATATATATATATATATATATATACATAGATATATGTAGAAAAAGTGCAGCACTCCTGGATTATGTGCAAAAAATAGTGGTTTTATTCAGCTCACATAGCAGCAACAATTCTGTCCTACTATAGGACCATTTACAAGCTTGAAAATGGTCCTATAGTAGGACAGAAACGTTGCTGCTATGTGAGCTGAATAAATCCAGTATTTTTTGCACATAATCCCTCCTGCTGCGCTTTTTCAACATATATACTACAAGGACTGTGGTCGAGTCTGGGGCTCCGGCACCCACTACAAAATTGGCTAAGTAGTGCTGCAATTTCTCTATTTATTTATATATATACATAGATAGGTAGGTAGATAGATAGATATACAGAGATATATTTCCCCATATATTTGTATTTTTTTCATACAAGTAATTGTGTGTATTAGATATCTTTTATATATAATCAGTGTTTCCCAACCAGGGTGCCGCCAGCTGTTGCAAAACAACTCCCAGCATGACCAGGTAACCAGAGGGCATGCTGGGAGTCATAGTTTTGCAACACTATGCACACTGGTTGGGAATCATGTCGCAAAGGAGGCCTAGCTTACCAGAGAGATGTTGCAGTAAGCCAGGTCCCAGAGCAAGTTGCAGGCTCCGAGGTCCCAGCCTCGGAGGTAGTATGATCAAGGTCTTGGAGGTAACGTAGCTGACTACAGCTTTGCTTTATGAGAGACACACACAGCTCTGCTTCATGAGACAGGCTCACACACAGTTCTACTTCATAAGAGACACAAACACTAACACACACAGCTCTGCTTCATAAGACAGACAGACACACACACCTCTGCTTCATAAGAGACACAGTTTGTCTCATCACACATCAAGATATCTCCTGCTTCCTCCACATTTGACACAGAGTCCTCTTCTGTCTCTCCTTTGCTCAGCTAAAGATTTCTGCAGCCAAGTCCCGGTCTCTAAACTCCCTCACTCTCTCAGAGTCATCAGATCTTTCTTCTGTGCAGTTGCTTCTAGGGGGCGTGGCTTACATGTTCTCAGAGACAGAACTGCAAGCCAGGCCCCATAGACAGCATAAAAGTCACATGATCTCTGTCTCCAAGGGTGGGGGTCAGAAGCAGTTAGGGGAAGAAAACCGGACAGAGTGGATGCCGGATAGTTCATTTTGCTGCATTTCGCCTGATTTGGGCTTTATAAAGCTCTGCAATGGTGCATTACTTTTAATTACTTGCTTAGGAAGTTCTATTTATCATTACATGAGGGAATTAACTACCCCTTTAAGCATTCATCTTTGGTGTCTCCCTTGTGGATCAATTTGTTTTTAGCCAACATTAAAGAGACATTCAAGTTCACTTCACTATCTGTCCTCATCATTGCTCATAACCACCAAGGATACCCCACAGCACCACTTTGACATAGGGTGTGCGCCATGTGAAAAACATTACCACCATCACTTGCACATCCCCCTTACTTGTGCCAGCCTAGGGGAGAATGGACAAGTGGAAACCCTTAAGCCATTTTTACCACCAAGAACTATACCATGACCACTATTACCCTAACCACCTCAGTAATTCCTACTGGCCCTCCAGCCACCAGACACTTTACCACTAGGCTTAGCACTCCTAGATTTTTTTACAAATAGTATCTGATATTAGCAGACAATGGCCCTCATTTACCAAGTTTTCCGGGTTGTATTTTTTCTTTTTTCCCACTGATAGCTAGGGCTTTTCCCCATATATTTACTAATGTGTTGCATGTGAGTGCCGCACAATGTCGCATATGAGTTATAGTGTCACAGCAGAATCCCTCTCGGATTCTGACAAGACTCCTGTCAGAATTCATTCCACTCAGAAGCGCGGGAGTGTGAGAAAAGAACTGCTTTCTGTTTGCTGGAGCAAACAGAAAGCACATTCCCTAACCCCCTCCGTCCTGTCACATTCCCCCCTTGTCACATTCCCCTCCCCCCCCTCCTCCTGTCACATTCCTCTCCCCCTCCTGTCACATTCTTGTACTGCAATAATACACTGGGTTTAATTCCCGGGCGAATTTCAAATCTTCCACGGGACCTGGGAAACCTAGTGTATTACTGCAGAACAAGACCTCTCCCCATCAGCCAATCACTGGCTTGACACGTGACACCACTGCGGCCAGTGATTGGCTGAAAAGGGAAAAGTCCTACTGTACCAAGAAGAGAGGAAACTCCAGAACACACGGAGACGAATCTGCAGGGACCAGGACTAGGTGAGCAAAATGTTAATGTTTTATTTTTCTCCCTGCACACTTTGCTCATTGTTTTTCAAGCAGGGTGCCTACAGCTGTTTTGAAACTACTACTCCCAGCATGCCCGGACAGCCTTTGCCGGTTCGGGCATGCTGAGAGGTGTAGTTTTGCAACAACTGGAAGCACCCTGGTTGGGAAATAGTTTGCACAAACTTGAACACGTTTTTTGCAACAGCTTGCAGCTGTCGGTTAAAAAACAACACAAAACCCGAGTAATGTGGTCGGGAAAATTGGTAAATATGTGTGAAAGTAAGGTTTTTGTCGGGGAACGCCCCTTTTTAGGCTTTTCAGCAAGCCGAGTCGGGTGGTTCGGGAATTAGTGTCGCAACATGTCGCACATTGTCTGCGCCATGGCGCAGACAATGTGCGACAACATAAACCCAACAAATGCTGTCAGTTTGGCGATAGTAAATGAGGGTCAATAAGTGTTATGTATGCAAGGCATACCTTCCCCCATTATAAGATTTTTTCCAAGATCCTATCAGCATTGGACAATAGTGATGTTTAAAGAAATGAGACACATGCATCATACTGCAACATAGTAATAGAATATAGCTTTTTTTAACAAATCGATTGCCTCAGCAAAACAAAAACAAACAAAAAAAACATTCCATCTTAATCCATCTTTTTAAATCCTGCCCTTTTGTTGTCGCTGTAGAATGTGATAGAAAGGAACATATTTCTTCTCTGTGCTGCTTTATATTTACAGTGTAGTTACTATTTACAACAGCTCTAAAATACAGCCATGCCCCAGAGACCATATAATCAATACATGGCATTACTTTTCAATGATCGTGTTTTATGTTGTAATAATCACATATTTGGAATTGCTGCAAAATTCACATCCAGAGAGCAGCATTTTCTGAATGGCATTTTAACCGAAGCGGAAGATGCGTGGTTGAAACTAGAGGAAACACATTGTAAGAAGTTGGCACGGCCTCTCATGCAGGGTTTTAAATCAGATCTCATTTATATCATCAGCTGCAAGGCTCTAAAAACAAAGATTTATCACTCAGCTGATGGGCTTTTTAAGCTAGTATGGCTCGTACGTTCTTTTTATTCTACTAAAGTAACTACAAAGCAATCTATTTAAATACTGCCGAGATTATTACCTTAGATATGAAAAGAACAAGGATTAAAGTAGAAGTTGTTATAAATGTACACATATGAAAAATGTATGATTATCTGATTATATCTGAAAATTCCTGACATCAAATAAATGCAATTGAAGAGACCTTTTTCCAAAACTTCCTGCCCCAAAATCTATCTCAATGCTGATCTGAATTTGAACTGTGGAGGTCCAGAAGTTGTAGCCTTATGGGTCTTTTCACACGTAACAGAATTATTGCAAACATTTGTAAAATTGCCCTATTCACCTGTATAAGCTGCAGAAAAAGCCCACTCAGGTGAAGGCATTTTCAGTTGGAGTCATTTCTGTAAGGCTGGGTTCACATATATCAGGCGTCCAGCATAGTTTACCTCCAGCGTGCATCGAGGGGAAAATTATGCCAGAACTGATCCCTTTCATTTGAATGAAACAGTTCACAATCATCCAGCATCTCAATTTTGACGGCGGATAGTTGGACATGCTGGAGGGCTCCGGAATGTTCAATGCTGAGCTTTGGCTTTGCATTGATCAGTGTTAAAGATAAGATAAAGATAAAGATAAGGTGTCATTTTTACCGAAAAATGCACTGCGTAGAAACGGAAGGCCCCAAAATTACAAAATGGCATTTTTTCTTCAATTTTGTCACACAATGAATTTTTTTCCGTTTCGCCGTGGATTTTTTGATTAGAGGACTAATGTCATTGCAAAGTAGAATTGGTAGCCATCATATGGAATTTTATGTAGAAAATTGAAAGCGTTATAATTTTTAGAAGGTAATGAGGAAAAAATGAAAATGCAAAAACGAAAAAACCCTGAAAAATTTGAGAGAATAAAAGCCGGAATAATTAACAATTAGCCTTCCCACATAGATATACAGTATACAAAGCCCAACAGACATAGTGTATACATATAGCCCTCACACAGACAGGGTGTATATATCTACCACTCAGGGTGTATATATTGCTCCTCCACAGAATATATATGTATATATATATATATATATATATATATATATATATATGTATAAAATCACCCACACAGTCTACATAGACCCCTCACAGTGTGTGCAGTGGTCCCTCAACATACAATGGTAATTCGTTCCAAATGAACCATCGTTAGTTGAAACCATCGTATGTTGAGGGATCCGTGCAATGTAAAGTATAGGAAGTTATACTCACCTGTCCCTGCCACTCCGGACAGTCACCGCTGCCCTGGATGTCACCCTCCATCGCTGTCGGCGTGTCCCCGGGGTGTCCCCGACGCTCCAGACCGTCTCTGCTGCCCGGGATCGTTGCTCTTCATCGCCGTCATCACGTTGCTGCGCATGCCACCCCTATTGGATGACGGGACGGCGTGCGCGGTGACGTGATGACGACGAAGGAGAGCGACGGTGATGCGGCGGAGCCTGAAGAGGACGGTCCGAAACGTCAGGGCCAGGTGAGTGACCATCCCCAGACCACACGGGGCACCTTAAACGGCTATCCGGCGGCAGCTGAAGCAGTCTGCGCTGCAGGATAGCAGTTTATGCGATGGCCTCGACAGACAAAAGCATTGTATGTTGATGCAGCCTTCAACATGCGATGGCCTCTGAGAGGCCATCATATGTTGAAATTATCGTATGTCGGGGCCATCGCAGGTCGGGGGATCACTGTATATAGCCCCTACATATACTATATATATATAGTATATATAAAAGCCAACAGAAAGCCAAGAAAACAGCTAAAATCTGTCAGTAAAAAAGAAATCCAGCCTCTTGTCAGCAAATTATTATCAGCTGGTTTAGTCCTAACTGATGGCCTACAAAAAAAGTCTCAATGACAAGGTATCACACAAGACACATTTTATAATGGGCAAAAGAGCTTTTTCAAGACCTTCGCAGCTTAATTGTTTCAAAACATAATAACGGTGATGGTTACATTTCTAAGCTTCTGAATGTTCTGTATTATAGCCCCAACAATGCTCACTAGAAGTGGAAAAACAATCATTTCACCATAAATTTACTCGACCAGGTGCTCCTTGCAAGAACTCTGACAGGAGGAGTGAAAAGAATAATCAGAAGAATTGTCCAAAAGCGGAGGTCCACTAGTGAAAAGCTTCAAAAAGACCTGAAATTAGCAGGTACTGTTGTCTCAAAGAAAACTAAGTAATGGACTCCGCCACCATGGCCTATATGCACGATCACCACACACAGACTTCATTGTTGAGTAAAAAGCATGCTGAAGTAAATTTTTATTTTGCTGCATATCATTTGAAAAAGACAAGGAAATACTGGGAAGATTTAGTGTGGTGAGATAAGAGTAAAATGATTTGGATGCCATAATACCCAACAAGTTTGGAGGAGAAATTACATTGCACATTACCCTAAGGCTATGTTCACGCAAGTGAAATTTCAACAGCGGAATAAATTGCAATGCATTTCCGTGCAGACTACGCAGAAAGAATAGATGTCTGGATTTCTGCAGCAGACGTTTCTGCCGTGTACAAAGTGCAGCAGAATCCCATTAAAATCAATGTCACTCTGCTGTAGTGGAACGTCAGTACCATTTTCTGAAAAGCAGCCCCACAGCATGATGTTCCCACCTCCAAACTTCACTGTTGATATGGTGATTTTAGGCATCACTGTTGGTATGGTGTTTTCAGGCAATGTTTAGACGATGGAATTTCTGTGCCAATTTCTGGTGAAGAATTCCGCACGGACATTCCATCGTCTAAACATTGCCTAAAAACACCATACCAACAGTGAAGTTTGGAGGTGGGAACATCATGGTGTGGGGCTGCTTTTCAGAAAATGGTACTGGCATCCTTCCTGGTACTGAAGGAAGGAGGAAAGGGCAGATTTACCCAGACATTCTTGACAAAAATTTGCTGTCATTTACCAGGATGCAGAAGATGATACAAAAATGGACATTTCAGCAAGACAATGATCCCACTCACACAGACAAAGAAATGGTTTCAAATAGAGATGAGCGAATCGAAGCTGATGAACCAGAATTTGTTACGAATTTCAGGAAATATTTGATTTGCAACGAATGCGAATATCGCTGTGATTCTATTGCGCGAATAACTTCATTAAACTCCATTTTACAGCGTTCCAGGCTCCTGGGCATCTAAAATGGCGGATCCACATGTCAGTAAAGCAAGGCGGGAAGGGAAGTAGGTGGTATGACCCTGAATCACACGCAGGATGCAGCCTATCAGTAGCCAGTCACCCCTGTGCCAGTCACAGCCCTATATAATCGGCAGCCATATTGTGGCCAGCCACTTCATTCATTACACTGCAGAGAGATAGGTTGAACAGCCTGTGTGTGTGTGTGTGTTACATCAGAGAAAAGCGTATTCCAGCAGCGCTTAACATCCTCCTAGTCACATCAGTGTTCTCGTGGACGGAGAGCATTGTTTTTTTTCACTGAAAATTATTTTTACTGCAGCTGCAGGCATTAAAGGGGTATTCCAGGAAAAAAACTTTTTTATATATATCAACTGGCTCCAGAAAGTTAAACAGATTTGTAAATTATGTATAGAAAAAATATGTATAGAAAAAATATTGCCCGGACCTTCCAAGGTAGTGTAATTAATTAAATAAAAATAAAAAAATATGGATAACTGGGTCGTACTCCAATAATAATTCAAAATAATTTTTTATTTAAAATGTAATCTAATACAGTGCATTACTCCTCACGGGGCCCATGTGAGAAAAACACATATAGTAAATGTACAGTTAAACAATCTTAAAATATGAAAATATGCAAATATTAAAATATAGCACTGGCATATGAAATAGCTCTATATAGACATATTGATCTTATATCCTCGCAGTGTTAGAAAGATGCGATATAAGTGTCCTTCTGTATGACAATTGTATATCAAATTGGATCTGGATGGTGTGGCTCTGACAGCTCTCGCTGAGGCAATAAAGTTGTTCCTGTGCCTAGATATCACAGTCAGCGGTCTTAGATGGTGCTGTGGCTTTAACTCTCAGGGTCCAGATGTTTCTCGGTGGTGGTCGTCACAGGCTGGTGGCGCTGGCAGGCGCCGATGGTAAATTCGCCGGGAGACCGTGCGCTGGCAGGCGCCGATGGTATACTTGCCAGGAGACCAAGCGCTGGCAGGCGCTTATGATGTCGATCTCCTCACCGCTGGACTTGGAAGAAGCCGGAGACCACACGCTGGGTAGATGGAACTTGCCTCGTGTAGATGGCGTGTGACGTCAGCTGAGCTGGAGCTGGCCAGGTAAGATCAGGACTGGACACTAGTCTGGATCGACTAATGCGTAGGGAATCCACAGTTTGATCAGCTTGCTCCGTGGATAATAGATAGAGTTCATAAAGAGCATAAGTGCCAGTGAACAGGACTATTGAACAGGACTAGACGCGTTTCAGGGTTCTCAAAGGGTTCTCAGTGTACAGTAGAGAATTGTTCTGCCCTCATCAGTGCATACCACATACCTACATCTAAGTAGTGTACTATTATGTAACTGTTAAGCTGTCAAAGGCCTACATACTGTGAAAGGACAGACAAAAGTAATCACCGGCTTGTGTTTTACAGAAATACAGAGTTTTTAGGCGCATTGTAGAGCATTTTTCTGCCCTCATCAGTGCATACCACATACCTGTATCTAGGTAGAGTACTATTTTGTTCCTGTTAATCTGTCAAGGGCTTAGATACTGTGAAAGGCCTGCCAAAAGTGCACACCTGCTGCTGTTCTAGACAAATACTGTTTTGAGCTTAGTGAAGCGTATTGTACTCCACTCATATACACACTAATTATGTCAGGCAGAGAAGTGCCAGGACATGCACAGAGGAGTGGCAGAGGCCTAAATCCTTCAGGCAGAGGTCGCAGCATACTAGGGGCGAGTGGCAGCAGGAGTTGCAGCGAGAGGCCTGAGCTCCCGTTATCAGCTAACGGTCGTGTCTCGACCAGCAACCCATCTGCCGTTGTCAATTGGTTAACACAGTCATCCACTTCATCACAAGTGACATCTGACACCCCCATCATATGTTGGACCGACTATACAGAGTTGGATGATGCCTATCGGCGCCATCGTCCATCCACTCGCAGGTCTTACTCGGGGGACCCTCTACGCTCACCTTCCACTACCATGGCTGCTGGGAGGGGTATGGTGGCAGGAGCATTACCAGCTCCATCAGCAGCAGCCTATGTCTACAGTCGCTGATGAGTACCTTTCTTCACCCGCATAGTGAAGCAACACATCAGCAGCCGATAGACATGGAGCAGGACCCGAACCAGAAGGTGGTGGCATACCTTGACATGACCATGCCAACAAACCTTGAAGATCCTCTGGACCTCTGGGCAGCCAAACTTGATTTTGGCCTGTAACTAGCAGGGTGTGCCATCAGATTGGGTGTTTAGTGCGGCGGGGGCTATAGTCACCCCAAGGAGAACTCAGCTTACATACATGCTTAATTGAGATTTCAAGATTGATCTTTCAATGTAAGGGGTTATGAAACCCTCTTGTGTACTGCTCATGCCTGCTCCTGACTGTGTGTTTCGGGAACTACTTGGCTTACTGATGCTGCTGGGCTTGGGCCTTACATTTTTGGATGTTAGCACTAGCTTACATAAATGCTTAATTGAGATTTCCACATTGATCTTTCAATGTAAGAGGTTCTGAAACCCTCTTGTGTACTGCTGATGTCTGCTCCTGACTGTGTGTTTCAGGAACTACTTGGCTTACTGATGCTGCTGGGCTTGGGTCTTACATTTTTGGATGTTAGCACTAGCTTACATAAATGCTTAATTGAGATTTCAACATTGAACATTCAATGTAAGGGGTTATGAAACCCTCTTGTGTACTGCTGATGCCTGCAACTGACTGTGTGTTTACTTGGTTTACTGATGCTGCTGGGCTTGGGCCTTAAATTTTTGGATGTTAGCACTAGCTTACATACATGCTTATTAGAGATTTCAACATTGATCTTTCAATCTTATGGGTTATGAAACCCTCTTGTGTACTCCTGCTGCTGACTGCTCCTGTCTGTGTCATTCAGCAACTACATGGTTTAGTGATGCTGCTGGGCCTAGACATTACCTATATATGTTTATGGTAGCACTAGGTACATATTCAATGGAAATTTCAAAATTTCAAAATTAATCTTTTATTCTTAGAGATTGTAAGGCCATATTGTCTCCTCATCTGCTGCCAACTCCAGGCTGTGCCATTCAGACACTATATGGTCTCCTCATGCTTCAGCCAACTCCAGGCTGTATCATTCAGCCAATATATGGTTTACTGATGCTGCTGGGCCTGGGAATAAAAACTTTTGTTATGGTAGTATTAGCTACCCAAAATCTTCAGTTTAAATTTCACACTTCGTCTTTTTTTCTTAGGGATTGTGAAACCCTGGGGTCTCCTCATGCTTCAGCCAACTCCAGGCAGTGTCATTCAGCAAATATATGGTTTACTGATGCTGCTGGGCTTGGGAATGAAAACTTTTGTTATGTTAGCACTAGCTACACAAAATCGTTGGTTTAAATTTCAGAATTCATCTTTTAATCTTAGGGATTGTGAAGTCTTAAAGGGGTTATCCAGAAAAAAACTTTTTTTATATATAAACTGGCTCCAGAAAGTTAAACAGATTTGTAAATTACTTCTATTAAAAATTCTTAATCCTTTCAGTACTTATGAGCTTCTGAAGTTTAGGTTGTTCTTTTCTGTCTAAGTAATCTCTGATGACACGTGTCTCGGGAACCGCCCAGTTTAGAAAAGGTTTGCTATGGGAATTTGCTTCTAAACTGGGCGTTTCCCGAGACACGTGACATCAGAGATTACTTAGACAGAAAAGAACAACCTTAACTTCAGAAGCTCATAAGTACTGAAAGGATTAAGATTTTTTAATAGAAGTAATTTACAAATCTGTTTAACTTTCTGGAACCAGTTGATATATATATATATAAAAAAAAAAGTTTTTTCCTGGAATACCCCTTTAACGTCTACTCATGCTGCTGCCAACCACTGGTTGTGCCATTCAGTCACTATATGGTCTCCTCATGCTGCCAACACCTCCATGCTGTGTCATTCAGCCACTATATGGTCTCCTCATGCTGCCAACACCTCCACGCTGTGTCATTCAGCCACTATATGGTCTCCTCATACTGATGCCACCTCTAGGCTCTGTCATTGTGCTGCTCTGCGGCAGTGATCCTAAAAGTGATGCCTGTAATCTGCATGTCATACTGAATAACAGTATTATTTCACTATCCCAGCACACTCCCTATGCGTGTTAGAACAAAGCAAAATGTTCTACACCCCTATTGAGGCTCTCTGTAGGCCAGAAATAGTCGTTTTCAATGTAGATTTGCTGCAAATAAATTTGAATCGAACCAAGTTTTTTATTTTTTATTTAACGAATTGGCCGAATCGAATTTTTCAAAAGTTCGCTCATCTCTAGTTTCAAAGTAAGAAAATAAAGCTTGAATCACCTGACTTAAATCCCATTGAAAATCTATGGAAAGAACTAAAGATCATGATTCACAGAAGAGGCCCACAGAATCTTCAAGACTGTGTGTGTGTGTGTGTGAAGAATGGGCAAAAATCACATCAGAGCAATGCATGCTACTAGTTTCTCCTTACAGTAGGCATCTTGAAGCTGTCATTACCAACAAAGGCGTTTGCACAAAGAATAAATAAATATCAGTAAGCATGTTTCAATGGGTACTCCACTTAAAAAAAAAAAAAAAAATTCTAATCAACTGGTGCCAAAAAGTTAAACAGATTTGTAAATGACTTCTATTTAAAAATCTTAATACTTACAGTACTTATAAGCTGCTGTATGCTCCACAGGAAGTTCTTTTCTTTTTGAATTTCCTTTTTGTCTGACCACGGTGCTCTCTGCTGACCCCTCGGTCCATTTTAGGAACTGTCCAGAGTAGGAGCAAATCCCCATAGCAAACCTATTCTGCTCTGGACAGTTCCTAAAATAAACAGAGGTGTCAGCAGAGAGCACTGTGGTCAGACAGAAAATTAATTAAAAAGAAACTAACTTTCTCTGTATTATACAGCAGCTGATAAGTACTGGAAGGATTACGATTTTTTAATAGAAGTAATTTTCAAATCTGTTTAACTTTCTGGCACCAGTTGATTTAGAAAAAAAATGTTTTCCAGTGGAGTACCCCAGCAACCTGGACCCATGGCATATTTCGGACACTGACGATTAGGCCGCTGTCCGGCACTAACCCTTTGATAAATGTAAGCTCCTTCCCTAATAGAAGTTTGACTCACTTCTCTTTTTCCATAAAAAAAATTGCAAACAAAAATAAACATAATCATAAATATTATCGCTACGTGCTTAAATGTCCTAACTATTAAAATATAATGCTAATTAAATCAAATGGTCAATGGCATAAATGTAAAAAGTTCAGAATAGCATATTTTTGTCACTTCATATACCATTAAAAAATAAATAAAAAAGCAATCAAAAAGTCTTGTCAAAACAGAAATAGAACCAATAAAAACTACAGATCATGGTGCAAACAGTAAGCCCTCATATATTCCTGTTTATGATAAAATAAAAAAAGTCATAGGGGTCAGAAAATGACAAATTTATACATACTCATTTTCGTACAAATAGTAATCATTTTATAAAAGAAGTAAAATTAAACAAAACCTATCATTGTATTTGTATGGATCTACAGAATAAAAATAATGGGAGAGATTTATCAAAACCTGTGGAGAGGAAAAGTTGACCAGTTTTCCATAGCAACCAATCAGATTGCTTCTTTAATTTTTCAGAGGCCTTTTTAAAAATGAAAGAAGCATTCTGATTGGTTGCTATGGGCAACTTTTTCTCTCCACAGGTTTTGATAAATCTCTCAATGGCCCTCATTTGCTATTGTAAACCCGACCTGTTTACTTAGAAAACCTAAAAAGGGGGCCTGACCACTGGCAAAGGGGGCATGGACACCAACATATTTACTAATATTTCCACTGGAAATGTGGTGGATTTGAGCTGAGGAAAACCCCACAGCTCAGAGCATGTGCAAAAAAAAGCATAACATAGGGAAAATTGCAAAACTTAGGGAAACAGTAAATACCAAAGCCATCAAAACCCACAAAGAAAACTACCCTCCAGTCTTAGTAAATCAGGGACAATGTGTTATTTTTACCATAAAGTGCACCACGTAGAAACGGAAGCCCCCAAAATTACAAAATGGCAGTTTTTTTTTTTTTCCTGATCAATATATATAATTATATATTTAATAGATATAGATTTTTCACCATAGATTTGGTGGTAAAATAGTGATGTCATTACAAATTGCAATTGGTGGCACAAAAACAAGCCCTCATATGGGTCTGCCTTTCTGTTCCTTTCAGTGAATGGGATGTCATAGGATTAGTTCTCAGGTATGTAGAGGCAGGCATCTCTACCATGGGCTAGCTGGAATTTTACAAACTTCCTACAAAAGTGTCCTACCTACCTACCTGGGGCAATATTCCTACAAGAGGTTCCTCCCTGTCTTCCAGAAAAACTTCTTACAAGTGAGTTTTAGAAGTGCTTCTCAGCCATGGACCAAACAAGACCAAGAAATGGAGGAGACCAGGGGCTGATAACAGCCTTGTGGGTCAGTGGTTAGCACAGTTGCCTTGCAGTGCTGCAGTCCTGGGATAGAATCCCACCAAGAACAACGTCTGCATGGAGTTTGTATGTTCTCCCTGTGTTTGCATGTCAATTTTGAGTTACGACTGTGAGCCCTCTTGGGGACAGGGACCAACGTGAGTAAAGACAATCTCTGTACAGCCCTGCTAAATAAGTTGGCAATATATATATATATATATATATATATATATATATATATACAGTGTGTATATATATATATATATATATATATATATATATATATATATATATACATATATACATACATATATATATATATATATATATATATATATATATATATGCTGGCCTTGTCTTAAATATGGAGAGGAGAGAGGCTACATCAGCTCACTGCTTACCTACCCTCCTAGCAAACTTACTACCTACTTACCTACCTAGAAACCTACCTACCAACCTGGACTTACTAACAACCTATTTACCTACCTATCTAGAAAACTTACTACATAGCAAACCTACTACATAGAACAAACTTACTACAAGGGGATCCTAGCCATCTGGAAAAAAAATTCTTTCAAGGGGATCCTACTTGCCTACCTAACACAATCTTCCTACAAGGGTGTCCTACCTAACTGGGACAATATTCCTACAAGGGGTTCCTACCTTCCTGGGACAAACTTCCTACAAGAGTGTCCTACCTACCTACCTGGGGCAATATTCCTACAAGAGGTTCCTCCCTGTCTTCCAGAAAAACTTCTTACAAGTGAGTTTTAGAAGTGCTTCTCAGCCATGGACCAAACAAGACCAAGACATGGAGGAGACCAGGGGCTGATAACAGCCTTGTGGGTCAGTGGTTAGCACAGTTGCCTTGCAGTGCTGCAGTCCTGGGATAGAATCCCACCAAGGACAACATCTGCATGAAGTTTGTATGTTCTCCCTGTGTTTGCATGTCAATTTTGAGTTAAGACTGTGAGCCCTCTTGGAGACAGAGACCAATGTGAGTAATGACAATCTCTGTACGGCCCTGCAAAAAAAGTTAGCAATATATAAAAGGGTTATGTAAAAGGGCTATCCAGCTATTAAAAACATATCCCCTATGCGTGGAATGGGGGATAAATGTATGCTTTTGAAGGGTCTGACCTCTGGAACCCCCTTAATCTTTAGAACATGCCCCTGCTGATTCAGCTTCCATCCTCTGAGATGTACTCAGCAAGTCATCAGCTGCATAGTGGACTCGGTAAGCAGGCATTATCATGCAGATCAAAAATAATTCAATAAGACGGTTAACCTTTGGAACTTATGGGAGTTCCATCTATTGTGAGGGTTCCAAAGACTCTGGACTAAACACTTGGGTGAATACGCTTTACATGGAACCGTGAATTGTGAAGTATTTTTTCTTTGTAAATGGAAGATATTCTTTACGGACTGCAGGTATCATAGGGTATCTGCAGTCTGCATCATAAGGTGTATGTGTTTGATATAAATGATTATCTATTGCCCTTTGCTATTTGTTTAACATTGCAAAGTTTATTCTTTTCAAAGTTGAGTAAATAGGAATTTACCAAGACTGTGGTAATACTGCTTTAAGCAAGCCAGAGGGAGATGTAGCTTGGGTAAGCGTCTTATTTTATGACAAATCCAATATACGCTGCTAAGAGGAATCACTTCCAAGATTTGCAGAACCCTGTCA
Organism: Hyla sarda; assembly: GCF_029499605.1. Taxonomy (NCBI): domain Eukaryota; kingdom Metazoa; phylum Chordata; class Amphibia; order Anura; family Hylidae; genus Hyla; species Hyla sarda. The sequence goes on along the minus strand of NC_079190.1, from coordinate 266,296,914 downwards.
GCCTGCATGACTAAATAGTATACTGAATACTTCAACGATCAGCCTAATTACACAGTTATGTTTCATTACTTCCCATTACGTTCCCTTCTTCTAAAGTGGTACAAAGAGTGTGTCTGTTAATAGTCCTTCTGCGGTGGCATCCAACAAGTTTGTGTTTGAAGTCATGCCTGGGCATAAAACAGCCTGGCTGTCTAAAGGCTGGGTTTATGATAAGATGATGCACATTTCCTGATCTTATTGACACTAGAGGCAATGCATTTCCTTTTTTTGTGAATCAAGATCAGAATGAGCTGGCACTACATAACACAGCATACATATACAGCAATGCCCAGTAAATATACAAATTGAATCTATAAAATTACAAATTTAGTTTTTCATCTTGTTCTTAAGGTGGAACTGGACTAAAATGTAAGATAGCATCAATCCTAAAAGCTATACATGTACCTATAGTGTGTGTGTATGTATGTATATATATATATATATATATATTTATATATATATATGTACATATATATATATATATATATGTACATATACATATATATATATATATGTGGTGTCCCGGTACCGCATTCTATACGGTACCTTTTTATGTTTGGGTCCCCATAGCCAGAGTCCCTAGGATATAGGGATCCCTTTCACTTATTTAATACCTAGTCGCCTCTATTCTAGTGTATAAATCACTAAGTTATTCAAAGGTTAATGTAAATAGAATAACATATGTAAATAAATGGTTAATTACTTGTTTCCATAGCGTTGCAGGACCTTCGGGTCATGTGACTAGGTGAGCTCTATGGTATTAAGCTTAAGGACCTTTGGAGGCCCTGTGACGTAAGCAATCCCATTACACCATGTAAGGGTGAATGGCAGTTGTTCGGACCAATCAGATTCGCCCCGCCCCCTGCCCATATAAGGGAGCGACGGCCATGTTTCTCTCTCTTACCTCGTGGGCTGTCATGAGAGAAGGATCTGCGCAGCAATTATAGCAGTGAGTTAGGCCTGAGCCTTGCGGTGATGGCTGAACAATCTAATTATAGAGTGTATCAATTCCCAGACACTCTGCAGCATCACCGGACCTAATAATTCCCCTAAATCCGGACGGATCTGCAAATCTCTCCCTAAATTCAGAGACTGTATATCTAGCTCAAGGTCCGCTACAACTGCCAGTCACTAAGCAACCTAAGGACTGTTTGTATGAGACTGTTACTGTGCCGTGGATATTGCAAGCACTTCAGTAAAAAGTTATTCAAGTTCAAGTTCAATCTCTTTGTGGACCTTCAGTTATTTTATGCACCTATCGTTACTGGGAAGGGCGGCGATAGGCCGGAACATTGATTCAGCATACCAGCCCTCAGCCTGGCGTCACGAACTCTAGGGTTAACATTAACACCTTCTATACCTATACCATACCACCACTACCATACACCCCCCAAGGGCTACCACATATACACATATATATATATATATATATATATATATATATATATGTATAAATATATATATATATATATATATATATATACTGTGCTGAAATATACAAAAAAAATTCTATTATTTATTTGTTCATATTCTGTCAATATACAACTGGGCACTATATTGCATGATTTAAGGCAATACCCTTTTGCACTATTCCTAGGGGCACTGTGTAGAGTTATTCTAGCTATGTGACATCAATCATATAGGCAGTGTATGGTCTATTTCTATTGGCACTGTATGACACTTTTCATATTACTCATGTTGCATATTTAAAGGGAACCTGTCACATTGAAAATGTGTCCAATCTGTAGGCATCCTGTTATAGAGCAGGAAGAGCTGAGAATATATTCTCAGGTCCAGGAAAAGTTCCAGGATAAGTTGTCATTTATTCATGTAAATTTCTGCTCATTCTGGAATAAGAACACAACATGACAACTGGCTACACCGACTCTGTCCACTAGTGCTAGGACAGTATATCTGGACTATTATAACAAACCATTTTGTAAACAACTTGATATAGCAATTTTATACAATTAAGAAAAACACAAGTTGATATTGATTCTATTAAAAAATACCTTTTATTGTATCATATTAAAAAGACAAACCATGTTAATAAGAGATGTACAAAAGTACAGACAAAGCAGCTAGTACCGTGCATATGTAAACAATGACAACAGTGAATCTATGAAAAAGCAGCACTATAGAGATATCTGATTATCTCTCAAAATGGGAAACTGGTACGGACAATAGATTCTATGTGTTACATACACATAACAGGGGAAACAGGTATATATGGCAATAATATATTCCCACAGTGGGTTACAACATAGTAATCAAGCCAAAGCCTATTCCTAACTCCTCTAACACATACCATTAAAAGTAACTAATAGACAATTACAAGTCACCCATGCTGCAATTGCGCTGTATACTTGACCCCGAGCGCGCTTTCGCTCCTTCCTCAGGGGGCTAATGTTACAGTGTATGTACCTCGCTTATGTAGGGGGAGAGTGGTTTCCGACTTCCGGAACACCATATCAACATGCGCACCATCTCTGACCGGTATCACGGCGCCATCTCACCGCGGCTGCCGGGTGTAACAACGAACCAAGATGACATAGAATGCTTGTCAATAGTTCATAGACACAGGGGTAAGCAGAGCCAGAAGTGACAGCAGGCATGTACACAAAGGAGCGGAGTGATAGACTAACAAAGGAAAAAGATTGTGGGGGGTATGTATGAAGCTTTTTATCCTGTTTTTTTTGTCTGTGATTTGTCTCAATTTTTCCTTTATGTCATTTTTAGTGACAAATGTTTGCGCCAAATGATTTAGAACAAAATCACTGATTTCACTTTGTTAGCCGTGATTTCAGTTACAATCATGCCTTGGTATGAAATTCATCATTTGCGACTTTTGTTTTGGCGCATTTTTGTTTTGGCCCATTTGGTTGCAAACTTGCACCAAGAAAAAGGTGACACAGAAAGTAGCTAAACAACATTACAAGGTAGAACACATGCCAAACAAAGTGGCTTAACAATGTCTTAGTACGTGTCTGTTTTCAAGCTCACAAACAAAACAAAAACCTTAACCCATGTAAAGAAAAAAAAAGAGCTTGTTTAAAAGGACCACAAAGCAAAAAACCCACCAAAAAATGATGTTTAGCTAAGGTAAAAAGAAACATGTATCCCAGTCAAAAATTTATCAACCCTAGGAACAGATTTTTAAGTTGGAAAAAGGAACTAACTGGGTTAGATTTAAGTTTGTGAAGCTAGCTAGTTGAAAAAGCAACATTTAGCCATGACTAAAGTAAAACATTTATCAAGCCTAGGAACAGAATTTTAAGTTAGAAAAAGGAACTACCTGTGTTAGGCTGGGTTCACACTATGATTTGTAACTACGGTTCCCGTATACAGCTGGGAGGAGGGGGGCGGGGCTTAATCGTGGCACCCGCACTCAGCCGTATAGGGGAACCATATTTAATGCATGTCTATGAGCCGACCGGAGTGAAGTTTTCGGCCGTATGCGGTTTCCCGACCGCAGGCAAAAACGTGGTCGACCGCGTTTTTGCCTACGGTCGGGAAACCGCATACGGCCGAAAAAGCCCCGCCTCCCCCTCCTCCCAGCCGTATACGGGAACCATAGTTACAAATCGTAGTGTGAACCCAGCCTTAGATTTACCTTTGTGAAGCAGGGCAAAATCCAAGTGGAGAATTAACAAGTTTCAGCTGCTACATTCTGGGGCAGGATTATGCGCATTTTATAGGCGCATCAATTGCGCCAAATTTAACAAGTGGTTTGTGACAAATGATAATTCTGGCACAAAAACGCACCATTTGTCGCAAAAAAACATACATAAAATCACACATTGCTACACCATTATTGATACATGTCCCTCTGTATCTCTATAACATGCCATGCTGTAACCCACCATTAAGAATACAGTGTTAGTGCAATTTATCTCTACATAGACACATTCCATCACCTAGGATATAAGTGATAACATATACAGAATTATATAAGTATCAAATCTATGTACATTGAAAAAATAAAATAGAATTGAAAACCCCAAAACACACGTGTTAAACCACTTAATGTATGTAATACACAGAATACAATGGCCCTGATTTACTATTGCAAACCCGACATGTTTTGTCGGGTTGTGCACCAGATTCTGGTGCATTGCACCAGAAATTCTGTTTGCACCGGAGAAGTGCAAAATGTTGGGAAACCTTAATAAGTACCATGGAAAAAAATTGTAGTGGATTAAAACCCACAAAGAAACCTACACTCCACTCTTGTCTATCAATGTCACATTCCTCCCCTGGATTTGATTTTAACTACATTCTGTGTCTTTAATTTTTTTAGTAGGTTTATATCGTATATCCCTATAGTGCTTCTTTTTCATAGATTCACTGTTGTGATTGTTTACATGTGCGCTGTATTGGCTGCTTTGTCTGTACTTTATGAACATCTCTTAACATCATTGTGGAATAAGTAGTCAATCGGGTGGTGCTAATCCACTGTTTATGTGTTCATGTAGAGAGCTATTGATTACTGACAGTGACCACCCACTTGACAGAGATTTACATGAATGAAAAACAGGTAATACTGGAACTGTTCCCGTAACACTATAAATCATTCTGTTCTGCTCCTCCTGCTCTATAACATGCTGCAACTTGGTTTTCATTTTTACTTTGACAAGTTCCCTTTAAGAAAATTATTAATCTCTTGACTCCAAGATTATTCCCAATCATACATCTGAAATAAAGAACCGTTACTGTGCAAACTAAATCCAGCTTTTATGCTACCACGACAGGTTGCACATACTCATATATAAGATACACTTTTATAACAGATATGCATAATCCCTGCTTTATCTCAAGGTCAAAATTCCCAAACTGTAAAGATTCTAAATACACATTGGGGGAGATTTATCAAAACCTGTTCAGAAGAAAAGTTGATGAGTTGCCCATAGCAACCAATCAGATTGCTTTTATCATTTTTGAAGAGGCCTTCGACAAATGAAAGAAGCGATCTTATTGGTTGCTATGGGCAACACAGCAACTTTTTCTCTGGACAGGTTTTGAAAAATCTCCCCATTATCTGTAGATATTGTGAGTTAACACTGAGGCACCCATAGCTTCATCTGTTTCTTATACTATTAGGGCATGTGAATAGACACATATTATACACCCGTAAACATCGCTGAGATGCAACTCTCTCTGACTTCAATGGGTAACCTCAGGGAAAACAAGTGGCAAGTTACTACTTTTTTGTGCAGTTCCCCATCTCCCCTTGTAGTCAATGGAAGCAGAGTTTTGATGACATCATATGGTATTTGGTACATAAATTGACATGGATTTTTTACCAAAATAGATGCTTTTTTTTAGTCATGCAAACATGCCGTTAGGTTATGTTCACACAGGCAAAAGCAGCACCAAAAGTGGCCCAGTTTCCAGCTCCTATTGACTTCAATGGGAAAAGTTTAAAAAAGCCATTGAAAAAAGCAGCACAGAAAAAAGTGACTTCTTTTTTTCCCAATGCTACATACAGAAGTATTTTTGAATTTTTCCCATATAAGTAATTCGAAATCAAATACTTGGACTTATTTCGGAGCTTCTTCTGACCATGTAAATATCCCCCTTATGAACCTATAGTCTGGAATATATATATATATATATATATATATATATATATATATATATATATGTGGTGGCGGATGAGAGGACGCTGTCTTGTGGGAGTGTATGGTATTTAGGGTGTTGCTGTGCAGGATAGTTAACCCTTGTCACTCGTAACGCCAGGGTGGGGGTTAAATGCTGTATTCTTGATAGGCCTATTGCCACCCTTCCCAAGAGCAATAGGTGATGCAGAAATAAAGGATTGTCCACAACCGCTGTTAACTGAAAACTTGCAGTAACTTTTACTTAGGAATTTCTGTGCATGTTGTAATAGTAACAGTCCAAGTAACAGAGTCTCTTTACATATAGCTTGGCAGCGATTGACAGTCGGTTGGGATCAGACAAGCCCAATTTAGCTTCTGAATGATTGTATTGCAAAGATCCGCTGGATTTAGGGGAGTAATTAGGTCCAGTGATCTTGCGGTGAGTAGCGGGGAATTGCTTAGTATGTGTTACGCCTAGCGCTCCGGGTCCCCGCTCCTCCCCGGAGCGCGTACGGCGTCTCTCTCTCCGCAGCGCCCCGGTCGGTCCCGCTGACCGGGAGCGCTGCCCTGTCCTGGCCGTTGGGGATGCGATTCGCACAGCGGGACGCGCCCGCTCGCGAATCGCATCCCAGGTCACTTACCCGTTCCCGTCTCCTGCTGTCATGTGCTGGCGCGCGCGGCTCCGCTCTCTAGGGCGCGCGCGCGCCAGCTCCCTGAGATTTAAAGGGCCAGTGCACCAATGATTGGTGCCTGGCCCAATTAGCTTAATTGGCTTCCACCTGGTCCCTGACTATATCTATCCTCCTCCCTTGCACTTCCTTGCCGGATCCTGTTGCACTTGTGCCTAGAGAAAGCGTTTTGTGTGTTTAAAGCCTGTGTACCAGAACTTCTGCTATCTCCCCTGACTACGAACCTTGCCGCCTGCCCCCGACCTTCTGCTACGTCCGACTCTGCTTCTGCCTACTCCCTTGTACCTCGCCTATCTTCAGCAGCCAGAGAGGTGAGCCGTTGCTAGTGGTTACGACCTGGTCACTACTGCCGCAGCAAGACCATCCCGCTTTGCGGCGGGCTCTGGTGAAAACCAGTAGTGTCTTAGAACCGGTCCACTAGCACGGTCCTCGCTATCCCTCTCTGGCACAGAGGATCCACCTCCTGCCAGCCGGCATCGTGACAGTAGATCCGGCCATGGATCCCGCTGAAGTTCCTCTGCCAGTTGTCGCTGACCTCCCTACGCTGGTCGCCCAGCAAGCTCGTCAGATCGCCCAACAAGATCACCAGCTGTCGTACTTGACCACCATGACACAGCAACTCCAGTCACAATTACAGCAGATTCAGTCTCAGCTACAGCAGCAACAACCATCTCCTCCGCCAGCTCCTGCACCTCCTCCGCAGCGAGTGGCCGCTCCTGGTCTACGCCTATCCTTGCCGGATAAATTTGATGGGGACTCTAAGTTTTGCCGTGGCTTTCTTTCCCAATGTTCTCTGCATCTGGAGATGATGTCGGACCTGTTTCCCACTGAAAGGTCTAGGGTGGCTTTCGTAGTCAGCCTTCTGTCTGCAAAAGCCCTGTCTTGGGCCACACCGCTCTGGGACCGCAATGACCCCGTCACTGCCTCCGTACACTCCTTCTTCTCGGAAATCCGAAGTGTCTTTGAGGAACCTGCCCGAGCCTCTTCTGCTGAGACTGCCCTGTTGAACCTGGTCCAGGGTAATTCTTCCGTTGGCGAGTATGCCGTACAATTCCGTACTCTTGCTTCAGAATTATCCTGGAACAATGAGGCCCTCTGCGCGACCTTCAAAAAAGGCCTATCCAGCAACATTAAAGATGTTCTGGCCGCACGAGAAATGCCTGCTAATCTTCATGAACTTATTCATCTAGCCACTCGCATTGACATGCGTTTTTCTGAGAGGCATCAAGAGCTCCGCCAGGAAAAAGACTTAGATCTCTGGACACCTCTCCCACAGTCTCCACTGCAATCTGCGCCTAGGCCTCCCGCCGAGGAGGCCATGCAAGTGGATCGGTCTCGCCTGACCCTGGAAGAGAGGAATCGCCGTAAGGAAGAGAATCTTTGCCTGTACTGCGCCAGTACTGAACATTTTTTGGTGGATTGCCCAATCCGTCCTCCACGTCTGGGAAACGCACGCTCGCACCCAGCTCTCGTGGGTGTGGCGTCTCTTGATGCCAAGTCGGCTTCTCCACGTCTCACGGTGCCTGTTCGGATTTCTACTTCAGCCAGCTCTTCTCTCTCAGCCGTGGCCTGCCTGGACTCTGGAGCTTCTGGGAATTTTATTCGGGAGTCCTTAGTGAATAAATTCCGCATTCCGGTGACCTGTCTTGTCAAGCCACTCCACGTTTCCGCGGTCAACGGAGCCAAGTTGGATTGCACCATACGTTTCCGCACGGAGCCCCTTCTTATGAGCATCGGATCTCATCATGAGAGGATTGAACTTTTGGTCCTCCCCAATTGCACCTCGGAAATTCTCCTTGGACTTCCCTGGCTTCAACTTCATTCCCCTACCCTGGATTGGTCCACTGGGGAGATCAAGAGTTGGGGGTCCTCTTGTTCCAAGAACTGTCTAAAACCGGTTCCCAGTACTCCCTGCCGTGACCCTGTGGTTCTTCCTGTATCCGGTCCCCCTAAGGTCATTAAGGACTCTGCCTGCCACAAGAAATACCTCTCCCCCCCTCCCAGTCCCATCAGGCAAACCTCTGTGTCCCCTCTTGGCCCTCGTCCTGGTGTCACACTGCCCCGTGCCAAGTCTCGCCCTCTGCCCTCCCTCCCCATCCCTACTCCTGCTGTTCCGCCTGCTGTTGAGGAACCCCTCCATCCTTTCCCGGTGTCCTCATCCCAGGGGAGGCAGTTACCAGACAAAGGGAAGGGGAGACCTAAGGGGGGGGGTACTGTTACGCCTAGCGCTCCGGGTCCCCGCTCCTCCCCGGAGCGCGTACGGCGTCTCTCTCTCCGCAGCGCCCCGGTCGGTCCCGCTGACCGGGAGCGCTGCCCTGTCCTGGCCGTTGGGGATGCGATTCGCACAGCGGGACGCGCCCGCTCGCGAATCGCATCCCAGGTCACTTACCCGTTCCCGTCTCCTGCTGTCATGTGCTGGCGCGCGCGGCTCCGCTCTCTAGGGCGCGCGCGCGCCAGCTCCCTGAGATTTAAAGGGCCAGTGCACCAATGATTGGTGCCTGGCCCAATTAGCTTAATTGGCTTCCACCTGGTCCCTGACTATATCTATCCTCCTCCCTTGCACTTCCTTGCCGGATCCTGTTGCACTTGTGCCTAGAGAAAGCGTTTTGTGTGTTTAAAGCCTGTGTACCAGAACTTCTGCTATCTCCCCTGACTACGAACCTTGCCGCCTGCCCCCGACCTTCTGCTACGTCCGACTCTGCTTCTGCCTACTCCCTTGTACCTCGCCTATCTTCAGCAGCCAGAGAGGTGAGCCGTTGCTAGTGGTTACGACCTGTCACTACCGCCGCAGCAAGACCATCCCGCTTTGCGGCGGGCTCTGGTGAAAACCAGTAGTGTCTTAGAACCGGTCCACTAGCACGGTCCTCGCTATCCCTCTCTGGCACAGAGGATCCACCTCCTGCCAGCCGGCATCGTGACAGTATGTCCGTTATGCTTTAGGCCTAGGCCACAAGGCTTTGGCCTAGTAAATCGTCTTGTAAGCTACGGAGGTCCTACCTCTTCCAGAGTCAGCAATCCAAGAGAGGGATCAAGATGGCGCAGGTCCCTTATATGGGTTGGGGCCGGCTGTTTTGGATTGGTTCGTAACGACTGTCACTCACCGTTACAGTGCATTGTGGGTGCATATGTCACGGGAACCTCCAAAGGTCCTGTAGCAAAACCATAGAGTTCTAACCTCATCACGTGACCTGCAGGTCCTGCTACGCTCTGAACAGGTAGTAGATAACGAAATATATACATCTATATTCCTATACTTATATTTATATTCAATAGAACTGCTATATAGTCATTAACTAAGTATGAGGTGACAAGGGGAAAACTACACAAGAGGGACCCCGATGTCCTAGGGACTCTGACTATGGGGACCTCAATACAGGTAACGTATACAATACGGTACCGGGACACCATATATATATATATATATATATATATATATATATATATATATAAAAGATAGTAAAGCAGCTAAAGCAGCACCAACATCTTATACACCACTTTTAATGTGGGTGCTCACAGTGTCAAGTATCGCAGAGTAAAATTTGCCCGCAGATGCGAACAAAAATTGCACCAGAAAGTGTACGGGACTTTGTCAGTAAAAAGTGTTTAATCCGAGGCGCTTGTGAAATAGAGGGGGAGGTGAAGAAAAGACTATTATCTGCCATTGTGAACTGTATAGAGTCTTTACCTGAAAGAGTTAATTCGGTCCGGTGTTTACCGAGCGCGAGCGGCCGCAGCTCTGCCCCATCAGTCCCCAACGGTGACGCCTCTTCAATACAGCGAGTAGGAACCAAAGAGCCATCCTGTGTTGCACAGGAGAAGATTTTGCTGACCTGACCAAAACCGGAAGTTCCCTGGGCGCAGCCATATTGGAGGCTCCGTCTGTCATCTACCAAGTACTCTCTGCAGTGCAGACTCTGCAAACACCAACAATTATCAGTAAAAGTCTCTGGTGTCCGGCCAAACCATTTATTGTTGTCTGATTGCCCACCAGTCTGGTCGCAAGACTGGTGGGCAATAGAGCACCTGCAAAATAGAGGGGGAGTGTCCACAATAGTGCCCCCATCAGTCAAGCTAGAGCCGCTACTGCATTTCAACTGTCATTTTAAAGGGGAAAGCACGCTATTCTTCTTAAAAGCAATGGGATGTCTGAACCCAGCACCACAGATCAACCGGGCGCCAGCACCCCTTCATCTCCAGCAGCAAGGTCATCACTTGCTCCAGTAGCCAGGGTCCTGCCCCCTTGCCTTCAGCAAAAATCAATGGTCCTGGTAATCCAGCGTCTGCACCTGTATTCATGGGGAACCCTGACCTCCCTACCTACAATCGAGGCCCATTCACCCTGAGGGATTTTAAAAGAGAGGATGCAGAGTTTGTTTGTCTTTTACTCTTTCCCTCCTAACCAACAGGTGCAACTGCAACAGGACAACTGCAGGGACTGGCACTAGAGGAAATCTGTACCTGGACAGCATCTGAGATGGCGACGGTGGAGCAGATCTTTGAAGGACTGTACCAGGTATTTGAGTCACATTCTCCATCTGAGGTACATCTCCGGCTGTATGAAAGGCGACAAAATCCAGGTGAGACTTTGAGAGCATATGCTGTAGCCCTACAGAATACCCTAGAGACTGTCCAAAAATTAGATGGTATAACTCCCCAACAGGGCAACAAGGTGTTTATGGACAGGTTCACTGATGGAGCCCATAACAAGTGGGGCAAGGCCCAATTAAGAATGTTAGCGGTCCAAAACCCCCACATGTAATTTTCTGTTATTAAAAGACTGTTTACCCAAGTGATGGAGTCTGGGACTGAGTTAGAGGAAGCATGTACTCCCCTCACACCTGTTCAAGAGCCACTAGGGGTGGAAGCCAGGCACATACCACTGCAGTCCCCTTTTCCCACCCCAGTGCAGTCCACTTTGCCAGTTACTGCAGCCTTAGATCTACAGAGTGTTAGACAGGACATTGAGCAATTGACCAAGGCTGTTAAGGAGCTTCTCACCCGCTGACCTTGAACCACCCTTGCCTAGGAAACCTGCTCCTGCTTCCCACAATCCTGATTACCGTAATCCTCCACCCAATAGATATTCGGGGACTCAGAGACCTTTCTGCACCTACTGTAACATGCCTGGCCATTGGAAAATGCAGTGCTGGGATTTAAACAGATTCACCCTGAGGACCCTGTGGAACCTCCAGCAAAAGTTATTCTGGCTGGAAATTCCTCAGTTTGAACCAAGCCTCTAATTTTTCATGAAGGGAACTTTTAACAATTAGAGATGAGTGAATTTTTGAAAAATTAAATTCGATCGAATTTGGTCGAATTTTTTTTTGCGCCGAATCACTATTAAAAACGGCTTTTCTGGCCTACAGTTCACAATTAGAGATGAGCGAACTTTTCAAAAATTCGATTCGGCCGATTCGCCAAATTTTCCCAAAAAGTTTGTTTCGATTCGAATTTTTTTGCGGCGAATCGATATTAAAAAAGGCTATTTCTAGCCTACATACAGCCTCTATAGGAGTATAGAACACTTTGCTGTGTCCTAAAACACATATGGAGTGTGCTGGGGTAGTGAAATAATACTGTTATTTAGAATAGCATGCAGATTACCGGCATCGTTCTTAGAATCACTGCCGCACAGCAGTACAATGACAGAGCCTGGTGGTGGCATCAGTGTCAGGAGACCATATAGTGACTGAATGACATAGTGTGGAGGTGTTGGCAGCATGAGGACACCATATAGTGGCTGAATGGTACAGCGTGGAGGTGTTGGCAGCATGAAGACACCATATAGTGGCTGAATGGCACAGCGAGAAGGTGTTGGCAGTGTGAGGACACCATATAGTGGCTGAATGGCACAGCGTGGAGGTGTTGGCAGCATGAGGACACCAAATAGTGGCTGAATGACACAGCTTGGAAGAGGTTGAAGCATGAGGACACCATATAGTGGCTGAATGACACAGCGTGGAGGTGTTGGCAGCATGAGGAGACCAAATAGTGGCTGAATGGCACAGCGTGGAGGTGTTAGCAGCATGAGGACACCATATAGTGGCTGAATGGCACAGTGTGGAGGTGTTGGCAGCATGAGGACACCATATAGTGGCTGAATGTCACAGTGTGGAGGTGTTGGCAGCATGAGGACACCATATAGTGGCTGAATGGCACAGCGTGGAGGTGTTGGCATCATGAGGACACCATATAGTGGCTGAATGGCACAGCGTGGAGGTGTTGGCAGCATGAGGACACCATATAGTGGCTGAATGGCACAGCGTGGAGGTGTTGGCAGCATGAGGACACCATATAGTGGCTGAATGGCACAGCGTGGAGGTGTTGGCAGCATGAGGACACCATATAGTGGCTGAATGACACAGCATGGACATGTTGGCAGCAAGAGGAGACCATTTAGTGGCTGAATGGCACAGCGTGGAGTTGGCTGATGCACTAGTACACTACACACCAGGGCTTCACCACAACCCCCCCCCCCCCCCCCCAAAAAAAAAAACAACAACACAATATATGAAATTTTTGACAAAGATTTCTCATAGGTAGCACCCGCTATCCAAAAATTAGAAATTTCCAGGCCCCACCTCTTCGGCATCAGGAACCCATATATTGCCTGAAGGACACAGCCTGGAGTTGGCTGATGCACCAGTACACACCCAGGCTTCACAATCCCCTCCAAAAAACAGCAACATTTTACAAATGTTTTAAAGAAATACCTTTGTGTAAGAACAAGCGCATATCCAACAGTTCACAAGACTCTAAAATGCAGGACGGTGGACCACCCAAAGACATTATTCTCAAAAATAATAAACCACACAATGTTTGAAATGTCAATATGTCACAATATGTCACAATATGTGTGTAAGCGCATCTGTCTCCAAAAGATCAGATCACCAAAGGACTTTTTTCGCCCAAAATGATGAAGCAGAGTTAATCCCTGTCCGTATTTTTTTTATTTTTTTTTTTTCATAAAAAAATCACACGCAACAAGCGTTCCATTGTATAACGATTAGCATTCTGGAAAATTCAATTTTATTACCGATAAAATAATCAGTAAATAAAAAAAAAAACACTACCCAAGAGTGTTTAATTACCCCATACATTACACCAGGAGCAGTCAGGAGTAGGCCTCAGCAGTACCCAAGAGGCTTTAATAACCCCTTACCTTTGCACGATCAATTGCGAGATTGAGCAATACAAGGTGTGTTATGCCCTCAGATTTCCGGGGCCGCAGGCGCGCTCCACTGAACGGATTAGAGTGTCTCTATCTTACATCGACCGGTGCTGGTAACCCGCTAACTCCCGGAAAGGTAAGCTGCCGCAAAGCAGGTGGTCTCCCCCGGGCACGTTTGGCTCCAGAATTTACAATATTGCCACACCACGCTGACTGCCAACCGTGCTACCGCCTTGCTGACTCAAGGGCAACCTGTAACTCTCTTCTCCCGATGATGAACCCCCCTTCTCCTGAGATCGAGCAATAACAGGTGTGTTATGCCCTCAGATGTCCGGAGTCGCAGGCGCGCTCCACTGAACGGATTAGGGTGTGTCCATCTTTTTTGGTAGCACCCGCAATCCAAAAATTTAAAATTTCCAGACCCAGGCCGCACCTCTGCGGCATCAGGAACCCATAGATTGCCTGAAAGACACAGCCTGGAGTTGGCTGATGCACAAGTACACACCCGGGCTTCACAATCCACCCCAAAAAAACGCAAAATTGTATTGAAATTGCCTGACAAAATACCTGTTTTTTAAAAACAAGTGCATATACAGCAGTTCAGAAGACTCTATAATGCAGGACGGTGGACCACCAAAAGAAATTCTTCTCAATAATAATAAACCACACAATGTTTGAAATTTGGTTAAAAAAATGATTACATGTGTGTAAGCGCATCTGTCTCCAAAAGATCAAATCACAAAAGGATTCTAATCGCCAAAAATGATTAAGCAGAGTTAATCCATCTCCATATATATATCTTTTTTTTTCATAAAAAAATCACACGCAACAAGCGTTCCGTTGTGTAACGATTAGCATTCTGCAAATTTAAATTTTATTACTGATAAAATTATCAGTAAATTTAACAATAAGACTACCCAAGAGTGTTTAATTACCCCAATTACCAGTAAGTGAGGGTCATAAGATGGCGTTGATTAAGTCCCTGCCCTTTGTACACACCGCCCGTCACTATAAGCGATTGGATTAGTTAGTGAGTTGGTTAGTGAGGTCCTGGGATAGGCCCAGGCGGGGTAGGAGAAGGCCCTGGCAGAGCGCCGAGAATTTAACGATCATTGTTGAAATTTGCATTAAGCATGTATTTAGCTACTGCTAAACTTCAAAAAATTATAGGCCCAATGCCTGAGGCACCAGGGAGGCAAGTAGTTTGTGAAAGACACAGAATGAGTCTGGAGCAGTCATTCGCAGTACCCAAGAGGGTTTCATAACCCCTTACATTTAAAGATCAATGTTGACATTTGCATTAAGCATGTATTTAGCTACTGCTAAACTTCAAAAAATTATAGGCCCAAGGCCAGAAGCATCAGTTTTCCCCATATTAGGAGCATAGTTGTCCCCCAGATTAGGCAGCATAGATATCCCCCAGATTAGGCAGCATAGATGTCACCCAGATTAGGAGCATAGTTGTCCCCCAGATTAGGCAGCATAGATGTCCCCCAGATTAGGAGCATAGTTGTCCCCCAGAGTAGGAAGCATAGATGTCCCCCAGATTAGGAGCATAGTTGTCCCCCAGAGTAGGCAGCATAGATGTCCCCCAGATTAGGAGCATATTTGTTCCCCAGATTAGGCAGCATAGATGTCCCCCAGATTAGGGTCATAGTTGTCCCCCAGATTAGGCAGCATAGATGTCTCCCAGATTAGGAGCATAGTTGTCCCCCAGATTAGGCAGCATACTTGTCCCCCAGAGTAGGCAGCATAGATGTCCCCCAGATTAGGAGCATACTTGTCCCCCAGATTAGGCAGCATAGATTTCACCCAGATTAGGCAGCATAGATGTCCCCCACATTAGGAGCATACTTGTCCCCCAGAGTAGGCAGCATAGATGTCCCCCAGATTAGGAGCATATTTGTCCCCCAGATTAGGCAGCATAGATGTCCACCAGATTAGGATCTTAGTTGTCCCCCAGATTAGGAGCATAGTTGTCCCCCAGATAAGGAGCATAGTTGTCCCCCAGATTAGGCAGCATAGATGTCCCCCAGATTAGGAGTATAGTTGTCCCACAGATTAGACAGCATAGTTGTCCCCGAATCAGCGTGGGCCGGTCAGAGCCAATCAAAGGGCCGTATGTGGCAAGCGGGCCGTACAATACCCAGGTCTGCCCCAAAGGGTTTCATAACCAACCACAATAGAGAAAATGTTGTTGTAGGAGCATGGTCAATCTACTCAGACCCATCTGTCATTGGTGGCTGGAAATCCTGGCTGATCCATCCCTGATTCAACTTGACAAACGTCAGTCTCTCCACATTTTTAGTGGACAGACGAGTTCGCCTTGGGGTGACTATGGCCCCGGCCGCACTAAACACCCGCTCTGATGGCACACTACTGGCCGGGCAGGACAGCTTTTCCAGGGCAAACTCCGCTAGTTGCATCCATAAATCGAGTTTGGCTGCCCAGAAGTCCAGCGGATCTTCAACGGTTGTTGGCAGGGTCATGTCGAGGTAAGCCACCACCTGCAGGTTCAGGTCCTGCTCCATGTCCCCCTGCTGCTGATGAGTAGCTTCACTATGCGGCTGAAGGAAGCTACTCATCAGCGACTGTAGACTCAGGCTGCTGCTGATTGAGCCAGTACTGCTCCTGCCACCCCTCCCCTCCCCAGCAGCCGTGGCAGTGGAAGGTGAGCACAGAGGGCCCCCCGAGTCAGACCTGCAAGTGGATGGACCATGTGGCCGATAGGCATCGGCCAACCGACTACGTAGAAGCTCCCTGAAGTAGGTCAGTTTGTCCTCCCTCTCAGTGGGTGTAAAAAAGGCCCCCATTCTGGGCCGGTAGCGAGGGTCTAATAAGGTGGAGATCCAGAAGTCATCGCGCTGACGAATTTTGACAATTCGGGGGTCACTACGCAAGCAACTCAGCATGCATCGTGCCATTTGTGACAGTGACTCGCTGGGACTACCTGCCTCCATCTCCACTGCATACTGCCACAGTGTGTCTGGGTCCTCTGTCTCGACTCCCTAGTAATAACCCTCCAGCTCCTCCAGCAAACCATGTGAAGGACGGCTTGACACCGCTGTGCCCTACACACGTGGTACGATGAAGGGCCACCGAGATTTGGATGAGCAGTGGAGGTCGAGGACACGGGGGAGGAGGAGGCGCACACTGTAAAAGGACCAACTGCCTGGTAGCGAGAGTGTGGAGGAGGAAGCGGTGTCCAAGTTGCTGTTGTGGCTGTGCAGGAACAACATTTACCCAGTGGGCCATAAAAGACATGTATTGTCCCTGCCCGTAGTTACAGCTCCACACGTCGGCGCTGCCGTGCACTTTTGAACACACCGACAGGCTCAAGGACTGGACCACCTTCTCTTGTACAAAGTTATGCAGGGCTGGTACTGCCTTCTTCGCAAAGAAATGACGGCTTGGGACTCTCCACCTCGGTTCGGCACAAGCCATCAATTC
This sequence comes from Hyla sarda, assembly GCF_029499605.1. Taxonomy (NCBI): domain Eukaryota; kingdom Metazoa; phylum Chordata; class Amphibia; order Anura; family Hylidae; genus Hyla; species Hyla sarda. The sequence goes on along the minus strand of NC_079190.1, from coordinate 266,279,965 downwards.
CCTGAAAGCTGCAGAGTTCACCAGTTGGAAAGGGAGGGACTGCAACACCAGCAACTTGGACAGGAGCACATTCAACTTCTGCACCGTTGGATCAGTGGGCGCATACCGTTGTCTCTTGGACATGGCTTTGCCGATCGATTGTTGGCGGAATGACTGACTACGAGCGGAAGAGGCAGGAGCGCAAGAAGGAGGGTTTGACACAATGCTCCCTTCGGCTGAGGTGGTGGAGCCTTGGCTGGATGACGGAGGGAGCGGATGGCCACTGGGTGATGCGGCAGGCTGGACCACTACATCGGAGCGAAGGTTATCCCAGGCCGCTTTATGGTGGCGAATCATGTGTTGACGCAGGGCCGTGTTGCCGAGTTTGGGACCCTGGCCACGCTTCACTTTCTGCTGACAGATTTTGCATGTGACTACGCTAAGGTCCTCCGGATTCTTTATGAAGAACAACCACACCGCAGAGTAGCTGATTTTCCCACCCGCAGTCCGCACTATTTCACTGCTATTGGCGCCGTCTCCAGGAACCCCTGTTCCACTACCTCCCTGAATGGTAGCTTGCCGCGAAGCAGGTGGTCTCCCCTGGCACGTTTGGCTCCTGAATTTCCACTACTGCCACCACCACACTGATTGCCAACCATGCTACCGCCTTGCTGCCTCATAGACAAAGAGCAAATCTCTTCTCCTGATGATGATGATGATGATGATGATGAAGCCCCGGCTTCTGCACCCGGCTCCCAATTGCAATCGGCTTCATCATCATCAAAAGATGTGTGCACGTCACTGATGTCCTCCTCATGTTCCACAACAGTGTCTGCCTCAGGACCCTGAACAATTGAAACACCGCCTCCCACGTCACTCTCCGCATCACAACTTGCCCGCCTTGCGGAGCAAGCGACGCATGTCTCCTCACATTCTTGGCTGCCCATTAGCTGCTGACTGTCCTCTATTACATCGTCCTCACTAAATAGTGGAGCTGAACCCAAAGCATGAGATACTTCTTTGGGAGAGGGAACAGCATAGGACAAAGGCAATGGGATTACGGGGACTGCTCCGGGGCCATGCCAACTGAGGGTTGTGTCTGAGGAACCCACCGACTCTTGACTAAGGTTGTCAGATGTCGCTTGTAATGATGGGGATGAGTGTGCAAACCAATTGACGAGGAGAGATGGGTCGACGACACGACCGCTGGGTGTTAATGGGAGCTCAGGCCTATTGCTGCGACTCCTGCTGCCACTCGCCCCAAGTCTGCTGCCAACTCTGCCTGATGTATGTAGGCCTCTGCCCCTTCTCTGTGCACGTCCTGGCACTTCCCTGCCTGACATACTTAGTGCGTTTATGAGGGTATAGAACAGCAGCAGGCAATTACTTACGGCTGTCCTTTCAAAGTTTATAGGCCCTAGACAGAATAACAGTTACTAAATAGTACACTCCTTTGTTGTATGTATGCCCTTTGCAATGATGAGCGCACTGGTATGCGTATTTCTACGCAGAAAAAACACTTTTTTATTTTAAATACACCAGCAGGTGTATACTAATGTGTGGAATAGCACTGAATTTAGCACCGAGACAGAAATACAGGTACTAAATAATACACTACTTGGTTGTATGTATGCCTTTTGCATTGATGAGCACACTGTTATGCGTATTTGTACACAGGAAAACGTTTTTTTTTTTAATTCAGTATTTTTAAATTCAGTATAACACTGAATTTAGCACAGAGACAGAAAAAAAGGTAGTATATGGTACGCTATTTGCTTGTATGTAGGCCCTTTGCAATGTTAAGGCCACTGAAAAAGCGTATTTGTACGCAGGAAAAACTTTTTTTTCTTTGATACACCGGCAGGTGTATAACGTGTGGTATAACACTTAATTTAGCACAGAGACAGAAAAAAAGGTAGTATATGGTACGCTATTTACTTGTATGTAGGCCCTTTGCAATGATAAGGCCACTGTTAAGCGTATTTGTACGCAGGAAAACCTTTTTTTTCATTAATACACCGGCAGATGTATAACATGTGGTATAACACTTAATCTAGCACAGAGACAGAAAAAAAGGTAGTATATGGTACGCTATTTACTTGTATGTAGGCCCTTTGCAATGATAAGGCCACTGTTAAGCGTATTTGTACGCAGGAAAACCTTTTTTTTCATTAATACACCGGCAGATGTATAACATGTGGTATAACACTTAATCTAGCACAGAGACAGAAAAAAAGGTAGTATATGGTACGCTATTTGCTTGTATATAGGCCCTTTGCAATGACAAGGCCACTGTTAAGCGTATTTGTACGCAGGAAAACCTTTTTTTTCTTTAATACACCGGCAGGTGTATAACGTGTGGTATAACACTTAATTTAGCACAGAGACAGAAAAAAAAGGTAGCATATGGTACGCTATTTACTTGTATTTAGGCCCTTTGCTATGATAAGGCCACTGTTAAGCGTATTTGTACGCAGGAAAACCTTTTTTTTCTTTAATACACCAGCAGGTGTATAACGTGTGGTATAACACTTAATTTAGCACAGAGACAGAAAAAAAGGTAGTATATGGTACGCTATTTGCTTGTATTTAGGCCCTTTGCAATGATAAGGCCCCTGAAAAAGCGTATTTGTACGCAGGAAAAACTTTTTTTTCTTTAATACACCGGCAGGTGTATAACGTGTGGTATAACACTTAATTTAGCACAGAGACAGAAAAAAAGATAGTATATGGTACGCTATTTGCTTGTATTTAGGCCCTTTGCAATGATGATAAGGCCACTGTTAAGCGTATTTGTACGCAGGAAAACCTTTTTTTTCTTTAATACACAGGCAGGTGTATAACGTGTGGTATAACACTTAATTTAGCACAGAGACAGAAAAAAAGGTAGTATATGGTACGCTATTGGCTTGTATGTAGGCCCTTTGCAATGATAAGGCCACTGTTAAGCGTATTTGTACGCAGGAAAACCTTTTTTTTCTTTAATACATCGGCAGGTGTATAATGTGTGGTATAACACTTCATTTAGCACAGAGACAGAAGAAAAGGTAGTATATGGTACGCTATTTGCTTGTATTTAGGCTCTTTGAAATTATAAGGCCACTGTTAAGCGTATTTGTACACAGGAAAAAAAAATTTCTTTAATACACCGGCAGGTGTATAACATGTGGTATAACACTTAATTTAGCACAGAGGCAGAAAAAAGGCAGTATATGGTACGCTATTTGCTTGTATGTAGGCCCTTTGCAATGATAAGGCCACTGAAAAAGCGTATTTGTACTCAGGAAAAAAAAAAATTTTAATACACCGGCAGGTGTATAACGTGTGGTATAACACTTAATTTAGCACAGAGACAGAAAAAAAGGTAGTATATGGTACGCTATTTGCTTGTATGCAGGCCCTTTGCAATGATAAGACCTCTGAAAAACCGTATTTGTACGCAGGAAAAACTTTTTTTCTTTAATACACCGGCAGGTGTATAACGTGTGGTATAACACAGAATTTAGCACAGAGACAGAGTAGCAGGTGAAAAATGGTAAAAAGGCACTAAAGTCCACACTAATATGACTTATTTCTGAACAGCAGCAGGACCCAACAGTGCAGCACCACCAAAAAAAAATCCAGGGATTAAACCCTAAATTGCACTCTGTCACACAATTCTGAGCAGCAGAAGATTTGTGGAGCAAATAAAAATAAACTCAATTGGGCTGAAAAATGAGGAGATAAGATGCTACAGAAAGTTCAGGCAGCTTGGAGATCTGTATGAGGCAGCTGACAGCTATCTGCCCCTCTCTGCTGCAATGCTCAATAACGTGAATAGGAGGTTTAGCTATCAATGATCCTTCTCAGTGTAACAGCACAGCACTCTGCACTCCTGCCTTTCCCTAATGCTGATGTGACTAGCAGTTGCAGTGTAACGCTGTGGTATGAGCTATTCACACACACGCAGTGCCGTCCTCTCCATCTGAGTGCATAGATGAAATGAAGAGAGGCAAGATGGCTGCCGATTATATAGGGGCTGTGACATCACAGGGGTCAGTGAACACTGATAGGCTGAATCTCACAAGTGGTTACCTACCTTCATTCCCGCCGCTCCCATAATCCCCTGCCCCATGTACTCACATGTGGATCCGCCATCTTAGGTCTCCAATAGGCTGGAACGCTGTAAAATGGAGTTTAATGAAGCGATTTGTGCGATAGAATAGCAGCAATATTCGTATTCGCTGCTAATCGAATTTTTCATGAAATTCGTAACAAATTCAGGTCCGTCAACTTCGATTCGCTCAACTCTATTCACAATCCCTAAGATTAAAAGATGAACTTTCACATTTTGATTGAAGATTTATGTTAGCTAGTGGTATCATAAAATTTTTTAGGTAATGTCCAAGGCCCAGCAGCATCAGTAAACCATATAGTGGCTGAACAACACAGCCTGGAGTTGACGGCAGTATGAGGAGACAATAGGGCCTCACCATCCCTAAGATTAAAAGATGAATTTTCAAATTAAAATTGAAGATTTATGTTAGCTAGTGGTACCATAAAAAAATGTAGGTAATGTCCCAGGCCCAGCAGCATCAGTAAACTATATTGTGGCTTAACGACACAGCCTGGAGATGGCGGCAGCATGAGGAAAAAAATAGGGCTCCACAATCCCTAAGATTAAAATATTAATTTTCAAATTTAAATTGAAGATTTATGGTAGTTAGTGCTACCATAACATTTTTAGGTAATGTCCAAGGCCAAGCAGCATCAGTAAACCATATAGTGGCTGAATGGCACAGCCTGCAGTTGGTGGCAGCATGAGTAGAACATATTGGCGGCAGATGAGGAGACAATACAGTGGCTGAATGGCACAGCCTGGAGTTGGTGGCAGCATGAGTAGAACATATAGTGGCTGAATGACAAAGCATGAGGTGGCGGAAGCATGAGGAGACCATATAGTGGCTGAATGGCACAGCCTGGAGTTGGTGGCAGCTTGAGTAGAACATATAGTGGCTGAATGGCACAGCCTGGAGTTGGCGGCAGATGAGGAGACTATATAGTGCCTGAATGGCACAGCCTAGAGTTGGCGGCAGCATGAGTAGAACATATAGTGGCTGAATGGCACAGCCTGGAGTTGGCTGCAGATGAGGAGACCATATAGTGGCTGAATGGCACAGCCTGGAGTTTGCGACAGCATGAGTAGAACATATAGTGGCTGAATGGCACAGCCTCGAGTTGGCGGCAGCATGTGTAGAACATATAGTGGCTGAATAGCATAGCCTGTAGTTGGTGGCAGCATGAGCAGACATATAGTGGCTGAATGACACAGCGTGGAGGTAGTGGCAGCATGAAGAGACCATATAGTGGCTGAATGGCACAGCCTGGAGTTAGTGGCAGCATTAGGATAACATATAGTGGCTGAATGGCACAGCCTGAAGTTGGCGGCAGCTTGAGGAGACCATATAGTGGCTGAATGGCACAGCCTGGAGTTGGCGGCAGCATGAGGAGAACATATAGTGGCTGAATATCACAGCCTGGAGTTGGCGGCAGCATGAGGAGAACATATAGTGGCTAAATGGCACTGCCTCGAGTTGGCGGCAGCATGAGTAGAACATACAGTGGCAGAATGAGACAGCCTGGAGGTGGCAGCAGTAGCATTAGGAGTCCTGAAAGTGACCCAGTGACAGAATGGTGCGGTGGGTGGCAATACCACTACCTGGTGATGAAGGTGGGTGAAAAAAAGTCTGATGCAGAGGAATGTTTGTAAATGGGGAGCAGCGCCTTAAATCTGGTTGGCACAATCCATAATTGTGAAGTGTTGGTGTGGTACCATGGTCAACCTACTCTGAGGCATCAGAATTGGTGGGTGGAAATCCTGGCTGATCCATGCCTGATTCATCTTCACAAAGGTCAGTCTCTCCACATTTTTCGTTGACAGACAAGTTCTCCTTGGGTAGACTATGGCCCCTGTTGCACAAAACGCCCGCTCTGATGGCACACTATTGGCAGGCAGGACCGCTTTTCCAGCGCAAACTCTGCTAGTTGCGGCCACAAATCAAGTCTGGCTGCCTAGAGGTCCAGTGGATCTCCAAGGTGTTTTTGCATGGGCATGTCAAGGTATGCCACCACCTTCTGGTTGAGGTCCTGCTTCAGGTCTACCTGCTGCTGATGAGTTGCTTCACTATGCGGGTAAAGAAAGGTACTCATCAGCGACTGTAGACTTAGGCTATTGCTGATGGAGCTAGTACTGCTCCTGCCACCCCACCCCTTCCCAGCAGCCATGGCAGTGGAAGGTGAGCGCAGAGGGCCCCCCGAGTAAGACCTGCGAGAGGATGGACGATGGCGCCGATAGGCATCGGCCAACTGACTACATAGGATGTCTCTCTAGTAGGTCAGTTTGTCCTCCCTCTCAGTGGGTGTCAAAAAGGCCGCCATTTTGTGGCGGTACCGAGGATCCAATAAGGTGGAGAGCCAAAAGTCATCTCGCTGCCGAATGGTGACAATTCAGTGGTCACTACGCAAGCAAGTGAGCATGCATCGTGCCATGTGTGCAATTGACTCGGAGGGACTCCATCTCCCCTGCATACTGCCAAGGTGTGTCTGGGTCCTCTGTCTCGGCTTCTTCATAACCCTCTAGCTCCTCTGGCTGCTCCTGCTCTTCCTCTCCTGTCAGAAGACCGCCCATATCGCAAAACGTAAACTGTGCTCCGCTGTGCCTCTCCCCCTCCTTCTCCTTCAGTTCAGCCCCCACAGGGCTCATTTGGCCGCGAGATGTAGGCGCCACGTCTCCAGTGCCCTGACCAGCCATCATTACCAACACGTGTTGCAGGAAATGAAGCAGTGGAATGACATTGTTCATCTCGTAATCCTGGCGACTGACCAATAATATGGCTTACTCAAAGGTCCTGAGCACACACAATGTCATACTTATGAGCTGCCACTGGTTGACATTGAAGTTACACAGGGGAGTACCCCTATCTGCTTGGATCATCAAGAAATCGGTGATGGCTTTTCTCTGTTCATATAGTCGGTCCAACATATGGATGGTGGAATTCCAACATGTGGCAATGTCGCAAATCAAACTATGTTGGGGGATATCATTCTGATGCTGCAGCTCAAGGAGGGTGTGCTTTGCGGTGTATGATTGGCTGAAGTGCATGCAAAGTTTCCCTCCCATTGTTAGGAAGTCATGTCTTGCAAATGGGGGGAACCCTTCAGGAACTGCTTAACAACCAGATTGAACACGTGTGCCATGCAGGCGCATGACTCAGCCTTGCTTGTCGCAGCGGAGACAAGATGTTCTTCCCATTGTCGTCACCATGGTTCCCATTTCCAGTTTTCGTGGAGTAAGCCATGCTCTGATTTCTTTATGAATGACTTTTAGCAGTTCCTCCCCTGTGTGACTCCGTTCGCCAAGGCAAACCATGTAAAGAACAGCGTGACACCGCCCTGACACGCCGTGGAGGCTGAGGACACGGTGGAGGATGAGGAGACAGAGTCACACACTGTCACAGGACCAATGGCCTGAGCATGGAGGAGGAAGCGGCGTGACCAGTCCAAGATGGTGTTGTGGCTGTGCATGAAGGACATTCACCCAGTGGGCTGTAAAGGACATGTATTTTCCCTGACCATAGTTACAGCTCCAGACGTCGGCGCTGCTGTGCACTTTGGTACACACCGACAAGCTCAAGGACTGGCCCACCTTCTCTTCCACAAAATTGTGCAGGGCTTGTACTGCCTTCTTTGCAAAGAAATGACGGCTTGGGATTCTCCACCTCGGCTCGGCACAAGCCATCAGTTCTCTGAAAGGTGCGGAGTCCACCAATTGAAAAGGGACCAGCATCCGTTGGATGAGTGGGCGCATACTGTTGTCTCTTGGACATGGCTTTGGTGCCAACATTGGGACCCTGTAGTAGTGTACTATTTTGTACCTGTTAATCTGTCAGGGGCCTAGATACTGTGAAATTCCAGGCAAAATTAATCACCAGCTGGTGTTGTGCACAAATGCATTTTGTAGCGTACTGTAGCGCATTTTTCTGCCCTCATAAGTGCATATCATAAGTGCATACCACATACCAACATCTAAGTAGTGTACTATTTTGTACTTTTTGCCCGGACTTTAACAGTATCTAGTCCCTTGACAGATTAACAGGTACAAAATAGTACACTACTTAGATGTAGGCATGTGCTATGCACTTATGATGGTAGAAAAATGTGCTACAGTACACCTAAAGAGATATTTGAGTACAACACCAGCAGGTGAGTACTTTTGCCTGGCCTTTCACAGTATCTAGGCCCTTGACAGATTAACAGGTACAAAATAGTTCCCTACTTAGATGTAGGTTTGTGATATGCACTTCTGAGGAGAGAAAATGCACTACAGTACGCTTAAAGAGGTATTTGAGTACAACACCAGCAGGTGAGTAATTTTGCCTGGCCTTTCACAGTATCTAGGCCCTTAACAGATTAAAAGGTACAAAATAGTACACTAATTAGATGTAGGTATGCACTTATAAGGGCAGAAAAATGTGCTACAGTATGCTTAAAGGGGTACTGCGGTGAAAACCTTTTTTCTTTTAAATCAACTGGTGCCAGACAGTTAAACAGATTTGTAAATTACTTCTATTAAAAAATCTTAATCCTTCCTGTACTTATTAGCTGCTGAGTACTACAGATGAAATTATTTTCTTTTTGGAATTCTCTCTGATGACATCACGAGCACAGTGCTCTTTGCTGACGTCATTATAATAATAATAACTCTATATTTATTGTTGTCCTTAGTGGGATTTGAACCCAAGGGCCCAGCACTGAAAGGCAGCAGTGCTAACCACTGAGCCACCATGCTACCCTTAGCATACATCTGCTATGCACGGTTGCTAAAATGGACAGAGATGTCAGCAGAGAGCACTGTGGTCGTGATGCCATCAGTGTTCCAAAAAGAAAGGAATTTCCTCTGTAGCATTCAGCAGCAAATAAGTACTGGAAGGATTAACATTTTTTAATAGAAGTAATTTACAAATATTTCTTGCACCAGTTGATTTAAAAGAAAAAAGGTTTTCGCCGGAGTACCCCTTTAAAGCGGAATTTGTGTACAACACCAGCCAGTGATTACTTTTGCCTGGACATTCACAGTATCTAGGCCCTTGACAGATTAACAGGTATAAAATAGTACACTACTTAAATGTAGGTATGCTGTATGCACATTTGAGGGCAGAAAAATGCGCTACAGTACGCTTAAAGAGGTATTTGATTACAACACCAGCCAGTGATTACTTTTGCCTGGACTTTCACAATATCTAGGCCCTTAACAGATTAACAGGTACAAAATAGTACACCACTTAAATGTAGGTATGTGGTATGCACTTATGAGGGCAGAAAAATGTGCTACAGTGCGCTTAACCCTTTAAGGACCAGGCCATTTTACACCTTAGGACCAGAGCGTTTTTTGAACATCTCACCACTGTCACTTTAAACATTAATAACTCTGGGATGCTTTTAGTTATCATTCTGATTCTGAGATGTTTTTTTCGTTACATATTCTACTTTATTTTGGTGGAAAATTTTTGGCGTTACTTGCATCCTTTTTTGGTGAAAAATCCCAAAATTTCATGAAAATTTAGAAAATTTAGCATTTTTCTAACTTTGAAGCTCTCTGCTTGTAAGGAAAATGGATATTCCCAATACATTTTATTTTTATTCAAAAATACAATATGTCCACTTTATGTTGGCATCTTAAATTGGAAATATTTTTGCTTTTTGAAAAAATTAGAGGGCTTCAAAGTAATGCTAAATTGCTAAATCTGAAGGGACAGATGTTACAGAACTACAACTCCCAGCATGCCTGGGCAGTCTAAGCATGCTGAGAGTTGTAGTTTGGCAACATCTGGAGGGCTACCGTTTGGGCACCACTGTAACAGTGGTCTCCAAACTGTGACCCTCCAGATGTTGCAAAACTACAACTCCCAGCATGCCCAGACAGCCTTTGGCTGTCTGGGCATGCTGGGAGTTGCAGTTTGGCCTTCCTAGTGGTTGCCACAGTAAAGATCACTTTACTTTCACTTTCAATTCCCCCCCTCCCCCACAGCAGTTTCCCTATCTGACCCAGGATCCAGCAGTCTCCAGCAACGATCGGGGTCCCCAGGCATCTTCTCCTGCAGGTACCGACCTGCATCTTCTTCCCACGATCCCCTCGACATCCAGGGGTGGCCAGAACGGGGGGTTGCCATGGCAACCCACTGTCCTGCTTCGCCATTGGTCAGAATCAATTCTGACCAATGGCGGGGGGTAGGAGGAAATTGCAGCATTGCAACTTCACTCCTACCCTTCAGGATGATCTGGGCTGTCACTGACAGGTCAGATCATCACAATTTTCTGGGTGATCGGGTCACCAGAGACCCGATCAGCCTGGAATAGGAGAAAATCGCATGTCTGAATTGACATGCGATTTTCTGCGATCGCTGACATGGGGGGGTCCCGGGACCCCCCTCGGCATTTGCACAGCATACCTGCTGAAGAATTTCAGCAGGAATGCCGTTCCGATCTCTGCCCGGCGTGCGGCAGAGACCGGAGAAACACCCGGACGTTCTGGAACGTCCTTGGTCCTTAAAGCCCAGGGTGCGGGGATGTTCCAGAACGTCCTTGGTCCTGAACTGGTTAAAGAGGCATTTGTGCACAACACCAGCCAGTGATTACTTTTGCCTGGACAGTATCTAGGCCCTTGACAGATTAACAGGTACAAAATAGTACACTACTTAGATGTGGGTATGTTGTATGCACTTCTGAGGACAGAAAAATGCACTACAGTACACTTAAAAAACATAGTGCATACCACATACCTACATCTCAGTAGTGTATTATTTTGTACCTCTTAATCTGTCAGGGGCCTAGATACTGTGAAAGTCCAGGCAAAAGTATTCACCAGCTGTGTTGTGCACAAATGCGTTTTTTAAGCATACTGTAGCGCATTTTTCTGCCCTCATAAGCGCATACCACATACCTACATCTAAGTAGTGTACAATTTTGTACCTTTTGCCTGGACTTTTACAGTATTTAGGCCCTTGACATATTAACAGGTACAAAATAGTACACTACTTAGATGTAGGTATGTGGTATGCACTCATGAGGGCAGAAAAATGTGCTATAGTACACTTAAAAAAACATATTTTTGCAAAATACCAGCACTACACAACAGTGCTGCAGCACACAGTCGCTGTGTACTAAACCCAAAATTGCACTCTCTCACAGACTATTTGGAATGGACTGCTAGGTGTGTAAGATACCGTCTACATACTAGTATAACCAGCGTATTTACATTAAAGAAAAGCAGTTGCTGTATAAAGTGCACACCTATAGTTCTGCAAAAAATATATAAATTCTTTATTTATTACAATATTAAACACGTAGGAATGCATAGAAAAGGGCATTAAAAACATTTTAAAATGCAACACACAACATGGGAGAAGGGCCATGAACCCCTTCCCCACAGACCCCGTCCTCCAATAAGATAAATTGCTATGTGCTCCAAGGAATAAACAATATAACATACATCAGAACTGAGTGTGCTAAGATATAGTACAAGAAGTGTGACATACATAAATTGTTATACTCCATATGGTTGATGCAATGTATAAATACAACCATTGCACTCTCATGTATATCTAGCAAAAAGAATAGCAGACCATAAACGGAGGAGCAACAATATTAATTAAATACACGTGACGGAGTCACAAGAGAAGAGTTGGGTTCTCTTGTGACTCCTTCCCGTGTATTTAATTACACTGCAAAAAAAATGTATAAAAAAAGTGTTAATAAAGGTCATTTAACCCCTTCCCTAATAAAAGTTTCAATCAACCCCCTTTTCCCATAAAAAAAATAAAACAGTGTAAAAAAACAAAAAAAATAAACATATGTGGTATCGCCGCGTGCGTAAATGTCCGAACTATAAAAATATATCATTAATTATACCGCACGGTCAATGGCGTACGCGCAAAAAAATTCCAAAGTCCAAAAAAGCGAAATTTGGTCACTTTTTATACCATTAAAAAAAATGAATAAAAAGTGATCAAAAAGTCCGATCAAAACAAAAATCATACCGATAAAAACTTCAGATCATGGCGCAAAAAATTAGTCCTAATACCGCCCTCTATGTGGAAAAATAAAAAAGTTATAGGGGTCAGAAGATGACATTTTTAAACGTATAAATTTTCCTGCATGTAGTTATGATTTTTTCCAGAAGTGCGACAAAATCAAACCTATATAAGTAGGGTATCATTTTAACCGTATGGACCTACATAATAATGATAAGGTGTAATTATGCACTGAGTAGAAACGGAAGCCCCCAAAAGTTACAAAATGGCGTTTTTTTTTTCGATTTTGTCGCACAATGATTTTTTTTTTCCGTTTCGCCGTGCATTTTTGGGTAAAATGACTAATGTCACTGCAAAGTAGAATTGGCAACGCAAAAAACAAGCCATAATATGGATTTTTAGGTGGAAAATTGAAAGGGTTATGATTTTTAAAAGGTAAGGAGGAAGAAACGAAAGTGCAAAAATGGAAAAACCCTGAGTCCTTAAGGGGTTAAAGGAGTTATCCAGGAAAAAACTTTTTTATATATCAACTGGCTCCAGAAAGTTAAACAGGTTTGTAAATTACTTCTATTAAAAAATCTTAATCCTTTCAGTACTTATGAGCTTCTGAAGTTGAGTTGTTCTTTTCTGTCTAGGTGCTCTCTGATGACACGTGTCTCGGGAACTGCCCAGTTTAGAAGAGGTTTGCTATGGGAATTTTCTTCTAAAGTGTGAGGTTCCCGAGACACGTGTCAATAAGTAATTTACAGATCTGTTTAACTTTCTAAAGCCAGTTGATATATAAAAAAATTTTTTACTTGAATAACCCTTTAAATAACTGGTCAGCACAAAGTGAAAATTAGCACACATGTCCATGATATCCTTCTCAGCAATCAGGGGTCACAGCAATCGTGTTTTAAAAAACGGCTGTACAGCTTGGCCACCTGTATCGCTGCTTGCAGCTATATTTTATTTATTTACTTTTTATAATTATGAATGTTTTTTTCATTTCTGCCTTTCTATTTTTGTCTTTCCCATAAAAGAGTGACCTTTCACCACTAATCTGATCGTTTCTATGAAACACTACACTACTGTGCAGTGTATTATGCCTCTCAGCATTATGCTGATAGGCAGTGTATGGTTATTGCTATCATTAGGAGTTTTTATGGAGTTATAACGTTTTTTGGGCATTTTCATATATTTAATTTTCTGTTTTCTTAATTTTACATTTCATACAAAAATCTTTTTTAAGGGATGTTTTTTGTGGAGACAGAGTTTTAGTTTTTTTTAATTATTTTACTAACCTTGTTTTTTTTCTTATTAGTTTTAATTATTCCCATTAAGGGACTTAAAGCAGCCATCTTTCGATAGCTCATATATTAATAGACTGCAGTAGTATGACAGTGTCTTATGCCTCTTGGCATTGTTCTAAAAGACAATGTATGGTTACGGTATTGTAAGGGGTTTTATTGTGGGTTTTCTAATAACATTTTATTCTCTTTTTTTAATATGTTTTTTGAAGGTGTTCTATTTAATTAGTTTATTATCTTTTTCCATTTTTGTTTTTGTTATTTTTATCCCATGTGAGGGCTTTCACCAGTGATCTACTGATCACCCATATAATACATTGCACTAGCATTACAGTGCAGTGTATTATCGCTGTCAGCATTATGTTGACAGCCAATGTTTAATTATTGTGATTGGTTATTTTTTATATTATTTGATTATTTTTAATACCTTTTTCATATTTTTATATATATTTTTGTAGGGGTTGGGTGGGGGTTCATCATTTTAGAAATTGTTTATTTTTAACTTTTTTTTTAGATAGGATCCATGTAGAATATATTGCCATCAATGGAGGCGGCAATGCATCTGTGGAACCTCTGGCAATAGTTATTCCGTCTGGAAATTCCTCAGTTTGAACCTAGCCTTTAATTTTTATAAAGGTTTTTTTTAACAGCAATCTTCAGATCACTTATATGATACACTGCACTAGTATTAAAGAGCAGTGTATTTGCCCTTCAGCATTATGTTATAAGGCTATGTATTATTATGGTTATAGTCTTTGGTTATAATTATATATTGAATAAAAAATGGAAAAAAATAAACAATATTGATTTTTCTTTACTTTGTACAGTTAAGTCCTAAATCTGCAGTCAGTCAGCCCACACTCTAAAGTAAACTTGGAAACTCTGCAGTCAGTTGAGTCTATTCTATTAATTATTGAAAAAGGGGATTCCTTCAAATAAAAAACTGAGAATAAGGAACATAAATGTTCCTAATCTCTGTTCCTGAGATATGCTTGTGTGATATAAAAAGCTGTCCATAAATGATATACTTTTTAACAGCACATATATCTTCATGCATAAGGGAAAAACTATAACATCTCTGCAGGTCTAGATTTAACATCTAGCCTGATTGTTATCAGTAATTAATATAAATATTAATTACCTGTCTCGTGGTTTCTTTCTTCCAGCTGACGAGGGTATATGTCCCGTTCACCTTCTCACTGGGCATCAGTCACCTGTAAAAAGACACAGGTATGATAACATGTTCCTGATACATGCTACAGATGCTAATATACATATCACACCCTAGGGTCAGAACTACTTATCTCAGGAATTATGAAACAGCATAAGAAAAAGGGACACATTGAGATCTAGATAATTTTGTTCCATAAAATAAATTGGATATTTTTTATTTCTTTTTTATAAAATATGTTATCTAAAATTTTTATATCATATACAACAGTTAATCATGTAATGGAAATGTATGCCTTTTAATTTTGAAATGGGGGGGGACGAGTTGAATTATTTTATGAAATGTTTTATGCCTCCCAACAGTATGCTGATAGTATTACTTATTATTTTATCGACCGTTTCTTTTCTTTGTACTTTTTAAACTAATCCTGTAAGAGGGCGTTTACCAGCGATCTTCAGATCGCTAATATAATACACTGCACTGGTATTATAGTGCAGTATATTATGCCTTTCAGCCTTATGCCTTGTGTTGGGTTATCTTTTTTTATATTTTTTGGAAAAAGTTTCATAAAAATGTGAAAATTAACACACATGTTCATGATCACTTTCTGTCCCTCTATTGATCACCAGAATTGGGGGCCATATTGGATTGCGCAATTTTCTGCAAACATAGTTTTCTCTAAAAGAACTGGTCAGAACCGTGCAAAAATTAGCACATATGTTTGTCATTACTTTCTGTACCACAATTGATCACCAGATTTGGCGGACATAATTGATTGCGCAATATCCTGCATGCATAGTTTTTCTGAAATTACTGGTCAGAACAATATGAAAATTAGCACACATGTTCATTATCACTTTATCACATTTGCCTGGTTTGGCCGCCATATTGGATTGCGCAATATTTTGCAAGCATACTTTTCTCTTAAATAACTGGTCAGCACAATGTGAAAATTAGCACACATGACCACAATCACCTTCTCCACCATCAGGGGTCACAGCAGTTGTGTATTATAAACTGTCTGTGCAGCTTGGCCACCTGAATCGCTGCTTGAAGCTTTATTTTATTTTTTTTATTTACTTTTTATAATTATTGTATTTTCATAGAATTTCTGTCTTTCTATTTTTTTCTCTCCCATAACAGAGCAATTTTTCGCCACTGATCTGATCATTTCTATGAAACACTGCACTACTATTGTAGGGCAGTGTATTATGTCTCTCAGCATTATGCTGACAGGCAGTGTATGGTTATGGCTATCATTAGGAGTTTTTTATGGGGTTATAAAGTTTTTTGGGCATTTTTATATATTTATGTTTCTGTTTTCTTAATTGTATATTTGATACAAAAATGGTTTTAAAAGGGATGTTTTTGTGGAGGAGGAGTTTTAGTTTTTTTAAATTATTTTACTAACTTTGTTTTTTTTCTTATTAGTTTTAACTATTCACATTAAGGGACTTAAAGCAGCCATCTTTTGATAGCTCATATATTAATAGACTGCAGTAGTAAGACAGTGTCTTTTGCCTCTTGGCATTGTTCTAAAAGACACTGTATGGTTACGGTATTGTCAGTGGTTTCATTGTGGGGTTTTTTAAACATTTTTTTCACTAATTTAATATGTTTTTTGAGGGTGTCCTGTTTAATTCGCTAATTAACTTTTTAACTTTTTTTTGTTATTTTTATCCCATGAGAGGGCATTCACCACCAGCGATCTACTGATCACCCATATAATACATTGCACTAGTATTACAGTGCAGTGTATTATGGCTGTCAGCATTATGTTGACAGCCAACATGTTCCTGATACATGCTACAGATGCTACTATACATATCACACCCTAGGGCCAGAACTACTTATCTCAGAAATTATGAATCAGTATAAGAAAAAGGGACACATTGAGATCTAGATCATTTTGTTCCATAAAATAAATTGTATATTTTTTATTTCTTTTTTATAAAATATTTTATCTAAAATTTTTATATCATATACAACAGTTAATCATGTAATGAAAATGTACGCCTTTTAATTTTGAAATAGGGGGGGAAGAGTTGAATTATTTAATACATGTTTTATGCCTCCCAACATTATGCTAATGGTATTACTTATTATTTTATCAACCGTTTCTTTTCTTTATACTTTTTAAACTAATCCTGTAAGAGGGCGTTTACCAGCGATCTTCAGATCGCTCATATAATACACTGCACTGGTATTATAGTGAAGTATATTATGCCTTTCAGCCTTATGCTGACTGGCAATGTTTAGTTATGGCTAATGTGAGGGGGGTTTTGGATTATCTTTTTTATATTTTTTGGGTAATTTTTTTCAGAAAAATGTGAAAATGAACACACATGTTCGTGATCACTTCCTATACCACTATTGATCACCAGAATCGGAGGCCATATTGGATTACGCAATTTTCTGCAAACATAGTTTTCTCTAAATGAACTGGTCAGAACTATGCAAAAATTGGCATACATGTTTGTCATCACTTTCTGTACCACAATTGGTCACCAGATTTGGCGGCCATATTTGATTGTGCAATATCCTGCATGCATAGCTTTCTCTAAAATTACTGATCAGAACAATATGAAAATTAGCACATATATTCGTGATCACTTTCTGTACCACTATTGAACACCAGAATTGGAGGCCATATTGGATTGTGCAATTTTCTGCAAACATAGATTTCTGTAAAAGAACTAATGAGAACCGTGCAAAAATTAGCACACATGTTTGTCACCACTTTCTGTACCACAATTGATCACCAGATTTGGTGGACATAATTGATTGCGCAATATCCTGCATGCATAGTTTTTTCTGAAATTACTGGTCAGAATAATACGAAAATTAGCACACATGTTTATTATCACTTTCTCTACCAGATTTGCATGGTTTGGCCGCCATATTGGATTATGCAATATTTTGCAAGCATACTTTTCTCTTAAATAACTGGTCAGCATAATGTGAAAATTAGCACACATGTCCACGATCACCTTCTCCACCATCAGGGGTCACAGCAATCGTGTATTATAAACTGTCTGTGCAGCTTGGCCACATGAATCGCTGCTTGAAGCTTTATTTTATTTTTTTAATTTACTTTTTATAATTATTGTATTTTCATAGAATTTCTTACTTTCTATATTTTTCTTTCCCATAAAAGAGCAATTTTTCACCACTGATCTGATCGCTTCTATGAAACACTGCACTACTATTGTAGTCCAGTGTATTATGTCTCTCAGCATTATGCTGACAGGCAGTGTATGGTTATGGCTACCATTAGGAGCTTTTTATGGGGTTATAAAGTTTTTGGGGCATTTTTATATATTTATTTTTCTGTTTTCTTAATTTTATATTTGATACAAAAATTGTTATAAAAGGGATCTTTTTGTGCAGGCGGAGTTTTAGTTTTTTTTATATTATTTTACTTACCTTGTTTTTTTTCTTATTAGTTTTAACTATTCACAATAAGGGACTTTAAGCAGCCATCTTTTGATAGCTCATATATTAATAGACTGCAGTAGTAAGACAGTGTCTTTTGCCGCTTGGCATTGTTCTAAAAGACAATGTATGGTTACGGTTGTCAGTGGTTTTATTGTGTTTTTCTTTTTTATTTCTCTTTTTTAATATGTTTTTGAGGGTGTTCTGTTTAATTTGTTTATTTACTTTTTAACTTTTTTTGTTAGTTTTATCCCATGAGAGGGCATTCACCAGCGATCTACTGATCACCCATATAATACATTGCACTAGTATTACAGTACAGTGTATTATGGCTGTCAGCATTGCTTAATTATGGCGAAAGTGAGGGGAGGGTTGGGTAATTTTTTATATTTTTGGGGTTATTTTTAATACCTTTTTATATATATATTTTTGTAGGGGTTGGGTGGGGGTTAATTATTTTATAAATTGTTTATTTTTAAGTTTTTAATTTTTTTTTTTTTTAGATAGGATCCATGCAGAATATATTGCCATATATGGGGCGGCAATGCACCTGTGGAACCTCCGGCAATAGTTGTTCCAGCTGGAAATTCCTCTGTTTGATCCTAGCCTTTAATTTTTATAAATGGGATTTTTAACAGAGATCTTCAGATCGCTTACATAATACACTGCCCTAGTATTAAAGTGCAGTTTATTATACCCTTCAGCATTATGTTAAAAGGCTATATATTATTATGGTTATAGTCTTTGGCTATAATTATATATTTGAATAAAACATTTTTTTAATTTTTCTTTATTTAGTACAGTTAAGACCTAAATCTGCAGTCAGCCAGCCCCCTTTCTAAATTAAACTTGTAAACTCTGCAGTCAGTTGAGTCTATTCTATTGATTATTAAAAAAGGGGATTCCTACAAATAAAAAAACAGAATAAGGATCATAAATGTTCCTAATCTCTGTACCTGAGATATGCTTGTGTTATATAAGAAGCTGTCCATAAACGATATACTAATTAGCAACACATATATCTTCATGTATAAGGGAGAGACTATGAAATCTCTGCAGGTCTAGATTTTAAATCTAGCCTGATTGTTATCAGTAATTAATATAAATATTAATTACCTGTCTCGTGGTTCCTTTCTTCAAGCTGACAAGGGTATATGTCCCGTTCACCTTCTCACTAGGCATCAGTCAACTGTAAAAAGACACCGGTATGATAATGTGTTCCTGATACATGGTACAGACGCTACTATATATATCTATATATATATCACACCCTAGGGCCAGAACTACTTATCTCAGGAATTATGAATCAGCATAAGAAAAAGGGACACATTGAGATTTAGATCATTTTGTTCCATAAAATAAATTGTACATTTTTTTATTTCTTTTTTATAAAATATTTTATCTAAAATGTTTATATCATATCTAACAGTTAATTATGTAATGGAAAAGTATGCCTTTTAATGTTGAAATGGGGGGAACGAGTTGAATAATTTTATTAAATGTTTTATGCCTCCCAACATTATACTGATGGTATTACTTATTATTTTATCGACCGTTTCTTTTCTTTGTACTTTTTAAACTAATCCTGTAAGAGGGCGTTTACCAGCGATCTTCAGATGTCTCATATAATACACTGCACTGGTATTATAATGAAGTATATTATGCCTTTCAGCCTTACGCTGACAGGCAATGTTTAGTTATGGTTAATGTGAGGGGGGTTTTGGATTATCTTTTTTATATTTTTTGGGTAATTTTTCAGAAAAATTTGAAAATGAACACACATGTTCGTGATCCCTTCCTGTACCACTATTGATCACCACAATTGGAGGCCATATTGGATTGTGCAATTTTCTGCAAACTTAGTTTTCTCTAAAAGATCTGGTCAGAACTGTGCAAAAATTAGCATACATGTTTGTGATCACTTTCTGTACCACAATTGAGCACCAGATTTGGCGGCCATATTTGATTGCACAATATCCTGCATTCATATTTTTCTCTGAAATTACTGGTCTGAACAATATGAAAATTTGCACACAAGCTCATGATCACTTTCTGTACCACTATTGATCCCCAGAACAGAATTGGGGGCCATATTGGATTGCGCAATATTCTGCAAACAGAGTTTTCTCTAAAAGAACTGGTCAGAACCGTGCAAAAATTAGCACACATTTGTCATCACTTTCTGTACCACAATTGATAACCAGATTTGGTGGACATAATTGATTGCGCAATATCCTGCATGCATAGTTTTTTCTGAAATTACTGCTCAGAACAATATGAAAATTAGCACACACGTTCATTATCACTTTCTTTACCACATTTGCATGGTTTGGCCGCCATATTGGATTATGCAATATTTTGCAAGCATACTTTTCTCTTAAATAACTGGTCAGCACAATGTGAAAATTAGCACACATGTCCATGATCACCTTCTCCACCATCAGGGGTCACAGCAATCGTGTGTTTTAAACCGTCTGTGCAGCTTGGCCACCTGTATCGCTGCTTGCAGCTATATTTTTTCTATTTTATTTACTTTTTATAATTATTGTTTATTTATAGAATTTCTGCCTTTCTATTTCCGTCTTTCCCATAAAAGAGCAACTTTTCACCACTGATCTGATCGCTTCTATGAAACACTGCATTACTTTTGTAGTGCGGTGTATTATGTCTCTCAGCATAATGCTGATAGGCAGCGTATGGTTATGGCTATCATTAGGAGTTTTTTATGGGGTTATAAAGTTTTTATGGCATTTTTATATATTTATTTTTCTGTTTTCTTAAATTTATATTTGATACAAAAATGGTTTTAAAAGGGATGTTTTTGTGGAGGCGGAGTTTTAGTTTTTTTAAATTATTTTACTAACCTTGTTTTTTTTCTTATTAGTTTTAACTATTCACATTAAGGGACTTAAAGCAGCCATCTTTTGATGGCTCATATATTAATAGACTGCAGTAGTGAGAGAGTGTCTTATGTCTCTTGGAATTGTTCTAAAAGACAATGTATGGTTACGGTATTGTCAGTGATTTTATTGTGGGGGTTTTAAAAAACAAAATATAATCTTTTTTAATATGTTTTTGAGGATATTCTGTTTAATTAGTTTATTTACTTTTTAACTTTTTTTGTTATTTTTATCCCATGAGAGGGCATTCACCAGCGATCTACTGATCACCCATATAATACAATGCACTAGTATTACAGTGCAGTGTATTATGGCTGTCAGCATTATGTTGACAGCCACTGCTTAATTATGGCAAAAGTGAGGGGAGGGTTGGGTTATTTTTTATATTTTTGGGGTTATTTTTAATACCTTTTTCATATTTTTATATATATTTTTGTAGGGGTTGGGTGGGGGTTAATTATTTTATAAATTGTTTATTTTTAACTTTTTATTTTTTTAGATAGGATCCATGCAGAATATATTGCCATCTATGGTGCGGCAATGCACCTGTGGAACCTCTGGCAATAGTTATTCCAGCTGGAAATTCCTCAGTTTGATCCTAGCCTTTAATTTTGATCAATGGGACTTTTAACAGAGATCTTCAGATTGCTTACATAATACACTGCACTAGTATTAAAGTGCAGTTTAATATGCCCTTCAGCATTATGTTAAAAGAGTATGTATTTTTGTGGTTATAGTCTTTGGCTATAATTAGATATTTGAATAAAAAAAATGTAAATTTTTCTTTATTTAGTACAGTTAAGACCTACATCTGCAGTCAGTCAGCCCACTTTCTAAAGTAAACTTGTAAACTCTGCAGTCTGTTGAGTCTGTTCTATTGATTATTAAAAAAGGGGATTCCTACAAATGAAAAAACAGAGAATAAGGATCATAAATGCTCCTAATCTCTGTACCTGAGATATGCTTGTGTTATATAAAAAGCTGTCCATAAACGATATACTTATTAGCAACACATATATCTTCATGTATAAGGGAGAGACTATAAAATCTCTGCAGGTCTAGATTTTAAATCTAGCCTGATTGTTATCAGTAATTAATATAAATATTAATTACCTGTCTCGTAGTTCCTTTCTTCAAGCTGACGAGGGTATATGTCCCGTTCACCTTCTCACTGGGCATCAGTCCCCTGTAAAAAGACACAGGTATGATAACATGTTCCTGATACATGCTACAGACGCTACTATATATATCTATATATATCACACCCTAGGGCCAGAACTACTTATCTCAGGAATTATGAATCAGCATAAGAAAAAGGGACACATTGAGATTTAGATCATTTTGTTCCATAAAATAAATTGTACATTTTTTATTTCTTTTTTATAAAATATTTTATCTAAAATGTTTATATCATATCTAACACTTATGGAGATGTATGCCTTTTAATGTTGAAATGGGGGGGACGAGTTGAATAATTGTATTAAATGTTTTATGCCTCCCAACATTATGCTGATGGTATTACTTATTATTTTAGCGACCGTTTCTTTTCTTTGTACTTTTTAAACTAATCCTGTAAGAGGGTGTTTACCAGCGATCTTCAGATGTCTTATATAATACACTGCACTGGTATTATAGTGAAGTATATTATGCCTTTCAGCCTTATGCTGACAGGCAATGTTTAGTTATGGCTAATGTGAGGGGGGTTTTGGATTATCTTTTTTAGATTTTTTGGGTAATTTTTCAGAAAAATCTGAAAATGAACACACATGTTCATGATCACTTCCTGTACCACTATTGATCACCAGAATTGGAGGCCATATTGGATTGCGCAATTTTCTGCAAACTTATTTTCTCAAAAAGAACTGGTCAGAACTGTGCAAAAATTAGCATACATGTTTGTGATCACTTTCTGTACCACTATTGATCACCAGATTTGGCGGCAATATTTGATTGCGCAATATCCTGCATGCATAGTTTTCTCTGAAATTACTGGTCTGAACAATATGAAAATTAGCACACATACTAATGATCACTTTCTGTACCACTATTGATCACCAGAATTGGGGGCCATATTGGATTGCACAATTTTCTGCAAACAGAGTTTTCTCTAAAAGGACTGGTCAGAACCGTGCAAAAATTAGCACACATGTTTATCATCACTTTCTGTACCACAATTGATCACCAGATTTGGTGGACATAGTTGATTGCGCAATATCCTGCATCCATAGTTTTTTCTGAAATTTCTGGAATTATTTCAGAACAATATGAAAATTAGCATACATGTTCATTATCACTTTCTTTACCACATTTGCATAGTTTGGCCGCCATATTGGATTGAGCAATATTTTGCAAGCATACTTTTCTCTTAAATAACTGGTCAGCACAATGTGAAAATTAGCACACATGTCCATGATCACCTTCTCCACCATCAGGGGTCACAGCAATCGTGTGTTTTAAACCGTCTGTGCAGCTTGGCCACCTGTATCGCTGCTTGCAGCTATATTTTTTTTATTTTATGTAATTTTTATAATTATTGTTTATTTATAGAATTTCTGCCTTTCTATTTCCGTCTTTCCCATAAAAGAGCAACTTTTCACCACTGATCTGATCGCTTCTATGAAACACTGCATTACTTTTGTAGTGCGGTGTATTATGTCTCTCAGCATTATGCTGATAGGCAGCGTATGGTTATGGCTATCATTAGGAGTTTTTTATGGGGTTATAAAGTTTTTATGGCATTTTTATATATTTATTTTTCTGTTTTCTTAAATTTATATTTGATACAAAAATGGTTTTTAAAAGGGATGTTTTTGTGGAGGCGGAGTTTTAGTTTTTAAAAATTATTTTACTAACCTTGTTTTTTTTCTTATTAGTTTTAACTATTCACATTAAGGGACTTAAAGCAGCCATCTTTTGATGGCTCATATATTAATAGACTGCAGTAGTGAGACAGTGTCTTATGTCTCTTGGAATTGTTCTAAAAGACAATGAATGGTTACGGTATTGTCAGTGATTTTATTGTGGGGGTTTTAAAAAACAAAATATAATCTTTTTTAATATGTTTTTGAGGATATTCTGTTTAATTAGTTTATTTACTTTTTAACTTTTTTTGTTATTTTTATCCCATGAGAGGGCATTCACCAGCGATCTACTGATCACCCATATAATACAATGCACTAGTATTACAGTGCAGTGTATTATGGCTGTCAGCATTATGTTGACAGCCACTGCTTAATTATGGCAAAAGTGAGGGGAGGGTTTGGTTATTTTTTATATTTTTGGGGTTATTTTTAATACCTTTTTCATATTTTTATATATATTTTTGTAGGGGTTGGGTGGGGGTTAATTATTTTATAAATTGTTTATTTTTAACTTTTTATTTTTTTAGATAGGATCCATGCAGAATATATTGCCATCTATGGTGCGGCAATGCACCTGTGGAACCTCTGGCAATAGTTATTCCAGCTGGAAATTCCTCAGTTTGATCCTAGGCTTTAATTTTGATAAATGGGACTTTTAACAGAGATCTTCAGATTGCTTACATAATACATTGCACTAGTATTAAAGTGCAGTTTAATATGCCCTTCAGCATTATGTTAAAAGAGTATGTATTTTTGTGGTTATAGTCTTTGGCTATAATTATATATTTGAATAAAAAAAATGTTAATTTTTCTTTATTTAGTACAGTTAAGACCTACATCTGCAGTCAGTCAGCCCACTTTCTAAAGTAAACTTGTAAACTCTGCAGTCTGTTGAGTCTGTTCTATTGATTATTAAAAAAGGGGATTCCTACAAATGAAAAAACAGAGAATAAGGATCATAAATGCTCCTAATCTCTGTACCTGAGATATGCTTGTGTTATATAAAAAGCTGTCCATAAACGATATACTTATTAGCAACACATATATCTTCATGTATAAGGGAGAGACTATAAAATCTCTGCAGGTCTAGATTTTAAATCTAGCCTGATTGTTATCAGTAATTAATATAAATATTAATTACCTGTCTCGTGGTTCCTTTCTTCAAGCTGACGAGGGTATATGTCCCGTTCACCTTCTCACTGGGCATCAGTCCCCTGTAAAAAGACACAGGTATGATAACATGTTCCTGATACATGCTACAGACGCTACTATATATATCTATATATATCACACCCTAGGGCCAGAACTACTTATCTCAGGAATTATGAATCAGCATAAGAAAAAGGGACACATTGACATTTAGATCATTTTGTTCCATAAAATAAATTGTACATTTTTTATTTCTTTTTTATAAAATATTTTATCTAAAATGTTTATATCATATCTAACACTTATGGAGATGTATGCCTTTTAATGTTGAAATGGGGACGACGAGTTGAATAATTTTATTAAATGTTTTATGCCTCCCAACATTATGCTGATGGTATTACTTATTATTTTAGCGACCGTTTCTTTTCTTTGTACTTTTTAAACTAATCCTGTAAGAGGGTGTTTACCAGCGATCTTCAGATGTCTTATATAATACACTGCACTGGTATTATAGTGAAGTATATTATGCCTTTCAGCCTTATGCTGACAGGCAATGTTTAGTTATGGCTAATGTGAGGGGGGTTTTGGATTATCTTTTTTGGGTAATTTTTCAGAAAAATCTGAAAATGAACACACATGTTCATGATCACTTCCTGTACCACTATTGATCACCAGAATTGGAGGCCATATTGGATTGCGCAATTTTCTGCAAACTTATTTTCTCAAAAAGAACTGGTCAGAACTGTGCAAAAATTAGCATACATGTTTGTGATCACTTTCTGTACCACTATTGATCACCAGATTTGGCGGCGATATTTGATTGCGCAATATCCTGCATGCATAGTTTTCTCTGAAATTACTGGTCTGAACAATATGAAAATTAGCACACATACTAATGATCACTTTCTGTACCACTATTGATCACCAGAATTGGGGGCCATATTGGATTGCACAATTTTCTGCAAACAGAGTTTTCTCTAAAAGGACTGGTCAGAATCGTGCAAAAATTAGCACACATGTTTATCATCACTTTCTGTACCACAATTGATCATCAGATTTGGTGGACATAGTTGATTGCGCAATATCCTGCATCCATAGTTTTTTCTGAAATTTCTGGAATTATTTCAGAACAATATGAAAATTAGCATACATGTTCATTATCACTTTCTTTACAACATTTGCATGGTTTGGCCGCCTTATTGGATTGAGCAATATTTTGCAAGCATACTTTTCTCTTAAATAACTGGTCAGCTCAATGTGAAAATTAGCACACATGTCCACGATCACCTTCTCCACCATCAGGGGTCACAGCAATCGTGTGTTTTAAACCGTCTGTGCAGCTTGGCCACCTGTACTGCTGCTTGCAGCTATATTTTGTTTTTTTTATTTACTTTTTATAATTATTGTTTTTTTATAGAATTTCTGCCTTTCTATTTTCGTCTTTCCCATAAAAGAGCAACTTTTCACCACTGATCTCATTGTTTCTATGAAAAACTGCACTACTATTGTAGTGCAGTGTATTATGTCTCTCAGCATTATGCTGACAGGCAGTGTATGGTTTTGGCTACCATTAGGAGCTTTTTATGGGGGTATAAAGTTTTTTGGGCATTTTTATATATTTATTTTTCTGTTTTCTTAATTTTATATTTGATACAAACATTTTTTAAAAGGGATCTTTTTGTGGAGGCTGAGTTTTAGTTTTTTTATATTATTTTGCTAACCTTGTTTTTTTTCTTATTAGTTTTAACTATTCACATCAAGGGACTTAAAGCAGCCATCTTTTGATAGCTCATATATTAATAGACTGCAGTAGTAAGACAGTGTCTTTTGCCTCTTGGCATTGATCTAAAAGACAATGTATGGTTACGGTTGTCAGTGGTTTTATTGTGTTTTTTTATTTCTCTTTTTTAATATGTTTTTAGGGTGTTCTGTTTAATTTGTTTATTTACTTTTTAACTTTTTTGTTATTTTTATCCCATGAGAGGGCATTCACCAGCGATCTACTGATCACCCATATAATATATTGCACTAGTATTACAGTGCAGTGTATTATGGCTGTCAGCCTTATGTTGACAGCCAATGCTTAATTATGGCGAAAGTGAGGGGAGGGTTGGGTTATTTTTTATAATTTTGGGGTTATCTTTAATACCTTTTTTACATATATTTTTGTAGGGGTTGGGTGGGGGTTAATTATTTTATAAATTGTTTATTTTTAAGTTTTTTATTTTATTTTTTTTAGATAGGATCCATGCACAATATATTGCCATCTATGGGGCGGCAATGCACCTGTGGAACCTCCGGCAATAGTTATTCCAACTGGAAATTCCTCAGTTTGATCCTAGCCTTAAATTTTTATAAATGAGACTTTTAACAGAGATCTTCAGATCGCTTACATAATACACTGCACTAGTATCAAAGTGCAGTTTATTATGCCCTTCAGCATTATGTTAAAAGGCTATATATTATTATGATTATAGTCTTTGGCTATAATTATATATTTGAATAAAACATTTTTTAATTTTTCTTTATTTAGTACAGTTAAGACCTAAATCTGCAGTCAGTCAGCCCCTTTCTAAAGTAAACGTGTAAACTCTGCAGTCAGTTGAGTCTATTCTATTGATTATTAAAAAAAGGGGATTCCTACAAATAAAAAAACAGAGAATAAGGATCATAAATGTTCTTAATCTCTGTACCTGAGATATGCTTCTGTCATATATGAAGCTGTCCATAAACGATATACTTATTAGCAACACATATATCTTCATGTAAGGGAGAGACTATAAAATCTCTGCAGGTCTAGATTTTAAATCTAGCCTGATTGTTATCAGTAATTAATATAAATATTAATTACCTGTCTCGTGGTTCCTTTCCTCCAGCTGACGAGTGTATATGTCACGTTCACCTTCTCACTGGGCATCAGTCATCTGTAAAAAGACACAGGTATGATAACATATTCCTGATACATGCTACAGACGCTACTATATATATCACACCCTAGGGCCAGAACTACTTATCTCAGAAATTATGAATAAGCATAAGAAAAAGGGACACATTGAGATCTAGATCATTTTGTTCTATAAAATAAATTGGATATTTTTAATTCATTTTTTATAAAATATTTTATCTAAAAATTTTTTATCATATAAAACAGTTAATCATGTATTGGAAATGTACGCCTTTTATTTTTGAAATGGGGGGACGAGTTGAATTATTTAATAAATGTTTTATGCCTCCCAACATTATGCTGATGGTATTACTTATTACTTTATCAACCGTTTCTTTTCTTTGTACTTTTTAAAGTAATCCTGTAAGAGGGCGTTTACCAGCGATCTTCAGATCGATCATATAATACACTGCACTGGTATTATAGTGAAGTATATTATGCCTTTCAGCCTTATGCTGACAGGCAATGTTTAGTTATGGCTAATGTGAGGGGGGTTTTGGATTATTTTTTAAATATTTTTGGGTAATTTTTTTCAGAAAAATGTGAAAATTAACACACATGTTCGTGATCACTTCCTGTACCATTATTGATCACCAGAATTGGAGGCCATAGTGGATTGCGCAATTTTCTGCAAACATAGTTTTCTCTAAAAGAACTGGTCAGAACTGTGCAAAAATTAGCATACATGTTTGTCACCACTTTCTGTACCACAATTGAGCACCAGATTTGGCGGCCATATTTGATTGCGCAATATCCTGCATGCATAGTTTTCTCTGAAATTACTGGTCAGAACAATATGAAAATTAGCACACATGTTCGTGATCACTTTCTGTACCACTATTGATCACCAGAATTGGGGGCCATATTGGATTGCGCAATTTTCTGCAAACATCATTTTCTCTAAAAGAACTGGTCAGAACCGTGCAAAAAAAAATTAGCACACATTTGTCATCACTTTCTGTACCACAATTGATAACCAGATTTGGTGGACATAATTGATTGCGCAATATCCTGCATGCATAGTTTTTTCTGAAATTACTGCTCAGAACAATATGAAAATTAGCACACTCGTTCATTATCACTTTCTTTACCACATTTGCATGGTTTGGCCGCCATATTGGATTATGCAATATTTTGCAAGCATACTTTTCTCTTAAATAACTGGTCAGCACAATGTGAAAATTAGCACACATGTCCACGATCACCTTCTCCACCATCAGGGGTCACAGCAATCATGTGTTTTAAACCGTCTGTGCAGCTTGGCCACCTGTATCGCTGCTTGCAGCTATATTTTTTGTTTTTTTATTTACTTTTTATAATTATTGTTTCTTTATAGAATTTCTGCCTTTCTATTTCCGTCTTTCCCATAAAAGAGCAACTTTTCACCACTGATCTGATCGCTTCTATGAAACACTGCATTACTTTTGTAGTGCAGTGTATTATGTCTCTCAGCATTATGCTGATAGGCAGCGTATGGTTATGGCTATCATTAGGGGTTTTTTATGGGGTTATAAAGTTTCTTAAATTTATATTTGATACAAAAATGGTTTTAAAAGGGATGTTTTTGTGGAGGCGGAGTTTTAGTTTTTTTAAATTATTTTACTAACCTTGTTTTTTTTTCTTATTAGTTTTAACTATTCACATTAAGGGACTTAAAGCAGCCATCTTTTGATAGCTCATATATTCATAGACTGCAATAGTGAGACAGTGTCTTGTGCCTCTTGGAATTGTTCTAAAAGACAATGTATGGTTACGGTATTGTCAGTGATTTTATTGTGGGGGTTTTAAAAAACAAAATATCATCTTTTTTAATATGTTTTTGAGGATATTCTGTTTAATTAGTTTATTTACTTTTTAACTTTTTTTGTTATTTTTATCCCATGAGAGGGCATTCACCAGCGATCTACTGATCACCCATATAATACAATGCACTAGTATTACAGTGCAGTGTATTATGGCTGTCAGCATTATGTTGACAGCCACTGCTTAATTATGGCAAAAGTGAGGGGAGGGTTGGGTTATTTTTTTATATTTTTGGGGTTACTTTTAATACCTTTTTCATATTTTTATATATATTTTTGTAGGGGTTGGGTGGGGGTTAATTATTTTATAAATTGTTTATTTTTAACTTTTAATTTTTTTAGATAAGATCCATGCAGAATATATTGCCATCTATGGTGCGGCAATGCACCTGTGGAACCTCTGGCAATAGTTATTCCAGCTGGAAATTCCTCAGTTTGATCCTAGCCTTTAATTTTGATAAATGGGACTTTTAACAGAGATCTTCAGATTGCTTACATAATACACTGCACTAGTATTAAAGTGCAGTTTAATATGCCCTTCAGCATTATGTTAAAAGGCTATGTATTTTTGTGGTTATAGTCTTTGGCTATAATTATATATTTGAATAAAAAAATGAAAATTTTTCTTTATTTAGTACAGTTAAGACCTACATCTGCAGTCAGTCAGCCCACTTTCTAAAGTAAACTTGTAAACTCTGAAGTCTGTTGAGTCTGTTCTATTGATTATTAAAAAAAAGGGGATTCCTACAAATGAAAAAACAGAGAATAAGGATCATAAATGCTCCTAATCTCTGTACCTGAGATATGCTTGTGTTATATAAAAAGCTGTCCATAAACGAAATACTTATTAGCAACACATATATCTTCATGTATAAGGGAGAGACTATAAAATCTCTGCAGGTCTAGATTTTAAATCTAGCCTGATTGTTATCAGTAATTAATATAAATATTAATTACCTGTCTCGTGGTTCCTTTCTTCAAGCTGACGAGGGTATATGTCCCGTTCACCTTCTCACTGGGCATCAGTCCCCTGTAAAAAGACACAGGTATGATAACATGTTCCTGATACATGCTACAGACGCTACTATATATATCTATATATATCACACCCTAGGGCCAGAACTACTTATCTCAGGAATTATGAATCAGCATAAGAAAAAGGGACACATTGAGATTTAGATCATTTTGTTCCATAAAATAAATTGTACATTTTTTATTTCTTTTTTATAAAATATTTTATCTAAAATGTTTATATCATATCTAACACTTATGGAGATGTATGCCTTTTAATGTTGAAATGGGGGGGGGGGACGAGTTGAATAATTTTATTAAATGTTTTATGCCTCCCAACATTATGCTGATGGTATTACTTATTATTTTAGCGACCGTTTCTTTTCTTTGTACTTTTTAAACTAATCCTGTAAGAGGGTGTTTACCAGCGATCTTCAGATGTCTTATATAATACACTGCACTGGTATTATAGTGAAGTATATTATGCCTTTCAGCCTTCTGCTGACAGGCAATGTTTAGTTATGGCTAATGTGAGGGGGGTTTTGGATTATCTTTTTTAGATTTTTTGGGTAATTTTTCAGAAAAATCTGAAAATGAACACACATGTTCATGATCACTTCCTGTACCACTATTGATCACCAGAATTGGAGGCCATATTGGATTGCGCAATTTTCTGCAAACTTATTTTCTCAAAAAGAACTGGTCAGAACTGTGCAAAAATTAGCATACATGTTTGTGATCACTTTCTGTACCACTATTGATCACCAGATTTGGCGGCGATATTTGATTGCGCAATATCCTGCATGCATAGTTTTCTCTGAAATTACTGGTCTGAACAATATGAAAATTAGCACACATACTAATGATCACTTTCTGTACCACTATTGATCACCAGAATTGGGGGCCATATTGGATTGCACAATTTTCTGCAAACAGAGTTTTCTCTAAAAGGACTGGTCAGAACCGTGCAAAAATTAGCACACATGTTTATCATCACTTTCTGTACCACAATTGATCACCAGATTTGGTGGACATAGTTGATTGCGCAATATCCTGCATCCATAGTTTTTTCTGAAATTTCTGGAATTATTTCAGAACAATATGAAAATTAGCATACATGTTCATTATCACTTTCTTTACAACATTTGCATGGTTTGGCCGCCTTATTGGATTGAGCAATATTTTGCAAGCATACTTTTCTCTTAAATAACTGGTCAGCTCAATGTGAAAATTAGCACACATGTCCACGATCACCTTCTCCACCATCAGGGGTCACAGCAATCGTGTGTTTTAAACCGTCTGTGGAGCTTGGCCACCTGTATTGCTGCTTGCAGCTATATTTTGTTTTTTTTATTTACTTTTTATAATTATTGTTTTTTTTATAGAATTTCTGCCTTTCTATTTTCGTCTTTCCCATAAAAGAGCAACTTTTCACCACTGATCTCATTGTTTCTATGAAAAACTGCACTACTATTGTAGTGCAGTGTATTATGTCTCTCAGCATTATGCTGACAGGCAGTGTATGGTTATGGCTACCATTAGGAGCTTTTTATGGGGTTATAAAGTTTTTTGGGCATTTTTATATATTTATTTTTCTGTTTTCTTAATTTTATATTTGATACAAACATTTTTTAAAAGGGATCTTTTTGTGGAGGCTGAGTTTTAGTTTTTTTATATTATTTTGCTAACCTTGTTTTTTTCCTTATTAGTTTTAACTATTCACATTAAGGGACTTAAAGCAGCCATCTTTTGATAGCTCATATATTAATAGACTGCAGTAGTAAGACAGTGTCTTTTGCCTCTTGGCATTGTTCTAAAAGACAATGTATGGTTACGGTTGTCAGTGGTTTTATTGTGTTTTTTTTTTATTTCTCTTTTTTAATATGTTTTTAGGGTGTTCTGTTTAATTTGTTTATTTACTTTTTAACTTTTTTGTTATTTTTATCCCATGAGAGGGCATTCACCAGCGATCTACTGATCACCCATATAATATATTGCACTAGTATTACAGTGCAGTGTATTATGGCTGTCAGCCTTATGTTGACAGCCAATGCTTAATTATGGCGAAAGTGAGGGGAGGGTTGGGTTATTTTTTATAATTTTGGGGTTATCTTTAATACCTTTTTTACATATATTTTTGTAGGGGTTGGGTGGGGGTTAATTATTTTATAAATTGTTTATTTTTAAGTTTTTTATTTTATTTTTTTTAGATAGGATCCATGCACAATATATTGCCATCTATGGGGCGGCAATGCACCTGTGGAACCTCCGGCAATAGTTATTCCAACTGGAAATTCCTCAGTTTGATCCTAGCCTTAAATTTTTATAAATGAGACTTTTAACAGAGATCTTCAGATCGCTTACATAATACACTGCACTAGTATTAAAGTGCAGTTTATTATGCCCTTCAGCATTATGTTAAAAGGCTATATATTATTATGGTTATAGTCTTTGGCTATAATTATATATTTGAATAAAACATTTTTTAATTTTTCTTTATTTAGTACAGTTAAGACCTAAATCTGCAGTCAGTCAGCCCCCTTTCTAAAGTAAACGTGTAAACTCTGCAGTCAGTTGAGTCTATTCTATTGATTATTAAAAAAAGGGGATTCCTACAAATAAAAAAACAGAGAATAAGGATCATAAATGTTCTTAATCTCTGTACCTGAGATATGCTTCTGTCATATATGAAGCTGTCCATAAACGATATACTTATTAGCAACACATATATCTTCATGTATAAGGGAGAGACTATAAAATCTCTGCAGGTCTAGATTTTAAATCTAGCCTGATTGTTATCAGTAATTAATATAAATATTAATTACCTGTCTCGTGGTTCCTTTCCTCCAGCTGACGAGGGTATATGTCACGTTCACCTTCTCACTGGGCATCAGTCATCTGTAAAAAGACACAGGTATGATAACATATTCCTGATACATGCTACAGACGCTACTATATATATCACACCCTAGGGCCAGAACTACTTATCTCAGAAATTATGAATAAGCATAAGAAAAAGGGACACATTGAGATCTAGATCATTTTGTTCCATAAAATAAATTGGATATTTTTAATTTATTTTTTATAAAATATTTTATCTAAAAATTTTTTATCATATAAAACAGTTAATCATGTATTGGAAATGTACGCCTTTTATTTTTGAAATGGGGGGACGAGTTGAATTATTTAATAAATGTTTTATGCCTCCCAACATTATGCTGATGGTATTACTTATTACTTTATCAACCGTTTCTTTTCTTTGTACTTTTTAAAGTAATCCTGTAAGAGGGCGTTTACCAGCGATCTTCAGATCGATCATATAATACACTGCACTGGTATTATAGTGAAGTATATTATGCCTTTCAGCCTTATGCTGACAGGCAATGTTTAGTTATGGCTAATGTGAGGGGGGTTTTGGATTATTTTTTAAATATTTTTGGGTAATTTTTTTCAGAAAAATGTGAAAATTAACACACATGTTCGTGATCACTTCCTGTACCATTATTGATCACCAGAATTGGAGGCCATAGTGGATTGCGCAATTTTCTGCAAACATAGTTTTCTCTAAAAGAACTGGTCAGAACTATGCAAAAATTAGCATACATGTTTGTCACCACTTTCTGTACCACAATTGAGCACCAGATTTGGCGGCCATATTTGATTGCGCAATATCCTGCATGCATAGTTTTCTCTGAAATTACTGGTCAGAACAATATGAAAATTAGCACACATGTTCGTGATCACTTTCTGTACCACTATTGATCACCAGAATTGGAGGCCATATTGGATTGCGCAATTTTCTGCAAACTTATTTTCTCAAAAAGAACTGGTCAGAACTGTGCAAAAATTAGCATACATGTTTGTGATCACTTTCTGTACCACTATTGATCACCAGATTTGGCGGCGATATTTGATTGCGCAATATCCTGCATGCATAGTTTTCTCTGAAATTACTGGTCTGAACAATATGAAAATTAGCACACATTCTAATGATCACTTTCTGTACCACTATTGATCACCAGAATTGGGGGCCATATTGGATTGCACAATTTTCTGCAAACAGAGTTTTCTCTAAAAGGACTGGTCAGAACCGTGCAAAAATTAGCACACATGTTTATCATCACTTTCTGTACCACAGTTGATCACCAGATTTCGCGGACATAGTTGATTGCGCAATATCCTGCATCCATAGTTTTTTATGAAATTTCTGGAATTATTTCAGAACAATATGAAAATTAGCATACATGTTCATTATCACTTTCTTTACAACATTTGCATGGTTTGGCCGCCTTATTGGATTGAGCAATATTTTGCAAGCATACTTTTCTCTTAAATAACTGGTCAGCTCAATGTGAAAATTAGCACACATGTCCACGATAACCTTCTCCACCATCAGGGGTCACAGCAATCGTGTGTTTTAAACCGTCTGTGGAGCTTGGCCACCTGTATTGCTGCTTGCAGCTATATTTTGTTTTTTTTATTTACTTTTTATAATTATTGTTTTTTTATAGAATTTCTGCCTTTCTATTTTCGTCTTTCCCATAAAAGAGCAACTTTTCACCACTGATCTCATTGTTTCTATGAAAAACTGCACTACTATTGTAGTGCAGTGTATTATGTCTCTCAGCATTATGCTGACAGGCAGTGTATGGTTATGGCTACCATTAGGAGCTTTTTATGGGGTTATAAAGTTTTTTGGGCATTTTTATATATTTATTTTTCTGTTTTCTTAATTTTATATTTGATACAAACATTTTTTAAAAGGGATCTTTTTGTGGAGGCTGAGTTTTAGTTTTTTTATATTATTTTGCTAACCTTGTTTTTTTTCTTATTAGTTTTAACTATTCACATTAAGGGACTTAAAGCAGCCATCTTTTGATAGCTCATATATTAATAGACTGCAGTAGTAAGACAGTGTCTTTTGCCTCTTGGCATTGTTCTAAAAGACAATGTATGGTTACGGTTGTCAGTGGTTTTATTGTGTTTTTTTTTATTTCTCTTTTTTAATATGTTTTTAGGGTGTTCTGTTTAATTTGTTTATTTACTTTTTAACTTTTTTGTTATTTTTATCCCATGAGAGGGCATTCACCAGCGATCTACTGATCACCCATATAATATATTGCACTAGTATTACAGTGCAGTGTATTATGGCTGTCAGCCTTATGTTGACAGCCAATGCTTAATTATGGCGAAAGTGAGGGGAGGGTTGGGTTATTTTTTATAATTTTGGGGTTATCTTTAATACCTTTTTTACATATATTTTTGTAGGGGTTGGGTGGGGGTTAATTATTTTATAAATTGTTTATTTTTAAGTTTTTTATTTTATTTTTTTTAGATAGGATCCATGCACAATATATTGCCATCTATGGGGCGGCAATGCACCTGTGGAACCTCCGGCAATAGTTATTCCAACTGGAAATTCCTCAGTTTGATCCTAGCCTTAAATTTTTATAAATGAGACTTTTAACAGAGATCTTCAGATCGCTTACATAATACACTGCACTAGTATTAAAGTGCAGTTTATTATGCCCTTCAGCATTATGTTAAAAGGCTATATATTATTATGGTTATAGTCTTTGGCTATAATTATATATTTGAATAAAACATTTTTTAATTTTTCTTTATTTAGTACAGTTAAGACCTAAATCTGCAGTCAGTCAGCCCCCTTTCTAAAGTAAACGTGTAAACTCTGCAGTCAGTTGAGTCTATTCTATTGATTATTAAAAAAAGGGGATTCCTACAAATAAAAAAACAGAGAATAAGGATCATAAATGTTCTTAATCTCTGTACCTGAGATATGCTTCTGTCATATATGAAGCTGTCCATAAACGATATACTTATTAGCAACACATATATCTTCATGTATAAGGGAGAGACTATAAAATCTCTGCAGGTCTAGATTTTAAATCTAGCCTGATTGTTATCAGTAATTAATATAAATATTAATTACCTGTCTCGTGGTTCCTTTCCTCCAGCTGACGAGGGTATATGTCACGTTCACCTTCTCACTGGGCATCAGTCATCTGTAAAAAGACACAGGTATGATAACATATTCCTGATACATGCTACAGACGCTACTATATATATCACACCATAGGGCCAGAACTACTTATCTCAGAAATTATGAATAAGCATAAGAAAAAGGGACACATTGAGATCTAGATCATTTTGTTCCATAAAATAAATTGGATATTTTTAATTTATTTTTTATAAAATATTTTATCTAAAAATTTTTTATCATATAAAACAGTTAATCATGTATTGGAAATGTACGCCTTTTATTTTTGAAATGGGGGGACGAGTTGAATTATTTAATAAATGTTTTATGCCTCCCAACATTATGCTGATGGTATTACTTATTACTTTATCAACCGTTTCTTTTCTTTGTACTTTTTAAAGTAATCCTGTAAGAGGGCGTTTACCAGCGATCTTCAGATCGATCATATAATACACTGCACTGGTATTATAGTGAAGTATATTATGCCTTTCAGCCTTATGCTGACAGGCAATGTTTAGTT
Organism: Hyla sarda; assembly: GCF_029499605.1. Lineage (NCBI taxonomy): Eukaryota > Metazoa > Chordata > Amphibia > Anura > Hylidae > Hyla > Hyla sarda. The sequence goes on along the minus strand of NC_079190.1, from coordinate 266,242,838 downwards.
ATGGCTAATGTGAGGGGGGTTTTGGATTATTTTTTAAATATTTTTGGGTAATTTTTTTCAGAAAAATGTGAAAATTAACACACATGTTCGTGATCACTTCCTGTACCATTATTGATCACCAGAATTGGAGGCCATAGTGGATTGCGCAATTTTCTGCAAACATAGTTTTCTCTAAAAGAACTGGTCAGAACTGTGCAAAAATTAGCATACATGTTTGTCACCACTTTCTGTACCACAATTGAGCACCAGATTTGGCGGCCATATTTGATTGCGCAATATCCTGCATGCATAGTTTTCTCTGAAATTACTGGTCAGAACAATATGAAAATTAGCACACGTGTTCGTGATCACTTTCTGTACCACTATTGATCACCAGAATTGGGGGCCATATTGGATTGCGCAATTTTCTGCAAACATCATTTTCTCTAAAAGAACTGGTCAGAACCGTGCAAAAATTAGCACACATTTGTCATCACTTTCTGTACCACAATTGATAACCAGATTTGGTGGACATAATTGATTGCGCAATATCCTGCATGCATAGTTTTTTCTGAAATTACTGCTCAGAACAATATGAAAATTAGCACACTCGTTCATTATCACTTTCTTTACCACATTTGCATGGTTTGGCCGCCATATTGGATTATGCAATATTTTGCAAGCATACTTTTCTCTTAAATAACTGGTCAGCACAATGTGAAAATTAGCACACATGTCCATGATCACCTTCTCCACCATCAGGGGTCACAGCAATTGTGTGTTTTAAACCGTCTGTGCAGCTTGGCCACCTGTATCGCTGCTTGCAGCTATATTTTTTGTTTTTTATTTACTTTTTATAATTATTGTTTCTTTATAGAATTTCTGCCTTTCTATTTCCGTCTTTCCCATAAAAGAGCAACTTTTCACCACTGATCTGATCGCTTCTATGAAACACTGCATTACTTTTGTAGTGCAGTGTATTATGTCTCTCAGCATTATGCTGATAGGCAGCGTATGGTTATGGCTATCATTAGGGTTTTTTTATGGGGTTATAAAGTTTCTTAAATTTATATTTGATACAAAAATGGTTTTAAAAGGGATGTTTTTGTGGAGGCGGAGTTTTAGTTTTTTTAAATTATTTTACTAACCTTGTTTTTTTTTCTTATTAGTTTTAACTATTCACATTAAGGGACTTAAAGCAGCCATCTTTTGATAGCTCATATATTAATAGACTGCAATAGTGAGACAGTGTCTTATGCCTCTTGGAATTGTTCTAAAAGACAATGTATGGTTACGGTATTGTCAGTGATTTTATTGTGGGGGTTTTAAAAAACAAAATATAATCTTTTTTAATATGTTTTTGAGGATATTCTGTTTAATTAGTTTATTTACTTTTTAACTTTTTTTGTTATTTTTATCCCATGAGAGGGCATTCACCAGCGATCTACTGATCACCCATATAATACAATGCACTAGTATTACAGTGCAGTGTATTATGGCTGTCAGCATTATGTTGACAGCCACTGCTTAATTATGGCAAAAGTGAGGGGAGGGTTGGGTTATTTTTTTATATTTTTGGGGTTACTTTTAATACCTTTTTCATATTTTTATATATATTTTTGTAGGGGTTGGGTGGGGGTTAATTATTTTATAAATTGTTTATTTTTAACTTTTTATTTTTTTAGATAAGATCCATGCAGAATATATTGCCATCTATGGTGCGGCAATGCACCTGTGGAACCTCTGGCAATAGTTATTCCAGCTGGAAATTCCTCAGTTTGATCCTAGCCTTTAATTTTGATAAATGGGACTTTTAACAGAGATCTTCAGATTGCTTACATAATACACTGCACTAGTATTAAAGTGCAGTTTAATATGCCCTTCAGCATTATGTTAAAAGGCTATGTATTTTTGTGGTTATAGTCTTTGGCTATAATTATATATTTGAATAAAAAATGTAAATTTTTCTTTATTTAGTACAGTTAAGACCTACATCTGCAGTCAGTCAGCCCACTTTCTAAAGTAAACTTGTAAACTCTGCAGTCTGTTGAGTCTGTTCTATTGATTATTAAAAAAAGGGGATTCCTACAAATGAAAAAACAGAATAAGGATCATAAATGCTCCTAATCTCTGTACCTGAGATATGCTTGTGTTATATAAAAAGCTGTCCATAAACGATATACTTATTAGCAACACATATATCTTCATGTATAAGGGAGAGACTATAAAATCTCTGCAGGTCTAGATTTTAAATCTAGCCTGATTGTTATCAGTAATTAATATAAATATTAATTACCTGTCTCGTGGTTCCTTTCTTCAAGCTGACGAGGGTATATGTCCCGTTCACCTTCTCACTGGGCATCAGTCCCCTGTAAAAAGACACAGGTATGATAACATGTTCCTGATACATGCTACAGACGCTACTATATATATCTATATATATCACACCCTAGGGCCAGAACTACTTATCTCAGGAATTATGAATCAGCATAAGAAAAAGGGACACATTGAGATTTAGATCATTTTGTTCCATAAAATAAATTGTACATTTTTTATTTATTTTTTATAAAATATTTTATCTAAAATGTTTATATCATATCTAACACTTATGGAGATGTATGCCTTTTAATGTTGAAATGGGGGGGGGGGACGAGTTGAATAATTTTATTAAATGTTTTATGCCTCCCAACATTATGCTGATGGTATTACTTATTATTTTAGCGACCGTTTCTTTTCTTTGTACTTTTTAAACTAATCCTGTAAGAGGGTGTTTACCAGCGATCTTCAGATGTCTTATATAATACACTGCACTGGTATTATAGTGAAGTATATTATGCCTTTCAGCCTTATGCTGACAGGCAATGTTTAGTTATGGCTAATGTGAGGGGGGTTTTGGATTATCTTTTTTCGATTTTTTGGGTAATTTTTCAGAAAAATCTGAAAATGAACACACATGTTCATGATCACTTCCTGTACCACTATTGATCACCAGAATTGGAGGCCATATTGGATTGCGCAATTTTCTGCAAACTTATTTTCTCAAAAATAACTGGTCAGAACTGTGCAAAAATTAGCATACATGTTTGTGATCACTTTCTGTACCACTATTGATCACCAGATTTGGCGGCGATATTTGATTGCGCAATATCCTGCATGCATAGTTTTCTCTGAAATTACTGGTCTGAACAATATGAAAATTAGCACACATACTAATGATCACTTTCTGTACCACTATTGATCACCAGAATTGGGGGCCATATTGGATTGCACAATTTTCTGCAAACAGAGTTTTCTCTAAAAGGACTGGTCAGAATCGTGCAAAAATTAGCACACATGTTTATCATCACTTTCTGTACCACAATTGATCACCAGATTTGGTGGACATAGTTGATTGCGCAATATCCTGCATCCATAGTTTTTTCTGAAATTTCTGGAATTATTTCAGAACAATATGAAAATTAGCATACATGTTCATTATCACTTTCTTTACAACATTTGCATGGTTTGGCCACCTTATTGGATTGAGCAATATTTTGCAAGCATACTTTTCTCTTAAATAACTGGTCAGCTCAATGTGAAAATTAGCACACATGTCCACGATCACCTTCTCCACCATCAGGGGTCACAGCAATCGTGTGTTTTAAACTGTCTGTGCAGCTTGGCCACCTGTACTGCTGCTTGCAGCTATATTTTGTTTTTTTTATTTACTTTTTATAATTATTGTTTTTTTATAGAATTTCTGCCTTTCTATTTTCGTCTTTCCCATAAAAGAGCAACTTTTCACCACTGATCTCATTGTTTCTATGAAAAACTGTACTACTATTGTAGTGCAGTGTATTATGTCTCTCAGCATTATGCTGACAGGCAGTGTATGGTTATGGCTACCATTAGGAGCTTTTTATGGGGTTATAAAGTTTTTTGGGCATTTTTATATATTTATTTTTCTGTTTTCTTAATTTTATATTTGATACAAACATTTTTTAAAAGGGATCTTTTTGTGGAGGCTGAGTTTTAGTTTTTTTTATATTATTTTGCTAACCTTGTTTTTTTTCTTATTAGTTTTAACTATTCACATTAAGGGACTTAAAGCAGCCATCTTTTGATAGCTCATATATTAATAGACTGCAGTAGTAAGACAGTGTCTTTTGCCTCTTGGCATTGTTCTAAAAGACAATGTATGGTTACGGTTGTCAGTGGTTTTATTGTGTTTTTTTTTATTTCTCTTTTTTAATATGTTTTTAGGGTGTTCTGTTTAATTTGTTTATTTACTTTTTAACTTTTTTGTTATTTTTATCCCATGAGAGGGCATTCACCAGCGATCTACTGATCACCCATATAATATATTGCACTAGTATTATAGTGCAGTGTATTATGGCTGTCAGCCTTATGTTGACAGCCAATGCTTAATTATGGCGAAAGTGAGGGGAGGGTTGGGTTGTTTTTTATAATTTTGGGGTTATCTTTAATACCTTTTTTACATATATTTTTGTAGGGGTTGGGTGGGGGTTAATTATTTTATAAATTGTTTATTTTTAAGTTTTTTATTTTATTTTTTTTAGATAGGATCCATGCACAATATATTGCCATCTATGGGGCGGCAATGCACCTGTGGAACCTCCGGCAATAGTTATTCCAACTGGAAATTCCTCAGTTTGATCCTAGCCTTAAATTTTTATAAATGAGACTTTTAACAGAGATCTTCAGATCGCTTACATAATACACTGCACTAGTATTAAAGTGCAGTTTATTATGCCCTTCAGCATTATGTTAAAAGGCTATATATTATTATGGTTATAGTCTTTGGCTATAATTATATATTTGAATAAAACATTTTTTAATTTTTCTTTATTTAGTACAGTTAAGACCTAAATCTGCAGTCAGTCAGCCCCCTTTCTAAAGTAAACGTGTAAACTCTGCAGTCAGTTGAGTCTATTCTATTGATTATTAAAAAAAGGGGATTCCTACAAATAAAAAAACAGAGAATAAGGATCATAAATGTTCTTAATCTCTGTACCTGAGATATGCTTCTGTCATATATGAAGCTGTCCATAAACGATATACTTATTAGCAACACATATATCTTCATGTATAAGGGAGAGACTATAAAATCTCTGCAGGTCTAGATTTTAAATCTAGCCTGATTGTCATCAGTAATTAATATAAATATTAATTACCTGTCTCGTGGTTCCTTTCCTCCAGCTGACGAGGGTATATGTCACGTTCACCTTCTCACTGGGCATCAGTCATCTGTAAAAAGACACAGGTATGATAACATATTCCTGATACATGCTACAGACGCTACTATATATATCACACCCTAGGGCCAGAACTACTTATCTCAGAAATTATGAATAAGCATAAGAAAAAGGGACACATTGAGATCTAGATCATTTTGTTCCATAAAATAAATTGGATATTTTTAATTTATTTTTTATAAAATATTTTATCTAAAAATTTTTTATCATATAAAACAGTTAATCATGTATTGGAAATGTACGCCTTTTATTTTTGAAATGGGGGGACGAGTTGAATTATTTAATAAATGTTTTATGCCTCCCAACATTATGCTGATGGTATAACTTATTACTTTATCAACCGTTTCTTTTCTTTGTACTTTTTAAAGTAATCCTGTAAGAGGGCGTTTACCAGCGATCTTCAGATCGATCATATAATACACTGCACTGGTATTATAGTGAAGTATATTATGCCTTTCAGCCTTATGCTGACAGGCAATGTTTAGTTATGGCTAATGTGAGGGGGGTTTGGATTATTTTTTAAATATTTTTGGGTAATTTTTTTCAGAAAAATGTGAAAATTAACACACATGTTCGTGATCACTTCCTGTACCATTATTGATCATCAGAATTGGAGGCCATAGTGGATTGCGCAATTTTCTGCAAACATAGTTTTCTCTAAAAGAACTGGTCAGAACTGTGCAAAAATTAGCATACATGTTTGTCACCACTTTCTGTACCACAATTGAGCACCAGATTTGGCGGCCATATTTGATTGCGCAATATCCTGCATGCATAGTTTTCTCTGAAATTACTGGTCAGAACAATATGAAAATTAGCACACATGTTCGTGATCACTTTCTGTACCACTATTGATCACCAGAATTGGGGGCCATATTGGATTGCGCAATTTTCTGCAAACATCATTTTCTCTAAAAGAACTGGTCAGAACCGTGCAAAAATTAGCACACATTTGTCATCACTTTCTGTACCACAATTGATAACCAGATTTGGTGGACATAATTGATTGCGCAATATCCTGCATGCATAGTTTTTTCTGAAATTACTGCTCAGAACAATATGAAAATTAGCACACTCGTTCATTATCACTTTCTTTACCACATTTGCATGGTTTGGCCGCCATATTGGATTATGCAATATTTTGCAAGCATATTTTTCCCTTAAATAACTGGTCAGCACAATGTGAAAATTAGCACACATGTCCACGATCACCTTCTCCACCATCAGGGGGTCACAGCGATCGTGTGTTTTAAACCGTCTGTGCAGCTTGGCCACCTGTATCGCTGCTTGCAGCTTTTTTTTTTGTTTTTTTATTTACTTTTTATAATTATTGTTTCTTTATAGAATTTCTGCCTTTCTATTTCCGTCTTTCCCATAAAAGAGCAACTTTTCACCACTGATCTGATCGCTTCTATGAAACACTGCATTACTTTTGTAGTGCAGTGCATTATGTCTCTCAGCATTATGCTGATAGGCAGTGTATGGTTATGGCTATCATTAGGGTTCTTTTATGGGGTTATAACGTTTTTATGGCATTTTTATATATTTATTTTTCCGTTTTCTTAAATTTATATTTGATACAAAAATGGTTTTAAAAGAGATGTTTTTGTGGAGGCAGAGTTTTAGTTTTTTTTAATTATTTTACTAACCTTGTTTTTTTTCTTATTAGTTTTAACTATTCACATTAAGGGACTTAAAGCAGCCATCTTTTGATAGCTCATATATTAATAGACTGCAGTAGTGAAACAGTGTCTTATGCCTCTTGGATTTGCTCTAAAAGACAATGTATGGTTACGGTATTGTCAGTGATTTTATTGTGGGGGTTTTAAAAAACAAAATATAATCTTTTTTAATATGTTTTTGAGGATACTCTGTTTAATTAGTTTATTTACTTTTTAACTTTTTATGTTATTTTTATCCCATGAGAGGGCATTCACCAGCGATCTACTGATCACCCATATAATACAATGCACTAGTATTACAGTGCAGTGTATTATGGCTGTCAGCATTATGTCGACAGCCACTGCTTAATTATGGCGAAAGTGAGGGGAGGGTTGGGTTATTTTTTATATTTTTGGTTTTTTTTTTTATACCTTTTTCATATTTTTATATATATTTTTGTAGGGGTTGGGTGGGGGTTAATTATTTTATAAATTGTTTATTTTTAACTTTTTATTTTTTTAGATAGGATCCATGCAGAATATATTGCCATCTATGGTGCGGCAATGCACCTGTGGAACCTCTGGCAATAGTTATTCCAGCTGGAAATTCCTCAGTTTGATCCTAGCCTTTAATTTTGATAAATGGGACTTTTAACAGAGGTCTTAAGATTGCTTACATAATACACTGCACTAGTATTAAAGTGCAGTTTAATATGCCCTTCAGCATTATGTTAAAAGGCTATGTATTTTTGTGGTTATAGTCTTTGGCTATAATTATATATTTGAATAAAAAAAATGTTAATTTTTCTTTATTTAGTACAGTTAAGACCTACATCTGCAGTCAGTCAGCCCACTTTCTAAAGTAAACTTGTAAACTCTGCAGCCTGTTGAGTCTGTTCTATTGATTATTAAAAAAGGGGATTCCTACAAATGAAAAAACAGAGAATAAGGATCATAAATGCTCCTAATCTCTGTACCTGAGATATGCTTGTGTTATATAAAAAGCTGTCCATAAACGATATACTTATAAGCAACACATATATCTTCATGTATAAGGGAGAGACTATAAAATCTCTGCAGGTCTAGATTTTAAATCTAGCCTGATTGTTATCAGTAATTAATATAAATATTAATTACCTGTCTCGTGGTTCCTTTCTTCAAGCTGACGAGGGTATATGTCCCGTTCACCTTCTCACTGGGCATCAGTCCCCTCTAAAAAGACACAGGTATGATAACATGTTCCTGATACATGCTACAGACGCTACTATATATATCTATATATATATATATATATATATATATATATATATCACACCCTAGGGCCAGAACTACTTATCTCAGGAATTATGAATCAGCATAAGAAAAAGGGACACATTGAGATTTAGATCATTTTGTTCCATAAAATAAATTGTACATTTTTTATTTCTTTTTTATAAAATATTTTATCTAAAATGTTTATATCATATCTAACACTTATGGAGATGTATGCCTTTTAATGTTGAAATGGGGGGGACGAGTTGAATAATTTTATTAAATGTTTTATGCCTCCCAACATTATGCTGATGGTATTACTTATTATTTTATCGACCGTTTCTTTTCTTTCCACTTTTTAAACTAATCCTATAAGAGGTCGTTTATCAGCGATCTTCATATGTCTCATATAATACACTGCACTGGTATTATAATGAAGTATATTATGCCTTTCAGCCTTATGCTGACAGGCAATGTTTAGTTATGGCTAATGTGAGGGGGGTTTTGGATTATCTTTTTTATATTTTTGGGGTAATTTTTCAGAAAAATTTGAAAATGAACACACATGTTCGTGATCACTTCCAGTACCACTATTGATCACCAGAATTGGAGGCCATATTGGATTGCACAATTTTCTGCAAACTTAGTTTTCTCTAAAAGAACTGGTCAGAACTGTGCAAAAATTAGCATACATGTTTGTGATCACTTTCTGTACCACAATTGAGCACCTGATTTGGCAGCCATATTTGATTGCACAATATCCTGCATGCATATTTTTCTCTGAAATTACTGGTCTGAACAATATGAAAATTTGCACACATGCTCATGATCACTTTCTGTACCACTATTGATCCCCAGAATTGGGGGCCATATTGGATTGCGCAATTTTCTGCAAACAGAGTTTTCTCTAAAAGAACTGGTCAGAACCGTGCAAAAATTAGCACACATGTTTGTCATCACTTTCTGTACCACAATTGATCCCCAGATTTGGCGGACATAGTTGTTTGCGCAATATCCTGCATGCATAGTTTTTTCTGAAATTACTGGTCAGAACAATATGAAAATTAGCATACATGTTCATTATCACTTTCTTTACAACATTTGCATGGTTTGGCCGCCTTATTGGATTGAGCAATATTTTGCAAGCATACTTTTCTCTTAAATAACTGGTCAGCTCAATGTGAAAATTAGCACACATGTCCACGATCACCTTCTCCACCATCAGGGGTCACAGCCATCGTGTGTTTTAAACCGTCTGTGCAGCTTGGCCACCTGTATTGCTGCTTGCAGCTATATTTAGTTTTTTTATTTACTTTTTACAATTATTGTTTTTTTTATAGAATTTCTGCCTTTCTATTTTCGTCTTTCCCATAAAAGAGCAACTTTTCACCACTGATCTCATTGTTTCTATGAAAAACTGCACTACTATTGTAGTGCAGTGTATTATGTGTCTCACCATTATGCTGACAGGCAGTGTATGGCTATGGCTATCATTAGGAGTTTTTTATGGGGTTATAAAGTTTTTTGAGCATTTTTATATATTTATTTTTCAGTTTTCTTAATTTTATATTTGATACAAAAATGGTTTTAAAAGGGATGTTTTTGTAGAGGCAGAGTTTTAGTTTTTTTTTTAATTATTTCACTAACCTTGTTTTTTTTCTTATTAGTTTTAACTATTCACATTAAGGGACTTAAAGCAGCCATCTTTTCATAGCTCATATATTAATAGACTGCAGTAGTAAGACAGTGTTTTATGCCTCTTGACATTGTTCTAAAAGACAATGTATGGTTACGGTATTGTCAGTGGTTTTATTTTTTTTTTTTTTTTTTAATTTTCTCTTTTTTTCCATATGTTTTTTGAGGGTGTTCTGTTTAATTAGTTTATTAACTTTTTAACTTTATTTTTGTTATTTTTATTCCATGAGAGGGCAATCACCAGCGATCTACTGATCACCCATATAATACATTGCACTAGTATTACAGTACAGTGTATTATGGCTGTCAGCATTATGTTGACAGCCAATGTTTAATTATGGCGAATGTGAGGGGAGGGTTAAAATATTTTTTTGTAGTTTTTTTTGGTTATTTTTAATACTTTTCGTATTTCTATATATATTTTTGTAGGGGTTGGGTGGAAGTTAATTATTTTATAAATTGTTAATTTATTTTTAAGAAAGGATCCATGCAGAATACATTGCCATCTATGGGGCAGCAATGCACTTGTAGAACCTCCGTCAATAGTTATTCCGGCTGGAAATCCCTTAGTTTGAACCTAGCCTTTAATTTGAATAAAGGGGACTTTTAACAGCGATCTTCAGATCGCTTATATAAAACCCTGCACTAGTATTAAAGTGCAGTTTATTATGCCCTTCAGCATTATGTTAAAAAGCTATGAATTATTATGGCTATAGTCTTTGGCTATAATTATATATTTGTAGCAAAAAAATATATTGATTTTTATTTACTTAGTACAGTTAAGTCCTAAATCTGCAGTCAGTCAGCCCACAGTCTAAAGCAAACTTGTAAACTCTGCAGTCAGTTGAGTCTATTCCATTAATTATAAAAAAAAGGGATTCCTACAAATAAAAAACAGAGAATAAGGATCATAAATATTCCTAATCACTGTACCTGAGATATGCTTGTGTTATATAAGAAGCTGTCCATAAATGATATATTTATTAACAACACATATTTCTTCATGTATAAGGGAGAGACTATAACATCTCTGCATGTCTATATTTTACATCTAGCCTGATTGTTATCAGTAATTAATATAAAGATTAATTACCTCTCTCGTGGTTTCTTTCTTGCAGCTGACGAGGGTATATGTCACATTCACCTTCTCACCCGGCATCAGTCACCTGTAAAAAGGCACAGGAATGAGAACATGTTAATATATATAACACTCTACTCATCCCAGAAATTATGACACCGCATAAGAAAAAGGAACAAAAAAGCATATGAAACACATTGGGATCTAGATTATTTTTATTTTTTATTTAAAATGCAGTATATTGCATATTTTTCATTTTTATTTATTAAATATTTCATCTAAATTTTTTAGATCATATACAACAGTTAATCATATAATGGGAATGTATGCCTGGAGTTGAATTATTTTATTAAATGTTTATTAATTGTATATTTGATACAAAAAAGTCGTTGAACCCCTTTACGCATTTTTACGTTTTTGCACTTTCGTTATTTCCTCCTTACCTTTTAAAAATCATAACCCTTTCAATTTTGCATTTATAAATCCATTTGATGACTTATTTTTTGCACCACCAATTCTAATTTGTAATGAGATCAGTCATTTTACCCAAACATTTTCGGTGAAACCCCAAAAAAATTTTCATTGTGCAACAAAATTGAGGAAAAAAAATGCCATTTTGTGACTTTTGGGGGCTTCTGTTTCTATGCAGTAAATTTTTGGGTAAAAATTGCATGTTATCTTTATTCTGCAGGTACATACAATTATAATTATACCCTGTGTCTTTTTTTCTAACTACCGTATATACTCGAGTATAAGCCGACCCGAGTATAAGCCGAGACCCCTAATTTCAACCCAAAATCCCAGGAAAAGTTATTGACTCGAGTATAAGCCTAGGGTGGGAAATACCTCATCCCCCCCTGTCATCATCCAGACCCGTCATTAACATCCTCATCATCCCACACATCCCCCCTTCATCATCCCCTTGTCATCATCCCACACATCCCCTTATCATCCCACACATCCCCCCTTCATCATCCCCTTGTCATCATCCCACACATCCCCCCTTCATCATCCCCTTGTCATCATCCCACACATCCCCTTATCCCACACATCCCCCCTTCATCATCCCCTTGTCATCATCCCACACATCCCCTTATCATCCCACACATCCCCCCTTCATCATCCCCTTGTAATCATCCCACACCCCCCCCCCTTCATCATCCCCACCCCCCTTCATCATCCCCACACCCCCCTTCATCATCCCACACACCCCCCTTCATCATCCTCTTCTCATCATTCGCCCTCAGTGGTCTTCAACCTGCGGACCTCCAGAGGTTTCAAAACTACAACTCCCAGCAAGCCCGGGCAGCCATCGGCTGTCCGGGCTTGCTGGGAGTTGTAGTTTTGAAACCTCCGGAGGTCCGCAGGTTGAAGACCACTGCGGCCTTCAACATGCGGACCTCCAGAGGTTTCAAAACTACAACTCCCAGCAAGCCCGGGCAGCCATCGGCTGTCCGGGCTTGCTGGGAGTTGTAGTTTTGAAACCTCCGGAGGTCCGCAGGTTGAAGACCACTGCGGCCTTCAACATGCGGACCTCCAGAGGTTTCAAAACTACAACTCCCAGCAAGCCCGGGCAGCCATCGGCTGTCCGGGCTTGCTGGGAGTTGTAGTTTTGAAACCTCCGGAGGTCCGCAGGTTGAAGACCACTGCGGCCTTCAACATCATCCAGCCCCCTCTCACCCCCTTTAGTTCTGAGTACTCACCTCCGCTCGGCGCTGGTCCGGTCCTGCAGGGCTGTCCGGTGAGGAGGTGGTCCGGTGAGGAGGTGGTCCGGGCTGCTATCTTCACCGGGGGCGCCTCTTCTCCGCGCTTCCGGCCCGGAATAGAGGCGTTGCCTAGACAACGACGCATCTGCGTCGTTGTTAAGGCAACGTGACTATTCTGAGGCCGGGCCCGAAGCGCTTAGAAGAGGCCTCCCCGGTGAAGATAGCAGCCCGGACCACCTCCTCACCGGACCACCTCCTCACCGGACAGCCCTGCAGGACCGGACCAGCGCCGAGCGGAGGTGAGTACTCAGAACTAAAGGGGGTGAGAGGGGGCTGGATGATGTTGAAGGCCGCAGTGGTCTTCAACCTGCGGACCTCCGGAGGTTTCAAAACTACAACTCCCAGCAAGCCCGGACAGCCGATGGCTGCCCTGGCTTGCTGGGAGTTGTAGTTTTGAAACCTCTGGAAGTCCGCAGGTTGAAGACCACTGCGGGTGGGGGAGTTCACTCGAGTATAAGCCGAGGGGGGTGTTTTCAGCACGAAAAATCGTGCTGAAAAACTCGGCTTATACTCGAGTATATACGGTACATACACGAAAATGTATGTTTAAAATTGTCATTTTCTGACCCCTATAATTTTTTTATTTTTCTGCTTACAGGGTGGTATGATGGCTCATTTTTAGCGCCGTGATCTGTAGTTTTTATCGGTACAATATTTGTTTTGATCTGACTTTTTGATCACTTTTTATTCATTTTTTATGGTATAAAAATGAACCAAAAATAGGCTATTTTGGACTTTGGAATTTTTTTGCATTATAGAAAGGGAGTAGGCGCAGGGTGTACAGGTACACCCTACATCCTTAAAGGGGTACTCCGCCCCTAGACATCTTATTCCCTATCCAAAGGATAGGGGATAAGATGTCAGATCGCCGCGGTCCCGCTGCTGGGGAGCCCCCTGGATCCCTGCTGCGGCACTGAGCTATCATTACAGCACAGAGCCAGTTCGCTCTGTGCGTAATGATGGGCGATACAGGGGACAGAGCAGTTTGACGTCATTGCTCCGCCCCTCGTGACATCACGGCCTGTCCCCTTAACCCCTTGGGGACGGAGCCCATTATAACCTTAAGGACGGGAGCATTTTTTGCAAATCTGACCACTGTCACTTTAAGCATTAATAACTCTGGGATGCTTTTACTTATAAATTTGATTCCGAGATTGTTTCGTGACATATTCTACTTTATGGTAGCGGTAAATCTTTGTCAATACCTGCATCATTTCTTGGTGAAAAATTCCAAAATTTCATGAAAAATTTGAAAATTTTGCATTTTTCTAACTTTGAAGCTCTCTGCTTGTAAGGAAAATAGACATTCCAAATAAATTATGTATTGATTCACAAATACAATATGTCTACTTTATATTTGCATCATAAAGTTTACATGTTTTTACTTTTGGAAGACATCAGAGGGCTTCAAAGTTCAGCAGCAATTTTCCAATTTTTCACAAAATTTTCAAAATCGGAATTTTTCAGGGACCAGTTCAGGTTCGAAGTGGATTTGAAGGGCCTTCATATTAGAAATACCCCACAAATGACCCAATTATAAAAACTGCACCCCTTAAAGTATCCAAAATGACATTCAGTAAGTTTGTTAACCCTTTAGGTGTTTCACAGGAATAGCAGCAAAGTGAAGGAGAAAATTCAAATTCTTCATTTTTTAACACTCGCATGTTCTTGTAGACCCAGTTTTTGAATTTTTACAAGTGGTAATAGGAGAAAAAGCCTCCAAAAATTTGTAACCCAATTTCTTTGGAGTAAGGAAATACCTCATATGTGTATGTCAAGTGTTCGGCGGGCACAGTAAAGGGCTCAGAAGGGAAGGAGCAACAATGGGATTTTGGAGAGTTAATTTTGCTGAAATGGTTTTTGGGGGGCATGTCACATTTAGGAAGCCCCTATGGTGCTAGAACAGCAGAAAACCCCACATGGCATACCATTTTGGAAACTATACCCCTCAAGGCACGTAACAAGGGGTCCAGTGAGCCTTAACACCACGCAGGTGTTTGACGACTTTTTGTTAAAATCGGATATGTAAATGAAAAGAAAAATGTTTTCACTAAAGTGCAGTTTCTTCCCCAAATTTACCATTTTTACAAAGGGTTATAGGAGAGAATGCCCCCAAAAATTTGTAACCCCATATCTTCTGAGTATGGAAATATCCCATGTTAGGACGTAAAATGCTCTGCGTGCGAAATACAATGCTCAGAAGAGGAGGAGCGCCATTGAGCTTTTGGAAAGAGAATTCGTTTGGAATGGTAGTCAGGGGCCATGTGGGTTTACAAAGCCCCCTGTGGTGCCAGAACAGTGGACCCCCCCACATGTGACCCCATTTTGGAAACTACACCCCTCACAGAATTTAATAAGGGGTGCAGTGAGTATTTACACCCCATCTTCTTCTGCCGCACGCCGCTCGCGCCGATCTCCGTCGCTGCCCTCCGATCACCGTCGCCCGCAGCCTCCGGAAGGGTAAGTGGACCTTCGGCGTCCTGCCCCGCCTATTGTGGGTGGGCATGACGGGGAAAACCAAAGTAAACCCCTTTGCCCACGATCTGCTATTGGTGGTCGCGTCTAGACCACCAATAGCAGGGATAGGAAGGGTGGCACCCCGGACACCTCACTCCTAACGCTTCAAGGAGATCGTAGTTGTCTTAGACAACCGCGATCCCCCTTCTATTCCGGGTCACCGGGGCACCATAGACCCGTAATGACCCGATATCGGCGCAAATCGCAATTGTGAATTCACTTGCGATTTGCGCCGATCGCCGACATGGGAGGGGTCTAATGACCCCCCTGGGCATTTGCACGGGGTTCCTGCTGATAGATATCAGCAGTCACCCCGGTCCCCGCCCGGCGAGCGGCGGGTACCGAAATTCCCACGGGCGTATGGATACGCCCTTCGTCCTTAAGTACCAGGACGCAAGGGCGTATGCTTACGCCCTTCGTCCCCAACAGGTTAATGCAAGTATATGTCAGGGGGCGTGAAGACTGCCACGCCCCCTCCCATAGACTTGTATTGAAAGGGGCGGGCAGTGAAGTCACGAGGGGCGGAGCCGTGACGTAACGATGCTCCGGCCCCTGTATTGCCCGTCATAACGTGCAGAGCGAACTCGCTCTGTGCTGTAATGGTAGCGCAGTGCCACAACGGGGATCCCAGGGCTCCCCAGCAGTGGGATTGCGGCGATCTGACATCTTATCCCCTATCCTTTGGATAGGGGATAAGATGTCTAGGGGCGGAGTACCCCTTTAAGAGGTTAATAACCATGAGAAAACGTTTATGTATTCCTTAGTTTGGTTAACCCCTTAAGGACACAGGGCGTACAGGTACACCCTGACGTCCTGGTACTTAAGGACACAGCTCGCCTGGCAGGGACTGGACTGGGATGCCTGCTGAAATCATTCAGCAGGCACCACGTGCAACACCCTGGGGATGCTGAGATGCCCCATGTCGGCTGCAAATCAATTCAGATTGGCAATTTGTGGCGATTCCAGGCTGATCGGGTCTGTGGTGACCTGTTTGCCGGAATATAGGGTTCATCGGAGCTGTCAGAGACAGCACTCATCATCCTGAAGAATAGAAGTGAGATGGCAGGGGTGCCACCTCCTCCTATCCCCTGCCATTGGTCGATCAGGACTGACAAACCATTGGCAGTTGGGGGGGGGGGTGTAAGTTGGAATCCCCCCTCTGCCCGCCCCTGGAGGTCCAAGAAGACCAGGGGGAAAGACGGTGGTGGGTGTCGGAGTACCCGAGGACGGCAAGGGACTGGTGATCGCGTCGGGACAAGCAGCAGGCAGCTGCGGAATCGGCGGCAGTAAGGAAACAGCGGTGGAGGCAGCAGTGAAGATCAGTGGTAAGTGATCTTCACTGCTGCCTTCTAGGAGTTGCCAAACTACAACTTCCAGCATGCCCAGGCAGCCAAAGGCTGTCTGGGCACGCCAGGAGTTGTAGTTTTGCAACATCTGGAGGGCCACTGTTTGGAAACCACAGTGCAGTGGTGTCCAAACTGTAGCCCTTTCAGATGTTGCAAAACTACATCTCCAAGCATGCCCAGACAGTCCAGGCATAATGGGAGTTATAGTTCTGTAAAATATGGCCCTTCACATGTTGCAAAACTAAAACTCCCAGCATGCCTGGACAGTCTGGGCATGCTTGTAGTTGAAGTTTTGCAACATCTGGAGGGCTACAGTTTGGACACCACTACACAGTGGTCTCCAAACTGTTCTCCTCCAGTTGTTGAAGAACCACAACTCCCAACATGTCCTTCGGCTGTCTGGGCATGCTGGGAGTTGTAGTTTTGCAACAACTGGAGGCACACTGGTTGGGAAACACTGAGTTAAGTAACAAACTCTCAGTGTTTTGCAACCAGTGTGCCTCCAGCTGTTGCATAACTAAAAATCCCAGCATGCACGGATAGCCAAAGAGCATGCTGGAGTGTTAGTAGTATGCATCCAGCTGTTGCATAACTACAAGTCCCAGCATGCCCAGCTGTCACTGCATGCTGAGAGTTGTAGTTTTGGTAACAGCTGAAGGCACACTGCTTGCGAAACATAGAGTTTGTTACCAAAACAAACTACAACTCCCACCATACATGCTGGGAGTTGTAGTTTTGCAACAGCTGGAGGCACGCTGGTTGCAAAACACTGAGTTAGGTAACAAACTCTGTGTTTTGCAACCAGTGTGTCTCCAGCTGTTGCATAACTACAACCCCCAGCATGCACGGACAGACAAAGGGCATGTGGGTAGTGGTAGTTTTGCAACAGCTGGAGGTTTGGTCCCTTTTTCTCCTTTTACCCCTTATGAAAAGGTACAGTTGAGGTCTACTCCAGCGTGTTATTGTAAAACAATTTTATTTTTACACTAACATGCTGGTGTTGCCCTCATTTTCATAAGATGTAAAAGGGAAAAAAAAGCCCCTCAAAATTTGTAACACTAAATACCCCAGGTGTGGATGTAAAGAGCTCAGCAGGTGCACTACGGGGCTCAGAAGAGAAGGAGCACCATTGGGCTTTTGGAGAGAGAATGTGTCTGGAATTGAAGGCCATGTGCGTTTACAAAGCCCCCAAGGTGCCAGAACAGTGAAACCCCCCACATGTGATGCCATTTTGGAAATTACATCCCTCATTGAGTGTAATAAGGGGTGCAGTGAGCATTTACACCCCACAGGTGTCTAACAGATTTTTTGAACAGTCATCCATAAAAATGAAAAATGTTATATTTCATTTGCCCAGTCCAATGTTCCATAGAACTGTCAAAAGCCAGTGGGGTGTAAATGCTCACTGCAACCCTTATTGCATTCCGTGAGGGGTGTAGTTTCCAAAATGGGGTCACATGTGGCACCATGGGGGCTTTGTAAACGCACATGGCCCCCGCCTTTCAGCCCAATAGTGCTCCTTCTCTTTTGAGCATTGTAGTTCACCCACAGAGCACTTTACATCCACATATGGGATATTTCCATACTCAGAAGAAACGGGGTTAAAATTTTGGGAGGCTTTTTCTCCTATTACCCCTTGTGAAAATGAAAAATTTGGGGTAAATTTTTCATTTTCACGTCCAACTTTAGTGGAAATTTGTCAAACACCTGTGGGGTGTAAAGGCTCACTGTACCCCTTGTTACATGCCTTGAGGGGTGTTGTTTCTCCAAATACTGTGCCATACGGGGCTTTTTTTTGCTGCTTTGGCACCATAGGTAGTGTTGGGCATGAATATTCACATTTCAAATTTGTTTTTGCAAATATCGCAAATTCGCGAATTCAAGAATATGGCAAATATATTTGCTATATATTCAAAATTACGAATATTCACTTTTTTCCGCATATTCGCATATGTGAATTCCTTATTTTCAATTGTGGGACAATTAGAATGATGCACATACACTTGTCAGAGGTTATCAACAACATCCCTAGCAACCAATAGTAAAGTTGCCCACCCCCTCACTGTTTTCTTCCTCAAATACACAAATTTGCTAATATTCACATATGCGAATATTCACATATGCAAATACGCGAAATTCGTGAATATAGGATGAATATTCATCTATATATTCGTGAAATATCGCAAATTTAAATATGGGAAATGCCGCTCATCACTAACCATAGGGGCTTCCTAAATGCGACATGGCCCCCAAAAACCATTTTAGAAAAATTTCCTTTCCAAAAGCCAAATGTGGCTCCTTCTCTTCTGAGCATTGTAGTGCGCTCACAAAGCACTTCACGTCCACACATGGGGTATTTCCATACTCAGAAGAAATGGGGTTACAACTTTTGGGGGGCATTTTCTCCTATTACCACTTGCAAAAATGGTTAATTTGGTGAAAAAATTTCAATTTAGTGGAAAAAAAAATTCATTTACACATCCGACTTTACCAAAAAGTAGTCAAACACCTGTGAGGTGTTAAGGCTCACTGTACCCCTTGCTACGTGCCCTGATGGGTGTAGTTTCCAAAATAGTATGCCATGTGGGGGAGGGGGTTTGCTGTTATGGCACCATAGGGGCTTCCTAAATGTGACATACCCACCCAAAAACCATTTCATCAAAATTCACTTTCCAAAATTCCATTGTCGCTCCTTTGCTTCTGAGCCCTCTAGTGCATCCACAGAGCACTTTATGTTCATATATGAGGTATTTCCTTACTCGAGAGAAATTGGGTTACACATTTTGGGGGGCTTTTTCTCCTTTTACCCCAAAAAAGAACATGTTAGTGTCAAATATGGAGATTTTCAATTTTCTCCTTTACATTGCTGCTATTCCTGTAAAACACCTAACAAACTCTCTGAATGTCAATACAAGGAGACAGGACATGATGCGAGGAGGTTGAGAGGTTCCTCCCCCCCGCTTCCTGCCCCCTCCGTGGACCAAACACATGCTGCTGGTCTGGGACACCGCTCAGCTGCGCTGAAAGCTGGGATGTGAGTATGCTGGATGGCGGTGGTGCAGAGGGACCTGACCTGACACAGCAATAGCGAGCAGGGAGCAGTGGACTGTGAGCGTAGCGGCCCCCACACGAACAACACCACACACAGGTGCCGGCAGCGCTGTGATCTGGAGTGGAGGCTCAGAAGAGGCAGTGAGTGGGAGGAACCCGGGTCTGTGTTGTGCTGAGAATGCAGGCAGAGTAAGAGTGTGACCCTGGCGCTACTGGAGGAAGACACACTGAGGAGGCTGATCCATGGCTGCTCCAGGGACCCAGCTGAGATTCGGGTGAGATCCTCCCATATCTGTCTTGTTATAAGGATAAAACTGCTGCCACAGTGAACAAACTGTTCTAAAAGAATAGGTGTGGGGGCAAGTTTAGCTCACTCAATAATAAATCCCCCTTGTTGCGATTATAGCTGTGGAGGTGAACGTTGCCACGTTCGCCTTGTATGTTTAAAGTCGATAAAGAAGGTCCTTCTGCATAAGAAATAAGAATTTATCTACAAGAACGGGATTTGGGTGGAAAACCCTAATTGGGACAGTGTATTTTTTTCTTCTCCTGAGTATAAACGACACCTGGTAAAATGCCTGTAGCACTGCAGGAGCAGGTCTATAGTCTGCAGATAACTGAGCTTCTCCTGTGATTCAACAAGCTGAAAGTGTCCGTTGGAAATATTTAGTTGATAATCTTTTCTGACAATCCCGGCGCAGCATATGAAATACACGTGACTGTTCTGGGTGGGACAATATATTGACAGCTGGAGGATAAGATGGCACCCAAGCAGAATAAAACACATAGCCCAACAAAGGACGCTAAAGCAGCTGGGAAAGTGGATAAATATTTTGTCTCGCCGGGGGCAGTGCCTAGAAATCGTGGACAAAATAAAACCAATGCAGGAGATCTGGTATTAGATGGTTCTATAATGGAGAAGGAAGGGGATGTTCCCCAACCTGCCCTAGATAAAATATTAGCAGAAGTTGCAAAATGTAATACTTCCATAGATGTTCTGTCCAATCAAGTGGGGGTTATTGGTGTGGAAATCAATTTGATCAGGGAAGATCTAAAGAAAGTCAGGGAGAGGTGTACAGAAGTGGAGACAAGAGTGTCGGGTGTGGAAGATGAGGTCCATAAATTAAAATCTGAAGTACAGAGGATGTCAGGGGAGAATAAGTTACTAAATCAAAAAGTGATAGAATTCGAAGACCGCTCCAGACGGGCAAATCTTAGAATCTTGGGTTTCCCAGAGGGAGCGGAAAGTAAAGATGTGATAACTTTTATCCAAACATGGTTGATTGCGCAGTGTGGGGAGGAAAACCTCTCTAAACACTTTAGTGTGGTACGTGCGCATAGAATTCCGTTCCATCCCCCGCCAGTAGGGGGCAGACCACGTACCATAATACTTAAACTTCTGAATGATAATGACCGTGACAACATCTTGAGAATAATGAGGAAAAAAAAGGAGATAGAATACAATGGAAATAGAATTATGCTTTTCCCAGATTATGCAACTGAAACACAGAAGAAGAGATATACTTTCAGGGAAGTTAAAAAGAGACTTGCACATAATGGAATCAAGTTTGCTTTAATGTTCCCAGCCAGGCTGAAGGTTTTTTACAACAATGAGACGTTCTTTTTCTCTAGCGCAGTAGAAGCGGTGGACTGGATGGACACACAGGGATTGAAAAATAGTGGTTAAGGTCCAGGGGGGGATGGGGAGGGGGGACAATCACGTAAGGCTAGAGATTTACCCGAGATGGCAGGTCACCGGGAGGAGGGGGGAGGGGGGATAGGGAAGGATGGGGGGGAGGTTTGGGGAACACTGGGGAAGTTTTTTTGTCTCAAAAAATGTTTTTTTTCTTTCCCTTTTCTCTTCCTTCTTACTACGATGTTTATTGTGTTCAACTGGACTGTAAGAGAATGACCGCGGATGACTGTTAAGGCTGTGATATGGAATATATGAGGACTTGGGGATAAAATTAAAAGATCAGCGGTAATGGGAGTTATTATGAAGCACGCACCAGTTATAGTCGGGTTAGTTGAGACACATTTAACGAGAGAAACAGTAATGGTTTTGAAACGTAATGTTTGAGGACATTATTACCATTCTTTTCATACAGCATATTCACGGGGGGTTTCAGTGTTAATCCGTAGAAACTTAAATTGGGAATTAATTAAAAAAAGGGTAGATGATGAGGGGAGGTTTGTTTTTTTATATGGGAGACTAGAAAATGTAAGATGTGTATTAGCATTTGTATATATACCCCCGCCTTTCTCATCCGCGCTCCTTCTTAAACTATTAAATTTTTGTGTGAGTTGCGGAGAATGCCCTGTGTTTGTCATGGTGGGTAGGAACTGCTTCCTAGATGAGAGGTTAGATAGATGGAGGGCAAGCGGGAGTAAAGGAGAGGTGGGTTGAACCCCCCTGGCGAAAGTATGTAATGAACTGGGACTCAGCGATATTTGGAGGATTTACAACCTTCAAAAGAAAGAAT
The DNA here is from genome assembly GCF_029499605.1 of Hyla sarda. Taxonomy (NCBI): domain Eukaryota; kingdom Metazoa; phylum Chordata; class Amphibia; order Anura; family Hylidae; genus Hyla; species Hyla sarda. The sequence continues at coordinate 266,220,756 of NC_079190.1, read as the reverse complement.
ATTCATGTTGGAACAAGACCTGTCAGACTATGTCCAGAATAGATATATGTCTGGGAAATGAATCTAGTTTAAATAAGGTGATAAAAATACATTATTGGGTTAGATGTCTGTCAGACCACGCAGCTCTAGAAGTACTGATAAAAACAGAGGAAGAGGTAAGAGATGGGTTCCAGAAAATTAACCCTCACTGGTTAACCCCTTTCCGCAGAATGTCATATATAAACGCCGGGTTGTGCAGTGCGTTCGCGCATCCCGGCGTTTATAAATGACATTCAGTTAACCCGGCGATGCGCAGCATCGCACGGGTTAACTGGCAGAAGTCTCGCTGTTTCCAGCAGGGGACAACTTCTGCTTCACCCCCAGGACCATCAATTGATGGTCCTGGTCAGCGATCACTGTGATTGGTCCCTGTGGACCAATCACAGTGATCTGGGGTGAAAGTTCAGATCCCCCGCACTGCCCGCCCCTGGAAGTCGGGCAGAACGGGGGACGAAGGCTGCGGGGGCTCGCGGGGACCTGCGGCATTCGGGGGGAACACGTGGGGACCGGCGGACTTACCTGATCCAGCGGCGGGACCGAGGAGCAGCGCGGGACCGGCCACGTGGACGAGCAGCGACGGGTAAGTATGTAGTCCTCAGAGGCAGCAGTGAAGATCTTCACTGCTGCTTCTAGGAGTCTGAAAACTACAACTCCCAGCATGCCTAGACAGCCTTTGGCTGTCTGGGCATGCTGGGAGTTGTAGTTTTGCAACATCTGGAGGGCCCCAGTTTGGAGACCATTGTATAATGGTCTCCAATCTGTGCTCTTCCAGCTGTTGCAAAACTACAACTCCCAGCATGCACTGACTGTCCAGGCATGCTGGGAGTTTTAGTTCAGCAACATATGGCCCTTCAGATGTTGCCGAACTACAACTCCCAGCATGCCCTTCAGCTGTCTGGGCATGCTGGGAGTTGTAGTTTTGCAACAGCTGGAGACACACTGGTTGGGAAACATTGTTTCTAACTCAGTGTTTCCTAACCTGTGTGCCTCCAGCTGTTGCAAAACTATGACTCCCAGCATGCACTAACAGACCATGCATGCTGGGAGTTGTGGTTTTGCAACAGCTGATGCAAGCCCCCCCCCCCCCGCCCCCTGTGAATTTACAGGGTACATTCACATGGGCGAGGCTTTTACAGTGGGTTTCTCGCATCTTGAGATGCAGCAAATTTTGCGCTGGGAAACTCGCTGTAATCCCCCGCCCATGTGACTGTACCCTAAAAACACTACACTACACTAACACAAAATAAAATAAAAAGTTAAAAACACTACATATACACATACCCCTACACAGCCCCCCTCCCCTAATAAGAACGTCCGGTACACCACTGTTTCCAAAGCAGAGCCTCCAGCTGTTGAAAAACAACAACTCCCAGTATTGTCGGACAGCCGTTGACTGTCCAGGCATGCTGGGAGTTTTGCAACAGCTGGAGGCACCCTGTTTGGGAATCACTGGCGTAGAATACCCCTATGTCCACCCCTATGCAAATCCCAAATTTAGGCCTCAAATGCACATGGCGCTCTCACTTTGGAGCCCTGTCGTATTTCAGGGCAACAGTTTAGGGCGACATATGGGGTATCGCTGTACTCGGGAGAAATTGCGTTACAAGGTTTGGGGGGCTTTTTCTTCTTTAACCCTTCATGAAAAGGAAATGTTGGGGTCTACACCAGAATGTTAGTGTAAAATTTTTTTATTTTTTACACTAACATGCTGATGTTGCCCTATACTTTACATTTTCACAAGAGGTAAAAGGGAAAAAAGCCCCCCAAAATTTGTAACGCAATTTCTCCCGACTACAGAGATACCCCATATGTGAGCGCAAAGTGCTCTGGGGGCGCACAACAAGGCCCAGAAGGGAGAGCGCACCATGTACATTTGAGGTGATTTGCACAGGGGTGGCTGATTGTTACAGCGGTTTTGACAAACGCAAAAAAAACAAAACCCCACATGTGACCCCATTTCGGAAACGACACCCCTCACGGAATGTAATGAGGGGTGCAGTGAGAATTTACCCCCCACAGGTGTCTGACGGATCTTTGGAACAGTGGTCCATGAAAATGAAAACTTGTACAGCCCACTGTTCCAAAGATCTGTCAGACACCAGTGGGGGGCAAATGCTCACTGTACCCCTTGTTACGTTCCTCAAGGGGTCTAGTTTCCAAAATGGTATGCCATGTGTGTTTTTTTTTGCTGTTCTGGCACCTTAGGGGCTTCCTAAATGCGACATGCTCCCCGAGCAAAATTTGCTCTCAAAAAGCCAAATCTGACTCCTTCTCTTCTGAGCATTGTAGTTCGCCCATAGTGCACTTCAGGTCAACTTATGGGGTACCTCCATACTCAGAAGAGATGGGGTTACAAATTTTGGGGGGTATTTTCTGCTATTAACCCTTGCAAAAAGGTGAAATTAGGGGGGAAACACACATTTTAGTGGAAATTTTTTTTTTTTTTTTTACATATGCAAAAGTCATGAAACACCTGTGGGGTAATAAGGCTCACTTTATTCCTTATTACATTCCTCAAGGGGTCTAGTATCCAAAATGGTATGCCATGTGGGTATTTTTTGCTGTTCTGGCACCATAGGGGCTTCCTAAATGCGACATGCCCCCCGAGCAAAATTTGCTCTCAAAAAGCCAAATATGACTCCTTCTCTTCTGAGCATTGTAGTTCACCCATAGTGCACTTCAGGTCAACTTATGGGGTACCTCCATACTCAGAAGAGAAGGGGTTACAAATATTGGGGGGTATTTCCTGCTATTGACCCTTGGAAAAATGTGAAATTTGGGGGGAAACACACATTTTAGTGAAAAAAAAATTTTTTTTTTTACATATGCAAAAGTCGTGAAACACCTGTGGGGTATTAAGGCTCACTTTATTCCTTGTTACGTACCTCAAGGGGTCTAGTTTCCAAAATGGTATGCCATGTGAGGGTTTTTTGCTGTTCTGGCACCATAAGGGCTTCCTAAATGCAACATGCCCCCAAAAACCATTTCAGAAAAACGTACTCTCCAAAATCCCCTTGTCGCTCTTTCCCTTCTGAGCCCTCTACTGCGCCCGCCGAACACTTTACATAGACATATGAGGTATGTGCTTACTCGAGAGAAATTGGGCTACAAATATAAGTATACATTTTCTCCTTTTACCCCTTGTAAAAATTTAAAAATTGGGTCTACAAGAACATGCGAGTGTAAAAAATGAAGATTGTGAATTTTCTCCTTCACTTTGCTTCTATTCCTGTGAAACACCTAAAGGGTTAAAATGATGACTGAATGTCATTTTGAATACTTTGGAGGGTGCAGTTTTTATAATGGGGTCTTTTGTGGGGTATTTCTAATAAGAAGACCCTTCAAATCCACTTCAAACCTGAACTGGTCCCTGAAAAATTGTGAGTTTGAAAATTTTGTGAAAAATTGGAAAATTGCTGCTGAACTTTGAAGCCCTCTGGTGTCTTCCAAAAGTAAAAACATGTCAATTTTATGATGCAGACATAAAGTAGACATATTGTATATGTGAATAAAAATTTTTTTTATTTGTAATATACATTTTCCTTACAAGCAGAGAGCTTCAAAGTTAGAAAAATGCTAAATTTTCAAATTTTTCATCAAATTTTAGGATTTTTCACAAGGAAAGGATGCAAGTTACCACAAAAATTTACCACCATGTTAAAGTAGAATATGTCACGAAAAAACAATCTCAGAATCAGAATGATAACTAAAAGCATTCCAGAGTTATTAATGTTTAAAGTGACAGTGGTCAGATGTGCAAAAAACGCTCTGGTCCTTAAGGCCAAAATGGGCTTGGTCCTGAAGGGGTTAAATTTGATAGAGAATGCCACAATAGAAAAAAACTTGAGGGAGTTTTTTGCAAACAACTGGGGCACAGCAAGTGACCAGGTTGTCTGGGAGACCTATAAGGGTATGTTCACACTGAGGAATTGGGGCAGAAATCAAGCAGAAATTTTCTGCCTTAAAATATTGTTACTTTTCCACAAGAACTCACAGAGATTTTGCATGGAATTTCGTACGCAATTGGCACGGAAATCGCGTGGAAATGCAGCTTTCATGCGGAGGAGGAGTATCAAGTATTTCTATTCATAAAAATTTTTGTTTTTTTTTCATGCGGAAATTCCGTGCGAATTCCGCGCCAATTCCACGCCAATTCCGCACGGATTCCGCGTGGAAATGCTTCTGACTCAAAAAAAATATATAACATTGAGCTCTATGGGAGAACGACGCTGATTCCGCCTGAATGAAAGAACATGTTCTTTCTTCAAGCGGAACAGACTTCCTCATCAGAATTCTTCTTGAGGAAATTCCTCACTGAGAACTGAGGGGCAGAAATTCAGCACAGCTCTATGGGGATTTTCACTGCTGAATGAATTGGATAGGAAATAGCGAGCAGATTACTCGTGGAAATTCCTCTCCAATTCCTCAGTGTGAACATACCCTAAAGCTTACCTTAGAGGGGAAATAATAAGAGCAATAAAGTGAGAAAAAAAAGAGTTTAAATCAAAAGAGGAGGGCTTAATAATTAATCTTAGGGATACAGAGAAGGAATATACACAAAATTCATCAGAAGAGAGTAAGGAAAAATTAAATAAGCTACAAAATGAATTTAATGAATACATGTTGGAAAGGAGTAAAAATAAACTGATTTTTCAAGGCCAGCAAAGATTTGTACAGGCAGGGAAGCCTAACAAGTATTTGATGCCAATTGTCTCAAATCAACACACTAAGCAAAGAATTTCTGGGATAAGGAATAAAGAAGGAGATTGGTGTATAGAAAAAAAGGAAATAATAAGGGAATTTAGAGAATATTATGAGTTATTATATAGATCTGAATATAATAAGGAAAGAAATGAAACATTAAATTATTTGGACCAAATGGAACTCCCTAGACTCCCCGAAATGGAAAAACAAACTTTAGATGCTCCATTAACTAGAATAGAATTGAATAAAGCGCTAGATGAGATTAGGGGTATTTCAACACCTGGAAGCGATGGACTACCCTTTGAGGTATACAGAAGGTTTGGCGGAATTTTGATCCCGGCATTGCATAGAGTGATTGAGACCAGCATGGTAACCGGGAAATTACCGGACTCTATGCGGGAAGCGGTTATAATATTGATCCTGAAACAGGGAAAAGATAAAGAGGATATGGGGTCGTATAGACCTATATCGTTAATAAATACGGATATCAAGATTTTCGCCAAAGCATTAGCCATTAGATTACAGAGTTATATTACAGAGTTAATTCAGGAAGATCAGTGCGGGTTTATCCCGGGAAGAATGGCCCGACACAATATATATAGAGTCCTTACGAATATAGATATGGGAAAATTACAGGGCGGGGAATCCCACTCCATCCTGTCTTTAGATGCCACCAAGGCTTTCGACAGGGTGGAGTGGGAGTTCTTGTGGGCAGTATTAGAAAAATGCGGCTTTGGGAAAACATATATAGATATGATCCGACTGTTATACTCCGAACCTAAGGCAAGAGTGTCGATCAATGGGAAATTATCGGAGCAATTTTCGCTCTCAAGAGGCACCAGACAGGGATGCCCTCTCCCTTCCCCTTGCTGTTTGCTATGAGCATGGAACCTTTTGCTGTTAAGATCAGAGAGGAGAAGGAGATTGGCGGGTTTGGTGCAAGGGGGAGAGAGGACAAAATATCCTTATATGCAGACGATATCCTGCTTTTTTTGGAAAAACAGTCGGATCTGACCGGAGTGATGGAGATTATCAAGGAGATTCTCAGGGTTAGAAATAAACTGGTCCAAATCAGTACTCCTTCCATTAGGGGAGAATAATATATTCATAGAAAACGAAATAAAAATATTTAAAAAAAGATGAGCATTTTAAATACTTAGGTATACAAATCTCAGGTAAATTAGAAGATCATTATAAATTAAACCTAGAACCCTTAACAAAGAACATGGAAAAGAAAATTAAAATATGGAGTGAAGGGGGAATGGCGTTTCCGGACGTGAAAAAGTATTTTTTAGCAGTCCAATTATACTTTATTAGGGACTGGAGGAGATCTCATATGATTGAGTATATGATGAAACGATGTAGAGGATCATATGATGATATTTACCAGTTACTGGAGTCAGGGCAATTAGAAGAGAAAGGATGGAAAAACTGTATAACAATAACTGCCTTGAAAAGAACGTGGAAAATGGTAAAAAGGGAGGTGGGAATAAGTGGGATATTGGCCTCATTTGGAATAATAAAAACACAGTATAGGAAATAAATAGATTAGAATTTCGAACACTAGCACAATGGGGGGGGGGGGTGAATAAAATAGGGGATATATATAAGGAAGGGAAGATTAAAACATGGGAAGAGTTAAAAAAAGGGTAGAGAAGTTGGGATTGGGACATGGTTTGAATATATGAGATTAAGAGGTATAGTAAAAGATACGGTAGATAAGGGGAGGAAAGTAGAAATAGTAAAAGGTAGTTTTTTTGATAAGATGGTGAATACAGATATGGGAAAAAAAGAGTTGTCAAAGATATATAGAGCACTTAATAAATTTTCTATATTAAAGAGAAATCATCACAGTAGAAAAATATGGCAAAAAGAATTGGGTGAGATAGAAGAAGCACAGTGGGGAAAAATACACGAAAGAATTCATTTTATTCCATTAAATGCGAATCATAGGGTGATACAGTTTAATATAGTTTATAGGCTGTACTATACACCTCTCTTTTTGCATAAAATAGGTAAAAAGAACTTGAGTGCCTGCTCAAAATGTGGGAAGGAAGAGGCAGGATTGTTGCATATGCTTTGGACATGTCCAGAAATAAAGACATTTTGGGGAGAAGTTATACAATTAGTTGAGAAAAGTTGAAAGATTAGAATAAAATTAACACCAATAAATGCGATCCTGGGAGGTGATATTGGGACAGAAATAAAAAGGGATTGGGGAAAAAAAAATTCAAAGGTCACTTTTTTATGCCAGATTAATTATAGTAAAAAAAAATTGTATAAAATATTGTATTATTCATTTTTTTGTAATATGTGGTGGTAATAAAAGAAAAAAAACCTCTGAATATCATTTTTAATACTTTGAGGGGTGCAGTTTTTATAATGGGGTCATTCATGGGGTATTTCTAATATGAAGGCCCTCAAATCCACTTCAAATTCCGATTTTGAAAATTTGAGGCCCTCTGATGTCTTCCAAAAGTAAAAACATGTCAACTTTATGATTAAAACATAAAGTAGACATATTGTAAATGCGAATCAATATATAATTTATTTGGTATGTCTATTTCCCTTACAAGCAGGGAGCTTCATAGTTAGAAAAATGCAAAATTTTCTAATTTTTCATGAAATTCTGGAATTTTTCACCAAGAAATGATGCAAGTATCGGCGAAAATTTACCACTATGTTAAAGTAGAATATGTCACGAAAAAACTATCTCAGAATCAAATTCATAAGTAAAAGCATCCCAGAGTTATTAATGCTTAAAGTGACAGTAGTCAGATGTGCATAAAATGCTCTTGTCCTTAAGGTAAAAATGGGCTTGCCCATTAATGGGTTAAAGGGGTACTCCTGTGCCCTAGCCTTCTGAATATTCCATTCAGAAGGCTTAGAACAGTGGCAACGGTCACGATGTCATGGCCACGCCCCCTTGCAATGTCACGTGGCTGTGCTCCAAGCCTTCTGAACTGGATGTTCAGAAGGCTGGGGCACTTGAGTACCCCTTTAAATCTGTTAGGCTTTATTTCACGGTTCTGACATTTTTAATGGTAACAATAGCACTAGAAACTAAGAAAGGCAAGAACATCCATGATTGTCATAGACATGGTGCTGAAAAATGTCTCCATGACCTGCTGACCTGCTGTCAATTGGATAGATCCCTGAAACAACATTCCTCATTAAATCCAGTATCATCAAATAGTCAGGTGTAATGCACAAATGTATGGTGAAGAACCACCTGAAAGTGTCCTCAAATTTGCATTATGTATTCCTGGTCTGTTCCTGGAGTAAAGGGAATCTGCCAGCTGTATTGGCTGAAAGCAAACTTTACTTTTCCTGGAGCTGATGGTGGTAGCCAAACTTATAAAAATGCCTTTATATTCTTTAGCCAAGTGTCAAGAAGGCTGAGCCAAGCTACTCAAGTGCCACTGTGGTGTCCCGGGACCGTATGGTATACCGTACCTTGAATGGTGGTCCCCAAAGCCAGAGTTACATTGTTCCAGTAGTGTCCTCCTAATGGGATAGCCCCAGTCACCTCTTCCTTATTTAATTTTATGATGTTTACATGTATACATAATTATATATTTAATGTTGAATATAGTGTCACAGGACCTTAGGTCACATGATCACATGACTAATGTTAATTCTATTAAGGTATGTTAAAGGACCTTCCTAGGTCACATGTGTGGTCACATGTCTAGACCATAATTCCTTGTAAAGTGAATGACAGATGGAATGGACCAATGAGCTCTAGGCCAGTCCCTGTCCATATAAGGGAGCTGCCAGCCAATCCTCGCTCTCCTGGGTTCTGGACTAGCAGAGAGTAGAGATCCGTGCAACTTTCAAAGACAAGCCTGATAATACTAAATCGTGAGTTATAATACAACTCTCCGTTAAAGTCCGCGTGACTGCTGGACCTAAACTCAATCCCCTAAATCCAGCGGTACAGCGCATATAATTCTCCTGAGCTTAAAACTCACAAGGTACCAACCAACTGTCAGGATCCTCATAGATTCTGATTGTACAAAGACTGTTTCTGTTTGTTTCTGCATAAAACCTGCAGTAAAAGTCCCCATGGTTTTCTGAAAACCTCCGGTTGTGGACAATCATTTATTAATCCTCCCTATCGCTCTTGGGACGGATGGCGATAGGACAAGCATATACAGAGGAGCCCACACCCTGGCGTCACGACAATTAAGGGTTAATCCAGCACCCTTTCATCACTGCACAGCTACACCCCATATACCCTATACCTATACCCCCACAAGCTTACCACACCACAGCCTAGCTCCTCCCCTTACTTGCTCTCCCCTCCCAGCTCCTCCTTGATTGACAAAAAGGTCTCTGAACATCAGTCAAGGAATGCCTGGGAGGTGGGAGATGTGCCAGGCTGTGGCCCTTCAGCAGATTGGCACCGCCAACTTGACACTTGGTTGAGAAATAGAAAAGTGATTTTATACATTTTATACAACTATTATCAGCTCCAGAAAAGGTACAATTTTTTCTATGCAATAGTGTCTGCAGTTCTTTGGAGCAAATAGATATGCTAAATTCCCTTTAAAGGGGTACACGCGATCTCCGAGCCAGCTCCGTGCCTTTCTGTGTACTACTCATCACGCCCCCTCCCATAGATATGAATGGAGGGGGTATGGTGACGTCACTAACACTCAAGTGAGTTCAGATTTCCACGGTGCCGGCCCGTAGATCGCGGGGGGTCCCAGCAGCCAGACCCCCCACGGTCAGACATCTTATCCACAATCCTTTGGATAGGGAAAAAAATGTCTAGGGGTGGAGTCAGTGGCGTTGCCAGGGGTGGGCTGGGGGGGGGGGGGTGTTGCTGCAGACCGCACAGGGTGATACCCTGACCCAGGTGTGTCTGACCATCCCTGTCACTGGCTGTTCTTGTGAGCTCAATCTACAGCGCAGACTGCATTGCACAGCAAGCACTTACAGACACAGCCATTGACAGGGACGGTCGGAGTTCTGTGGAGTTCTCCTGTATAGTTCTCGTGGGGGACATACTCAGCTTCTCTTTCTCCTCTGGTGATTGGCAGCTTTCCCTGCAATGCATGGGTCACGTATCATAATAATATTACTTGACCCTGGCAAGCAGGAAGAGCTGCTGATCAGTACAGAGGATACTGAAGCTCAGCAGTGCAGAGAGCCTTCTGAGGCAGGTAAACAGGGGGGCACTCTGTGTCCCCCAAACACCCCCACCCCCACCCCCACACACACACTCACCATCCCTCTCCCCCCTTTCCAGAACCATGCCAGTAACCCCCTTCCCAGCACCTTCCATGCTCACCACCCCCTCCCACCAGCACCATCCCTGCTCACCCCCCCCCCCCCCCCATCTTTACCATGGTGCCTCCAGCTGTTGCAAGACTACAATTCCTATCATGCTGGGAGTTGTAGTTTTGCAACAGCTGGAGGGTAGGAAAGCACTGACAGAGAGATAGATAGATAGATAGATAGACAGATAGATAGATAGTTTCCCAACCAGGGTGCCTCCAGCTCTGGCAAAACTACAAAACTAAAACTCCCAGCATTCCCAGCTGTCTGGGCATGCTGTGAATTGTAGTTTTGTAACAGCTAGAGGCACCTTGGTTGGGAAAGACTGATAAAGATATATAGATAGATAGATCAGTGTTTCCAGAAGAGGGTATCTCCAGCTGTTGCAAAACTACAACTTCCAGCATGCGGGAGTCACCCTGGTTAGGAAACATTGATCTATGTCCTATATCCATTCCCTATCTATCTAGCTATCTAGGTGTTGTAGTTTTTCAACAGCTGGAGGCACCCTGTTCAGGAAACACTGATATGTGCTCTATCTATCTTTCTATCTATCTATCTTTATCAGTGTTTCCTAACTGGATATCCCCCATATACCCCCCCCCCCCCCCCACACACACACACACACACCATTTCTGCCCCCCCCTTCCAACAGTTTCCCTTTAGCCACTAGCCTGCAACTTCCTAGCACCATCCATGCTCACCCTCCCTTCCCTAGCACCATGCCTGCTCATCCCCCCCCCCCCTTCCTCACCAGGGTGCCTGCAGCTGTTGCAAAACTATAACTCCCAACATGTTGCGAGTTGTGGCTTTGCAACAACTGGAGGGTTGGGAAGCACTGACAGATGACAGATAGATAGATAGATAAATAGATAGATAAATAGATAAATAGATAGATAGATAGATCAGTGTTTCCTGAAGAAGAGGGTGCCCCCAGCTGTTTCAAAACTACAATTTACAGCATGTTGGAGTCACCCTGGTTAGGAAACATTGATCTATGTCCTATATCTATTCCCTATCTATCTATCTATCCCAGTGAGAGATATAAGATTACTAATCCATGTACCCGCATTGTTTTAATAACTGTTGCCCTTGGTTACAACCCACTATGGCTGAGTAACACATGCTCAGTTCACCTGCAGTCTGCTGAAGGAAATGGCAGTTTGTCTCCACTCTGCATATAAGCAAGGGGGATTGTGGGAAAGTGTGTGCTCTGTTGCTTGGCAATAATAGGGTTAGAGCTCAGAGAGGAAACTAGGTGATCAGATCCATTGGGGAGAAGAACTCTACAGGGGTAGAAGTTATTTTCCTTAAAAACAGCATATTTGTTCCCCTTTACATATATGTATGGGGCACACATCTGATTTTACCAAATTAGCTCTGTGGGACAAATTCAATGTATGCATTTCTTTTTATGATTCAGTATTAATTGTCATACTTAAAAATCCAGCATTATAATAGTGAATATATACATTATTTCAGCCTAAATTCTTGTTTTAGGTTATAACAGGAGGTCATGTTAAAGGTCAGAGATCTCTTATATGACTTCCCTGTTACCCCCATTAGTAGGTCACATACACTGAACATATAGGTTTGTTTTAGACATTTAGGTGCTTTTCCCTTTCTATGTATAGAAAACTATACATATAGGGGGAGATTTATCAAAACCAGTGCAGAGGAAATGTTTACCACTTGCCTGTAACAACCAATAAGATTGCTTCTTTCATAAAAAAAAGGCTTCTTAAAACTGAAAGAAGTGATCTGATTGGTTGCTATGCACAACTCTTCCACTCTTTCTCTACACAGATTTTGATGATTCTCCCCCATAGACTTAATATTCTAATACAGTACTTATACCCCCCAACTCTTTATGTAATAGAATTGAATAAACAGTATATACTTGGTCATTTGGGAACATCAGCAAAGTGTCTAGTTAAATAATTAGATTTAATACAATTTACATTATTATATTTAATAGATCTAGTCATCATTTGCAATTCAAGAATTCTAGATGTATTCTGATCAATATTTAGGATTTATGTACCTCTCCTGTGTCATCTTGTCCCCTTCCTCATCTCCTGCTCTTTGTGTGCGCTCCCTCTGATAGCTAAGGCCTGAACTGTACTAGTGGCTGGTAGAAATAGCTCCAAACACTTGATGATGTCACATGTGTGATGTCATAAGGGAAGATTAACAAAGAAAGACAACAAAGAGCGAAGATTAACCAAGTAAGGCCACTGTATGATTTTATATTGTTAGTTTTAAAGGGAACTGTTAGGCTTCCATTGTGATATCTAACATTTTACAAGACAACATATTAACCCCTTAAGGACACAGGACGTCCTGGTGAGGCAGTACTTAACGCACCAGGACGTACATTTACGTCCTAAGCATAACCGCGAGCATCGGAGTGATGCCCAGATCATGCACGGCAGGTTCCGGTTGCTGATCGCAGCCAGGGACCCACCAGTAATGGCAGACATCCGCGATCCCGCAGATGTCCGCCATTAACCCCTCAGATGCCATGATCAATACAGATCACGGCATCTGCAGCATCGCGGTAGAGGCAGTGCTGCGGGCGATCCGATCATCCAGCACAGCAGACAGAGGTCCCCTCACCTGCCTCCGCTGCCTTCCCGGCGTCTTCTGCTCTGATCTGCCTTCCCGCAGACCAGAGCAGAAGATGACCGTTAACACTGATCAGTGCTATGTCCTATACATAGCACTGAACAGTATTAGCAATCGAATGATTGCTATAAATAGTCCCCTATGGGGACTATTAACCCCTTAAGGACATAGGGCGTATCCATACGCCCCCGTTTCCAAGTCCTTAAGGACCGAGGGCGTATGGATACGCCCTGAGCATTTCCGGCCCCCACCGCTAGCCGGAGGGGAGCCGGAGCCGGATGCCTGCTGAAATCGTTCAGCAGGCATCCCGGCATATCGCCCAGGGGGGTCATTATGTCCCCCCATGTCGGCGATTGCCGTAGATCGCTGGACAATTCAGTCCAGCGATCTGCGGCAGATTCTTGGTCAATCGGGTCTCCAGTGACCCGATGACCCGGAATTACTGGCTGATCGGGGCCGTCAGAGACGGCCCCGAACAGCCAGAGCCAGCAGGGGTGAGGTGGCACTGGTGCCACCTCACGATTGCCCTGATTCGTCGGCCGGATTACCGGCCGACCAATCAGGGCGCCTGCTGCGGGTGTCACTCCCGCAACCCGCTCCGCCCCTCTTCCGGAGGACGTGAGCGGGTGCGGGAAGACGACCCCCGATGCTGGGGACCCCGATCCCCGGCGTCCCTGTTGGGATCGGGGCCCCAGGAGCAGCGGCGGCGGCGGAGACGACGAGGGACTGACCTGTGCGGCGAGGATCGTTGGAGGTGAGTGACAGCCTCCTGCTGTTGCTTAGCAACAGCTCCCAGCATGCAACACGGGCATGCTGGGAGCTGTAGTTATGCAACAGCAGGAGGCAGACCACCACAACTCCCAGCATGCCCTTATGGGCATGCTGGGACTTGTAGTTTTGCAACAGCTGGAGGCACATTTTTTCTATGGAAAAGTGTACCTTCAGCTGTTGTGTAACTACAACTCCCAGCTTGCACAATCAGCTAAAGTGCATGCTGGGAGTTGTAGTGGTGCATCTGGTGGTTGCATAACTACAACTCCCAGCATGCCCGTTGGCTGTCGGTGACTGCTGAGAGTTGTAGTTTTGCAACAGCTGAAGGCACACTGAGTTAAGTAGTAAACCAGTGTGTCTCCAGCTGTTGCATAACTACAATCCCCAGCATCCCCAGCCAATGTAGTATGCCTCCGGCTGTTGCATAACTACAAGACCCAGCATGCCCTTCTGCTGTCCGTACATGCTGGGGGTTGTAGCTTTTGCAACAGCTGAAGGCACACTGGTTGCAAAACACTGAGTTTGTTACCAAACTCGGTGTTTCACAACCTGTGTGTCTCCAGCTGTTGCAAAACTACAACTCCCAGCATGCACTGATAGACCGTACATGCTGGGAGTTGTAGTTTTGCAACAGCTGGATGTTCCCCCCCCCCCCCCCCAATGTGAACGTACAGGGTACACTCACATGGGCGGAGGATTACAGTAAGTATCCGGCTGCAAGTTTGAGCTGCGGCAAAATTTCTGTCGCAGCTCAAACTGCCAGCGAGAAACTACTGTGAACCCCCCGCCCGTGTGACTGTACCCTAAAAACACTACACTAACACACAATAAAAAGTAAAAAACACTACATATACACATACCCCTACACAGCCCCCCTCCCCTCCCCAATAAAAATGAAAAACGTCTGGTACGTCACTGTTTCCAAAACGGAGCCTCCAGCGGTTGCAAAACTACAACTCCCAGCATGCACTGATAGACCGTACATGCTGAGAGTTGTAGTTTTGCAACAGCTGGATGTTCCCCCCCCCCCCCAATGTGAACGTACAGGGTACACTCACATGGGCGGAGGATTACAGTAAGTATCCGGCTGCAAGTTTGAGCTGCGTCAAATTTTCTGCCGCAGTTCAAACTGCCAGCGAGAAACTACTGTGAACCCCCCGCCCGTGCGACTGTACCCTAAAAACACTACACTACACTACACTACCACAAAATAAAATAAAAAGTAAAAAACACTACATATACATATACCCCTACACAGCCCCCCTCCCCTCCCCAATAAAAATGAAAAACGTCTGGTACGCCACTGTTTCCAGAACGGAGCCTCCAGCTGTTGCAAAACAACTACTCCCAGTATTGCCAGATAGCCACTGACTGTCCAGGCATGCTGGGAGTTTTACAACAGCTGGAGGCACCCTGTTTGGGAATCACTGGCGTAGAATACCCCTATGTCCACCCCTATGCAATCCCTAATTTAGGCCTCAAATGCGCATGGCACTCTCACTTTGGAGCCCTGTCGTATTTCAAGGCAACAGTTTAGGGCCACATATGGGGTATCGCCGTACTCAGGAGAAATTGGGCTTCAAATTTTGTGGGGTATTTTCTGCTATTACCCTTTTTAAAAATGTAAAATTTTTGGGAAAACAAGCATTTTAGGTAAAAAAAAAAAAATTTTTTTACATATACAAAAGTCATGAAACACCTGTGGGGTATAAAGGTTCACTTAACCCCTTGTTACGTTCCCCGAGGGGTCTAGTCTGGTATGCCATGTGTTATTTTTTTTGCTGTCCTGGCACCATAGGGGCTTCCTAAATGCGGCATGCCCCCAGAGCAAAATTTGCTTTCAAAAAGCCAAATGTGACTCCTTCTCTTCTGAGACCTGTAGTGCGCCAGCAGAGCACTTTTCACCCCCATATGGGGTGTTTTCTGAATCGGGAGAAATTGGGCTTCAAATTTTGGGGGGTGATTTCTGCTATTACCCTTTTTAAAAATGTAAAAATTTTGGGAAACCAAGCATTTTAGGTAAAAAAAAATAAAAAATGTTCACATATGCAAAAGTCGTGAAACACCTGTAGGGTATTAAGGTTCACATTACCCCTTGTTACGTTCCCCGAGGGGTCTAGTTTCCAAAATGGTATGCCATGTGGTTTTTTTTTTGCTGTTATGGCACCATAGGGGCTTCCTAAATGCGGCATGCCCCCAGAGCAAAATTTGCTTTCAAAAAGCCAAATGTGACTCCTTCTCTTCTGAGACCTGTAGTGTGCCAGCAGAGCACTTTTCACCCCCATATGGGGTGTTTTCTGAATCGGGAGAAATTGGGCTTCAAATTTTGGGGGGTATTTCCTGCTATTACCCTTTTTAAAAATGTAAAAATTTTGGGAAACCAAGCATATTAGGTAAAAAATAAAAAAAAATGTTTACATATGCAAAAGTCATTAAACACCTGTAGGGTATTAAGGTTCACATTACCCCTTGTTACTTTCCCCGAGGGGTCTAGTTTCCAAAATGGTATGCCATGTGTTTTTTTTTTTGCTGTTCTGGCACCATAGGGGCTTCCTAAATGCGGCATGCCCCCAGAGCAAAATTTGCTTTCAAAAAGCCAAATGTGACTCCTTCTCTTCTGAGACCTGTAGTGCGCCAGCAGAGCAATTTTCACCCCCATATGGGGTGTTTTCTGAATCGGGAGAAATTGGGTTTCAAATTTTTGGGGGTATTTTCTGCTATTACACATTTTAAAAATGTTAAATTTTTGGGAAACCAGGCATTTTAGGTAAAAAAAAAATAATTTTTTTTACATATGCAAAAGTCCTGAAACACCTGTGGGGTATTAAGGTTCACTTTACCCCTTGTTACGTTCCCTGAGGGGTCTAGTTTCCAAAATGGTATGCCATGTGTGTTTTTTTGCTGTTCTGGCACCATAGGGGCTTCCTAAAGGTGACAATTCCCCCAAAAACCATTTGTCGCTCCTTCCCTTCTGAACCCTCTACTGCGCCCGCTGAACAATTAACATAGACATATGAGGTATGTGCTTACTCGAGAGAAATTGGGTTTCAAATACAAGTAAAAATTTTCTCCTTTTTACCCCTTGCAAAAATTCAAAAATTGGGTCTACAAGAACATGCGAGTGTAAAAAATGAAGATTATGAATTTTCTCCTTCACTTTGCTGCTATTCCTGTGAAACACCTAAAGGGTTAATACACTTATTGAATGTCATTTTGAATACTTTGGGGGGTGTAGTTTTTATAATGGGGTCTTTTATGGGGCATTTCTAATATGAAGGCCCTTCAAATCCACTTCAAACGTGAGCTGGTCCATGAAAAATAGCGAGTTTGAAAATTTTGTGAAAAATTTCAAAATTGCTGCTGAACTTTGAAGCCCTCTGGTGTCTTCCAAAAGTAAAAACTCATAAATTTTATGATGCAAACATAAAGTAGACATATTGTATATGTGAACCCCAAAAAAAAATATTTTGAATATCCATTTTCCTTACAAGCAGAGAGCTTCAAAGTTAGAAAAATGCAAAATTTTCATTTTTTTCATCAAATTTGGTGATTTTTCACCAAGAAAGGATGCAAGTTACCATAAAATTTTACCACTAAGTTAAAGTAGAATATGTCACGAAAAAACAATCTCGGAATCAGAATGATAACTAAAAGCATTCCAGAGTTATTAATGTTTAAAGTGACAGTGGTCAGAATTGCTAAAAACGCTCCGGTCCTTAAGGTGAAAAAGGGCTCGGTCCTTAAGGGGTTAAAGTGTAAAAATAAAGTTAAAAAAATAAAGTAAAAAAAATGTGAAAAACCCCCTCCCCCAATAAAAACGTAAATTGTCCCATTTTCCCTGTTTTACCCCCCAAAAATGTTAAAACAAATTTTATATAAATATTTGGTATCGCCACATGCGTAAATATCTGAACTATTAAAATAAAATGTTAATGATACCGTACGGTGAGCGGCGTGAATGTAAAAAAAGTCCAAAATAGCTGCTTTTTTTTATAACATTTTATTCCCCAAAAAATAATAAAAAATGATTAAAAGTTTTGTATAAGCAAATATCATATCAATAAAAAGTAAAGATCACGGTGCAAAAAATGAACCCTCATAACGACGCTTATACGGAAAAATTAAAAAGTTATAGGTCTTCAAAATAGGGGGATTTTAAATGTACTAATTTGGTTAAAAAGTTTTGCAATTTTTTTTAAGCGCAACAGTAATAGAAAGGTATGTTATCATGGGTATCATTTTAATTGTATTGACCCAAAGAATAAAGAACACATGTCATTTTTACCGTAAATTGTACGTCGTGAAAACGAAACCTTCCAAAATTTGCAAAATTGCAGTTTTCCTTTTAATTTCCCCACAAAAATAGTATTTTTTGGGTTGCGCTATACATTTTATGGTAAAGTGAGTGATGGCATTACAACGGACAACTGGCCGTGCAAACAACAAGCCATCATACTAGTCTGTGGATGAAAATATAAAAGAGTTATGATTTTTTGAAGGAAAAAACAAAAACGTAAAAATAAAATTGTCTGAGTCCTTAAGGGGTTAAAGCACAACTGTCATGAACTCTGGGTGTTATAACCTACGCACATCCTTTGTACTGTGTGCAGATGGTGTGTACAGCATTGTTTTTACCTTATTTTTGCAGGCTTTCATCACCCCCAGTCGGATAGGCATGGCGCGAGGTACCGCTGTGTGATTGACACACAGGTCCCAGCACATGCACCCCTCAACTCATCTAACGTGCGCACCGTCGCATGTTATCCAGGCAAGCGCTCACTCCCCCAGCGAGCGTTCACTCCGCCGCCATCTGCCTCCTCAGTGCGCCTGCGCTCACAGGACAGTTCCAGGTACTAGAGACAGAGAGGAAGCACACTCTCTGCCTCTAGCACTGCGCAGGCGCACTGAGGAGGCAGGCGACGGCAGGCACACACATTAGATGATCTGAGGGGCACATGCGCTGGAACCTGTGTGTCAATCACACAGCGGTCCCAGCGTTTACACAATCCTGACCGGCAAATCACAGTTTTTCCAGGCCAATCGGGTCTTCGGTGATCGGGGTGCCAGCTCCTCCTATCCCCTACCATTGGTCGGTCAGGACTGATCGACCAATGGCAGGAGGGGGGTGGGAGGGAATAAAGTTCCCAGCAGGCAGCGGAAGACAGCAAGAGACAATCCAGAGGAGTGGCGGCAGTGGAGGAGGCTGCGGGCGACAGTGAAGATCATCTTTGGTGAGTGATCTTTACTGTGGCCTGCTAGAAGTTACAAAACTACAACTCCCAGCCTTTGGCTGTCTGGGCATGCTGGGAGTTGTAATTTTGCAACATCTGGGGGCCACAGATTGGAGACCACTGTGCAGTTGTCTCCAAACTTTGGTTAACAGGTGTTGCAAAACTACTACTCTCAGCATGACCAGACAGTCCAGGAATGCTGGGAGTTGTAGTTCTGTAACATCTGGCCCTTCAAATATTGCAGAACTACAACTCCAAGCATGCATGGACAGTCTTCAAAGTGGTTTTCAAACTGTATACCTCCAGATGTTGCAAAACTACAATTCCCAGCATACCCAGACAATCAGGCATGTTGGGCGTTGTAGTTCTGCAACATCTGGCCCTTCAGATGTTGTTGAACTACAACTCCCATCATGCCTGGACAGTCTGGGCAAGCTTGGAGTAGTAGTTTTTCTACATCTGGAGTTTCACAGTTTGTAGACCAATACACAGTGGTCTCCAAACGGTTCTCCTTCAGTTGTTGCATACCTACAACTCCCAGCATGTCCTTTGGCTGCATGCTAGGAGTTGTAGTTTTGCAACAGCTGTAGGCACACTGGTTGAGAAACACTGAGTTAGAGTCTGTTTCCTAACTCAAAGTTTCCCAACCATGTGCCTCCAACTGTTGCAAAACTACAACTCCCAGCATTCACGGTATGTAGTTTTGCAACTGCTGAGGCACATTGGTGGGGAAGCACTGAGTTAGTCTGTTACCTAATTCGGTGTTTCTCCACCAGTGTGCCTACAGCTGTGGCAAAACCATAACTCCGTCTGTCAATGCATGCTGGGAGTTGTAGTTTTGTAACATCTGGAGGTTTGCACACGTTTGTTCACACAGGTGGGGGTTTATAGTGAGTTTCCTGCTACAAGTTTGAGCTGCAGCAAATTTACAACCACAGCTCAAAATCCCAGCAGGAAACTCACTATAAACCCCCACCCCTGTGAATGTACCCTAAAAATACTACACTACACTACAATTACTTGAAATAAAGAGTAAAACACTACATATACACACACCCTTACACTGTCTCCCAATGAACAGCCTCCAGCTGTTGCAAAACAACAACTCCCAGCATTGTTAGACAGCCATTGACTGTCCTGGCATGCTGGGAGTTTTACAACAGCTGGAGGCACTTTGTTTGGGAAACACTGACGTAGGTTATTGTTGGTGGAGGAGGCAAGTGTAACACAGGCAAGTGTAAGTGTAAATAGAGGTCCGCCCCTATGCAAAACTCTAATTTAGGCATCAAATGCACATGGCACTCTCTCACTGTGGAACCCTGTCATATTTCCGTACAGTTGAGAGCTACACCAGCATGTAAAAAAATTAAAAAATGTTACACTAAAATGCTGGTGTTGCCCTATACTTTTTATTTTCACAAAAGGTAAAAGGAGAAAAAGACCCCCAAACTTTGTAACACAATTTCTCCTGAGTACAGAAATACCCCATAGTGGACGTTAAGTGCTCTGCGGGCGCACAACAGGGCTCAAGAGTGAGAGCGCACCATGTATATTTGAGGCCTAAATTGGTGATTTGCACAGGGGTGGCTGATAGTTACAGTGGTTCGACAAACGCAAAAAAGAAAACACCCACATGTGTCCCCATTTTGGAAACTAATGGAAGAATATCGGTCCCGTGGTCCCGAGAAAAAAGAGAAGTGCTTCTGTGGGCGCTCACCTCTGTCACAGATGTAGTCCGTCACAGGTATGTGGAAGTTTCCGAGAACTTGGTAAAATAAAACCGCTTGGACACAGATGTATTTTGGAAAATAAAAAGAAGGTTTATTCCTTCAGCATGCAATACAGCAACGCGTTTCGAGGGGCAGGGACCCCCTCTTCATCAGGCTGTGTGGATGTCCTTTATTTATACCTCATTTGCCCGTGAAAATCACATTTGTGTGTTACATAACATGAAAATAAAACAATAAAGAAAAAAAAAGAAAAAAATTAAATAAATAAATAATCAAAATAAATAAATAAAATCCATAGAAAAGAAGACATTTACATTAAAAATGGAAGTGAGCATTCTGTAAAATAACCCACAGATGGTCAGTTTGACTAACCATTATATTATGCACCTTATCTTGTATTGCATATGTGATATGTAATAATTCTGCAGACGTCGGGCCATTTCAAATGCTCTCCCTTCGGAGATCTACAGTGGCTGGGTGAGAGGTCTGAGGCACCGACCGTCTGTCCACACATCCGTCCTCCTGGCTGCTTATTGGATGGGGGACCGGCGTCAAACCCATTTCCCCACACAGGGATGATTACATTTATTTAATGTGTATGTACATACACACACATCCATACGCATGGTGGATGGATGTGTACTTATCAGCTGTTTGTTTTGTTTTAATTCAGTTTGTTTGTTGTGGTTGTTGTGCCAGTTGTTAACTATCTCATCTTTTTAAGATATTAATTCCACCGCTTCATTCAGGCCATGTGGTTGTAATGTCTGGAGGCTGTAAATCCAGAACATTTCTTTGCGTGACAGGATTTCAAACCTATTTTTCTTTCCCGGTGGAATGTGCTCAATTGGGGTTATGGATATGGCTGTCATGTTTCCCTCATGCATAAGGCTCAGATGTCTAGATAGGCTATGGTGCATGAATCTCTTCTTTATGTTGGAACGATGCTGATTCAATCTCAAATGTAATGGTTGTGTTGTTCTTCCAACATATTGTTTACCACATTGGCACTCTATGAGGTAGATGACATATTCCGTTTGGCATGTCATCAGATGTTTGATGGGGTAGGTTTCACCCGAATGGGTACTGGAAAAACATTTTTGGTTATGGCGTATGGTAAAGCAACATAGGCATCTAGGTTTTCTGCATTTGTATGTTCCCACGTTTCCAGTTTTGTCGTTTTTCTGGGAGGATTTGTTGTGGCATATGAGATTGCTTGGGGCTATCATACCCTTTATGGTTGGTGCCCGCCTGAAAGTCAATCCCAGATTTTTTGGGAGAATTTTTCCTAGATGTGCATCACTTAGTAGTATTCCCCAATGTTTCTTCATGATGTTTCTGATTTTTGTTTGACCCGCTGAATATGTGGTGATGAAATTGCATCTGTTTTTTTCCTCATTCTCCTTTTCTTTTTCTTTCTTTTGTAGGTGGAAGGCTCCCGGGTCCGTTGCCTCAAGACATTCCTCTTGGGTAAGTGCACAGGTTTTTTCATATGCATTTTCAATTAATTCTTTCGGATATCCTTTTGCTATGAATCTGGACTTTAAGATTTTGGACTGTTCGGAAAAGGTGGCAATATCTGTACAATTTTTTCTTACTCTCTTGAATTGTCCAAAGGGGATGTTTTGTTTCCACTTCTTATAGTGGCCACTGGTAAAGGATATATAATTATTGGAATCAGCTTTCTTGAAAAAGGTGGATGTGATGAATCTATCCCCTTTATGGGTGATGTGGAGGTCCAAAAACTCAATTGAAGTGGAGGAAAAAACGGGGGTGAATGTCAAACCCCAGTGGTTGGTATTAATATCCGTGACAAAAGATTTGATGTTCTCTGGGTGGCCACGCCATAATAAAAACAAATCATCTATATACCTTTTGTATATAGTAACATGTTTTTTATACAGGGGATGTTTTTTTATCACCTGTTCTTCAAAGCAACCCATAAAGAGGTTCGCATATGATGGTGCCACTCTGGTCCCCATGGCCGTCCCCCTTATTTGATGGTATAGGGTGCCATTGTATGAGAAAAAATTGTATATCAGAATGAATTTCAGACAATTGGTAAGGAAAATTACCTGTTCGTTTGGGATGTTTTTGTCTTTTTCCAGAAAGGAAATGGTGGATCGAATTCCAAGATCATGTTGGATATTCGTGTATAACGACGTTACATCCATGGTGAGTAAAACCATGTCATCTTCCCAGGGTGTATCATTTAAGATGGTGATCAGCTGATCTGAATTCTTCAGGTAACTTGGTAGATCTGCCACATATTCCTGCAATATCCTATCTAGATATTGGGACATGTTACATGTGGGACTATGTATCCCAGAAATGATGGGTCTGCCCGGGGGGTTTTGAGTGTCTTTGTGTACTTTTGGTAGATGGTAATAATATAGTATCCCAGGGTTAGGATTAAAAAGAAATTTCTTTTCATTCTTTGATATGATTTTATCCTCCAGAGCTTTGTTTAAAAGACTTAGAATGTCTTTCTGTAATTTTGGAAAAGGATCTGTGCTGATCGTTTTATAGTAGTTATTGTCTCCAAGAATCCGGTTGGCTTCTTTGTTGTAATCTGTGTAATTTTGGATTACTATGCTTCCTCCTTTGTCGGCCGCACGAATTATAGTGTTATAGTGTGGACAAAAAGACAACCCCCTTTGTAAAAGGGATTTTTCATCTACTTCTAAAGTGTGGTTGGATAGATTGAAAATCTTGATTAGAGAATCTTCATCCTTTTTTCCCCCTCTATTCGGAGTATTTTTTATTTTCTGTCTTTTTTGATGCAGCTTTCTAGATTTGGCCGTTGTTCCTCCTCTGGTTCCTCTTCTAGTTTTCTTTTTGTTGGTTTTCTTACAAAGAAGTAATCTTTGATAGTCCTGTGCCGTGCAGGACTGGCCCCTAAAAAAGACTCTCCGTGTGTGGAAGAGACAGGAATGTCAAGATGGTTTTGACTGGGACCTTCTCCGGG
The DNA here is from genome assembly GCF_029499605.1 of Hyla sarda. Classification (NCBI taxonomy): domain Eukaryota; kingdom Metazoa; phylum Chordata; class Amphibia; order Anura; family Hylidae; genus Hyla; species Hyla sarda. Next base: position 266,197,399 of record NC_079190.1, on the reverse strand, counting down.
GTTTAAATCGACCTCATTCTGGTCTATCGGTATTGTATTTTCTTTAGTTCCATCTTTTGATGTTTTGTTGTTTAGGGGTTTTAGAAAAGGGACTGACGCTCCTCTTCCTGCTTCTGTATTATCAATCAGGGTGATCCCTGATGTGTTTTGTGGTGGAGCGTGGCATGGGACCAAGTGTTGGAGCGGGGCGCATATTTTCTCCGATTCCTGGTCCTTTTTATTACTCTCTAAAAGGGAATTTAAATTAGAGCTCTCATTATGCATGGGGGTGGGACATATGGAGACATCTAATAGAGAAAAATCCGTGGCTTCAGTGGGAGATGGAGAAAGGAACATTACTGTGGGGGTGAAATTTTCAGCCTCTGCATTGATGTTCTCCTTTAATTTCTTCTTTATTTGTTCGACCGTACTTCTCAGGTCCTTTAGGGGATCCTCCAGGATCAGAGGGGGGATTGGATTTGCAGGTGTTTTCTGTGTTTCATTGCCCCTCCTTGTGTTGTTATTTTTGTTGTTGTGGAGTGGGGTCGCTGGTTTCTTATTGTATGTGTTCTTAGAATTGTGCCAGGTTTTTTTTGTGGGTATATGTTCCTTTAAGATGTTTGAAAGGTTTTTTGTGGAATCTATGTATCCCTGGTGTACGGGCTGTGTATGGGTCCCTGTTTGTAGCTGCTCCAGGATCCGCATATTCACTTCGGGCAGGGTGGATTGTGGTGTTGGATGTGGAATTGTTCTTTTTATGCCAACATCTGTAAATCCCTTCATTTCTGTCGCCTCTATCTCGCACCAGTTTGCCTGCTTTTTTCGTGATGATTTCTTTTTGTATTTTGGCAATTCGACTAGATATATTGTGGTTAAGTGTGTGGAATTCTTTCCTATGTGAATGAGACTCTAGTTTATGTATTATAGATTCTATCTTGTTAGTGATGTCCTGGTGCAGTTTATTGCGTTTGTTTTTTATATGGTCAATCAACATATTTGAACATGTATTTAACAAAGTATCCCATTCCTGTACATATGCAGTGTCCTCTTTGAAGGTGGGATCAAAAGTTAATCTTAACCCCCTCGGGGCCAAGTTCTCTGTGAGATATATGTTAAGAAAATCGATGTCCACACTATGGCGTAGTTCATCCAACATATGATTTTCTAAATCATTAAACAGTTTTGTCATTTCAGCAGATTCCTGCCTAATACAGTCATTGTTATCCCCAGAATACATTCTGTTTTCTTGGGTTGTGTCAGTCACTTCAGAAATAAGTTGGTCTCTGACCGTATGTCTTTTGGAGAAATATTCCATCTTTGGGGAACCAGGAAAAATTGCTAGTGCCGCAGTAGTCACAACTCTGGCCCTTGGCGGGCAACCCGAAAAACCCAGCGGTGATTCGGTCCACAGTCAACAGAAATATATAGAAAAAGACAGAGGAGACACAATGCGCATCTAAGCGTAGTAAAAAAAAAAAAATATATATATATATATATATATATATATATATATATATATATATAGATAATCTGAGTGTAAAAGAAAATAATTAAATTAAATAAAAAATGGATGTCGGCTCCAAGGAAGGGGGGGAGCAGCCGTTTCCAGATTCGTGTTTTCAGTTGTTATGTTAGGTTTGCTCACCTTTCTGTGTTGTACTGTGGGCACAACACCAGTAGACGCTTGTTTCCCACTATTCTGGGGGACACAGATTGGAGGAGTGCAGCCCGCACTAGACCCGTTCTCACCGGCGGAGGACGGTCACTGGAATGGAAGAATATCGGTCCCGTGGTCCCGAGAAAAAAATTTTGGAAACTACACCCATCAAGGAACATAATAAGGAGTACGGTGAGCCTTAGTACCCGACAGGTCTTTGACAAATTTTCATTAAAGTTGGAAGTGAAAATGAAAAATTAGATTTTTGTTCACTGAAATGCTGGTGTTACCCCAGATTTTTCATTTTCACAAAGGGTAATAGATGCAATAGTCACACGAAATTTGTAACCCCATTTCTTCTGAGTAAGGAAATACCCAATAATTGGATGTAAAGTGCTTTGCGGGCACACTACAGGTCTCAAAAGAGAAGGAGCAAAATGTGCTTTTTTGAGAGAGAATTAGACTGGAATTGAAGGCCATGTGCATTTACAAAGCCCCCATGCTGCCAGAACAGTGGACCCCATTTTGGGAACTATACCCCTCACAAAATTTAACAAGGGGTGCATTGAGAATTTACAGCCCACAGGTGTGTGACAGATTTTTTTGAACAGTCGTCCGTAATAATTAAAAATGTAATGTTTCATTTGCACAGCCCACTGTTCCAAACATCTGTCAAACACCAGTGGGGTGTAAATGCTCACTGCACCCCTTATTACATTCTGTGAGGGGTGTAATTTCCGAAGTGGGGTCAAATGTGGGGGTCCACTGTTCTGGCACCATGGGAGCTTTGTAAACGCACATGGCCTCTGACTTCAATTCCAACCAAATTCTCTCTCCAAAAGCTCAATGTCGCTCCTTCCCTTCTGAGCCCTCTAGTGCAACCACAGGGCACTTTACATCCACATATAAATGTACCTGGGGGTGGAGCGGAGTGAGGGTTAGAATAGTTAATAGGAATAGGTTTCATAGGAAAATAAAACTTACACCCTTGAATCCCATTAACCCCAATAACATAGAGGATGGAAATGTAAAGTGTATGTTCACAAATGCCAGAAGCCTAGCAAATAAAATTGGGGAGCTTGAGGCCTTGATACTGGAGGAACATATTGATATAGTTGGGGTCACTGAGACATGGCTGGACTCCTCGCATGACTGGGCTGTCAATCTGCAAGGGTTAACATTGTTTCGTAAAGATAGAATGAACAGAAAAGGTGGTGGAGTCTGTCTGTATGTTAGAAGTGGTATGAAAGTCAGTGTGAACGATGCCATAGTGTGTGATGATTCTGAGGAGGTGGAATCACTGTGGGTAGAATTACAAAAGGAGGGAAATACTGAAAAAATAATATTTGGTGTAATCTACAGACCCCCTAATATCACTGAAGAGATAGAAGGTTGGCTGCATAAACAAATAGAGAGGGCCGCCCGGGCAGGTACAGTGGTAATAATGGGAGATTTTAACTATCCAGATATAGATTGGGGTCCGGGGTTGGCTAAAACTACAAAGGGGCGACAATTCTCCAATTAAATTTATTGCAGGATAATTTTATGGGCCAGTTTGTGGAGGACCCAACAAGAAGTGATGCCTTGTTGGATCTGATCATTTCCAACAACGCAGAGCCGGTTGGTAATGTAACTGTGCGGGAAAACCTTGGCAATAGCGACCACAATATAGTTACTTTTGACTTAAAATGTAGAAAACAAAGACAGACGGGGAAGGCAAAAACATATAACTTTAAAAAGGCAAACTTCCCTGGGCTGAGGGCTGCACTACAGGACATAGACTGGGGGGAGATGTTCTCAAATACTGATACAGAAGGTAAATGGGACATCTTTAAATCAACTCTAAATAACTATACATCTAAATATATACCAAAGGGGAACAAATATAAACAATTAAAACTAAATCCTACATGGCTGACAAATGATGTTAAAAGAGCAATAAACAACAAAAAAATAGCCTTCAAAAAATTCAAATCTGATGGGTCAGCTATAACATTTAAACAGTACAAAGAGCTTAATAAAATCTGTAAAAATGTAATAAAAACAGCAAAAATTCAAAACGAGAGACAGGTGGCCAAAGAAAGCAAAACTAATCCTAAATATTTTTTTAGATATATAAATGCAAAAAAACTAAGGACAGAGCATGTAGGACCCCTTAATAATGACAATGGGGAGGTTGTCACAGGCGATAAAGAGAAAGCGGAGCTACTGAATGGGTTCTTTAGTTCTGTATACACTATGGAAAAAGGAGCTGACATTGGCCAGGTCAGTGCTGGTAACACATCATGTAATGTACTGAACTGGCTTAATGTAGAGATGGTACAAGGTAAGTTAAGTAATATAAATGTAAGCAAATCTCCAGGGCCAGATGGATTGCACCCAAGAGTTCTTAGAGAGGTAAGTTCAGTAATATCTGTACCCCTGTTCATGATATTTAGAGATTCACTGGTGTCTGGTATTGTGCCAAGGGACTGGCGCAAGGCGAATGTGGTGCAAATCTTCAAAAAGGGCTCTAGGTCTTCCCCAGGAAACTATAGACCGGTAAGTTTAACGTGCATTGTGGGTAAATTGTTTGAAGGACTTATAAGGAATTACATACAGGAATACATAGGGGATAATAGTATTATAAGTGATAGCCAGCATGGGTTTACTAAGGATAGAAGTTGTCAAACCAATCTAATTTGCTTTTATGAAGAGGTGAGTAGAAGCCTTGACAGAGGAATGGCTGTGGATATAGTGTTTCTGGATTTTGCTAAAGCATTTGATACTGTCCCTCATAGACGTCTGACAGGTAAGTTAAGGTCTTTGGGTTTGGAAATTTTAGTAACTGGATTGAACACTGGCTCATGGATCGTACCCAGAGAGTGGTGGTCAATGATTCGTACTCTGATTGGTCCCCGGTAATTAGTGGTGTACCCCAAGGTTCAGTACTGGGCCCGCTGTTGTTTAATTTATTTATCAATGATATAGAGGATGGTATTAACAGCTCTGTTTCTGTCTTTGCAGATGACACCAAGCTTTGTAGCACGGTACAGTCTATACAGGATGTGCATAAGTTACAAGATGACTTGGATAGACTAAGTGTCTGGGCATCCACTTGGCAAATGAGGTTCAATGTGGATAAATGTAAAGTTATGCATCTGGGTACTAATAACCTGCATGCGTCGTATGTCTTAGGGGGGATTAAACTTGCAGAGTCACTGGTAGAGAAGGATCTGGGTGTACTTGTAGATCACAGACTACAGAATAGCATGCAATGTCAGGCTGCTGCTTCCTAAGCCAGCAGGATACTGTCATGTATCAAAAGAGGCATGGACTCAAGGGACAGGGACATAATACTCCCCCTTTATAAAGCATTGGTACGGCCTCACCTGGAATATGCTGTTCAGTTTTGGTTGCCTGTCCATAAAAGGGACACTGTGGAGCTGGAAAGGGTGCAGAGACGCGCGACTAAACTAATATGGGGCATGGAACATCTTAGCTATGAGGAGCGATTAAAGGAGTTACAATTGTTTAGTCTTGAGAAGAGACGTTTAAGGGGGGATATGATAAACGTATATAAGTATATTAATACAAAAAATATGGAGAAATACTGTTCCAGGTTAAACCCCCCCAAAGGACGAGGGGGCACTCCCTCCGTCTGGAGAAGAAAAAGTTTAGTCTCAAGGGGCGACATGCCTTCTTTACCATGAGAACTGTGAACTTATGGAACAGTCTACCTCAGGAACTGGTCACAACAGGAAATATTAACAGCTTTAAAACAGGATTAGATACATTCCTGGAACAAAATAACATTAATGCTTATGAAGAAATATAAAATACCATCCCTTACCCAATATCACGCCACACCCCTACCCTTTAATTCCCTGGTTGAACTTGATGGACATATGTCTTTTTTCGACCGTACTAACTATATGTAACTATGCAACTATATGAGGTATTTCCTTACTGGAGAGAAATGGGGTTACAAATTTTGGGGGGCATTTTTTCCTATTACACCTTGTGAAAATGAAAAGTTTAAGGTAACACCAGCATTTTAGTGTTAAAAATCTAAATTTTCATTTTCACGTCCCACTTTAATGAAAGTTCGTCAATCACCTGTCGGGTATTAACCCCTTAAGGACTCAGGGTTTTTCCGTTTTTTCACTTTCGTTTTTTCCTCCTTACCTTTTAAAAATCATAACCCTTTCAATTTTCCACCTAAAAATCCATATTATGGCTTATTTTTTGCGTCGCCAATTCTACTTTGCAGTGACATTAGTCATTTTACCCAAAAATGCACGGCGAAACGGAAAAAAAAATCATTGTGCGACAAAATCGAAAAAAAAACACCATTTTGTAACTTTTGGGGGCTTTCGTTTCTACGCAGTGCATATTTCGGTAAAAATTACACCTTATCATTATTCTGTAGGTCCATACGGTTAAAATGATACCCTACTTATATAGGTTTGATTTTGTGGCACTTCTGGAAAAAATCATAACTACATGCAGGAAAATTTATACGTTTAAAAATGTCATCTTCTGACCCCTATAACTTTTTTATTTTTCCACGTACGGGGCGGTATGAGGACTCATTTTTTGCGCCGTGATCTGAAGTTTTTATCGGTATGATTTTTGTTTTGATCGGACTTTTTGATCACTTTTTATTCATTTTTTAATGATATAAAAAGTGACCAAAATACGCTTTTTTGGACTTTGGAATTTTTTTGCGCGTACGCCATTGACCGTACGGCTTAATTAATGATATATTTTTATAGTTTGGACATTTATGCACGCGGCGATACCACATATGTTTATTTTTTATTTTTTTTACACTGTTTTATTTTTTTTATGGGAAAAGGGGGGTGATTCAAACTTTTATTAGGGAAGGGGTTAAATGACCTTTATTAACACTTTTTTTTTACATTTTTTTTGCAGTGTTATAGGTCCCATAGGGACCTATAACACTGCACACACTGATCTCTAATGCTGATCACTGGCGTGCATTAACACGCCTGTGATCAGCATTATCGGCGCTTGACTGCTCCTGCCTGGATCTCAGGCACGGAGCAGTCATTCGTCGATCGGACACCGAGGAGGCAGGTAAGAGCCCTCCCGGTGTCCGATCAGCTGTTCGGGACGCCGCGATTTCACCGCGGCGGTCCCGAACAGCCCGACTGAGCAGCCGGGTCACTTTCACTTTCACTTTAGAAGCGGCGGTCAGCTTTGACCGCCGCTTCTAAAGGGTTAATACCGCACATCGCCGCGATCGGCGATGTGTGGTATTAGCCGCGGGTCCCGGCCGTTGATTAGCGCCGGGACCGACGCGATATGATGCGGGATCGCGGCGCGATCCCGCTTCATATCGCGGGAGCCGGCGCAGGACGTAAATATACGTCCTGCGTCGTTAAGGGGTTAAGGCTCACTGTGCCCCTTGTTACATTCCTTGAGGGGTGTAGTTTCCCAAAAAGTATGCCATATATATATATATATATATATATATATATATATATATATTATTATTATTTTTTTTTTTTTTTTTTTTTTGCTGTTCTGGCACCATGGGGGCTTCCTAAATGTGACATGCCTCCCAAAAACCTTTTCAGCAAAATTCGCTCTCCAAAAGCTCATTGTCGCTCCTTCCCTTCTGAGCCGTACAGTATTACATAAACCACTAAAGAGTAATTACGTGCACTCTCCGATTACAAAGTGCCTTCCGATCCTGGAGGCTGAAGTCACCGGGAGGTATCCATGGACCACACCAAAGCGCTCGTAGGCAATGCCAGCCGTTTTGCACGGTACTCCTTGCTTCTTCTGGCTTCAAGTTCACATGATCGCACTGCATGCTTAAATCATGTGTCTCTAGAAAGTAACCATGGCAACACATAAACAAGATGCTCGGCAATAGCATAAGTGTAAGTATTAAAGTGACTATAATACAAAATAGTGAAAAAATCTATAATTATGTAAATAATATTATTATTCTTAAAGAGATAGGCTTTAATAGCTATGGAAAAGTGCACAGAGATTATATGGAGCTAAGAAACGTGGACAAATCTACTCGATCCTTGAAGCTGGCAGGGCCCTGAGCATTACAACTCAATGTCCAGTGGGCCTCTCGTTGTAGCGATAGGGTATGTCTATTACCTTCTTGCACAGGTTCTAAAAGAGATGTTCTGATAATCTGGGAATTCCATGACCAGTTTTTAAGGTATATATATATATATATATATATATATATATATATATATATATATACATATACTCTCCAAAATGTGTCCGCAGTTGCCGTTTTGCTTTTCCTATGTAAAATCTTTTACATGGGCATATGATGTAATAAATAACATAAGTACTTTTGCAGGTGATTGCCTGTGGTATGTTATGGCCAATGCCTCCTAAGTTACACCAGCTAGAACATGTATTGAAAGAACAGAAATTGCAGTCCTTTTTTCAATTTTCGATTCCCACTTGGGGCGCTTGTTGAAAGCCAATTATTCAGAGAGGCTCAAGGGATATTCAGAAAGGGATTCAAGGGACCGGAACACACAAAAACGAGCCAGCAAATAGTAGTTTTCCTCCAAAATTTTGGGATCAGTGTTTTTGCGGCAAGGACAATGAGGGGAATTCATCAAGCGTTTTAGCGTTTTTTGTTTTTTTTTTGCATCAAAAGTCTCAGTCACTTCTCCTGTTAGTTATGTGCAACTTTTGCTATAGATCATATCTGAAAGTGAACTACCATGTGCAGTGCTTTAGACTAGTTTTATGCAGTGGTGATCGATTCATGATGTGAGACTTTTCTCTGAAAGTCGCACAAAAGTCGCAGCTCCTGTCCTTTACACACTAGCCCACACTAATTTACTTCAGCTCTGAAAGTACTCAAAATGCCCGACACCTGACTGCGGGCCCTGGCGACATAACAGTTCAAAGCTCGTGGGCAATGAAACCACCATTGAACCCAACCTGGAGGCCATAAAATGAGTGTGCTGCAGATGATGCAGCCATTCAGAGGAGGGAAGGCCATTCCTGGACACTAATTGGTCAAAGGGCAGCAGGGAGAGGGTATGAGGGTCAACCACATCAGCATAACAATCCAAGAGGTCGGGATAATATAGAAAGGACTGGATAGTGGAGGAGGAGGAAGAAAGTCAATATTTTTCAGAACAGTATGCCCACACAAAACGAGAGAAGGACATAAGGCCTAAGAGTGAACCTACTGGAGTAGAAAAAGGGGTAGGACTCCAGAGAAGGGAGTTGGGATGCACAGGGGCCAACCAGAGCTTTTCCAGTTCCATTCATCTGCTATAAGCATGATAGAAGGACCATGCCACTAAATGGTGGAGGTGAGCAGCCCAATAATACTTGGTGTCATCTGGGACAGCAAACTCCCCGCAGATCTATTTGCCATCATGACAGACATAGTCAAACTGGGCCACTTGGCATCCAAATAAAATGAAAAATGGCCATTTGCAGCAAGCAGACAGCAGCAAGCGGGACCTGGACCGATAAAGTCTAAAAAAAGAAAAGCAGTTTGGGAAGTCCGTCATGTTACCAGCCGCAATATGGCCAAAAAACTAAATATACTGTAATTTCTCCATTGACGCCCTCAGGGCATGGAGCAAAGGAGGGAAGTTAATAAGAGCGGAGAGAAACACCGGGAGATTAAGGGACATCTCCTCTGTCTTAGATAGGTTTACCTTATAGCCCGAGACTACCCCGTAGGAATGCAGGACCCTGTAGAGGTTAGGAAGAGACGTCAGGGGACGAGTCAGAGTAAGGAGAACATTATCCGCAAAAAGACTGATTTTGAAGTCCCTATCATGCAGCCGCACACTCGAGATATCTGGGTCTCCCCGGATTAGAGCAGCCAGAGGCTCAATACAAAGAGCAAAAATCAGGGGAGACCGCAGATACCCCTGTCGAGTGCCAATATAAAGAGGACAACTAGAGGAAATCACATAAGGAAGTTTGATAGAGGCAGTAGGATAGGAGTAGAGGCATCGCAGTGCAGTCAGAAACTTCCCTGTAATTCTAAATCTCTGGAGAGTAGCAAATAAAAAGGGTCAACCTAGCGTATCATAGGCCTTTTACTCGCCGAGGCTAAGCACCAAAGCAGGCTTCGAGCGCCGATTGACCAAATGTATTAGACCCACCACTTTCCTAGTGTTATCCCGACCCTTATGAACAGGGATAAATCCCACTTTTTCCTTATGGATAAGGGAGGGAAGAAAACAGCACAGACGGTTAGCCAAAACATTTGCAAAAAACTTTAAACCAGAATTAAGGAGAGAGTTGGGCCGATAGCTGGAACAATCATGAGGACCCTTAGGAATGACAGTGATCAGGGAATATAAAAACGACTGCAGGACCTCCCACCCATCCAGGAAGGAGTTAAAGAGGGGAACAGGTTTAGGAATCATCAGTGCTGCTACAGAACGGACCTACCAATTTTTGCTGTATCTTCTGAGACAGCCGTGTCCCTAACAGCCAACTACCATCTATACGAAGTTGGGACCACAAGTGCTACATCAGGTACTATGTATACAGCTATGCTGTATTTTTGAAGCGCTGCAATCCCCCACTTTGCTTGGCCACTAAATCCTACTGCATTATTTGAGATCGCAAAATTTATAGCAGCGGGTCTCCTCTCAGGAGAACTAAGCCCTTCTTCCAATTGTTTGCATACATTGTAACACCTGCCTAATAACATTGTTTCTTTGCTACAAGTCCATTCTAAACATCACGGCATACTATTGAGACCACATACTCTCTAGCAGCCGGCTCCCTGCACAAAGAGGCAAACCTATATATTGGATTACAAATAGTCACAGGGAATGTGATTGACTACGTCATGTTACCAGCCGCAATATGGCCAAAAAACTAAATATACTGTCATTTCTCCATTGATGCCCTAAGGGCATGGAACAAAGGAGGGAAGTTAATAAGAGCGGAGAGAAACACCGGGAGATTAAGGGACATCTCCTCTGTCTTAGATAGGTTTACCTTATAGCCCGAGACTACCCTGTAGGAATGCAGGACCCTGTAGAGGTTAGGAAGAAACATCAGGGGACGAGTCAGAGTAAGGAGAACATCATCCGCAAAAAGACTGATTTTGAAGTCCCTATCATGCAGCCGCACACTCGAGATATCTGGGTCTCCCCGGATTAGAGCAGCCAGAGGCTCAATACAAAGAGCAAAAATCAGGGGAGACAGCAGATACCCCTGTCGAGTGCCAATATAAAGAGGACAGCTAGAGGAAATCACATAAGGAAGTTTGATAGAGGCAGTAGGATAGGAGTAGAGGCATCGCAGTGCAGTCAGAAACACAAAGAGCCAAACCTATATATTGGATTACAAATAGTCACAGGGAATGTTGCCGTATTATATTTATATTGATTGTGATTTTATATTGTGTATTTGCTGATCCACAAGGGTTCTGTGAGGTTCGGCACACTCTTTAATCATATATTATATTCCAATAAACCTATTTTTATCATACATTCATTGACCCTGAGCCTCAATTTCCATTTATAGTCTATTGCAATTTTTCAACACCGTGGGTATAGGTGTTATTTCAGTTGCTCAGGTCCCAGGTCACTAGGTGATAAGAGCCTCCCCTACATTTTGTATAAAATTTAGGAAGAAGTTGAGAGCGCCTCGAAAAAAGGGACTTAACCGCCTCCTGAAGCTCCAGCAAGGTGTTTTGAGCATTTAAATATGCTCCATCAGTAGCCGACAGGGAAGGAAGGTCACAGGTCGACAGAAAGGAATGTAAAATATGATAGGGGACAGAGTTTATGATAATGTTCTAAAAAGAAATGGTAGATATCATCCGGGTGATAGTGAAGAGTGCCAGAGGACTCCCTGAGAGCTGAGGGAGACTGGGCTGCAGTACGGTCATGGAGGTGCTGAGCTAACATAGTGTGGGCCTTATTACCATGTTCAAAAAAACCCTGCTTAGCATAAAGGAGGAAATGCTCCACCAGTCACGCCCGGGCAGCCACCAGCCTTCGCGGGACCGAAAGGGAGGGCAAGGAGAGGAATAATGCCTCTAATATACGAATCTCTGCCTTAAGATCTCAGGAGCGAGCCAAAACATCCTTCTTCAGGGGTGATTCCCAGAGCAAAGCTATGAACCTGCACTACAGATTTATGGGCTTTCCAAAGGGTAGCCAGGGACTACACTGAGCCTTATTGGTAAAATACTCTGAAATACAGGCCTGGATCGAATCCGAGGAGGGCAGAGATTTAAGAAGGGAAACATTCAGCTGCCAGTAACAGCGCCTGAGTGGGGAAGAGCGAGGCAGGAAAGAGACAAGAACCGGTCCATGATCAAACCAAGAGATCGGCTTCAAGGACGCCCATGATGGCATACGGGCCATCAGCAGGTTAGCTAAAAAGTAGTCAATGCGGATATGGGACCGGTGAGGATGGGGAAAAAAGGACCGATTCAAAAAGGACCGATCCAGCGGATGGTTAATGCGCCAAAGATCATATAGGGAAGACAAGCGAATAAGACTGCGGAAAGTCGTCGCGAGTTGCAACTGGGCCAGAGGTGGAGAAGTAGCCAATAGAGAATGGTGGTCTAGTAAAAAAGAGAAAATTAAGTTAAAATCCCCTTTCAGGAACCAAGCAATAGTGTTGAGCAGCATAGGCCATATTCGAATTTGCGATTCGTCATATATTCGCTAAATTCGCATATCTGTAATATTTGCATTTTATTTTCGCATATGCGAAAATTCGCGTATGTGAAAATTAGCATATACAAAAATTAGCATAAGTGAAAATTCGCATATGCGAAAATTCGCACGCCAGTCTCACACAGTAGTATTAGAGCCTTCTTTACACCACACAAGCTGGAAGCAGAGAGGGGTGATCATTGTGATGTGTACTGTGAAAAAAAAAACGAATATTCGTAATTACGAATATATAGTGCTATATTCGTGAATATTCGCAAATTCGCGACTATGCGATATTCGCGAATAGAATTCGCATTGCGAATATTCGCGGGCAACACTACCAATTAAATGGAGGATACTTCTGAAGTCTGGAGAGGACCCTGCGCAAGAAGGGAATCTGAGAGGAATTAGGAGCATAGACTTTTCAGGCTTACCCTCAAGGAAACCCTTGACTATCACCTAACGCCCCCCTGGATTTAAAAAAAAGAGGAGGTGACCCGTACTGGGCATGAACAAGAACTCAAAATAGCGACTCCCGCTGCCTTCCTATCAGAAACAGCAGAAAAAGTTGGAGGATAAAGGTGTTGGAGAAACTGGAAAGTTCCCATATGGTCAAAGTGGGTTTCCTGGAGGAAGGCTATATCAGTCTTCAGAAAGGACAACTCCCGCAGCACCAAGCATCGCTTAGATAGGGAGTTCAAGCCCTTCACATTTAAAGAAACACACTGGACCATGAAGGGGAACTGGAAGGAGGAAGAGCTAATGTAAAGAGGCACTTACCCCATCTCACAGAAGGAACCGCAGCACGTGGGAGGAAATCTCTGAAGTAACAGGAATACAGGAGAGATCTGGTCCCAAAAGGCCTGAAAGAGCAAAGAGGAGATAAGGGAGGGGGAGACAGGGGAAGACACAGGACAAGAGACAAAACAGACGACAAAAAACACTTAAAGTAGAGGGGAAAAGAAAGAGGTAGAGGACAAAAGAGAGACAACAGAGAACCACTGACCCGTAGGCCAGAGAGGAGGCCCAAAATAAGAGAACTGACATAAAAGACAAATTCTGTAGGTACAGAGAAAAAAAAACTAACCAACAAGCAGAGCCTCAAGGGGGAGATGAGAGGACAACATCAGGAAGAAGGAATGGTCAGCACACCATCCAAGCCCAATAGCAGGAGAAACATGCAAAGCCCCCGCCCAATAGGAGGAGCGAGGCAAAAGAAACCAAGCTCAGTTCAATAACAGCAGACATAATGCACCCTCAAGGCAGATGGGAGGACAGTCCACGCAGACCAGGAGAGGCAGGCTGTCGTTTTGCACCAGGTCTATGGTTGTGCACCAGCTGCCAGACCGGGGGGGGGGAGGGGGGGAAACAAGGCCCCAGTCCAAGGGGGACACGGGCATCAAACGTGGAGCAAAAAGTCCTCAAGATCAGAGAATGCCCGGAGCACAGCAGAGTGTCCATCCCTACGAGTCTGGAAGGCAAAAGGAAAGTTCCATCAATAGGAGGCCTGGTGGTCTCGGAGCATGGTCAAAACAGGATGAGGCATCCTATGCTTACGTAAGGTGATCCAGGATAAATCTTGGTAAAGCTGAATGGGTGAACCATCAAACTCAAAGTTCTTAAAGGAAAACTGTCACATATTTTCTCCCGCACTATCAACAGGTACTGGTGGATAGTGCGGGAGATGCTGATTAAAACAAGCCCTACCTTGGTCTGATCCGTGCCGCCGTTCGCCCGCAATTGTAGTTTTAATCTCTGTGTATATCCTGCTGTAACTGGCAAGGGCGGGGCTTCTGTGGGCTAACTGACACTGACGTCAGCACCGCTCATGAATAGGTTAGGTTAGGAGCGGCGAAGAGAGGGAGAACAGGAGGGAGGGGGGATGAATATTCATGAGCGGCGCTGACGTCAGTGTCAGTTAGCCCGCAGAAGCCCTTGCCAGTTACAGTAGGAAATACACAGAGATTAAAACTACAATTGCGGGCGAACGGCGGAGCGGATCAGACCAAGGTAGGGCTTGTTTTAATCAGCATCTCCCGCACTATCCACCAGTACCTGTGGATAGTGCGGGAGAAAATATGTGACAGTTTTCCTTTAAGATTGCAGGCAGAGCCTCTTTCTGCTGGAAGTCAGTAACACAGCAAATGACATCCCTAGGCAACCCCGTTGAGGACTTAGGGCAGAGTGCCCGGTGGGCTCTATCCAACTTGATCCTGTGAGAGGAAGGCTCACCGAGGATAAGATTGAAGATGGCTTACAGAGTGGCCTGCAGGTCCTTGTCCCGAGTAGCCTCAGGAAGGCCACAGACAGGGATATTATACCGCCCACCACTGTTATCCAGGTCCTCCACATGATTATGGAGATCAGAGAGAAAAGCAAACTGTGAAGATATGGTAGCATGCAGTTGGGAGATGTAGGCTCTAGTGGAGTCATGGGCATCCTCCAGCCCCTCAACAGACGTGCTGCAGATCTTGCCGGAGGGAAGAGATCTCCGCTCAACATGTATCCTTAACTTTGGAAATCAGAGAGCTATAGTCCTCCTTAGTGGAAATCTGGGAAAGTAGCTGACTTCAATCATGAGGAGCAGGAGATGGAGTCGGAATAGAGGAACAGTCCAGCTCAGAGTCAGAGAGAGCGTTCCATTCTGCGAGGTAAAGAGAGGAGCCCCAGCATTTGATGGGGCAGAAGAAGGCATTTTAGGAGGCTGAGGTCAGGTGGATGAAGTCTGCAGCAAGGGTGGAGTAGCCATAGGTGAGAGGTCAGTATGAGGGGCCGCAATTATCCCAGGTGCAACAGACAGGCTACTGGGAGACAGTCCAAGGGGGGATGGAGAGTCCACTGTAGGGCCAAGGGCCAGGGACCAAGGAGGCTGCCTCAGAGATGGAGATACAGGAGCCACCAACATGTGTGCAGAAGAAGCTGAGGATCTGTCCGTCACCTTGGCTCAAAATGGCCTCCACTGCAGCCATAAAGAGGGATCCAGGGGGTCGGTGCAGGGAGAGTCAGATCCCAACTCAGTACGTACCTCTGTACGTCTGGGGAGGCCGGCAGAGAGACTGGCAGTGTCCAGGCAGGAGGAGAGGGGGAGGCCCCACAGAAAGATGTAGCAGGGCAGCCTGAGTCTGGGCTGGAGGCTGGGGCAGTGCACTCCCAAGATGGCGGCCGCGGTTTAGGAGTGGCAGAGCCCCACCCATATGTCCAGTGCAAAGGGAGCCTGCGGGAGAAGAGCAGGAGGTCCGGCGGCACGAGTGGCAGCGATCCCCACATGAGCAGCGCTGCAGGAATGTGTGGAGAGTCCACGGGAGGAAGCTGTTAGGCCGGCCTGGGGAGCTGAGGTAGGCCCTAGTCATTGGAGGTAATGGAAGATCCCAGTGTTGGGTTCGGGCGGCAGCTCGGTAGAGGCGAGTCGCTTCTTGGAGTGCTTAGAGGTTCTCCCCATCAGGTGTGCAGAGTTTCAGCGGCCGGGAAGCAGGTAAAAAGGCCTTATGAAGTCGGTGCAGACCCACTACACATCCGTCTCCATCAGAGCCTCTCCGCGCGCCCCACACCAACAGAGTACCCCTTTAAGGGAGTAAGTACTTAAATCCCATAAAAGAGCTTTCACCAGCGATCTTCTGATCGCTCCCATAATACACTACACTAGTATTATAGTGCAGTATATGTTTAGTTATGGCTAATATGAGGGGGGGGGGGGTGTTGTTTTTTTTTGGGGTCATTTTTTATATATTTTGATTTTTAATAAATATTTTTTGTAGAGTGTGGGGTGGAGGTTAATCATTTTACAAATTGTTTATTTTTTACTTTTTTTTTTTAGATGGGAACCATGCAGAATACATTGCCATCTGTGGAAAAGGAATCTTCTGATTGCTTCTATAAAACACTGCACTAGTGTTGACCCCACCAGGACGCCCTCGCGTCCGGGTACTTAACCCCTTAAGGACCCAGCCATTTTACACCTTAGGACCCGGCCATTTTTTGAACATCTGACCACTGTCACTTTAAACATTAATAACTCTGGGATGCTTTTACTTATCAATCTGATTCCGAGATTGTTTTTTCGTGACATATTCTACTTTAACATAGTGGTAAAATTTTGTGGTAACTTGCATCCTTTCTTGGTGAAAAATCCCAAAATTTGATGAAAAATTTGAAAATTTAGCATTTTTCTAACTTTGAAGCTCTCTGCTTGTAAGGAAAATGGATATTCCAAATATTTATTTTATTTTATTCACATATACAATATGTCTACTTTATGTTTGCATCATAAAATTGACGTGTTTTTACTTTTGGAAGACACCAGAGGGCTTCAAAGTTCAGCAGCAATTTTCCAATTTTTCACAAAATTTTCAAACTCACTATTTTTCAGGGACCAGTTCAGGTTTGAAGTGGATTTGAAGGGTCTTCATATTAGAAATACCCCACAAATGACCCCATTATAAAAACCGCACCCCCCAAAGTATTCAAAATGACATTCAGTCAGCGTTTTAACCCTTTAGGTGTTTCACAGGAATAGCAGCAAAGTGAAGGATAAAATTCACAATCTTCATTTTTTACACTTGCATTTTCTTGTAGAACCAATTTTTGAATTTTTACAAGGGGTAAAAGGAGAAAATTTATACTTGTATTTGTAGCCCAATTTCTCTCGAGTAAGCACATACCTCATATGTCTATGTAAAGTGTTCGGTGGGCGCAGTAGAGGGCTCAGAAGCGAAGGAGCGACAAGGGGATTTTGGAGAGTACGTTTTTCAGAAATGGTTTTTGGGGGGCATGTTGCATTTAGGAAGCCCCTATGGTGCCAGAACAGCAAAAAAAAAAACATGCCATACCATTTTGGAAACTAGACCCCATGAGGAACGTAACAAGGAATTAAGTGAGCCTTAATACCCCACAGGTGTTTCACGACTTTTGCATGTAAAAAAAAAATAAAAAAATTTCACTAAAATGTGTGTTTCCCCCCAAATTTCACATTTTTGCAAGGGTTAATAGCAGAAAATACCCCCCAAAATTTGTAACCCCATCTCTTCTGAGTATGGAGGTACCCCATAAGTTGGCATGAAGTGCACTACGGGCGAACTACAATGCTCAGAAGAGAAGGAGTCATGTTTGGCTTTTTGAGAGCAAATTTTGCTCGGGGGCATGTCGCATTTAGGAAGCCCCTATGGTGCCAGGACAGCAAAAAAATATCCACATGGCATACCATTTTGGAAACTAGACCCCTTGAGGAACGTAACAAGGGGTACAGTGAGCATTTACCCCCCACTGGTGTCTGTCAGATCTTTGGAACAGTGGGCTGTACAAAATATTTTATTTGCACAGCCCATTGTTCCAAAGATCCATCAGACACCTGTGGGGTGTAAATTCTCACTGCACCCCTCATTACATTCCGTGAGGGGTGTAGTTTCCGAAATGGGGTCACATGTGTTTTTTTTTTCTTTTTTGCATTTGTCAAAACCGCTGTAACAATCAGCCACCCCTGTGCAAATCACCTCAAATGTACATGGCGCACTCTCCCTTCTGGGCCTTGTTGTGCGCCCCCAGAACACTTTACGCCCACATATGGGGTATCTCTGTAGTCGGGAGAAATTGCATTACAAATTTTGGGGGGCTTTTTTCCCCTTTACCTCTTGTCAAAATGAAAAGTATGGGGCAACACCAGCATGTTAGTGTAAAAATTTTTTTTTTTTACACCAACATGCTGGTGTAGACCCCAACTTCCCCTTTTCATAAGGGGTGAAAGGAGAAAAAGCCCCCCAAAATTTGTTAGGCAATTTCTGCCGAGTACGGAGATACCCCATATGTGACCCTAAACTGTTGCCTTGAAATACGACAGGGCTCCGAAGTGAGAGCGCCATGTGCATTTGAGGCCTGAATTAGGGATTTGCATTGGGGTGGACATAGGGGTATTCTACGCCAGTGATTCCCAAACAGGGTGCCTCCAGCTGTTGCAAAACTCCCAGCATGCCTGGACAGTAAACGGCTGTCCGGCAATACTGGGAGTTGTTGTTTTGCAACAGCTGGAGGCTCCATTTTGGAAACAGTGGCGTACCAGACATTTTCATTTTTATTGGGGAGGGGAGGGGGGCTGTGTAGGGGTATGTGTTTATGTAGTGTTTTTTACTTTTTATTTTATTTTGTGTTAGCGTAGTGTAGTGTTTTTAGGGTACAGTCACACGGGCGGGGGATTACAACGAGTTTCCCGCTACGAGTTTGAGCTGCCGCGCAAAATTTGCTGCATCGCAAACTTGCAGCCTGATACTCACTGTAAGCCCCCTGCCCATGTGAATGTACCCTGTACATTCACAAGGGGGGGACCTCCAGCTGGTGCAAAACTACAACTCCCAGCATGCACAGTCTATCAGTGCATGCTGGCAGTTATAGTTTTGCAACAGCTGGAGGCACACGGGTTGGGAAACACTGAGTTAGGAAACAGACAATGTTTCCCAACCAGTGTGCCTCCAGTTGTTGCAAAACCACAACTCCCAGCATGCCCACGCAGCCGAAGGGCATATTGGGAGTAGTGGTTACGCAACAGCTGGAGGAGAACAGTTTGGGGACCACTGTGTAGTGGTGTCCAAGCTGCAGCCCTCCAGATGTTGCAAAACTACAACTCCCAGTATGCCAAAACTGTCCAGGCATGCTGGGAGTTGTAGTTCTGCAACATCTGAAGGGCCAGATGTTACAGAACTACAACTCCCAGCATGCCTGGACAGTAAGGGCATGCTGATGATGTGTAGTTTTGCAACATCTGGAAGGGCACAGTGGTCTCCAAACTGTGGACCTCCAGATGTTGCAAAACTGCAACTCCCAGCATGCCCAGACGCCAAGGGCTGTCTGGGCATGCTGGGAGTTGTAGTTTACATGGTCCCATTACAGCAATGCATGTCGCTTTACGGCGACGTGCATTGCTGTAAAGGGCCCGATCGCGGCTGAAGATCTACTCACCTGTCGCCGCCGCCGCCGTCTTCATCGCCGGGATCCGGGTCTTCAGGGACGAGGTAAGTACCGGGGCCGGTCCCCAGCACTCCCCCGTCCCCCGCCTCATCCTCCGGTCTTCCTCCCGTCCTCTCCGGACTTCCAGGGGCCGGGCAGGACGGGAGGAAGTAACCGCCCCCCCTCCTGCGATTGGTCGGTTAACTAACCGACAGATCGCAGGGTATAGGAGGAGGTGGCAGGCTTGCCACCTCGCTCCTATACGTTAGCATGGTCCTGGCTGTCTGTGACAGCCGGGATCATGCGAAATTACCGGGCGGTCGGGTCCCAGAGACCCGATCAGCCCGGTATCGCCGCAGATCGCAAGGGCGATTTCCCTTGCGATTTGCGGCGATCGCCGACATGGGGGGCCTACATGGCCCCCCTCGGCGTTTGCCCTGGATGCCTGCTGAAGCATTTCAGCAGGCATCCGCTTCCGATCTCTGCCCGGGGCGCGGCAGAGACCGGAGAAACACCAGGACGTACTAGTACGTCCTGGGTCCTTAAAGCCCAGGGTGCCAGGACGTTCTAGTACGTCCTGGGTCCTTAAGGGGTTAAAGGGGTACTCCCGTGGAAAACTTTTTTTTTTTAAATCAACTGGTGCCAGAAAGTTAAACAGATTTGTAAATCACTTCTATTAAAAAAATCGTAATCCTTCCAGTACTTTTTAGGGGCTGTATACTAAAGAGAAATCCAAAAAAGAAATGCATTTCCTCTGATGTCATGACCACAGTGCTCTCTGCTGACCTCTGCTGTGCATTTTAGGAACTGTCCAGAGCAGCATGTGTTTGCTATGGAGATTTTCTCCTGCTCTGGACAGTTCCTAAAATGGACAGCAGAGGTCAGCAGAAAGCACTGTTGTCATGACATCAGAGGAAATGCATTACTTTTTTGGATTTCTCTTTAGTATACAGCCCCTAAAAAGTACTAGAAGGATTTTTTAATAGAAGTGATCTACAAATCTGTTTAACTTTCTGGCACCAGTTGATTTAAAAAAAAAAAAGTTTTCCACGGTAGTACCCCTTCAACCCCTTAACGACGCAGGACGTATATTTACGTCCTGCGCCGACTCCCGCGATATGAAGCGGGATAGCGCCGCGATCCCGCATCATATCGCGTCAGTCCCGGCGCTCATCAACGGCCGGGACCCGCAGCTAATACCACACATCGCCGATCGCGGCGATGTGCGGTATTAACTCTTTAGTAGCGGTGGTCAAAGCTGACCGCCGCTTCTAAAGTGAAAGTGAAAGTGACCCGGCTGCTCAGTCGGGCTGTTCGGGACCGCCACAGTGAAATCGCGGTGTCCAGAACAGCTTACATAACACCGGGAGGGCCCTTACCTGCCTCCTCGGTGTCCGATCGGCGAATGACTGCTCCGTGCCTGAGATCCAAGCAGGAGCAGTCCAGCGCCGATAACACTGATCACAGGCGTGTTAATACACGCCTGTGATCAGAATGAGAGATCAGTGTGTGCAGTGTTATAGGTCCCTATGGGAGCTATAACACTTAAAAAAAAAAGTTAAAAAAAAGTGTTAATAAAGGTCATTTAACCCCTTCCCTAATAAAAGTTTGAATCACCCCCCTTTTCCCATAAAAAAAATAAAACAGTGTAAAAAAAAATAAAAAGAAACATATGTGGTATCGCCGTGTGCGTAAATGTTCGAACTATAAAAATATATAATTAATTAAACCGCACGGTCAATGGCGTACACGCAAAAAAATTCAAAAGTAAAAAAAAAAGCATTTTTGGCCACTTTTTATACCATTAAAAAATGAATAAAAAGTGATCAAAAAGTCCGATCACAACAAAAATCATACCGATAAAAACTTCAGATCACGGCGCAAAAAATGAGTCCTCATACCGCCCTGTACGTGGAAAAATAAAAAAGTTATAGGGGTCAGAAGATGACATTTTTAAACGTATAAATTTTCCTGCATGTAGTTATGATTTTTTCCAGAAATGCGACAAAATGAAACCTATATAAGTAGGGTATCATTTTAACCGTATGGACCTACAGAATAATGATAAGGTGTAATTTTTACCGAAATATGCACTGCATAGAAACGGAAGCCCCCAAATAAGCCATAATATGGATTTTTAGGTGGAAAATTGAAAGGGTTATGATTTTTAAAAGGTAAGGAGGAAAAAACGAAAGTGCAAAAACTGAAAAATCCTGAGTCCTTAAGGGGTTAAGGACCAACAGGGAACCTGTAAGCTCTCAGCGTTTCCATTCACCGCCGGTAACAGGGCCATGAACACAACGGGATGCCTGCTGAAATCGTTCAGCAAGCATCCTGTGAAAACGACTGGGGTGGTCCTGAGTGGCAGCAGCAGAGATGCGGCGGGAGCAGGCGTGATGCAACCGGAGCAGGTGTGTTGCAACCGGAGCAGGTGTGTTGCAACCGGCGGCGATTCTCATGAGTGCCTGCAATACCTGGAGGGCCACAGTTGTGCAGTGGCCTCCAGATCTTGCAAAAGTACAACTTCCAGCATGCCCAGACAGCCATTTTCTGTCTGGGCATCCTGGGAGTTGTAGTTTTGCAACATCTGGAGGGCCACAGTTTGGAGATCACCCCTCTGTCACCCCCTACACCCCACTGTCACCCATGTGCACTCTTCTACACCCACCTATCACCCATGTACACTCCTTTACACCCCTCTGTCACCCATGTAAACCCCTCTGCACCCCTCTGCAACTCTTGTACACTCCTCTACATTCCTCTGTCACCCATGTACACTCCTCTACACCCCTCTGTCACCCATGTACACTCCTCTACACCCCTCTGTCACTCATGTACACTCCTCTACACCCCTCTGTCACCCATGTACACTCCTCTATACCCCTCTGTCACCGATGTACACCCATCTGTCACCCATGTACACTCCTCTTCACTCCTCTGTCACCCATGTAAATCCCTCTGCAACCCTTGTACCCTCCTCTACAACCCTCTGTCACCCATGTACACTCCTCTACACCCCTCTGTCACCCATTTACACTCCTCTATACCCCTCTGTCACCCATGTACACCCCTCTGTCACTCATGTGCACTCCTCTACACCCCTCTGTCACCCATGTACACTCCTCTATACCCCTCTGTCACCCATGTACACTTTTCTACACCCCTCTGTCACCCATGTACACTCCTCTATACCCCTCTGTCACCCATGTACACTCCTCTACACCCATCTGTCACCCCTACACCCCTCTGGCACCCCCTGTGACCCCTATCACCCATGTACACTCCTTTACACCCCTCTGTCACCCATGTAAACCCCTCTGCACCCCTCTGCAACCCTTGTACACTCTTCTACACCCCTCTGTCACCCATGTACACCCCTATGTCACCTGTGTACACCCCTCTGCAACCCATGTACACTCATCTACACCCCTCTGTCACCCATGTACACCCCTATGTCACCCGTGTACACCCCTCTGTCACCCATGTACACTCCTCTACACCCCTCTGTCACCCATGTACACTTTTCTACACCCATCTGTCACCCCTCTACACCACTCTGTCACCCATGTGCACTCCTATGCCCTCTGCCACCCATGTACACTCCTCTATCACCCCTATGTCACCCTTGTACACCCCTATGTCACCCCCTATGCCTCCTGTCACCCATGTACACTCTTCTACACCCCTCGGTCACTCATGTACACTTATTTATCACCCATGTACACTCCTCTACACCCCTCTGCCACCCATGTACACTCCTCTACACTCCTCTGTTACCCATGTACACTCCTCTACGCTCCTCTGCCACCCATGTACACCCCTCTACACCCCTCTGTCACCCATGTACACTCCTCTACACTACTCTGTTACCCATGTACACTCCTCTACGCTCCTCTATCACCCATGTACACTCCTCTACGCTCCTCTGCCACCCATGTACACCCCTCTACACCCCTCTGTTTACCAGGCACATGCCTCTACGCTCCTCTGCCACCCATGTACACTCCTCTACACCCCCAACTCCCCTCTGTCACCCATGTACACCCCTCTATCACCCCTACACCCCTCTGTCACGCCCTACGCCCCCCTTTCACCCATGTACACTACTCTACACCACTCTGCCACCCATGTTCACTCCTCTACACCCCTCTGTCACCCATGTACACTCCTCTACACCCCTCTTTCACCCATGTACACTCCTCTACACTCCTCTGTCACCCATGTACACCCCTCTACACCCATCTGTCACCCCTACACCCCTCTAGCACCCCCTACGACCCCCTATCACCCATGTACACTCCTCTACACCCCTCTGTCACCCATGTAAACCCCTCTGCACTCCTCTGCAACCCTTGTACACTCCTCTACACCCCTCTGTCACCCATGTACACTCCTCTAAACCCCTCTGTCACCCATGTACACTCCTCTAAACCCCTCTGTCACCCATGTACACTCCTCTATACCCCTCTGTCACCCAGGTACACCCATCTATCACCCCTACACCCCTCTAGCACCCCCTACGACCCCCTATCACCCATGTACACTCCTCTACACCCCTCTGTCACCCATGTAAACTCCTCTGCACCCCTCTGCAACCCTTGTACACTCCTCTACACCCCTCTGTCATCCATGTACACTCCTCTAAACCCCTCTGCAACCCTTGTACACTCCTCTACACCCCACTGTCTCCCATGTACACTCCTCTACATCCTTCTGTCACCCATATACACTCATTTACACCCCTCTGTCACCCATGTACACCCATCTGTCACCCATGTACACTCCTCTACACCCCTCTGTCACCCATGTACACCCATCTGTCGCCCATGTACACTCCTCCATACCCCTCTGTCACCCATGTACACCCCTCTGTCACCCATGTACACTCCTCTACACCCCTCTGTCACTAATGTACACTCCTCTACACCCCTCTGTCTCCCCTCTGACACCCCCTGCGACCCCATATCAGCCATGTACACGCCTCTACATCCCTCTATCACCCATGTAAACCCCTCTGCACTCCTCTGCAACCCTTGTACACTCCTCTACACCCCTCTGTCACCCATGTACACTCCTCTACACCCATCTGTCACCCCTCTGGCACCCCCTGCGACCCCATATCACCCATGTACACTCTTCTACATCCCTCTGTCACCCATGTAAACCCATCTGCACTCCTCTGCAACCCTTGTACACTCCTCTACACCCCTCTGTCACCCATGTATACTCCTCTACAACCCTCTGTCACCAATGTACACTCCTCTACACCCCTCTGTCACCCATGTGCACTCTTCTAAACCCATCTGTCACCCCTCTACATCACTCTGTCACCCATGTTCACTCATCTGCCACCCATGTACACCCCTCTATCACCCCTCTGTCACCTATGTACACCCCTCTGCACCCCTCTGCAACCCATGCACACTCATTTACACCCCTCTGTCACCCATGTACACCCCTATGTCACCCATGTACACCCCTCTGTCACCCATGTACAGTGGTCCCTCAACATATGATATTAATTGGTTCCAGGAGAACCATCATATGTTGAAACCATCATATGTCGAGTACATATGTCTATGTAAAAATGGTAATTGGTTCTGGGACCTCGGAACCATTGTATGTTGAATACATATCTCTATGGGAAACTGCTAATTGGTTCTGGGATGACCATTGTATGTGGAATGTATGGGGAGTGTTTAACAAACCAGGGTGCCTCCAGCTGTTGCACAACTACAACTCCCAGCATGCATGTACAGCCATTGACTGTCTGGGCATGCTGGGAGTTATAGTTTTGCAACAGCTGGAGGCACACTGATAGGGAAACATTGATGTATGGGGTGTATAGTGTGTATATGTATTGTATGTGATGTGTGACATTGCATACAGTACTGTACAGTTCTTTAAATACCTTCAGGGGGGGACAGAATGTCCTCCATTACGATCCTGCCGACTACAGCTCTATAGGAAAGGAAGGGGAGCAGCTCATTGGATGCCTGCAGCAAGATGCTGCAGGCTATTGGCTATGGCTGCTCTGGGGGGGCGGGGCTTACACAGAGCTCACAGTGGAAGCCTCCGTGAGCTAGCAGGACAGCATGTGAGTAACAGGAGGCAGAACGGGGCACACGGGGCACATTAAACAACTATCTGTCAGTTGCTGAAGTTGTCAGCGCTGTCAGATAGCTGTTTGTACGATGGCCCCGACACACAGCAGCATCATATGTCGAGGCTGCCTTCAACATACGATGGGCTCTAAGAGGCCATCATATGTTGAAATTATCATATGTCGGGGGCCATCATAAGTCGAGGGATCACTGTACACTCCTCTACGCTCCTCAGTCACCCATGTACACTCCTCTACACCCCTCTGTCACCCATATACACTCTTCTACACCCATCTGTCACCCCTCTACACCACTCTGTCACCCATGTGCACTCCTCTGCCACCCATGTACACCCCTCTATCATCCCTCTGTCACCTATGTACACCCCTCTGCAGCCCTCTTCAACCCATGTACACTCATCTACACCCCTCTGTCACCCATGTACACCCCTATGTCACCCATGTTCACCTCTCTGTCACCCATGTACACTCCTCTATGCACCTCAGTCACCCATGTACACTCCTCTACACCCCTCTGTCACCCATGTACACTCTTCTACACCCATCTGTCACCCCTCTACACCACTCTGTCACCCATGTGAACTCCTCTGCCACCCATGTACATTCCTCTATCACCCCTCAGTCACCCATGTACACCCCTCTGTCACCCCCTATGCCTCCTGTCACCCATGTACACTCTTTTACACCCCTCTGCCACGCATGTACACTTATTTATCACCCATGTACACTCCTCTACACCCCTCTGCCCACCCATGTACACTCCTCTACACCCTTCTGTTACCCATGTACACTCCTCTGTCACTCATGTACATTCTTCTACACTCCACTGTTACCCATGTACACTCCTCTATGCTCCTCCATCACCCATGTACACTCATCTACGCTTCTCTGCAACCCTTGTACACTCCTCTACACTCCTCTGTCACCCATGTACACTCCTCTACACCCCTCTGTCACCCATGTACACTCTTCTACACCCATCTGTCACCCCTCTACACCCCTCTGTCACCTATGTACACCACTCTGCACCCCTCTGCAACCCATGTACACTCATCTACACCCCTCTGTCACCCGTGTACACCCCTATGTCACCCATGTACACCCCTCTGTCACCCGTGTACACTCCTCTACGCCCCTTAGTCACCCATGTGCACTCCTCTACACCCCTGTGTCACCCATGTACACTCATATACACCCATCTGTCACCCATCTACACCACTCTGTCACCCATGTGCACTCCTCTGCCACCCATGTACACTCCTCTTTCACCCATGTACACTCTTCTACATCCATCTCTGTCACCCATGTGCACTCCTCTGCCACCCATGTACACCCCTCTATCACCCCTCTGTCACCTATGTACACCCCTCTGCACCCCTCTTCAACCCATGTACACTCCTCTACACCCCTCTGTCACCCATGTACACTCCTCTACACCCATCTGTCACCCCTCTGGCACCCCCTGCGACCCCCTATCACCCATGTACACTCTTCTACATCCCTCTGTCACCCATGTAAACCCATCTGCACTCCTCTGCAACCCTTGTACACTCCTCTACACCCCTCTGTCACCCATGTATACTCCTCTACAACCCTCTGTCACCAATGTACACTCCTCTACACCCCTCTGTCACCCATGTACACTCTTCTAAACCCATCTGTCACCCCTCTACATCACTCTGTCACCCATGTTCACTCATCTGCCACCCATGTACACCCCTCTATCACCCCTCTGTCACCTATGTACACCCCTCTGCACCCCTCTGCAACCCATGTACACTCATTTACACCCCTCTGTCACCCATGTACACCCCTATGTCACCCATGTACAGTGGTCCCTCAACATATGATATTAATTGGTTCCAGGAGAACCATCATATGTTGAAACCATCATATGTCGAGTACATATGTCTATGTAAAAATGGTAATTGGTTCTGGGACCTCGGAACCATTGTATGTTGAATACATATCTCTATGGGAAACTGCTAATTGGTTCTGGGATGATCATTGTATGTGGAGTGTATGGGGAGTGTTTAACAAACCAGGGTGCCTCCAGCTGTTGCACAACTACAACTCCCAGCATGCATGTATAGCCATTGACTGTCTGGGCATGCTGGGAGTTATGGTTTTGCAACAGCTGGAGGCACACTGATAGGGAAACATTGATGTATGGGGTGTATAGTGTGTATATGTATTGTATGTGATGTGTGACATTGCATACAGTACTGTACAGTTCTTTAAATACCTTCAGGGGGGGACAGAATGTCCTCCATTACGATCCTGCCGACTACAGCTCTATAGGAAAGGAAGGGGAGCAGCTCATTGGATGCCTGCAGCAAGATGCTGCAGGCTATTGGCTATGGCTGCTCTGGGGGGGCAGGGCTTACACAGAGCTCACAGTGGAAGCCTCCGTGAGCTAGCAGGACAGCATGTGAGTAACAGGAGGCAGAACGGGGCACACGGGGCACATTAAACAACTATCTGTCAGTTGCTGAAGTTGTCAGCGCTGTCAGATAGCTGTTTGTACGATGGCCCCGACACACAGCAGCATCATATGTCGAGGCTGCCTTCAACATACGATGGGCTCTGAGAGGCCATCATATGTTGAAATGATCATATGTCGGGGGCCATCATAAGTTGAGGGATCACTGTACACTCCTCTACGCTCCTCAGTCACCCATGTACACTCCTCTACACCCCTCTGTCACCCATATACACTCTTCTACACCAATCTGTCACCCCTCTACACCACTCTGTCACCCATGTGCACTCCTCTGCCACCCATGTACACCCCTCTATCATCCCTCTGTCACCTATGTACACCCCTCTGCAGCCCTCTTCAACCCATGTACACTCATCTACACCCCTCTGTCACCCATGTACACCCCTATGTCACCCATGTTCACCTCTCTGTCACCCATGTACACTCCTCTATGCACCTCAGTCACCCATGTACACTCCTCTACACCCCTCTGTCACCCATGTACACTCTTCTACACCCATCTGTCACCCCTCTACACCACTCTGTCACCCATGTGAACTCCTCTGCCACCCATGTACATTCCTCTATCACCCCTCAGTCACCCATGTACACCCCTCTGTCACCCCCTATGCCTCCTGTCACCCATGTACACTCTTTTACACCCCTCTGTACACATATATCTTCATTACAAGGGAGAGACTATAATATCTCTGCAGGTCTAAATTTTACATATAGCTTGATTGTTATCAGTAATTAATATAAATATTAATTATGTGTTTCGTGGTTCCTTTCTTGCAGCTAACAAGAGTATATGTCGCGTTCACCTTCTCACCGAGCATCAGTCACCTGTAAAAAGACACAGGTATGATAACATGTTCCTGATACATGCTACAGACGCTAATATACATAACACTCTAGGGCCAGAACTACTTATCTCATTTGGAATTATGAAACAGCATAAGAAAATGGAACAAAAAAAAAAAAAAAAAAAACAGATGGAACACATTGGGATCTAGATAATTTGTATAACTTAAAATATATTGTATATTTTAAAAAAATTATTAAATATTTTATCTAAAATTTGTATATTATATACAACAGTTAATTATGTAATGGGAATGTATGCCTTTTAATTTAGAAAGGGGGGTGGGGGGGTTGAATTATTTTACTAAATGTTTTATGCCTCCCAACATTATACTGATGATCATTTTTTATTATTTTATCGACCGTTTCTTTTCTTTGTACTTTCTAAACTAATCCTATAATACACTGCACTGGAATTATACTGCAGTATATTATGACTTTCAGCCTTATGCTGACAGCCAATGTTTAGTTATGGCTAATGCGAGGGGGGGGTTGGATTTTTTTTTTGGGGGGGAGGGGTTATTTT
Organism: Hyla sarda; assembly: GCF_029499605.1. Classification (NCBI taxonomy): domain Eukaryota; kingdom Metazoa; phylum Chordata; class Amphibia; order Anura; family Hylidae; genus Hyla; species Hyla sarda. Next base: position 266,168,182 of record NC_079190.1, on the reverse strand, counting down.
TTTATATCTATTTTTTTTATAAATATATTTTTTTGTGGGTGTGGGGGTTGATGGTTTTATAAATCATTCGTCTTTTATTTTTTTACTTTGTTTAAACATAAACTATGCACAATCCATTGCCATCTATGAGGATGTGCAGTGTATTATGCTTCTTGGCATTATGCTGACAGGCAGCATATGGTTATGGCTATTGTTAAAAGTTTATGGGGTTATAAAGTTTTTTTGGGGCATTTATATATATTTTTTCTTAACTTTATATTTGATACAAAAATATTTTTAGAGAAATGTTTTTGTGGAGGCGGAGTTTTATTTTTTTTTTAATTATTTTATTAAATGTTTTTCTTCTTGTTAGTTTTAACTATTCCCATTAAGGGACTTAAAGCAGCCATCTTTCGATAACTCATATATTAATAGAGAGCAGTAGTATGACAGTGTTTTATGCCTCTCGGCATTATTCTGAAAGACAATGTATGCTTACGGTAATGTCAGTGGTTTTATTGTGGGGGGTTTTAAAACATTTTTTCTCTTTTTAAATTTTTTTTTATTATTTCATAAGAGGGCTTTCACCAGCCTTCAAACTTTGGCTTGAAATTCCACAGTTTGAACCTTGCCTTTAATTTTGTATAAAGGGGAATTTTAACAGCGATCCCGAGATCATTCATACAATACACTTCACTAGCATTAAAGTACAGTGTATTATGCCCTTCAGCATTATGTATTATTATGGCTGTAGTATGGCTGTAATTATATTTTTGAAGCAAACAAAATAATATAGATTTTTCTTTACTTAGTACAGTTAAAGGGGTACTCAGGTGGAAAACCTTATTTTATTTTATTATTTTATTTTTTTTAAATCAACTGGTGCCAGAAAGTTAAACAGATTTGTAAATTACTTCTATAAAAAAAATCTTAATCCTTCCAGTATTTATTAGCTGCTGGATAGCTGCTTTTTGGAACACAGAGCTCTCTGCTTACATCACAAGCACAGTGCTCTCTGCTGACATCTCTGTACATTTTAAGAACTGTCCAGAGTAGGAGAAAATCCCCATTTCAAACATATGCTGCTCTGGGCAGTTCCTAAAATGGACAGAGATGTCAGCAGAGAGCACTGTGTTCCCAAAAGAAAATAATTTCCTGTGTAGTATTCAGCAGCTAATAAGTACTGAAAGGATTAAGATTTTTAATAGAAGTAATTTGCAAATCTGTTTAAAGGGGTACTTCGCTGCCCTGTGTCGGAAGCTACGCTCCCCAGCGTCCGGAAGTTTACTGTTCCGTGTCCAGGGCTGCCCCTCGTGACGTCACGCCCGCCCCCTTCGTGACATCACGTCCGCCCCCTTCCCATAGGTCGTGACGTCACAAAGGGGGCGGGTGTGACGTCACGAGGGGCGGCCCTGAACACGGAAGCCCGCACACAGTGTCCGGAACAATAAACTTCCGGCCGCTGGGGAGCGGAGTTTCCGACACAGGGCAGCAGAGTACTCCTTTAACTTCCTGGCACCAGTTGATTTAAAAAAAAAAGTTTTCCACCGGAGTACCCCTTCAACCTCTTGGGGAAGCATCCCTGATCCTTAAGGACTCATGACGTAACTGTACGCCCTGGTCCAATATAAGGGGTTTAAACCATTCTCACCAGCAGAGAACGGGTTAAACCCAGTGGGTCCTGTTTGCTACAGGCAGCCAGGACCCACATCGAATGCCTTAACCCTTTAGACACTGCAATCAAAGTTGATCAATGCGTCTCAATCGAAAGTAAAAGAATCCCGGCAGCTCAGCGGAGCTGAACGGGACTATTGCAACAAAATCGCGATGTCCTGATCAGCTTGCCGGATGACGGGAGGGTCCTCACCTGCCTCTCCGTCATCTGATCGGCGATCTATTGTTCCATTCCTGCGCAGCAGGCTAGAGCAGCAGATCGCCGGTTGCACTGATCAATGCTGTGCAATGGCATAGCATTGAACAGTGTATGCAATCAGAAGATTGCATGTTGTAGCCCCTATGGGGGCTAAAAAAAAGAAAGAAAAAGTGTAAATTTTTTAAAAGTTCATTAACCCCTTCACTATTAAACGTTTAAATCACCCCCCTTTTCCTATTTTTTAAAATAAAATTATGTAATAAAGAATAAAAATAATCATATGTGGTACTGCGGCGTTCGATGGCGTACACGTAAAAAAAATACCAAAGTCCAAAATTGTGCATTTTTGGACACTTCATTTACCATACATATAATAAAAATCGATCAAAAAGTTTCATCAAAACAAAAATGGTACAGATGAAAACTAAAGACGACGGCGCAAAAAATTACCGTAAATGGAAAAATAAAAAGTTATAGGGGTCAGAAGATGCCAATTTTAACCCCTTAAGGACCAGCACAAATAAACCTGTACGCCCCTGAAAGACCAGGCCTGTTTTTTCAAATCGGGGATGTCTGTCTTTATTAGAGAATAACTCTGGTAACGTTTTGCCAATCATGATAATTCTGACATAGTTTTTTTGTCACAAGTTGTCCTTCATGTACCTAGTAAAAGTAAGCCGATATCATTTGTATTTTTTTTTTTTTTACAATGCAAAAAATCATGAAATTTAAAAACAAATTAAGATTTTTTGCTATTTTAACACTAATAGGTTGCATATATTTATACTTACTGTCCAAATAGTTTATGTAACTTATACTTTCAGATGTCTACTTTATTTTGACAGCATTTTTTTTTTGTTTTTAATTCACATTTTAAATTAATTAGAAGCCTAACAATTTAATTAGAAATTTTGAAAATTTTGAAAATTTGAAAAGTACATCTTTTTTTATGTGCTATGCAAGGTATGCAGAAATGCGAAGGTTGTAGAACATAGGAACACCCCCCCCCCCCCCCCCAAATGACCCCAATTTAAAAACTAGGTCCTTCAAGATATTCGCTAGGGGGTACAGTGAGTATTTTAACACCATAGTTTTTTGGCAGGAATTATTACAAAGTCAGTGTTAAAAATTCGAAATTAGCATTTTTTCACAAATGCATAATTTGTGGGACATATATTTTGTACATCACTTCTGATCTTGCAGGAAATGCATCCTATATTTTATTAAGCTGCTCGGCCAGTGTTTTGAAATATCCCCGCTTAGGCCATATTTGGTTCCTTGGCCGCGTGGTAGGGCTTTCAGGGCATCATTTTAGGCCGAATGGATTATAGGCCGCACTTCATGCCTGCAAAGGGTTTTAGCTGCCAGAACCATACAGAACCCCCACAAGTGACCCCATTTTGGAATCTACACCCCCTTAAGTATTCATCTAGACCAAAAGTGAGTACTTTGAGTCCTTTTTGTTCGTCCCGTGTTCGGAAATACCCTCGCTTAGGCCATGTTTGGTTGCATGGCCACATGGTGGGACCCAAAAGGATAGGAGCACCATTTGGCTTTCAGGATATCATTATACAAATTATGGGCCGCACTTCATCTTGCAAAGCATTCTAGCTGTCAGAACAATACAGCACCCCCAGAAGTGACCCCATTTTTGAAACTACACCCCCTAAAGTATTCCCCTAGGGCAAAAGTGAGCACATTGAGCCCTTATTCTGTTGCTAGAATTATTTCAAAGTCAGTGGAAAAAATAGAAATGAGCTTTTTTTCCCACAAATTCTTTTTTTGTGGAACATCATTTTGGTAAGTCGCTTTTGAAATGGAGGAAGTACGCCCCATATTTTATCACGCTGTTCATCCCGGTCTGGGCAGTACCCCTACTTAGGCCATATCTGGTTGCCTGACCGCCTGGTAGGACCAAGAAGGAGAGGAGCCCCCTTTGGCTTTCAGGGCATCATTATATGAATAATCCCCATTCATACTGCGTTTCTGCAGTATAGGTGTCCGTTGTCATGTCAAAAAAGGGATGCCAATATATACTGTAGCCATCTCATTCAGAAATAAATGGAGCTGCTACAGTATACGTCAGCATCATTATTTTTGACGTGAAGCTGACAGATACCGCTAACACTGCAGAAAGGCAGTATGAACGGGATGCAGTGTAGGGGCACAGAGCACATCCACGGCTTATTTCACACCGCGGATGCCCCGCCAGCAGTCACAAGGCGCAAGATCACTGCTATGGCTGGGTAGCTCAGTGTATCTGCTCATGACTGCCGGCGGGAAATCCGCCGCTATGAGTGGACACACAAAGCTACCAAGCCGCAGCAAGGAGCTCATTATTGTGACTGTTGGCGGGCATCCGCAGCATGTAATATGCTGCAGATGTGCGCCGTGTGATCCTACACATTATGCATTTTTATTTTTTATTATATTTATTTAATAAATGTATTTTTATAATTTTTTTGCACTTTTTTTTTTTAAATTAAATTTCTTTACACTTTTTTTTACACCTTTTTTTTACATTTATTGTCTTTACACTTTCTTTTTTAATTATTTTATATTTTTTTACACATTTTTTTAATGCTTTGGAATACTCAGTATTCCAAAGCACTGCAGTTATATGCTGTCTGCCAGTTTTGCACTAGCATATAAGGACGTGCCTCAGGCACGTCTTGTCAGGCAATAACCGGGGCAGACCTGGGGGTCTTAGTAAAGACACCCAGCCGCGCAGGTAAGCAGCAGCACCCCGCGATAGTTGTGGGGTGCTACAGGAGAGAGACAGAGGGAGCCCCCTCCCTCTGTCAAAACTCCTTACAGCTCGCGGTTGCTTCCGACCGAGGCTGTAAGGGTTAAACTGCCGGGACCGAAGTTTTCTTCTGTCCCAGCAGTAACGCAGGTCCCCGCCCGCCGGGGATTACACACAGTACCCCGCGATCACGTTGCGGGGAGCTGCAGGGAAGACAGAGGGAGCTCTCTGCCTCTGTCATAACACTTACAGCCAGCGGTCACTTCCAACCGCGGCTGCAAGGGTTAAAATGCCAGAACTGAAGTCTACTTCAGTCCCGGCATTGCAGCAGGGTCCCGGCTGTGTGTTACAGCCGAGTCCCTGCCGCGATCTCGTGGGTGCACTGGGCAGCACCCACGAGAACCATGGACGAGTATACACGTCCTAATGGCTGAACGTGCATTCAGCCTGGACATGCATACACGTCCATGGTCCTTAAGGTGTTAAACATACTCATTTTGGTGCATGTAGTTTAAAAAATTTTCAATTATTAAAATAAAATAAAACCTACATAAATTCGGTATCCTTGTAACCATATAGACCACCTGAATACAGATATGGGCCCTCATTTACTATTGCAAACCCGACATGTTTTGTCGCGTTGTGCGCCAGAATCTGTCGCGTTGCGTCAGAAATTCTGTCTGCGCCAGATTTTGCGCCAGATTTTGTGTCAGAATTGAAAAAACCCCGACTAACTCTCCATTTTGCTAAGAAAACCTGAATAAGGGGCGTGGCCTCTGTGAAAATGGGGTGTGTTCTCCAAAAAGGGGCATTATCCCGACATTTTCACAAAAACCCAACATATTTACTAAGGTTTCCACATAAAATGTAGTGAATTTGAGCTGAGGAAAACCAGATAGATCAGAGCAGAAAATAAATTGTAGGGAATTCAAACCCACAAAGAAACCTACACTACACTCTTAGTAAATAAGGGCCATGGTGTCAGTTTTACCGAAAAGTGTACTGCTTGGAAAAGGGAGCCCCCAAAATTTACAAAATGTTGTTTCTTTTTTCTTTTCACCCCACAAATATTTTTTTTCTTTTGCCGCAGTTTATATTATAAAAATAAGTAATGTCATTACAAATTACAATTGGTGACTCAAAAAACAAGCCCTTATATGGGTCTGTAGGTGAGAAATTGAAAGTGTTATGATTTTTAGAAGGGAAGGAGGAAAAAAACTAAAATTTGCTGAGTCCTTAAATTGAAAACAGGCTGAGTCCTCAAGGGGTTAAGTCCTAAATCTGTGGTTAGTCAGCTCACAGTCTAAAGTAAACTTGTAAACTCTGCAGTCGGTTGACTCTATTCTATTAATTATTAAAAATAGGGCATTCCTACAAATAAATAACAGAGAATAAGGATCATAAGTGTTCCTAATCTCTGTACCTGAGATATGCTTGTGTTGTATAAGAAGCTGTCCATAAACGATATACTTATTAAAGCGCAACTGTCAATAATTTTTTAACCCCCCAGACTACGATAATGTTGTTCCTGATGACCATAATGTGACTGCAGCCATACCTTTAGCGCTGCTTTTCCTTCTTTTATAACTTATAAAATCCTTTTATTCAGCGGTCAGGCACAGTCGGATAGGCGTGGCTTGGGGTTCACAAAACCCTGCCTCCGCCACTTATATCCTCTCTTTCAGCGCTGGGACCACTGTGTAGTAAGACACCGTGGTCCACAACGAATCAGGGGCACATGCGCCCCTCTCAGACATGTGCGCTACTGCCCTGAATTGACAGAGCGAGCGCTCACTACCTCCTGCCGTCTATGCGCTCAGTGCGCATGTGCTGTGCTAGAGGCAGTGAACGAACAAGCACTCTGCCTCTAGTATCTGCACAACATGGTCACCGGTAGCTGAAGAGGACAACGGGCATTTTTTTCTTTTTTGTAGAATATCAGAGCCAGACGGGAGGGGCGCATGTGCTGTGGACCGCTGAGTCTTACTACACAGCGGTCCCAGCGCTGAAAGAGAGGATAGTCGTGGCGGAGGCCGGACTTTGCGAACCCCAATCCACGCCTATCTGACTGTGTCTGACCGCTGAATAAAAGGATTTTATAAGTTATAAAAGAAGGAAGAGCAGCGATAAAGGTATGGCTGCAGTCACTTTATGGTCATCAGGAACAACATTATAGTAGTCTGGGGGGTTAAAAAATTATGACAGTTGTGCTTTAACAACACATATATCTTCATGTATAAGGGAGAGACTATAACATCTCTGCAGGTCTAGATTTTAAATCTAGCCTGATTGTTATCAGCAATAAATATAAATATTAATTACCTGTCTCGTGGTTCCTTTCTTGCAGCTGACGAGACTATATGTCACGTTCAACTTCTCACCGGGCATCAATTACCTGTAAAAAGACACAGGTATGATAACATGTTCCTGATACATGCAACAGACATATATATATATATATATATATATATATATATATATATATATATATATATATTGTGGCAGTGTGGCAAGGAAAGGGTGTATTGTCTTGACTCACCCTGCAGAAGCTCTCACCTGCTTCTTAAGTAATGAGGCAGGAGGGAAGGGAGGTGTGTATATAAGATGGAGAGTCAGTCTAATGTGGGCTCTTCCTAGGAGACAGCATGTGGGCTGTAGGGAAGAGACAGAGCCTCCTGAGGAGTACACAGCCAGAGCTATGAGTGGCTCAAAGAGAGTGACATGAATTGTGAGTAGAAGGTTGCAGGGGACATATGTTTAACCGGCTGAGGGAAGCTCAGCGGTTGTTAGTCAGGACAAGCTGATCTGTTTAGTCAGTGACCAGACGGTCTAGGATTTTGTTTTGCTCCTGCTTTTTGTTTATTTCTTTCCCTGCAACCTGTCTAATAAAACTGGCAAGGTGCCAGATTTGCATTATAAGGGTTCGTTTGCTGGTTTATTGAGAAGAAACGCATCCTGTGGCGTGGTCCAGGACGATCCCAGAGCTAATCCCCAAGAAGGATCATCACAATATATATATATATATATATATATATATATATATATATATATATATATATATATATATATAACACTCTAGGGCCAGAACTACTTATCTCAGGAAGTATGAAACAGCATAAAAAAAGGAACAAAAAACAGATGAAACACATTGGCATCTAGATCATTTTTTTTTTACCTAAAACACATTGTATATTTTTAATTATTTTTTTATTAAATATTTTATCTAAAATGTTTATATTATATGTAACAGTTAATCATGTACTGGAAATGTATGCCTTTTAATTTTGAAAGAGGGGGTTGAATTATTTTATTAAGTGTTTTATGCCACCCAACATTATGCTGCTGATATTTTTTTTTATTATTTTATCAACTGTTTCTTTTCTTTATTCTTTTTAAACTAATCCTATAAATGGGCGTTTACCAGCGATCTTCAGATCGCTCATATAATACACTGCACTGGTATTATAGTGCAGTATATTATGCCTTTCAGCCTTATGCTAACAGCCCATACATAGATAAAGTGATAAACCTTATTTTTGGCACTGGAGCAGTATGAGTGAACGGAGGCTCCACTCCGTCTAAAACAGCATCCAACATAAGAAGTAATTCACACTTGACAACAATATGCATTTTTAAGAAATGCTTTAGTAGTTTAAAGTTCTTAGTACAAAATCGGAGCAATCTCCATTTTTTGAAAGTACAAATGTAAAAAAGTCACTTCACCCACAGTGCTTACTAATAAATGTCCGACAGTCCTGATCCAGCAGGCGGTGTAGTTTCACCCTTTCATTGGCATATCGGAGCTCATGTTTATGCTGACAGCCAACATTTAGGTATGGCTAGTATGAGGGGGGTTTGGGTTATAAAATTTTTTTTGGTGATTTTTAATATCATTTTTTTTATTTTTTTATGAATATATATATTTTTTGTGGGTGTAGGGGTTGATGGTTTTATAAATCGTTTGTCTTTTATTTTTAAACTTTGTTTAAAATCAATCTGTGCACAATACATCTACATCTATGAGAACGTGAATGTAAGTGTGGAATTTCCGTTCATAAATATTCCGGATTGAAATTCCTGAGTGTGACCCTAGCCTTTAAGTATTTTTAAAGAGGACAATCAACAGTGATCTTCTGATTGCTCATTTAATACACTGCACTAGAGTTAAAGTGCAGTTTTCTATGCATTTCAGCATTATGTTTACAGGCTATGTATTACCATGGCTATGGTCAGTTTTATTTTTATTATTAATGTTTTTTTTAGAGCATTTCTGCCTTTCTATTTTTGTCTTTCCCATAAAAGAGCGACCTTTCTCCACTGATCTTATCGTTTCTATGAAACACTGCAGTACTATTGTAGTGCAGTGTATTATGCCTCTCGGCATTATGGTGACAGGCAGTGTATGGTTATGGCTATCATTAGAAGTTTTTAATGGGATTATAAAGTTTTTGGGGCATTTTTATATATTTATTTTTCTGTTTTCTTAATTTTATATTTGATACAAAAATGGTTTTAAAAGGGATGTTTTTGTGGAGGCGGAGTTTTAGTTTTTTTAAATTATTTTACTAACCTTGTTTTTCTTATTATTAGTTTTAACTATTCACATTAAGGGACTTAAAGCAGCCAACTTTTGATAGCTCATATATTAATAGACTGCAGTAGTAAGACAGTGTCTTATGTCTCTTGACATTGTTCTAAAAGACAAGATGTTTTTTATGCGGTTATAAAGTTTTTGGGCATTTTTATATATTTTTTTTCTTTGTTCTCAATTTTATATTTGATACAAAAAATTTTTTAAAGGGATGATTTTTTGGAGGTGGAGTTTTAGTTTTTTTTTTTTTTAATTATTTTATTAACCTTATTTTTCTTATTATTAGTTTTAACTATTTCCATTAAGAGACTTAAAGAAGCCATCTTTCGATAACTCATATATTAATAGATTTCAGTAGTATGACAATGTCTCTCTTCATTATTCTAAAAGACAATGTATGGTTACGGCATTGTCAGGAGTTTTATTGTGTTTTTTTATCTCTTTTTTTATATGTTTTTTAACCCCTTCAGGACCAAGCCCATTTTGGCCTTAAGGACCAGAGCGTTTTTTGCACATCTGACCACTGTCACTTTAAACATTAATAACTCTGGAATGCTTTTAGTTATCATTCTGATTCCGAGATTGTTTTTTCTTGACATATTCTACTTTAACTTAGTGGTAAAATTTTATGGTAACTTGCATCCTTTCCTTGTGAAAAATCAAAAAATTTGATGAAAAATTTGAAAATTTTGCATTTTTCTAACTTTGAAGCTCTCTGCTTGTAAGGAAAATGTATATTACAAATAAAAAAAAATTTTATTCACATATACAATATGTCTACTTTATGTCTGCATCATAAAAGTGACGAGTTTTTACTTTTGGAAGACACCAGAGGGCTTCAAAGTTCAGCAGCAATTTTCCAATTTTTCACAAAATTTTCAAACTCACTATTTTTCAGGGACCAGTTCAGGTTTGAAGTGGATTTGAAGGGTCTTCATATTAGAAATACCCCACAAAAGACCCCATTATAAAAACTGCACCCCCCCAAAGTATTCAAAATGACATTCAGTCATCATTTTAACCCTTTAGGTGTTTCACAGGAATAGAAGCAAAGTGAAGGAGAAAATTCACAATCTTAATTTTTTACACTCGCATGTTCTTGTAGACCCAATTTTTGAATTTTTACAAGGGGTAAAAGGAGAAAATTTATACTTATATTTGTAGCCCAATTTCTCTCGACTAAGCACATACCTCATATGTCTATGTAAAGTGTTCGGCGGGCGCAGTAGAGGGCTCAGAAGGGAAAGAGCGACAAGGGGATTTTGGAGAGTACGTTTTTCTGAAATGGTTTTTGGGGGGCATGTTGCATTTAGGAAGCCCCTATGGTGCCAGAACAGCAAAAAACCCTCACATGGCATACCATTTTGGAAACTAGACCCCTTGAGGAACATAACAAGGAATAAAGTGAGCCTTAATACCCCACAGGTGTTTCACGACTTTTGCATATGTAAAAAAAAATTATTTTTTTTCACTAAAATGTGTGTTTCCCCCCAAATTTCACATTTTTCCAAGGGTTAATAGCAGGAAATACCCCCCAATATTTGTAACCCCTTCTCTTCTGAGTATGGAGGTACCCCATAAGTTAACCTGAAGTGCACTATGGGCGAACTACAATGCTCAGAAGAGAAGGAGTCATATTTGGCTTTTTGAGAGCAAATTTTGCTCGGGGGGCATGTCTCATTTAGGAAGCCCCTATGGTGCCAGAACAGCAAAAAAAAACACATGGCATACCATTTTGGAAACTAGACCCCTTGAGGAATGTAATAAGGAATAAAGTGAGCCTTGTTACCCCACAGGTGTTTCACGACTTTTGCATATGTAAAAAAAAAAAAAAAAATTTCCACTAAAATGTGTGTTTCCCCCCAAATTTCACATTTTTGCAAGGGTTAATAGCAGGAAATACCCCCCAATATTTGTAACCCCTTCTCTTCTGAGTATGGAGGTACCCCATAAGTTGACCTGAAGTGCACTATGGGCGAACTACAATGCTCAGAAGAGAAGGAGTCATATTTGGCTTTTTGAGAGTAAATTTTTTCAGGGGGCATATCGCATTTAGGAAGCCCCTCTGGTGCCAGAACAGCAAAAAAAAAACACATGGCATACCATTTTGGAAACGAGACCCCTTGAGGAACGTAACAAGGGGTACAGTGAGCATTTGCCCCCCACTGGTGTCTGATAGATCTTTGGAACAGTGGGCTGAACAAGTTTTCATTTTCACGGACCACTGTTCCAAAGATCCGTCAGACACCTGTGGGGGGTAAATTCTCACTGCACCCCTCATTACATTCCGAGAGGCTTGTAGTTTCCGAAATGGGGTCACATGTGGGGTTTTGTTTTTTTTGCGTTTGTCAAAACCGCTGTAACAATCAGCCACCCCTGTGCAAATCACCTCAAATGTACATGGTGCGCTCTCCCTTCTGGGCCTTGTTGTGCGCCCCCAGAGCACTTTGCGCTCACATATGGGGTATCTCTGTAGTCGGGAGAAATTGCGTTACAAATTTTGGGGGGCTTTTTTCCCTTTTACCTCTTGTGAAAATGTAAAGTATAGGGCAACATCAGCATGTTAGTGTAAAAAATAAAAAATTTTTACACTAACATTCTGGTGTAGACCCCAACATTTCCTTTTCATGAAGGGTTAAAGAAGAAAAAGCCCCCCAAACCTTATAACGTAATTTCTCCCGAGTACGGCGATACCCCATATGTCGCCCTAAACCGTTGCCTTGAAATACGACAGGGCTCCAAAGTGAGAGCGCCATGTGCATTTGAGGCCTAAATTAGGGATTTGCATAGGGGTGGACATAGGGGTATTCTACGCCAGTGATTCCCAAACAGGGTGCCTCCAGCTGTTGTAAAACTCCCAGCATGCGTGGACAGTCAGTGCATACTGGGAATTGTAGTTTTGCAACAGCTGGAAGAGCACAGATTGGAGACCATTATACAATGGTCTCCAAACTGGGGCCCTCCAGATGTTGCAAAACTACAACTCCCAGCATGCATGGTCTGTTAGTGCATGCTGGGAATTATAGTTTTGCAACAGCTGGAGGCACACAGGTTAGGAAACACTGAGTTAGAAACAATGTTTCCCAACCAGTGTGTCTCCAGTTGTTGCAAAACTACAACTCCCAGCATGCCCAGACAGCTGAAGGGCATGCTGGGAGTTGTAGTTCGGCAACATCTGAAGGGCCAGATGTTGCTGAACTAAAACTCCCAGCATGCCTGGACAGTCAGTGCATGCTGGGAGTTGTAGTTTTGCAACAGCTGGAAGAGCACAGATTGGAGACCATTATACAATGGTCTCCAAACTGGGGCCCTCCAGATGTTGCAAAACTACAACTCCCAGCATGCCCAGACAGCCAAAGGCTGTCTAGGCATGCTGGGAGTTGTAGTTTTCAGACTCCTAGAAGCAGCAGTGAAGATCTTCACTGCTGCTTCTGAGGACCATGCACTTACCTGCCGGTCCCGTCGCTGCTCCTCCACGTGGCCGGTCCCGCGCTGCTCCTCGGTCCCGCCAGGTAAGTCCGCCGGTCCCCTGATGTTCCCCTCCTATGCCGCAGGTCCCCGCAAGCCCCCGCAGCCATCGTCCCCCGTTCTGCCCGACTTCCAGGGGCGGGCAGTGCGGGGGATCTGAACTTTCACCCCAGATCACTGTGATTGGTTTACAGGGACCAATCACAGTGATCGCTGACCAGGACCATCAATGGATGGTCCTGGGGGTGAAGCAGAAGTTGTCCCCTGCTGGAAACAGCGGGACTTCTGCCAGTTAACCCGTGCGATGCTGCGCATCGCCGGGTTAACTGAATGGCATATATAAACGCCGGGATGCGCGAACGCACTGCACAACCCGGCGTTTATATATGCCATTCTGCGGGAAGGGGTTAAGGGTGTTCTGTTTAATTCATTTATTTAACTTTTTTTTGTGTTCTTTTTTATTCCATGAGAGGGCTGTCACCAGCGATCTACTGATCACCCATGTAATACATTGCACTAGTATTACAGTGCAGTGTATTGTAGCTGTCAGCATTATGTTGACAGCCAATGTTTAATTATGGCGAATGTGAGGGGAGGGTTGGGTTATTTTTTATATTTTTTGGGTAATTTTTAATACCTTTTTCGTATTTTTATATATAATTTTGTAGCGGTTGGGTGGGGTTTTTTAGATAGGATCCATGCAGAATACTTGTCATCTATGGGGACAGCAAGGCACCCGTGGAACCTCTGGCAATAGTTATTCCATCTGGAAATTCCTCAGTTTGAACAGGCAGGCTGGAAACAGGTTGCGGGTGTCCCTGGCAAGGGATGAAACCCAAAATCTGACTTCTTCTTTAGCGCTTCATCGGGGTGACAAAGACAAGTTTTGCAGATGTGCTGTAACTTTTTATTTTCCAATGTACAAGGCATACATGGACAATATCAGTTATACAGTTTTTTGGTCAAGGAACAGTCCTCAGGAAAACAGTCACCAGGTTCAACCTCCGAACAACTTAAATACAGGTACTCCCTCCATCCTTATGTACCGGGAAGCAAGGGCGTACCCATACGCCCTCCGTCCCCAAAAGGTTGAGGGCCTACTTACTGTGATAGGCCAGCCAAAAGTACACACCTACTGGTGTTGTAGACAAATACTGTTTTAAGTTTAGTGGAGCGTATTGTACTCCGCTCATAAGTGCATACCACATGCATCTACGTGGTGTACCATTTTGTTCCGGTTAAAGTCTTAAGGGCCTACTTACTGTGAAAGGACAGGCTAAAGTACACACCTGCTGGTGTTGTAGACAAATACTGTTTTAAGCTTAGTGGAGCGTATTGTCCTCCCCTCACATACGCACTAATTATGTCAGGCTGAGAAGTGCCATGACATGGACAGAGAAGTGGCAGAGGCCTAAATTCTTCATGCAGAGGTCACAGCAGACTAGGGGCAAGTGGCAGCAGGAGTTGCAGCAAGAGGCCTGTGCTCCCGATATCAGCAATCGGTTGTGTCTCGACCAGCAACCCATCTGTTGTCATTGACTAGTTAACTCGGTCATCCACTTCATCACAAGTGACATCTGACACCCACCCCCCCAGTCAACAGTCGGTGGGTTCCTCAGACACAAACCTCAGTTGGCATGGCCCGAGAGCAGTCCCTGTCCTCCCATTGCCTCTGTCCTATGCTGTTTCCTCCCCTAAAGAAGTATCGTATGCTGTGGGTTCCGCTCCACTATTTAGTGAGGACTATCTACTGGAGGACAGTCAGCAGCTACTACCCAACCAAGAAGTGGAGGAGACATCTGCGGCTTCCCCGGCTAGTGATGAGGAGAGTGGCGTGGGAGGTGGTGTTGCGAGCATTCAGGCTCCTGAAGAAGACACTGTTGAGGAGGACATCAGTGACTTGCAGACACAATTTGATGATGATGAAGTCGATCGCACTTGGGAGCAAGGTGCAGAAGGGGCTTCATCATCAGGAGAAGAAGGTTGCAGGTTGCCCGTGAGGCAGCAGGTGAGCCAGCAGGGTGGTTGCATGGTTGGCAGTCAGCATGGTGGCAGAAGTGGGAAGTCTGGAGCAAAATGTGCCTGGGGTAGACCACCTGCTTCGCGGCAGCCTACCTTCCCCTGGAGTTCCTGGAGTTAGCAGCAGTAGCAGTCAATCAGTGTGGACAGTTGGGGGGAAAATCAGCTACTCGGCGGTGTGGCAGTTTTTCATCAAGCATCCGGAAGATGTTAACCTGGCCACATGCAAAATGTATAGGCAGAAGGTGAAGCGTGGCCAGGGTCCCAATGTTGGCACCAGGGCCCTGCTTCAATATATGCAGCATCACCATAAAGTGGCCTGGGAGAACCGTGGCTCCGATGTGGTGGCCCAGCCTGCTGCATCACCCAGTGGCACGCCGCTCCCTGTTTCAGCCATCCAAGGCTCCAATGTCATACCCATCTTCTGTCGCTCCAGATGCTCCTGCTCCTCCTATTTCGAGTAAGTCATTCCACCAGCAATCCATCTGCAAGAGACAATCCATTGTCCAAGAGACAACAGTATGTGCCCACTCAAGTTGCTAGTGCTGCAGTCCCTCCATTTTCAAGTGGTGGACTCTGCACCTTTCAAAGAACTGATGGCAGTACCAGCCATGCACAATTTTGTGGAAGAGAAGGTGGGCCAGTCCTTGAGCCTGTCGGAGTGTACCAAAGTGCACGACAGTGCCGACGTGTGGAGCTGTAACTATGGTCAGGGACAACACCTGTCCTTTATGGCCCACTGGGTGAATGTGGTGCCTGCACAGCCACAAAAGCAACTTGAACAGGTCACGCCGTTTCCGCCTCCATGCTCTCAGGCTGTTTGTCCTGTGACAGTGTGCGACTCCGTCTCCTCATCCTCCACCATGTACCCAGCCTCCACTGCATGGACAAGTCTCAGTGCCCCCCCCCCCCCCCCACACACACAGCATACCATATGCGCAGGGCACGGCAGAGTCACACAAGGGAGGAACTGCTAAAAGTCATTCATCAAGAAATCGAATCAGGGCTTACTCCACGAAAACTGGAAATGGGAACCATGGTGACTGGCAGTGGGAAGAACATCTCTGCGCTGTGAAAAGGAAGCCTGAGCCATGCGCCCTGCATTGCACACGTTTTCAATCTGGTTGTCAAGCGGTTCCTGAAGTGTTCTCCTCCATCTGCAAGACATCCTAACAATGGGATGGAAACTTTGCATGCACTTCAGCCACTTGTACACTGCAAAGCATACATTCCTTGAGCTGCAGCGTCAGAATGGTATCCCCAACATAGTCTGATTTGCGACATTTCCACATGTTGGAATTCCAGCCTCCATATGTTGGACTGACTATTTGAACAGAGAAAAGCCATCACCGATTTCTTGATGATCCAAGTGGATAGGGGGACTCCCCTATGTAACTTTAATGTCAACCAGTGCCAGTTCATAATGTGACACCTGCCATTTGCTCAGGCCCTTTGAGGAAGCCACATTATTAGTCAGCCGCCAGGATTATTCCACTGCTTCTTTTTTTTTCCTATAACACGTGTTGAAAATGAAGGCTGTTCAGGGCACTCGAAAGGTGGTGACTACATCAAAAGGCCACATGAGCCCTGTGGGGAATGAACTGGAAGAAGAGGGGGAGGGAGAGAGTGGAGCACAGTTTAGGTTTCGCGAAAAGGGCAGTTTATATAGTAATATGACAGGAGAGCAGGAGCAGCCAGAGGAGCTAGAGGGTTATGAGGAAGGCGTGGCAGAGGACCCAGACACACCGTGGCAGTATGCAG
This sequence comes from Hyla sarda, assembly GCF_029499605.1. Lineage (NCBI taxonomy): Eukaryota > Metazoa > Chordata > Amphibia > Anura > Hylidae > Hyla > Hyla sarda. The sequence continues at coordinate 266,151,745 of NC_079190.1, read as the reverse complement.
TGGTGATGAGGGCAGGGAGCCCCTCCAAGTAACTTGCACAAATGGGACGATGCATGCTCACTTGCTTGTGTAGTGACCGCTGAATTGTCACCATTCGGCATTGGGATGACTTCTGGCTCTCCACCTTATTGGATCCTCACTACCGCCACAAAATTAGGGCCTTTTTTACACCCACTGAGAGGGAGGGAAAACTGACCTACTACAGTTGGCCGAAGCCTATCGGAGCCATCGTTCATCCTCTTGCAGGTCTGACTCGGGGGGCCCTCTGCGCTCACTTTCAACTGCCATGGCTGCTGGGGAGTGGTGGGGTGGCAGGAGCAGTACCAGCTCCATCAGCAGCAGCCTGAGTCTACAGTCACTGATGAGTACCTTTCTTCACCCGCAAAGTGAAGCAACTCATCAGCAGCAGGTAAACCAGCAGGTGGTGGCATACCTTGACATGACCCTGCCCACACCCTTTGAAGATCCGCTGGACTTCTGGGAAGCCAAACTTGATTTGTGGCCGCAACTAGCAGAGTTTGCCCTGGAAAAACAGTCCTGTCCGACCAGTAGTGTGCCATCAGAGCGAGTGTTTAGTGCGACGGGGGCCATAGTAACCCCAAGGAGAACTTGTCCACGAAAAATGTGGAGAGACTGACCTTTGTGAAGGTGAATCAGGCATGGATCACTATTTCCACCCACCAATGCCTGATGCATCAGAGTAGATTGACCATGGTGCCACACCAACACTTCACAAATATGGATAGTGCAAAACATATTTAAGGTGCTGCTCCCAGTTAAAGAAATTCCTCCGCATCAGACCACAATTAAGTATTGAGGATATGCATTAGCTAAAACTTAACTTTTCTTAGGATAGAATATATGGACCCCAATTTTGTTTTATATCTAAGAAAAGGAAAGGTGTGCAAAAAACACCATGTGCCACCTACCCCACCTAGTATTGATGTGATGCAAAGACCTCTAAAAGGTGGAAGGGAACAACGTATGGTCCATTTTAACAGGTGGGGTAAAAACTTTCCCTGTATACTCTTGCATTATTAATTCCCTTCTTGGCAAGTGTAACTCGCCCTAAAAAGGGCGGTCCCACTGTTACGCCGAGCGCTCCGGGTCCCTGCTCCTCCCCGGAGCGCTCACGGCGTCTCTCTCCCTGCAGCGCCCCGGTCAGACCCGCTGACCGGGAGCGCTGCACTGACATTGCCGGCGGGGATGCGTTTCGCACAGCGGGACGCGCCCGCTCGCGAATCGCATCCCAAGTCACTTACCCGTCCCGGTCCCCGGCTGTCATGTGCTGGCGCGCGGCTCCGCTCTCTAGGGCGCGCGCGCGCCAGCTCTCTGAGACTTAAAGGTCCAGTGCACCAATGATTGGTGCCTGGCCCAATTAGCTTAATTGGCTTCCACCTGCTCCCTGGCTATATCACATCACTTCCCCTGCACTCCCTTGCCGGATCTTGTTGCCTTGTGCCAGTGAAAGCGTTTAGTGTTGTCCAAGCCTGTGTTACCTGATCTCCTGCTATCCATATTGACTACGAACCTTGCCGCCTGCCCCGACCTTCTGCTACGTCTGACCTTGCCTCTGCCTAGTCCTTCTGTCCCACGCCTTCTCAGCAGTCAGCAAGGTTGAGCCGTTACTAGTGGATACGACCTGGTTGCTACTGCCGCAGCAAGACCATCCCGCTTTGCGGCTGGCTCTGGTGAACACCAGTAGCCTCTTAGAACCGGTCCACCAGCACGGTCCACGCCAATCCCTCGCTGACACAGTGGATCCACAACCTGTAAGCCGAATCGTGACAGTAGATCCGGCCATGGATCCCGCTGAGGTGCCGCTGCCAAGTCTCGCTGACCTTACCACGGTGGTCGCTCAGCAATCGCAGCAGATTGCCCAACAAGGACAGCAGCTGTCGCAGTTGACCGCCACGTTACAGCAACTTCTGCCTCTGCTACAGCAGCAACCATCTCCTCCGCCAGCTCCTGCACCTCCTCCGCAGCGAGTGGCCGCTCCTAGCCTCCGCTTGTCCCTGCCGGACAAATTTGATGGGGACTCTAGACTCTGCCGTGGATTTTTGTCTCAATGTCCCTTGCATATGGAGATGTTGTCGGACTTGTTTCCAACAGAACGGTCTAAGGTGGCGTTCGTAGTGAGCCTTCTTTCAGGAAAGGCCTTGTCTTGGGCCACACCGCTCTGGGACCGCAATGATCCTGCCACAGCCACAGTCCAGTCCTTCTTCGCTAAAGTCCGTAGTGTCTTCGAGGAACCAGCTCGAGCTTCTTCTGCCGAGACAGCCCTGCTGAACCTGGTCCAGGGTAATTTTTCTGTAGGCGAGTACGCCATCCAATTTCGTACTCTTGCTTCCGAATTATCTTGGAATAACGAGGCACTCTGCGCGACCTTTAAAAAAGGCCTATCCAGTAACATCAAGGATGTGCTGGCCGCACAAGAGATTCCTGCCAACCTGCAAGAACTTATCCATTTGGCCACCCGCATTGACATGCGTTTTTCTGAGAGACATCAGGAGCTCCGCCAGGAAAAAGACTTAGATCTCTGGGCACCTCTCCCACAGTATCCTTTGCAATCTACACCTGGGCCTCCCGCCGAGGAGGCCATGCAAGTGGATCGGTCTCGCCTGACCCAGGAAGAGAGGAATCGCCGTAGGGAAGAAAATCTTTGTCTGTACTGTGCCAGTACCGAGCATTTCTTGGTGGATTGCCCTATTCATCCTCCACGTCTAGGAAACGCACGCACGCACCCAGCTCACGTGGGTGTGGCGTCTCTTGGTTCAAAGTCTGCTTCTCCACGTCTCACGGTGCCCATGCGGATTTCTCCTTCTGCCAACTCCTCCCTCTCAGCCGTGGCCTGCTTGGACTCTGGTGCCTCTGGGAATTTTATTCTGGATTCTTTAGTGAATAAATTCTGCATCCCAGTGACCCGTCTCGTCAAGCCGCTCTACATTTCCGCGGTCAACGGAGTTAGATTGGATTGCACCGTGCGTTACCGCACAAAACCCCTCTTAATGTGCATTGGACCCCATCACGAAATGATTGAATTTTTCGTCCTTCCCAACTGCACCTCTGAGGTCCTCTGAGGTCTGCCATGGCTCCAGCTTCATTCTCCCACCCTTGACTGGACCACCGGGGAGATCAAGAACTGGCACTCTGCTTGCCATAAGAAATGCCTCTCCCCCCCCTCCCAGTCCCGTCAGGCAAGCCTCAGTGCCTCCTCGTACACCTGGTCCCCCCAAGGCTTATCTGGACTGTGCCTTGCCTCCTCATGGCACCCGTCCTGGTGACACCCTGTCCCGTGCCATGCTTCACCCCCTGCCCTCTCTCCCCATTCCCACTCCTGCTGTACGGCCTGCCTTTGAGGAAACCCTTTAATCACTCCCGGTGTCCTCATCCCATGGGAAGCAGTTGCCGGACAAAGAAAGGGGGAGACCTAAGGGGGGGGGTACTGTTACGCCGAGCGCTCCGGGTCCCTGCTCCTCCCCGGAGCGCTCACGGCGTCTCTCTCCCTGCAGCGCCCCGGTCAGACCCGCTGACCGGGAGCGCTGCACTGACATTGCCGGCGGGGATGCGATTCGCACAGCGGGACGCGCCCGCTCGCGAATCGCATCCCAAGTCACTAACCCGTCCCGGCCCGCCGGCCCCCAGCTCTCTGAGACTTAAAGGGCCAGTGCACCAATGATTGGTGCCTGGCCCAATTAGCTTAATTGGCTTCCACCTGCTCCCTGGCTATATCACATCACTTCCCCTGCACTCCCTTGCCGGATCTTGTTGCCTTGTGCCAGTGAAAGCGTTTAGTGTTGTCCAAGCCTGTGTTACCTGATCTCCTGCTATCCATATTGACTACGAACCTTGCCGCCTGCACCGACCTTCTGCTACGTCTGACCTTGCCTCTGTCTAGTCCTTCTGTCCCACGCCTTCTCAGTAGTCAGCGAGGTTGAGCCGTTGCTAGTGGATACGACCTGGTTGCTACTGCCGCAGCAAGACCATCCCGCTTTGCGGCGGGCTCTGGTGAACACCAGTAGCCTCTTAGAACCGGTCCACCAGCACGGTCCACGCCAATCCCTCGCTGACACAGTGGATCCACAACCTGTAAGCCGAATCATGACACCCACACAGGAACCTCTCCCTATTTCCACCTACAAACACTGCCATTTCCCAGGGTTTTTAGGTGCAAATAGGGAGAGTTTCCTGTGCAGGGCTGCCCTTTTTAGGGTGAATAACACTTACCAAGAAGGGATTTAATAGGGCAAGTGTAGGGCCTTACAGGGGAAGTTTTTGCCCCCACCTGCTACAATGGACAATACGTTGTTCCCTTCCAGCTTTTCAAGGAAAGTGTTACTCATCTTAAAAAGGGCGGCCCCACACAGGAACATCTCCCTATTTCCACCTAAGGACCCTGGGAAATGACAGTGTTTGCAGGTGGAAATAGGGAGAGGTTCCTGTGTGAGGCCGCCCTTTTTAGGGCAAGTAGGGAATTAATAGTGCGAGAGTAGGGCCTTAGAGGGGACGTTTTTACCCCCACCGGTTACAATGGACCATACGTTGTTCCCTTCCACCTTTCAGAGGTCTTTGTATCACATCAATACTTGGTAGTGTAGGTGGCATATGGTGTTTTTTACACACATTTCCTTTTGTTTAATAAAAATAAAAATTTTGGGTACATATTTTATCCTAAGAATATTATTAAAAGTAAAATTTTACGTAATGCATATCTTCAATACTTTCTTGTACACACTAACACTTTTACAAAAGATACCGTTTCTTCTGCCTACCTGCCTCAGTTACTATTCTGATCACCCACTTGATGCCACACATCTGAATCCAAGTTCTCCTTTTTTCATCCACCTTCGTCACTGGGTACTGGTATTGCCACCCACTGCCCCACTCTGTCACCAGGTTACTTTTCAGGACTCCTGATGCTGCTGATGCTACCTCCAGGCTGTCTCATTCTGCCACCATATGTTCTCCTCATGCTGATGCTAGCTCCAGGCTGTCTCATTCAGCCACCATATGTTCTCCTCATGCTGATGCCAGCTCCAGGCTATCTTATTCTGCCACCATATGTTCTCCTCATGCTGATATCTTCAACACTCACAGTTAGAAGACAGGAACACTGGAGGTAGTGGATCCGCTGGACCTGTGTGGCAGATGATGTGGGCTGGACCAGGTAGCAGAGTCTAAGGTGCCACTAGTTTTAACCAGAGCCCACCGCAAAGTGGCATGGTCTTGCTGCGGCAGGCCCACCCCTGGCACGACTCGACCACGCAGGAGGCTGAGGAGATTCGAGGCACAGGAGGGATACATTAACTCATAATCAGGATAGCAGAAGGTCAGAGCAGGCAGCACAGATGCGTAGTCAAGAACATAGCAAGCGGTCAGTAGGCAGGCGGCACAGTAGTAAGGTGAGGTCAAAGAACAAGGGGTCAGAAACACGGCAAGGCAAGACTCAGTAACGCTTTCTCAATGGCACAAGGCAACAAATATCCTGTAGGAATGTGTGGGAAGTGCAGGAATTTATAAGGGAGGCACAGGTGTAGACTTAATTATTGGGGCACTGGCCCTTTAAATCTTATAGCTCCAGCACGTGAGCGCCCTAGGAGATGGGGACACACGCACCGGAGCTGAGTGGCAGGGGAGGAGACAGCAGAGGACTGAGGTGAGTGATGGGCTGGGATTCGCATGCAGGCGAGTCCTGTGTTGCGAATCCCAGCCCCACCGGCTGGAGGAGAGAGCAGGGCAATGTACCCTCCTTTGGTCTCCCCCTTCCTTTTGTGGGCAGAAATTTCCTGAGAAGGTCATGGTCCAGGATATTCTCCTCCAACTCCAAAGATCTTTCCTCTGGACCATAACCTTCCCGGTCAACCAGGAAGAATTGTTTATCTCTCACGTTCTTAGTGGCAAGAATCTCTTTGACCTTGTAGACATCAGAAGAGAAGAGACTGGCTTGGGGACAAAATTCTTCTCAGTAAACCGGTTGATGACTAGAGGCTTGAGGAGGGAAACATGGAAAGAATTAGGAATACGTAAAGAAGCAGGTAAACAGAGTTTGTAGGAGACTGGATTAATCTTTTGCAACACCTGGAAGGGGCCTAGAAAGCAAGGACCAAGGTTGTAGCAGGCAATCCTAAACTGAATGTATTTGGAGGAAAGCCAAACCTTGTCACCAGGAGAGAAGGTCTTCTACTCTTATCAGCCTGTGCCTTCATGCGTGAGGAAGCTTGAGATAAAGTCTATCGAGTTTGTTGCCAAATGGAATAAAATTCAAGGACAAGCTCATCAACAGCTGGCACATCGGAAGAAACTGGAAGTGAAAGAGGAAGACGGAGAGGGAGTCCGTATACAACAAAAAAGGAGAAGACCTCGTGGACTCGGAATCCTTATGATTATATGAGAATTCTGCCCAAGGGAGAAGGCTGACCCAATCGTCTTGGCGAGCAGAAACAAAATGACGAAGATAAGTCTCCAGAATTTGATTAACCCTCTTCACTTGACCGTTGGACTGATGGTGGTAGACTGAAGAGAAGTCCAGATTGTTGTCTAGACGGGTACAAAGAGATCTCCAGAACTTAGAAATAAACTGAACTCCGCCGTCCGAAACAATATGCTGTGGAAGACCATGTAGACGGAAGATATGTAGCAAAAAGTACTGGGTATGGGAATGGGTAAAGGCTGTAAGAGTCCACCAGGTTTCTGCTGAGGAGTCTTGTCTCTGGCACAAGTGTCACAGGAACAACCAAAATCAGAAACATCACGTTCTAGATGCGGCCTCCAGTAGTGCCAAAGATTAGAAGTAAAGTCTTACGCACTCCAGGATGACCAGAATGACCCACTTTCAGAACCTTGCGTCGTAATCTGGCGGGCACAAAGGATTTTCCAGGAGGAACTTGCTGAATATTGGCAGGAGCTGCAGAAATCAAGCGATCTGGAGGAATAATATGCCTTGGCGGGGAGTCCAAACCTATGACATCTGAGGACCTGGAGAGAGCAGTATGCTGCCAGTATAGATGTATGCCTAGTTTTTACAGTTTTTACACTTATAAGCTTTGAATTTTACAGCAAAAAGATGGAATAAAGAAAAACTTAATCGAAGCATCTAACAGTGAGAGTCTAATTATTTGAGTAAAAATGGAAATGCTATATAGCTCATGGTCTTGAATTCTATGGATATGTGCAGTGGATTTGGTGAATACCCACACCTGAGCATTACCTAAGGTCTACACAGAGACCTTTTTTCTTTCTGACCTGCAGTGATTCACCGTGTAGACATTTAAAAGAGAAAAGAATAAAGAAAAATGTATTTTTCAGATCTCAGCCAATTGACTGAGAATAAAGCAGAGGTCTTTTCATTCACTGAAAGGGATAGTAACAAAAAATTACAAAAATGATAACGTGATATGAGAGACTATATGCAAACTAGATGGGCAGAGGAGAGACGACAATGGAGACTAGGAAAATTAAATCAATATACAACATCTGATACTTCGGATGCAGACAAGTCTGAACAGACAACAACAAGAAAACCGTGTTTTTTAGGAAAAACAAAAGAAAAATCTGGTATGAAAGAGAAGTTTGGAGAAAAAGAGTTTGGACACTACAGAAGAAGAAAACAAATCGACAAGAAAGTAATAAGACAAAGACAAAGAAAAAACTAAATGAAACAAATTACAGAAGAAGATCTAACTGTGAATATTTCTGATCATGGCCTTACCGATACAGAAAGGACAGTGTTTAATAAAGGTTCGGGATTTGTTCCCTTTCATGACAAAGACATATTTGATTTAAAAATTGACATGTTTAAATTCTGTCATAATATTAAAATGAAAATGTATCTTCATGATAAAGAATTTTCTCCTCAGCGTGCAGACAGACCGTTACACACTGTCCCTGACACGCTGAGAAAGAAATCTACTTTTGTACCAGAAATAATATGCAATAGCTTTGAAACATTCTGCAGTAATTGCAGAAGTCTGCGAAAAATTGAATAATGTTCCTAGGGTGCATTCCAATATATCGAAAGATGAGTGGAGTGCTCTTAAAAATCAGCGCGATGACCCCTCCCTTGTGATAAAGAGGGCTGACAAGGGAGGGGCCATCGTGCTGATGCGCAGAGTGATAGAAATGCATATACACTGTTAAAAGAAGATCCAACAGCTAAACTCAAATTAGATATTGACACATTTGTTAAACATGCTGCAGAGGAAGAAATAATTTCGCAAAGAATATGTAACAGTCTGAATGTAGAATTTCTATGACTAAGCGCATCTAAGCGCGAAACGCGTCAGAAAGACCATTTGTACCTGTTTGTCCTGTGCAACTTCAATAAACGAAGAATATTTTATTCGCATACCAAGTGCTGGACATTCGTTTGTGTTGGATTTACTGTGGAAGCCGGGGCGGTGCCGGCGGGTCCGAGACACAGGTGTGCGCATTGCAGGAGTGAGCTGTATCTTGCTTGGATACTTCACATAGTTAGAGCCTCCCTTTAGGCAGTACATAGTTAGATTCCCCCTTTAGGCAGCACATAAGATTCCCCCATATTAGGCAGCACATAGTTAGAGCCCCCGTTGAGGCAGCACATAGTGGGAATTGAACACAAGGCCCCAGCGCTGCAAGACAGCAGTGCTAACCTCTGAGCCACCATGCTACCCTTTGCATACATCTAATATCCACGGTTGCAAAAATGGACAGAGATGTCAGCAGAGAGTACCTGAAAAATTAGGCATGTACACATGCCTAAAAATTTGGTATTGTTGCAGCCGCTTCTGCAGCAGTGGCCATAAAAACTGCAGCACCATAACAATTGCAGCAGCAGAGGCCAGAAAAATTAGGCATGTACACATGGATGAAAAATTGGGTATTGTCACAGCCGCATCTGTAGCAGCAGCCAGAAAAATTGCACCACCAGAAAAAGTGCAGTAGCAGAGGCCAGAAAAATTAGGCATGTACACCTGGCTGGAAAATTTGGTATTGTCGCAGCTGTAGCAGCGGCCATAAAAATTGCAGCACCATAACAAGTGCAGCAGCAGAGGCCAGAAAAATTAGGCATGTACACCTGGCAGGAAAATTTGGTATTGTTGCAGCTGTAGCAGCGGCCATAAAAATTGCAGCACCATAAGTGCAGCAGCAAAGGCCAGAAAAATTAGGCATGTACACATAGATGAAAAATTGGGTATTGTCGCAGCCGCAGCTGTAGCAGCAGCCAGAAAAATTGCAGCACCATAACAAGTGCATCAGCAGAGGCCAGAAAAATTAGACATGTACACCTGGCTGGAAAATTTGGTTTTGTCGCAGCCGCTGCTGTAGCAGCGTCCTGAAAAATTTCTGTTTGTTTTGCCAGGCAGAAAGTTCCCTAAAACATTGCAGCTTGAACCCTAGTTGGTGGCGGATAAGTCACGCAAGTCATCCGGCATTCAGAGTTCAAATACAGCAGCGTGTGGACCATTTTTAGGCCAAGGGAGCTCATCTGATCAGGCCTTGTTCAGTCAAATGTATCGCCCAGTGTCAGTCCCTTCGGGATCCATCCCTCATTCATCTTAAGAAAGGTGAGGTAATCCAGACTTTTTTGACCAAGGCGACTCCTCTTCTCAGTGACAATACCTCCTGCTGCACTGAAGGTCCTTTCTGACAGGACACTTGAAGCAGGACACGCCAGAAGTTCGAGAGCAAATTGGGATAGCTCAGGCCACAGGTCAAGCCGGCACACCCAGTAGTCAAGGGGTTCATCGCTCCTCAGAGTGTCGATATCTGCGGTTAAGGTTAACTCCTCTGACGGATCAAGTAACACTGTTGTGGTGCTAGTGTTGGTGGTGGCGGCAGGCGGGCAAGTGGTAGCATGAGAGGTGCCCGAAGCTAAGCTTGAGGAGGAGAAGGACGGTGCGTCAAGGTTCAGAGCGGAAGCTTTAGTAGTAGATTGGGTGTCTTGTGATAGCCAGTCAACTAAGTCCTCAGAACTTTGGGGGTTCAGGGTACGTGGCCTCTGAACACTGGCCATTCTAGGGCCAAAGGGAATCCCAGCACCACGACGGACCCTGCGGGGTGGCCTTCCTCTGCGTGTCATTTTGTTCTTTAAATTTACACAAGTGTCACACCTAATGTGATTTGCACTAGGGTGACACAATTTTCCCTACAGGCAAGAAAAATGGCAACTGTGACGTGAACTAACAGTGACGGCTGATTTTATTTAACAGCCAAAAAGGGTATTTTTTTTTTATTTGCACAACTGTCACACCTAATGTGATTTGCACTAGGGTGACACAATTTGCCCTGCAGGCAGGAAAAATGGCAACTGTGACGTGAACTAACAGAGACGGCTGATTTTATTTAACAGCCAAAAAAGGTATTTTTTTATAATTTGCACAACTGTCGCACCTAATGTGATTTGCACTAGGGTGACGCAATTTGCCCTGTAGGCAGGAAAAATGGCAACTGTGACGTGAATGAACAGTGATGGCTGATTTTATTTAACAGCCCAAAAAGTTTTTTTTTTTTTAATTTGCGCAACTGTCACACCTAATGTGATTTGCACTAGGGTGACACAATTTGCTCTGCAGGCAGGAAAAATGGCAACTGTGACGTGAACTAACAGTGACGGCTGATTTTATTTAACAGCCAAAAAAGTTTTAGTTTTTTTTTAAATTTGCGCAACTGTCACACCTAATGGGATTTGCACTAGGGTGACACAATTTGCCCTGCAGGCAGGAAAAATGGCAACTGTGATGTGAACTAACAGTGACGGCTGATTTTATTTAACAGCCAAAAAAGGTAGTTTTTTTTTTATTTGCGCAACTGTCACACCTAATGTGATTTGCACTAGTGTGACAATGAGCAAAAAAACTTGCCAGCGGAGTTCCCCTTTTATGCAGCGGTCCCCAACCAGGGTGCCTCCAGCTGTTGCAAAACACAAACGGACTGATATATTTCAGCCCTTTGAATACTGTAATAGTTAGTTGCTTTAAAGAAAAAAGCTTGCCAGCGAGTTCCCCTTTTAAGCAGTGGTCACCAACCAGGGTACCTACAGCTGTTGCAAAACACACGGACTGATATCTTTCAGCCCTTAGAATACTGTAGTAGATAGTTGCTTGAAGGAACTTAAGTTTGATTCTGGAGTACCCCTTTTAACCAGCGGTTCCCTCCCAACCAGGGTGCCTCCAGCTGTTGCAAGACTAACGGACTGATATCTTTCAGCCCTTTGAATGCTGTAGTAGTTAGTTGCTTGAAGGAACTTAAGTTTGATTCTGGAGTACCCCTTTTAACCTGCGGTTCCCTCCCAACCAGGGTGCCTCCAGCTGTTGCAAGACTAACGGACTGATATCTTTCAGCCCTTTTAATACTGTAGTAGATAGTTGCTTGAAGGAACTTAAGTTTGATTCTGGAGTACCCCTTTTAACCAGCGGTTCCCTCTCAACCAGGACTGATATCTTTCAGGCCTAAAAAGGGCTTTTTTGGGTGCTGTCCTTAAAGCAGATGTTACACTAGTGCTTTAGGAGTAAACTGGACCCTGAATACACCACCTAGCAGCAACCTAGCTATTGCTTTCCCTATACAGCAGGAGCAGCTTCTCTAACCCTCCACTTTCTAAGCCTGCAGCATGCTGAATGAGGCTAAAATGGCATCCATGCAAGAGGTAGCAGGGTCTGGAAGGGAAGGACTGATGCTGATTGGCTGTAATGTGTCTGCTGGCTCTGACTCACAGGGTCAAAGTTTACTGCAATGTTAACGTATAGGGGGCGGATCGAACTTCACATATGTTCGCCCGGCGATATGAACGCGAACATGCTAAGTTCGCCGGGAACTGTTCGCGGGCGAACAATTCGTGACATCTCTAGATATGACGTAAGCGCAAATATTTATAAAAATATGCAGTGGGTATGTGAAATGTGCGATGTATTGCGTCAAAAGACATCAGAGAGTCATTGTCATAAATAAGAGCAATATGGTTAATCCCGTGTGAGATCCAGTTTGCAAAGGATAAGCCTATCATTGTGAGTTGCAAAAGTGAAAGAGGTAAGTGTTTGAGATTGGTGTGGGGGACTGCTTGTCGAGCTTTCAGAAAGGACGTCCATGCTGAAAGGGATGCCGCGACTACGGGGTTGTATATTTGTGGGTGCGGTAGGTCCAAGCGAACTCAATGAGGATAGTGTGAGCTTTGCGGAAAAAAGAGTTTGGGAGGGCAATAGGTTATATGCAGAATTTGTAAAGTATTTTTGGGAGGAGAAACATCTTGAAGGTTGCTATTCTGCCTATCCATGATAATTCAAATTGGGACAACCTACGAGTTTTAGTTAATAGTTCTGAATGGAGGGTCTCATAGTTAAGTTTGTATAAGGACGAGTGAGGGTACGAAAGATAAACACCCAAGTAGTCCAAACCCTGTGTGTGCCATTCAAAATTATACAGGGAACGTAAGCGTTCCGCTTCTAAAGTGGGGACATTCAGTAATAGTGCCTGGGTTTTTGTATTGTTAAAGTGATAGTAGGAATGTGTGCCGAATGTGGAGATGTGATTAAGAACGTTAACTAGGGAAAGGAGGGGATTAGCCAATGTGAGTATGATATCATCCGCATACAACAAAACGGTATGTAAAGAATTATTAATTTCTATTCCCCATATTTCAGGATCTAATCTAATTAATTGAGCCAGTGGCTCCAAGGATAAGATATAAATAAGGGGGGAAAGGGGGCAGCCTTGTCTGGAACCATTAGTGATAGAAAATTCCTCAGATAGTGATCCATTGGCTAGGACTCTGGCAGAATGGTTGGAATATAAGGAGGCAATAGCAGAGATCATTAATCCCTCAAATCCCATTTTCCTCAAGACCGCAAGAGCAAAAGACCATTTAAGGCGGTCAAATGCCTTCTCGGCATCTAATGCTAGAACCAGAGACGGGGTACCATGGAGCTCTATGTGATGGAAGATGTTGAGTAGCCTTCTAGTATTATCCGCTGTTTGGCGGTTAGAAACAAAGCCTGCCTGATCTGGTGATATAAGCTGGGGGAGGAGGGTAGATAGGCGTTTGGCTAGCAATTTCGCAAAGATTTTCACATCTTGGTTCAATAGAGATATTGGCCTATAGTTTTGGGGAAATTCAGGGGCTTTACCGGGTTTGGGGATTGTGGTGATGAGAGCTTGTAGGTTTTCTTTGAGTAGGGAGGATTCTGAAATAGCATGAGAGCAAAATGCTGCTAGATGTGGGGAGAGGAGGGTACTGAATTTTTTTTTATAGTAGGAGCTAGAAAAACCATTGGGGCCTGGAGATTTCCCTAAAGGTAGAGAGATAATCACTTTTTGAATTTCAAGAGAGGTGATGGGGCGGTTTACTTCTTCAATTTTGGAGGGCGTAAGGGATGGTAGCTGGAGCTTGTCAAGGTATGCTTGGAGTGATATCTCTGCGTGTGGGGGGTTGGGCACAGAATTGTCCAGGTTATAGAGCGTAGCATAGAAAGTCTGGAAGCCATCTGCGATGTCTTTGGGGGTGGATAGCTTTTTATTGGTGGTAGGGTGTATGAGATAGGGGATTCTAGATTTTAAGTGTTGTTTTTTGAGACGGTGTGCCAAAAGTTTCCCTGCCTAATTATTCTGCGAGTAGTACCTAGTCTCATCTTATTGTGGCTACCCCTCCGCATGTAACGCGGAGGGGGTAGTTTGGTTAAGTCTTTCAGCCTGTCTTAGCTTAACCAGTGTGTCCTCCAGCTTTTGTAGATGCTGCTTCTTCAAAATAGCTCCATATTTGATGCAGCAGCCTCTAATAATCGTCTTGTGGCAGTTCCAGAGAAGAATCTGGTCAGTGACAGAATCTTTGTTTAGGGAGAAATACTCAGATATGTCAGTCGATAATAGGGATGTGTACGTGGGAGTAGACCATATAAATGGATTGCTTCGCCACGTGTAGGAAGGGGGGGAAGATATACTGTCTGTGAGCTGCAAGGTGATGGCTGCATGATCTGCCCATTTAATAGTATCAAAACTGGATTTCACAGAGTGCGGCAGGATAGATTTATCTACCGAAAACATATCAATCCGGGAGTACGTATTGTGTACTCCAAAAAAGAAGGGTAGACGAGAGAGAGAGAGTTGGAGTCAATAGAGGGGTCAGCAATAGTGTTAAAATTCCTGCATATGAGTAGTGAACCTGTTACGCTATGCGCTCCTGTGGTAGCCCGGTACCGTAGTGCATACCGTACCTTGTGTAGAGGTCCCCAAAGTCAGAGTAACTACGTTCAGGTAGGGTCCCTCAGGTGGGACAACCCCTAGTCGCCTCTTCTTAAGTCTAATCATCTAATGCTAGTACATGTATATATGTAATAATAGTATATATCTAATATAATGTATAGTACTTACCTTGGTTAGCGTCGCAAGACCTTCGGTCATGACCATGTTAATAACCTCTATGGTATGTTTGAGGACCTTAGGAGGTCCTTGGGTCACGGGTTACCCACAAACCTTTGACATCAGTATGGACCAATTAGCACTAGTCCAGCCCCTGCCCATATAAGGGAGCTGTAGCCAATTATCCCTCTCTTGGGTTGCTGCTCTCGTGGATGCCGGACTAGCAGGAGGGATCTGCGCAACTTTCAAAGACACGCTAGGCCTCAAAACCTACCAGCCTCAGCAGAACTAAAACCGTGAGTTCAAATCTACTGTCAGGATGCGGAGTGGTATGCAGGGATGACACAGGTAGTGGATCCTCTATGTCAGTGAGGTGATGGCGTGGGCCGTACCAAGGGAACGGAATCTAAGGGGTTACTGGTTTTCACCAGAGCCGTCGCAAGGCGGGATGGACTTGCTGCAGCAGGTAACCCCCAGGTCGTTCCACCCAATAGCGACTCAACCTCACTTACTGCTGAGTCAGGCGTGGTACACAAGGACTAGGCAAAAGGCGAGGTCAGACGTACAAGAAGGTCAGGGCAGGCAGGGGTTCGTAGTCAAGGGCAATGGCAGGGGTCTGGATACACAGGCAATGGACACATGGGAACGCTTTCACTGGCACTAGGCAACAAGATCCGGCAAGGACAGGAAGGGAAAGTGGGTTTTTATATGTCTTGGAGTGAATAGCACTGATTGGGCCAGGCACCAATTAGTGGTGCACTGGCCCTTTAAATTTCAGAGAGCCGGCGCGCGCACGCCCCAGAGAGTGGGGCCGCGCACCGGGGCATGACAGCAGGGGAACGGGGCAGGTGAGAGGACTGGGATGCGACCCACAGGCGGGCGCGTTCCGCCACGCGGATTGCATCCCCACTGGTGATAGTAGAGCAGTGCTCCCGGTCAGCAGGTCTGACTGGGGCGCTGCGAGCAGACAAGCGCCGCGAGCGCCCTGGGAGGGAGCAGGGACCCGGAGCGCTCGGCGTGACATCTACCCCCGCTAATGCTAGCGTGACTTCTGGACCGCAACTAAATCCCCTAAATCCAGTGGAACAGTGCCTAATACCTAAAGACTCTAAATTGCTAAAGTCCCAACCTTTGTCAATCTCTAGAAAAAGCAGTTGTATTTATAGAGACTGTTCAGTTATTGAAGCTTGCAGAAAACCTTCAGTAAAAGTTATACCTGTTTCAGAAAACTCTCCAGTTGTGGACATTCTATTATTATCTACCTCCCTATCGCTCTTGGGAAGGGTGGCGGTAGGGCAAGCATTACTGAGGAGCCCCCACCCTGGTGTCACGAATAGCAAGGGTTAACAAGCACCCTTTAATTACCGCACAGCTACACTCCCCATACCCTACATCCCCCAGGCTATCAAATAGCGGCCTCACACGCTGGCCGTGAGTGCATGGTTCCCTTACCTTCTGCTGCCGACGGGGCTGGGACTCGCATCGTGGGACATGCCGGCTTGCGAGCCCCAGTCTGTTACTCTCAGGGTGTTTCTCCTGCCTCTGCCTCCGCCTCTCTGCTCCGGCGCGCGTGTCCCCGTCCCTTAGAGCGTGTGCAAACCGGATCTTTAAGATTTAAAGGGCCAGTACGCTCATTAATGTAATCCACCTGTGGCTTATTTATAAATTCATCCACCCTCCTCAGTTCTCTGCCGGATCTTTGTTGCCTCGTGCCCTAGAGAAAGTGTTCCATTGTATTGCCTTGCGGTGTACCAGATCTCCTACTCTTGTGACTTGACCTTGCTCCTCTGCCGCCTGCCTACTGAACTCCTGCTACGTCCTGACTACGCTACTGTGCCACCTGCCCTGACCTTCTGCTATCCAGACTACGAGTTGCCTCATCCGTCCTGTGCCTCGCATCTCCTCAGCCGCCTGTGTGCGACCTGGGTGTCGTGTGCAGTTGCAAGCCCATCCTGCTTTATGGCGGGCTCTGGTGAAAACCAGCGGCACCTTAGACTCCGCACCCTGGTATGGTCCGAATCATCTGCCACACAGGTCCAGCAGATCCACATACACCAGAGTTCCTTTCTTCAGAAACGTGAGTGTTACAGAACCCCATGTGTTGTTGCGAACCCGTATAAGTAGGCATTTCATAAATCTGAATTGACCCACATTAGGTGCGTAGACAGATAGCATAGTAAGGCATGTGGCATTGATGGAGCAGCGTAAGAGTACATACCAACCTTGTGGATCAGCCGTAAAATCTTGTAAGATAAATGTTCTGATACCTATCTACTGTGTATTGCATAGTTCTTTCTTATCTAGTAAGTCATAGTAATTATTATATCTAGCATTAATGTGAATGATTTAAATGCACCGCACAAACATTTGCATCCTTGGCTAGGAGGTGAGGCTCCTGGGCGCATAAAATGTCGCAACCCAGTAGATGTGCCTCCCACCAAAGATGCGGATGTTTGTGCGGTGCATTTAAATCATTCACATTAATGCTAGATATAATAATTACTATGACTTACTAGATAAGAAAGAACTATGCAATACACAGTAGATAGGTATCAGAACATGGAAGACAAGGCACACCTCCCAGCCAGTGTGCGCCTGCCTAAGTGATAGAGATAGGGCATCAGATGTATCACCTAGAGATATTGCCACCATGATGAAGTGAACCAAAAACATTTAAAAAAAAAAAAAAAAAGGAACACACTAAACAAACCAAGAAAAAAGGACACACAGGGTGTATAGTCACCCAATGGCTAGTGGGGTGAGAGTCCATTCTGAGGTCAAAGGCGCACGGTTACCACGCCGGAGCCCATACAGTCTGGAAATTGTCCTTCCGCCATGCGAAGGGTCAAGCTACCAACCAAGTTTTCTCCAGGTGAGATTGCTGAGGTTGCTAAGGGACGTGGACATCCCAAGATTTGAGCAGAGCGATGCCTTCTTCAGTAGTGTGCACTACATGCAGAGAGTTCTCATACCGGATCAGTAGGCACACAGGAAAGCCCCAGCGATAGGGGATTTTTGCTGAGCGAAGAGTTGTGGTCACCAGTGCCAAGGCTCTTCTTGCCTGAAGTGTAGGAGCGGAGAGGTCTGCGTAAACCGATATGCGATGGAATGGTGCAGGGAGTCCATTGTTTTGCGTCTTGTGAACTCCGATAAACGTTCCTTAATGCCAAAGAAGTGGATACGTGCGAGCCCATCACGGGGTACTGAGTCCTCCAGATGTTTCGGACGAGGAATCCGATGTGCTCTATCTATTTCTAGATCATGGGGTGTACACGTGGGGAGATCGGCTTTTAGTAGTGAACATACATGTTCTGGAATTTCAGCAGGAGACACCGTCTCAGGAATACCGCATAGTTTAACATTGTTGTGGCGGCTCCTGTCCTCTAGATCCGCAACTTTAGCTTTGAGTGCAGAAATCTTGTCTTCTATAGTATTAATAGAGTCTATTAAAGAATTGTGAGAATCTGCAAATTCTCCCAATTTCACTTTAAGATGATCGACTCTGTTTCCCAGATCTGTAACTTCAAGTGTAGGGGTTAGCCATTCTATGCATTTCACGAAGGAACGTAGATCTTAATAGCAATAACATGTCTTTCATTGTGGTATCTGTTAGTTGCTGGCCTGTAACAGGGAGGTCAGCTACTGTAATAGATCTTTCTCTGCAGCAGGGAGTGAGGGAAAGGGCTCCCCTTGACTGTTCCCCGGTATGTGTGGAGCAGAGGATTTGGGAAGCGGCAGCAATGGTGGTGCAGGGGATGAGACACCCACCCTCCCATCTGCTTTCCCCTGAGGGGAGCCGTCGCCATGACTGTTAGAGCTGACATCCCGTTTCTCTGCCCCTGAGAGCGGAGGGGAGACCTTACCAGGCAAGTCAGCTATAGCATTGTCTGCCTGGAGGATATGCAGCTCGAGATCTGATGTGGAGCGGCGGCACTGAGCAGGTGAGGCAGTGCTGTGTAGTGGCGGCTGGAGGCCGCAGTGGTGTAGCGGAGGTGCCGGCGTCATCTTGGGTCTGAGTTGAGCGGGGTCTGAAGCTAAATTTCTTCAGGGCGCCGTCCTGTCAAGGCTTGCGACACTTCATCTTGGGTTGGTGTGCAAGGTCAGGCAGAGGCAAAATTATGCGGCAGAAGGCTACTAATTAGTCGCTATAGCAGGGTGGCAAGCGGAGCTCCTCTAACCTGTGACCATCCGCCTTTGCAGCCAGGCCTCAACCAGAAAGTCCTTTTTTAAAGGTAGCACACAAGGCCCCATCGTTCCAGGAAAGTCCAGAGGCAAGAGTTTGAAACTGAACCGCGTAGTCACCAACGGAGGAGTTTCCTTGGCAGAGGTTCAGCAGAGCTGTTTCTGCAGAGGAGGCCCGCGTGGGTTCTTCAAATCTATTGCGGAATGCTACAAGGAAGGCAGACAGATTCAAGGAGACCGGATCTCTACGATCCCAGAGAGGAGTAGCCCAGGCCAGGGCTTTTCCGGACAAAAGACAGAAGACAAACGCCACTTTAGCATGCTCCATCGGGAACAGATCCGCCATAAGCTCAAGATGAATAGAACACGGTGTCACAAAGCCTCTTCACAGCTTGGGATCTTCACAGCTTGCATCATGGCTGTAAGTAGATCCAGTTGTTGCGCTTGACAGGCTAACTGCTGCGACTGCTGGGCCACAACAGTGGGCAGATCTGAATCATCAGGCAAAGGCACACCAGCGGGATCCATGGCAGACTTGGAAAGATCCGAGAGATCAGACAAAAGCGCCCCAGCGGAATTCATGGCCGGATCTTACTGTTAGGAATCACGGCAGGTGGACAGCAGGTGGTGGAATCTCTGGGCCTGTGTGGAAGGAGACTTGAGCCATGCCAGGGAGTGGGGTCTAAGGTGCCACTGGTTTTCTTCATAGCCCGCCGCAAAGCGAAATGGTCCTGCTGCAGCAGGTGGCACCCAGGTCGCTAACCCTGGCACAACTCGTCCACACAGGTAGCTGGGGGGTGACGTGGCACTGACAGCGACTGCCAGAACGTGGCTGGCAGGATATGGCGGGATGGCAGAAGAACAGGGCTGAAACACAGGTACAGGATAAGTCGGAACTAGAAACAGATACACAGACTCTGGGAAACAGGACTTCACTAAGGCTAGACAACCAAAGATTCGGCCCAGGGAACAGGGAGGAGCACACAAGGCCTCATGGTTCCACGCCAGTTCTGAGGTAAGAGTGCGGAATTGAACCGCATAGTCAACAACGGAGGAATTCCCTTGGCAGAGATTCAGTAGAGCCCTCTCAGCAGAAGAAGCACGAGCGGGTTCCTCAAAGACACTGCAGAATTCGTCAAGAAAAGCCGTCAACTTAGAGGATACCGGGTCACCGTGGTCCCAAAGAGGTGTAGCCCAGGCCAGGGATTTTCCGCACAAGAGACTGATGACGATGGCCACCTTAGCTCGTTCTGTCGGGATCTGGTCAGCTCCAAATGCATGGAGCACTGTGTAATGAAACCTCTACACAACTTGGAATCCCCATCATACTTAGAGAGTAAAGGTAACCGTAGCTTGGACCCAGAAGACGCTGCAAGAATAGGTGGAGGAAGTGGAGCAGGTTGTGGTTGCTGCTGCATGGCTAATAACTGTTGCATCATAGCTTACAATTGAGTAAGTTGCTGCAACTGTTGAGCCAACTGCTGTGACTGACGAACCACAATGGAGGGAAGATCCACAACTTCTGGCAGAGGTGCCTCAGCAGGATCCGTCGTCAGATCTTACTGTAACACTCACGGTTAGAAGACAGGAACACTGGAGGTAGTGGATCCGCTGGACCTGTGTGGCAGATGAAGCGGGCTGTACCAGGAAGCGGGGTCTAAGGTGCCGCTGGTTTTCACCAGAGCCCACCGCAAAGCGGGATGGTCTTGCTGTAGCAGGCGGCACCCAGGTTGCTACCCCTGGCACAACCACACAGGCGGCTTAGGAGATTCGAGGCACAAGAGGGATACAGAAACTTGTAGTCAGGATAGCAGAAGGTCAGGGCAGGCAGCACAGATGCATTGTCAGGAACATAGCAGGAGGTCACTAGGCAGGCGGCACAGGAGCAGGGTCAGGTCACAAAGCAAGGGGTCAGAAACATGGCAAGGCAAGACCCAGTAACGCTTTCACAGGTGATGACTTAATTATGGGTGTACTGGCCCTTTAAATCTTATAGCTCCGGCACGCGTGCGCCCTAGGAGATGGGAATACGCGCGGCGGAGCTGAGAGGCAGGGGAGGAGACAGCAGAGGGCCGATGTGAGTGATGGGCTGGGATTTGCATGCGGGCGCATCTTGCTATGCGAATCCCAGCCCCGCCAGCTGGAGAAGAGAGAGCAATGCGCTCTAGGCCAGCGCGTTTGGACGGAGCGCAAACCGTGACAATACCAGCTCCAGGCTGTCTAATTCTGCCACCATATGTTCTCCTCATGCTGATGCCAGCTCCAGGCTGTCTCATTCTGCCTCCATATATTCTACTCATGCTGATGCCAGCTCCAGGCTGTTTCATACTGCCATGTTCTCATCATGCTGATGCCACCTCCAGGCTGTGTCATTCAGCCACTATATGGTACCGTCATGCTGCCGCCAACTCCAGGCTGTGTCATTCAGCTCACTATATGGTCTCCTCTTGCTGCTGCTGCCAACTCCAGACTGTGTCATTCTGCCAGATTATGGTCTCCTCCTGCTGCTGCCAACTCCAAGCTGTGTCACTGTGCCGCCATGTGGTCTCCTCATGCTGCTGGCACATTAAATAAAACTTTTAGGTTCAGCCACTATATGGTCTCCTCATACTGATGCCACCTCCAGGCTCTGTCATTGTGCCACTATGCGACAGGGATTCAAATAGCGACGCCTCTAATCTGCATGTCATACTGAATAACAGTATTGTTTCACTAACACAGCACACTCCCTATGAGTGTTACGACAAGGCAAAGTGTTCTACACCCCTATTGAGGCTCTCTGTAGCCCAGAAATAGCCATTTTTAATTGCGATTTGCAGCGAATAAATTCGGACCGAACCAAATTTTTCCGTAAAAATTTGGCTAATTGGCCGAATCAAATTTTTCAAAAATTCACTCATCTCTAGTAATATTGTTACGTTGTCTAAAAATGTACATCCTTGTGTATAGTGTTCTGGGGAGAAGTAGCTATAGCCGTAGGGCCCCAGCAGCTAAGGCCCGATCCAAATCAAATGTGTTTATGTATGCAGTTACGAGACTCAAAAACCTCATATGTCTAACCATCCCTGTTATTCATACCCTTGCTAACAAAGGAGCCTGTAAGGACATTCTCACCAATGCCACATGGACTCGTCCCCAGTTATTTGTTATTTATTCACCAGCCCTGAGAAGGACATTCGGCATAAGTGCCCCAGGAACTGTTTGTTGTCACCAGGCCCCAGTGGCCATTTTAATGTTGTCCGCCCTCCAGGACCGGGCGCCGAGGACGGCTGTTGTTAAGAGGGGGAGTTTGTTGTGGCCCAGTACAGGAGTTACACCCCTGTACCCTTGCTGCCCTGTCAGACAGCCTCCATACAGTGACCCTTGGGCCCCCCTGCACCTGTTCCTTTGTATATCTGCTTCTATACTTGTTATATATAGTATTTTATATAAAATGTGTTATGCCTTTAAGACCTATTGTCATGTGATTGTAACCCAGTGAGGTACCAGTGGCCATGTGACCTAAGGGTGACCTATGGGACCCACCAGAGTCTCCCCCATATAAGCCCTAAGTGGAGCCTCTTTACTCTCTTTTAAGTCTTTGCTGAGTTGCAGTTGTGATGACTGGTTCTGCCAGAACCCATAGGGTTAATCACTTCTAGCCCTGTTGTTTGTTTTGGTTGCTGGGATGACGCCTCTATGCTTCTGGGTGTGGTTAAGCTGGCTGAGCCAATTAGAGTCCTCCTGGTTGCAGCTCAGGCATATATAAGGAGGCCCTTTTCAGTCATTCTCTGCTTGTGATAGTTCTTAGTAACTTACCTAGTTATCTCTGTGCTCAATCTGTTTATTCTGGTTTTGTGACTTTTGGCTTGGCTTTTGACTTGCCTTTGATACTCTGTTACTGTACTTCGTGCTCTCCATGTTTAGACTCGGCCCTCTGCCTACGTATTTTGGTGTGTGCGTGGTTTTGGTGTGTGTGTTAGGTTTGTTTTTTGTTAGTCATGTACCTCCAGCCTTTCCCAACCTTTCGTCAGTTTTGTAGTTTATTGTTTCGACTTTTTGACTGTCCCTCCCTTATTTAGGAAGGGACTGACATTGTGGTTACGGACCTGTCGTCTAGGACAGGAATGTGAGTAGGCAAGGACAGGGGAGTGGGTGAGAATAGTGTGCACTCCTTCCCTGCCCAGATATGACATTATCTAAAGCCCAACTACTGCATCTGTTTTGCTGTTAGTCATGGAACCCATGACAGCTCTTGTTGGTCAGATGCAGAACCTAACTCAGTTGGTCCAGGATTTAACTGAGAAGGTACAGTAAAAAGAGTCATCTCAATCTCAGTCTATAATAAACCAAGACTGGATTGAGAGGCTGAATCAGAGGTTGTTGTCCAGAATCTTGGAGCTTGAGTCTTCACACTCAATTGTTTCTACTTCTCTTTGAGCTCCTTTGGAACCTCAGGTTAGTCTTCCTGTGCATTTTCAGGGAACCGAAAAGCTTTTGAAGCCTTTTGTGAAAGATGCAAGCTATACTTTCGGTTAAGAGCCCATTCGTCTGGGACTGAGGCCCAAAAAGTTGGTATTATTATGTCTTTTTTGCAAGAAGGTCCCCAAGAGTGGGTATTTTCTCTTGATCCTGATGCCCCTGAGTTGTCCTCTGTGGACTCTCTGTTTGCTTGTTTTGGTCTTTTGTATGCAGAACCTGACCGAGCTGCGTACATAAAAACAGGGACATAGACCTGTCGAGGAATATTGCGCAGATTTTAGGAAGTGGTGTGTGGCTTCCAAATGGAACACCCTAGCTTTGATTTGCCAGTTCAGACTGGGATTATCTGACATCCTAAAGGACATGCTGGTGACCTACCCCTCTCCTGACACCTTAGACCAAGCTATGACTTTAGCGATATGTTTGGATAGACGTTTGCTGGAACGCAGACGAGAATGTTGTTCCTCCTCTGTCTTTCCATTTTTGCCTGTCTCCTCTTCTGTTTCCAATCATCAACTGGTGTCTGAGGAGGAACCCATGTAGCTTGGCTCCATATCTACTCCAGAAAAGCGTAAAGGGTTCTGGTATCTCAACGACCTTTGTTTCTATTGTGGAGAGGATACTCATTTCATTAGTACCTGTACCAAGCGTCCGCAAGTGGTCATCGTGGCGGCCACTTGGGCGCACATGTATTTTCCGATTCCCAAAAATGTAAACCTGCCGATTTGTCTCTGGGGGGAATTGATATGCCTGTTGCGTCAACTAATGTATCTTCAGGGAGTTCTAAGAAGCCAGCTAAAATTGTTCATGTTGAACCTGTGTCTGAGGATTGTGATAAGGATAATATTGAGCTAGATGACACCAATGAATGGTGTGATATTGAGGATGAGGACACCATAGAGGAGATCGATGATTCGTCTGTCTCTCGACCCTCTAAGATTTGTAACGGTCCCAGTACCCCCCCCCCTTTTCAGAGGGGCCCTCAGAAAGGTGGGGGGGGGGGTACTGTGATGACTGGTTCTGCCAGAACCCATAGGTTTAATGATTTCTAGCCCTGTTGTTTGTTTTGGTTGCTGGGATGACGCCTCTGTGCTCCTGGGTGTGATTAAGCTTGCTGAGCCAATTACAGTCCTCCTGGTTGCAGCTCAGGCATATATAAGGTAGCCCTTTTCAGTCATTCTCTGCTTGTGATAGTTCTTAGTGACTTACCTAGCTAACTCTGTGCTCATTCTGTTTATTCTGGTCTTGTGACTTTTGGCTTGGCTTTTGACTTCCCTTTGATACTCTGTTACTGTTCGTGCTCTCCAGGTTTAGACTCGGCCCTCTGACTACGTATTTTTGTGTGTGCGTATTTAGGTTTGTTTTCTGTTAGTCATGTACCTCCAGCCTTTCCCAACCTTTTTGTCAGTTTTGTAGTTTATTGTTTTGACTTTTTGACTGTTCCTCACTTATTTAGGAAGGGACTGTCACTGTGGTTACCGACCTGTCTTCTAAGGCAGGTACGTGAGTAGGAAGGGACGGGGGAGTGGACAAGAATAATGTACACTCCTTCCCTGCCCAGATGTGACAATAGTAAGGTCAAGTCCTAAGTGTGTGTCTGGAGTCCTAAAGAGGCCTAAAGTCCAGTACCCCACAGGTAAAGTCAAAGCCTGGTAAGCTACAGAAGGGGTGAAGTCAGTCATAGTCTGCCATAGTCAAGTCAGTCCAAGTCTTCAGTCAGCATGGCTCTGCAGCAAATTGTCCCAGTCCACCATAAGTCCCAGCAAGCCATGAGGTCTCTGAAGTCACTGGTCACCTCCTACAGCCCAGTCAAGCTGTATAGACTGTTACACCTGTCTGACTCAGTAAACCTGCTGTTGTTCCATAACTTGGTGTCGGAATCCTTATTTTCCCCCGTGCCTAGCTCATGATCCAGCGGTATTCCTTCGGGTGGTGTAGAGTATAAACCACGCCCTGGCATCACAAACACAAGGAGTTAATGCCATCTGCTCCTAGGGGAATTCCATCTGCCCTCATCACACCCTCACCACACACCATACCTGTCTGCATTTAAAAACTAGTCTAAATGCCTTTCAGCCATGCAGCATTGCTATCAACACCACCAATAGAGTCATTTTGAAAATATTATATTAGGAAATTGCTGCTCCCTAGTTTAATGTTCTGAGGGGCTTTGAACCCAGAACTTCACTTTACCATGTACCCTTTGAGACCACATGCAAAGCAAATCCCTATGACGCTTGACAACATTAGTAAATATATTCACACTCAAATCTGAGAGCACGTTTTCTGTCAAAGTTCTATAAAGAAGAATTCTTAGTGCTACATGTTCTGACAATTTGAGCCTTCTTATCTCTATTTAATAGTCAAGATACTTCAATTTGGGACCGCGGTTGCGAAAGATACAGATGGAAGAAGATTTCTTGATTTCCACATCAATCAGAACTCACTTAGCTATTTATGACCTCTGAGGCCGAGTGTCACTATACACTTTAAACCTTGCCAGCTCAGGTCAGCAATAAATGGGGTGAATAGTTCATAGCAACTCTGTGTTATTAAATCTCTCTTGCTTCTGGGTGTTGACTTTAAACTACTTCAATTGTATAAAAAAATAAAAACACTTCATATGATATTTTTTCATACAAATGAGATGGAAATAATCAGATTCAAAAGTTGAATCTAATCTAAGGCGTAAAGAAGGTCTAATATTCCAAAAGAAAAATAGACACACTGGATGTTTGTGCTCACACTTATGACACATTGGCAAGACTTCACATAGCCTTATATGTTACCTGTACCTTTCTAATAGTACTGTGCATATGCATAATGTACAGTACATTAAGTACTTGTTGTAGAACTTGAGTTACAGAATCCAAACTGAAATTCCACAACAATGCACAGTACAATGTTAGTAAATGAAGGTTTTTGCTTACCCTAAAACATAAACGCTGTTGATATTATTTGGATGACCTCAAGTAATAAAAAAAAATCCAAAAAGAATCCCTGCAATAGACTTGGTTCTGAGTGGCTTCATGCATATTGGCTATCCAGAAGTTTCAGTAAGTTATAAAAACAATGAAAGTTGTACAATTTTCCAATACATTTTCTGCATCAAGTCCTCACAATTTTCAAGATCTCTGCTTGCAGTTATTGAAGAGACAAAGACAAGGTGGCGACCGATACACATAATGTAATATTAATCAGACATGACTATGACAAAGTAGTGTTTCCCTTTGGAGAAACATTGCTGTTTTAAACTGAATGGCTACAAGCAAAAAATGTAAAAGCATTAAAGAGGTTGTCCGTTGAAAACTATCTTATCCTCCCATCCTAAGATCCTAAGATATCCTTAGATAATCATGGGCGTTAGACCGGTAGTCACTCAGGTCTCTTCGGGACTCCCATAGAAATGAATGGAGCATGTGCCATCTACAACACATGCTCCTCACTGAGAGCCAAGATCCTGTTCCGAAGATCACTGTGGGTCCCAGCTACATTCCATAGTTTTCACCAGATAACCCTTTAAGCAATGGATACAAAAAGTTTAAGGGAAAATTATAATCAACTTTTTCATTACATCAAGTCTAATCTGTATTTGGTCAAACCATGATGGCCGTTTAATTCTTTGGATAGTGTACACAGAAGCCAAGGAGGGAAAAATGAAGGAGAAGGAGGTTGCTGGTAGCAAAAGGTTTTCTCATAGTGGTCAAATGGAGTCAAAACCATGTAGCCAAAGTGCCAATGGGGAAATATGAATTGTAGTGACAAAGCTAGCCAGGCTTAAAGGAGGAAGAAGACTGTAACTTAATGCAAAATAGGGGAGGGGGTACACATTTATACATATTCAGAAAACTAGAAATCTAATATTGTACTTTTGTTAACAGGCTTTACCATTTTAGAACAAAGTTGTGTGGAAATGCAAGCACTGATTATTATTGTCAGTGGATGATCCACTAAAATGTTCCCATTAGTATAATATCACATTTTAAAGGGAAACTGACAGCAGGGTTGCCTGCACTAGCCTGAATATACAGGTAGATAGTGTGGGTACGCTGTTTCTAAGGCTTCTTACCTGGTGAAAATCAGTGCAGCTGTTCAGGAGATATTCATCTTGTTGCTTATATCTATTTTGGCTAAGATCAAGTGTAGTATATGTTCTTATCAGGCAGTCCACTGGTGAGGTTGGATGGATGCATGGAGGAGCAGGTGTCCCGGGGTGTTCCAGGGCTGGTCCTACGAAGCCAGCTCAACAGCTGCCCTGATGTGACCTATTTCCTCGGGGTCTGGTAATTAGGCCGGGGGATGTAGAGCCTAGATACTTTTGTGCCTCGGGGAGTGGTGACTCTGAAGTGCTAAAACTCACTGGGAGGATGGGACCCACTGAGTTTGAAGCACTGCACCATTCACCTTCACCTTTGGCTAGGATCTGGGAAATGTTTATAGCTCCGGCTGGATGTCCAGGCACTATATCTGTACTCATCCACTTATTTATTTATTTTTGTTGGTAACTGTGCCACTTTGAGTGTTTGTGTACAGGATTGGTAAGGCTCTTTTGGGTGTCCCTCCTAGGGGAGAAGTGTGTGACCATTAGGTTCCTCACCTCCCTGCAAAAATCCCCGATACTCCTGCATGGACAGGTTACCTTCCATGCAATGGCTCTGCGGGTAGATACCCAGATTTGTGGTCCCTTAGTAGCTTCGGCAAAAAGGGACATCAAACCTAGAACCTTGCCGGTGTCTTTTGGCCCATAGGGGAAGGGGAAGGTTTGTTGTGGAGCCTCTCTCCTATCTAAGCAGGGCTTGTGATGGACTGCATCCTTTGCACTTTTTCTTGCACTTTCGGGGATTGAGAGCAAGTGCCTTGGCTTAAAATTAAATATTTATCTTGTTGTGGTAATTTCTTCTAATGTGCAATGGAGGCAGCTGCTGCAGCATGTACAATGCTTTCTCCCACCCACTCAGATAAAAGCCTGTCCCTTCTGCTGATAAAAGACATGCTGAGAAAGAAGGGAATAATATTTATGGAGGGGTGGAGTTATTGCCTGAGTGTGCAGGAGAAAGCATTCCACGTACAGCAGCAGCCGCCTCCATTGCAGATAAGAAGAAATTACCATATTAACATTAAGATGAATATCTCCTAAACCGCTGCACCAATCTTCACCAGGTAAGAAGCATTAGAAATTGGGTAACATAGTAACATAGTTCATAAGGTTGAAAAAAGACCATCATCAAGTTCAACCTATAACCCTAATGAGTTCCTACTGAGCTGATCCAGAGGAAGACAAAAAACGCTCATACTAGAGGTAAAAATTCCTTCCCAGCTCCAAATATGGCATCAGAATAAATCCCTGGATCAACGTTTTGTCCCTATAATTCTAGTATACGTAACCAGCGATGTTATTATTCTCCAAAAATGCATCCAGACCCCTTTTGAACTCTTTTACAGAGTTCACCATGACCACCTCCTCAGTTGCATTATCTACCAGGTTAGTGGGGGTGACCCTGATGTCAGATTCCCTTTATAGGAGTAGTCTGAAGATCTATTTTCATATTAAAGTGTGCTCATGGTGGGATAGAAAAACAAAAAATATACACTCACCTGCTGCTTGTCTCCTGATTGTACCAATCCCAGAACCAGCACAGGCAGAGGATTACAGTAGATGTGTACAAGTTCTTTATTTTTGTCATCTCATCCTACCCTGATCACTTACCTATTGCAAAGGTAAGAACTACAGGACTCCCACCCACAAAATAAAATTAATTTGAGGTGCTGCTATGTGTTTAGTTAAAAAAGCATTGTTATACACCTTCATTGTAAAAAAAAAATGTGACCATAAGACAGCAGTTTTGTTCAATACTAAGCTCTGTGGAAATCAACAGAAAAATGGTAGGTAATTTCCATTTAGTAAAACTGTATAGCTGAAAATTTTTGGCTGGAAAATTTAACGAAAGGCCTTTTTTGTGTTTTTTATGGCTTAAAAAAAATATTTATTTCATTTTAATTTGTTAGCACCTTTTTAGGGGCAATTTTCATCCCAGAAAATTGATGATTTTCAAATTACATACTAGCATTAAAGGAAATCTGCAGTACAATAACAATTATCCCCTAGCCCTAGGATAGGTGATAAGGGTCTGATCGTGGGGAGTCCAACCACTAGGATCCCCCGTGATCTGGGACTATGCAGGGCTAATGCGCATGTTGTTGACCTCACTGTGGTCGATGGCACATCCCCCCCCCCCCCATACAGCTCTATGGGAGAGGCACAAACACTGCATCTCTGCCTTTTCCATAGAGATACATGGAGGGGGGGGGGGGGGCGTTTTGGCTGCTGTGTCATGCTGCGGTTGACACGCCTCCTCTTACAGGAGATCACAGGGGTCCCAGCGTTCGGACCACCCGTGATCAGACACTTATCTCCTATCCTGTGGATAGAAGATAAGATGTTTCTCGCCAGAGTACCCCTTTAAACAGCTGAGAGGAAGTGGTGTTTTAGTCATTTTTTGATTGCAAATAATTTTATAAGCAATCAATTGTCATAAACATACATAAAATGTACTGTGACGCAGAACAGGCTAAGATGCAGCACATGATAAATTTACACAATTAGGCTATGTTCAAATGTCAGGCGATAAGTATTATTACACTGCAGATCTCCTTTAAGTGTAGAGAAATGATGACACAAAGCAAAAAAACTTCTAGATAAATCTAAATGACTTTAAATTAAAAATGCAATATTCTCAGCTTGATTTTATTAGACTGTCTGCATGACCAATAAGCAGTGACAAGGAATGCCAAATAAACAACTGACTTTAAAGGTCTGAACGATATATATACATCTCTGAATACTAAAAAAGAATATACCGCAATAGACTACCATTTTCTCCTACATTTCTAATATATTGTAATTGTGCCAGCTACAAAGCAACCACTACAAATCACAGACAGTGCCTTCATGGCAGGGCCAGTTACAGAACTCCCATACCATTGATATTCAAAGACTCCAGACACATAATCTACAGTGCTATTAACTTTCTCCTTCACACAAATAGCCACACTACATGTGAACAGCTACGTTAAGGGCCCTTTTAGATGGGATGACCAATGCCTGAAAACAATGGCCCATTTAATAGATCAGGGCTCATTTAAGAAGTCATAAGGCGGTGTTCACACGTGGCATTTAATTAGCGGTACCATTTAATTTTTCAAAATTGTGGTAAAAATAGTGTCACATTACCACAATTTGCATAATCAAATAACTGTGATGCAATTTGAGACGCAGTACCACTAATGAAACGGCACGTGTACACATAGCCTTATACTGCTCAATCACTGGTCGCACAAATGAACATTGGATTGTTTGTGCTGCCCTTTAATTTAATAATTGTCAGTCATACATCCCCTGTTTTCATGGCCAACTAACAATACAAGAATTTTTTTGTTCACTGACTGAACTTTGGCCATTTAGCAGACCAGTTATTGGAAAAAATATTCCTACGCACCACTGTATGGAGATTACAAATGTTTTTATCAATAAAAGGTTACAATTACTTCACTTGCGGATATGGAAAACATTCCCCTTCTCTTTTTCCTGTTATCCATTTATTTCATTGTATTTCGTTTTCAATATGAACCAGTCAATGAAAAAAAAAATCCTAATAATCTCTTCAACTTTACTATTATCTCCAGCACATAAGCAGAATTTCTTTTTTACACCATTTTAGATTAGACATTTAGATGTAGAGACACTTAGAGAATCAAAGGGTATCAGCGCCAGGTTTGTGTTATCATTAAACTTGAATGGAAACTGTCCCTATCTAACAACAATGTCAAATAATTTATTATTATGTGTTTCCATCAACTTGCAATGAATGTCTTATCCATAAGGCCTACTGCACATAATAATCAGGGTCTGTGTCACTTGCTCATCGTGTTGTGCCACAGTGCACACCATGCCCCACCGAGCCAAGTGCATTTTAATATAGTGTTGACCTTGGAACCTTGTCTTTGATCAGTGGTTCTTCAAAGATAGGGATCTGCAGTGTGGCAGTGCCTCCGTGATGGATGTGGTAGTGAGACAATAATTCAGTATAGTCATCGTAAAAGACTGATTAAAAATTAATGATAAATTAATCAAAGCAGCTTCAGCAAGAAAGCAGGAAAAGTCAATTAGCTGTTCGTTTGAATGAAGAGGGGAAAAAAGCAATGAAGAATAATGTGTCCAGTGCAAAAGGCTTGAAAGAGATTGCCTTTTATTAATTAGACCTTAATAATAAATATTGTGCAGATTAAAGGAAAGCGCCATTAAAGCATTAAATAAATTAATCTGAAATTTGTCATGGGGTCGGTGAAGAAGTCTGGATTTCTACCTGTAATGTATAAAAATAGACAGGTTGTGCACCATGACATCTTAACACCCGATAAACATACTGAACTGGTTCTTTAGTGGTGTGGCCGCTGGCCAAAGTAGTGTTAATTTATGGACCACTCCTTGACTTATAAATCAGTGAAAGGCTTTAGTTCTTTCAATGATTTCTGCCTGATGTAGTGTGACCCGTGATCTTTGTTCAGCCAGAAGAAAAGCACAATTATAGCCACAACCATTTAGACACAATAGTAATTTGTCAGATGTCATCATGTAGACCAATCTGTTCATACAGAAACAATAAGGCATATAATATGGCACTCTAGCATGGAACCCTATGTTATGTTAACCAACTATACTAAATCCACTCTCATGATGATGGTGACGTAGTGTCCAACAAATCAATCATCCTTCTACCCAGAATAAATGTTGTCATTATTAGTGCAGCAAAAGCAAAAAGGGTCAGCCAATAAGATTGGTATGAAGTGGTATGTTTCCTGTTTCTATAATGTATTTTGTGCAACAAAATTCCTGATCTTAAGAAGAATAATGGGAAAGTTTTAATTGACTGGTTGTTTGACAAATTCTTCCCTTTTCCTTTTGAATGGCATTTCACTGGGGTCTGCCACAGGTTGTGTCCCTGCACCAAGTTTCCACATTGGTTTGGTGAGTCATACTCTATGGCCGGCATTTATCATTGTGTTTACACATTTTTTGGCGTTATTTTGGTGCAAGTGACGCCTTTTGGCTTACACATTTCTCCTGCTTTTGAGTTGCAAGCTACTGATTTTGACAATACGCATGATATAGACGTGTTTTATGAACTGCGCCTTTTTGTAAAAAGCCGCAAAACCACCCAAAAAGGCGCAAAACCGCCAAAAACCTACACCAGCCCAGACTTAGCTTAGCTTTGTGATGTATGCGAAGAGTGAAATTTCTGAAAATGTGTACCTGCACAAAATTTATCAAAGGCTCTGTGACCATTTAATAAATTTGGTGCTCCTACACATTGCCAGCACACAAAAAAAAGGGTAGCTTGCTGACCAGATAGTGCGCGTTGACCACCGCACGAAGCCACGGCCGACATGCCTTCTCAATACAACTCTATGGCAGAGCCAGAGATTGCCGAAGGGGGCGTGTCAGCCGCCGCTTCGTGCAGTGGTCAACACGCGATATCTGGTCAGCAAGCTGGGGCCCCGTAAGGAGATCGCAGGGGGCCCCAGCAGTCGGACCCCCCGTGATCTGAAACTTATCCCCTATCCTTAGGGTAGGGGATGAATTTTTTTTACCACTGGACTGCCCCTTTAAATGTGTCTCTGGGTCACTTTGGAACTAAAAACTAAGATTCTTGGACATTTTTTTTCCTATTCTTTTACATAAGTTTTTGGCATTGCGGCTATGCAAAAGACTTTTTGAGTATGGTGCATTGTATTTATTGCCATTTCATGGAAATAAATTGTTAGGATTCGGCAGGCTGGAGGTGGATCCTCTGTGTCAGAGAGGGATTGGCGTGGACCGCACCGGTGGACCAATTCTAAGTTGCTACTGGTATTCACCAGAGCCCGCCACAAAGCGGGATGGTCTTGCTGCGGCGGTAGCAACCAGGTTGTATCCACCGGTAACGGCTCAACCTCTCTGACTGCTGAGACAGGCGCAGTACAAAAGGACAAGGCAAGAGCAAGGTCGGACGTAGCAGAAGGTCAGGGCAGGCAGCAAGGGTCGTAGTCAGGGGCAACAGCAGAAGGTCTGGAACACAGGCTTGGGACATACACAAAACTCTTTCTCTGGCACAAGGCAACAAGATCCGGCAAAGCAGTGAAGGGGGAAGTGAGGTTATATGAGCAGGGAGCAAGTGGAGGCTAATTAGACTGATTGGGCCAGGCACCAATCATTGGTGCACTGGCCCTTTAAATCTTAGAGAGCTGGCGCGCGCGCCCTAGAAAGCGGAGCCGCGCGCGCCAGAACGTGACAGCCGGGGAACGGGACAGATAAGTGGCTTGGGATGCGATTCGCGAGCGGGCGCGTCCCGCTATGCAAATCGCATCCCCGTCGTGAGTGTCAGTGCAGCTGCAGAGAGGAGAACGCTGCCAGCGCTCCGGGGAGGAGCAGGGACCCGGAGAGCTCGGCGTAACAGTACCCCCCCCTTAGGTCTCCCCCTCTTTTTGTCTCCTTGTCCCTTCAAATGAGACGAGAACATAGGGGGCGACTCTTGAGTTTCCTTCCGGAAAAAAGAGAAGTCCTGGAAAGCAACATCAGTGGCAGGCAATCCAGAAGAAGTGGGAATGGGGAGAGGGGGCAGAGGGTGAAGCTTGTCACGGGGCAGAGTGTTACCAGGAAGGGGGCTATGAGGAGCAGATGTGAGGCATCGTTTGTGACAAGCAGGACCCCAATTCTTGATCTCCCCGGTGGTCCAGTCAAGGGTGGGAGAATGATGTTGGAGCCATGGCAGACCAAGGAGGACTTCAGAGGTGCAGTTGGGCAGAACAAAAAATTCAATTTTCTCGTGATGCAGTCCAATGCTCATAAGCAGGGGTTCTGTGCGGTAACGCACAGTGCAGTCCAATTTTACTCCGTTGACCGAAAAAAATGTAGAGCGGCTTGACGAGACGGGTCACCGGGATGCAGAACCTATTAACCAAAGGCCACAGCTGAGAAGGAGGAGTTGGCAGAAGGAGCAATCCGCACGGGCACAGTGAGACGTGGAGAAGCAGAATTCACACCAAGGGACGCCACTCCCATTTGAACAGGGTGCGTGCGTTTCCCAGACGCGGAGGACGAATAGGGCAGTCCACCAAGAAATGTTCGGTACTAGCGCAGTACAGACATAAATTTTTATCTCTGCGGCAAGTCCTCTATTCATGGGTCAGGCGAGACCGATCCACTTGCATAGCCTCCTCGGCGGGAGGCACAGGGGTAGATTGCAAAGGATACTGGGAGAGAGGTGCCCAGAGATCAAGGTCCTTTTCCTGGCAGAGCTCCTGGTGCCTTTCAGAAAAACGCTTGTCAATGAGGGTGGCCAAAAGGATAAGTTCAGACAGGTTAGCTGGAATTTCTCATGCGGCCAGTACATCTTTGATGTTGCTGGATAAGCCTTTCTTGAAGGTCGCGCAGAGGGCCTCATTGTTCCAGGCTAGCTCTGAGGCAAGGGTACGAAACTGGATGGCGTATTCGCCTACGGAAGAAGTTCCTTGGACTAGGTTCAGCAAAGCAGTCTCGGCAGAGGAGGCCCGGGCTGGCTCCTCGAAGACAATACGGACTTCAGTGAAGAAGGACTGGACTGTGGCTGTGGCAGGATCATTGCGGTCCCAGAGCGGTGTGGCCCAAGACAAGGCCTTTCCAGACAGAAGACTGACTACGAAAGCCACCTTAGACCGTTCTGAAGGAAATTGGTCCAACAACATCTCCAAATGTAGGGAACATTGAGACAGGAAACCACGGCAGAGATTAGAGTCCCCATCAAATTTGTCCGGCAGAGACAAGCGGAGGCTAGGAGCGGCCACTCGCTGTGGAGGAGGTGCAGGAGCTGGCGGAGGAGATGGTTGCTGCTGTAGCAGTGGCAGAAGTTGCTGAAGCATGGCGGTCAACTGCGACAGCTGCTGTCCTTGTTGGGCGATTTGTTGGGATTGCTGGGCAACCACCGTGGGTAGGTCAGCGAGACTTGGCAGCGGCACCTCAGCGGGATCCATGGCCGGATCTACTGTTAGGATTCGGCAGGCTGGAGGTGGATCCTCTGTGTCAGAGAGGGATTGGCATGGACCGTACCGGTGGACCGGTTCTAAGTTGCTACTGGTATTCACCAGAGCACGCCGCAAAGCGGGATGGTCTTGCTGCGGCGGTAGCAACCAGGTCGTATCCACCGGTAATGGCTCAACCTCTCTGACTGCTGAGACAGGCACGGTACAAAAGGACAAGGCAAGAGCAAGGTCGGACATAGCAGAAGGTCAGGGCAGGCAGCAAGGGTCGTAGTCAGGGGCAACAGCAGAAGGTCTGGAACACAGGCTTGGGACATACACAAAACGCTTTCTCTGGCACAAGGCAACAAGATCCGGCAAAGCAGTGAAGGGGGAAGTGAGGTTATATGATCAGGGAGCAAGTGGAGGCTAATTAGACTGATTGGGCCAGGCACCAATCATTGGTGCACTGGCCCTTTAAATCTTAGTGAGCTGGCGCACGCGCGCCCTAGAGAGCGGAGCCGCGCACGCCAGAACGTGACAGCCGGGGACTGGGACAGGTAAGTGGCTTGGGATGCGATTCGCGAGCGGGCGCATCCCGCTATGCGAATCGCATCCCCGTCGTGAGTGTCAGTGCAGCGCTCCCGGTCTGCGGGTCTGACCGGGGCGCTGCAGAGAGGAGAACGCTGCGAGCGCTCCGGGGAGGAGCAGGGACCCGGAGCGCTCGGCGTAACATAAATGTATAGATATTTATTTGCACCACCTGTATGCCCTTTATATAAACATGATATATTTTGCCAGAAGATACCTTTACCATAAAAGTATACATTTATTACTTGACACCAATAGGTACTGCCATTCCTCCATATGATTTTATCCTATACTGTGTTTTTATGTTTTTATTATAATTGTTTGGATTGTCTATGCTGATTATGCTGTTATTGTTGAGTTTTTCCGTTCAATAACATTGTATACCCCCTTGTTTCACTCCAAGCTGTTCAAGCCCTGTCAGCCACATCATCCTACTCCTGAGCATTGCTAAAGGGTTATTCCAGGAATTTTTATTTTATTTTACTATGCTACAGGGGCTGTAAAGTTAGTGTAGTTCATTATATAGTGTCTGTGTCACGATTCGGCTGGCTGGAGGTGGATCCTCTGTGCCAGAGAGGGATTGGCGTGGACCGTGCTGGTGGACCGGTTCTAAGTTGCTACTGGTATTCACCAGAGCCCGCCGCAAAGCGGAATGGTCTTGCAGCGGCGGTAGCAACCAGGTCGTATCCACCAGCAACGGCTCAACCTATCTGACTGCTGAAGATAGGCGCGGTACAAGGGAGTAGACAAGAGCAAGGTCGGACGTAGCAGAAGGTCGGGGCAGGCAGCAAGGATCGTAGTCAGGGGCAACGGCAGGAGGTCTGGAACACAGGCTAGGAACACACAAGGAAACGCTTTCACTGGCACAATGGCAACAAGATCCGGCGAGGGAGTGCAGGGGAAGTGAGGTATAAATAGGGAGTGCACAGGTGAACACACTAATTAAACCAACTGCGCCAATCAGTGGCGCAGTGGCCCTTTAAATTGCAGAGACCCGGCGCACGCGCACCCTAAGGAGCAGGGCCGCGCGCGCCGGGACAAGACCGACGGAGAGCGAGTCAGGTACGGGAGCCGGGATGCGCATCGCGAGCGGGCGCCTCCCGCATCGCGAATCGCATCCCGGCTGGGAGAGGTATCGCAGCGCACCCGGTCAGCAGGTCTGACCGGGGCGCTGTAATTGCGAGGATGTTGCGAGCGCTCCGGGGAGGAGCGGGGACCCGGAGCGCTCGGCGTAACAGTACCCCCCCCCCTTGGGTCTCCCCCTCTTCTTGGAGCCTGAGAACCTGAGGACAAGACTTTTGTCTAGGATGTTGTCCTCAGGTTCCCAGGATCTCTCTTCTGGACCACAGCCTTCCCAATCCACCAAGAAATTTTTTTTCCCTCTGACCGTCTTGGAGGCCAGAATCTCCTTCACGGAGAAGACGTCAGAAGAACCGGAAACAGGAGTGGGAGAAACAAGTTTGGGAGAGAAGCGGTTAATGATGAGTGGTTTAAGGAGAGAGACATGGAAGGCATTGGGAATACGAAGAGAAGGAGGAAGAAGGAGTTTGTAAGAGACAGGATTAATCTGGCACAAGACTTTGAAAGGACCAAGATAGCGTGGTCCCAGTTTGTAACTGGGGACACGAAAGCGGACGTATTTAGCGGAGAGCCATACCTTGTCTCCGGGAGCAAAAATGGGGGGGGTTCTTCTTTTCTTATCGGCAAACCTTTTCATGCGGGATGAAGCCTGTAAAAGAGAATTTTGGGTCTCTTTCCATATGGTGGAAAGATCACGAGTCACTTCATCCACAGCGGGCAAACCAGAGGGCAAGGGAGTAGGGAGGGGGGGAAGAGGGTGACGGCCGTACACCACGAAAAATGGGGACTTAGCAGAAGATTCTGAGACTCTGAAGTTGTATGAGAATTCGGCCCATGGTAGAAGATCTGCCCAGTCATCCTGGCGGGAGGAAACAAAATGCCGTAAATAGTCACCCAGGACCTGGTTAATTCTTTCTACTTGCCCATTGGATTGGGGATGATAAGAAGAAGAGAAGTTTAATTTAATCTTGAGCTGTTTACAGAGGGCCCTCCAGAATTTAGACACGAATTGGACGCCTCTATCCGAGACGATCTGCGTGGGCAAACCGTGAAGACGAAAAATGTGTACAAAAAATTGTTTTGCCAACTGAGGCGCTGAAGGAAGACCAGGAAGAGGAATAAAATGTGCCATCTTGGAAAATCGATCAACGACCACCCAAACAACAGTGTTGCCACGGGATGGGGGTAAGTCTGTAATAAAGTCCATACCAATCAGTGACCAAGGCTGTTCGGGGACAGGCAGAGGATGAAGGAGACCAGCAGGCTTCTGGCGAGGAGTCTTATCCCAGGCACAGACAGTACAGGCCCGCACAAAATCAACAATATCCGTCTCCAGAGTTGGCCACCAATAGAAACGGGAGATGAGTTGCAAGGATTTTTTGATGCCCGCATGGCCTGCGAGGTGGGAGGAGTGTCCCCATTTGAGAATCCCGAGACGTTGGCGTGGAGAAACGAAGGTCTTCCCTGGAGGAGTTTGCCTGATGGAGGCTGGAGAAGTGGAGATCAGACAGTCAGGAGGAATGATGTGTTGCGGAGAGACCTCTACTTCCGAGGCATCCGAGGAACGAGAGAGGGCATCGGCCCTAATGTTCTTGTCGGCAGGGCGAAAATGAATTTCAAAGTTAAAACGGGCAAAGAACAACGACCACCTGGCCTGGCGAGGGTTCAGCCGTTGGGCAGACTGGAGATAGGAGAGATTCTTGTGATCGGTGTAAATGATAACTGGAAATTTTGATCCCTCCAGCAGATGCCTCCATTCCTCAAGCGCCAATTTAATGGCCAGTAGTTCTCGATCCCCGATGGAGTAGTTTCTCTCCGCCGGAGAGAAGGTCCTAGAAAAAAAACCACAAGTAACAGCATGCCCGGAAGAATTTTTTTGTAGAAGGACAGCTCCAGCTCCCACTGAGGAGGCATCTACCTCCAATAGGAAGGGTTTAGATGGGTCAGGTCTGGAGAGCACAGAAGAAAAGGCAGACTTGAGACGTTTAAATGCGTCTTCCGCTTGGGGAGACCAGGACTTGGGATTGGCATTTTTCTTGGTTAAAGCCACGATAGGAGCCACAATAATGGAAAAGTGTGGAATAAATTGTCTGTAATAGTTGGTGAACCCCAAAAAACGTTGGATAGCACGGAGTCCGGAGGGGCGTGGCCAATCTAAGACGGCAGAGAGTTTATCTGGGTCCATTTGTAGTCCCTGGCCAGAGACCAAGTATCCTAGGAAAGGAAGAGATTGACATTCAAACAGACATTTCTCCATTTTGGCATAAAGTTGATTGTTTCGAAGTCTCTGAAGAACCATGCGGACATGCTGGCGGTGTTCTTCTAAGTTGGCAGAAAAAATCTGAATATCGTCCAGATAAACCACAACACAGGAATATAAGAGATCACGAAAAATTTCATTAACAAAGTCTTGGAAGACGGCAGGGGCGTTGCACAGGCCAAAGGGCATGACCAGATACTCAAAGTGTCCATCTCTGGTGTTAAATGCAGTCTTCCATTCGTCCCCCTCCCTGATGCGGATGAGATTATAAGCACCTCTTAAGTCCAGTTTGGTAAAGATGTGGGCACCTTGAAGGCGATCAAAGAGTTCTGAGATAAGGGGTAGGGGGTAGCGGTTCTTTACCGGGATTTTATTAAGTCCGCGGTAATCAATGCAAGGCCGTAGGGAGCCATCTTTTTTGGACACAAAAAAAAATCCAGCTCCGGCAGGAGAGGAGGATTTGCGGATAATCCCCTTTTTTAAATTTTCCTGGATGTATTCAGACATAGCAAGAGTCTCTGGAGCAGACAGAGGATAAATTCTGCCCCGGGGTGGAGTAGTACCCGGGAGGAGGTCAATAGGACAGTCATAAGGCCTGTGAGGAGGTAAAGTCTCAGCTTGCTTTTTGCAAAACACGTCAGCATAGTCCATATAAGCCTTAGGAAGACCGGTTACAGGGGGAACCACAGGGTCACGGCAGGGAGTACTGGGAACCGGTTTAAGACAGTCCTTGAAACAAGAAGTACCCCAGCTCTTGATTTCTCCTGTGGACCAATCAAGGGTTGGGGAATGGCGTTGAAGCCACGGTAATCCAAGAAGAATTTCGGAAGTGCAGTTGGAGAGGACAAAAAACTCAATTTTTTCGTGATGAGGTCCGATGCACATTAGGAGAGGTTCCGTGCGGTAACGCACGGTACAGTCCAATCTTTCATTGTTAACACAATTGATGTAGAGGGGTCTGGCGAGACAGGTCACCGGGATGTTGAATCTGTTGATGAGAGAGGCCAAAATAAAATTTCCTGCAGATCCGGAATCCAAGAAGGCCATAGTAGAGAAGGAGAAGGTAGAGGAAGATATCCGCACAGGCACAGTAAGGCGTGGAGAAGCAGAGTTGACATCAAGAACTGTCTCACCTTTGTGCGGAGTCAGCGTACGTCTTTCCAGACGGGGAGGATGGATAGGACAATCCTTCAGGAAGTGTTCGGTACCGGCACAGTACAGGCACAGATTGTCCATGCGGCGTCGTGTCCTCTCTTGAGGTGTCAAGCGAGACCGGTCAACTTGCATAGCCTCCACGGCGGGAGGCACAGGAACAGATTGCAGAGGACCAGAGGAGAGAGGAGCCGGGGAGAAAAAACGCCTCGTGCGAACAAAGTCCATATCCTGGCGGAGCTCCTGACGCCTTTCGGAAAAACGCATGTCAATGCGGGTGGCCAGATGAATAAGTTCATGCAGGTTAGCAGGAATTTCTCGTGCGGCCAGAACATCTTTAATGTTGCTGGATAGGCCTTTTTTAAAGGTCGCGCAGAGGGCCTCATTATTCCAGGATAATTCGGAGGCAAGTGTACGGAATTGGATGGCGTACTCGCCAACAGAAGAATTACCCTGGACCAGGTTCAGCAGGGCAGTCTCGGCAGAAGAGGCTCGGGCAGGTTCCTCAAAGACACTTCGAATCTCCGTGAAGAAGGAGTGTACAGAGGCAGTGACGGGGTCATTGCGGTCCCAGAGCGGTGTGGCCCATGACAGAGCTTTCCCAGACAGAAGGCTGACTACGAAAGCCACCTTAGACCTTTCAGTAGGAAACTGGTCCGACATCATCTCCAAGTGCAGGGAACATTGCGAAAGAAAGCCACGGCAAAACTTAGAGTCCCCATCAAATTTATCCGGCAAGGATAATCGTAGGCCGGAAGCGGCCACTCGCTGCGGAGGAGATGATTGCTGAAGCTGTGGTAGTAGCTGCTGCAGCATCACGGTCAGTTGAGACAGCTGGTGGCCTTGTTGCGCTATCTGTTGCGACTGCTGGGCGACCGCCGTGGTGAGGTCGGCGACAACTGGCAGTGGGACTTCAGCGGGATCCATGGCCGGATCTACTGTCACGATTCGGCTGGCTGGAGGTGGATCCTCTGTGCCAGAGAGGGATTGGCGTGGACCGTGCTGGTGGACCGGTTCTAAGTTGCTACTGGTATTCACCAGAGCCCGCCGCAAAGCGGGATGGTCTTGCAGCGGCGGTAGCAACCAGGTCGTATCCACCAGCAACGGCTCAACCTCTCTGACTGCTGAAGATAGGCGCGGTACAAGGGAGTAGACAAGAGCAAGGTCGGACGTAGCAGAAGGTCGGGGCAGGCAGCAAGGATCGTAGTCAGGGGCAACGGCAGGAGGTCTGGAACACAGGCTAGGAACACACAAGGAAACGCTTTCACTGGCACAATGGCAACAAGATCCGGCGAGGGAGTGCAGGGGAAGTGAGGTATAAATAGGGAGTGCACAGGTGAACACACTAATTAAACCAACTGCGCCAATCAGTGGCGCAGTGGCCCTTTAAATTGCAGAGACCCGGCGCGCACGCGCCCTGAGGAGCGGGGCCGCGCGCGCCGGGACAAGACCAACGGAGAGCGAGTCAGGTACGGGCGACGGGATGCGCATCGCGAGCGGGCGCCTCCCGCATCGCGAATCGCATCCCGGCTGGGAGAGGTATCGCAGCGCACCCAGTCAGCAGGTCTGACCGGGGCGCTGTAATTGCCAGGATGTTGCGAGCGCTCCGGGGAGGAGCGGGGACCCGGAGCGCTCGGCGTAACAGTCTGTACCTGTGTGGAACGGTCTTCTCACAATTCTTCTGTGATTTTCACCCCAATATATTTTTTTTATACAGCATAAAAAATTACTGTTGTCTCAGATTTTTCCCAGGTTGCAATGCGGCCGAGACCTGACTCACTAGTCAGCTGATGACAGAGAGCCTGTCTGCTTCAATGGGTGGAGCGATCCCTTGGTGGGTAAGAGATCAATCTGCAACTAATGAAACTGCTGTAGGCACCCTGATTGAAAACCACAGGTCTTGTGAATGGATGCAGCTCATTTATGTTTCAATGGGTGGGGTGGCTGATGTATGGGAGGGAGGAAAATGGAATTCTGGGATTTGTAGGCAAAAGAAGAAAACTAAAACAGGAAACACCAGTTCACAAAAAGCTAGCCACAGTGTTATGGTAATCTCACAACACAGCCATTTAGCCCCAAGACAAGCGCAGATCCTTCCTATGCATGTCCATTACTGTCTGCCAGGTATGTACTAAAATCACCTTATGGTTGATAACCCCTTCAACAGGTAAAATAGCCCTTTTAGTATGCTGTTCTTTTATATGTTTGGGGCTGCTGCAGTTTACTTTGTGTTGCTCTGTGGTAGGTGGTGCTATTTGGGAAGAATTTTGTACTCCAAGGAAGTGCTGTTGGGAAGTAATTTGTACTACCTTTTGTTTTTTGGTTCTGAGAACATATTTTGTTCCACACTGTCGTGCATGTATGGTGATTCTGGGGACATTTTTTAACTGTACTATGGTATTTATTGGTGTTTCATGTAAGCTATTTTATTCTTCTCTGTAGTGTGTGATGCTATTTGGTGTGGTGTTGGCACTTGGTAGTAATTGTAAGCTGTATTTAAGTTACTGATGTTTTTCCATAGTATTCTGCTACACAATGGTAAAAAAATTTAATAAATAATAAAAAGGTTGCCCAAGCTGGACAACCACCTTTCAAAATTTAGCTGTCACACTCACTCTGCGGTTGTATTATTCGGTTACTGTATGGTGATGACGTTGTTTAGTCATTATATGGCTGTATTATCACTGTTTAACAGTTTTATCCAGTCACTATCTGAAAAGGAATGTGAGAGCGCTCCATGGTGCATTAAGACATACAAATTAATAAAAAGGCAAGGCATGAAAGCCGCTCACCCAAAACTGTTGTGTACCAACATACACAACAATGGTATGCGCGTAGAATAAGCAATGAGCAATCTGCTGCCCTCCAGCTGATATGGTTCTAAGGAGAGATATGGCTTCAAACAGGACACCGGCTCCACAAGGCACAGGATAGACTCAGCATAAGACCAGGTAAAAAGAAATGTGGTTTATTCCCAAGATGCAACGCGTTTCACTGCAATCTCGCAGCTTCATCAGGCATGACAGAGACAGGCAAAAAATAAAAGTGAAAAAACAAATAGGGCTTATATATATATATATATATATATATATATATATATATATATATACTTTGCACTGATATGTGTATTCACACAAAAATAGTTAACATTTTGACTCACTTTGTAAAATTATTAAGCACTGAAGAAACGTGAGGCATATGAACAATGCTATTCATTTGATTTATTCATAGAAAAAATGTTTAAAATATCAAGCACCCAGCCGCCTCAAAAAGTGCTGGTGCAAACATAAATGATGTACACAAAGTTGAAAGCATGTAAATAAATGCCATAATATTGTATAGCCCTGGGGAGCAATGCAGTCTCTTTCAGTATGTGGCCAATAAAGGAATATGCCTGTTGCAGCTGAAATACATAGTCTCGAGTCCTGCTACTAGATAGAGATCAGCTATAACAGTCCCGACATTAGTAGGCAAGATTCATATGATTATAGCTCTGTAGTCTGCACTGGGATGGCAGTCTCATACAGTACTACAAAGACAGGAAAAACCTGATATCCAGAACTTGCTTCAAACGTGCCAACTTGCAGTCAGATGGTACGGGCTGTTCCTCCTGATTCAGTGGATCTCGCAGGTGCTGCGTCTTTGGTTGTAGTTCCTCTGGCTTATTTCGTCTACCCAGGTATATGGCTAAAGTCCATAAATAGATGTTAAACAGAGTCTACGCGTTTCTCGCCCTAAGCGATCATCAGGAATCAGGTAAGTACGTAAACAAAGATGTTCTCAAAATGGATTTGCTTAGGCTCCCATTTTTAGCATGATGCCGATACACCACTGATGGCTGCCGTATCTTTCAATCAACATTACTCCCTCCCCAATTTTTATTATTTACATAAACTTCATAAATGTACAGTTAAATCCCCCACCCCCCCAAACCTCCCCCCCCAACCCCCCCCCCCCCCCCCCCCCCGGTCGCTCCATTATTTCAGGAATTTCATTTATCACTGTCAAATTATCTCGTTATGTTGATTTTATTTTTACAGCCATATGTTTTACAGTTACCTACTTATTTGAAACACTCTACTCAATTAGTTTCAGAACTTCAAAATATTAACTTACCACCTTTTTTTTCTTTTTTAACCCTTGATGTTTGCTCTTTATATTCTAATATCAATATGAATTAGCTTTTACAGTTATTCAGGAATATTTCCTGAAGGACCCCACTCTTCATCTGGACCAGGCATCTTTTCTTCTACAATCCATTGCATTTATTTTAAAACACAATATATTTTCTTTTTTCAGGCACAGTAAATCAACAGATCAGAGGCTGTGCTATGGGGTACGCTTCGCCCCAAGTTATGCAAACTTATTTATGGGGTCTTTCGAAGCCCTCCACATAGCACAGTCTCTGATCTTTTCACCATACATTTTATTTTTCCATTGCTTCATTGATTATTAGTTTTTTATTTGGAGAGGGACCGAACTACAGGCTAAGGAATTTAAAACACCAAAAAAGGGGGAGGAGATATGCTCATAAATGTATAAGGTCCTGTGGTAAATGCTCTAAATATGAAACCAAAAGAAAAAGA
Source organism: Hyla sarda (assembly GCF_029499605.1). NCBI lineage: Eukaryota > Metazoa > Chordata > Amphibia > Anura > Hylidae > Hyla > Hyla sarda. The sequence continues at coordinate 266,107,078 of NC_079190.1, read as the reverse complement.
AACCACTTGAGAACGGACCATGTATAAACTAAAATGAGTTTTATTGAAAATAATATCAAGACATATAATGATTACACACACAGCATGGACAAACAAAAAGTGGGAACCAGGGAGCAGGGGGAGATAAAAAGAAAGTAACAATAGTATATATAGTGTCCAAGTGTGCTGAACAATTTAAAGTGCCAGCAACGTGCCATGAGTAAATAGGACCAATATCTTGAAAACGCACACAAAACGGATCACAGAGAAAACCAGATATAATAGTGACATAAAACAGTGAGACTCCCTCCGCTCCCCAGTTACCCACCAGACCTCCAACGCGTTTCACCCAACAGGGCTTTATCCTGGGCTAAAAATTTTGCGTGTTATACGCCGATAAATACGGTATTTATTATTTTTTACTCCTTTTTTTCTTTTCTTTTTTTCCCATTTTTATTAATGTTTTATATATATATATATATATATATATATATATATGCCCTATTTGTTTTTTCACTTTTTCTTTTTTGTAAGCCCTATGTAGGTTTTTGTCACTGTTTACTAGAATTGTATGTGCATATTTGTTGGGTGTTTAGCGGTTTTCCACCTGTCTTGTTTACTCCACTTCGACAGCAGTGAGAGGGTTAATTGTTTCCCTTATAAATAAGCACCTTACCTGTCTATGTCATGCCTGATGAAGCTGCGAGATTGCAGTGAAACGCGTTGCATCTTGGGAATAAATAGCCAAAAACAAAGAGACCCACAATACTAATATTATTTCAAAAAGTATAACAATCTTTATTAGACAATAAAAAACAGTTTTTAAAAAATTAGAAAAAGGCAGAGGATGACCTTACACAGGAGACAACAGGTGCCAGTGGGCCTGGTATGGGTAATATGGGTATTCAATCAAGAGTATACATAATATAAGGCTAGCGTAGCTGCATGTTTACAATATCGTAACAATAGGTATAATATCTAACATACATTGAGGTAACATAGGAAGCAGCAATGCAATACAACAGACATAAATAGGAATTACCTAAAAAAGACTACCTGTCATATACCCAAAGACCAGGAGCACCAAGCACCAACACCCCAACGCACGTTTCGCGTATGGGCTTCGTCAGGGGGCGTGTCCTGATTCCCAAAAAGAGGTAGGTATATAAGGGCTAGCATGCCCAATCAGTATCCGCAGATCATGGTGATGGACACTCGTCAGGGCCAATAATGATCCAGCCGATCCATAAGGTCAGACTAGATAGGATAAGTACAAACCGCCCAATTACCTGTAAGATGGAAGGAGGGAGCGTCTCTCCTCATGAGCCGGAAATCCGGCGCTAAGGAATGACAGCGCTTATGTTTCTGGCATCCCGTGATGACGCACAAGACATGATCCATAGTAGGCAGGCCACATAAGTATGGCGCCCGTCAGTGTGGGCATGGCTACACAGAAATGGCCGAGCGATTAGTCGCGCGCATGCGCCCAGAAGGGAACGTAAGGGAGCTCATGCCATCGCGCACGCGTCGAACAGCGGCGCACGCGCGATAGGCGTGGGCTCCACAAAGATGGCGCCGGAACGGTGAGCGGAGACAATGAGGCCATGAGTGGCGATACTAGGAAGAGACGCTCGGAAGGCCAGACAACCCATACAGAATAGCAGCATACATGATAATATATAGGGGAAGGTTAAAAAGAATTAACCGGCACATAGATAAAAACCAGTACATAAGAAATAGGGGAAATGAAGAAAGACCACCGCCGTGAAAAAGTGTGTGAAAAATGGAAAATACTGAGGAGATACCTACCACCAAAAGATAAATAAACACCTGTAAAGAACATAAAAATAGTAATAAATAAATAAATAAATAAAGCACAATTAATTATATAAAAAACGGGGGGGAGGGGGAAGGGGGAAAATGAGTATGAAGAATGTAGAAATATAATATGAATACATTAAGGAAAGAGGTGAATTCATAAAAATGTAAATATAATGGACTATATAAAAAGTGCACATGTACAGGTTTATTGGAGTATGACTAAGCATACAAAAAGTGACCAGTGAAACAGACGAAATGACAAATGTGATCCAGGTAAATGGGGTTGAAAACCCCGTGTAACAACCATGATAGCATACTACACAATAGTGATATAAGTGTGAAAAATACAAGTGTAAGGGCAATCGTATCGGACAATTACGATACAGAGTGCCATAAAGTGCCAAAATTGGTGTAAATACATGGGTGTAAATAAGTGACCAAAAATAGAAATAAAGAGTGACAACATGATAAATGCCAATAGATATGTGCAAAACTGAATAAAAGAATATAATAAAATAGATAAATAAATTGTGATAAAAATATGTAATAAAAATAATTGATAATAATAATAATAATAATAATAAATATTGATAATAATGATAGTAATTTATATGAACAATATCCCCTATAGCAGATACAAGATAGATAAATTCATAAATAAATTCATTAGTAAATTAGGCCCCAATATTAATCAAGCGTAGCTAAAAACTAAGTAAAAGTGGGTATACAAAAATTAGTGCTTGGTGGTATCGGCCTGTGGGTATATGACTAGAAGGACGAGTACATCATCATGACCTAGCGGAAAAAGAAAAAAGAGAAGAACAGAGAATATAAAACCAATTAAAACCAAATAAAAACATAACACAATACCTCAAAAGAGGAATAGGATCACGATCTAGAGGATAATACATATAATAATACAATTGATTTAAGGAGAACTATAATTAAATAAATGGTACAAAACTAACATGATCATTGAGTCCCAAAGGTGACAATGTTTTCAAGCGATAGATCCAACGGGTTTCTAACTGTGCTACGCTTGGCACAGTTAGAAACCCGTTGGATCTATCGCTTGAAAACATTGTCACCTTTGGGACTCAATGATCATGTTAGTTTTGTACCATTTATTTAATTATAGTTCTCCTTAAATCAATTGTATTATTATATGTATTATCCTCTAGATCGTGATCCTATTCCTCTTTTGAGGTATTGTGTTATGTTTTTATTTGGTTTTAATTGGTTTTATATTCTCTGTTCTTCTCTTTTTTCTTTTTCCGCTAGGTCATGATGATGTACTCGTCCTTCTAGTCATATACCCACAGGCCGATACCACCAAGCACTAATTTTTGTATACCCACTTTTACTTAGTTTTTAGCTACGCTTGATTAATATTGGGGCCTAATTTACTAATGAATTTATTTATGAATTTATCTATCTTGTATCTACTATAGGGGATATTGTTCATATAAATTACTATCATTATTATCAATATTTATTATTATTATTATTATTATTATCAATTATTTTTATTACATATTTTTATCACAATTTATTTATCTATTTTATTATATTCTTTTATTCAGTTTTGCACATATCTATTTGGCATTTATCATGTTGTCACTCTTTATTTCTATTTTTGGTCACTTATTTACACCCATGTATTTACACCAATTTTGGCACTTTATGGCACTCTGTATCGTAATTGTCCGATACGATTGCCCTTACACTTGTATTTTTCACACTTATATCACTATTGTGTAGTATGCTATCATGGTTGTTACACGGGGTTTTCAACCCCATTTACCTGGATCACATTTGTCATTTCGTCTGTTTCACTGGTCACTTTTTGTATGCTTAGTCATACTCCAATAAACCTGTACATGTGCACTTTTTATATAGTCCATTATATTTACATTTTTATGAATTCACCTCTTTCCTTAATGTATTCATATTATATTTCTACATTCTTCATACTCATTTTCCCCCTTCCCCCTCCCCCCCGTTTTTTATATAATTAATTGTGCTTTATTTATTTATTTATTTATTACTATTTTTATGTTCTTTACAGGTGTTTATTTATCTTTTGGTGGTAGGTATCTCCTCAGTATTTTCCATTTTTCACACACTTTTTCACGGCGGTGGTCTTTCTTCATTTCCCCTATTTCTTATGTACTGGTTTTTATCTATGTGCCGGTTAATTCTTTTTAACCTTCCCCTATATATTATCATGTATGCTGCTATTCTGTATGGGTTGTCTGGCCTTCCGAGCGTCTCTTCCTAGTATCGCCACTCATGGCCTCATTGTCTCCGCTCACCGTTCCGGCGCCATCTTTGTGGAGCCCACGCCTATCGCGCGTGCGCCGCTGTTCGACGCGTGCGCGATGGCATGAGCTCCCTTACGTTCCCTTCTGGGCGCATGCACGCGACTAATCGCTCGGCCATTTCTGTGTAGCCATGCCCACACTGACGGGCGCCATACTTATGTGGCCTGCCTACTATGGATCATGTCTTGTGCGTCATCACGGGATGCCAGAAACATAAGCGCTGTCATTCCTTAGCGCCGGATTTCCGGCTCATGAGGAGAGACGCTCCCTCCTTCCATCTTACAGGTAATTGGGCGGTTTGTACTTATCCTATCTAGTCTGACCTTATGGATCGGCTGGATCATTATTGGCCCTGACGAGTGTCCATCACCATGATCTGCGGATACTGATTGGGCATGCTAGCCCTTATATACCTACCTCTTTTTGGGAATCAGGACACGCCCCCTGACGAAGCCCATACGCGAAACGTGCGTTGGGGTGTTGGTGCTTGGTGCTCCTGGTCTTTGGGTATATGACAGGTAGTCTTTTTTAGGTAATTCCTATTTATGTCTGTTGTATTGCATTGCTGCTTCCTATGTTACCTCAATGTATGTTAGATATTATACCTATTGTTACGATATTGTAAACATGCAGCTACGCTAGCCTTATATTATGTATACTCTTGATTGAATACCCATATTACCCATACCAGGCCCACTGGCACCTGTTGTCTCCTGTGTAAGGTCATCCTCTGCCTTTTTCTAATTTTTTAAAAACTGTTTTTTATTGTCTAATAAAGATTGTTATACTTTTTGAAATAATATTAGTATTGTGGGTCTCTTTGTTTTTGGCTATTTATTGGTACCCCCGGGACCTACATACGGCACATACTGTTTTGCCGTTTTTGTTGTTTGGCTATCTTGGGAATAAACCAAATTCCTTTTTACCTGGTCTTATGCTGAGTCTATCCTGCGCCTTGTGGAGCCGGTGTCCTGTTTGAAGCCCTATCTCTCCTTATCCAATCACTGTCCAGTCACAATGTTATTAAGTTTATCTCATTAACATTATTTAATTACTATATTATATGATCATTATTTGACTTTTTCACTCTTCAAATCTAGACTCATCACTGCTAAGATTGCACTGTGTGAACTACTGAGAATTATAAAGAAAAACTGCAATACAATTCTAAAGTAAAAACATTTTATACAGTATGCAGTTTTGCACTTGTATCAGACAGGAAATTATGGATTCCTTTACTATTTCTTGTTTTGCATATAGCTTTTTTTATTTCTCTCGTGCCCTCTGTGTGTATGTGTGCTGTAAAGATCCAATTTCCACATTTAATTTTAAACCTCAAGAAATATGGGAATGAGATATCTTCTCCTTACATATGATGAGAAAGACAGAAGAAAACATAAAAAAGAATAATAGGAAAGTCTAATGGATTTCATATTACCCACAAATCCTGGTGCACTGTAAGATGAAGTTGTTTGATATATAAACAATATTCACCCATGCATATAAACTTAAACAGGTGTGTTTTATTATTGCTGAGACAGGTTTAATGCAGCAGCTGGTACGCACAGCTTGGTATATTCATTTTAAAATATCGATCCTTTCTCGGGCTCTAAGTGGGCATGCCAGGAGAGGAAGTCTTGGTAAAGCTTTCAAAACATGTACTAAAGAACAGATCAGAGCTGTAAAATCCAATCCACAGGGCACATATTTAGTTTTCAAATGTAAAATATCTGGCAGAAGTTTTTTAAAGCGTGCCTAGTGCCAAGTATTTTTGCACTTCTAAATGAAACCCAAGTATAGCTTAACAACAGACAGTATGGAAAGACAGCCCTGGGGTCCTTGTGAGGACCCTAGGGTTGACTGTTCATAGATGTTAAAGGTACTCCACTGGCTGTCACGCCCCCTCCCATAGACTTGCATTGAGGGGTGTGGCCTTACATTACGAGGGGGCATGACCAACCCCCGCAGCGTGCACACAGCGTTTCGTAACTAAATGTTCCGAAAGCTGGCCAGTGGAGTACCCCTTTAAGGTGATGCAAGAAAGCTATGCCATCCCTTTAAAGAAAATATGCAGCTAAAAACAGGAGGCGTGTCGGCCGCAATGTCATGTTGTGGCCGACACGCCACCTAAAAGGGAGAGCTGCGGCAGAACCGGGGGCCCACCACGATCTCCTGCATGGGGCCCTGGCTCTGCCGCAGCTCTCCCATGCAGGAGGCGTGTCGGCAGCACCATGAAATTGCGGCCGACACACCTCCTCCATGTAGTTCTATGGGAGAGGCAGAGATGCAGCGTTTGTGCCTCCCTGCCTCTCCCATAGAGCTGTAGGGGGAGCTGTAGAGGGAGTGAGGTCGATGCTAAGTGCATTAGCCGATGCACGGTGCGGCAATGCGGGGGCCCCATTCGAGAGATTGCGGGGAGTCCAAGCTGTTGGACCCCCCGCGATCAAACACTGATCCCCTATCCTGTGGATAGGGGATAAGTTGTTTTCGCTGCAGATGTGTTAATTACGGTATGTTAAATATACAGTGCAGTGTAGGGATGTAATTTGTACTTGTAATTGAAGTTTTAGGGTAATTATCAAAACATTTTTATTTTGTTTTCCCAATCCGCTTTAAAGGGGTACTTCGGTGGAAAACTTTGTTTTTTTTAAAATCAACTGGTGCCAGAAAGTTAAACAGATTTGTAAATGACTTCTATTAAAAAATCGTAATCCTTCTAGAACTTATTTGCTGCTGAATACTACAGAGGAAATTCTTTTCTTTTTGGAACACAGAGCTCTCTGCTGACATCATGACCACAGTGCTCTCTGCTGACATCTTTGTCCATTTTAAGAACTGTCCAGAGTAGAAGAAAATCCCCATAGCAAACATATGCTCCCCGCATTGCCGCACCGTGCACCGGAGTACCCCTTTAACCCCTTAAGGACCAAGCCAATTTTAACCTTACGGACCAGGCCAATTTTATTTTTGCGTTTTCGTTTTTTTTCCTCCTCGCCTTCTAAAATCCATAACTCCTTTATATTTCCATCTACAGACCCATATAAGGGTTTGTTTTTTGCGCGACCAATTGTTATTTGTAATGAAACCTCTCATTTTACCATAAAATGTACGGCGAACCCAAAAAAAAACATTTTTAGGGAGGAAATTTAAATGAAAACCACCATTTTGCACATTTTGGAGGGTTTTGTTTTCACAATATACACTTTACAGTAAAAATGACATATGTTCTTTATTCTGTTGGTCAATATGATTAAAATGATACCCATGGCTAGATACTTTTATATTTTTGTACCATTTAAAAAAAAATCTAAAACTTTTTGTACAAAATCAGTAATCTAAAATCGCCCTATTTTGACCCCTATAACTTTTTAATTTTTCCGTATATAGGGTGGTATGGGGCTCATTTTTTGCACCGTCATCTGTACTTTTTATCGATACCACATTTTCATATATAAAACTTTGAGAGCATTTTTTATAAATTTTTTTGGAATAAAAATGTGACAAAAAAGCTAAATTTTTGGACTTTTTCTTTTTTTTTACGTTTACGCCAGTTACCGTACGGGATAGTTAACAAAATATTTTGATAGTTCGGACATTTACGCACGCGGCGTTACCAAATGTGTTTACAAAAAAAAAGTACGCTTTTTGGGGGTAAAATGAGAAAAACTGACAATTTTCATTTTTATTGGGGGAGGGGATTTTTCACTTTTTTTATTTTTACATTTTTCACCTTTTTTTTTTTTTTACACCTTTTTATGTCCCCATAGGGGACTACCTTTAGCAATCCTTTAATTGCTAATACTGTTCAGTGCTATGTATAGGACATAGCACTGATCAGTATCATCGGTGATCTTCTGCTCTGGTCTGCTCAATCTCAGACCAGAGCCGAAGACCCCGGGAGACAGCCAGAGCCAAGTGAGGAGACCGCCATGCTGGATGATCGGATCGCCGCGGCAGCAGCGCGGGCGATCCGAACATCCATTCAAAGTACCGCACTGCCGCAGATGCTGTGATCTGTATTGATCACGGGATCTGAGGGGTTAATGGCGGACATCTGCGCGATCGCGGATGTCGGCCATTACCGGCGGGTCCCCGGCTGCTGCTAGCAGCTGGAACCTGCCGTGTATGATGCAAGCACCGTTCCGGTCATACACAGGACATAAATGTACGTCCTGGTGCCGAAGTCCCACCAAACCAGGACGTACATTTACGTCCGTGGTCGTTAAGGGGTTAATGGTCTATTCAAATGTAGAGTATCCTTCGCATATTTGATGCACAGGATTTTAGGCTGCAGATTTCAGTGTAAACTAAATGGCTGAACACAGTTTCCAATCCTACTGTACATGTGAATAGACCTTAAGAGGGTTTCACACAGAACCCTTTTGGGCTAGTTTATTTATTAACCCCTTAAAGTTCCTAAAATGGACAGAGGTGTCAGCAGAGAGGACTGTTATCAGACAGAAATGAAATCCAAAAAGAAAAGATCTGTTTAACTTTTTAAGACCAGTTGATTAAAAAAAAAATGTTTTCCAGTGGAGTACCCCTTTAAGGACCAGGTCCATTTTGGCTTTAAGGACCAGGCCAATTTTATTTTTCATTTTTTCCTCCTCGCCTTCTAAAAATCATAACTCTTTTATATTTTCATCCACAGACACATATGAGTGCTTGTTTTTTGCGTCTCCAATTTTACTTTGTAATGAAACACACAATAGAGATGTGGGGTGGCACTGCTATATGAATGTCCACCATCTGTTGCCTGCTAACTGTAGAGGTGCCGGATTATTGGAGCTGTCACAATCCCGAAGCCAGTCTTTCGGTGGTCAGTGGCTTTAGCAAAAGATCCATGTGTCAAACAATAGATAGAAGAAATGCTCACGGCACTCGATGTGCTGGCATAAAAGGTGCTACTTTATTTCAAACCAAAGGATTCACAGACATCGGGAGTGAAGACAAGAGGGACAGGTCAACGACCGTTTCACTGCTCCTACGGCTTCTATGTTTGGATAACCAGTCATCCTGGGCAGTGTTCACGCGGTAGAAAGGGGTCTCAATTATTGCTTAGCCAGTCAATTCAACCCTGTTAATTTCGAGATTGATTTACATAAAGCAGTTCGCAAGATTAACTTACACAGATTCTTTGCATCTTCTGCGGATAGGTCTGGGTCGGTGGGGAAGCCCAGGGGGGAACTGCCTATTAGGAACTGCCCCAGTTCTCCGAGGAGGATCGTGTGATATTATCTACACTCTGCGATCTATCAGGTATTCCCATGGAAGAGGAGGAACATATAGAATTTTTCAGTGGTGGGAAACCTTCGAGTTTTTGTCCCACCTTGCCCGCTGGTTCAACACTAGATAATTTTTTGGAATCTGTTAACAGGGATGTGAAGTCTCTGATCTATCCAACTACCCCTTCTAATCTAACCCCTGGTGAATTGGAAGCACTGAAATGGCTACAATCCTGGGAATATATTATAATAAAACCAGCGGACAAGGGGGGCAACATTGTTTTGATCCCCCGAGATATGTACTTAGCAGCTGCTCATAAACAGCTGCATGATGTGACAACTTATGAGCCTCTAAAAGCCGATCCCACGCTAGATTATGTAAGTAGGGTACAGTCGCTGTTAAGGAGAGGAGTGGAGGATGGTCACATGACAGCCAAATTTGCTGAAAAATTACTAGTAGAGTGTCAAAAACGACCCTATTGGTATTGGCTGCCTAAAATTCACAAATCGCTTGAGCACCCCCCGGGAGGCCGATTGTGGGGGGAAGGGGCTCGGCGACTGAACCAATATTGAAATACCTTGACTGGTTCCTCCGTCCTCCTCTTGACAGCGTACCCTCCTATCTCCAAGATTCAGGAGATATACTCAGAATACGTTCAGATTTTATGTGGGATGACTCGTATCATCTAGCGAGCATTGAAGTGGTCAGTCTGTACACCTGCATCCCACAGGTTGCGGGTGTACAGGCTATCAACAAACGACTTTCATACACATCAGGAATTGGTACCGATTTAGCTGTGTTAATCTGTGACCTACTGAAATTAGTGCTTAGCTGCAATGCTTTTCATTTCGGCCAGCAGTGGTACAGGCAGACGTCGGGAGTGGCGATGGGGTCTCCCGTCGCCCCGACGTTTGCTAATCTGTATCTTGCCGAATTTGAATTAGAGAAGGTTTACACAGTGAACAACCCTTTCATAAAAAATTTAAAATTATACTATTGTTATATTGATGACGTCATAATAGTATTGGATGGCTCGGAGGCTCAATTCAATGAGTTTGTTTTATATCTTAATCAGAATACATTTAATATCAGTTTCACTAGTGCCTTTGGGGACAAGACACTTACGTTCCTTGATTTATGTATAGACACATCATCAGGACAGTCATCTACTAGAGGTTTTCGTAAAGAAACCGCAACAAATTAGTTGATCAGCTTTGAAAGTTACCACCCTGACTGCGTTAAACAATCCCTCCCATATGGTCAACTGGTGAGACTATGTAGAATTAATGATACACTTACATCTTTTGATCGACAGGCAAATGAATTACTGGGGCGTTTGCAGGAAAGAAAATATCCTGAACCATTATTACAACAGGCCTACCTAAAAGCAAGAAATCTAAAACGCACTGCAATTTTAAAGAAGAAAAAATCTCGACATTAGACAGGCTCAAGCCACAATAAACGTTTTGTTTTTTCTTTTTAATTTAGCCCCATGGAAACTACACTGAGGAGGGCAATCTACAAAAACTGGCACATTCTAGCTCAGGACGAGCTTCTGCGGGATGGGGCAAAGAAAAAAACCTTTGGTCACATTCCGCAGAAGCCCGAATTTGAGGGATAAACTCATCAATGGCTGTGTGAACACCACCCAGGATGACTGGTTATCCAAACAGACCCCCATAGGGAATTACAGATATGGCTCATGTCATTGGTGTAAATTCATGTTACCAGGTCAGGAAGCTCAGTTGGGAGGCACTAAATGGAGAATTAACCAACATATCACTTGCCGTACCAAATTTGTAGTGTATGCCATTAAATGCCAATGTGGCCATTTTTATATTGGCAAAATGATTAGAGCTTTGAATATTCGTTTTTCTGAACACGTACGCTCAATAACTACTGGAAAAGGATCGCCCAGACTGATAAAACATATACGGGAATGCAATGAAGGAGATATTAAATCTATGTCCTTCATGGGATTGGTCCGTGTACAAAACTTAGTTGAGGGTGGTAATAAAAATGATATTTTATTAAAACATGAAACATCAATCATTCTTAAAACAGAAGCTCTAGGCAACCTGGGATTAAATGAGCGTAAAGATAGTATTTGGAATAAATAGATTTAAGTTGTGGGTATGTTTGTTACCTTGTTGCAATTATTTCAGGGCATCATATTATGATAGTGATTCTTTTTGTGCTATGTACACTGTTTTGCTAGGGTCAGAGTCAAATATGTGGGTTATTTTACACACATTTTGTCTTCTATTAGTTTCGATTGGTAGCCTCAGTCTTGACCTGTAGCTCTTTAATCACTGTGCTATTGCAATTTTAGCTTGTGTATTTATATAGAACAATTTTTGTATGTTGCGTTTTTATTCTATGTGTTAAAGGGGTATTCCAGGCTACAGTTTTTTTTTTTTTAATATATCAACTGGCTCCAGAAAGTTAAGCAGATTTGTAAATTACTTATATTAAAAAATCTTAATCCTTTCAGTACTTATGAGCTTCTGAAGTTAAGGTTGTTCTTTTCTGTCTAAATTCTCTCTGATGATACCTGTCTCGGGAAACGCCCAGTTTACAAGCAAATCCCCATAGCAAACCTCTTCTAAACTGGGCGTTTCTCGAGACAGGTGTCATCAGAGAGGATTTAGACAGAAAAGAACAACCTTAACTTCAGAAGCTTATAAGTACTGAAAGGATTAAGATTTTTTAATAGAAGTAATTTACAAATCTGCTTAACTTTCTGGAGCCAGTTGACATATATAAAAAAGTTTTTTCCTGGAATACCCCTTTAACTTATATGTGTGAACACTCACTTGAGATGTAACTAGCTTCAGTATGCGTCCTCCTCGCCTTTTTGTACTTGTAGAGTTAACTCACAGGTGAGGTGAGATTGGGAAGGCGGATCGCATACTTAAGTTTGAAAAACTGGATGTGATGTATGGTCCAGTAGAAGCCACAGGAGCGGTGAAAGGGTCGTTGACCTGTCCCTCTTGTCTCCAATCCCGATGTCTGTGAATCCTTTGGTTTGAAATAAAGTAGCACCTTTTATGCCAGCACATCAAGTGTCGTGAGCATTTCTTCTATCTATTGTTTTACTTTGTAATGACATCACTTATTTTACCACAAAATGTACAACACAACCAAAAATATATTATTTATGTGGGAAAAGTGAAAAAAGAAAACCGAAATTTAGCACATTTTGGAAGGTTTTGTTTTCACGCTGTACACTTTGCAGTAAAAATGGCATGTTTTCTTTATTCCGTTGGTCAATAAGATTAAAATGATACCCATGTTATATGCCTTTGTATAATTGTACCGCTTTAAAAAGGGGGCGTGACGCCACATGGGGGCAGAGTCATGATGTCACGGACTTCCGTTCCTGTGGTCGCGACCCAGACCCTCCAGCGCTTCCGGACAAGAAACAGGTGGGTGCCGCATGCTATATTTCGGGGGTCCCCAGCAGCGGGACCCCCGCGATCAGACATCTTATCCCCTATCCTTTGGATAGGGGATAAGATGTCTAGGGGTGGAGTACCCCTTTAAGGACCAGGCCAATTTTATTTTTTCATTTTTGTTTTTTCCTCCTCGCCTTCTAAAAATCGTAACTCTTTTATATTTTCATCCACAGACTAGTATGAGGGCTTGTTTTTTGCACAACCAGTTGTTCTTTGTAATGACCACAAATGTTACCATAAAATGTATGTTGCAACCAAAAATATACTATTTGTGTGGGGAAATTAAAAAGAAAACCGCAATTTTGCCAATTTTGGAAGGTTTCATTTTCACGCCGTAAAATTTACGGTAAAAATCACATGTGTTCTTTATTCTGTGGGTCAATATGATTAAAATGATGCCCATGAATTAAAAAAAAATTGCCAGCACGCCCCCTCCCATAGACATGAATGACATCACGTCCCCAGTCCCGGAAACCCGGAGGTTTCCAAAACTGGAGATTCAGCAGCGGGCCCCCCGCAATCAGACATCTTATCCCCTATCCTTTGGATAGGGAATAAAAAGTTTTTTTCGCGGAATACCCTATCAAGTCAGATATCTGCATGCTCAATTCTGGTTTAGACTTTGTTTCAACTGACATCATGAATTCTGTTTGTACATGATCTATGACAGATATAATCCATCTATTGAAGGGGTATTCTGACATCAGGTCAAAAAATACAAATGCTACGGCAATGTATAGTATTTCTAACCTGTCTGTTCTGAAACCACCAAAAATAATTTTTTGGGTGCATCCGTAGTCCTCTCCCTTGTCCATGTCAGAAGCGCATCCTGATTAAGCAGTAGATCAATACAATTCCTATAATACATTGCATCTTCTTAGCTGTTCATCACAGCCCTCCCACCCTGACAGTTCCCTTCCTAGAGTTTCTGCAGAACAGTCTACATTCTTCTCTTGCCTGTTCCTCTAGCATACTTAACACCTTAAGGACCAAGGGTGTACCGTGCTTCCCGGCAGCTCAGCAGAGGTGATCGGGACAACTGCGGTAAAACCGAGGTGTCCTGATCAGCTGAGAGGACGCGAGGAGGGCCCCTGCCTTCCTCCTTGGCGTCCAATCATAGCTCTATTGTTTCATTCCTGAGATCCAGGATGGAGCAGCAGAGCGCCAATAACACTGATCAATGCTATGCTATGGCATAGCATTGATCAGTGTATGCAATCAGCAGATTGCATGTAATAGTCCCCTATGGGGACTAAAAAAATTGTGTAAAAATAGTTTTAAAAAAAGTTAATAAATGTGATTTAACCCCATTCACTAATAAAAGTTTGAATCACCCCCCTTTTCCTATTTAAAAAGATAAATAAATATGTAAACATAAATAAACATATGTGATATCAACATGTGCATAAATGTCCAAACTATAACAATATCATTGGAAATAAACTGTACAGTCAATGGCGTTTACGTAAAAAAAAAATTGTGTATTTTTGGTCATTTTGTATACCTTAAAAAAAATGCATAAAAAGCAATCAAAAAGTCCCATCAAAACAAAAAGGTTACCAATAAAAACCTCAGATCACCGCACAAAAAATGAGCCCTCATACATCCCCATATGCAGAAAAATAAAAAAAAAGTTATAGGGGTCACAATTTTAAACATACTAATTATGGTGCATGTAGTTATAATTTTTTTAAAGTAGTAAAATAAAATAAAACCTATATAAAATAGGTGTCCTTGCAACCACATGGACCTGCAGAATAAAGATAAAGTGTCATTTTTACCGAAACGTGCACTGCGTAAAATTGGAAGCCCCCAAATCTTACAAAATGGTGTTTGTTTTTTTCAATTGTGCCACAAATATTTTTTTCTGGTTTTGCCATAGATTTTGTGGTGAAATGATTGAAGTCATTACAAAGTAAAATTGGTGGCCCAAAAAAATGCCCTTATATGGGTGTTTAGGTGGAAAATTTAAAGTGTTATGATTTTTAGGCGAGGAGGAAAAAATGGAAGTGCAAAAATGAAAAATGTCCCGTTCCTTAAGGGGTTAGAACGCTTGGAGTGGGTGGCCATGATCGAGATGTCAGGCATTTACTTATTCTTAAACTAGGCTGAGATCCTTCCCGATAATATTAAACCACAGGGGTGGTATATGTCATGTGATAATGAGTGTCAGCTCTAGCATCCTTTGTCAGGAAGGAAGGTTAAGTTTTACACGTATATCAAATTTATTATCTCCCCATTGTCACTAGAGAATTGGCCTCCCTTGTCTGTTAATACAGATGTGTTGTATATATTATTGATACGATCTACTACTGAAATGTGACCACCTTGTTACCTATGTAGCTCCCTGACTATAAAGCTCCTGATCAAGCTTTATACACTGTAGGCAATCACACTGATGTCTGACGGTTAACCATTCAAAAGTTGTGATCAATGCCAATCACGGCATCTAAGATCTAGAGTGACAGGTGTCAGATGTTTGGGGCAGTCATCACTAGTGTTGAGCACGAATATTCGTAATGCGAATTTTTATCGCCAATATCGGCACTTCGCAATTTTGCGAATATTTAGAATATAGTGCTATATATTCGAAATGACGAATATTATTATTTTTTCGTTTTTTTTCACATGCAAATTTTTATGCAAATTTTTGCATGCGCATTATCATGTTTATTTTCACATGCAAATTTTTATCCAAATTTGTATGCAAATTTTCGCATTAAAAAAAAGCAAATGAACATAGCGAATATGCGAATTTCGTGAACATAGGACGAATAATCATCAAGATATTCGGGGAATATTACAAATTCGAATATGGCCCCTGCTGTCCATCACTAGTCATCACCGCACTCACCCTCTTTCCCAGCGGAATTGCAGGGGTCCGATGAGTTAAGGTGGCAGATAGAGTCCTTATGTGTACCTCAAAGCTTGCCATAGATGTTTACTTTATGCAGTCTGCCAAAAGCAGACTGTACTAACAGAGCACCGATTTTACTGTTCAATGCTATGCAATAGCATTGCATTGAACAGTGTAGGGATTGAACATTGTAGGGATTTAACAGTTGCTTATAAAAGTGTAAAATAAACAATATAAAAAAATCTTTTTAAAATATAAAAAAGACCCTCCCCTAATAAAAGTTCAAATCTACCCTCTTCCCATTGTACAAATAAAAAAAGGTAAAGGAAAAAAAAAACATTTGGTATTGCCACGTGGGAAATAGTCCAAACTGTTAAAACTTAATGAACAGCATCAGCATAAAAATATACCAAACTCCAGAATTGCAGATTTTTGGTTGCATCATATATCAGGAAAAAAAATGATAAAAAGCCCTATCAAAACAAAAATGGTACCAAAACTAAAGACTAACAACAAAACTAAAGAGCACAATGCAAGGGGGGACAATTAAAACTGCAAACATTAAAATTTTCTAAATCCTCAAAAAAAAACTGTCACTCCAAGATAAATAACTGTCTTTTGAGGTAACGGCCAATCTGAGTGATGTCACTACCTCTGACCAGTCTTCCAGTATCACCATCTCCCTGTCACATATACATATGTAGCTTAATTGACATATGTAGGGAAGAATAAGCGGTATATACAGCTTGGTACCATGTGATGAACAATACCATAGGCAGAGGAGCAGACAGAGAATGAGTGCAGCAGCAATATTCTACTGTAAAATTTAATGTTCTGGAACAGCTCTGGGCAGGGAACTGGCAGGAGTCCTGTAGGAGTGATTTAGGCAGGGTGGGAAGATTGTGATGAATTGCTGAGAGAAGGCAATGCATTCTGGGTATTGCTTTCTCTCTGACAAACTGCTCAACCTGGAAGGACAACTAGGAAGTACAGTACAAAACCCCATAAAACAAATGGATTTTTGGTGGTTTCAGAACTAGGGCAGGTAGGTAAGCGTTGCTATATGCTTCTGCAACATTTTGTATTTTTAACCTGAGGCCAAAGTTACCCTTTAAGAACTGGCCAAGTAGGAAAAACTACTGAAATCTCTTTTAGTTTTCACTACCAAAACTACCTTATATTGAGACTTTAAAATTGAGTCTTGGAACTCAATAACTCTGCATAATATACAGTATATAGTTGACAAAATTGAATTTGTAAGTATTTACTGGAATAGGATTTAATATCTTCCACATGACTATTTCCAGAAATATCCCTAATTTGGTAATTCTAGCATACGGTAACAAAGCATGCAACTTCCCCTGATCACCATAATTATCGCTCATACTTTACCATGTTGATGATTACATCAAAGAAATTTGTCAACATATTGTAGCAGAAGAAAAACAACAGCCACTATCGCTGATGTCAGATACTGTGATGATTTACAGCCCTATACAGATCAGCATAGAAAAATGTTTCCATCTAGTGGATCATTCAGTAGAAAACATGAAAACTTAAAATTTGTAAAGTAATTATTAATAGTTATTAAAGGGAATTTATCATGACGAAAGACCTCTTAAAGTGCTTCAATGGGATTACAAAATTGATGGTTTCTTCTTACGATATGCTGTCAATTTATAAGATTAATGAGGGTCCAACTTTCCGCATCTATGCCAATTGGCTACCAGATCTCAAAGCAGCTCAGTTCCATTTGTGGATATTAGAAAAAGCTGTAATGCCAAGCACAGGGGCCTACCAAGAGTACAGAGCTATTTTTGATATACAATGAATGGGATGAGGCACCTTTAACAAATGAACGGCATGGGTGCAAGTGGTTGGACCCCCACTGATTTGATATTGATGGCCTATGCTAAGAATTAGCCACAAATATTGTAGTCCCAAAACAACACCATAAGGGTGTGTTCCCACCTGGCGTATATGCAGCGTATTTCACGCTGCACAAAATTTGTGACAGCAGCAGGAAACATGCTGTGTATTCCTCGCTCACCATACACACAAGGCTTTCCAGCAGCAGTCGTATGTGTGTAGGGAGTTTTGGAGGCGGGGCCATGTGCCGGTGTGACTGTGACGCACGTCTCCGCCTCCAAAACTCACTGCACGCATAGGACTGCCGCTGGAAATCCCTGTGTGTATAGTGAGCGAAGAATATGCAGCGTATTTCCCGCTGCTGCTGCAAATTTTGCGCAGAGTGAAATACGCTGCGTATATGCCAGGTGAGAATGCACCCTTAGTGTATGTTCAGATGTGCATATTTTGCAGCAAATTTTCTGAAGCTGATTTTGCTATCAATGACTGCAATGGGTAGAAAGATCCACTGCAGCAAAATATGCACGTGTGAACATACCCTTATGGTATGATCACATGGCTTATTTTTCCCTTCAGGAAATATACTTTATTCTATGTTTTTGATGAGCTAGTAATATGCTCAGAATATGTCAAATATATGTCAAAGAACTCAGTGTATATATATATCCTTAAAGCGTACCCGTCAGATCCAACAACATTTTTTTTTTAATATATCACTTAGTACCTAATCCTGATCATGAACATCAAATTTTTATGTGTCTAGCACATTTATTTTTTTATTAGGCTTTTCATTTAGCTCACTAGTCAGAATTCCTCTCAAAGGGAGGGGGCATGGCCCCACTGTGCAGGTCTTCACCCCCTCCCTCAGTATGCTGTCTGCTCACATCTCCCCTAGCATTAACAAAACTACAACTACCAGCTTGTCCTTACTGACATTAGCGGGACACAAGCTGACAGTGAGAGGATTTTTCCTCCAGCTGTGAGCCCTTCACTCACAGCTGTCAATCAAGGAAGTGTGTCCATGACATAGGTGATGATGCATGGACACAGCAGGACTAGTATGTGTCCAAGCAGGCAAGGGGGGCAGTTGTTTGACTGACTTTTTCAGTATCACTATTGGTTTTGCATGCTTTACAACATATCAAAAGTTTTTGGATCTGACAGTGCCCATTTAAGTTACCATATCTATATTTAACCCCTACAGGACCCATGACGTAACGTACATTTACGTCATGGGCAGTTTTAGTCCCCGCCGGGCGGGGATCGGAGCGGGATGCCTGCTGAAATCATTCAGCAGGCATCCCGTGCAAATGCCCAGGGGGGTCATCAGACCCCCCCATGTCGGCGATCGCGGCAAATCGCAAGTGAATTCACACTTGCGATTTGCGCGATTCCGGGTCATTAGTGGCCTATAGTGACCCGGTGACCCGGAATGTAAGGGGGATCACTGGTGTCTAAGACACCCACGATCCCCCTGAAGCGATAGGAGTGAGGTGGCATGGGTGCCACCCCTCCTATCCCTGCTATTGGTGGTCTAGAGGCGACCACCAATAGCAGATCGGGGGCGGGGGGGTTTACTTTTGTTTTCCCCGTCCTGCCCACCCACAATAGGCGGGGCAGGACGGGGAAACGACGGGGACCGGCGCCGAAGATCCACTTACCGATCCGGGCGGGCGTCGGAGGCTGCAGGCGACGGAGATCGGCGGGCGGCGATGACGTGCGGCTGGATCCGACGGAAGCCGGTGAGTTGCCTAGCAACATCTGGAGGGTACAGTTTGAGACCATTATACAGTGGTCTCTAACTGTAGCCCTCCAGATGTTGCAAAACTACAACTCCCAGCATGCCCAGACAGCTGTTTGGGCATGCAGGAATATGTAGTTTTGCAACAGCTGGAGGGCTACAGTTTGAGACCACTATATAGTGGTCCCTAAACTGTAGCCCTCCAGATCTTGCAAAACTACAACTCCTAGCATGCTCAAACAACTGTTTGCTGTCAGGGCATGCTGGGAATTGTAGTTTTGCAACAGCTGGAGGACCACAGTTTGGAGATCACTTTGCAGTGTTCTCTAAAACTGTAGCCCTCCAGATGCAAAACAGCAAATCCCAGCATGCCCAAACAGCAATCAGCTGTCTCGGCATGCTGGGAGTTGTAGTTGGGTACCTCCAGCTATTGCATAACTACATCTCCCAGCATGCCCTTCGGCGATCAGTACATGCTGGGAGTTGTAGTTTTGAAACAGCTGGGGGATTGCCCCCCCATGTGAACGTACAGGGTACATTCACACGGGTAGGCTTACAGTAAGTTTCCTGCTTCAAGTTTGGGCTGCGGCAAATTTTTCGCCACAGCTCAAACTTCTAGCGAGAAACTCAACGTAACACGTCAGTACGAATGTCCCCTAAAAACACTACACTACACTAACACATAATAAAGGGTAAAACACTACATATACACCCCCTTACACTGTCCCCCCAATAAAAATGAAAAACATATTGTATGGCAGTGTTTCCAAAACGGAGCCTCCAGCTGTTGCAAAACAACAACTCCCAGCATTTCCGGACAGCCACTGACTGTCCAGGCATGCTGGGAATTTAGCAACAGCTGGAGGCACCCTGTTTGGGAATCACTGGCATAGAATACCCCTATGTCCACCCCTGTGCAATCCCTAATTTAGTCCTCAAATGCGCATGGCGCTCTCTCACTTCGGAGCCCTGTCGTATTTCAAGGAAACAGTTTAGTGCCACATATGGGGTATTTCCGTACTCGGGAGAAATTGCACTACAAATTTTGGGGGGCTTTTTCTCCTTTTACCCCTTATGAAAAGGAAAAGTTGGGGCTACACCAGCTTGTTAGTGTAAAAAAATAAAAAAAATTATACTAACATGCCGGTGTTGCCCTTTACTTTTTATTTTCACAAGCATTAAAAGGAAAAAAAGACCCCCAAAATTTGTAACGCAATTTCTCCTGAGTACGGAAATACCCCATATGTAGGCGTAAAATGCTCTGTGAGCGCACAACAAGGCAAAGGAGTGAGAGTGCACCATGTACATTTGAGGTCTAAATTGGTGATTTGCACAGGGGTGGCTGATTTTACAGCGGTTCTGACATAAACCCCCCCAAAAAAATACCCACATGTGACCCCATTTTGGAAACTACACCCCTCACGGAATGTAATAAGGGGTACAGTGAGCATTTACACCCCACAAGTGTCTGACAGATTTTTGGAACAGTGGTCCGTGAAAATGAAAAATTAAATTTTTCATTTGCACAGCCCACTGTTCCAAAGATCTGTCAAACGCCAGTGGGGTGTAAATACTCACTGCACCCCTTATTAAATTCTGTGAGGGGTGTAGTTTCCAAAATAGGGTCACATGTGGGGGGTTCCACTGTTCTGGCACCACGGGGGGCTTTGTAAACGCACATGGCCCCCGACTTCCATTCCAAACTATTTTTTTCCCAAAAGCTCAATGGCGCTCCTTCTCTTCTGAGCATTGTAGTGCGCCAGCAGAGCACTTGACGTCCACACATGGGGTATTTCCATACTCAGAAGAGATGGGGTTACAAATTTTGGGGGGTCTTTTCTGCTATTAACCCTTGCAAAAATGTGAAATTTGGGGGGAAACACACATTTTAGTGAAATTTTTTTTTTTTGTACATATGCAAAAGTCGTGAAACCCCTGTGGGGTATTAAGGCTCGCTTTATTCCTTGTTACGTTCCTCAAGGGGTATAGTTTCCAAAATGGTATGCCATGTGTTTTTTTTTTTTTGCTGTTCTGGCACCATAGGGGCTTCCTAAATGCGACATGCCCCCGAGCAAAATTTGCTCTCAAAAAGCCAAATATGACTCCTTCTCTTCTGAGCATTGTAGTTCACCCGTAGTGCACTTCAGGTCAACTTATGGGGTACCTCCATACTCAGAAGAGATGGGGTTACAAATTTTGGGGGGTCTTTTCTGCTATTAACCCTTGCAAAAATGTGAAATTTGGGGGAAACACACATTTTAGTGAAAAATTATTTTTTTTTTTTTACATATGCAAAAGTCGTGAAGCACATGTGGGGTATTAAGGCTCACTTAATTCCTTGTTACGTTCCTCAAGGGGTCTAGTTTCCAAAATGGTATGGCATGTGTTTTTTTTTTGCTGTTCTGGCACCATAGGGGCTTCCTAAATGCAACATGCCCCCCAGAAACCATTTCAGAAAAACGTACTCTCAAAATCCCCTTGTCGCTCCTTCGCTTCTGAGCCCTCTACTGCGCCCGCCGAACACTTTACATAGACATATGAGGTATGTGCTTACTCGAGAGAAATTGGGCTACAAATACAAGTATACATTTTCTCCTTTTACCCTTGTAAAAATGCAAAAATTGGGTCTACAAGAACATGCGAGTGTAAAAAATGAAGATTGTGAATTTTCTCCTTCACTTTGCTGCTATTCCTGTGAAACACCTAAAGGGTTAAAACGCTGACTGAATGTCATTTTGAATACTTTGGGGGGGTGCAGTTTTTATAATGGGGTCATTTGTGGGGTATTTCTAATATGAAGACCCTTCAAATCCACTTGAAACCTGAACTGGTCCCTGAAAAATCTGAGTTTGAAAATTTTGTGAAAAATTGGAAAATTGCTGCTGAACTTTGAAGCCCTCTGGTGTCTTCCAAAAGTAAAAACTCGTCAATTTTATGATGCAAACATAAAGTAGACATATTATATATGTGAATCAAAATTTTTTTTTTTTGGAATATCCATTTTCCTTACAAGCAGAGAGCTTCAAAGTTAGAAAAATGCAAATTTTTCAAATTTTTCATCAGATTTTGGGATTTTTCACCAAGAAAGGATGCAAGTTACCATAAAATTTTACCGCTATGTTAAAGTAGAATATGTCACGAAAAAAAAATCTCGGAATCAGAATGATAACTAAAAGCATTCCAGAGTTATTAATGTTTAAAGTGACAGTGGTCAGATGTGCAAAAAACACTCTGGTCCTGAGGTGTAAAATGGCCTGGTCCTTAAGGGGTTAAAACATGTACACAGGTGTTACTGAAGAAACTAAATCGACAGCTGGTGTTTATAAGGTCATTGAGCACTGGATGTTAATTATGGTTGTCTCATGGTCATGGAATCTTCATTGTAAATGAGTAATGGATGTGGTAACAAGGTTCTTCCTGTAATAGTTGGTATAGTTTCTTACAAATTCTATAACTCCAATGGGTATGTTCGATGGGTAACTAACAGCTTGTTTAAAAACACTGCACTACACGAATTTTTATGCGTTTTACCACTAAAATAAAGGTGTTTGTTTTTCTTTTTTTTTGTAAAAACGCCATCAAAAAAGCCAAATCTGCCGCATCTCATTTTTTCAATGAAAAGACGCTGTGGCCAGATGTCAGCTGCGTCAATATGAAAACTCTAAATTCCTTTTCCACTTGGCGTTTTTCAGTTTGGCGTTTTTTTTTTATCCTTCTGGCATTTTTTCAGTACCTGCAAAAAATTTTAAACAATAAAGATCGCAAAAAATGTAAAACAATAAAAAGAAAAAAGTTTTTAAAAAAAAGGAAAAAACGCACACTTTATTGAACACAATTAAAATACATTACTAATAAAAAGTTTCCCAAAATTAATTATAAAAAATATATTATGTTTACAATTAAATTGCCCTTTTATAAATTTTCTATATTGTCGGCTCCATTTTTAAGTCCCTGCCCACTAACATAAATTGGTCCCTGTTTAAGAATTGATAAAAATTTTGTTCTAAAAAATACTATTTTTGTTAAATACAAATTTTTCCATCTCTACTGCATCCTTTTTTTATTTTTTTTTATTTTTTTTTGGCACCCAACAAAATTCTTTAAAAAAAAAAAAGCCAAAGGGGCAAAAAATGCAATTTTCACACAAAGGCAAAAACAATGGCTTTTTTTCTGGCGTTTCTGCTGGCGTTTTTTCACACAAAAGAATGCAAGACAAAAAACAAGTGGACATTTAGCCTTAGGCTATGTTCACATCATGAAAAATGTATGAAATGTCCTCTCTTAAATTTGCACGTCCATAAACAGCAAATCCTTTTCCATGTGTGTGCATGGTGCAGCAGTATCCCATCAAAAACAGCTGCAAAGGAATTTCAGTTGTGTGAACATGGCCTTAAAATGCACACGAAGGTATCAGAAGAAGCAATGGCTTTTTCCAAGTGTTCCAAATACTATCCCTTTTTGGGAGTTGCGACAGGATTGCTGTCAAAAATTGTAAAGAAGTGCTTTTGTGTAAAAAGTAAAAAAAATTATCCCTTTTTTGGTAATCATCAGTTGTGTATGTGTAGGCCTGGCTGGTAGTAGCAGCAGCAATGGTGATGGTAGTTAATGGTACTTGTAGTAAGCGGACAATAGGTCATGGTGGACTGGCTGTAGGCTGTAGTTCTAGTAGCCAACAGACAGGACAGCAGGTAGTGGTGGACTGGTGGAACTTGTAGTAGCCAGCGGACAGCAGGCAGTGGTGAACTGGATAATCTCTCACGCTACACTGGAGGGTGGACAAGACAGAACAACCATGGTAAACTGGTCAATAATCTTATCTGGTTAGCCAGAAATTCATGTGGTCTTGGCTCATAGCATCTGTCAGTTAAAGGGCACAGCTAAGGAATGCATCAACCTGGTTGTTCAGGTGGTGATGAAATTCCCTTTGGTGACTATTCATGTCAAAGTGAATTATCGGATGTAAATAATTAGTCATGGAGTACTCCAACGTGCAGATGCCACTGCCTCTGCTGCTGCCTTTTGCAGGGGTAGTGCTAGCTGAGGGAGTGGAATGTTGACTCATCGGGCAGCGAAGTGTGGACCCCTGTCCGACAGATGTTTGGTGCTTGAATACCATGGCAAGCTGGCTGCGTAGCTTTTTCCTATAAAAATCCAATTTAGCCTCCTGAAAAAAAATCCGCCATTATGGCTTTATATCAAAGATCTAAGAGTTTGCCTATCAAACACTCATCTCTTTTCTTTATGTGAGCAATAGTCTATCACTGCACAAGCAAGAAAGCATACAACTGGGTATCCTCGCCAGCTTGTTCCGTCTTAGTCCCATACTGCCAAGGTTGTTCATCATGTTCCTCTTTGTTATCATCATCACCCCCTTCTGTAGGTTTCTCATCCCCTGTCCCTTGAAAAGATTTAATCTCCAAAACATCCTCCTCAGGTCCCTCCTTCTCATCCTTCTCATCCAACTCCTCCTTAAGGAGAACATCCATACCGCCGTCAGCCAGATGTGAACCCTTTTCCATCCTTCCTTCCTCAATTATTACTGTGAACTGCCTCAGCTGAAAGTCACACAGGCTCCAAGAATTGTCTGTCTGCGGCATTATGGAGTCTGTCACCGCTTTGCGCTGCTGGTACAGGCAGTTCAACTTGTATAATGCTGAGATGTGGGGGCAAGTCAGATTGAGATCCAGAATATAGACCCTCCCGACATTTGGCTCGAGGCTCCTCCACACAGGACTGTACGAACTGTCACCATAGTCATCTTGTCCTCTATAAAAGAAATGAGAAAGAAGTGTCGAAATGCACCCACATACATGTAACACACCCACATCGGAGTATCAACATAACCTGACTGGCCCCTAATGACCCAGATACAGAGAAGGATTGCTGTGTCTTTTCCCTGATGAAAATGTGTGTTACAATTCTGTGGTGGAGTTAAACATTCCCCTTACATTCTACAGATCAGATCTACAGTGATTGTGTATCTATCTTTCTTATTTTGCTTGTATATGCTGATATTAGTCCACTGTATGCAAATTTTCCCCTTGCTTGAAGATACCGGCAAGTTTTCATGTCTATGGATCTGTTGCTAAGGACGCTCAGTATACTGAGCATGCGCTGAGTAGCGCAGATGAAGAGTGAATGAGGTGCCTAGGATACGTTGAGGCGTCATTACCCTTTCACCTGGAAGTTCCTGTATAACACGTCGGGTCTTGGCGCTACATTTCAGTGGTGGCGTCCTGTTTGGAAAATGGCAAAAGTGGAAATGTCATTGAAAAAGGGGGTTCTCCCCGAAACGCGTCTGGCTATTAGTTATCACCCAGCAACCCACTTTGCCGTTTCCAAAAGGATTGAGTCTCCATTCTCAAGCGCTGGAGTCCCCTGCTCAGCAGACCACCATTCACTGGGTAACTGCCACAGCACGAGGAACCGACCGCAGCGAGTGATCTGCATATCTTCGCTCCCGCGATCCCACATCCCCGCTGCTGTCAACTCATCCATCCAGGGCCAGATGCAGCTCCGAGCCACATACCACTACAGACCTACGTGCCAGGATAGCCACAACAAAGACGGAAAAAACACAGAAGAAGACTGCAGGTATTTCTACCAGGCCGGTTGCCCTGTGAGCACCAGCACCCCTGCCAATCTGCACAACGCTATATTTCATCATATTCATTCCTTACGCATTAAACTGCTACAAACCACAATTGTATTTACAGCGCTGCTACTATTTTTTACTCTATTCTTATTATACATCATTTTACAAGTGTTTCTAACTTTTTCCTTGTCAAAGACTGGTACCATCATTTTAAAACCATGTTTTAGGTTGCATCATGCTATATTGCTTTTAACATATACATATATATATATATATATATATATATATATATATATATATATATATATATATATATATAATTCTCTCAGTAGAAAAGGCCTTGCTCAGAGACTGGATTTTATTACCTACTATATTGGCAATGTATTTGAATAAAGCCCAATATATTTAGATACCAGCAACATTTCCCATCTCATTTTTTTCCCCACACACACACTAGCACAAAATACTAACTGAGGTCTGAATTTCTCAATTTTATTACTAGATAGATAGATACCAATCAAGGCAAAAATCCAGAAGCACACCTGAGGTCATTCGGTGAAACACAGCAGTGCTTTATTGACCCATGTTCACAAACACTACGTTTTGACGGTATCACACCGTCTTTATCAAGCTTGATAAAGACGAAGTGATACCGTCGAAACGTTGTGTTTGTAAACATGGGTCAAAACACTGCTGTGTTTCATCAAATGACCTCAGGTGTGCTTCTGGATTTTTGCCTTGCTTGGAATCTGTGTACACAGTCTGCGACTGGGACTGTGTTTTTCGATTTGCACCCTGCTGGCCTTCACACATGGGTTGGGCTGCCTACCCTTTGGTTTTAGATAGATATTAAATAGATAGATGAGTGTTTTCCCACCAGGGTGCTTCCAGCTGTTGCAATACTACAACTCCCAGCATGCCCACACAGCTAAAGGCATGCTGGAAGTTGTAGCTTTGCAAGAGCTGGGGGCACCCTGGTTGGGAAACACTGAGATAGTGCCCTTTTATCTCCCACTGACCCCCAAACTATACATGCCCCCTTCACTCCCCCCCCCCCTTATTCCCCAGAAAGTAACTTACTCTTATGGGTGGCACCAGCAGTGAGCAGGGGAAGGCTTCATATTCACAGCACCGGAATCTGAATCTGCGGTGGAGCAGGAAAAAAAGCATCTGCCTGCTCCACTAATAGGGCTGCATGAAAATGAGTATGGGGTGCGGAGGAGTGTGTCTCTCTGCTCTCTCCCCGAGGGTAAGCACGGCTGCAGCCCCTGCACTGGCTTTAAAGGACCAGCAGGCTGAATGATCATTTAAAAAAAACTGGAAAAAAAGGAAAATGGTGCTGGCAGTGGCGCCCCCCCCCCCATCTCATACTCCAGTGCCCTGTCTATTCTGTTCTGCGGCTGCTGCAAGGGGGGTACACCCAAGGCCAGGTACACCTGATGGCGGTCCTGCAAGTTTGTGTGTGGATCCAGGTTTGTCATGTGAATAAGTGATAGATAAGTTGTAACCATAGGACAACCGCTTTTGGAAGTTTGTAAATTGTTTTGCTGGTAGGTTGATTGCTTTTGTGTTTTTTGTTTTTTTTCTTTTATATATTTGAGTGCTATTTAAAAAATATGTTATAATTTTAGAAAATCCAACAAGCGCAGCACTCAAATTAAATAAAGTGCATTTATTTGTTCATGTCTCAATACAGCAACGTTTCTGCCCCTATGGAGCCATTTTCAAGCCAGGCTAATTTGAGTGCTGCGCTTGTTGACTTTTCTATATTACGAGGAACCCTGATCAGGTTGGAGCGCTGGCACCACTAAACGGACTGAGCTGAGTAGTGCTGCAGATTTTTTTCTATTGTTATAATTTTAAAAATATATTGTAGCTGTCTATAGTCTAGACTTAGGTAAGAATGACAAAAATACTGTTATTATAGAGATATATTCCTATTATAAATACCTCTACCTTCGCTTCTCTTAGCTGATACCGTACATCATTTTCTGATATTGATTCCAGTATAATTTATTTATTGGGGATCTAGTCTTTGTACAATGTATTAATATCTAAGTTTAAATGTATAGCATGTAATAAACCAGACACAGATGTGAGGATGGGCTTGGCTACACACTACAGTTCACAGTCTAAATTTGGAAATAATGTGGTGCAAATTGCATATAATGTAATGCTGTCCAAAAATGCTGTAGGAACAACGCATACACACATAGGGGAGATTTATCACAGCTTGGGCAGATGAACAGTTGAGCATTTGCCCATAGCAACCAGATTCCTGCTTTGATTTTTCAGAGGCCTTTTAAAAAATTTAAGAACAAACCAGATTGCTATGGGCAACAACTTTACTGTTCCCCTGCACAAGCTTTGATAAATCTCCGCCATAATGACGTAGTCTAAGAAAGTGAAAGGATAATGTTTTGCATAAGTCGAAAATATATTCATTACTCTGCTGCCATCTAGTGTGCAGATAGTGTATTACAGCACATTCATTATCAGACAGATTTTTAAAGCATGGCTATTAAACATCACAAAGAAGAACATCAGAATTGAGAAGCATATACAATTTATTAAATAGCAAAACTTTTTTTCTAGTGATAAAATTGCAAGTTATTCTGATTCACTGCCCAAATCAAATGTACATAGCGTGGCATATCTTTGCCGCTTCTCTCTGTTCACATTAAGATAATGTTACATATGCTCTCATCTCTCCCATCTCATAACTCCCATCTCTTAAAAGAGGTTGTTCAGCGAACAACCTGTGTATGGTGTTAAAAAACTATAATAAAGCAACATACTAATATATAATATATACCGTATTTATCGGGGTATACCACGCACCGACCTATAACACGCATTTTAAAAAGGATATTTGGGGGGGAAAAGCCGCTGCCCCTTCTCTCCCCCTGGCTATCGGCGCCGCTGTCCCTTCTCTCCCCCTGGCTATCAGCGCCGCTGCCCCATTGCCTCCCCCATCCCCGGTTTTATAATTACCTGTTGCGGAGTTGGGTCCGCGCTGCTTCTGGCTCCGGTGTGGTGTCCCCTACGTCGTTGCTATGCGCTGCGAGGCGCAATGACGAGTGACGTCTTCAGGGGGTGATAAGGCGCAGCGGCGCCGATAGCCAGGGGGAGAGAAGCAGCGGCAGCAGGGCTCTAGACCACAGCAAAGGCAGGGGGAGAGAAGCGGGCAGCGACGGCCTCTCTCCCCCTGCCTTTCCTGGGGGCTTCTGTGGGGTCAGAAAAACCGGGGATGGGGGAGGCAATGGGGCAGGGGGGCCGGCAGTCTCTGGACCCCAGGACAGGCAGGGGCAGAGAATCGGGCAGTGACGGCAGGTCTCCGGACCTGCAAAAGCCACTGCAGTTCATTGATTTAAAGCGCCCACTTTAAATCATTGAACTGCAGCGGTTTATCGGCGTATAACACGCAGATAGACTTTAGACTAAAAATTTTAGCCTAAAAATGTGTGTTATACCCCGATAAATACGCTAATTAGCCATAGAGTACAGATCTCTCCATATCAGCTCTGCTGTCTCTTTTGTACCTGTGACATTACCATTCATACATAGACCTTAACCCCTTAAGGACTTAGCCCTTTTTCACCTTAAGGACTTGGACGTTTTTTGCAATTCTGACCACTGTCACTTTAAACATTAATAACTCTGGAATACTTTTAGTTATCATTCTGATTCTGAGATTGTTTTTTCGTCACATATTCTACTTTAACATAGTGGTAAAATTTTGTGGTAACTTGCATCCTTTCTTGGTGAAAAATCCCAAAATTTGATGAAAAATGTTAACATTTTGAATTTTTCTAACTTTGAAGCTCTCTGCTTGTAAGGAAAATGGATATTCCAAAAAAAAAAAAAAATTTTTATCACATTTTCAATATGTCTACTTTATGTTTGCATCATAAAATTGATGTGTTTTTACTTTTGGAAGACACCAGAAGGCTTCAAAGTTCAGCAGCAATTTTCCAATTTTTCACAAAATTTTGAAACTCACTGTTTTTCAGGGACCAGTTCAGGTTTGAAGTGGATTTGAAGGGTCTTCATATTAGAAATACCCCACAAATTACCCCATTATAAAAACTACACCCCCCAAAGTATTCAAAATGACATTCAGCATTTTAACCCTTTAGGTGTTTCACAGGAATAGCAGCAAAGTGAAGGAGAAAATTCACAATCTTAATTTTTTACACTCGCATGTTCTTGTAGACCCAATTTTTTAATTTTTACAAGGGGTAAAAGGAAAAGATATGTACTTATATTTGTAGCCCAATTTCTCTTGAGTAAGGACATACCTCATATGTCTATGTAAAGTGTTCGGCGGGCGCAGTTGAGGGCTCAGAAGCGAAGGAGCGACAAGGAGATTTTGGAGAGTACGTTTTTCTGAAATGGTTTTTGGGGGGCATGTTGCATTTAGAAAGCCCCCATGGTGCCAGAACAGCAAAAAAAAAAAAAACACATGGCATACCATTTTGGAAACTAGACCCCTTGAGGAACGTAACAAGGAATAAAGTGAGCCTTAATACCCCACAGGTGTTTCACGACTTTTGCATACGTAAAAAAAAATTAATTAAAAAATGTCACAAAAATTTGTTTCCCCCCAAATTTCACATTTTTGCAAGGGTTAAAAGCGGAAATTCCCCCAAAAAATTTGTAACCCCATCTATTCTGAGTATGGCGGTACCCCATAAGTTGGCCTGAAGTGCACTACGGGCGAACTACAATGCTCAGAAGAGAAGGAGTCATATTTGGCATTTTGAGACCAAATTTTGCTCGGGGGGCATGTCGCATTTAGGAAGCCCCTATGGTGCCAGGACAGCAAACAAAAAACACATGGCATACCATTTTGGAAACTAGACCCCTCGGTGAACGTAACAAGGGGTTAAGTGAACCTTAATACCCTACAGGTGTTTCACGACTTTTGCATATGTAAAAAAAAAAAAATTTTTTTTACCTAAAATGCTTGTTTTCCTAAAATGTAAAATTTTTAAAAAGGGTAAAAGCAGAAAATACCCCCCAAAATTGGTAACACAATTTCTCCAGAGTACGGCGATACCCCATATGTGACCTAAACCTTGAAATACGACAGGGCTCCAAAGTGAGAGCGCCATGCCCATTTGAGGCCTAAATTAGGGATTGCATAGGGTTGGACATAGAGGTATTCTACGCCAGTGATTCCCAAACAGGGTGCCTCCAGCTGTTGTAAAACTCCCAGCATGCTTGGACAGTCAACCGCTGTCCGGCAATACTGGGAGTAGTTGTTTTGCAACAGCTGGAGGCTCCGTTTTGGAAACAATGGCGTACCAGACGTTTTTCATTTTTATTGGGGAGGGGGGCTGTGTAGGGGTATGTGTATATGTAGTGTTTTTTACTTTTTATTTTATTTTATTTTGTGTTAGTGTAGTGTAGTGTTTTAGGGTACAGTCACACGGGCGGGGGTTCACAGTAGTTTCTCGCTGGCAGTTTGAGCTGCGGCAGAAAATTTGCCGTAGCTCAAACTTGCAGCCGGATACTTACTGTAAACCTCCGCCCATGTGAGTGTACCCTGTACATTCACTTTGGGGGGGGGGGGGGGGGGACATCCAGCTGTTGCAAAACTACAACTCCCAGCATGCGCTGACAGGCTGTACATGCTGAGAGTTTTAGTTTTGCAACAGCTGTAGGCACACTGGTTATGTATCACTGAGTTTGTGACCTTACTCAGTGTTTCACAACCAGTGTGCCTCCAGCTGTGGCAAAACTACAACTCCCAGCATATACGGTGCATGCTGGGAGTTGTAGTTTGCAACAGCTGGAGGCACACCGGTCGTGAAACACTGAGTTAAGTAAAAAAAAACTCTGAGTTTCACAACCAGTGTGCCTTCAGCTGTTGCAAAACTACAACTCTCAGCAGTTACCGACAGCCAATGGGCATGCTGGGAGTTGTAGTTATGCAACCAGCAGATGCACCACTACAACTCCAAGCATACACTTTAGCTGTTTGTGCAAGCTGGGAGTTGTAGTTATACAACAGCTGAAGGTACGCTTTTCCATAGAAAAAATGTGCCTCCAGCTGTTGCAAAACTATAAGTCTCAGCATGCCCATAAGGGAATGCTGGGAGTTGTGGTGGTCTGCCTCCTGCTGTTGCATAACTACAGCTCCCAGCATGCCCTTTTTGCATGCTGGGAGCTGTTGCTAAGCAACAGCAGGAGGCTGTCAGAGACGGCCCCGATCAGCCAGTAATTCCGGGTCACCGGGTCACTGGAGACCCGATTGACGCGGAATTGCCGCAGATCGCTGGACTGAATTGTCCAGCGATCTGCGGCCATCGCCGACATGGGGGGGCATAATGACCCCCTGGGCGATATGCTGGGATGCCTGCTGAACGATTTCAGCAGGCATCCGGCTCCTGTCCCAAACCGGCTAGCGGTGGGGACCGGAATTCCCACGGGCGTATGGATACGCCCTGCATCCTTAAGGACTCGGAATGCAGGGCGTATCCATACGCCCTGCGTCCTGAAGAGGTTAAAGGGGTACTCCGGTGGAAAACTTTTTTTTAACCATGTCTGGTGTCAGAAAGTTAAACAGATTTGTAAATTACTTCTTTTAAAAAATCTTAATCCTTTCAGTACTTTTTAGCAGATGTTTGCTACAGAGGAAAATCTTAATTTTTTTAATTAATTTTTTTGTGTTGTCCACAGTGCTCTCTTCTGACATCAGATGCCTTTATCAGGAACTGTCCAGAGCAGGAGAAAATCCCCATAGTCAACCTATGCTACTCTGGACAGTTCCTGATACGGACAGAGGTGTCAGCAGAGAGCACTGTGGACAACACAAAAAAGAAATTCAAAAAGTAAAGAATTTCCTCAGCAGCATACAGCCACTAAAAAGTACTAAAATTATTGAGATTTTTTGATAGAAGTATTTTACAAATCTTTTTAACTTTCTGGCACCAGTTCATTAAAAAAGAAAGAATTTTTTTTTCCACCAGAGTACCCCTTTAACCCCTTAAGGACTCAGCCCATTTTGGCCTTAAGGACTCAGACAATTTAATTTTTACGTTTTCATTTTTTCCTCCTCGCCTTCTAAAAATCATAACTCTTTTATATTTTCATCCACAAACTAGTATGAGGGCTTGTTTTTTGCGCGACCAGTTGTCCTTTGTAATGACATAACTCAGTATATCATAAAATGTATGGCGCAACCAAAAAACACTATTTTTGTGGGGAAATTAAAACGAAAAACGCAATTTTGCTAATTTTGGAAGGTTTCGTTTTCACGCTGTAAAATTTATGGTAAAAATGACATGTGTTCTTTATTCTGAGGGTCAATATGATTAAAATGATACCCATTATTACATACTTTTATATTATTGTTGCACTTAAAAAAAATCACAAACTTTTTAACCAAATTAGTACGTTTATAATCCCTTTATTTTGATGACCTATAACTTTTTTATTTTTCCGTATAAGCGGCGGTATGGGGGCTCATTTTTTGCGCCATGATCTGTACTTTTTTTTGATACCACATTTGCATATAAAAAACTTTTAATACATTTTTTATAATTTTTTTTTTAATAAAATGTATTAAAAAAGAATCAATTTTTGACTTTTATTTTTTTTTCGTTCACGCCGTTAACCGTACGGGATCATTAACATTTTATTTTAATAGTTTGGACATTTACGCACGCGGCGATACCAAATATGTCTATTAAAAAAAATTACGCTTTTTGGGGGTAAAATAGGAAAAACGGACGTTTTACTTTTTTATTGGGGGAGGGGATTTTTCACTTTTTTTTTACTTTTACTTTTACATTTTTTTACATTTTTTTTTACACTTGAATAGTCCCCATAGGGGACTATTCATAGCAATACCATGATTGCTAATACTGATCTGTTCTATGTATAGGACATAGAACAGATCAGTGTTTTCTGTCATCTTCTGCTCTGGTCTGCTCGATCACAGACCAGAGCAGGAGACGCCGGGAGCCGCACGGAGGAAGGAGAGGGGACCTCTGTGCGGCGTTATGAATGATCGGATCCCCGCAGCAGCGCTGCGGGCGATCCGATCATTCATTCAAATCGCGCACTGCCGCAGATGCCGGGATCTGTATTGATCCCGGCACCTGAGGGGTTAATGGCGGACGCCCGCGAGATCGCGGGCGTCGGCCATTGCCGGCGGGTCCCTGGCTGCGATCAGCAGCCGGGATCAGCCGCGCATGACACGGGCATCGCTCCGATGCCCGCGGTTATGCTTAGGACGTAAATGTACGTCCTGGTGCGTTAAGTACCACCGCACCAGGACGTACATTTACGTCCTGCGTCCTTAAGGGGTTAAACTGTCTTTTCCTGGCCCTTTTTTCTGACACACAGGTGTCTCCTGCTCCCTGGGCAAGTTGCTAACCACACTAGGACCACTCTTTTATTGCAACCTGGTACCCTCCGGCTTCCACATTCTAGAATTAGATAAAAGGTTAAAGTGTACCCGTCAGATCCCACAAAAAAAATAAAAAAATAATGAAAATAATATCTTACTCAGTACCTAATACTAACCACCTCTATTACCTATATTTATTATAAACAAACTTCTTTTCATTAGCTCACAGTGTTAGAAATCCTCTCAGAAGAAGGGGCGCGTCCCTCCCTTGTGGTGGTAGGAGGTGGTCTGCTCATGCAGCCTTGTCTGTGAGTCATCTCTTGTCCATGACTCATGTACAAGTCTGATGCTGCGGCAGGTCTGGTTAGTGTCCCAGTAGGTATGGGGACCCCCTAGTGGTGAGATTTTCAGGAGCTCTTTTCTTTATTACATCTTAAAACATTTTTCAACCATGTTACGAAAGGTGTTTAATTTTCATCAGTAACAACATATAAAAAGTTTTCGGATCTGACAGTGCCCATTTAAACCCTAGACTTGTACTCTACTTCACTGCACAATGGGTCCACACCTGTTGCCATATTATGCTTTGTCATCAACTACTCCAAGTACTGCCATTTATTGGGTATGGTGTGTCGGGTGTGTTTTCTTGGAGACACAGAAGGGAAGGGTTAATCCTACATACTGTAACTGTTGAAAAATCATAGGGGGACATTCAATAAAGTCAGTGTTGGTGCACTGATATTATACACAGGTTTTGATGATGTAGTTGGAGTGTACATACACCAAATTTATTAAATGATGCAGGGCATGTGATACGTATGGGGCTAGTACACATTTAAAAAAAAAAAATCACTTCAGAACAAAACTTGGTATGATTCATTATGTGAGACTTCTCTGGGACATTTTTTCCATTCGTACAACTCTTCGAAAATGCTGTCTACCACCAGTTTTGTAAGCCAGGTCTGGGCTGATGTATTTTTGTGGTGTAATTAAGGGCTATGCGACAAATATGTGACTTTATGAGAAAAGTCACACTTCATAAATTTCTTACCACTGCAAGTGAAAAAGCAGAAGTGTGTACCCAAGTCATACATACTTTTTGTGCAAGTACGACAAATCTGCGACAAGTGTAGACCACGGTGTGCATGCTTCGCGATGGGGATGCTCCTTTCTCTGGGTATCCTCCTCTGGGTGGTGTAAGGCAGCTATGGCCTCCGGATCCTTCCCAGTATGAAGATGATGAAAATGAGCAGGTGTGGAGCTGCCAGATCCGGAACCATAGCATCCTGATCAGCTTGAGGCACTGCTCCCTCTACATCTATATGGATGTGACCCATGCTCCGCACGCCACCCAACAAATCCTCCCCCCCGTACTTCTCTACAGCCCTGCCATCCCTGTAAACCACCTCTGTCCCCATGTATGCCCCACCCCTACCCATGTATAACCCTTTGTCACCCTTGTACAACCCTCTGTCACCCGTATACAACTCTCTACACACCTCTGTCACCCTTCTACACGCATGTCCCTTCAATACACCCTTCTACACCCCTTTGTCACCCATATACACCCCTCTGTCACCCTGTACATCCCTCTGTCACCCATGCACATTCCCCTGTCACCCCTGTACACCTCTCTGTCATCCCTTTACACCCCTCTATCACCCATGTACACCCCTCTATGCCCCTCTATCACCCATGTACACCCCACTACACCACTCTGTCACCCCTGTAGGCCCCACTGCAACCCCTCTGCACCCCTCTGGAACCCCTGTATATCTCCCGCTCTGTAACCCATTTGTCTTCCCTGTACAAACCCTTCTGTCACTCCACTACACCCCTGTCAACCATGTACACCTTAAAAACAAAAGGAAAAATAGCCAGCACAAAAACCTAATACACAGGTGCCTGCTGCTGTGGCAAATACAATATGCACAAAAAAGAAAGTTGCAACAGCACTCAAGGTCAACAAATGGAGGCTCTCAGCAAACTTTTTGATCAAAATGTGTCCCCCCATCCACCACGCGGAGGTGGCCTCATATCGGATGGGACCCTAACATGATAACTCACCTCTGCTGTGCATATAGCCTCTGACTGTGTGACATGTTGGATCAGCCATTGACTAAACCACCTCCAGTGGGGGGACACATTTTGATCAAAAAGTGTGCTTAGAGCCTCCATTTTTTTACCTAGAGTGCTGTTGCAACTTTCTTTTTTTTAACCATGTACACCCCTCAACACCCTTCCCCCCCTGTTAGCCCTGTACTCCTCTACACCTGTAAAGGGGGCAGACCGGGATCTAACTACCTACCTACAGGAGGATCCTACTTACAGAGGGAAAGCTACTTACGGGGGGGTCCTACCTACAAGGGCCAAGCTACCTACTTACTGGGGCAAAGCTACCTACAGGGGAGTCCTACATACAGTGGGCAAGCTACTCCTCCCCACCTGACTTACCCATCCCCACCAACCCACTTACCTACCCACTTTATTGTGCGTGATGCTAAAAAGCTGAATTATTACTGTTTGGGATCCTATAGGTGAGGAAAAGTGCAGTCTAATATGTTTGTGTTGCAGGTTATGCAGTGAAGAGTTG
The DNA here is from genome assembly GCF_029499605.1 of Hyla sarda. NCBI lineage: Eukaryota > Metazoa > Chordata > Amphibia > Anura > Hylidae > Hyla > Hyla sarda. Next base: position 266,070,253 of record NC_079190.1, on the reverse strand, counting down.
CAGAAGAAACCGTCATGATAGCCCAGGTCATATAGAAAAGAAAAGCAGCACTATTGTGTATTATGCGTTGCTTATTTGTAGCTATTTTTTTGTCTTTCAAAAATTTGGCAAAAATTATTTGGCTGGGGTGCTTCAAAAAAATTATTTTCCAGAGGGGTGCCCTGAGCCAAAAAAGGTTTGAAACACTTGCTTACAAGATCAGGTAAGTAAAGTAACATTATAAAAAAGAGTGGGCCAAAATTTCTTCAGAATGATATGGGAGACTAAAAAGTCATACAAAAAACCTTGAGGCTATATTCACACCATGGAATATCCACACAGAAAATCTTCGTTCAGACATTCCTCAGACTACGGCGCCTGCACAATATGTTGGCACTAGGACCGCACAGGAATACGCAGTCTTATAGATGGCTATGCATTTATGTTCATTATTTCTGCGGACACGGAATTTCCATGTCGGAAACATCTGGCACGGAAATTCTGTGGTGTGCACAGAGCAGCAGAATCCTGTTCAGTTCAACAGGATTCCAAGAAGAATTTTGCATGGAAATTCTGATGTGTAAACATAGCCTTACTTAAGTCTATTGTAGCTAAAGGTGGATTTACAAGCTATTTATTAAAGGGGTACTCCACCCCTAGACATCTTATCCCGTATACAAAGGATAGGGGATAAGATGTCAGATCGCCGGGGTCCCGCTGCTGGGGACCCCCGGGATCGCCGCTGCAGCACCCCGCTATCATTACTGCACAGAGCGAGATCGCTCTGCACGTAATGACGGGCAATACAGGGGCCGGAGCATCGTTACCTCACGGCTCCGCCCCTCGTGACGTCACGGCCCGCCCCCGTCAATACAAGTCTATGGGAGGGGGCGTGACGGTCGTCGCGCCCCCTGCCATAGATTTGCATTAAGGGGACGGGACGTGATGTCATGAGGGGCGGAGCCATGACGTCACGCTGCTCCGGCCCCTGTATCGCCCGTCATTACGCACAGAGCGAACTCGCTCTGCGCAGTAATGATGGCGGGGTGCCGCAGCAGCGATCCCCGGGGTCCCCAGCAGCGGGACTGCGGCGATCTAACATCTTATCCCCTATCCTTTGGAAAGGGGATAAGATGCCAGGGGCGGAGTACCCCTTTAACTGCTGCCATGGCATAATATACCTTTGGCTCTTAATGGAAAAAACCATCTTGTCACCATTTGACGGGCACGTAATGACGGGCAATACAGGGGCCGGAGCATCGTTACGTCACGGCTCCGCCCCTCGTGACGTCACTGCCCGCCCCCGTCAATACAAGTCTATGGGACTTGCATTAAGGGGACGGGCTGTGATGTCATGAGGGGCGGAGCCATAATGTCACGCTGCTCCGGCCCAACGTCACGCTGCTCCGGCCCCTGTATCGCCCGTCATTACGCACAGAGCAAACTCGCTCTGTGCAGTAATGATAGCGGGGTGCCGCAGCGGCGATCCCGGGGGTCCCCAGCAGCGGGACCGCGGCGATCTAACATCTTATCCCCTATCCTTTGGATAGGGAATAAGATGCCAGGGGCGGAGTACCCCTTTAATGGGATGTACTTAGTTTATCACACATGGCTTTTCCATGTTGCCTCATTTTTGTTGAATAAATACTGACATGGCTGTCTAGAATGAGATCTGTTGTGTGTGTTGTTGTAAGGTTGTATTAACCTAATTTTATGATATTTTGGGACCAGATTTATTTATTTGTTATTATGTCCTGATGCATAAAACCAAAGAAGTCAAAAAGAGTGAACTTACTTTTTTCTTATGACTTGTCTCCAGCTGAAGAGATTAGCATCTGGGGAAAAAAGGAACAGACCTATGGCGTTTTTTTAATTTTTAATTTATTTATTGTTTGCTAGGTCCCAGACGCTTCTTTGAAGTTTCACCCAGGAATATTCCACACTTGTCCACTAGATGGAACCAACACATCTCTCTAAAATAAAAAATTAAAAAATTGCAATGAACTTTCATTCAAAGTGATGGATTCTTATGGACTGTAGCTGTCGCACTACAACAAACCGCCTGTGGGGGAATAAACAAATGTGCAAATGATCTTACCTGCTGCACAAATGCACCAAATAACTGTGGCAAACAGTCAATGTGACACTTAATGCAATATTCTCTTAAATAGACAAACTGGCCATTACTTAGAATAGGCTAGCCATGTTTCTGTAAAGTGCCCATAATTTTTAAACTTTAGCTTATAGACAACAAAAAGTGTTGCAACTTTTGCACATGCCCAGAAAATGTTATGGCTTACACTAGTTATGGTTCATAATATGTGGTTTATAAGCATGGGGGTAGAAATTGGTGGAGAAAGGAAGGACTTCCCCCCCACACACACACACACTATGCTAAAGGGGCTGTAAAGTTACTGTAGTTCATAATATAGTGTCTGTACCTGTGTGTGACTGTTTTCTCACAATTCTTATGTGATTTTTGCTCCAGTATGTTTCTTTAGTTGCTGCTCCGGAGCCTGGTCATAAATGCAAGCTTTGTTACCCCTGTGGTTACACCACTGCTCACATTCTGCCCAAATACAGTTACATGCCTCACTGTGCACAATGGGAACATTATTACAGGGTGGGGCACAGTGGGTATTATTACAGCATGAGGAATAATTACAGCATGGGGCACGGCCGGGCATTGTGACAGCATGGGGGAAAGAGGAGGCATTACTGCAACATACTGGCACAATGAGAATAGGGAACAGTGAGGCATTATTGTAGTACTAGCACCTTCTTTTTACGATAGCAGTCTGCTCCACGGAAACGTATCACACAAAGCATTAGACATGAGTATAAAATGTGTCATAATGTCAGAGGTCAGTACAGCGATACCAGCAGCAACAGGGGAGCACCAAGAGGTAAGTTAGGGTTTATCTTATAAAGGGGTACTCCGCCCCTAGACATCTTATCCCCTATCCAAAGGATAGGGGATAAGATGTCAGATCGCCGGGGTCCCGCTGCTGGGGACCCCGGGGATCGCTGCTGCAGCACCCCGCTATCATTACTGCGCAGAGCGAGATCGCTCTGCACGTAATGATGGGCAATACAGGGGCCGGAGCATCGTTACGTCACGGCTCCGCCCCTCGTGACGTCACGGCCCGCCCCCGTCAATACAAGTCTATGGGAGGGGGCGTGACGGTCATCGCGCCCCCTGCCATAGACTTGCATTAAGGGGACGGGCCGTGATGTCATGAGGGGCGGAGCCATGACGTCACGCTGCTCCGGCCCCTGTATCGCCCGTCATTACGCACAGAGCGAACTCGCTCTGCGCAGTAATGATGGCGGGGTGCCGCAGCAGCAATCCCCGGGGTCCCCAGCAGCGGGACCGCGGCGATCTAACATCTTATCCCCTATCCTTTGGAAAGGGGATAAGATGCCAGGGGCGGAGTACCCCTTTAACTGCTGCCATGGCATAATATACCTTTGGCTCTTAATGGAAAAAAACATCTTGTCACCATTTGACTTTCATTACGCGATACAACAGATAGAGTCTTCTTAAAACCAGTGTATTGTTTGGGGCACGGTGGAGCACTTTATGCAGTGGGCATAACGTTATTATGTGTGTAAAAAATGTTTTTTTCGCACAACTTTTATGCAAGGTGTACATTTTTTTGTGTGCAAACCTACACCACCTAATAGGATACATACAAATGTTTTAGATGTCAGAGCATAAAGTCTAAACCTAGCTCTGCAATTCACTGGTTTCTAAAATTGTGCTAAATTTATCAACTCCCGTGCACCTTTTTGGTAAATTTTGAGCAGCTGCATAAAAAATACACCAAGCAAACTTTGGTAAAATCTTTACTATCTTACACCAACATTCATAAATATCCCCCAATGGGCCTGCTGGCAAAACATTTGGCTATATGTTGCATTCCTTTTAAACAGGTTGTCATATATCGATGTGAAGCAAGAAACAAGATGAGAACTTATCCTTGCTTATATTGGTTTGTGGAGATGATAATTGTGATAGATTAGATTAGGAGGCATGCAGATGACGTTACAACAAACTAAATTCATCATAAAACAAGCAGGTCCCATGTCTACAGAGTTACAACACACTCCCCAGGGCTCTACAGTGGGAAACAAACTTGTTTATAGGCAGTAATCCCAGTTTGTGGGAAATCGTAGTACGTAATACACTCTTACTTAACCTTTTAGTTCTCAGGAATAATGTTTAATAAAGTGAACAAGTTGAACATGTAGTTATAGAACATTTTCTCAGTCCAGAATAATAAATAAAACATTGTGTAGAAGTCAAAAAGTGTAAAAATATATGACATCAGAGAAACCATATGTATTTTAACACTTAAAGGGAAAAATTACAAAACAAGTTAAAGGACATGTACAAAACAAAAAAAATTGTCTTTAGCAAAATTATCTAACAAATTTTATTCTACAACACCAGTGCAGTCCTCTGTTCCACTATTTAGAGTACAAATAAGCACTATTTAGTTTGATCCTGCAATGTGTTACAGAGCGGAGTTAGCCTAAGGTTGATTTGGATACACAAACCATAACTGATGGCATAACCCTAAGAAATAATCCACGGTTTAAACTGCTGAATGGTATTGCTGCCATGATAGGTTGTGAATCAGTTATGGATGTTCCAGCAGTAAAGGGTTTCAGCTTAATCGGTTCTGACTGGATTACACAAACTGTACCTCCTCTCACAAAGGCTGGTGACAAGACCAGTTCAGAGATGTTTGTAGGTGTAATGGAGCATAAGCAGGAGCTGAGTCATATCATTGAGAGAAAGATTTTCACACGTTTTAATCAAGCGTCAGACCCCCACCGATCGTATGTCTATGACATGTCATAAAAGTAAATTATTATTTGATGTGTAACATGAAATTATATTTTACAAATTGTACAATGCAAAGATATATTAAACTATACCATAGTAGGCTAGTAAGACCTAGTGGGCATAGATCAGGTTGGTCTACATTCTTTTGCACTTGACGGTTTGAGGCAATCAAAAAGCATCATAAGTCCCATCTAAATGAAGAACATTTTATTGAATTTTCATTATCCATGTAATGTGGTGTTCTACAACTTCTAACATGAAGAGGAAGAATGCTAATTGTCTTAAAATTACAAGAACCACAAATTTATAAAAATGTTGCCTTTTAGGCCTTCAGGATATAGCGACTTTCTAGTTTTTCCACCTTTTTATATTTCTGTTGATGTATGAGAGCTTGAGATATATTTAGAAAAGTAAAGTTTTGAGGTATACAGTGGGGCAAAAAGTATTTCGTCAGCCACCAAAGTTCTCCCACTTAAAAAGATGAGAGACCTGTAATTTTATCCATAGGTATACCTCAACTATGAGACATAAAGAGAAAAAAATCCATAAAATCACATTGTCTAATTTTTGAAAATAAGTATTTAGTCAATAACAAATGTTCCTCTCAATACTTTGTTATATACCCTTTGTTGGCAATGACAGAGGTCACACGTTTTCTGTAAGTCTTCACAAGGTTTTCACACACTGTTGCTGGTATTTTGGCCCATTCCTCCATGCAGATCTCCTCTAGAGCAGTAATGTTTTTGGGCTGTCACTGGGCAACACAGACTTTCAACTCCCTCCAAAGGTTTTCTATGGGGTTGAGATCTGGAGACTGGCTAGGCCACTCCAGGACCTTGAAATGCTTCTTACAAAGCCACTCTTTCGTTGACTGTGCGGTGTGTTTGGGATCATTGTCATGCTGAAAGACCCAGCCATGTTTCATCTTCAATGCCCTTGCTGATGGAAGGAGGTTTTCACTCAAAATCTCATGAAACATGGCCCCATTCATTCTTTCCTTTACACAGATCAGCCGTCCTGGTCCTTTAGCAGAAAAACAGCCCCAAAGCATGATGTTTCCACCCCCATGCTTTGGATACAACATTCTTTCTCCTGCAAACACGACGAGTTGAGTTTTTACCAAAAAGTTTTACTTAGGTTTCATCTGACCATAAGACATTCTCCCAATCCTCTTCTGGATCATTCAAATGCTCTCTAGCAAACTTCAGACTGGCCCAGACATGTACTGGCTTAAGCAGGAAGACACGTCTGACACTGCATGATTTGAGTCCCTGGCGGCATAGTGTGTTACTGATGGTAGCCTTTTTTACTTTGGTCCCAGCTCTCTGCAGGTCATTCACTAGGTCCTCCTGTGTGGTTCTCTGATTTTTGCTCCCTGTTCTTGTGATCATTTTGGCACATGGGGTGAGATCTTGTGTGGAGCCCCAGATTGAGGGAGATTGTCAGTGGTCTTGTATGTCTTCCATTTTCTAATGATTGCTCCCACAGTCGATTTCTTCACACCAAGCTGCTTTCCTAATGCTGATTCCCCAGCCTGGTGCAGGTCTACAATGTTGTTTCTGGTGTCCTTTGACAGTTCTTTGGTCTTGGACATAGTGGAGTTTGGCGTGTGACTGTTTGAGGTTGTGGACAGGTGTCTTTTATACTGATAACAAGTTCAAACAGGTGTCATTAATACAGATGACAAGTGGAGGACAGAGGAGACACTTAAAGAAGAAGTTACAGGTCTGTGAAAGCGAGAAATCTTGCTTGTTTGTAGGTGACCAAATACTTATTTTCCACAATAATTTGCAAATAAATTCTTTAAAAATCAGACAATGTGATTTTATGGATTTTTTTTTCTCATTATGTCTCTCATAGTTGAGGTATACCTATGATGAAAATTACAGGCCTCTCATCTTTTTAAGTGGGAGAACTTGCACAATTGGTGGCTGACTAAATACTTTTTTTGCCACACTGTATATCAATAATTAATAAACTTACTTTTCTGAGTGAAAGGCAGAAATGTTATCGCTTCTCGGCCTTTTGGCTAAGATCAAGTGTAGTATCTGTTCTTATCAGTTTTTCATGCCGGTGTACTGTGACGCCGGTATGGGGCTGGTGGGGATGGGTGCTGCATGGAGGATGCAGGTGTACCAGGGCTTTCCGGGGCTGGTTCTGAGGAATCAGCTTGACGGCTGCCCCGATGTGACCTGTTCCCTCCGGGTCTCGCCATGAGGCTGAGAGGGTCTAGAGCCGAGGTACTTTTGTGCCTCGGGGAGTGGTGACCCCGAGGTGCGGAAACTCACTGGGAGTATTGGCTCACTGAGTTGAAGCACGGGCACCATAATCTCTTCACCTTGTGGCACTCACCTCTTGATTCCCGGCCTTCTGGCTAGGATCAGAGAAATTTTTATAGATCCGGCCGGATGTCCGGGCAGTATATCTGCACACATTCACTTATTTATTTCTTTTTGTCTCACTGTGTCACTTTTTGCGTGTTGTGTGTTCACAGGATTTCTCAGGATGCGGTAGCCCTTCTGGGTGTCCCTCCTGGCGGTCTAGGGGAGGTGTGTGTGGCCATTAGGTTCCGCACCTCCCTGCAAACACCCCGGGTACTCCTGCTTTGGCAGGGTACCTACCGTTATCGGTAGGACTAGGCAAGGGGGATGCCGGGAGCATTTGTGGTCCCCTAGTAGCTTCGGCGAAAAGGGACATCGAACCTGGAACCTCGCAGGTACCTTTTGGTCCGGAGGCGAAGGGTAAGGTTTGTTGGGGGGCCTCTCTCCTATCGGAGAAGGGCTTGCAATAGACCGCATCCTTTGTGCACGTTTTTTTAGTGTAACACGTTTGCACTTTTTCTTGCCCTTTGGGTGAATCGAGAGCACGTTCCTCGGCTTTAGATATAAAAAAAAAAAGGCAGAAATGTTATGATGTTTTTGTCCTGATAATATGGTATAAATGCCATTTTAACTTTATTTTAGTGGTCACTACAATTACACTGCTATATTAATGTATAATTGTTTTGCTTAGTCACTTTATTTTTCCATTGACATGGATTTGTTTTTGTTCACACTGACATTGTCAAAATCTAAATACTGTATTATTATTATACACTTTGCAATGTTTGACTTGGCAAACTGTTAAAATACATTTGGTCTGTACAGAAATGTAATACACTTTCCAATTTAAAAACATCTTAAAGTTCAGCATAATACCTCCTGGAAGTAACATTAAATAAACCTTCCCAATGACCACATCTGTGCTCTCCTCCAGCCTATTATATTTTGAGTTTTCCTAATGAATCCTTTAAAGGGGTACTCCGGTGGAAACCTTTTTTTTTTTTTTTTTTTTTTTTTTTTAATCAACTGGTACAAGAAAGTTAAACAGATTTGTAAATTACTTCTATTAAAAAATCTTAAGCCTTCCACTACTTATTAGCTGCTGAATACTACTGAGATAATTATTTTCTTTTTGGAACACAGTGCTCTCTGCTGACATCTCTATCCATTTTAGGAACTGTCTAGAGCAGCATATGTTTGCTATGGGGATTTTCTCCTACAGAGAAGTGGACAGAGATGTCAGCAGAGAGCACTGTGCTCGTGATTCAGAGATCTCTGTGTTCCAAAAAGAAAAGAAATTCCTTTGTAACATTCAGCAGCTAATAAGTACTGGAAGGATTAAGATTTTTTTAAAAGAAGTAATTTACAAATCTGTTTAACTTTCTGGCACCAGTTGATTTTAAAAAAAAAGTTTTCCACCAGAGTACCCCTTTAACCCCTTAAGGACTCAAAACAATCTTTGTTTTTGCACTTTCATTTTTCCTCTTCATCTTACGTGTTAAATTTTGCATCTACAACCCAAATAAGGGCTTTTTTTTTTTGCGTCACCAATTCTACTTTGTAATGTCATTACTTATTTTATAACATAATCTGCGGCAAAACAAAAAAATAATTATTTGTGGTGTGAAATGAAAAAAAAATTTGCCATTTTGCTAATTTTTAGAGCTTCTGTTTCTACACAGTGCACTTTTCAGTAAAAATGAAACCTTATCTTTATTCTGTAGGTCCATACGGTTACAGTGATACCCAATTTATGTAGGTTTTATTTATTATACTACTTTAAAAACATTATAACTACATGCACCTAAAGTATGTTTAAAATTTTCATCTTCGGACCCCTATAACTTTTTTATTTTTCCACGTATGGGGCTATATGAGGCTTATTTTTTGCGCCGTGGTCTGTAGTTTTTATCGGTACCATTGTTGTTTTGATGGGGCTTTTTGATCGCTTTTTGTTAATATTTTTATGGTCCATGAAGTGACCAAAAATTCACAATTTTGGACTTTAGTATATTTTTATGTGTACGCCATCGACTGTGCGGTTTAGCTAACCTTATATTTTAATAGTTCTGACATTTACGCACACAGCGGTACCACATATGATTTTTTTTATTACATTATTTATAAAATAGAAAAAGGGGGGTAATTTAAACTTATTAGGTGGGGCTTATTCACATTTATTATCTTATTTTTTTACCACTTTTTACTTTTTTTTAGCCCTCTTAGGAGGCTATACCATGCAATCTTTTGATTACGTACACTGTTCAATAGCATAGCATTGATCAGTGTTATCGACGTTCTACTGCTCCAGCCTGTTGTGCAGGCATGGAGCAGTAGTTTGTCGGTCAGACGACGAGGAGACAGGTGAGGACCCTCCCGTCGTCCAGTAAGCTGATTGGGACATCGTGATTCTGTCATGATAGTCCCGATCAGCTCAGCTGAGCTGCCAAGATAGTTTTACCTTCAATTTAGACACAGCAATCAACTTTGATCGGGGTGTTTAAAAATGTTATGCAGGGCATCGACCAGATCGACGGTACCTGGCATTAGTCATGGGTCCTGGCTGCCCGTAGCAACCGAGACCTACAGTGTTTAACCTGTTCTCCACTTGTGAGAATGGTTTGAACCATGTTAGCGGGATCAGGGCATACAGGTACGCCCTGAGTCTTTAAGGACTCAGTAACGGGGGCATACCCCTACGCCCTGCGTTTTTTAGTTTGTGAAGTAGTTGCAGAGTTATTTCTGTTTAATTCTCTATTGCTATTGTGCTCCTGTGCACAATGGAGGCGGGAAGACAGTGTGTGGTGGCCCAGTACGGGATGGTGTTGCCCCGTGCCTTTCCTGCCCTGTCCGGCAGTGTCCCTCCATGTCCCCAGGGCCCCTGTAGTTGTTTCCCCATTAGTACATATGTTTTGTATTATAAGATGTGTTATAACTTTAACCCCTTAAGGACGCAGGGTTTTTCAGTTTTTGCACTTTCGTTTTTTCTTACTGTCACGATTCAGCTGGCTGGATGTGGATCCTCTGTGTCAGCGAGGGATTGGCGTGGACCGTGTCGGTGGACCGGTTCTAAGATGCTACTGGTATTCACCAGAGCCCGCCGCAAAGCGGGATGGTCTTGCTGCGGCGGTAGCAACCAGGTCGTATCCACCGGCAACGGCTCAACCTCGCTGACTGCAGAGAAGGCGTGGGACAGAAGGACTAGGCAGAGGCAAGGTCAGACGTAGCAGAAGGTCGGGGCAGGCGGCAAGGTTCGTAGTCAATGTGGATAGCAGAAGATCTGGAACACAGGCTTTGGACAACACTAAACGCTTTCACTGGCACAAGGCAACAAGATCTGGCAAGGGAGTGCAGGGGGAGTGAGGTAATATAGCCAGGGAGCAGGTGGAAGCTAATTAGGCTGATTGGGCCAGGCACCAATCACTGGTGCACTGGCCCTTTAAATGTTAGAGAGCTGGCGCGCGCGCGCCCTAAGGAGCGGAGCCGCGCGCGCCAGGACGTGACAGCCGGGGACCGGGTCGGGTAAGTGACTTGGGATGCGATTCGCGAGCGGGCGCGTCCCGCTATGCGAATCGCATCCCCGCCGACAATGTCAGTGCAGCGCTCCCGGTCAGCGGGTCTGACCGGGGCACTGCAGAGAGAGAGACTCCGCGAGCGCTCTGGGGAGGAGCAGGGACCCGGAGCGCTCGGCGTAACACTTACCTTTTAAAAATCATATCCCTTTCAATTTTCCACCTAAAAATCCATATTATGGCTTATTGTTTGCGCCACCAATTCTACTTTGCAGGGACATTAGTCATTTTCCCAAAAATTCACGGCAAAACGGAAAAAATAATAATTGTGCGACAAAATCGAAGAAAAAACGCCATTTTGTAACTTTTGGGGGCTTCCGTTTCTACGCAGTGCATATTTCGGTAAAAATTACACCTTATCTTTATTCTGTAGGTCCATATGATTAAAATGATACTCTACATATATAGGTTTCATTTTGTCGTACTTCTGGAAAAAATCATAACTACATGCAGGAAAATTTATACGTTTAAAAATGTCCTCTTCTGACCCCTATAACTTTGCTATTTTTCCACGTACAGGTATGAGGACTCATTTTTGTGCCGTGATCTGAAGTTTTTATCGGTACCATTTTTGTTTTGATCGGACTTTTTGATCACTTTTTATTCATTTTTTAATGGTATAAAAAGTGACCAAAAATACGCTTTTTTGGAGTTTGGAATTTTTTTACGTGTACGACATTGACCGTGCGGTTTAATTAACGATATATTTTTATAGTTCGGACCTTTACGCACGTGGCAATACCACATATGTTTATTTTTATTTACACTGTTTTATTTTTTTTTATGGGAAAAGGAGGGTGATCCAAACTTTTATTAGGGAAGGGGTTAAATGACCTTTATTAACACTTTTTTTCAACTTTTTTTTTGCAGTGTTATAGGTCCCATAGGGACCTATAACACTGCACACACTGATCTCTCATGCTGATCACTGTCGTGTATTAACACGCCTGTGATCAGTGTTATCGGCACTTGACTGCTCCTGCCTGGATCTCAGGCACGGAGCAGTCATTCGTTGATCGGACACCGAGGAGGCAGGTAAGGGCCCTCCCGGTGTCCTGTAAGCCGTTCGGGGTGCCGCGATTTCACCGCGGCGGTCCCGAACAGCCCGACTGAGCAGCCGGGTCACTTTCACTTCAGACGCGGCGGTCAGCTTTGATCGCCGCATCTGAAGGGTTAATACAGGGCATCACCGCGATCGGTGATGTCCTGTATTAGCCGCAGGTCCCGGCCGTTGATAGCTGCCGGGACTGACCCAATATGCCGTGGGGACACCGCGTGACCTCGCGGGAGCCGGCGGAGGACGTAAATATACGTCCTTAGTCGTTAAGGGGTTAATAAAATGTACCATGTGATTGTTACCCAGGAGGTATCAGTGACTAGCTGACCACAAGGGTGACCTATGGGCCCCCTGCTAGTCTCCCCATAACATATATATTGCTTCACTCTCATGTTGCTTAGGTCCAGTGCAGTAAAGCTGTCTCAGTGTGTGTGTCCAGAGCACTGGAGGCCTCAAGCCCAGTCTGCAGCCACAGTCAAGTGCAAGTAAGCTAAAACCTGCAATAATTGTCAGTCACCAGTCTAGTTTTCTGTCTAGTCAATGTGGCCTGCACAAAAATACCCAGTCCTACTACAAGGCCCAGCGAGCCTGCAAGGTCTCTGAGTCAGTGGTCACCTCCTTGGACCATTGCTGAACTGTATAGACTTTACCAACTGTCTACCCTCGGTAAAGCTACCGTTGTCCTTAACTTGGCGTCGCAGACTTTATTGCCCCCATGCCTAGCCCAGGATCCAGCAGCTCCAACCCGTCATTCCCCAGCTGTGATGCCTCTTCAGCACAGCGAGGAGGAACCAAAGAGCCGCCCTGGGTTGCACAGGGGAAGACTTTGCCGACTGGACCAAAACAGGAAGTTCCCTGGGCTCAGCCATATCGGAGATTCTGGCGTCTTCTATTAAGCTCCCACTGCAGCGCAGACTCTGCAAACACCAACGATTATCAGTATCAAGTATCTGGTGCCAATAGCTTTTAGCATTAACCCACTAGTGTCCGCAAGTCTGGTTGCAAGACAAATTGCTACCGGGTGCCTGCAAAATAGAGGGGGAGCATCCATTATAGTACCCCCACTAGCCAAGTCAAGTCCACTGCAGCACTTCAGCAATTATCGTAAAGGGGAAAGCACCTCATTCTTCTTAAAGCGACAGCGCACTCAAAATACAACCAGATGTCGGAATCCAGCTTTCCAGATCAACTGGGCGACAGTGCCTCTCCAACTGACTAAGGCTGTGAAGGAGCTTTCACCAGGTCCGTGAACCACTCCTACCTAGAAAACTTACCCCTGCTCCTGCTCCCCACAATTTCTACCCCCTCAACCCTCTGGCTAGTAGACCCTCCAGGATGCAAAGACCCTTTTGTACCCATTGTAATAAACCAGGACACTGGAAAACGCAGTGTTTGGGATTTAAACGGATTTCCCCTGAGGTTGCGGACCGGCCCTAAGTAATCAGGTCGGTGAACCCAGGTCCGAAAAGGTTGAAGAAGACGTATATACATGGAAAACTCTTCAGGACAAAAGTTGAGTCATGGGAGATCTGTTGGACTACCTTCTGGCAAAAAGGTACCAACCCATCTATGTCGGGCCCAGTGTGACTACGAGCTGAAACGTCTGTGGCGACAGAGGAACCGACTGTTTGTGCACAAAGGACTTTTGTACCAAAATTCTTTGGATCCTGTCTCTGGTGATTGACTTCATCAGATTCTAGTTCCCAGAAGATATGCGGCGATGGTCCTCAATGCATAACCTGGTCAGTCGGGACACTTTGGAGTCCACAAGACCAAAGCTACTGTCAGGTGAAGATTCTATTGGATCGGAATGTGGAGCTACATTAAGAAATGGTGCAATGTATGTGCTGTCTGTAACGTCACTAAGAATGTGCGCAAGGACGCAAGAGCAGACCTAACCAGTTGGTCGTGCTAGACCATGTCAAGTTGTCTCCTACTCAGTCCAGGTACACCTATGGTGGATCACTACTCTAAATGGGTTGTCGTTGTCCCCAAGACAGCTCTCACAGCCAAGACAGCGGCCCAGATGTTCTACTCCAATTGGGTGCAAACCCTTGGGTGTCCGGAGTCTGTCCTAACGGACTATGGAATGGCCTTCGAGGCCCAACTCTTCCAAGAGCTGTGTCAATTCCATGCCTGTAAGAAACTTTGGACTACTGCTTACCACCCCCAGGGGAATGGGCTCTGTGAACGCGTCAATCAAGTCTTTATCCACATGTTGCGAGCAGCCTCTGTCTCCAGAGTGGCCCCGAGATTTGGAAATTTACAATAACACAGTCCATAGTTCTATGGGATACACCCCTTTCTAACTGATGATAGGGCGACATGGGCAGCTGCCAAAAGACCAAACATTTGGGCTTCAAGCTTCATTCAACAATTCTACGCAAGCTTCCCTGGGATCGGTCTCGGATCACCAGAGAAGAATGCACGAAGCAAAAGAAATAGTCAGCAAAGAGATGGGCGAGGCTCAACAAAGACAGCAACAGGACTACAACCATTATGCCTCTGGCAAACCGCTTCAATTAGGCGACAAAATGTGGCTTCAAAAGTTTCCGAGAACCCATAAATTGCATTCCATCTGAGAAACTGAACCATACTTGGTGACAGCCATACCCTATCCAGATACTGACGTGTAAGAAGTACAAAAGCTGGGGTATGAGCCACAAGTTGTTCACCGCAACCGGATCAAGTTGCGTTTGAAAGAAGACCTACCTGTACTCCCAGCACCACCTCCTCCAGCTGACAGACCTGCAAGAGAGTACATTCCAGGTGAGGGTATCCACCCATCTATGGACTTCCCTATGTTTTCTCCCAGTTAGCCTGCAGTCTACTCCAGCTCCAGTCCTTTCACTGTTGGCTCCAGTTTATACACCAGTTTTCAGAGAGCCAACTCTGTCACCAGTCTCTCCAGCACCACAGTCAGCGACTCTGAGTCCTGCCAGTCCTGACCCTGTACCAACTCTCGAATTTGCTGAGGAAGACCGAGTTACAGTTACAGCTGTACCAAGAGCTCCAGAAGACACCAGGGTTCCAGACTCTCCAGAAGTGGTGTTGCATAGGTCCCAACAGTCAACCCAATTACAACTCCCTGCGAGGTACAAAGATTAGCTAATAAAGTAAAGTTACCTACCACATATACTCCATTCATATATGGCAAAATAGATTATGCATGTAAATATATAAGTTAGGAATGTAGCCTTATTTGAAGTCCCAGTCCACTAGCTCTAAATGTGTTTATAAAGGTGTCTAAATGTTCTCTCTCTTGTCCACGTGTCCAGGATATTTTACTGGCCAGAAGGTATTCCTGATCTAAACAGAACATGTACAGGGACAGAGGTAAAAATGTCAAGCTAACGGTCATTAGCCCCAGTAGTCACTTTGGTCCTCCGCCCTCCAGGACTGGGCATCAAGGGCCACTGTACTTAAGAGGGGGAGTTTGCGGTGGCCCAGTATGGGATGGTGTTGCCCCATACCTTTCCTGCCCTGTCCAGCAGTGTCCCCAGGGCCCCCTGTAGTGGTTTCCCCATTTTTACATATGTTTTGTATTATAAGATGTCTTATACCTTTAATAAAATGTACCATGTGATTGTTACCCATGAGGTATCAGTGACCAGTTGACCACAAGGGTGACCTATGGGCCCCCTGCTAGTCTCCCCCATATAAGCTCTGGGTGGAGCTAGCTTCTCTCTCTTGTTGCTGAGTAGTGTTGCTCGCGAATATTCGCAATGCAAATTTTATTCGCGAATATCGCATATTGGCGAATTCGCGAATATTCGCGAATATAGCACTATATATTCGTAATTACGAATATTCGTTTTATTTATTTATATTTTTTTTTTCACAGTACACATCACAGTGATCACCCCTCTCTGCTTCCAGCTTGTGTGGTGTAAAGAAGGCTCTAATACTACTGTGTGAGACTGGCCTGCAAATTTTTGTATATGCTAATTTTCGCATATGTTCATTTTCGCATACGCGAATTTTCAAATATGCGAAAATAAAACGAGAATATTACGAATATGCGAATTTAGCGAATATATGACGAATATTCGTCCATATATTCGCGAATTCGATGCTGCTCAACACTATTGCTGAGGTCCAGTGCAGTCAAGTTGTCTCAGTGTGTGTCCAGAGCATTGGAGGCCTCAAGCCCAGTCTGCAGCCACAGTCAAGTGCAAGTAAGCTAAACCTGCAATAATTGTCAGTCACCAGTCAAGTCGTCTGTCTAATCAACGTGGCCTGCACTAAAATACCCAGTCCTACTACAAGTCCCAGCGAGGTCTCTGAGTCAGTGGTCACCTCCTTGGGCTCTAGCTGCACTGTATAGACTTTACCAACTGTCTACCCACAGTAAAGCTGACGTTGTCGGTGACTTGGCGTCGGAGTCTTTATTGCCCCCATGCCTAGTAGTGATGAGCGGCATTGCCCATATTTGAATTTGTGATATTTTGCGAATATATAGATGAATATTCGTCTTATATTAGCAAATTTCGCGTATTCGTTATATTCGCATATGTGAATATTCGCATATGCGAATATTCGCATAATCACGTATTTGAGGAAGAAAACAGTGTATTTGGTTGCTAGGGCTGTTGTTGATAACCTCTGACAAGTGTATTTGCATCATTCTAATTGGCCCACAAGTGAAAAGAAGGAATATGCGAATATTCAAATATGCGAATATGCGCATATGTGAATATGCGCATATGCAGAAAAAAGTGAATATTTGTAATTTTGAATATATAGCGAATATATTCACAATATTCACGAATTTGCAAATTTGTGATATTCGCAATAAAAATTCAAAATGCAAATATTCACGCCCAACACTAGTGCCTAGCCCAGGATCCAGCTGTATACCTTTGGGTGGTTATAGGCTAAACCACGCCCTGGTGTCACGATTACAATGGGTTAATACCATCTTCCCCTATGGTAACACCATCTGCCCTGCACCACACACCCCGCCACCACAAGTGTAATGTCACACGAGCTTGCCGAGCTACCCTGCAGCTTTGGCAGAGTCACAGCAATATCTTGGCTGTCCTGCGCTGCAGACTCCTCTCCCCGAGGTACCGGTCAGATAACCCTGCTGTGCCTATCATGAGTTCCTGAGCAATAAGCACCTGCTCCCTCTTCCGGGTTTAGTTTCTCTTATACAGCTCATCTGCTATCAGAGGCCACTGCTCCTGGAGTGGCATAGTGTGCCTGATTGTGCTTGTGCACTTGTAAGCGTCCTCTGCCACTTTAAGAGCAGTGACTATTGATTGAACTATGTGCAGCGCAGAGGCAGGGAAGGAAGCAGAGGCAGCCCAATCAGGCTCTGCAAAGGCCCTCAGCACTACATACAACCGCTTCACCAACCATGCTGCTGCTGCTGACAGGCGGGATCCTCCCAAACACTAGAGGCAGCTGCAGACTGTGAGGGATCACCTGCAGCATGGTGAGTGGGTGCTATGGGGGGGATAGTCCAGCATGGGCAGTGCAGTGTAACTCCATACTGGTGCACTGTGTAAAGTGCACGTGTCAGTGTCCTGCACTTTATAAATTGTGCAGCAAGTACCAGGCATAAAATAGTCAACTATCATTTATTTACTCAGCAATGTCACTCACAGATGTAGCAGAGTTGAACATGTATTGGCACTGTTTATTGTAATATGTGCTGTCTGTATAGGGCTGCAAGTTAGCCTTTGCAATATGTCATTGTTCCCCAAAGTGTGGCTCTCCAGCTGTTGCAAAACTACAACTAACTTTATGCCCTGGCAGTCTTTGGCTGACCAGGCATGATGAGAATTGTACTTTAGCAACAGCTGGAAAGCTATATGTTAGGGCAGTGTTTCTCAACCAGTGTGTCTGCTATCTGGGCATGCTGGGAGTTGTAGTTTTGCAACAGCTGGAGGCTCTCTGGATGGGAAACACTGTGGTAAACTGTGTTGCAGTTACATGGTGGTATTTTGGGGGATCAGGTGGGGCAGGTTGTTTATTTCCCCTTCCCCTGGGGTACTTTTTACATTTGCTGCTGTTTGTTCTGTAGTCTCTGGGGGATGAAGGATTGCAATGACCTTTTCTTCATACATCTTCCATGTTGCTCTTGCCTTCTAGGTCACTGCTTGATAATACATGAAACAGCTGGAAAGCTACATGTTAAGGCAGTATTTCCCAACCCATGTGCCTGCTGTCCTGGCATGCTGGGAGTTGTAGTTTTTCAACTGTTGGAAGCACACTGGTTGGGAAACACTCAGGGCCATGCTACTATCACGCAACTGCCTAAGGGGGGCTGAAAATCCAAGTCCTAGCACCCTCTTGGCTGTCCCGTGCTGCTGAGGGCTCTGAGTCCCAGTGCTCTGTCGGATCCCGGCAAAGCTGACTTGCTCCATGAAGTGAGCTCATACCATACACGTCCTGCTGTGCCCATCACCCTGTAACAACCCACCCAATAGCCTCTAGGGATCACAAATATACCCGATGACACCAGGAAGACACCTTATCATTATGGTGAGGGTGTTGGTGAAGGGCAGATGTTATTACCCTAGGGGCAAATGACATTAACCACTTGTGTTCATGATGCCAGGGCATAGTTATCCTCTACACCCCCCGAGGTATGGCCGCTGGTTCTTGGGCCAGGCGCGAGGCAAATAATCACACTGATGCAAGGTTACGGAACAACAGCAGATTAACTGAGGCAGACAGGTGTTAGTCTTTACAGCTCATTTAGGCCCAAGGAGATGACCAGTGACTTTAGGAGTCTTGAGGGCTTGCTGGGACTTGTAGTGGACTTGGACTGAATAGTGCAATCCCATGCTGACTTTAGACTTAACTATGACTGACTCCCCTGTGGTTGCTTACCAGGTTTTGACTTTCACCTGAAGGGGTTGGTGGAAGCATGGAAGCGTGACTAGGCTTTGGTCTCCCTCAGGACTCCAGACACTCTCAGGTCTTGACTGTACCTCTGCATGCATAGAACTGAACTAGCTAGCTCCTCCCTGCTATATAAGGGAGCAATATGGAGCACTCCCATAGGTCACCCACAAGTCACCTGGTCAATGACACCTTCCCTGGTTACATAAGGCTTAGTAACCACATTTAAAGAAACATTAACATCAGAAAGATAAATTAATAAATAACATAAGGCACTGTTGACCATTTATGGTCTGTAGAATGGAGGTGGACCCAGGGGGCACTGACATAGAGTCCGCCACACAGGACGGAAAAGGGTACAGGAGGGCAACTATTATACTTCGCCACCCCATCATAGTACCTTGTATGGTGGACATTGCCACCTAGAAAAGTAAAATGAGTGGCAAAGCGTACAAAGTACAGTGCTGTACAAGAGCAGGGAACGGGTATCCTCAGTGCAGCATTCACGCTGCATGTGATGACATCATCTACCATATACTGTAGAGGGTGTAAGAGGATTTCCTTACCTATCTAAGTGAGGGATTGCTTACCTACAGGGGGATTGGAAATTGAACGCAGATGTCAATGTGCCTTTACATTCATGGGCCATGAGCTTATAGGCATACAATACTTTACCTTGTCCTGGGTGCTGCCAACTTAGGCAATGCTGAGACACCTGGCCAAGAGGTAGGAGGGGCGGAGGGCAGCAAAATGCACCTATGCCTACGTAGACAAAGATCCTTGCACTGGCCCTGGAGCCCAGGCAGTTATGGCATCACACAGCAAAAGAAAATTATCCTCTTCCCTCCCTATATTTAGGTAATGCACTGCGTGGTATCTGAAAGTGACATTTTTGTGATCTCTGCTATCTGTAGCAGCTGATCACAGTAACACACTGGGGGGGAGGGGGGGAGGTTGCTTTGATGGGCCAATCATTGCTGAGTGATCAATTGCAGCATTTGTAACATTGCTCAGTTTCGCTTTTAGTAGCATCTCGCTTTCTAGGACTCTCTGAAGGGCAAATAGCGGGATGCTGCAGAAGACAGAGCCAGTTGCTGCTTGTTGCTCAGCAGTTTTAACTATAGATCAGCCAATCAGAAGTGTGCGGAGAAAAAAAAAGCTATTTTCCAGTCTGTCCCAACCTCTGCTGCCAGTCAAAAATGCTAATTACGTCATGTCTACCTCAGACAGTTGGAGAGGGTGTGTTTATCGTCAGTTTTTACTGTAGCTCAGCGATAGTCCATGTTAAATTATCCAGCCTGTGATCACCATGGTCCACTGCTCTGTATAGAAAGTATATACAGGTTAAAGCACCTCATTTGATAAAATATGTCCCATTTCCACCTTGTCATCCTCTATGTCCTCCAAGAAGAAATTGCAGATCAGTCATTGTAGTTGTCCCTGAGTTGTCTGACCTTTCTGACCCCCTATAGGCAAACCCTGAGGACCATGTACTTCAAGTCCCTGGGTTCACTGGGAACACGGGGATACAATTTGCCACGGCTGGGCTTAGGGAGCAGAACATTTTCAAGTTATTTTTTTTTTTATATATGATGCTCATGCTTCTTATTTTCATTTTACCCTCACCATTCCAGCACCATTTTACACCCACAATTCTGCGGAGTCTGTATGGAAACGCATTGCCTCCTTTAAGATGGCGCATTTTCAAATGGTCCTAGCATCGGCATGTTCTGCCGGCGCTCTGTTGTTGGTAGAATGCCACTGTCTGAACATAGCCTTAGGAATTAGATCTATAGTAGTCAATAGATTGCACCTGTGTTGAGCAGAAAAGAAAAAGCAGCTTATTTAACTATTTTAAGTAGTCAAAATAGTATAAGTGTCTCATGTTATCTGAAATGACCTGATATTGTCAAATAATGTATCATATCAAAAAGGCTTAACTTGACATTGTCTTAAAATACTATAAAATCCTACATAATAAAGGTCTGTTTCTACTGTATTTTGTGAAGTGTATATTTTTCTCACTTATGCATTGATCATAACAAGCTATATATTCTCACAAGTAGAATATATTCTTGTACTGTATACTTTTTTGTTTAGAGAATAACCACAACAGGCTGACCTGATAAAAAGTACAGCAAATGGTAAAGAGAACAGAACGTAGGAAAGAGAAAAAATTAGCTTTCATGGTGAAAGAGTTAAATAAAAGAGGAAATCTGTTTGTGTGACTCACTTACTGGAAATGTAGTAAAGGTCCAAGAGAAATAAAATATTGGCTTGTGGCTTCATACTCTTTGCCCCATTAGTCATGGCTTTCAGAAAATGATGGAGTATGTTTTTCAAGGCTGATATAATGTGGAATCCCTTACGTGATAGGGAAATGTGGAGTTACAAGCTGAGGCATATAGCATGGAATGTGTATGTTAAACTTTATTGTGTACTAAATGTTTAAAGTCTTCGTGGTAGCCCAGTACTGAAGGTGCCCTTCTGTACCCCTGCCAGTCCTATCGGGCAGACTTAGTCAATGTCCCCTGGCCCCGCACTCCTCAGAAGTCACACTACCATCTTAAGTTGTGTATGAGTTAATGTAATGTTATATAATGTATCAATATGTTATTGTGCCTTTATATATTTGTTGCTAAGAGCTATGTTACCAAGGGGAGGTATGCAAGGTGAACCAGTTGACTTATCTGGCCAATGGGATCTCTAAATTGCTACCAGACCTAGCTGGTAGGAGCTAGCCTAGTTCAGTTGTAGCTGAGGTACAGCTTGTGTGAGGACCTAAGAAGTTTGCTTGGTGTTGCTGAGGGAGGCCCAAGGCCTAGTCACGCAGCCCCGCAACTACTGCAAGTCAACCCCTGTAGGTGAAAGTCAAAACCTGGCGGTAAGCACACATTCAGGGAAGAATTCTAGTCAAGATAGTCAAGTGTCATTTACTAAAGTCACAAGCACAATTAATCCCCTGGGTGGGTCAGGAACCACAATTCAATCAGTTTACCAAAACCCAGGGCCTAAGCCCAGGGCACAAGATCCCTTTGATAATAACCCCCTTCAAACAGAATGTTGCCGCCCTCTAACTAGTATACCACGGTTCTAGGTCCTGTCAGAAAACCGTATTTGGGGAAAAATGAGACAACCGGAGTCAGCGTTTGACTCCGGTCGGCTCATTGACATGAATGGGGTTGGGGCCGGATCCAGCAACCGTACACTACAAACATAATGTGAAAGCACCCTTAGTAGGGTGACTGCAGACCCATGTAACCTCCAAATAGAGGGTTTATCCCTCAACAGACTTGTATTTCTGGAGCTGGTTACTTGCTTTTTAGCCACCTGTCACTGAATACTTAACAGACGTAAAAGAAAAAGAACAACTGCACTCACCGCTAAGTATCGGTAGTAGCGTCTAGTGTTGAGCGGCATAGGCCATATTCGAATTCGCGAATATTCGCGAATATATGGACGAATATTCGTCATATATTCGCGAATATTCGCATATTCGTTATATTCTCGTTTTATTTTCGCGTATGCGAAAATACGCGCATGCGAAAATTCGAATATGTGGAAATTCGCATATGCGAAAATTAGCATCTGCTAATTTTCGCATATGCGAATTTTCGCGCGCCAGTCTCACACTGTAGTATTACAGCCTTCTTTACACCACACAAGCTGGAAGCAGAGAGGGGTGATCACTGTGATGTGTACTGTGAAGAAAAAAAAAAAAAAAAAAAAATGAATATTCGTAATTACGAATATATAGCGCTATATTCGCGAAATTCGCGAATTCGCGAAATTCGCGAATTCGCGAATATGCGATATTCGCGAATAATATTCGAATTGCGAATATTCGCGAGCAACACTAGTAGCGTCCGGGAGTCCGGGATCACAGGCGCAGCTTGTCACAGGAAGCGCTCAGAGACAATACCAGTATTTCGCACAAGGATGTGCTTCGTCTGGTCTCGGAAAATGTGTCTCTAGGATTTTTTTGTTAAAAAAGTGTTAATAGGGCCTTCCTGGAGTCTCCATACCGAGGGACACGAGCCACCATCTTTCCTCAATCCCAGAGTATAAGCTGTGAGATAAAAAATTCCATGTGATGTATGTGAGAGATTTGGGTGCAATGCGCCACAATTAGAGATATGTCCAAATTCTGGCTAATGAGAGACATATTAATTAATGTGAAAGGTTTTATACAGTGGGAAACAAAACAACATGAAAAACTCAGACCCCACACTATTTAAAAATCTGTTATATAATATAAAACACATGTTTAGGTAATCTTAGAGGGATTGAATATAATAGGCCTTATGTGTTGTTGCTGCCTGCAGCAACCATGTTTCAAGTGATGTTTATAAATAACACTTAATGGTATCTGTAGATGTAATAAAAAGAACACTTATTCCATTCAATTTAGCATTACTTATAAAACTAGCGCAGAAACAAGACAACATACCGCATGCTGTATTTGGCTTTTCTACTTGACTTTATGGCCCACATTTATCATTGTAGGTGAAAGTGAAGCATTTTTTTTACACCTTTTTGTGTGCTGGTAATGTGTAGGATCACCAAATTTATTAAATGTTCACAGAGCATTTGATAAATTTTGTGCAGGTCACATTTTCTCAAATTTCTCTCTTCACATACACTAAAAAGCTACGCCAGGTCTGGGATGGTGTAGTTTTAGAGACTTTTCAGTGGCTTTGCACCTTTTTTGCGCCTTTTTTAAATCCCTTCTATATCATGTGTATTACCAAAATCAGTGGATTGCAACTCAAAATCAGCAGAAATGTGTAAACAAAAAGTTGCAAAAAAGCACAAATAAACCCTGCTTGCTCCTTTTTGTGCCTTTTGTAGACACAAAAAACAGTCTAAAGACAATGATAAATGTCGTCCTATGTGTTTTCACATGCTGAGAGTTGTAGTTTTGCAACAGCTGGAGGCACATGGGTTGGGAAACACTGAGTTAGGAAACAGACAGTGGTGTGGAAACACTGCAATAGTCTGTTACCCAACTTAGTGTTTCCCAATCCCAATCAGTGTGCCTCTAGCTGTTGCATAACTACAACCCCCAGCATGCACAGTCTGTCAGTGCATGCTGAGAATTGTAGTTTTGCGCCCCCCCCCCCCCCCCCCCCATGTGAATGTACAGGGTACATTCACATGGGCGGGGGTTTACAGCAATTTTTCCGCTTCAAGTTTGAGATGCGGAAAATTTTCCGTGCTACAGCAGGAAACTCACTGCTCACTGTAAACTCCCGCCCGTGTGTACCCTAAAAACACTACACTACACTAACCTAAGATAAAGAGTAAAACACTACATATACACACACCTTTACACAATAAAAATTTAAAACAAAATAACAACTTCCAGTATTGCCGGACAGCCATTGACTGTCCAGGCATGTTGGGAGTTTTGCAACAGCTGGAGGCAGCCAGTTTGGGGAAAACTGACGAACAGTATTTTTGGTGGAGGAGGCAAGGGTAACGCTTGCATCCGGGTACACCCCTATGAAAACCCCTAATTTAGGCCTCAAATGTGCCTGGCATTCTCTCACTTCAGAGCCCTGTCGTATTTCAAGGCTTGGGGCCACACATGGGGTATCTCTGTACTCTGGAGAAATTGCACTACAAATTTTGGGGGGCTTTTTCTCCTTTTACTCCTTATGAAAAGGTAAAGTTGGGGTATACACCAACATGTTAGTGTAAAATTTTTTTTATTTTTGCTGGTGTTGCCCAATACTTTTCATTTCATAAGAGGTAAAAGATAATAAAGACCCCCAAAATTTGTAACACAATTTCTCCCAAGTACGGAAATACCCCATATGTGGACATAAAATGTTCTGCGGGCGCACAACAAGGCTCAGGAGTGAGAGTGCACCATGTACATTTAAGGCCTAAACTGGTGATTTGCACAGGGGTGGCGGCTGGATATAGCGGTTCTGACATAAACACAAAAAATAAATGCCCACATGTGACCCCATTTTGGAAACTACATCCCTCACAGAGTGTAATTAGGGGTACAGTGAGCATTTACACCCCACAGGTGACTGACAGATTTTTGAAACAGTGGTCCGTGAAAATGAAAAAAAAAAATCATTTTCCCGTCCAACTTCAACGCAAAGTCGTCAAACACCTGTGGGGTGTTAAGGCTCACTGTACCCCTTGTTATGTTCCCTGAGGGGTGCAGTATCCCAAATAGTTTACCATGTGGGGTGTTTTTCGCTGTTCTGGCACCATGGGGGCTTCCTAAATGAGACATGCCCCGCAAAAACCATTTCAGCAAAATTCGCTTTCCAAAAGTACAATGTCGCTCCTTCCCTTCTGAGCCCTCTAGTGCACGCGTATATCACTTTACATACGTATATTTCCTTACTCAAGAGAAATTAGGTTTAAAATTTTGGGGGACAATTCACCTATTACCCCTTGTGAAAATGAAACATTTTGGGTAACATCAGCATTTTAGTGGAAATTTTATTTTTTTCATTTTCACGTCCATCTTCATTGAAAATTCGTCA
The DNA here is from genome assembly GCF_029499605.1 of Hyla sarda. NCBI lineage: Eukaryota > Metazoa > Chordata > Amphibia > Anura > Hylidae > Hyla > Hyla sarda. Next base: position 266,045,102 of record NC_079190.1, on the reverse strand, counting down.
AACACCTGTGGGGTGTTAAGGCTCACTGTACTACCTGTTATGTTCATTAAGGGGTGCAGTTTCCCAAATAGTATACCATGTAGGGTGTTTTTCCCTGTTCTGGAACCATAGGGGCATTCCTAAATGCGACATGCCCCCCCAAAACCATTTCAGCTAAATTCGCTCTCCAAAATCCCATTGTCGCTCCTTCTCTTCTGAGCCCTCTAGTGCGCCCGCAAAGCACTTTACATCCACATATGAGGTATTTCCTTACTCAAGAGAAATTGGGTTATATATTTGGGGGGCTTTTCTCCTTTTACCCCTTTTTAAAAAAAATATGGGTCTACAAGAACATGTTAGTGTGAAAAATGAAGAATTTGAATTTTCGGCTCCACTTTGCTGCTATTCCTGTGAAACACCTAAAGGGTTAACAAACTTTCTGAATGTCATTTTGAATACATTGAGGGGTTCAGTTTTCATAATGTGGTCCACTATGGGGTATTTCTAAAAAAAAGACCCTCAAGTTCCCTTCAAAACTGAACTGGTCCATGAAAAATTCAGATTTAGAAATTTACTTGAAAATTTGGAAAATTGCTGCCGCGCCCCCTCCCATAGACTTGTATTGAAAAAGGCGGGCCGTGACGTCACGATGGGGCGGAGCCGTGACGTAACGATGCTCCGACCCCTGTATTGCGCGTCATTATCGCTCTGTGCTGTAATGATAGAGGGGTGCCGCAGCGGTTATCCCGGGGCTCCCCAGCAGCGGCACCGCAGCGATCTGACATCTTATCCCCTATCCTTTGGATAGGGGATAAGATGTCTAGGGGCAGAGTACCCCTTTAATGTCAGAATGGGCTCGGTCCCCAAGGGGTTAAAGAAGTTTATTGTACCATTATGCCCAAGTTGCCAGCATCTAAAACAACAAACTGATGCCGACTCTCCATCCGCCTCTCCCTCAGTGCCCCGGTATTGCCACTCGAGTCTTCTGGTGCCATTTTTTTCTTCCTGGTTGCCCTTGGTCAACCTGTTACATTTAAAGGGGTATTCCAGGCCAAAACATTTTTTATATATATCAACTGGCTCCGGAAAGTTAAACGGATTTGTAAATTACTTCTATTAAAAAAATCTCAATCCTTCCAATAGTTATTAGCTTCTGAAGTTTTCTGTATAACTGCTCAATGATGATGTCACGTCCCGGGAGCTGTGCATGATGGGAGAATATCCCCATAGGAACTGCACAGCTCCCGGGACGTGAGTCATCAGAGAGCAGTTAGACAGAAAACAACAACTCAACTTCAGAAGCTAATAACTATTGGAAGGATTAAGATTTTTTAATAGAAGTCATTTACAAATCTGTTTAACTTTCCGGAGCCAATTGATATATAAAAAAAAGTTTTGGCCTGGAATACCCCTTTAACCTTTTAGACGCCGTGATCAATGCTGATCATGGCGTCTAAAGTGAAAAAGAAACTTGCCGGTAGCTCAGTGAAGTTCACAGAACCCCTGCGACGTGATCACATGGTTTTGTGAGCTAACATGGCGGAGGAGGATCCCCTTACCTGCCTCCGTCCGCCAATTCACTGACATAGCCTGGGCTTAGCCAGGCTAGATCAGTGGATAGCCGATCATATACATCAATATGAGGAATAGCATATGAAAACTTAGCTTTTATTGCCTACGATTAACTCCTTAAGGACATGCGCCGTAAATGTACGGTGCTGCAGTCAGTAACTTCGCACACAGCGCCTTACATTTACGGAACAGCTATAAAGCAAGCGCAGGAGTTACGCTCACTTCACGCACGGCAGGTCCCAGCGGCTGTCAGCAGCCATGGACCCGCTGGTAATTGCTTACATCAGCGATCGCGCTGATGTCCGCCATTAACCCCTCAGATGCAGTGATTGATACAGATCACAGTGTGGTAGCCCAGTACAGGAGTTGTTACCCCGTACCCTTGCTGCCCTGTCAGGTAGCCTCCCTTCAGTGTCCCCTGGGCCCCCCTTGCACTTGTCACCCCATGTACATATGTTTACCATGTATTATACTATGTAATGTGTAATGAAAGCATTGTCACTTGTCAACTGTTTAACATGTTAGTTGTCATGTGATTGTTACCCAGGAGGTATCAGTAACCGGGTGACTTAAGAGTGACCAATGGGACCCCCCCAGAGCCTCCCGCCTAAAAGCCTTCGGTGGTGCCTCTGCTCTCTCTCTCTCTCTCTCTCTCTCTCTCTTGCTCCCTGCTGAGGTTCAGTCAAGTTGAGCCTAAGTGTGTGTCCAGAGTCATAGAAGGGCCTCAGGTCAAGTCTGCAGCCACAAGCTACCAACCTGCAAATAAGCCACAGTCTTGCCAGTCACAAGTCAGTCAAGTCACAGTCATCTGTCTAGTCAAAGTGGCCTGCACTAAATTGTTCACATCTACTACAAGTCCCAGCAAGCCCTTAAGGTCTCTGAAGTCACTGGTCACCTCCGTGGGCCCAGCTACACTGTATAGACTGTACCATCTGTCACTCAGTAAAGCTACCGTTGTCGGTAACTTGGAGTAATTATTGTCCTCGAACCTAGCCCAGGATCCAGCAATACACCTTTGGGTGGAATTGAGGATAAACCACACCCTGGCGTCACGAAAACAAGGGGTTAATGCCATCTTCCCCTAGGGTAATTCCATCTGCCCTGCATCTCACACACCCCTACCACAACAAAATCTGTGGCAGTCTGGCTCTTGAAATGGCTGATCTGATTGCCCACAACACCGCCACAGGGATCAGTTCAGCCAAGATGGTGGAAGGAGGTCCCCTCACCTGCCTCCGCCGCTCTCCCGGGGTCTTCTGCTCTGATCTTCCTTCCAGCAGACCAGAGCAAAAGATTGCCGATAATACTGATCAGTGCTATGCCTATGCATAGCACTGAACATTATTAGCAATCTGATGATTGCTATAAATAATTCTCTATGGGGGCTAAAAAAGTGTAAAATAAATGTAAAAAAAAAATGAAAGTGTAATTTTTTTACAAAATTGTAATAAAAAAAGCGTAAAAATGATAAATATGTCTGAAATATAAAAATATAATGTTATTGATCCTGTATGGTGAACGGCCTAAATGTAACAAAAAAAAAAAAAAAAAAAAAGTCTTAAATTATTGCCTTTTGGTCACATCACATTGCAAAAAAAAATTATAAAAAGGGATCAAAAAGTCACATAAAGTAGTATTAAAAAAATTTAGTTAAAGATGGTCAAAACAGGGCAATTTTACATACTATTCTTGTGAAAAAAAAGTTTGAGATTTTTTAAAAGCAGTACAATAGTGGAAAAGTATGTAACTATGGGTATTATTTAACCTGTTGGAGACGGAAGGCGTACAGGTACGCGTCCTGGTACTTAAGGACAGAGGGCTTACCTGTATGCCCGTGAGAATTTCGGTCCCTGCCGTGTGCCGAGCGGGGACTGGACCGGGATGACTGCTGATATCTATCAGCAGGCATCCCGTGGCAATGCCTAGGGGGGTCCTGAGACCCCCCCATATCAGCGATTGCTTCAAATCGATGGTCGGATTCTGGGCCAATCGGGTCACTGTTTATTTCCCCCGCTCTGCCCACCGATCGAAGTTCGGTGTGTAGTGGTCACTAAACTGTGGTCCTCTAGATGTTGCAAAACTACAACTTTCAACATGCACTGATGGTCTGGGCATGCTGGGAGTTGTAGTTTTTCCACATCTGAAGTGGCACAGTTTGGAGACCACTATACTGTGGTCTCCAAACTGTAGCCCCCCAGATGTTGCAAAACTACAATTCCCAGCATGCCCAGACAGTCAGGGATGCTGGGCGTGTAGTTCTGCAATATCTGGCCCTTCATATGTTGCAGAACTAGAACTCCCAGCATGCCAGGACAGTCTGGGCATGCTTGGAGTTCTAGTTTTGCAACACCTGGAGGGCTAAAGTTTGGAGACCACTACTTAGCGGTCTTCAAACTGTTCTTCCCCAGTTGTTGCATAACTACAACTCCTAGCATGCCCAGACTGTCCAGGAATGCTGGGAGTTGTAGTTCTGCAACATCTGAAGGGCCAGATATTGCAGAACTACACGCCCAGCATCCCTGACTGTCTGGGCATGCTGGGAATTGTAGTTTTGCAACAGCTGTAAGCACACTGGTTGGGAAACACTGAGCTAGAGTCTGTTTCCTAACTCAGTGATTCCAACCGGTGTGCCTCCAGCTGTTGCAAAACAACAATTCCGAGAATGCACTGACAGTCCGTACATGCTGGGAGTTGTAGTTTTGCAACAGCTGGAGGCACACGGGTTGGAATCACTGAGCTAGAGTCTGTTTCCTAACTCAGTGGTTCCCCAACAGTGTGCCTACAGCTGTTACAAAACTACAACTCCCAGCATGTACAATCTCTCAGTGCATTCTGTCAGTGCATTGGGGCGCCCTCCCTCCCATGTGAATGCACAGGGTACATTCACATGGGCAGGTTTACAATGGGGTTCCTTCTACAAGTTTGAGCTGCGGCAAATTTTCCGCCGCAGCTCAAACTCCCAGCGGAAAACTCACTGTGAACCCCCGCCCGTGTGAATGTACCCTAAAACACTACACTACACTAACACAAAATAAAAAGTAAAACACTATATACACTACACAGTTAATCCCCCCAAATAAAAATGAAAAATGTCTCATCATACGGTACTGTTTCTTAAACGGAGCATCCAGCTGTTGCAAAACAACAAATCCCAGTATTGCCAGACAGCCATTGACTGTCCTGGGAGGCTGGGAGTTTTGCAACAGCAGGAGGCACCCTGTTTGGGAAACACTGCCGTAAGGTTTTGGTGGAGACAAGTCCCATCCTTGTATCCGGGTCCCGCCCCTATTGCAAATTCCTCATTTAGGCCTCAAATGCGCATGGTGCTCTCTCACTTCAGAGCCCTGTTGTATTTCAAGGCAACAGTTTAGGGCCACATATGGGGTATTTTGGTACTCAGGAGAAATTGCGATACAAATTTGGGGGGGATTTTTCAGCTTTTACCCCTTATGAAAAGAAAAGTTAGGGGCTATACCAGCAATGGGGAAACATGGGGGGGGGGGGGGGGGGTTCACTGTTCTGGCACCATGGGGGCTTTGTAAATGGACATGGCCCCCGACTTCCATTCCAACCAAATTCTCTCTGCAAAAGCTCAGTGGTGCTCCTTCTCTTCTGAGCATTGTAGTTCACCTGCAGAGCACTTTATATTCACATATTAGGTATTTCCATACTCAGAAGAAATGGGTTACAAATGTTTGGAGGCTTTTTCTCCTATTACCCCTTGTGAAATTTTTGCTTTTTTTAATTTTTACGTCCCATTTTAACGAAAGTTTGTCAATCACCTGTGGGGTGTTAAGGCTCACGTTATCCTTTGTTACATTCCTTGAGGGGTGTAGTTTCCAAAATGGTATGTCATGTGGATTTTTTCTTTACTGTTCTGGCATCATGGGTGCTTCCTAAATGCGACATGCCCCCAAAATTCGCTCTCCAAAAGCCAAATGTTGCACCTTCCCTTCTGAGCCCCCTAGTGCACCCACAGAGCACTTTACATCCACATATGAAGAATTTCCTTACTCGAAAGAAATGGGGTTACAAATTATGGGGGCATTTTCTCCTATTACTCCTTGTGAAAATGAAAAATTTGGGGTAAGAACAGCATTTTAGTGTTAAAAATCTAGTTTTTCATTTTCACGTCCCACTTTAACGAATGTTTGTCAATCACCTGTGGGGTATAACCACTCAATTTACCCCTTGCTATTTTCCTTGAGGGGTGTAGTTTCCAAAATAGTATGCCATGTGTTTTTTTTTTTTTTTTTTTACTGTTCTGACATCATGGGGGCTTCCTAAATGAGACATGCCCCCCAAAAGCCATTTCAGCAAAATTCCCTCTCCAAAATCCCATTGTCGCTCCTTCCCTTCTGAGCCCTCTAGTGCACCCACAGAGCACTTTACATCCACATATGAGGTATTTCCTTACTCAAGAGAAAATAAATTACATGTTTTGGGGGTCCCTTTTACCTTTTAACCTTTGTAAAAATGAAAACAATGGGGCTACAATAACATGTTAGTGTAAAAAAATTGAGATTTTGATTTTTCTCCTCCATTTTGCTGCTATTCCTGTGAAACACCTAAAGGGTTAACAAACTATTTTAATGTCATTTTGAATACTTTGAGGGGTGCAGTTTTCATAATGGGGTCCATCATTGGGGATTTCCAACAAAAAGACCATCAAATTTACTTCTAAACTTAACTGGTCCCAGAAAAATTCTGATTTTGAAATTCATGTGAAAAATTGGAAAATTGCTGCTATACCTTTTCCTTACAAGCAGAGTACTTCAAAGATAAAAAAAAAAAATGTAAAATTTTCTATTTTTTCATGAAATTTTGGAATTTTTCACCAAGAAATTATGTAAGTATCGTCGAAAATTTACCACTTACATAAAGTAGAATATGTAACGAAAAAACAATCAAATTTATAAGTAAAAGCATCCCAGAGTTATTAATGCATAAAGTGATAGAGGTCAGATTTGAAAAAAATGCTCCCGTCCTTAGGGTCATAATGGGCTCTGTCCCAAAGGGGTTAAATGGTATTGACCAACAAAATAAAGAAAACATGTCATTTTTACTGTATAGTGTACAGAGTGAAAATGAAAACGATAGGGGATAACATGTCTGATCGCGGGGGTCCCGCCACTGGGGACCCCCACGATCTCTCCTGCAGCAGCCCCTTATATCAGCAGCATGGAGCTTTGTTTGCTTTGTGGCTGATGACAGTGGCCGGGGCTAAAAAAAAAAAAAAAAAATGTATTTGATATGGATGACCCTTTTAATTTTGATTGATAAAGAAGCTAAGGAAAGATGGAAAAATCTCCAAAAGGCATCAAATTACAGATTAGACATTCTTATAATATGTCAACAATAGTTAGATTTTATTTCCATCATTTACACTTTCAAAATAACAGAAAACAAAAAAATAGCGTCTGCAGAATTTATAGCATGCACTGCCCCCTTTGCAAAGCTGAGACCTGTCAGTGTCATGGATTGTTCTCAATCATCAGGAAGACCAGGTGATTTCAATCTCAAAGGTTTTAAATGCCCAGACTCATCTGACCTTGCCCCAACAATCAGCACCATGGGTTCTTCTAAGCAGGGAACTGCCCAGTTTAGGAGCATAGCAAACCTCTTCTAAACTGGGCGGTTCCCGAGACACGTGTCATCAGAGAGCACTTAGACAGAAAAAAACAACTTTAACTTCAGAAGCTCATAAGTACTGAAAGGATTAAGATTTTTTAATAGAAGTAATTTACAAATCTGTTTAACTTTCTTTATCCAGTTGATATATATAAAAAAAAGTTTTTTCCTGGATAACCCCTTAACGACCAAGGACGTATATATACGTCCTTGGCCGGCTTCCGCGATATAACGCGGGTTCACGCGGTGACCCAGCCTCATATGGGGTCGGTCACGGCATGTATCTGAAGCTGAGACCCGGGGCTAATAGCGTGCAGCAGCGATCGCAGTGCCGCGCGCTATTAACCCTTTAGACGTGGCGTTCAAAGTTGAACGCCGCATCTAAAACGAAAGTGAAAGCTGCCCCGCTGCTCAGTGGGGCTGATCGGGACCACCACAGTGAAAATGCGGTATCCCGATCAGCTGGGACACGAGCGGAGGTCCTCTTACCTGCCTCCGGCGTGTCCCTTTGGCGATTGATTGCTCCAAGCCTGAGATGCAGGCTTGAGCAATCGACCGCCGATAATGCTGATCATTGCAAAGCTATGGCTTTGCAGTGAACAGTGCTGTCAATCAGTGTGTGCAGTGTTATAGGTCCCTATGGGAGCTATAACACTGCAAAAAAAAAAAAAGTGTAAAAAAAAGTTAACAAATGTGATTTAACCCTTTCCTTAATAAAAATTCAAATCACCCCCCTTTTCCTATAAAAAAAACCACCATGTAAATAAAAATAAATATAAACATATGTGGTATTGCCGCGTGCGTAAATGTCCGAACTATAAAAATATATAATTAATTAAACTGCACAGTCAATGGCGTACACACAAAAAAATTCAAAAGTCCAAAATAACGTATTTTTGGTCGCTTTTTATATCATGAAAAAATGAATAAAAATCGATCAAAAAGTCCGATCAATACAAAAATGGTACCGCTAAAAATGTCAGATCACGTCGCAAAAAATACCGCCTCATACCGCCCCATACGCAGAAAAATAAAAAATTTATAGGGGTCAGAAGATGACAATATTAAACATATAAATTTCCGTGCATGTCGTTATGATTTTTTCCAGAAGTATGGCAAAATCAAACCGATATAAGTAGGGTATCATGTTAAGACCTACAGAATAAAGATCAGGTGTCATTTTTACTGAAAAAATTACTGCATAGAAACGGAAGCACCCAATAGTTACAAAATGGTGTTTTTTCTTCAATTTCGTTGCACAATAATTTTTTTTCCATTTCGCTGTAGATTTTTTGGTAAAATGACTGATGTCACTGCAAAGTAGAATTGGTGGCGCAAAAAAAATAAGCCATCATATGGATTTTTAGGTGCAAAATTGAAAGGGTTATGATTTTTAAAAGGTGAGGAGGAAAAAAATGAAAGTGCAAAAACCGAAAAACCCTCAGTCCTTAAGGGGTTAAGCATGGGGGTAGATCAATCATGCTTTGGGGTTGTACTGAAGCCGGTAGCCCAGGGAACATCTCTCGAGTAGAAGGAAAAATGTATTCATTAAAATTTAAGCAAATTTTGGATGCTAACTTGATGCCATCTGTGAAAAAGCTGAAGTTAAAGAGAAGATGGCTTCTACAAATGGATAATGATCCTAAACATACCTCGAAGTCCATGGGGGATTACATCAATACGCGTAAACTTAAGGTTTTGCCATGGCCTCCACAATCTCCTGACCTCAACATAATTGAAAACCTATGGATAGACCTTAAAAGAGCAGTGCGTGACAGACAGCCCAGAAATCTCATAGAACTGGCAGACTTTTGTAAGGAAGAACCTCAAACAACAATTGAAAGACTCTTGGCTGATTACAAAAAGCGTTTACAAGCTGTGATACTTGCCAAAGGGGGCAGTACAAGATATTAACTCTGCAGGGTGCCCAAACTTTTGCAGGCGCCATTTTTTTGTTTTATGTTATTTTGAAAATGTAAATGATGGAAATAAAATCTAACTTTTGTTGACATATTATACGAATGTCTAATCTGTAATTTGATGTCTTTTGGAGATTTTTCCATCTTTCGTTGGCTTCTTTATGCACATTAATACAAATTTTTACCTGGGGTGCCCAAACTTTTGATCCCCACTGTATATATTAAAAATAGATAAATATGCTAATATGCTGCAGAAAAACATTATTTTCCTTATGAAACATATCAGCTTGCTATTTGCTGGTAAGTAAGATGAAGACCTTGGGACGAGGCCGAAAGAAGCAAGATAAGGAAGAGTTTGGAAGCAAGAGACAAAAACATTTGATGAAATATAGACTGTGCAGAAGGACAGATAAATCCATCATTTTCTGGTAGAATAGGGAAAAGGCAACATAAGTGAACTATGGCCAAGAAAGAAATGAATGCTTAAAATGCTAATATATACAGACACAATACTCAAATAACCAATCAAAATATAACATGATGATTTTGACGTTATAATTAACCTCCCCTTTTTTTCAAATGTAAAAACAATGTAATTCCGTATAATAAACAGAACTCTTTGGGACAGCTCCTTGGTTTCCTGCTGAGAAGGAGTTTCATACCAACTTTTTGTCTGGTGTTTATTTCTTGTGTCGACACTCAGCAGTATACAGAGGCAGTCACGCACATTTTAAGACCTAACCAGCAACCAACCTTAACAAATTCACCTTCCTACGTTCACCCATTGCTCCGGTAACAGCGTCCCATTGCTCCGTCACTGCTCGGCTCCATGCTTCTTAGGCTTGGAATTTCACACTGCGGTCAGCATATCGCCGGCCGCAGCGATGTCACGCCTCGGCCAGTGATAGGCGCATTGTCATGTAAGGAGCTCGGGCTAGGATAGGCGCACTGTCAAGTAAGAAGCTCAGGCCGGTTCCTTACATGACAGTGCACTCAGTCTATCACCAGCCGAGGCTGGATATCACTGCGGCCAGCGATACGCTAACTGCAATGTGACGTTCTGAGCCTAGGAAGCACGAGCGGAGCAGTGCCAGAGGAACTGGATGCCGATACCGGAGCATCAGGGGAACGTAGGAAGGTGAGTTAAAGTTTGTTTTTTAAGTTTTTGCAGCCCAGGCACGGGGGAACTTAAAAGATTTCTGCCCCATTTCTCCTAAAATTTTTATGAGGGGGGGGGGGGGACTGTGTAAGGGTGTGTGTATATGTAGTATTTTACTCTTTATTTTGTGTTGGTGTAGTGCTGTGTTTCATGCTTTTGAAGTACGTACACGGGCAGGTTTTTTCAAGCAGTTTGAGCCACATGTTTACAAGCAGTTTGAGCAACGCAGATTTTCCACAACTCGGAGCAGGAAATTTACTGTAAACCCACCCATGTGCTCAAGCTGTTGTTTGATTACAACTCCCAGCATGCCCTGACAACAGCTGGAGCAACAGCTGGAGACACATAACTACATGCCCTTGAAAGCATGCAAGCATGCTTGCAAGGGCATGTAGCAAGCATAGCAAGCATGCCCTTTGGCTGTCTGTGCATCCTGGGAGTTGTAACAGATCTGAATGTGGATCCTCTACCTGTGTGGCTGATGACTTGGACCGTATCAGGGAGCAGAGTCTAAGGTGCCGCTGGTCTTCACCAGAGCCCGCCACAAGGCAGGATGGGCTTGCTGCGGTGTGCGACACCCAGGTCGCTACCCCTGACACGGCTCGACCACACAGGTAACTGGGCAAGGCAAGGTACCAAAGGAGGAGGCTGTAGCGTAGTCAACATAGCAGAAGGTCAAGGCAGGCGGCAAAGGTTCATAGTCAAAAAACATAGCCGGAAGGTCAGGATATACAGGTATGGTAAAACAGGCAATAGGGAATGCTTTCTCTCAGGCAATAGGCGCTGAAGATCCGGCAGGGGGGTGTGGGAGGTGGAACAACTTATAATGTGCTGTCAGGTGCTTTTACTAATTATGGGCATACTGGCCCTTTAAATTTCAAAGCTCCGGCGCGCGCGTGCCCTAAGGAACCGGGACGCGCGTGCCGGAGCTGAGAGAGTGAGAGCGCTGCAGGAGCGGGACGAGGTGAGTGATGGGCCGGATTTGCATGCGGGTGCGTACCGCGATGCGAATCCTGGCCCCGCCAGCGGTCGGGGACACTGCGCTCATGGCCGGTGCTTGCGGCTGGAGCGCAGTGTGTAACACTTCCCCCCCCCCTTGGTCTCCCCCTCTTTTTACAGCTCAAGAACCTTTTGAGAAGATCTGATCTAGGATGTTATCCTATGGTTCCCAAGACCGTATATACATCCGAGGTACCCAAGATGGGAGTAGGAAAAACATCCTTTTTAGAGAAGCGGTTACAGATGACGGGTTTCAAGAGGGAGACGTGAAAAGAATTTGGAAATCGAGGGGAGGAAGGGAAATGATGGGAATAAACTACTGGATTTACGCGTTTCTTGACTTTGTAAGGACACAAATAGCGTGGACCCAGTTTGTAACAAGGTACTTTGAAGCGGAAAATAATTTAAAAAAAAGTTAAACCTGGAGAAGAATAGGGACCAGCGAGCCTGTCGCGGGTTGAGACGATGAGCAGACTGAAGATAGAGTAAATTCTTGTGATCCGTGTAGATGGTTATTGGATTAACCGAGCACTCTAAGAGATGTTGCCATTCTTCCAAGGCCAACTTAATAGCCAGAAGCTCATGATCTCCTATAGAATAATTTCTCTCTCCGCTGGAGAGAAAGTCTTAGAGAAGAATCCGCAAGTCACAGTCCTGCCCTTGTAAGAGCCTTGTGTCAAGACTGCTCCTGCACCAACTGAAGATGCATCCACCTCCAAAGTAAACGGCTTGTCCGGATCCAGTCTTGACTATACCAGAGCAGAAGCGAAGGCAGACTTTAAGTGCTTGAAGGCTTCCTCGGCCTCTGGAGTCCAGATCTTCGGATTGGCAGTTTTCTTGGTCAGAGACACGATGGGGGCAACCAAGATGGAATAGTGGGGAATAAATTGCCGGTAATAATTGGCAAAGCCAAGGAAGTGCTGAATCACTTTCAGACCACGAGGTTGAGGCAACTCCAGTACAGCGGATAATTTGTTAGGATCCATTTGAAGTCCTTGACTGGTAACAATATACCCCAGAAACGGTAGACTGGTCTTTTCAAAAGTACACTTTTCAAGTTTTGCATAGAGTTGGTTTTCTCGGAGACGCTGTAAAACTTGACGTAGATGGAGACGATGAGTCTGGAGATTGGGCGAATAGATGAGAATGTCATCCAAATAGACAACGACACAGGAGTATAGAAGTTCCCGAAAAATGTCATTGACAAACTCCTGGAAGACTGCTGGAGCATTACATAGTCCGAATGGAATTACAAGGTACTTAAAATGTCTGTCTCGAGTATTAAACGCAGTTTTCTACTCGTCCCCTTCTCTTATACGAATCAAATTATAGGCACCACGAAGATCCAGTTTGGAGAAAATCCTGGCACCACGCAGCTGATCAAACAACTCAGAGATTAAAGGAAGGGGATAACGATTCTTTACTGCAATTTTATTCAGTCCTCGGTAGTCGATGCAAGGACGCAACAACCCATCTTTTTTTTTTCCACGAAGAAGAACGCAGCTCCAGCAGGAGAAGAGGATTTCCTGATGAATCCCTTCTGAAGATTCTCCTGGATGTAAGTTGAAATGGCCTGGGTTTCAGGAACTGACAAGGGGTAGATTCGGCGCCTAGGAGGTGTGGTGCAAGGCAGTAAATCAATGGGACAATCGTAAGGACGATGTGGAGGCAAGCCTTCAGCTTGCTTTTCACTGGAGGCATCAACAAGGTCCTGGAGGAACGAAGGTAAACCTGAGAGAGGACTAGACGAAGATTTCAACTTTGTCACATGTATACAGTGGTTGTTACAGTACGGGCCCCAGCAAAGAACTTCTCCAGTTTTCAAATTAAGCTGCGGAGTATGGAGTTGCAATGATGGCAGGCCAAGCAAGAGAGAAGTACAATTTGGGAGAACGTAGAAAGACAAGTTCTCCCTATGAGAGACTCCAACTTGCATAGATAATGGTTCTGTGCGATATACAGTGGGGATCAAAAGTTTGGGCACCCCAGGTAAAAATTTGTATTGATGTGCATAAAGAAGCCAAGGAAAGATGGGAAAATCTCCAAAAGACATCAAATTATTATTCTTATAATATGTCAACATAAGTTAGATTTTATTTCCATCATTTACACTTTCAAAATAACAGAAAACAAAAAATGGTGTCTGCAAAAGTTTTGGCACCTTGCAGAGTTAATATCTTGTACTGCCCACTTTGGCAAGTATCACAGCTTGTAAATGCTTTTTGTAGCCAGTCAAGAGTCTTTCAATTCTTGTTTGTGGTATCTTTGCCCATTCATCCTTACAAAAGTCTTCCAGTTCTTTGAGATTTCTGGGCTGTTTGTCACACACTGCTCTTTTAAGGTCTATCCATAGATTTTCAATTATGGTGAGGTCAGGAGATTGCGAAGGCCATGGCAAAACCTTCAGTTTACGCCTCTTGATGTAATCCCCAGTGGATTTCAGGGTGTGTTTAGGATCATTATCCATTTGTAGAAGCCATTCTTTCTTTAACTTCAGCTTTTTCACAGATGGCATCAAGTTAGCATCCAAAATTTGCTTAAATTTTATTGAATCCATTTTTCCTCCCACTCGTGAGATGTTCTCTGTGCCACTGGCTGCAATACAACCCCAAAGCATGATTGATCCACCCCCATGCTTAACAGTTGGACAGAGGTTCTTTTCATTAAATTCTGTTCCCTTCTTCTCCAAACGTACCTTTGCTCATTCCGGACAAAAAGTTCAATTTTAACCTCATCGGTCCACAGAACTTGTTTCCAAAATGCATCAGGCTTGTCTATATGTTCAATTGCAAAGTTCAAACGCTGATTTTTGTGGTGAGGACGTAGAAGAGGTTTTCTTCTGATGACTCTTCCATGAAGACCATGTTTGCACAAGTATCTCTTTATAGTGGAATAGTGTACCTCAACTCCAGTGTCTGCCAGATCTTTCTGGAGGGATTGTGCAGTCAAACGTGGGGTTTGAATAGTTTTTCTCACAATCCTGCAAGCTGTTCTGTCTGATATTTTTCTTGGTCTTCCAGATCATGCTTTAACTTCCATTGTTCCTGACGGCTGCCATTTCTTAATTACATTCCGAACAGAGGATATTGACATCTGAAAACGTTTTGCTATCTTCTTCTAGCCTTCTCCAGCTTTGTAAGCATCAACTATTTTCAGTTTCAGATTTCTAGACAACTGCTTAGAAGAACCCATGGTGCTGATTGTTGGGGCAAGGTCTGGGCATTTAAAACCTTTGAGATTGACATCCCTTGGTGTTTCCAGATGATGATTGAGAACATGACACTGGCAGGTCTCAGCTTTGCAAAGGGGGCAGTGCATGCTATAAATTCTGCAGGGTGCCCAAATTTTTGCCGAAGCCATTTTTTTGTGTTTTGTTATGTCCCCCCTGACATGAACACTACTGTGCATATATACGTCCCCCCTGACATGAACCCTACTGTGCATATATACACACCCCATACATGAACACTACTGTGCATATATACGTCCCCCCTGACATGAACACTACTGTGCATATATACATCCCCCCCTGACATGAACACTACTATGCATATATACGTCCCTCCTGACATGAACACTACTGTGCATATGTACACCTCCCCCCTGACATGAACACTACTGTGCATAAATATGTCCCCCCTGACATGAACACTACTGTGCATATATACGTCCCTCCTGACATGAACACTACTGTGCATATATATGTCCCCCCTGACATAAACACTACTGTGCATATATACACCCCCCTGACATGAACACTACTGTGCATATATACATCCCCCCTGACATGAACACTACTGTGCATATATACACCCCCCCCTGACATAAACACTACTGTGCATCTATACATCCCCCCTGACATGAACACTACTGTGCATTTGTACTCAGGGCTTACATTCGTACTCGTTGCAACATTTGAAATACATATTATACATGACCATACATTGACTTACCAAGTGGTCGAAGTCCTTTCGTACTTGAGACTGCACCTTACATACAAACCTGTACACCTATAACAAATGAGAAAGACTAACGAAGCGGTTGAAATTGTGCCCAAAACCGCGTATGAGGGCACGCCTATAGAGGGCATGCCCTATAGTGAAATGATGAAAATAAGGGCGGGTTGGGAGGGTTCCGAAATGACTCGTACGCCCCGCCTGCATGGTGGAGGGGCGTTTTATAGTCGTGCCTCCGTCATGGCTCCTCCTAGAGGTGCGGGGGCGTTGGAATTCACGCCCCTTAGCACAAATTCAGCCTTAATAGGCTTCCCACTTGTGCTCAGGGCTTACATTTGTACTTGTTGCAACATTTGAAATACATATTATACATGACCACACATTGACTTACCAAGCGGTCGAAGTCCTTTCATACTTGAGACTGCACCTTACATACAAACCTGTACACCTCTAACAAATGAGAAAGACTAACGAAGCGGTTGAAATTGTGCCCAAAACCGCGTATGAGGGCACGCCTATAGAGGGCAAAGAAATCAAGAAGTAGAATTAACAACATTATTCCTAACCATGATGACCAAAGCCACACACTAGTCATATCTAACTCCCTTAACTGTACTTAACTGAAATAGAGAAACAAAGAGTGTTATGCCTGCAGGCTAGCAACTACAAGAGGCAGTGCTTGATGCTGCAAAGTCAAGGCAGTCATGCCTACTACAAACTGTACGACACTGGAAACGGGACCTGACTACGTACTAGCTGGCTCGTGCATGTTGACATACTTACTGTGCCATTGCAGAAGAGGAAACCAACAAAGCTTGTCAGGCATGACGCATCTTGCACTCCCTGCTAAATAAGTGGCAAAATTTCATTGTTAGTTAGTGACGCTCAGCCTAACTATGTGACAGACCCTCGGTAGATTTAGACAGACATTAAAACGCGCTCGTGCCTGTAGATGTGACAGGTCTTTGCATAGACGTTTTGCCTGTGACGAGACAAACCTAATTCGAACTTCGTGCCTGTAGATGTGACAGGTCTTTGCATAAACGTTTTGCCTGTGACGAGACAAACCTAATTCGAACCTCGTACCTGTAGGTGTGACAGGTCTTGAGTAACCCTTGTGTCTGCGGATGTGACGGATGTTTGCGTGACGCTGACATGCGAGAACGAGACCGGTTGATTCGAGAAAATGACCACTTGAGCGTTATGAAATTTATAAACTTCTATGACTTGTGTAAGGGTGACATTGACTATGATGTAAATCCCCTGCAGACTTGGCAGGAGAGGGTGTTGAACCCCTAAGTATCACGGAGTCATTGCTCTGAAGACGTGTCAGTAACAACGACCAAGTAGTGCATCCCCCGGCAGACGTGGCAGGCATGACGGGTCTACAACTACCTATGTGTCATGATGTAGTTGCTCTGAAGACGTGTCAGTCACAACTATGTAGTGCATCCCCATGCTGACGTGGCAGGCATGATGGGTCTACAACTACCTATGTGTAATGATGTAGTTGCTCTGAAGACGTGTCAGTACCAACTATGCAGTGCATCCCCCTGCAGGCGTGGCAGGCATGACGGGTATACAACTACCTATGTGTCATGATGTAGTTGCTCTGAAGATGTGTCAGTAACAACTATGCAGTGCACCCCCTGCAGGCGTGGCAGGCATGACAGGTATACAACTACCTATGTGTCAAGATGTAGTTGCTCTTAAGACGTATCAAGATGTAGTTGCTCTTAAGACGAGAATGCAATGCACCCCCCAGCGGACGTGGCAGGCATAACGGGTATACAACCACCTATGTGTCATGATGTAGTTGCTCTGAAGATGTGTCAGTAACGACTATGCAGAGCACCCCCTGCGGGCGTGGCAGGCATGACTGAAACACAAACCACCTATGAATCGTGAGGTTGTTGCACTGAAGACGTGTCAGTAACAAGTACTAAGCAGTGCCTCCTCCTGTAGACGTGACAGGTATGACGGGTACAACCACCTATGAGTCGTGCCATTGTTATTTGAAGACATGTCATTAAGCATAAAAAAATGTCAGTGCCAATGACTTTGTTCATGCCCTTGGACAATTTGAGAGGTAACTAGTGAGTGTATGACGAGATACGGACGCTTCAACTGTGACTATGTGCAGTTACTATGGTAGCGTATGTGAATCATGTCAGCTACGGGAACCAGGTGCCGGTACCTCAGCTGAAGCGCAGCAAATAAGCGTAGTTAAACTGTGTGCATGGTATGTTACCTATGGTAGTGAGAGCTTGTGACAATACTATGTGGATGAAGATGATACGAAGCCGTCTCGTATATGCTGACTCGTGGCAGTGTACCTGAGTAATGGAATGTAACACCATGCCATTGACACTACTTATACCGTGCTTAAGGACAAGTGTTATAACCACTACGGTCATGCATAACACCAACTAATTAAGTAAAGATACACATGCGTGCTATGAGCCTATACACCGTGTGACTGGAGAATGCTGTAAACTGTGCTTATATTCTATAGGTATGTTTAGTGTAAACAATATACAGCAACTGCAATGTACTGGGAAACACATCGTAATAAGCAAACTACAAGTGTATGTACCGTAGAATGCTACAAGCTTACGTTTAGTGAAAACATAACTTATGTGAGCGTAATGGTCCATACGTATGTGCAGAGTAATTGTTTGTGACTGTACCGCACATGCAATGAACATCTGAACAGTATGAAGCTGTGAGCTTATATTTAGTGTACTCCGTGTGAAGCTATGCGTGTATGAACAGTATGAGCTATGAGCATGTGTATGACAACAGTATGAAGCTAAACATATCAACAAACTATGAACGTACGTCCCATGTAGCTACACTAGCGTATGGAATGGAAGGCACATGTGAGTGCAATATGACAATGACGAGTCCATAAGCGGTGCTAGTGGTTTGAGCGTTCAACCTGTGAGTGTACTTGCTGTATGTGACGCAATGAGCATATGTACCATACAATACTGACCGTGCCTGCAGTATGTGACACTATGAGCGTATGTACTGTTATACAGTGATGTGACCGTACCCACTGCACATAGCACTGTGAGCGAGTGTACTGCATGCCATGTTGTAACTGTACCTACTGCATATGACCCCAAGAGTGCATGTACTGTAACCAACACTGGTCATAACTGCTGCATAGACACTATCAACGTGCGTACTGTGCATAACAATAACTGTATCTACTGCGTATGATACTATGAGCGTATGTGTTGCATACTATACTGTAACTGTACCTACTGCATATGCCACTGTGAGCATATGTGCTGCACACTGTGCTGTAACTGTACCCACTGCACATAACACCACGAGCGTATGTGCTGTACGCAGCACTGAACTGTACCCCTTGCATGAACACTATAAGCATATGTACTGTATGCCATGCTGTAACTCACCTACTGTATGTAACACTACGAGCGTATGTACTATATACGACACTGACTGTACCCACTGCATATAATGCTATGAGCGTATATACTGTACACAACACTATAACTAACAACACTGTTATTGTACCCACTACATAACAGTAAGAACGTACATACTGTGTACAACACTGACTGTTACCAACAGCATGCCACTACCCTCTGTATATGACACCATGGAAGCACACACCGCGCTCACACCGACCGCACGTGCCGCATGCCTAAGAGCGCATGAAGCACGCGCGCGCAGAGCAACGCCGCGAACACCCCCATGCGGTGTGAAATGCCGTGATCGTATATGCGTTGTAACCTACGTGCGGTATGGAACTGCTTTGTCGAAAGAGCAGTAACGCTATGAGTGTGAGTGCCGTACTCATGTTACAGACATGAGCGTAGGAAGCGACTACGCAGTATGCGGCATGAATGCTGAAATTGACTGTACGGTATGGGTGCTTTAAATGACTGCCCGGTATGACAGCTATGAGTGACTGCACGGATTCACGGCTCTGGGTGACTGTACGTTATGAAAGCTACGAGTGGCTGCACGGCATGAATGCTTATGAGTAACTGCACTGTATGGACGCTGTGTAACTGCACCGTATGAATGCTATGAGTGACTGCACGGTATGAAAGCTATGAGTGACTGCGCGGTATGAAGCCATGAGAAACTGTACGGTGTGAATGCTTATGATTGATTACACGGCATAGATGCTATGAGTGACTGCACGGCATGAACGCTATGAGTGACTGCACGGCATGAGCGCTATGAGTGACTGCACGGCATGAGCGCTATGAGTGACTGCACGGCATGAGCGCTATGAGTGACTGCACGGCATGAACGCTATGAGTGACTGCACGGCATGAACGCTATGAGTGACTGCACGGCATGGACGCTATGAGTGACTGCACGGCATGGACGCTATGAGTGACTGCACGGCATGGACGCTATGAGTGACTGCACAGCATGGACGCTATGAGTGACTGCACGGCATGGACGCTATGAGTGACTGCACGGCATGGACGCTATGAGTGACTGCACGGCATGGACGCTATGAGTGACTGCACGGCATGAACGCTATGAGTGACTGCACGGCATGAACGCTATGAGTGACTGCACGGCATGAACGCTATGAGTGACTGCATGGCATGAACGCTATGAGTGACTGCACGGCATGAACGCTATGAGTGACTGCACGACATGAGCGCTATGAGTGACTGCACGGCATGAGCGCTATGAGTGACTGCACGGCATGAACGCTATGAGTGACTGCACGGCATGAAATTGACTGCACAGTCTGAATGCAATAAGCGACTGCACGGTATGCTATAAATAACCGCACGGTATGAATGCTGCAAATGACTTTATGCAGAAATACGTCACTCTCAAAAATGTCGTGGGTGCTGGAGTTAGGAATCCCAATCCTTACGTGTATATAAAAGATAAAACTTTGCACACCACTTCTCACGGTAAAGTAGATTTAGATTTTATTAGCAATCCAATAGTTAAACAGTATGACGTTTCGGTCCTACCTGGACCTTCATCATATCTATAAGTAATACAAACAAAAGATATCAAAAAAGGGGAAAAGAAGTAAACAAAATGTCTAGTAACATAATGGTTAAGGAAAAAAGAAACATAATTGTACAGTAATATCCAAGTGATGGCCGACTAGAATCCAATCAATCTCTGTAGTAACTACTGGGATCATTAATTTACAAAGAACTGGTACCTAATCATACAGTGGTAAGTCTCATATGATCTAAAATGCAAATTAGGACATGACACAGCCGTGGATAGGATCAAGTGTGCGTATTAAAGGTGAATGAAATACCATAAACAAGGTATATCATAGGTATAAAATCTGCAAGATCTGATATAATATATACAAACGGGTATAACAATGTACAAAGCATGTGGGTGAAATACCGTAACCGGGTTATGACATAAGTATACAGCCTGCAAGATCTGTTATCATATATATACGGGTATAACAATGTATAAAATATGTCATGTAGAGCGGATATAACCTCAGGGTTCTTATGGAGACTTACCCGGATTGCTGTGGAGGTCAGAGTAAAGAGCCGGTGTATAGCCGTGTGTGGAGGTAGTCTGAAGTGCGACCTATGGTCGCTGGAGGCATCAGGAAACTGAGGTGGAAGGGGAGATGTTTAAATGTGGTAAGGAAGTGATGTCACTTCCGGTTTATACAGGCATGAATCGGTCGAACATAGAAGGATGCTGAGTTAAACATGCATGTAGGAGTATATGTGGATGGTCTATGTGGGAAGGGGATGAGAGATGGTATAGTTGGGTTACCTGTTGTGCCTGGGGTTCTGGAGCCGCCGTCGGTTGGGAAACCGGAAGTGCGGTGCGTCATGTGACTCGGACCGTGGAACCGAAGTGCATGCACATGTGATAATATTCTGCAATAAGACAACCAAAGTGAGCTTCACCTGTATGGTGACACCGAGCACGCAGGCCCAGAGCCACGTGACGTACCCGTGAGAACCCCACAACATACCGGGTCAGGGATTGACCAGAATCAACCCGAGGCCGGGTCCCCAGGGGCTCCGCCCCCTCGTGCCCCATGGGAGGCGAGCAGAGGGGTGTCAGCCGGAACCACCACGGCCAGCCCGTGTAGCCGGCATCGGCGGTAGCTCCGGCTGACCGGGACACCTGACGGGGTAGGCCCCGCCCCCCTGCACCACGCGGCCCGGCGGCTGCAGGAGCCGGGGGATCCCAAGGCTGCAGCAGGGCCTACAGCCCCGCTGCTATTGCTGTTTTATTCACACAAGAGAATTGCAGAGCAGAAAGAGCTACAGTTTTACAGAGCAGAACCGCAGATAGTGCAAAGTACTAGTAAGTGCTGCCAGATTGCCGCACATCGGTAACGAAACTCTGGCATAGACAATAGTAAACAGTGTTTGCCCGCCCTGTTCACAAGGAAACTCCGCCCTCCGCAAACCATGTGGCCCGGCAGCGTCCCCCCGGCAACCGGGAGGGACACCAGGCACGCAGCCCAGACACGGGGAGCGGGAGAAGGAGATCCCCGCAAAGTACCAGGTAGGGGATCGGTCTGATCTAACGGAGGCCGGAACTACTGAGGCTCCAACCCCCTCTGCCCCCACTCATCCCGGTAGTGATACTGCGGCTGGGGGGAAGGGGTGCGGGATGGGGCACCAGTGAGCTGTCCAGACAAGCTTGGAGGCACCCGGAGCGTTGGAAACCTGGGGCGGGGAAGCTCCGGTCAACCAGCCGTGACCCCTGCGAGCCAGTGCAGTGCCGAAAGGGAGGAAAGGCTGGGGTGCTGTGAGAATGAATTAGAGGCCGGAGACCCGGGCTTACCGTACTGGAACCACTCCACCCCCTGCACACACTCCCTCCGAAATGACTCGTACGCCCCGCCTGCATGGTGGAAGGGCGTTTTATAGTCGTGCCTCCGTCATGGCTCCGCCTAGAGGTGCGGGGGGTGTTGGAATTCACGCCCCTTAGCACAAATTCAGCCTTAATAGGCTTCCCACATATACAACCCCCCCCCCCCCCCCGACATAAACACTACTGTGCATCTATACATCCCCCCTGGCATGAACACTACTGTGCATATATACATCCCCCCTGATATGAATACTACTGTGCATATACACATCCCCCTATCAGCTGCTTGGACTTACAGCCGACCGGGGCGCTGATTGGGCGCAACTGTCTCTCAGATAACTATAGGAGTATAGTAGATCAGTGATTATTATGGGCCATCTATAACTCCTGACACTAGTCAATATTGATGGGATATCTTCTGTGCATGTTCCTTGATAAACCCCGTCATCTAGTGGGGAAACGCATCGGAACGGAACTTATGGATCATAAACTGTAAAGTAGATTCTGTTAATACTATCTCTATACATGAGGTGATTTGGACTGTGTTTCTGTTTAATGGTGAGCATAATCTGATGACCCTAGATAGTGTTATCTATATATTAGGGCGTTGTGCTACAATACACGCCAGTGCTTGGTGATAAGTACAAGAATATGACTGTGATATTTCTCCTGTCTGTCTATCCTGGGGGACAGGGGTAAATCACGTTCTCACCATTTATATGAATATCATTAACGATAATCAATACTGATTCATTTTTTTGCAAATTGCATAATAGTTATTGATCTATCGGTGGTCCATTACCTCCAATAATATTTAATAATTATCTTAAAACATTTAACACCCCCCTGACATGAACCCTACTGTGCATATATACAACCCCCTGACATGAACCCTACTGTGCATATATACACCCCCCCTGACATGAATACTACTGTGCATATATACACCCCCCTGACATAAACACTACTGTGCATATATATACCCCCCTAACATGAACACTACTGTGCATATATACGTCCCCCCTAACATGAACACTACTGTGCATATATACATCCCCCCTGACATGAACACTACTGTGCATATATACACCCCCCCTGACATGAACACTACTGTGCATATATACACCCCCCCTGACATGAACACTACTGTGCATATATACACCCCCCTGACATGAACACTACTGTGCATATATACATTCCCCCTGACATGAACACTACTGTGCATATATAGACCCCCCCCTGACATGAACACTACTTTGCATATATACACCCCCCTGACATGAACACTACTGTGCATATATACACCCCCCCCTGACATGAACACTACTTTGCATATATACACCCCCCTGACATGAACACTACTGTGCGTATATACACCCCCCTGACATGAACACTACGGTGCATATATACACCCCCTGACATGAACACTACTGTGTGTATATACACCCCTCTGACATGAACACTACTGTGCATATATACACCCCTCTGACATGAACACTACTGTGCATATATACATTCCCCCTGACATGAACACTACTGTGCATATATACACCCCCCTGACATGAACACTACTGTGTGTATATACACCCCTCTGACATGAACCCTACTGTGCATATATACACCCCCTGACATGAACACTACTGTGTGTATATACACCCCCCTGACATGAACACTACTTTGCATATATACACCCCCCTGACATGAACACTACTGTGTGTATATACACCCCTCTGACATGAACCCTACTGTGCATATATACACCCCCCTGACATGAACACTACTGTGCATATATACACCCCCTGACATGAACACTACTGTGCATATATACACCCCCCTGACATGAACACTACTGTGCATATATACATCCCCCTGACATGAACACTACTGTGCATATATACACCCCCTGACACGAACACTACTGTGCATATATACACCCCCTGACATGAACACTACTGTGCATATATACACCCCCCTGACATGAAGACTACTGTGTGTATATAAATATATATGTCCCCCCTGACAGATGCTGCACACTGAAGTCGGTCGGGGCAGTGTGAACGTCCTCTCAGCCAATGACAGTGTGTGGAGCGTCCTGCCCGGTTGTGCCTTCCCCTCGCTGTATCATTAGTAATGTTCGGAGAGCTGAGGGGAGGGGCGGAGGCAGAGCTGCTTAGGACACAACTCTGCACCTCACACCGTTCCTCAGGAATGAGGCCAGTCCCGGGCTCTTAGTCATTTCCTCTCAGCAGTTACACGCACGGCTCTCGGAGTGGCTTCTCTGCGGCTTATCCTCCTCTCAGGATTACAGGTGAGTGCCCCTGCCTGCCCGGTGCCCACTCCGCTGCTCCAACCTGCCTGCTGTTTATGAATGGACAAGGTGTAGTGACTAACCAGGGCTGGGAAGGGAGGCATTTCTAACTTTTTCGAGGATTCTAAGCTATTGAACTGTATGGCTCCATGGTCTGCCTATATCACCGCATTCTATTCTGTGACAGGAGAAGCCAGGCTTATGCTTTATACAGAGGCTCTTCACCTGTGGCTTTACATGTCCTTCACTAGACACTTTACAAGTCTGTGATGGAGCAGAGCTGAATTTATACTTTAACCCCTGTGACAGTGTTTCTCCACCAGTGTGCCTCCAGCTGTTGTAAAACTACAACTCCCAGCATGCCCGGACAGCCTTGGGCTACCCAGACATGCTGGGAGTTGTAATTGTGCAACAGCTGGTGGTATGTTGGGCATAGTATTAATGAAAATCTGTTATCCCAGGAATAAAAGCTATTCTATTTTTTTTTTGGTATAACTAGTTTACTTCAGGGGGTCTGACCGCTGGGACCCCGACGGATCACCATAATGGCAGCCAAATATCAGTGCAAGTGCATGCTCAGCCAGAGCTTCATTCCTTCTTTAGAGAAGTGTTTTCCAAACAGGGTGTCTCCAGCTGTTTCAAAACTACAACTCCCAGTATGCCCGGACAGCCTTTGGCTGTCCGGGCATTCTGGGAGTGGTAGTTTTGCAACAGCTGGAGATACCCTGTTTGGAAAACACTGTTCTAGGATACTTGTGAACATGCAGAATGGAGCGCTGGGCCATGTATGGAAGCCCCAGTGAGAATGGATAGAGTGGCAGTCAGGCATGCCTGTTTCTTCATTCAGTATTGATGGAGGTTCGCTGAGGCAACCATATAACACCCAAAAGTTCTGTGAGTCCTATAAATTAGAATATTGGGCAGCAGAGTAGGGGCACTTTAATTGTAAGACTGGTTTATATGCAGCGCTGGTGTACTCCGCAGCATGACCACAAATTGCCAGTGATTTTCACAGGAACAACATGTTAAAAGCAATATTGCCGTTTCAAAACTTCCACTTAGCACGTATAAACTAGCCTTAGGGTACGTTCACACGGGCGGATTTATTTGCCGGTTTCCCACTGCGTATTTGAAAGGGGACGGGCTCTTCTCGGCTGTCTGCAGCGAGTTTTCCGCGCCGGAATTTACGCTACGGAAAATCCACCACAAGCCCCATTGAAGTCAGTAAGGACTGCGGCGGATTATCCGCCATGGAAATTCTTTTGCGGACAGCCGAGAAGAGCCCTCCTCCTTTCAAATATGCAGCGGGAAACCCGCAAATAAATCCGCCCGTGTGAACGCATCCTTGGGGTGTTCTCCGCTGCGAGTTTGAGCCGAAGGAAAAAATCTGCAGCAGACCCCATTGAAGTCAATGCTGCAGATTTTGCTCGCAACACATCAACCCTTGGGATGAGCACAAAACGCATTTGCGTGAAATAGGAACTTCAGCACTGAACCACGTTGAAAAGAAGTGTCATGTTACTTCTATATTGAGCATTTCCCCTGTTCCCATTGAAGTGAATAGGAGCAGGGTTATCTGGAAATCAGGGCGTGTCTGCATCGAAAAGCACATTTTGGTTAGTGTGTATGTACCCTTATCAAGGATTCGACCTCTGCCTTTAATGTGTCATTTATGGGGGTCCAACCTCTAGGCCTCTGCTGTGTGGAGAATCTGAGTCCTGATCTGTGAGCTTTAGAAGGCAAGTTAAAGGGGTATTCCGGCTTTATACATCTTACCCTTATCCTTTGGATAGGAGATAAGATGTATGATCGATGGGGACCCCTGCGATCTCGGTGCTGCCCCCGGCATTCTGTGCCAGGGGCTGCCTCGGAGACAGGGACGTGATGTCACGGTTACGCCCCCTAGTGATGCCACGCCCCCTCCATTCATATCTGTGGGAGGGGGCATGACGTTGGGACCCCTGTGATCATACATCTTATCCTTTGGATAGGGGATAAGATGTATAAAGCCGGAATACCCTTTTACGCTTACCTGGTCATTTCTGCAGTCCTGCCTATGCCCCCACCTCTCCCTTTAGATTGCTATTGACATCACACTTGGACATTTAAAGGGGAACTCAGGTGTAAAAAAATAAAATAAAATAAAAATTTCAAATCAACTGTTGCAAGAAAGTTAAACAGATTTGTCAATCACTTCTATTTTGAAATCTTAACCCTTCCAGTACTTATCAGCTGCTGCATACTACAGATATACTACAGAGAAATGTGTGAAGTTCTTTCCAGTCTGACCACAAGTGCTCTCTACTGACACCTCTGTCTGTGTCAGGAACTGTCCAGAGCAGGAGAGGTTTTCTATGAGGATATGATCCTAATCTGGACAGGTTGTTATCTACTTGTTTCCACCTGAGTTCCACTTTAACTAACTGATCATTCATGTGTGTGTTCACCAAACCAGTTTCTAGGGGCTCTGCATGAGGACCTCCTTGCTCCTACAAATCTTTTTGGACAGTTTTAGTTCCGTCACATAATGTAATGCTCAATAACTGTGGAGTCAGAGGGTGTAGACCAGTGGTCTTCAACCTGCGGACCTCCAGATGTTGCAAAACTACAACACCCAGCATGCCCGGACAGCTGTTGGCTGTCCGGGCATGCTGGGTGTTGTAGTTTTGCAACATCTGGAGGTCCGCAGGTTGTAGATGACTGGTGTAGACTCTGCCTTGAGATGCCTGGGGTTAGCTCTGAATAATGTTATACATGTGTGAGGCCCACAGGGGGAGCTCTTGACAACTTCCTAATAGAATGAGACCTAAATACACCTTGCACGCTGCCAAGATGTTTACTAATGCTTTATTTCTTTAGCTACACTGTTGCTACTGACAGGTACAAACAGATCTGCTGAGGATAAGTAAGATGCTTTTACGAAATGATCATCGTAAGCACACAATAACCATCTGCACGTGTTCTGCTCTCTGGGGTTCTATCAAGCAACGCTGTGATTTATTTAAATTTTTTTAATTAATGTAAATATTTTCTAAACTTGTGTAAATATTGATATAAATTGTAAACCCTTTTTTCTTTGTAGAGGTTATTTCTTGTACAGCGTTTTATCAGCTGCTAGAATGTAACAGCTTTTGTAGAGCTTCTGAAGCTGTATATATATATATATATATATATATATATATATATATATATATATATATATATATATATATATATATATATATATATAATGTGTATGTGTGAAGCAATTTGGAAGTACTGTACATGTATATCCGCCCATCAGCAATAATATTAAAATCACTGACAGGTTAAGTAAATAACATGCATTATGTGGTGAAAACAGCAGATATAGGAGGTGAAATATATTTTTTACTGATTGAACTATCAGTTCTTGAAGTAGATAAATTGGAAGCAGTAAAAAGAGACTTAGGCCAAATTTTAAGGGGTTGAAGATTTTGTCAGAGCTTTTCCAAAACAGCAGCTGTTATTGGATATTCCCATTTTGTGGTAGTTTAGGTCCAAGGAAGGACAATCACTGAACCAGTTTTTCCAATTCCACTTGAGATGTACCGGAAAGATAACTGGTAAAATAGTTCAATGGGCACCCCAGGCTCCTTGATACACATGGGGAGTGAAGACTTGCCTGTCTGGTCCGATCCCACAGATACTGTACCAATATTCCCGAGAACAAAGCTTTGGATAAAACAAGACAGTGAAGTGTGTCCCATGTCACAAGCCTTCTTATTGACACTTCACTGTAGGTCTTGAATAGATTTGCATGATAAAGGTGTCAGAGCACACAGTGTATTGCAGCTTACTTTGTATGGGGCTGTGTAGCTGCAGTCTAGTCACAGTGCCCAGACTGATCCTTAGGCTAGGTTCACACTACAGAATTTCTGGGCAGAATTTCTGCCGGAGATCAAGCTGGCGGTGCTAGGACCGAGCAGACTGCATTGCTGCCCCCATAGACTGCAATGCATTTCTGGGTGGATCTTTTGGGAGATCTGCTCAGAAATGCATTGCCATCTATGGAGACGGAAATGTAGTCTGCTTGGTCCTACTGCCGTCAGCTCGATCTCCGGCAGAAATTCTACCCAGAAATTCCACAGTGTGAACCTAGCCTTATACACTGCTGAAAGTGCCTGAAACCTGCACAGAAATATCATAGAAACACCATGGAGCAATGAAGGAAGGTGGCCTAGTCACATCATGTGGACAGCAGGGAACATTGTTTTTTATTTTACCTGGGAAGTAGATGGCATGAGGATACAATATGGGAAGAAAGCAAGCTGGTGGAGGCAGCATGATGCCCTGGGCAATGTTCTTCTGCAATACCTTAGGTCTTGGCATGTATGTTACTTTAACATGTAGAGCATACATAAACTTTGTTGCATACCAATTAAACTCCTTTATGGTAACAATATTTCCTAAAGGCAGTGGTTTTATTCAAAAGGATAATATGTCTTGCCACACTAAAAAAATTGTACAATAGTGGCCTGCTCCATGGAGCCCAGGGCACCTTGAGGTCTTGAGTCGAATCTTAAGAGATAACAGCTGTTTTGCAGTGAGAGGGAAACTTTACCATATTTGGCAGGTGGTTTTAAAGGGGTACTCCGGCCCTAGACACCTTATCCCCTATCCATAGAAGATGTCTGATCATGGGGGTCCCGCCGCTGGGGACCCCCGCGATTTCCCTGCTGTACCCCGTGTCATCAGCCTCACGGAGCGAAGATAACGCCATGTCTGATGACTCGCGATACAGGGGCGGGAGTATCATGAGGTCATGGCTCCTCCCCCTTGTGATGTCACGCCCTGCCCCCTCGATGCAAGTCTGCGATCTTCGCTACGTGAGGCTGATGACAAGTGGGTGCAGCAGGGAGATTGCAGGGGTCCCCAGTGGCGGGACCCCGTGGTCAGACATTTTATTTCCTATCCTTTGGATAGGGGATAAGATGTCTAGGGCCGGAGTACCCCTTTAAGAGGGTAATCCAGTTCTTAAAAACATATTTCCTATTCACATGATACTGGATAAGTGTCTGATTGCAGGGGGTCTGACCTATGGGACCCCCTTAATCTCCAGAAGGGGACTCTGAGTTTCCTTGCTGCATGGAGTGGTGGGTCTGTACGCACTTCTAGCGTTGTCTAGTAGCGCTAGAGGTACAAAAAAAAATTCTCTGGTGCTCCTGTTGACAATGCATGGCACACCTGCTAACCCATCGCTCCCTGGAGTGGGAAGATTTGGGGCCCATTCCTGAGATAGCAGGAAGTCTCAGAGGTCAGATCCCCTTTGATTAGACATTTAACCCCTGTCCTGGGAATTTGGGATTCATTATTAGGGGCTGGAATTCCCCTTTTAATGTGACAGCTGATCAGTGTCTAGTAGTAAACAGTAAATGATTTATTGTTTAGGTCATTTAGATTGATATTTTTTTCTTATGTCTACATGTGTTAACAGACCATTTCCCCTTCGCACATAACCTGGAGTTTGCAGGTCTACTATGGGCAGGAAATGAGCTGTTGCAGGAAGTGTATGTGGCACTGTCTGTAATGTTTATCTCCAGAGCACCAGTACAGGGGTTGTGAATGCTCATTCCTCCGGGAGTGCTGCCTAGACAGAATTTATAATCCAAGCCATGTGTGCATGCTTTACATCTGTATGGTTTTTGTAGATTTTGCTTAGTGTAGGAATTAATGCACTACAGAACATAAGAGTTTAATACTACCCTGGGGGGGAAAAAAAAAAAAATAAACATGCAAATAAAGTCTTTAGTGACTGTCAGACTATAGAATGCATGAACAAGTTTGGTCCAGCAGAGTGGAAACTGCTCTTAAAGGGGATGTCTAGGCATACTGTGTCACAGGTATGGAGAGATGCAGTTGCACAGGAGGCAGGAAAGTTGCCAAGGAAACGATCATACGCCCATCTTTATCAGGTCCCATTCATTAAAATAGGACATATCCATGATGCTCTCTATTGTACGCTTCGGACAGTTGCCTCAGGAACTGTACTGCCTAGCTTGTAGTTGCATCGGTAATGTCAGAATTAGCAGGGGAGAATGCCTGGACAACCCTTTTTAAAAAAGCAGCTCCCCATGCTGGTTTATGAAGGTTTCCATATGTTGGTGGAGAGAAGAGAGGATCAGAAAGTTGAATTTCAGCTGGAAGAAGATTAGTGTCCACTAGTGGTTTTTGGCAAAGACTTTTTGGCCCCCTCCCTCCTCTATTGTGAGCACATGCATGCTTGGAAGATTGAGATTTGGCTGTTTGATACATGCTTTACATTCAAGGAACACTAAAGATAGAAGATCTGCACTGTCCTCTTGAACCTACAGCAGATATTCTACCGTATATAGTTTTTGTTTTTTGTATTTTTTCTTGCAGTGTTTGGCCTTTTAAACTTCTTTTTATAACCACATTGCCAGCGCTTATTTTGTATTACTATTTACAATCTGTTATAGCAGACATGGGTAGAGCATTATAATTTGGATGAATGAGGAATTACAGGTCAAAGACTGTCAATTCTGTATTTCTCTTTGTAAAACTTCACCATTTCTTAGTAAATTTGCATTTATTGTTTCTAGCTAATAGCTATAGCTAACTATAGCTAATATAACAGCCATGTTCTCTTGTTGTTCATGATATGGGAAAGATAATAAGAAAGCAAGGAAGTGGATTATAGCTGACTAGAGAATTGCATGAAGGAAACCTCATGACATTCATTATTTGCATTGTCCCATTTCCTTGTAAATCAGGACTAATGTTTTTGCAGTGATGTCCTGTGCTTTTCTCAGCAGTTCCATACATGGTTTGTGTGAGTAGCTAGCCCACCCAGTTATGTTATAGCAAGGTCAACACCACACCAGGCATGACCTCTATAGTATAGACAGAAGCATTTTATGTCTTAATTGTCTGTTTTAAACATATATGGTGTCTCCTTAACATTTTCAAGTTTCCTATACACATAAGGTAAATGATGACCAAACTCAACAGTTTGTGGATCAGCTGAGCATAGTGTGTATGGACAACACAATGCAAATCTCTAAAAAGTTACAAAACAACTTTTTTTTATTAGGAATGCAAGATTAGGAATGCAAGTATTTACTAAAACAGACATGTCAGAAGCCCGCCATGAGCGCTCATGGTGAGCGCTAAGGCGCGTAGCGTCGACCTAGAGGTCGACTGTGACGCCCCGTCCCCATACAGTTCTATGGGGGAAGCACGAATGCTGCCTCCCCGCCTCTCCCATAGAGATGTATGGAGGAGGCGTGCCGGCCACAACGTCATGCTGCAGCTGGCGTGCCCCCTGCACGGGACAGCCGTGGCCCCGTACAGGAGATCACCGGGGTCCCCAGCGATCGGACCCCCCACGATCAAACACTTATCCCCCTTGAGGATAGGGATAAGTGTTTGTAACACTGCAGATGTCCTTTAAACAAAATTTGTGCACCTTTTTGCTAAGGTGATTTTGACTAAAATGACTTTGGTACCCACTTGGATTTTCACTTTGCAGTGGTAACTGATTTATGAAGTGTGACATTTCTAAAGAAGTCGCAAGTTTGTTGCAAAGCCATCAAGTACACCACAAACCTACACCAAACCTGCCTTAGGGTGCATGCATACCACGTTATTGCAATACAGTTCCCGTATCAGGTTTTTGATGAAAAACGTATACGGTTTGAAAAATTATGTCTGGTTGCATCCGTTTTTTAAGAAAAAAAACATTTTTAACTCCTTCATTCCATTTTGAATAAAGTATCACTTGTTTGATTGAAATTCCAAGAAAAAAAAACTGTGCAAAGTCAAAAACCATATGG
Organism: Hyla sarda; assembly: GCF_029499605.1. NCBI lineage: Eukaryota > Metazoa > Chordata > Amphibia > Anura > Hylidae > Hyla > Hyla sarda. The sequence continues at coordinate 266,012,931 of NC_079190.1, read as the reverse complement.
TGAAAACCAGATAGAACTGTACGCACATATGGTTCTGTACAGTTCCCATTGACTCCCATGTTGAAAAAAAAAAATGTTTTCACCCGGACCAAAAAACATAGTAGACTATTCTATGACTAAGCGCATTACTGCGTGAAACGGATCAGTTTGTACCGTGTCGCTTGTATCCTGTTGATCCTAAATAAAGAGCCAAAGAAATTAATCTGCACACAGTGCTGGACATTCGTTTTTCTGTGTTCTAATTGCCTTGAAGCCGTGGCAGTGCCGGCGGGTCCGAGACACAGGTGTATCAGAGGGCTAGGAGTGAAGCTGCCCTACCTCCAAGAATACGGTTTTGGGTACGGGTTAAAAAAAAAAAAACGGACAATACCGTGTAAGACGCAAAACGGACTAAACCGGATGATGCATTTGACATACGGTTTACAATGTTAAGTCAATGCATACAGTTTGCTATACGGTTCCGTATGGTTTTTAACTTGAAATTGGATATGGGAACTGTATAGCAAAAATATGGTGTGCATGCACCCTTATAAAACTGGCTGTGGACAGCATTTTAGAACACTGCACAGTTTATGGGTTAAAAAGTCTTAAAATATATATATTTTTTAATCATATGCCCTGAACCATTTAATAAATGTTGTGCAAAAACACATTGTAACCACAGTACATGTGAGTGTAAGTTTATTCACCCTGAAAAGTGGATCTACTGTAGGATCTGTATGTGCAAGCCTTGAAGAAGATGCATCTTACATGCGTCTAAACAATTTTCCTTAACTTCACTTTCTATTACTTGCAGTTAATGAGAACTCTCTGCTGAATCTATGCTGTTGTGATTCTCTTAGCATCCAGCTCTAAGACAGTCAAAGGAGAACTCTGGTACTTACATATTTATCCCCTATCCATATTGATTTCTGAGGATTTTCCACCACGGCTCAAACTTGCAGAGAAAAACTCGCTGTTAACCTGCCTGTGTGCATGTATCCTAAGGCTGGTTCAGTTGTACCAAGTGGAACTTTCAAATGGGCGATATTGCTTTTAAAGGGGAACTTGGGTACATTAGTTCTTATCCCCTATTCACATGATGGGGGATAAGTGTTGGATGGCAGGGAGGTCTGACTGCTGGGACCCCTACAATCTCCTGCCCAGCACCCTCATAAACGACGCAACCTCTGCTTTGTGCACGGATTATTGTCGATTACAGCAGAAAGCAGTGCCTGACACTCCCACTCCATTTATCTCTATGGGAAAGCTGAAGGTAGACGAGTGCTGTATCTCCGGCTTCCCCATAGAGATACATGGAGGGGACATGTGAAGTAACATTTTGGGGTAGCACAACTTGTTTGAAATCTTGTATGATTTTACACACTATATGTATGACAGGAAGTGGCTTATAGAGGTGGCATGAAGAACATCAGTGACGCTAAACTCTTCTTTAATTCTATGTGGACTACGTTGTTTTTCTCTTATTTCTGCTTCAGTCTGTATTAATCGTAGCATTCTGTAAGTGCTATTTTTGGAGCACTTTGTGAATAAGTTTGGTAATGCCATTGTGCTCGATTTCTTTAGTGCGGACTTGTCCTGTTCCTGACATACACACTATATTTTACGTTCCAGTGTGATACAGAACATGACCACGCATGATGTAGATTCCTTTGTATGTACTTTGCTGAACCCATGTTGCAGTGAGTTGAGAATCTTTTCACATCCCCAAGAATCTGCAGCTTACATCAGAAGTGTTATAACTCACTATACAACAGATCTGTAAAATAACTTGTACAGCGTCAGTGGTGTACTGTTACTTGTACAGGATTAACTTGTCCCTGAGTAAAATAGTAGTGTGCTAACTTTTACCAGGGGGCGTGAACAGTTCGTGAAAATCCAGTATACTGCATAACTCATAGAAATATTACACTTTTTTTCTGTGGCTTCTTCTAGAAACAGCTGCCATGATTAACCATGTTGTGACCAGACCTTTACAATTCATAGACTGCATTGATGTTCATAGACTTCCAAGGTGGCCACTGCTCTCTGTATGGTGTGAGCTGAGCGGTGGTGACCATCCAATTAACAGTCTTTTAGAGCATCAGAACTAACAGCATTGACAGCTAGAATTAGTAAGTGAAACCTAGAGAAAAAAGCACTGAAATCTATTTCCAGAAGCCTTTTTGAGCATGTTTTATGTCTAGCTTTTTGAGTATTTCTATGCATAGTCTGTGATGAGAGACTAAGATTCATTTTAGTAAATATTGTGATGTAATGCATGGTAGTCTGTATTCATCATGTAATGTATTACTGACCCCAAAATGGTCATAGTGTGGAGGACTGCAGTGTATTAAGAAAATATGAAAATAAATTGTAAACAAAAGCTCTATTACTTACCTTGTCTTACATAAAGACAACTTGGTGTCAATAAAAATTATTTTCCTTTATGAATTATTTGCACACTGTAGCGATCATGTTGCCTGTCATTGTATACAATAGGTGACAAATTAGAATGTGACATTGGCTTGGTAATCATCTTGTCTGAATGACATAATAAAGGGCCATTGAGAAAGCCTGAAGGTTGTTTCATACCTGGGAGGCAAGAAGAGGATTAACTCCTGCAGAGGGTCAGACTTTGATAAGAATTCCCAGAAGTGTTGAGAAAGCAGATGACATTTACAGGGTTGTCTGACTACTTAAGAGTATTTTGTTGTAGTGCCATAATGTGTACTAAGTGTCAAGAGGTAGCTTAACAAGACTCTTAAGGATATAGGTTATGACATATGTACCTCAACTGTGTAAATACACAGTACTGTTTGACTGTTAGACCTCCTTTTTTTAAAGATTCATCTATCTATATCTATACAGAGCACTAATCCTACTGTTATACCATGAAAAAATGTTCTGCTCACCTTCATGTTTTGATTTTTAAGCAATAAAGACATAAATAAGATTGACTTTGTTCAGGCCTAGGCATTTGTCATTAAGCCTTACTGTGTTGTGTAGTCCAATAATAGATCAAACAATAGTTATCAGATTTACTCATATAATGCAGAGTTTACTTGCAATACAGGAACAACAGAGCCAAGATCACAGGAGCAACAGCTGAGCCAAGCTCACCAGAACCTGGTACCAGGGTTCAGGAAACAGCATTCAAGGTTTAGGATACAGGCCCAACTCCACAGTCAGGATTCATACAATATTGAGGGGTCATGGTACGGGCCCTGGCCTAGACTCGGGGTACTTGCTATGATTAAGGGTTCCATATGAAGATGCAAGTTCAGAACTTGGTACTCAGGTTCTGTATAGCGAGTTAAAGATACAGACCCAGGTGCAGGAAAATTGAACAACTGACCCTCAGAAACCAAAATAATCTGTTACTAGAAGGACAAAGTTGTGGGCTAAAAGGAGTGTCCGGGTACTTCTTTTAATGTGTAAATACAATGATCCCTCAACATACAATAGTAATTCGTTCCAAATGAACCATCGTTACTTGAATCTATCGTGTGTTGAGGGATCCGTGCAATAGTAATATAGAATGTTATACTCACGTGTCCCCGTTGCACCGGACCGTCACCGCTGCCCTGGATCGTCGCTCCCCATTGCAGTGATCATATCCCCGGGGTGTCCCTGCCGCTCCGGACCGTCACCGCTGCCCTTGATCGTCGCTCCCCATCGCTGTGATCGCTGTGCACACCACTCCTATTGGATAACGGGATGGCGTGTGTGGCAACGTTATGACGATGGAGAGCGATGGCTATGTAGCGGAGCCTGAAGGGGACAGGTGAGTGAAATTCACCAGAGCACACAGGGCACATTAAATGCAGCTGAAGCAGTCAGCGCTGCCGGATAGCCATTTATTCAATGGCCCCGACATACAAAAGCATTGTATGTTGATGCTGCCTTCAACATGCGATGGCCTCTGAGAGGCCATCGTATGCTGAAATTATTGTATGTCGGGCCATCGTAGGTCGGAGGATCACTGTACAACCCAATGGCCCTGATTTACTATTGTAAACCTGATATGTTATGTCGGTGCCAGAATTGAAAGAACCCGACTAACTCCATTTTACTGAGAGAACCCAAAAATGGGAGTGACTGACGAAAAGGGGTGTGTCCCCGACATTTTCACAAAAACCCAACATGTAGGGAAACCTTAGTAAATACTGTGGAAAAAATACTGTGGAAAAAAATTGTATGGAATTAAAACCCTCAAAGAAAACTACACTCTAAGTAAATCAGGGCCAATATAGATGTTTGGTTTCCTTATATTTTCTCACAAGGCTCTTGGGCAAGCAGAAGTTGATCCTGTAATAAGGTCCCCATGGACTGCAGTTTTACAGTGTTTTTTTTTTTTTTTCCATCATGTGCCTTATTCTTAGGTTTATACTTCTAGAAGAACTGCTTTATTACATGTGCTCACTCATTTTCTGCCTGGAGTATTGCTTCACCTAACACCAGTGTGCTAAAGGGATTTAGAATTGTAATTCACCATTACCTGTGTTTCTTTTATAGCAGCTTTGCTCATCCTAAAAAAACGTTTCTGCAGTCACCAACAGTCAGATAGGCATGGCCAGGGTATGGCAATGCTCCGGGGCAGCCTCTAAGCAATTGCACAAGCACTCTGAGTAGGGAGGCAGTGGGAGAGAGCGCTTTCTCAGTGAACTTGCCGTGGGCACTGCCGCATGAGTTAAAGACCTGTACAGCGCTTACTTAGAGGAGATAGGTGTGGCGGCCCCAGGGCATTGCGAACCCCTGGCCACGCCTATCCAACTGTTGGCGACTGTTTTGGCTGCAAAAAGCTTTTTAGGATGAGCAAAGCTGCTATAAAAAACACAGCTAATGGTGAATTAAAATTCTAAAGCCCTTTAGTATACCAGTGTTCGGTTATAGGGCTCAAGGTCATGAAAGTTTAATGCCTGTTGCTAATTTAGAAGCCCTTGTACACAACATTCTGGTTGGTGGTGCATTCTGTTTGCATCCAGTGCATCATGGACTAACTTTGGACATATTTTTTATATTGTCATAATACAATTTTTATTTTTTTTTTTTTTATCATAGATATAGGGTGTCCAGTAATCTCTCAGTACATTGTGTTCGTTTATGTCCAGTTAAGCGACTTTTTTTTGAATAAGAGATATTTTACAGTCCATTTAAGTATTCACTTTGGTCCCTGAATTCACTCCAGCCCTCCAAGTTAATTTCCCTAAACAGCTGATTTGGCAGAGAGCATTGTGGTTCCCTGCAGAGCCAAATCCAGTGCATGGTCTCCCAAACCAAAAACTATTTTTAAGCAGTACTGTCAGGGGGCACATTCCTGTCAACTCTAGAAATACATTATTTTAAAAACGGAAGTAACGAGTACTGCTTCCTTTATCTTGTTATGTTCCAAAATCGATGTCTACGTTATACAAATCATGTTGCCATTTTTCCTCGTACGTACCGCTGATCATAATCCTTGCATCTGCACAGAGTCCTCACTACTGGAAACCTGAGCAGATGGTTCAAATATTGGCCAAGTAGGTTTAGACAACCTGTTTTTTCTTTTCTCTTTTTGTATTTTTACTAAATTTCCTATTAGGGAAGTGAGAGCAGTAGTGACATTGGTCTGCAAACTGTAAGCGCACAGATGACATTATGTGGGACTGTTTGTTGTCTGGATTAATATAAACTGCTCAAAAAATAAAGGGAACAATAAGAGAACACATCCTAAATCTGAATGAATGGACTAATCGTATAAAATACTTTCGTCTTTACATAATTGAATGTGCTGACAACAAAATCACACAAAAATTATCAATGGAAGTCAAATGTATCAACCCATGGAGGTCTGGATATGGATCACACTCAAAATCAAAGTGGGAAACCTCATCACAGGGTGATCCAACTTTGATGTACTGACCTTTTAAAACAAGTCAAAATGAGGCTCAGTAGTGTGTGACCTCCACGTGCTCGTATGACCTCCCTACAATGCCTGGACCTGCTCCTGATGAGGTGGCGGATGGTTTCCTGAGGGATGCCCTCCCAGACCTGGACTAAAGCATCCGCCAACTCCTGGACAGTCTGTGGTGCAACGTGGTGTTGGTGGATGGAGCGAGACATGATGTCCCAGATGTGTTCAATCGGATTCAGGTCTGGGGAAGGGGCGGGCCAGTCCATAGCATCAATGCCTTCCTCTTGCACAAACTGCTGACACACTCCAGCCACATGAGGTCTAGCATTGTCTTGCATTAGGAGGAACCCTGGGCCAACTGCACCAGCATATGGTCTTACAAGGGGTCTGAGGATCTCATCTTGGTACCTAATGGTAGTCAGGCTACCTCTGGCAAGCACATGGAGGGCTGTGTGGCCCCCTAAAGAAATGCTACCGCCAAACCAGTCATGCTGGAGGATGTTGCAGGCAGCAAAATGTTCTGCATTGGGTCTCCAGACTAACATGTGCTCAGTGTGAACCTGCTTTCAACTGTGAAGAGCACAGGGCGCCAGTGGCAAATTTGCCAATCTTGGTGTTCTCTGGCAAATGCCAAAAGTCCTGCAAGGTGTTGGGCTATAAGCAAAACCCCTACCTCTGGATGTCTGGTCCTTATACCACCCTCATGGAGTCTGTTTCTGACCATTTAAATGGACACATGCACATTTGAGGCCTGCCGGAGATCATTTTGCAGGGCTCTGGCAGTGGTCCTCCTTGCACAAAGGCGGAGGTAGCGGCCCTGCTGCTGAGTTGTTGCCCTCCTACCGCCTCCTTCACATCTCCTGACGTACTGGCCTGTCTCCTGGTAGCGCCTCGATGCTCTGGACACTATGCTGACAGTCACCGCAAACCTTCTTGCCGCAGCTCGTATTGATGTGCCATCCTGGATGAGCTGCACTACCAGAGCCACTTGTGTGGGTTGTAGACTCAGTCTCATGCGACCCCCTAGAGTGAAAGCACTGCCAGCATTCAAAGTGACCAAAACATCAGCCAGGAAGCATAAGAACTGAGAAGTGGTCTGTGGTCACCACCTGCAGAACCCCTCCTTTTTTGGGGGTGTTTTGCTAATTGCCTATAATTTCCACCTGTTGTCTGTTCCATTTGCACAACAGCATGTGAAATTGATTGTCAATCAGTGTTGCTTCCTGAGTGGACAGTGTGATTTCACAGAAGTGTGATTGACTTGGAGTTACATTGTGGTGTTTAAGTGTTCCCTTTTTGTTTTTTGAGCAGTGTACATTATTCCAATGCTTGCATTCTTTAAAAACAGTTGAAATTGCACGGTATGGCCAGTATGTAACTCATATGTCTAAGTGAACCAACACTAGTGTAAACTTTATTAATTGACCAAAGAGGCAGTTTAACCCCCTTCCTGCATTATCACTTATATTTATGCCCTAATATCTGCCAATCACAATACAGACAAAGGGTGGGATTCCCTTTTTGTCATGTGAGCCACCAAATTATGCTGTAATGCCAATCTTCCTAGACATAGTATGTCCCCACAGTTGTCTTTACCCGTACTGTGCCCTCTCTTCATTTTAATTCAATAGGCAATGGAACAAAAACTGGTGGAACTGCTGCCAAACAAAACTGAATCGAGACTGGCAATGTGTACTTCTAAATAAAGCTTAAAGGGGTACTGTGGTGGAAAACATTTTTTTTTTTTTTTTTTTTTTTTTTTTTCAAATGAACTGGTGCCAGAAAGTTAAACAGATTTGTAAATTACTTCTATTAAAACATCTTAATCCTTTCAGTACTTTTTAGCAGCTGTTTGCTACAGAGGAAAATCTTTATTTTTTGTGTTGTCCACAGTGCTCTCTGCTGACACCTGATGTCCAGGAACATCAGGAACTGTTCAGAGCAGGAGAAAATCCCCATAGCAAACCTATGCTGCTCTGGACAGTTCCTGACACGGACAGAGGTGTCAGCAGAGAGCACTGTGGACAACACAAAAAAGAAATTCAAAAAGAAAGAATTTCCTCTGTAGCATACAGCTGCTAAAAAGTACTAAAAGGATTAAGATTTTTTAATAGAAATAATGTACAAATCTGTTTAACTTTCTGGCACCAGTTCATTTAAAAAAAAAAAATTTTTTTCCACCAGAGTACCCCTTTAATGGATGTTTCTTTTAAAACTATAGACCACACAAGTTAAAATTTTAGGACTGATCTTCTGCATTACTGATCTCCTTCATATGAGATCACGTGACTGTTTGTGATTAAAATGATGTACACCATCCTCCTACTTCTACATATTTATTCTGAGAAGTATCAAAATGTGCAGCTATGGTTAGGAGCTAGATCAGCTCAAAACGGGCCAGTTCTCTGGCGCCATGTTGTAATTCAGCTGTAACTACCATGCTTGTATGGGCTTATTTATAAAGTAATTTGAATTCTATGTTCTGATGAGTGCCAGCCTCTATTCACTGCAGCTACTGTGTCAGGTAAATGACTGCATGGCTGGCCATGCCTTCCCCTGGCAAAATCAACTATTTGTTGGCAGTGCAGGGTCAGCACTGAGGTAAGTATTCTAAAAAGGGATGTCTCTGATAAGACAGCACCTCTAAGGGATAAAGCCTGGTGGTGTGCTGCCACGTCATCTTCATTCATATCTATTTGTATGTGAAATATTTCTTGGAAAACCATTGTACAATGAAATCCCTAGTTTGAGCTATACACTACATGTTTAACTTCCTGGCAAAAACACAGCGCTTACAAGCTAGGGATATCTGATGGCTTTAAACAGATGGTGGTCTCCAGTGTAGTCTACAGAAAAATAGAAGTCATAAATGAGTCATGAGTCCCATGAAAGGTTACACAAGGGCAGATGTTCTTTGTTTGTGGACTGTGTAAATAAAGAGCTGTGTAACTGCATCTTGTCTTAATATGGCAAAGGATCTTTAGCTATTGTTGGAATGTTGTATTTCTTATTGCCGTGCCTTTTCAGGTCTGCTGATTTAAAAATGATTTTTATGCAAATGATTCATTTCATTTATGTACAGATGTGAGCAAAAGTTTTCACAGGGACACATTAGTTATTTTTTATTTATTTTTTACAAAGTTTTGCTGCTTCAGTGCTTTTATAATGATGGTTCTGGCAGACTGCAGAACTTCCTCAGGAATGGCAATAGGCAGGTGTTGGTGCGTCTGCAGACAAAAAGGTGAATGCTTTTGGAGACTGTCCTGTTGGAAAGAAATGGCTTTTTTGCTGCCCCTCAGTGTTCTGGACATTTTAACACTAGCTGTGCTAGGCTTCAGAGTGACGGTTGTTGGCACGTCCCCTCCATTCATGTCTATGGGAGAGACAAAGATTCAATGTTCATGTATCTCTGACTCTCCCATAGAGAGATATGGAGGGGCATGTTGGACACAGCTTCAGGCTGTGGTCGACAGTAGGGATCGACCAATTATCGGTATGGCCGATATTATCGGCCGATAATCACGATTTTGGGCATTATCGGTATTGGCAATTATCTTGCCGATAAGCCGATAATGCCCCGCACCGCGACCGCCACACCGCACCCCCGACCCACCGCACCGCGTCACACCCCCCACCGTGATGCTAGGCGGTATACCGGTATGGATTTTTGCCCATACCGCTATACCGGTCGGGCCCCTCCCCCACCCTCCGAGTCAATAAAAAAAATTAAACTTACCCGTAATGGGGGTGGTCCGGGCCATCCATCCTTCCTTCCTTCCTGTAGTGTCCGGGGGCGTTCCGGGTGGAGGGTGAACCGGTCCGGGCTGTCCTTCTTCTCCGGCGGTCATCTTCTCCACTCCGGGCAGGCTCCGGCCTAGTACACTGCATAGACGTTGCTACGCCGTGACGTCAGGTGCGTCGCTGCGCACGGGCGTCACTGCGCAGCGGTGTCTATGCAGTGTACTAGGCCGGAGCCTGCCCGGAGTGGAGAAGATGACCGCCGGAGAAGGACGACAGCCCGGACCGGTTCACCCTCCACCCGGAACGCCCACGGACACTACAGGAACGATGGATGGATGGCCCGGACCACCCGGACAGGTAGGGGGAGAGTAGCGAATGGCGGCGGCGGCCTATGGCCTCGCAAAAGCCACAGCAGATCATTGATTTAAAGCGCCCGCTTTAAATCAATGATCTGCAGCGGTGTCGCAGGGGGTTAAATAGCCGATAACTTATACCAGAATATCGGTATAAGTTATCGGCTATCGGCCCTAACCTGCACCGATTATCGGTATCGGCCCTAAAAAAACTATATCGGTCGATCCCTAGTCGACAGTAATCCTGAACAGAGCGGAGATCACTCCGTGCATGCGGATTACCAGGGTGCCGGGCAGGAGGTCTGGCCGCTGGGACTCTCCATGATCAGACACTTATCCCCTATCTACAGATGTCTCATATCTGAGTACCCCTTTAATGGAAATTCAACTATGTGAACTGAGCAGCAAATTCCCATTGAAAGATATGAGTTGTTGCTGCCACCGGAATCCACGCTTAATTTTCTTGTGGAAAATCGTAGTGTGAACGTACCATAAGGGCCCATTCACACTACGGGATTTGCAAGCAGAGAAATTCCCCCACCCCCCTGCAGACAGAATCTCCACCCAGACATTTTGTGTTGTGAGTGGGTCCTTAGTAGTCCTTGGTTTACAGCCAATGAAATAGTAATAGCATAGTTCAAATGACTGTAGTCCAGATACAAGATATGTATTCTTTGATGTTGATAGACTTCTGAAAATGTAAAAGGGATCCATAAACTAGATTCAATAACTTCCCCACATTGTGTAAGACCAGAGTCTAACACACCAGAGGTGCAGACAGACACTAACAGTAAGGGCACAGTGAAATGAAACGAACAGTTACACTTTAACAAGAAATCTTGCTTGTTTGTAGATGACCAAATACTTATTTTCCACCATAATCTGCAAATTCTTAAAAAATCAGACAATGTGATTTTATGGATTTTTTTCTCATTATATCTCTCATTACTGAGGTATACCTGTGATGAAAATTACAGGCATATCTCATTTTTTTTTAACTGGGATAACTTGCACAATTGGTGGCTGACTAAATACTTTCCCCCCACTGTATGTCTCTCACTTCCATGCACCAGACATGAGCAGGAATAGATTTCTGGCATATTTTGAAGCCAGTTTCTGGTGACAAGTATCAAAGGTGGGGCACAATGGCTCAGTTAAAACTGTGCAACTTTTGTTTGCCAGCTCTGCCATACAGCCTCACTAGCTGGCCTTTTTTTTATTTTATTTTATTTATTTTTTTTAAGCACGTTTTAAGTATCTGTATTGTGTTATGGTGGGATTTGTAACAAATTCATCTTGTATATGGATCTTTTTTAGTTAAGGCTGTAAAACGTTTGGAGTGCTGTTCGGTACAGACATGCAAGATTAAATTTATTCTATTTACCTACAACAAAGGCTTGTTTCATTTAAAATGTTTGAATAAGACTGTACATTACCTATTGTTTAATAGTGAATATGTCTTATGAAATATAGTCATTGCAGAGTTTGTTGAAGCTGCAATGTATTTTTTATTTTTATTTTGCTTTTTTTTCCCTCCTGAACAATTGTCAGCATGATTTCTCAGATATATAATGCTCAAATATAAGATTATTAAATTAAGATAATTTGTTTTCACATGAAGATCTCAGGATGGAATGCATTAAAAGTTATTAGCCAGAAATCCATTACCTCTCCAACCCATCTAAGGGTGGGTTCACACTGCATATTTGTTTGTATTTAATCTATATACTTTAAAAGGAAAAAAGTATTAATTTATGGATGTTAACAACTGATGCTGCTGGATGCATACAGCAGAATCCATTTCTCATATACTTAAAGGACTACTCCGGTGGAAAACGGTGGTGTTTGTTTGTTTTTTTTTTTTTTTTAATGAACTGGTGCCAGAAAGTTAAACAGATTTGTAAATTACTTCTATTAAAAAATCTTAATCCTTCCACCACTTATTAGCTGTTGAAGACTACAGAGGAAATTCTTTTCTTCTTGGAACACGGTGCTGAATCACGACCACAGTGCTCTCTGCTGACATCTCTGTCAATTTTAGGGACTGTCCAGAGCAGCATATATTTGCTATGGGGATTTTCTCCTACTCCGTCCATTTTAAGAACTGTTTAGAGATGTCAGCAGAGAGCACTGTGCGCATGATTCAGCAGAGAGCTCTGTGTTCCAAAAAGAAAATAATTTCCTCTGTAGTATTTAGCAGCTAATAAGTACTGGAAGGATTAAGATTTTTTAATAGAAGCAATTTACAAATCTCGAGTCCAGATGAGATAGATGCACATCGGCAACTCCACCACTAGTAATCTTCCCACTCTTCCCTGGACAAATAGCCAGAAGACTTCTCGCACCTCCCCTGGTTGCGGTTGTGCACGATGCTATGCAGTGTATATGCAATGAATATGAAAAAAAAGCGAACAGTAGCCAGCAACTCGCCATCCAGGGGTCTTTTATTGCTCGATGTGGTGCATAATCAGACAGACAGCGGGCAGGGTGCAGAGGGTAGGGGTGTCGGGACAGCACTGTCCTGACACCCCTACCCGCTGCACCCTGCCCGCTGTCTGTCTGATTATGCACCGCATCGAGCAATAAAAGACCCCTGGATGGTGAGTTGCTGGCTACTGTTCTCTTTTTTTCATATTCGTAATTTACAAATCTGTTTAACTTTCTGGCACCAGTTGACTTAAATAAATAAATAAATAAATCCACCGGAGTACCCCTTTAAATTATTATAAACAATTATTTTTGGATATAGCAAAATTAACAGTAAAACAGAAACAAAAACACAATGTATACCCACCCTAATCCAGTGTGGGTAAAAAAAAAAAAAAAAAGGCTACCAGCAAAGATCACTGTTACTACTTTGTACCTACCCCTGTAGTTACAGGCTGCTCCTCTTAAAGGGGTACTCCGCTGTAAACCTCTTATCCCCTTTCCAAAGAATAAGGGATAAGATGTTTGTTTGCAAGGATCCCGCCGCCGGGGACCCCCGCGTTCTCCAGGCCAGCAGCTTCCGCTTCGTGATGCCCCGCCTCCTCCATCTATGTCTGTGGAAGGGGGTGTGATGGCTAGTGCATAGCCGTCACGCCTCCTCCCATAGACGTGAATGGAGGGGATGTGGAGGCCGACATCACCAGTCATCGGGCATGAAGCAGAGTTCGCTCTGTTCACCAAATGACGGGTGCCGCAACGGAGATCGCAGGGGTCCCCAGCGGCGGGACCCCCGCGATCAAGATTCTTATACCCTATCCTTTTGGATTGGGGATAAGATGTTTACAGCGGAGTACCCTTTTAACGCCAGTCACAGTACTACACACTCTGATTTATTGGGGGAGATTTATCAAAACCTGTGGAGAGGAAAAGTTGACCAGTTGCCCATAGCAGCAAATCAGATTGCTTCTTTCTTTAAAAAAAAAAAAAAAAAAAAAAAAAAAAAGGGCCTCTGAAAAGTAAAAGGAGCAATCTTTTGTTGCTGTGGATAACTGGTAATGTTTTCCTCTGCACAGGTTTGATAAATCTTCCCAATTGTGTTTTGCCCACATCTAAAATAAAATAGCCTATGTTTGGTGTACACCAACAAACCAGAGGAACGGAATAGTGATGTATACTGTGAGGTACTTGTGTCAGATCTATTGATTTTGACTCTATATATAGTTTAGTAGTGACTGGAGGCAAAAAAAATGTTTAAATGGTAGAAAAACTATTGGAAAGTTCCAGACGTTTTACCTGTAAAACTAACATTTTGTTAGCCTCAAAAACTGCGTACATAGCCTTATAGTCACCTTTAAAGGGGTACTCCGACAAAAAACATCTTATCCCCTATCCAAAGTAAAGGGGATAAGATGTGTGATCACGTGTATCTTGGCGCTTGGGACCCCTGCAATCTCCGGCTTGGCAGCTGCGGCACTCGGAACATGAAAGCTTCTGTGTTCGGGACGTAATGCCTTGCCCCCTCCATTCATGTCTATTGGAGGGGGCATGAAGGCTAGTACGTAACCGCCACGCCTCCTCCCATAGACATAAATGGAGTGGGCGTGGTGGCTGTAGTCGCCAGTCATCCGGCACGGAGCAGAGTTCGCTCCGTACACAGATGACCGGGGTGCCGCGCCTGAGATCGCGGGTCCCTCCTCTGCGATAGGGATAAGATGTTTTTCGCAGGAGTACCCTTTAACTTTCTCCTGCAATCTGCTGTAATGCATATAGGCATGGTCACCAGGGCTGATTTTCTAGTCCCTAGACAAAAGGAAATGTCAACTACTCAGCATATTTCGAGCTCAGAAAAGCAGTTGTCACTTTTCAACTCCTTTTAAGATGATAAGCCTAGGAAGCTTACAGTAACAGTAAATAACCACTTTCCATTACAGAGTCATAGACTACTGAAATCGCTGGATCAGAAGTTCTTAGCTATAGGCATGGGAGTATGTTACAGTAATATTTGCATTACATTGTTTCGTCACGTAAGTTATGTTTTAATGTGCCCAGGCTTAGGGTTTGTAAATCAAGACAATGACATTCTTTGTCACGTAATATGCAATAACAGAGTTTTATGGATGGCTTCCAGTATAGAAACGTCTTACACTGGTTTCTCTGTTTATCATGCTATAGTTATTCTACATGCTGCTTCTGACTCGGCTGCTGCAGGAAAACCTGTCTACAAAAAACTACTTTAGAATACCACTGAATACATGCAACTCTGATTGTTAGAAGATATATGGGGATCAGAGAAATCATGTCATTGTCTGATTCTATAAACAATTGGTGGATGTGCAGTATGGGTTTCTGTTTACACCATATACAGTTTTGATGCAGGTCACTAAGGCTATCTCTGGGGAACAGAATCTTTTAATGGGAGAAATGCTTGACCCTGGACTGATTGAACCCTTACCTTAAGCCTCATGTACACTTTCACACACCTTAATATTGTGTTTATTATGCAGTTTAGCTGTGTGTTTCTATTTTTCATAATTATTGGCAATATTGTATACAAGATACTATACATCTGAGTCCCATGCAGACATACAACATTTGAGTGAAGTATACCGGTGTATCCTGTTTGTAGTGGCCAGAGAAATAATACCAGTATGCTTGTAGACAAGGGCTTCCTAAAATAACATGAGACAGCAGGTGGAAGTGGCTATTATCGCTGCAAGCACAATGACCTCAGGAAATCCCTGCCTCCCATTCCTTGTGTCTGCATCATATTAATATTATATATGGAACTGTACTAGGCAGCAATTGTTTCAATACCATTCATGTAGTGCTTAGAATCTAATTTTGGAACCGATAAAGAAATCTAGAGGGTTTGCTGACGGGGAGAACATATTATTCATGACAAGGCTACTAGGAGGGTTTACATAAATTGCTTTAAATGGGCACTGTCACTTTAAAATAAAAAAATATAAAAACGTTTGACATGTCGATCAGTCAAGGTCTAGGCTAGCTGGGAGAAATGCGCACTAAGCAAGACAAACCTACAATGTAAGAGTTACACTTTTCTCCCCGTTTGTCCTAACTGGTCAAGGTCTAAATACGCAGACCCTGACCAATCAAAACTTTTAACATTTCTCTAGGCCATGTGAAGTTTTTAAAAGCGACAGGTACACTTTAAGAAAAAATAAATTACCGGTGTGTGTGTGTGTGTGTGTGTGCGCGTGCGCAGGTTATAGCATACCTGTCATATCACAGAAAAAAAAAGAATGCTTACATATGTTACTAGGTTATGCAGATGCTTTACATTTCTTTTTTTATGCGTCTAACTTCTGAATTTGGCTCATAAATCCCTCAGTCCTGCTGCTCACTCATCCTGACATCCTCTGAGGAAGGGGCATGTCCAAGGCAAGCACTTAGCCTGCCCTCACTCACCATTCATTCACCTTCTCCCTGAGTCTGCTGTGCTGTGCTGGGTCTTTTTCATCCAATTTCTGAAAGCTGCTCTGTAATCCCCTCCTCTCTGTTTTCAGAAAGGAGTGAGCACAGAGGAGTGCTAGTCTCATCCTCACTTCCTGGTCTTTGTCCCAGCATGTGCTTCAGCAGGGGCAAAGATGATGCAGCAGGATTATATTTTGGATTGTATGAGACCCCTAGTGGGGGTTTAGAAGCCGTGATTTCTATAAAAATTGATATGTAGTATATTAGGTTAACATTTTGCCAGGATGTACAACATATAAAGAGTTTTTGATTCTGACAGTGTCCATTTAAGTAATTGCATTTTATGATAGCTTCCACCCATGAAACAGGCAGAATTACAGAGATATATGAAGTGTCTTTAATAACATAGTAAATCTTTCCTAGCTGACAGATAAAGACCAGTTAATTCTATACCTTATTTATACTATGAGAAAGTCTCATAAATCTGAGGAACACCAAATTCATGTGTTAATCCCTCCAAATAATGACAATGATTACTTTTAATAGAAGTATTTTCCTTTACAGTTGGCTAAATAAGATTTATATTTGTTATAAGGAAAATGCTCCTTGTATTATACAGCTTGGAATCTAAGGGCTCCTTCACGCTGCTTAACCAGTTTAAAGGGGTACTTCGGTGAAAAACGTTTTTTTTTTTTTAAATCAATTGGTGCCAGAAAGTTACAGATTTGTTAATTACTTCTATAAAAAAAAAATCTTAATCCTTCCTGTACTTATTAGCTTCTGAATACTACAGAGGAAATAATTTTCCGTTTGAAACACAGAGCTCTCTGCTGACCTCTCTGTCCATTTTAGGAACTGTCCAGGGTAAAAGGAAATCCCCATAGAAAACATATGCTGTTCTGGACAGTTCATAAAATGGACAGAGATGTCAGCAGAGAGCACTGTGCTCGTGATGTCAGCAGAGAGCTCTGTGTTTCAAAAAGAAAAGAATTTCTGCTGTAGTATTCAGCAGCTAATAAGTACAGGAAGGATTAAGATTTTTTAACCCCTTAAGGACCCAGCCCAAATATACCTTAAGGACCCGGCCATTTTTTGAACATCTGACCACTGTCACTTTAAGCATTAATAACTCTGGAATGCTTTTACCTTTCATTCTGATTCCGAGATTGTTTTTTCGTGACATATTCTACTTTATGTTAGTGATAAAGTTTTGTCGATACTTGCATCATTTCTTGGTGAAAAATTCCAAAATTTGATGAAAAAATTGAAAATTTTACATTTTTTTTACTTTGAAGCTCACTGCTTGTAAGGAAAATGGATATTCCAAATAAATTATACATTGATTCACATATACAATATGTCTACTTTATGTTTGCATCATAAAATTGACATGTTTTTACTTTTGGAAGACATCAGAGGGCTTCAAAGTTCAGCAGCAATTTTCCAATTTTTCACAAAATTTTCAAAATCAGAATTTTTCAGGGACCAGTTCAGTTTTGAAGTGGATTTGAAGGTCCTTCATATTATAAATACCCCACAAATGACCCCATTATAAAAACTGCACCCCTCAAAGTATTCAAAATGACATTCAGTAAGTGTGTTAACCCTTTAGGTGTTTCACAGGAATAGCAGCAAAGTGAAGGAGAAAATTCAAAATCTTCATTTTTTACACTCGCATGTTCTTGTAGACCCAGTTTTTGAATTTTTACAAGGGGTAATAGATGAAAAATCCCCCCAAAATTTGTAACCCAATTTCTCTCGAGTAAGGAAATACCTCATATGTGTATGTCAAGTGTTCGGCGGGTGCACTAGAGGGCTCAGAAGGGAAGGAGCGACAATAGGATTTTGGAGAGGGAATTTTGCTGAAATGGTTTTTGGGGGGCATGTCACATTTAGGAAGCCCCTATGGTGCCAGAACAGCAGAAAACCCCAACATGGCATACCATTTTGGAAACTAGACCCCTCAAGGCACGTATCAAGGGGTCCAGTGAGCCTTAACACCCCACAGGTGTTTGACGACTTTTCGTTAAAGTCGGATGTGTAAATGAAAAAAAAAATTTTTTCACTAAAGTGCAGTTTTTCCCCCAAATTTACCATTTTTACAAAGGGTAATGGGAGAAAATGCCCCCCCAAATTTGTAACCCTATCTCTTCTGAGTATGGAAATACCCCATGTTAGGATGTAAAATGCTTTGCGGGCAAACTACAATGCTCAGAAGAGAAGGAGTCACATTTGGCTTTTTGAAAGCAACTTTTGCTGAAATGGTTTTTTGGGGGCATGTCGCATTTAGGAAGCCCCTGTGGTGCCAGAACAGCAAAAAATACCCACATGGCATACTATTTTGGAAACTACACCCCTCAAGGAACGTAACAAGGGGTCCGCTGAGCCTTAACACCCCACAGGTGTTTGACGACTTTTCGTTAAATTTGGATGTGTAAATGAAAAATTTTTTTTTTTTTTACTAAAATGCAGTTTTTTCCCAAAATTTTACATTTTTACAAGGGGTAATAGGAGAAAATGACCCCCAAAATGTGTAACCCCATTTCTTCTGAGTATGGAAATACCCCATGTTAGGACGTAAAATGCTCTGCTGGCGAACTACAATGCTCAGAAGAGGAGGAGCGTTTGGAAAGAGAATTAGTTTGGAATGGTAGTCAGGGGCCATGTGCGTTTACAAAGCCCCCCGTGGTGCCAGAACAGTGGAACCCCCCACATGTGACCCTATTTTGGAAACTACACCCCTCACAGAATTTAATAAGGGGTGCAGTGAGTATTTACACCCCACAGGACTTTGGAACAGTGGGCTGTGCAAATGAAAAAGTTTATTTTTCATTTTTACGGACCACTGTTCCAAAAATCTGTCAGACATCTGTGGGGCGTAAATTCTCAATGTACCCCTTATTACATTACGTGAGGGGTGTAGTTTCCAAAATGGGGTCACATGTGTCGGGGGTCCATTGTTCTGGCACTATGGGGGCTTTGTAAACACATGTGGCCTTCAATGCCGGACAAATTTTCTCTACAAAATCCCAATGGCGCTCCTTCTCTTCTGAGCATTGTAGTTCGCCCGCAGAGCACTTTAAATTCACATATGGGGTATGTTCTTACTCAGAAGAGATGGGTTTACAAATTTGGGGGGGCTTTTTTCCTATTTCCCGATGTGAAAATGAAAAATTTAGGGTAACACCAGCATTTTGGTGAAAAAATATAATTTTTTTCATTTTCCCATCCAACTTTAATGAAAATTCGTCAAACACCTGTGGGGTGTTCAGGCTCACTATACCCCTTGTCACGTTCGGTGAGGGGTGTAGTTTCCAAAATGGGGTCACATGTGGGTATTATTTTTTTTTGCGTTTGTCAGAACCGCTGTAAAATCAGCCACCCCTGTGCAAATCACCAATTTAGGCCTCAAATGTACATGGTGCACTCTCACTCCTGAGCCTTGTTGTGTGCCCGCAGAGCATTTTACGCCCACATCTGGGGTATTTCTGTACTCAGGAGAAATTGCGTTACAAATTTTGGGGGTCTTTTTTTCCTTTTACCACTTGTGGAAATAAAAAGTATGGGGCAACACCAGCATGTTAGTGTAAAAAAATAAAAAAAATTTACACTAACAGGCTGGTGTAGCCCCCAACTTTTCCTTTTCACAAGCGGTAAAAGGAAAAAAAGCCCCCCAAAATTTGTAGTGTAATTTCTCCCGAGTACGGAGATACCCCATATGTGGCCCTAAACTGTTTCCTTGAAATACGACAGGGCTCCGAAGTAAGAGAGCACCATGCGCATTTGAGGACTAAATTAGGGATTGCATAGGGGTATTCTACGCCAGTGATTTCCAAACAGGGTGCCTCCAGCTGTTGCTAAACTCCCAGCATGCCTGGACAGTCAGTGGCTGTCCAGAAATGCTGGGAGTTGTTGTTTTGCAACAGCTGGAGGCTCCGTTTTGGAAACCCTGCCGTACAAGACGTTTTAAATTGTTTATTGGGGGGGGGGGGGACAGTGTAAGGGGGTGTATATGTAGTGTTTTACTCTTTATTAGGTGGTAGTGTAGTGTAGTGTAGTGTTTTTAGGGTACATTCACACTGGCGGGTTACGGTGAATTTCCCGCTAGGAGTTTGCACTGCGGCAAAAAATTTGACGCAGCCCAAACTTGAAGCAGGAAATTTACTGTAAACCCGCCTATGTGAATGTACCCTGTACGTTCACATGGGGGGGGGGGCAAACCTCCAGCTGTTTCAAAACTACAACTCCCAGCATGTACTGACAGACCGTGCATGCTGGGAGTTGTAGTTTTGCAACAGCTGGAGGCACACTGGTTGGAAAATCTTCAGTTAGGTTCTGTTACCTAACTCAATATTTTCCAACCAGTGTGCCTCCAGCTGTTGCAAAACTACAACTCCCAGCATGTACTAATCACCGAAGGGCATGCTGGGAGATGTAGTTATGCAATAGCTGGAGGTACCCAACTACAACTCCCAGCATGCCGAGACAGCTGTTTGCTTTCTGGGCATGCTGGGAATTGCAGTTTTGCAACATCTGGAGAGCTACAGTTTTTAGACCACTGCACAGTGATCTCCAAACTGTGGACCTCCAGATGTTGCAAAACTACAACTCCCAGCATGTCCAGACAACAAACAGCTATGTGGGTATGCTAGGAGTTGTAGTTTTGCAACATCTGGAGGGATATAGTTTGAGACCACTGTATAGTGGTCTCAAACTGCAGCCCTCCAGCTGTTGCAAAACTACATATTCCAGCATGCCCAAACAGCTGTCTGGGCATGCTGGGAGTTGTAGTTTTGCAACATCTGGAGGGCTACAGTTAGAGACCACGGTCTCAGACTGTAGCCCTCCAGATCTACTTACCGGCTTCCGTAGGATCCCGGCAGCCGTCCTCTTCAGAAGCACGTGACGCCGCCCGCCGATCAACGTCGCCGCAGCCTCCGGACGGGTAAGTGGACGTCGGCGCCCGGTCCCCTTCGGTTCCCCGTTCTGCCCCGCCTATTGTGGGAGGGCAGGACGGGGAAAACGAAAGTTAACCCCCCCCGCCCCCGGTCTGCTATTGGTCGTCGCCTCTGACGATCAATAGCAGACCAATAGCAGGGATAGGAGGGGTGGCAACCCTGCCACCTCACTCCTATGCCTACAGGGGGATCGTGGGTGTCTTGGACAACCGCGATCCCCCTTCTATTCCGGGTCACCGGGTCACAATAGACCCGTATGACCCGGAATCGGCGCAAATCGCAAGTGTGAATTCACTTGCGATTTGCGCCGATCGCCGACGTGGGGGGGTCTGATGACCCCCCTGGGCATTTGCACGGGGTGCCTGCTGATAGATATCAGCAGTCACCCCGGCCCGGTCCCCGCCCGGCGCGCGGCGGGGACCGAAATTCCCACGGGCGTATGGATACGCCCTGGGTCCTTAAGTACCAGGACGTCAAGGCGTATCCATACGCCCTAGGTCCTTAAGTGGTTAATAGAAGTAATTTACAAAAAAAGTTTTTCACCGGAGTACCCCTTTAACGACTGAGCCCTTTTTCGCAATTCTGATCACTGTCACTTTTAGCATTAATAACTTTAAGATTCTTTTACCGATTATTCTGATTCTGAGAGTTTTTTCGTGACATATTCTACTTTATTTTAGTGGTAAATTTTTTGCCTTACTTGCATAATTTCTTGGTGGAAAATCCCCAAATTTCATGAAAATTTTGAAAATGTTGCATTTTTCTAACTTTGAAGCTCTCTGCTTGTAATGAAAATTAATATTCCAAATAAATTTTATGTTTATTCACAAATACAATATGTCTACTTTTATGTTGGCATCATAAAATGGACATATTTTTACTTTTGGAAAAAATTAGAGGGCTTCAAAGTAGAGCAGCAATTTTCAAAATTTTCATGGAAATTGCAAAATCTGAAGGGACAGATGTTACAGAACTACAATTCCCAGCATGCCTGGGCTGTCTAGGCATGCTGAGAGTTGTAGTTTGGCAACATCTGGAGGACCACCATTTGGGCACTACTGTAATAGTGGTCTCCAAACTGTGACCCTCCAGATGTTGCAAAAACTACAACTCGCAGCATGCCTTTGGCTGTCTGGGCATGCTGGGAGTTGAAGTTTGGCAACCACTAGGAAGGGCAGCAGTAAATATTGCTTACTATCCATACGCCCTCAGTCCTTAAGGACTTTAAAACAGGGGCGTATGGATATGCCCGCCGTCCTTAACAGGTTAATGCCCTAACTAAATTTCTTCCTTTTCTTCATGTAAAAACCATGGCACACAAGCAATTTGAAGCAGATTTAAAGGTGGAAAACTTTTTTTTTTTTTTAATCAACTGGTGCCAGAAAGTTAAACAGATTTGTAAATTACTTCTATTAAAATCTTTATCCCTCCAGTACTTATTAGCTGCTGAATACTACAGAGGAAATTATTTTCTCTTTGGAACACATAGCTCTCTGCTGAATCACGAGCACAGTGCTCTCTGCTGACATCTCTGTCCATTTTAAGAACTGTTTAGAGTAGGAGAAGATCCCCATAGCAAATATATGCTGCTCTGGACAGTCCCTAAAATGGACAGAGATGTCAGCAGAGAGTTCTGTGTTCCAAAAAGAAAATAATTTCCTCTGTAGTATTCAGCTGCTAATAAGTACTGGAAGAATTAAGATTTTTTAATAGAAGTAATTTACAAATCTGTTTAACTTTCTGGCACCAGTTGATTTAAAAAAATAGTTTTCCACCGGAGTACCCCTTTTAAGCAGAGATTCCATGTGGAAATTCTGCCTAGAATCCTTGTGGAATTAAAGCCCCCATTGATGACAATGAAAAGTCCTGACCTGGATTATTTTCTGATTCAAGAATTGACATTGGCCATTGGAGCAGAAAATAATCCTTATCAGGGAATTCCATTGTCGTCAATGGAGTTTTGATTCCAGGCAGAATTTCCACATGGAAATTACTTGTGTGCCATGATTTTTGCATGGAGAAGTGGAAATTTAGCAAAGAAATTCAGCAATGTAGACAAACCCTAAGGTTGCTATGGCTTATAACATATCTAGTAAATATGTAATATATGGGCCAGGGTTTAACATGTCATTGTTTACTATTTTTACAGCCTCACAAAGGGTATTGTTGTTGGAGATCCAGCCAGTAGGGAGTCAGGACTGCTGAAGATCTACCTGCATGTAAATGCACAGTAGAAAATCTGCCCAAGTCATGTGGAGCTGTTTATTTTGTTTTCTTAGAACTTCCTCATCCTTTGTGAAGACACCCTTTAGGGTATGTTTACACTACAGAATGTTTTCAAGGAATACCACTTGGAAATTCCATTGCACAAAGCTAGCATTTGTGTGAAGGGGTCATCTATTGATCCTTTCACATTTCGGAATTTCAGTGGCGTAAAACTCAGCCGCGGAAATTTGCCCACTGAAAGTATGGACATGTTTTATTCTATTGCTGTTAATGGTGATGGCGCGGGTCCACTCAATCCTAGCATTGAAGAATTTTGGCGTTAACCACTCCAATGGAATGTCTGACCCGAAATATCTCCGGACGGAGATTCTGCAGTGTGAACATACCCTTAGAGGAAATAGCATGCAAAGTAGCGCTCCTCCAGAAGGAAGAATACTCTCTAGTCTCGATGATCCGAACACAGGTCATATTTGCATATGATCTTTGTTCACAAAAATGTGAGTGTCATTGCACTGCATTGTCTTCCCATCCACATACATAAAACATAGCTTTATTCTCTGTTTTGCATCTGCGCATTTTATTGGAGGCCACAATACGTCTTCCATCTTATCCATATTTTCTAACATAAGTGCAGTTTTGCTAAAGACAATTGTTATTAATAGAATGCTCCCTTTTCATTGAGAAACAATGGTAACTGTAATGTTTGTCTTTCATCCTTTGTGACATAAAGAGAACATTCCCTTGCATATGTCTCCCTCCATAGGATTCCTGCTTCCTTCAACATCTCCCCTTCCTTCTCTATATGAAAGAGTATTCTTCTATGGAAGGGGAAACTAAAACCACATGTTTAGCTGGGTTGGCCTATTGATATTTTTCTTGGGTTGCATTGAAGAAACCAATCATTTTGTTCTTTGTATACAAAAAGAAAATGTTTATGTGGTTTGTCTTGGGGGACATTTAACCTCTTAAGGATGGACCCATTTTTTTACCTTAATGACCAGGCTCTTTAAAGAAAAAAAAAAAAAGAAAAATTGATGTGGCTCTTTAAATAGTAATACATTTTGAACGTTTTTTTCTGAGTGGAGCGATTGAGATTTTTTTATTTTTTTTTGGTGCATTGTTGTTGACTAATGCAGCATTTTTTTTGTGAAAACCTTGTGTGTTTTTTTATTTTATTTACGACATTCGCCGTGGCGGGTAATTTTACATTTATAGCTTTATAGTACACGTCAATAAGGATATGTCAATACCTTGTATGTAAATGATTTTGGCTTTTAGTTTTTTTTTTTGTTATTATGATAATACAGGACTTTTATTGGAAAAGGGGCATTTATTGTTGTTTTTTTTTTTTACACTTTATATGGTACTTTTAGTGAAGAACCTTTATTTTTATTATATACATTTTTTTTTATTTTTTTACTGCAGCACAGTATGACCTGATGAGCTGCACACCTACAGCCTGTGCGGTCTCACAGGTTTCCATAGCTGGAGGGGCGCTTCCAACCAAATAATTTTTGGGTGCAAGGAGTATATAAGTTTCAATAGCTCCTTTATTGAAAACTTGATTAAAAACAATAAAACAAAATAATAAAAGTACATCACCACAGGCCTGGTAAGACGCGTTTCGGGAGGGTAATGCCCCTTGTCAATTGCAAGGTGAATGGGTCGTATATTCACCTTGCAATTGATAAAGGGAGATTATCCTCCCGAAACACGTCTTGTCTGACCTGTCGTAATGTACTTTTATTATTTTTGTTATTGTTTTTATCAAGTTTTCAATAAAGGATCTATTGAAACTTATATACGGTACTCCTTGAATCCTAATATTCTTTGGTTGGAAGTGACACTCTAGTAATTTTCTACACCTTTATTTTCCATAGCAGGCAGACAGGAGGCCATGATCTGGCCTCCTGCTGCCATAGCAACCAACGGCGACCTGTGATCGTATTGCGGTGACGCCATTGGTGAACAGGGGGAGCTTCCTCCCCCTGGCAACACCATAGATGCTGTAATCAGTATTGATCACAGCCTCTATGGGGTTAATGCTGCCGGGGACAGCGCGATCGTGGATCCGGCAGCTGCGGAGGGACCGCAGAGCAGGAGATCGTCAGGACATATGCATACGTCCCAGCGTGCCAATATGTCGGGTGCTGGGACGTATGTATACATCCTATAGCGGAAAGGGGTTAAAAAAAAAAAAACAAAGGATCATTTCACAACCTAAAATGGACACACTGACATGACAACATATCCTAGCATTAATGTGATGGTTTTTTACATTGGCTTCACTGGAGAAATAACAAAAAATGCAATGGTTTTGTGTGTGTGTGTGTGTGTATATTGTATATATCATTTTTTTTTTCAAATTGCGGTTTCATGAGATTTTTAATACATGCATGCATTTGTTAAAACTTTTGTTGAAATAAAAGATTGTTCTGTTGCAGTCAGTTGAGTTACATGTAAAAAGTGGATTCAAAAGTATGCATTCTTTATGCATTTTATTGCATGTGGTCTGTTACTTAGCTTAACTGCATTTATTGCCACAGATTTCCAGTCTATATGCCCCCTATAGAATTGTACAGTGTGTGCATTGCAGCTATTTAACCACATCACAGGCTGAATTTGTTCTGCTTTAGCCATACAACCTATAAACCATGAATCGCTTATGCATATTAATGATGAGGGAGTTACGGTATATCAAAACCTGTCCAGAGGAAAAGTTGACCAGTTGCCCATAGCAACCAATCAGATTACTGCTTTCATTTTTGAAAAGGCCTCTGAAAAATGAAAGCAATCTGGTTGCTATGGGCAACTCAGCAATTTTTCCTCTGGACAGGTTTTGATAAATTTCTCCCAGTGTACAGACGCGGCTTCTATAGTATAAAAAAAAAGTGTGCATTTTTATGTACAATCACACGTCCATAATATATTTCACACATGTCTATAATATGTTTAACGTTTGGGTAATAAAACACAGCACATCTGTATTTTATTCCCTACCTTCTTTTTGTTCTTACAATACCGGTTTTATAGCAGAATCTCCACCAGCATCACTGCCTTATAGTTTTTTGGACTAGGTTAGAGGCATGCTATGGAGATACATTGCCTCACACTGCAAGTATGCTTTGTTCTTAAAGTGGAAACTGTCTGAGGTTTGTGGTTTGACTAGAGCTCCTGGTGTATGAGCATCGTCGGGACTGGGCCTTGGTAACAACGTTATATATATAGCCATACGTCGTATATGATTTTAGAACTAAGTGCCTCTAAAAATGCAGCTGTAGTTACGCCTTTTGTTTTGTTTATTTTTTTGTTTTTTTTCTGTGCCTGGTCATCTATTTACCAGAACAGATTTACAGTAGCTTAAGTGGTGTAAATAACTACACAATGTATAGAAAGTGTACAGATCACTCCACATTACAAGATCATGAGGAGTAACCACTGCTTTAGGGTGCGTTCACACGTGCATATTTTCTGCTGCAGATCTGCTGCAGCAGATTTATCTACCCATTAAAGTCAATGGGCAGCAAAATCTGCAACAAAAATCCGCACGTGTGAACGCAACCTTAACCCCTTAAGGACCAGGCCATTTTACACCTTAGGACCAGAGCGTTTTTTGAACATCTGACCACTGTCACTTTAAACTTTAATAACTCTGGGATGCTTTTACCTATCATTCTGATTCCGAGATTGTTTGTTTGTTTTTTCGTGACATATTCTACTTTGTTATTGGTAAAATTTTGTCGATACTTAGTGATTGATTGATCGTTTCTTAGTGAAAAATTCCAAAATTTGATGAAAAAATAGAAAATTTTACATTTTTCTAACTTTGAAGCTCTCTGCCTGTAAGGAAAATGGATATTCCAAATGATTTTTTTTTTTTTGATTCACATACTCACAATTTTTCAGGGACCAGTTCAGGTTTGAAGTGGATTTGAAGGGTCTTCATCTTAGAAATACCACACAAATGACCCCATTATAAAAACTGCACCCCCCAAAGTATTCAAAATGACATTCAGTCAGCGGTTTAACCCTTTAGGTGTTTCACAGGAATAGCAGCAAAGTGAAGGAGAAAATTCACAATCTTAATTTTTTACACTCATGTTCTTGTAGACCCAATTTTTTAATTTTTACAAGGGGTAAAAGGAGAAAATTTATACTTATATTTGTAGCCCAATTTCTCTCGAGTAAGCACATACCTCATATGTCTATGAAAATTGTTCAGCGGGCGCAGTAGAGGGTTCAGAAGCGAAGGAGCGACAAGGGGATTTTGGAGAGTACTTTTTTCTGAAATGGTTTTTGGGGGCATGTTGCATTTCACTAAAATGTGTGTTTCCCCCTCAAATTTCACATTTTTGCAAGGGTTAATAGCAGAAAATACTAGGGATCGACCGATATCGTTTTTTTAGGGCCGATACCGATAATCGGTGGACGTTAGGGCCGATAGCCGATAACTTATACCGATATTCCGGTATAAGTTATCGGCTATTTATCCCCCCTCGACACCGCTGCAGAGCATTGATTTAAAGCGGGCGCTTTAAATCAATGCACTGCAGTGGCTTTTGCGGGGCCATAGGCCGTCACCGCCACCACCACCCGCGTCTCTCCCCCTACCTGTCAGGGTGGTCTGGGCCATCCATCGTTCCTGTAGTGTCTGGGGGCATTCCGGGTGGAGGGTGAACCGGTTCGGGCTGTCCTTCTTCTCCGGCGGTCATCTTCTCCACTCCGGGCGGGCTCCGGCCTAGTACGCTGCATAGACGCCGCTGCGCAGTGACGTCCGTGCGCAGTGACGCACCTGACGTCACGGCGTAGCGGCGTCTATACAGCATACTAGGCCGGAGCCTGCCCGGAGTGGAGAAGACGACCGTGGGAGAAGGACAGCCCAGACCCGTTCACTCTTCACCCGGAATGCCCCCGGACACTACAGGAACGATGGATGGCCCGGACAACCCCCATTACGGGTAAGTTAAATTTTTTTTTATTGACTCGGAGGGTGGGGGAGGGGCCCGACCGGTATAGCGGTATGGGCAAAAATCCATACCGGTATACCGCCCAGCACTACGGTAGGGGGTGCGACGCGGTGTGGTGGGGGCGGTGCGGGGGGTGGGGCATTATCGGCTTATCGGCAAGGTAATTGCGCAACCGATAATGCCCAAAATCGTGATTATCGGCCGATAATATCGGCCATACCGATAATCGGTCGATCTCTAGAAAATACCCCCCAAAATTTGTAACCCCATCTCTTCTGAATATGGAGGTACCCCATAAGTTGACCTGAAGTGCACTACGGGGAAACTACAATGCTCAGAAGAGGAGGAGTCATATTTGGCTTTTTGAGAGCAAATTTTGGTCGGGGGGCATGTCTCATTTAGGAACCCCCTATGGTGCCAGAACATCAAAAAAAAAACACATGGCATACCATTTTGGAAACTAGACCCCTTGAGGAACGTAACAAGGAATAAAGGGAGCCTTAATACCCCACAGGGGTTTCACAACTTTTTGCATATGTAAAAAAAAAAAAAAAAAATTTTCACTAAAACGTGTCTTCCCCCCCCCCCAATTTCACATTTTTGCAAGGGTTAATAGCAGAAAAGACATCCCACAATTTGTAACGCCATCTCTTCTGAGTATGGAAGTACCCCATAAGTGGACGTCAAATGCACTACGGGAGCGCTACAATGCTCAGAAGAGTAGGAGTCACATTTGCAAATTTTGCTGAAATGGGGGGGGGGCATTTCGCATTTAGGAAGCCCCTATGGTGCCAGGACAGCAAAAAAAAAAAAAAAACACATGGCATACCATATTGGAAACTAGACCCCTTGAGGAACGTAACAAGGGATAAAGTAAGCCTTAATACCCCACAGGGGTTTCACAACTTTTGCATATGTAAAAATATATATATTTTTTTACACAAAAATGTGGGTTTTCCCCAAAATTTTACATTTTTACAAGGGTTAATAGCAGAAAAGACACCCCACAATTTGTAAATACATTTCTTTGGAGTAAGGGCATACCTGATTTTTGGATGATCTTGGCTCCGCTGGTGCACACCAGGTCTTAGTATAGGCATGAGGTCAGTCAGGGGCCTTGAGCTTTTCATAGCAGAGGATGTGGGACACCCCCCCCCCCCTCAAGGAGAGTTAATGGGGGGAGCACTGAGCCCTAAAATAGGGGAACACTATGGGGGACAACGGGCTGTAACTGGGGTATACAGGTGGGGTACAGAGGCCCGTAATATGGGGTACAGTGGGCCTGAAAATTATAAATTATAATAAAAAAGGATATATTCCCAAGAATGATGACCCAGAGCATAGCCAAAACTAAAAATAATATGCTTGCCCCAAACCCTATGCTCTGAATCATCCTGGGAATGTGATGTGTGTGGCCGTCCTTAACCTGTTGCCTCAAATGCGCACCCCGCTCAGGTGGAGAGAGAGCGCTGCGCATTTGAGGCAACATAAAAAAGTCCCCGATGATAGTGACTCGGTGACCTATGACCCATTTTTGAAAAAACACCCCCAGAGGTCTTATCAGGTTTTTTATTTTTTTCTGTTTTTTTGGGGGCAATTTAGGTTAACAATTTGGAATGTACTCTGGACTTGGTACATTGGTCAAATTATGGAAAATTAAACTGAAAAGGGAAAATTTAGGGCTCCATGGAAGTGTGATACTCCTTGAAGCAGCCTATGCAGAGGCCCGGATTATCTGGGCAAGTATCGCACTGATACGTGGTGTCCTTCCGTATCCCCCTCCTGCTACACACTCTGCATCTTTTCTTGGTTCGTCCCTTCTTTCCACTGTGGGGGATCACACCTAGAAAGTGTTGGCCTGGGACGATCCTGGTGCCTATAACTCAAGACCCTTGGGAAGTCAGGCCTGCACTTTCCCGTTCGCCAAAGATCAGGAACCTTAGGACTTCTTCTTGGTACTGGAGGAATGTCCCTGTGTTGCCAGCTTACTGGGATAGTACAAAAGCGTTGTACATGGCAACCTGTACCAAGTCCGCATGGCATTATATGGCTTAAGGACTTGATCTGAGAGATCAACTCCCCCCATATACCGATTGTAGTCCAGAATACAATCGGGCTTGAGGACCGGTCCCACGGTACCTCACACAGGGACAGGGGTGCTGCCGTTCCCATGAATAGTGGTCAGCATAAGGACATCCCTCTTATACTTCACTAACAACAGGTTATCCTGGGTCAGGGCACGGAACTCACCCTTGGGGATAGGCGTCTGGACCAAATTTAGAGGGAGGCCTCTCTGGTTCTTCCGCACGGTCCCACAAGCGGACGTGGATCTGGCGGAAAGGGATTTGAACAGAGGGATGCTGGTATAAAAGTTATCCACGTGTACGTGGAAACCCTTATCCAGAAATGGGTGCACAAGGTCCCAAACGAGTTTCCCGCTAACACCCAGAGTGGGGGGACATTCTGGGGGTTCAATACGGGAATCTCGTCCCTCATACACTATAAACTTGTAAGTGTACCCGGAGGTACTCTCACAAAGTTTATAGAGCTTCACGCCATACCGCGCCCGCTTCGAGGGAATATACTGGCGGAAGATGAGTCTCCCCTTAAAACTGATGAGAGACTCATCTACCGAGAGGTCCCTGAGAGGATCACCTCGGGGCGGACATGCCGCATTATCTGCATAATGCAGGCATTTCCGAATGGCCTCGAACCGCCTCCGTGTCATCGCCATACTGTAAAGCGGGGTCTGATAGAGGACGTCCCCGCTCCAGTAATAACGAGCACTTGGTTTTTTGTCCAGGCCCATATGCAGCGTGAGGCCCCAAAATGTCCTCATTTCCGCTGCATCAATGGCGCGCCATTCATTGGGCCTGGCCAAAAGCGAATCGGGGTGGTGGGCAATGAACTGCTGGGCGTACAAGTTCGTTTGCTCCACCATGTGATTGACCAGGCTGTCACTGAAAAAAAACTTTAAAATGTCCAGATCAGTGAAGCAAGCCATGTCAATCTGGATTCCTGAGTCGCCAAAAAACTCAGGAATCCATGGCTGATAACCCTCTGGGGGGCTCCAGACAGGGAAGGGGGCTCCGGTGCACTTGTCTGGGGAGCCCGACTCCTATTACGAGCGGCATTGCCACTCGTACTAGTGTCGGCCACTGGGTCACTCTCATGGGGGGTGCGTGGCCTCGCCTGGCGGCGTCTCCGCCGCCGTACTGGGGACTCATCATCACTATTAGATGATGAGGAGGACGAGGAAGAACACAAAAATGTAGGATCTTACTCGTCCTCACTGGCAGATTCGGAGTCGGAGGCTAAAAAAGCGTAAGCCTCCGCTACCGAAAATGCCCGGCGGGCCATCACCTTTTTTCTACAGTGGCGGGGGGTAGTGGCGGGGGGAGGGGGTGTGTGCGGGGGTGCCGGGGAAGTATGTACTGTGTGGTGCTTGGTGTAAAAAGTGTATAACAGTAATGGGTAAAAAAAAAAAAAAAAAGCTGCAGACAAAAAAAAATAAAAAAATAAAAAGGGTGGCGCACGCAGCTCCCTGAACCCCTAATAGGACCCGGGGTCAGACCCTAATAGGACCCTTGGGGACCCATTAGGGGGTCGGGGGGGGACTTTTTTTTTTTACTTTGAACTTTATTAACCCCTACCTGTCCCTGCAATCCGCTGTCCCTATTCTAAGGCTCCTGGGGGGGATCCATGGTCTTCTCCTCACTGCTGCAAACGTTGACTGAACACAGAGCGGGTGCAGCAGCGGGAAGGGACAGTTAACCCCTCCTCTGCCGCACTGCTATTGGCTGGACTATCGCCAGCCAATAGCAGCGTTGCTGGGGAGGTGATAGTATTGTCACCTCTCCCCAGCAACGGCAGGTGATTGGCGGTGTATCGTACACCGCCGATCACCATCTAGTTCCGGGTCATCGGGTCACCACTGACCTGAATGACCGGAATCGCCGCAGATCGCCCGCGCGATTTTGCGGACGATCTGCGGCGATCACGACATGTGGGGGTCCCGGGACCCCCCTCGGCATTTGCCTGGGACGCCTGCTGAACGATTTCAGCAGGCGTCCGGTTTCGCAACCTGCCCTGTGCGCGGCAGGATGCGAAATTCCCACGGACGTATGAGTACATGCCTGGTCCTTAAGACCCAGGGCGCAGGGACGTACTCATACGTGCTTGGTCCTTAAGGGGTTAAAGGGTAGCCACATGTTGCTTTTAATCACTGTCCTATGATAAGGACTAGACAAGGATTCTTGTAACTGTAGTACTGAACCAGCAGCATGGTTCTCAGTATTGGCACCATGATTCATGTAAGCTGCCTGTAGGGAACAAATAATAATGTTTAGAGTCGTCTTGGCTTCCACCATGCCTTTTAAGACTGGCATTTAGCTAATGAAACAGTTTGTTTTTCCTTTCCTTGTGTTGGGTGAGAGGTGGGGGAGTCTGTAATTACAGTAGGTGCCTCTCTCATCTCAGAGAGGGTGTCTGGGCTTTTGCTGATGCTAGGCTTGTGAAACCTAAAAAGGGTAGCGTTGAGAAGTAGGTATTTAGTCTAGCTTCATCTTGTGGTCAATGATGTCATCTGGTTCATCCTGACACAGCTGGAACAGCAACCAAGCCTATATAATTTGCTTTCTCAAGAATTTATATTAACTCATTTGTGCCTGGTAAAGAAGTTTATCAGTAAAGACATTTTCCTACAAGGTTCTCACTACGGATTTGGAGATTACTTCCCTTCCGGTCATTCTGGGTACATAGTATCGCTTGTGTTCTCGGTGTAGTGTCTGATAAGCCCAGTTTAGCAGTTTAGAACAGTTGGAACCCAAACTGCAGCTGAAAGATTTAACAGCCTGCCAGAAAATACTTTTAGTTTATGAGGCAGGAGGTAATAGAAGTCTCAGTCTATCATTTCCACAGCACAAAGGATTTTTTTTTCTTGCCTATAAAAATGCAGAATTTTTCCTGGAATCTGCTATTGTTAGCTTGGCAGAGTGAGTTTACAATCCAGCTAACACTAGGGTTTTATCAGGCACATGCGTCATGGTTTTCAATGTCCAGCACATCAACTTGAAGTACTGGGTCCCTAGTGTTGATGTGTCGTAGTGACTCACTCTCCTAACCACTGATCAGAGACTACATGAACCATGAAGATCAGCATTAAGGCTAGGTTCAGACTACGGAATTTCCGACTGTCTGCCTGCAAAATTTTCCGCGACCAAAGGCGTTTTTTCAGTTTCATGCGTAATTTTGTCATTTCTGTAAGTAATCCGCCGCTATTTCGCACGGAAATGTCGCCACCAAATCCGCCTTAAATTTCCGCTTCAATTACAAGCAGAAAACAGTGGGAGTGCTAAGAGCCAAGTTCAGCCCCTTTTTGGACCATGTGATCACATGACCCAAACCAGGTCAGTCAATTTTTTTCAATGTGGGCTAGTCCAAGAACCAGTGGGCTGATCATATTTAAATTTCTGACTCAAATCCGTATGGATTTTCCGCATGTAATCCGCTTTCAATCTGCCTACATTCCGCGTTTGAACAAAAATCCCATGGAAATGAGAGTCCCATTGAAGTTAATGGGATTCTGCTGCGAAAATCCGTCTGAAGAAAGAGCACCTCCTTTCTTCATGCGAAAATTTTCTAGCGGAAATTAGACACGCAAATTCCGAGTCAAAAAATCCGAAGTATGAACAGGTGCACGGTAATCCCATTGACTCACATGTACTTTTTAGCAAGCAGAATTTCTGTCGGAAATTCCGTAGTCTGAACCTAGCCTAAGGAGTAGTTTGTTGGTTTAACCCCTTAAGGACCACCCATATGAGGGCTTGTTTTTTGCGCCACCAATTTTACTTTGTAATGACATCAATCATTTCACCACAAAATGTACGGCGAAACCAGAAAAAAAATATTTGTAGGCCTAAAATGAGGGGGGAAAAAACAGCTTTTTGTAAATTTTAGGGGCTTTCGTTTCTACGCAGTGGACTTTTTGACAAAAATGACACCTTATCTTTATTCTGTAGGTCCATACGATGAAAATGATACCCAACTTTATATAGGTTTGATTTTGTTTTACTTCTGTTAAAAAATTATAACTTTATGCACGAAAATTAGTAGGTAAAAAATGTCCTATTCTGACCTCTATAACTTTTTAATTTTACCATTTATGGGAATGTGTGAGGGCTAATTTTTTGCGCCATGATCTGAAGTTTTCCTCGGTACCATTTTTGATGGGACCTTTTTTGATCGTTTTTTATAAAAAAAAATTTAGGGTATAGAAAGTGACCAAAAATATGCAATTTTGGACTTTGGTATTTTTTTGTATGCCAATGACCGTGCGGTTTCATTAGCCTTATATTTTTATAGTTTGGACATTTTGCGGATGCGGCAATACCACATATGTTTGTTTTTATTATGTTTATATATTTTTATATGGAATTTGGGAAATGGGGGTCATTTAATAATGAAGGGGTTAATGTGTGTTTTTGTAAACTTAATTTTTTTTTTTTTTTACACTTTTAGTCCCCTTAGAGGACTTTTAGGAGGAATAATTTGATACCTCAAACAGATCAATATGGTTCCATAGAACCACATTGATCTGTGTGCTCTGTGCTTGATTGATAAAGCCTGGTCCTACCAAGCTTTATCATTCACAGCCCAGCAGCTGCCGTGGAGAGGTAAGCCCTCCGACTACCTCAGAAGTGGATCAGTGTATGGGTGTGTCCCTTCTCTTTCCTAATGGCAGATGTTAGTGGAAAAAAGTATTCGGTATGTTGGATTTCAACATGCCATATCCTTTGTTCTCACAGGAGACATAAGCACGTCCAAGGTTTCTGGCAATAAATTATTCCTCTCCCTATTCAGAACACATGCACACTTGACTGAGCAGAGTGTGCACATGTATTGGGAGGAGGGGCCTAGATGAATAGCTATTGGCCAAGCAAATGCTCAGCTGACTGCTTTCTGATGATGCCCATACACATTAGTAAAAAGTCAGCTGAACATGGCAACTTTGGCTGGCCCAGTTTCTCTACCCACCTCCAATATCCGAGAAGGATCCAAAAGTTCAGGTGTTCAGCCTACAGCTGTTGAAGGTGTATGCCAACCTTAACTGGGCACTGTCAGATACAAAAATTGTTGATATGTTGTACATTTTGGCATAACTTTAACCTTTCTAATATACTTCATAAAAAAAAATATATTTTATATTTATAGAAATCATGACTTATAAAATTATGGATTTGCCCATACTGAAGCACAGGCATGGACAAAGTCCAGTAAATGAAGGTGGGCTAGCACTCCTCTGTGCTTTCTCCTGCCTGATAGCACTCCTCTGGGCTCTCTCCTGCCTGATAGGACTCCTCTGGGCTCTATTGTCTGATAGCACTCCTCTGTGCTTTCTCCTGTCTAATAGCACTCCTCTGTGCTTTCTCCTGTCTGATAGCACTCCTCTGTGCTTTCTCCTGTCTGATAGCACTCCTCTGTGCTTTCTCCTGTCTGATAGCACTCCTCTGTGCTTTCTCCTGTCTGATAGCACTCCTCTGTGCTCTCTCCTGTCTGATAGCACTCCTCTGTGCTCTCTCCTGTCTGATAGCACTCCTTTGTGCTCTCTCCTGTCTGATAGCACTCCTTTGTGCTCTCTCCTGTCCTATCAGACAGGAGAGAGCACAGAGAAGTGCTAGCCCACCCTCACTTACTGGACTTTGTCCATGCCTGTGATTCAGCTTGGACAAAGCCATGATTTCTATAAAAATGATTTTTTTCTTATGAAGAATATTAGAACAGTTTTTAATGTTTTGCCAAGATGTACAACATATAAAAAGTTTATGAATCTGATAGTGCCCATTTAAGATTATACTGTCTAGTGATTTACCATTCTAAGTACTGTTTTAAATTGCTGTTGTCTATCATAAACTAGGACCCTGTAGACTTATTTTTCCCTGGATATAAGTTTAATCTATATGATCTCAGACAGTTGTTTGTAGCTGGTAGAAGTGTATTGCCACACGTCTCTTTTCTGACCACTTCCATCCACATCGTTGTGTTGTCAGTGTGGTATTTCCAAATGGGGATGGAGAGTTTGTCCCACCTGCCATAAATAATGCTGACAACTGATTCATCCAGAGTTTGCATGCAACCCCTCAATTTAGAAGCTCTTTCCTGTTTTCTGCCAAATTTATAGAATTTTTTCTTGCAGTGACTTCATGCCAGAGAGGGGAAGTTAGTTTTACATCCCATATGTTTTTGGCACGCCTCGCTCTGTATGCACATCATTAAACATGACTGCTCATGAGGAATGGTTTCAGTAGACTTCTAGTCTGGCAAATTTTTATTCTAGTTCTTTCTTGTTCTCACTAATGTCCACAATAAACCCACAAACACTCTGCAGGGAAACGTGCAAGACAAATCTGGTAGGTTTCAGTGTGGCTTTTCCTTCAGAATAAAAATATCTCTGGTTTTGGAATCTGCTGTTGCACTTCTTGCTGCAAATCCTCAGGTAATATGATGCAGAATCCCTATCATTACAGTAATTGTAGATTTTTTTTCCCCATCTCCCTCAAATTTAATAGGAAGAATTGCTAACGTATCCATGCTCTTTCCACAACAGAAGTGACATGCTGTGGATGTAAAAATTCCCACCACACATTCGTTTCCATGTATAAAACTACCACCACGTGTCAATGAGAGGTGTAAAGTCTCACCCACTTGCCTGCTACTGTATTCTGCGGCAGGTGTTAATCTGTGTAAATCTGCCGCAGTTTACAAACTGGATTTTCAGATGACTTTGTGCCCCACAAGCTCAAAATAACTATTTACCACCCAGTGGATCTTAGAAGTATATATTATTAGGAGAAGACCACCAACCGCTCCAGGCATTTATTCTCTCATATGACATTTGGATAGAGTAAGTTCCCCTTTTTTAAGACTACTACATAAACCATACCCCTTACAAGATCTCACTTGCAGGACAGTGACCAACAATTGCAACTAATGGTAAGTATGCTTTTTTACAATTCTCAATGATGTGTCATGGCATGCTTTTATTTTTTATATACTGTTGTACACCTGCAGGATCTCTAAATTTTTCATGTAAGCTGTTTAGTTAGTATTTGTCATTGGTTGATATGGATACATCTGTGCTACTAGACACACTCTTGGTCTCTGTCAAAGCTGGACAGGTCATCAACTGAAACAGAGATAAGACTTAACACAGTTACAACAGAGACTTATTCACATAGGGTTTCTCTACCAGTGCAGTCTGATAGATGTCTGTTCTTTTGCCTTCTGGCCAGTTTCAGATGTTCTAATGATTTTAGGGACTTGATGCAGACAGGGTGGTTCCCCATTATCTTTTTGCTTCCGTAAGCAGACAGATTGTCCTACCCATACCTCTGTGTCAATAGGCACCAGTCACTCATACATATCCTTAGGAGAGATTGGAAAGTCCTGCATGCCTCACACGTTACTGTACAGAAAGCTGACTAATAGTTTCTTTTTACTAGATCTATAGATGGACAAAGTAATTTCACAATTTCCTCAGATACTGTAAATTCTCTAAAGTTTTGGCATAACTTTCAAAAAAAAATTATATCTAATTATTAACCATTGGTCAACCTGAAAAATAATTTATATTGACTGTGTTTATTTGAGCTTTTAGGTTAATTCAATATCATATAATAGGCTTGACATGAAGAAGGTGTGGCAGAGCAAAGGTCTAACCAGGCCTCCCTTTATGATGCTGGGTTTTGCCATTTCAGACTGTTCTGAGTAGAGGAGGGAAAACCTAAAAGATTGCCAGCAGAAAAAGGCCCCTGGTCCATATACTCTGCTACTAAACTCCTCCTAGAAGTGGCTAACCTCCCAATGCACAAAAGCATCACAGTTCATCCATCCAGTACACCTGATCCTTTTCTCTGCAGATTTCTGCCATCAGGTTAGTGAGGAGGTCACCATACACATTAGATGGTTAGTCGATACTTGTGTGTTGGGCCACTTTCAGTTAAGCCCTTCTTGGGCTAATTTCCCACCCTTTGAATGCTAAGAATGTATTTTCTCGGGACAGCGGAATTCTCCATAGATCCTAGCCATATAGCAGTTAATCTAAAACAGAGCTAATTTCTTCCAAAACCACATTACACTTGTCCTGATGTTGTATGTGGTATTACAACTTGGCAAGATGTGGTGCTGTTTTTGAAGAAATCTGTTCTATTTTTCTAATCCTGGATAACCTCTTTAAAGGAACTTGTCCACAAATACAAGTTATCCCCTATGATCTCTAGAATGGTGAAAATAGTCTTCTCTGAGAACAAGAAACCAAGCCTCTTTTGAGAATGGTGATGTCGGCGCGCATGAGCATCGCCACTCCAATAGTTCTCTATTTGAACGGACAATTATAGCATTTGGCTATCTTCTGTTTCTCCCATAAAGAATGAATGGATTGGTGCACAAAGGTGACTGCTGCTCGGTTCACAGGGGAGACTTTGTTCCCTGTTCTGGAGACTGACTTCTGGAATAACCTGTATTTGTGGGCAAATCCCTTTTAAGGGCATAGGGTCAATCATAATTAAACCACCTCTTTTTTTAAAGGCCACATGTGTTGCCTCTTTGGTATGTACACCCTTGTTTTATCTAGTTGCTCGAAAAAACAAGCCATTGCACTCCTATGGAATCAAAAGTTATATTGGCAAATCGGAGCCAAAAGCACTCCAGAAGAAGCACTTTTTTGCCCATATAATGCACACTCACATTACTATTTCGACTGTGTCACCTGTTTTAATACAGCACAGCGGCATCCATGCGTTTCATTACTGTCCTGGGTCATGTGGCCAGCATTCAGATCACCAGAAAATGTCATGCCTTTGTGTCTCAGGAAGTGGTCTGTTCTGGGTCAGCTGACCTTCTGTGAACAACAGAATTACATAATTACCTGTCAGACCCCTCCCAGCTTCATCTGTATGCTGGGAGGGGTCTGTATAGTAGTGATACCCCTCCCCTGAGGCTGTGTTCACAAGTTGCATTTTTGCTGTGTGTTTACCCAAATTTTATACATTACAGTAAAACTGTAGTCTTCATGATTTTAGAAATTGCAGCAAAAACATGGTAAAAATGTATGAAAAATGCAGTTAAATTCAACACATGAACACAGCCTGAAAGATTCAGTTCTTCATAAAACACCTAATTTGTGATTATAGGTCAAATCTCTTTCTCCTCATGACAGTGTTTCTCAAAAAAAGTTGGAATAAAACTGTATGTAATGTGAACGGACACCAACCAATTTATGAGTCTCAGCAGTTTAGGCTGCTGGCTTCTGAAGTCTAGCCAGGTATTAAGGTTAGTTTTATTAAAGAAATCCAGGGATGAGACTCCATGCCTTCTCGCTGCAAAGCCAGAGGAATCATGAGAAATCTAGGCAGAATTACAAAATATTTTAAAAGTGGAATTACAAATCGGTATGGATAAAAACTCGCGTATGCCACATCAGCTAAAACACTTGGGACTTGTATCTGCCTCTGTACCATGCACATATCGTACGGTATATGTAAATAAATAGTAAAGGTTTGTCCAGCAGCCCTGGAAAAAAGTACCGTATTTGTTACTTATATACCACCATGTTCTTGTAGTGCTGTCCACAGTTTGTAGCGATTATGTCATTGCCGGACACCATCTGCCTTTACAGCTAGCAGCAACAAGAGGCTCCAGGAAAAAGATATTATTGGCAATAAACCAGAATGGTTTTCAATGGTGCAGGAAGATTCATGGATCCTGTGGGATATCCACAATTGGTTGCAGCTTTTTTCAATTTTAAAACCTCATAAGCTGTGGTTCTTTCTGCATTCAGGTGCATGTAGTCTTATGAATAGATTTTAATTTGTCCCCTCCCCCCACTGCTCTATACTTCATATTAGCTTTTCCACATAAGTTATTGCCAATGTTTCAGTGCTGGAAAGAGCCATCTCTTGTGAACTAGTACGTAATATGTCTTCATAATATACACATGTTCCATATCAAGTTTTGCGTGCACCTGTTTTCTATATCACTCATATTGATATTTACATTATAGCCTCTAAGGTGCTTAATACGTGTTTCATGGATACCTATAAGGTAACCTGTATTGGTAATAGAACTATGGACTTCAATGCAATCCAGTTTGTAGTTAACCTCTACAAAAGGCATAACTCATTTATAACCATTACCAACTTGAGTTTTAGTAAATCTCATGTGCAGTCTATTTATTGCAAGCCATTTTACTTTACTCACATATTCCACTCAAACATTAAGACCCACTGTTGCACAGTTCTTGTCAAAAGGCATGTGGATTGCTGCACTTTTTCACTTCATTCATCCTCCAGCTGTAGCGCTAGAAAAATGACCAATAACAAGCATATATGCAAACTGAACTATAGTTTCCACTGTATAGCATCTGTCCCAAGGGGGCGACCAAGAAAACTATTCCCTGTGGGATGCCCGATATGGGTAAAAAGGTAGAAATAAACCAATAAAAAAACATGATATAAAAGTGTATATATAGTGCATCAGATTCTGGTGGCTAGTAGGTTTATCACGTCTATACTATTATATTTTTGCACTGCTAACATATTTATAAACAACTTCAGATGACTAAACTATTTCAGATGAACAGAATAGTTGCAGGGATCTGCCATGATCTATGCAGTCCGATCCAGCAGGAGAATTTCAAAACCGCCTGCTGAAATTCCCCATTCATTATAAGGAGTAAAACGGAGTCAGCCAGTGACTCCAGTTGACTAATGTTTTCACCAGGACTGAAAACTGCAGCAGACCACAGTTTTCAGTCCAGGACAAGAGCTGGATACAGCCAGAAAATAACCTGACTAGAGTCACTAGCTGACTTTGGCTTATTTAAAATGAACTGGGTATGGCAGGAATACGGCAGCAGACAGTTATGAAATTCTGCCACTAATATTTTACTGTTGTCAGCAACATTTTTTTTTTAAATCAACTGGTGCCAGAAAGTTAAACAGATTTGTAAATTACTTCTATTAAAAAATCGTAATCATTTCAGTACTTATTAGCTGCTGAATACTACAGAGGAAATAATTTTCTTTTTGGAGCACAGAGCTCTCTGCTGACATCACGAGCACAGTGCTCTCTGCTGACTTCTCTGTCCATTTTAAGAACTGTCCAGAATAGGAGAAAATCCCCATAGTGCTCTCTGTTCATAGCAGCATAAGTTTGCTATGGGGATTTTCTCCTATTCTGGTCAGTTCTTAAAATGGACAGAGAAGTCAGCAGAGAGCACTGTGCTCGTGATGTCAGCAGAGAGCTCTGTGCTCCAAAAAGAAAATAATTTCCTATGTAGTATTCAGCAGCTAATAAGTAGTGGAAGGATTAAGATTTTTTTAATAGAAGTAATTTACAAATCTGTTTAACTTTCTGGCACCAGTTTATAAAAAAAAAAAAAAAAAAAAAAAAAAAAAAAAAAAAAGGGGGGGGGGGGGGGTACCAGAGCACCCCTTTAACCTCTTGGGGGCCAAGGGCGTACCTGTATGCCCTTATCCCCCTCCCATTCTATAACTCCTCATAGCGGGTCGGGCCCGGCCGGGACCCGTGGCTAATAGCGCATGGCACTGATCGTGGTGCCGCGCGCTATTAACCCTTTAGCCGCGGCGTTCAAAGCTGATCGCTGCGGCTAAAGCAAAACTAAAATGCTCCCAGCAGCTCAGTTGGGCTGATCGGGATCATCGCAATGAAATTGCAAAGTCCTTATCAGCTAGGACGCAGCAGGAGGGTGCCTTACCTGCCTCTTGCGCATCCGATTGCCAAATGACTGCTCCATGCCCGAGATCCAGGCAGGAGCAGTCAAGCGCCAATAACACTGATCAATGCAAAGCTATAGCTTTGCAGTGATCAGTGTAAAGGATCAGTGTGTGTAGTGTCATAGCCCCCTATGGGAGCTATAACACTACAAAAAAAGTGTGAACATTCTTTTTATAAAGATCGTTTAACCCCTTCCCTAATAAAAGTTTGAATCACCCCCCTTTTCCCATTAAAAAAAGTGTAAATAAAAATTAAAATAAACATGTGGTATCGCCGCGTGCGCAAATGTCAGAATTATTAAAATATATCTCTAATTAAACCGCACGGTCAATAGTGTATTTTTGCTCACTTTTTATATAATGAAAAAATGAATTAAAAGCGATCAAAAAGTCCGCTCAATACAAAAATGGTACCTCGAAAAACTTCAGATCACTGCGTAAAAAAGGAGCACTCATACCGCCCCATACACCGAAAAATTAAAGTTATAGGGGTCAGAAAAGGGCAATTTTAAACATTTTAATTTTCCTGCATGTAGTTATGATTTTTTCCAGAAGTACAACAAAATCAAACCTATATAAGTAGGGTATCATTTTGAACATATGGACCTACAGGATAAACATAAGGTGTCATTTTTACCAAAAATTGTACTATGTAGAAACGGAAGCCCCCAAAAGTTACAAAATGCAGTTTTTTCTTCAATTTTGTCGCACAATGATTATTTATTTTTTTTTTTTTCGTTTTGCTGTAGATTTTTGGGTAAAATTACTGATGTCATTACAAAGTAAAATTGGTGGTGTAAAAAAAAAAGCCATCATATGGATTTTTAGGTGCAAAATTGAAAAGGTGAGGAGGAAAAAACGAAAGTGCAAAAATGGGAAAAACCCTTGGTCCCCAAGGGGTTAAAGAGTCCTTACACTGTATTCTATCCAGCAGAAGCAAAGAAAAACTATATGGAATGCAATCATGATACAACAGAGCTAAACACTGCCTATAAGCATTCTAACTCCATGCAGTTATGCCAAGTATTTGCACATTTGATCACTTGACAAATAACCTTCTGTCCTTCTTTAAAGGTCCATATGGCTTTTCTGGACCATCAACTTACTTGGTTTATGAGTGGCTGGTTGACTTTTATCCTTGCCCCTGGATCCCCGCTGTCTATTAAAGGGGTATTCCAGGATTTTTTTTTATTTGACTATGCTACAGGGGCTGTACAGTTAGTGTAGTTCATAATATAGTGTCTTTACCTGTGTGTGACGGTTTTCTCACAATTCTTATGTGATTTTCACCCCAATATTTAGATTTAACAGCATACAAAATGACTGCTGTCTCAGATTTTTCCCAGCTTGCAATGCGGTCGAGATCTGACTCACTAGTCAGCTGATGACAGGGAGCCTGTCTGCTTCAATGGGTGGAGAGAGCAATCTGCAAGTAATGCAACAGCTGGAGGCACCCTGATTGAAAACCACAGGTCTGCAGCTCATTTATGTTTCAATGGGTGGGGTGGCTGATGTGTGGGAAGGAGGAAAATGGAATCATGGGATTTGTAGGTGAACAAGAAAACTGAAAACAGGAAATAAAAGTTCACAAAAAGCTAGCC
Source organism: Hyla sarda (assembly GCF_029499605.1). Classification (NCBI taxonomy): domain Eukaryota; kingdom Metazoa; phylum Chordata; class Amphibia; order Anura; family Hylidae; genus Hyla; species Hyla sarda. Next base: position 265,969,555 of record NC_079190.1, on the reverse strand, counting down.
ACAGTGTTATGGTAATCTCACAGCATAGCCATTTAGCCCCAAGACCAGCGCAGATCCTTCCTAAGCATGTCCATTACTGTCTGCCAGGTACAGACTAAATACACCTTATGGTGGATAACCCCTTTAAAATAGAGGACTTTTTCCCATTTTTTGTAGTCAGAGGGTGGATGTTGGTTGTGCTTGTGTGAATTATTGTAACTTATTTTATAGTGTTTAAACAAAATTCTGTTGGTGTGTGTTAGTTTTCTGAGAAGTAGACTTGCATTCATTCATTGTAATATATTTGCTATGTTCATTTATTTTGAAAGTTCTTTTTTTAGTTCTTTTTAGTTCTTTTTGTTTAGCTACTACAATTTACATTTAAGAAACATTGGAATCATACTGATAACTGAAGATGAGAAAATAAGCGTCTGCTAGCACATTAAAGGACCTGACTGATCATGTTGGGTGTATGACCTCATTGCTTGCTTCTGGAGAAAGAGCTTTGTATTTTTGTAACTCTTTCTGAGAAGTTACACACTGAATGTCCCATTACATGAGCTGTTTTTACCTGCCAGGAATCCGAACGCTGATTTTAATTGTAGCCTGGTGACATAATGTTTGTCTTTTTACCATTTGATGAAAGCAGGGGATGAATTTGTCACTCTAGGCCTCTCATGAAATCACCTGTAGTGAGGTATGCATACCCAATCTCACGTGTATCTTCCTAATTTTACCTCTTATATAAAGCACAATTTTGCCTTCTGAAGGCTTAAATGGGTTTTTGCTTAAAGATAACCCTTGTCCATATGGTATATACACATAATGGGCGGAGGGGGGAGGTGGCACATACACGGGTGGTAAAGATAATTTACAAATCTGTATAACTTTTTAACACCAGTTGTGTGGTGACAGGGGTGCAAGGAATACCTGATCACTTTGTGACGCCAGGGCACCGTTAGCCTTTACACGTTCCTAGGTTGGAGACAGCTTCTCCTGGGCCAGAAACGGGAAGTAAAGAAATACACAGACTTCGGGTTTCGGATAACTGCCTTTTACTGAGCAGGGTGCAGATGTTATTAAACGCAGACAGTATAGAGCAGAGTGAAGAGGATGCAGTGTAACCCTTTAGGAGCCCTGTTGCCTTGCTGGGACTTGTTACTTTTCACCCAATTGATTAATACTGACTTCATATGAGACTAAAGATTTTCCAGGCCGGCTAGGGTTCTTGACAAGGTCCTGTTACTTTCTCTGCCAGGGCGTGACTTTCCACTGTATGGGGGATCACTTGTAGAATGGCTGGATAAGACTTGAGATGAGAATTGTTCTTGACTTCCCTTAGAGTTTCTCCACACAACTTCACTCCTTTGCCACACTTGTGCTCAGCATTAACAGTAGGGCTAGACTGGTCTTAGACTCCACTGGGGCAACTCCTCCCCCACTACACTATATACCTGACAATTTAGGGGTTCTCATTGGGCAGGCAGGGTCACATGGCTTACACCGCTCCTCTGCTCTTAATGGTATAACAGAGATAAAATAACATAACATATTTTAAAGTGTATAGGAGAAACCTAATACAATATATGATAAAGTGCTCAAACATATTAAATAGAACGAGCAGTCACTGTAGTGGGCTCAACACCCGTGCCGCAGGCATGTCCATGGAGATCCGCAGCCCACAGTACAGCCTTTGGTGCTAGGACACAAAAATTGACCTTTTTGATAATTCTATAAATACCCCTTTAAGGATAGGGTCACACATGCCATATTTTGCTGTACACAAGCCATTGTTTTAAATTTTTTTCCCTGTTCTTATTAAACAGTAAACAACTTCAAGCAAGTGTAAAATATTTAACTTACAACAGTTAGCAGAGTGCACTAGAAGCTATGATTGAGCCTGTTCCAGCAGATTGGGTGTTGGATATTTTCACCTTAGTTCAGAAGGGTAATACAGTCATGATCAATCTTCCAGGTTTATTTTTGCATGCTAGGATTCCTACATTTACAGAGTTCTCCACTGTTGGTGACGTTATCTAGGTGGTTGGGTCTTGGAGTATGTGAAACAAAAATTACTTTGTTGAAAGCTCTAAAACCAGCAATTCGGAGTAAGCATATTTATAAAGCTGGGTGGGAATGGGTACCTGATTTAAGAGTTCCCGTCTGTCTTGTGTCGTTTCTGATTAAATATATGAAGATATCTATCATTCAGGGCTGGTGGGGGACCCCTGTTCCAATCGGCTCTAAAACTGGATGATTCCCACACCACTGTACACAGGGAGCCTGTCAGTGTTTCATGCTGTTTGGATAGCATGAAACTAGTTGCTGGTTACCTTATAAGGAAATTGTACCTTAGCAAGTTAACTCACTTATATGAGCAGTTTGGGCCTGTTAATAAATCTGCTAAATCTAAGGATAGAAGGCGTTTATAATGATCAGTGTGTGTAATTCCATTCTTAATAAACTCCCACTTTGTACATTTGCATTTAGACAAGCTAAAGACCCACATTGACTTTTACCATATAAACTCCTTTGGTGCAGGGAGTGTTTTTATTTTGTTGACTGAAAAGGGAAAGGGATGAGGTATGTTTGGTTTTCAGTTTTGCTCCTGGAAAAAGATAAGATTCTGTTGTGTATGACAAATATATTTTTATGGACTGCTTTCCTAGCCTTTTGTGTAAATAACCTACACTGATAAGGTGCCAGTGAATCAGTGCACCACAAGGGCCAAGACTTGTTAGCAGAACAAAGGTTATTTTAGTGCTATGAATAGACTGCTCATACGGGAAACCATTTATTATAAAATTGCTACATCACTTCTTATAATGTGTCTTATCTAAGCGCCTTCCAAAACTGACTCTGTTTCTTCTCTCCAGCCAACCAGTACTCTGCTCTGTACTAAAAGCTGTCTATAGATGGGTTACTTCATTTTGGACGAAACTGGTTAACTCATGTAAGAGATTTCTTCCAGAAAGAAGAAAACTAATCTGCAGTTTTATCTCATTCTAATGTTGTTTGCATAATACAAAATATCCTTTATTCAAATATTAGTAAACAGGCTTAAATACACTGATTCCAAATCTTTAACTTGTATCATTCTGCTCACTTGCATTCCCCTGCTATAAGACAGAGCATGCTGAGGCATAAGGAGGACTACGAAGGTCAGTGATAACATGGAGAGGACAACTTAGACTCCTACATTTGCAAATGGGTAGAAATAAAAATTGCAGCTTTGGAATCACGTCTTTTTAAGCTATTTACGATTACTTCAGTTTAGGGAGGTGAGTCTTTTTTTTAAAAGTTTTAAGTAAGGCTACTTGTCCCTTATATTTAGTGTAAATTCACACATACTTAATCTGGTTTGGATCTCACGCTGCAAATTTCACATTGCGGATTTGATCCTGCAGATTTAATTGATTTAAACAAATAGCAAAAATCTACAGTGTGAGATCCATAGCATATTAAGTACATGTTACCATACCCTTAAAGACTACTTGTATTTTGTAGTCTCGTTTCTATATTATCTATTCAGTTGAAGTAACCAATGTGTCTTTCTAGACCATTAGGCAAGTCTTTTTTAAATGCTTACTTTCTTTGTTTCACTTCTCCAAACGCACCTCCTTTAAGATTTTTTTTGTCTATTTTTTCACATGTTTGGTATTGTGAAACTCAAAAGTTGCCAATTATAAAGAAATAAAAAAAGTTTTCGTTTTTTTTTTTTGGTCCTGCACAGAGCGCTAGTCTTTGAAGCAGGGAGAAGAGAGGATACTGGAGGGGCCAGACACATCCAAAGGGGAACCCCTGCGGCCTATGATTTCTTTTGGAATACCCCTTTAATGGTAGAGAGGATCTCTAAATGTGCATATCCTGCTTTTACCTGTGTGTAATTTTGTTTCCCTCTAAATTACATTATATAGCCAAACGATTGACACTTGTCCATCACACCCATTTGAGCTGGTTAGGCACTCCATATCAAAACCACAGGCTTTAGTATGAAGCTGGGTCCACTGAAGTGACTGCAATGGCCTAAATCCTTTCATTCATGTTTTCCACAAGATTTTTGAATGTGCCTGTCAGAATTTGTAGTTCGGGCAATGATGTTGATGGCTGAGAAGTTTCAGTTCATCCATAGGGAGTTTATTGAGGTTAGTGTCACTGGTTAGTAAGCACTAATCATTCAGGTAGGTAGTATTTTCCGGGCATCCGCCTAACCCAGCCTTATCTATAGAGAGTTAATGGCTGTGAGAATTATTTTATGGTCCTGTTTGCAATGTGGCTAAAACACTTGAACTCTTACTTTTTATCATATAGTGTAAGTAAATGTGACCTATTTAATTTTAGGCAGAAAAAAAAAGGCAGACTTGTGCTTTACAATATACTAAGGTAATTTATACCTCCAAATAAAAGTGCTACTATTGCGTGAGTATGTCTGGGGACATTAAATTTTTAATATATGGCTGGGGTGGTAAAAATAAAAAAAAGCCATACTCTCATACCCTAGCTCCCAATCTGACATCACCTGGTCCCCCACTCCACTACTTTATGCTTCTGAGACAAATCTCAGCAGGAACTGCCAACTTGACCATGGACATTCCCTTTTAAAGTGTAGTTCATATATTTTATGAAAAATTTAGTACAAAAGTAAACTGTGCTGATTTTAACCATGTTTATTTTTCCCCCAGAACCACTACAAAAATGAGTGAACCATTTGACTGTGATAGCTGTAAGGAGTCTTTGTATGGAAGGAAGTATATCCAAATGGAAGAAGGTCCTTACTGTATACCATGCTACGACAGCCTGTTTGCCAACACATGTGATGAATGTAAAGAGCTTATTGGCCACGATTCAAGGGTATGTCAACCTTGTTGAAAAAATGTATAACATGCTATCTTTAATGGTTTCATAGTATATTTGTGGAGACCAGTTTTCACTGCTAGTCCTAGCTAGGATCTATGTACAGTATAATGTATATGTATAAGAGAAAAAAACTGTCATGATGGTCATATTTAGTCAAGTTTAGAAACCAGTGGTCTAAAAGTAATTTCCATCTAGCGATTATCATAAGGCTTACAGTAGCAAAAATAGGATTGTGTAAATAATCAAAATAGATTCAGTCAAAATCCAGCTTCCAGTTCTTGCTACATGCAAGTAGTGATTTAGGATAAAAATTTTATTATAATGGAATATCTTCTATCCTGTTCCCTCCCTAAGAAAAAACCTAGAGGTAACTGATGTTTTGTGACTTTTTCAAATATTTCACAATGTTAAACCTTGGATACATTTATAGAGGAGACAAGTGTTTTGTGTGTGTGTGTGTCTTTACCTTTCACATATGGACACGTAGCCTTATAATCGCTTTGTATCTATGGACTATAGGAGCTCTATTACGAAGATCGTCATTACCATGAGAACTGTTTCCGGTGCTTCCGATGTGAACGATCTCTGGCTGATGAACCCTTCACGTGCCAAGACGAAGAACTACTGTGTAATGACTGTTACTGCAATGAGTTCTCCTCCAAGTGTGTCAGCTGTGAAAAGACAGTCATGCCAGGTACTCAGGATTGAGATGCATGTTCTTTCACTATGCAATAAAAGACCGAAAAATAAGTCTGCAAATAGATTTGTCAAGTAAACCTGCACTAATGACAAATATAGTTATCCTAATTATGTTAGTTATGTTGAGATATATATAATATATAATATATTACAGTATATTTAGCATTGGTCGGGATCCTAGTACTGAGGTTCCCTCCAATCATTAGAAATAGGTGAAGTATGCTGCCTGTCTCTTCACTCAATGTAGGAGACAGGCTACAGACACTATAATGGAGCCTGTCCCCTGTAATCAGTCAGGCTGCGCACTGCAGTGGAGAGTGAAGGGCACTGCCACACGCTTCTCCCAGTTATAACTAACAATTGGAGGGGGACTCTTTGTTTGTTTGTTTTTTCACTGCTACATTCCGAAAGATTGTTTGTTTTTTTTTGTTTTGTTTTTCAAATGGTGTAAATATCTGTATTTTAAGGGTGGGTACACATACAAAAAAGTGGCATTTGCACATTTATAAATGTTTTATGGAATAAAACTTTATGTTGCCATATTCTGAGAGCAGAAACATTTTTAAAGGGTAAGGTTCTAGTTTTTGACTATAACATTTTGGGAAACATATAATGTAGTATTTACACTTTAAGTTCTCCTTTTTTTTTTTTTTTTTTTTTTTTAACTAGAAGGTGGAACAGCAGATTTTTTCCGTCAGTATGTTGTTTTTTTTGTGCCTTTTTATCACAAGACTTTTCGTGACATCAATGGGTTAAAGGAGGGGTTCTAACCAGACCTTTATGTATACATTACATCCAATGTCTAAAAAGGTCTACTAGTGACTATGGTAGTGACTGTGGTCTATTTGAGAATTTACACAGTTATTTAGCAGGACTCCAAAGTACATGAGGCCTTGCCTGTGAGTCCTGCAAAATAATAGTGTATGTTCAGAAATGCACCAAACGTAGTCACTTGTAAAGGTTAGTGTGGTGTTGGCTGTTTTTAAATGGACTAAATAACGTAATGGGTATTTAACAAAGTGATCTTCCTTGACACTGGTGGTTTTTCAAACTTTTTGACATGTACATGTCCCCTCAGATCCTACTTTAGACTTAACATTGTCCATAAGTTTTGCCAAGTGTTCCTTTAAATAGACTAGAGTGCCTATTGCATGTAGAGAAGGCTGGTTTTCTTTTCCAGTCTATAGTCATTTACTACATCGATTAGCATTTCTTTTTATGAAAGGTCTGATGTACTATTTGGCATCTAAGTTAATCGCAATCCACAAAAGAGCTCAGGCAAACTTCACAAGAAAAGGAAATAAATCAATGTTGAGAAAAACTTGGCATGTATTACATTAATTGTGTCTGAGCCAAATCGTCGGCAAGTGTTTGACAATGTGTCAGGATATTCTGTTATGATGTGGAACTTCTTTCCATTTTAATATATTTATTAGTGACTTGAGTACATGCTGCCAAAATCAAAAGAAATTCTAGTATTATAAAAAAAAAATTACATTTAAATAAAGGAAAACTGACAGCAGCATCACCTGCACTGGCCTGCTGGAACTGGAGGTTTATGCAGGGGGCACAGATCACATGGGTGTTTTCAGTGTCTCTGTACTTGGCATTGTTGCTGAGATATAGCTAAAAGTAGTCACATGTAGATGAGTTCCTTTGGTGTCCTGGGGGCATTCTGTAGCTGGATGGTCCCTAAACAGAGCAAAAAACTGGTGAAAAATGCCACATCAATATAATTGTCAGAAACAAGGCTATGTACACAGACAACTATGTATCCTGAAAAGTTTGAAGGATTAGTGCAAATGTAAGCTTTTATTTTTAAATGGGCACTGTCATTTGCAAATATTTTTTTTTTTATATGTTATAGATCTCGTCCTATGGAAAAATAAAAATTTGTAATGTATTTTATTGAAAAATAATTAACCCTTTTATATAGTTTTAACTGACCTAAAATTGCAGCCACCAGGGGTCACCCTTTTAGATCCTGTCTCCCGGCCACTGCAGGACCTAAATCAAGAAAATGTGGGCGGAAATGAGCTCAGCACAGCACTCGCTCTCTGCCCTGTCATTCAAGCAGGCAGGAGCAAGCAATATGCACAACAGCATGACTGTTTCCCTCTAATCTCCCTCCTCTCTGTGTTACACATGCAGAGAGGAGGGGAGAAGCAACTTGTTGCAGTTGGTTTTCTCTTCTATGCTGCACGCCTGAGTGTGAGCTCAGCATAGAAAAGAGAGGGGGGGGGGGGGGGGGGGGGAGTCCTTCCGGGCTGGGCTTCGAATGCCGTTGTGCCTGTCAGGGAATGCCCCCTCCAGAACGCAGCGCTCACTGACAGCGAGCAGTAGAAACATGCCAAAAGAAGGTTTAAAAATTGCAAGAATTGTAATAATTAAGGCAGGAGGAAGGAGGGGGTGGTTATAAAGAGGGGATGTAAAAAATTTTTTTTACAAATGACAGGTACTCTTTTTAAGTTTGTCTACTAGCCACCTGCCTGTAACCCCCACCCCACACACAGGCAGCCATCCAAAAGTGTACAATCAGATTTATCCCACCAAATTTAATGGATTAAATAACTTATTTTGAGGATAAGTTTGTGTTAGTTTGTGTTGATACTTTATTAGTTTATTAGGTTGTGATCTCTATATTTTTATTCAAGTGGGCTTTTTTTAATTTATTTTTTATCTGCTACGTTCTTTGGGATTAAATACAGAACAGCTTAGTTTGTGCCTTTGGTTCTTAGCTGAAGTCTTCTTGGGACAGCAGTAATAGGATTAAAGGCTTCTTCAAGATATAAATATTTAAATACTTTAAGCCCATGTGGACTTTTTCCTAGAAAACAAATAATTATACTCCCATGACTTGAGTTTACAGAAGAGCAAAGAAATAGAAATAAAGGCTGAGCTGAAGAATTTAAGAGCGGTTTCCTTTTAAAATTCCTGTCCCTATGCTATTAATGTATGTCTGTTTAAAATTTACTATACAAGTAATTTTGATCATATTTTCTTAAGTTATCTTTCAACTGATAACTTTAAGTGCAGACTTTTTTTATTGTTTGATGCATTATATGTATGGACATGTGTGATCTTTTTCATGCTTTATTCTGTAGGATCACGCAAATTGGAATACAATGGACAGACCTGGCATGAGCATTGTTTCATATGCAATAATTGTAAACAGCCCATTGGCTCTCGCTCATTTATTCCTGATAAGCAGGACCATTATTGCATCCCATGTTATGAGAGCAAGTTTGCACCTCGCTGTACACATTGCAAAAAGGTAAGAGAAGTTAACACAAGCATACAAGTCTTATACACCAGTACTAATCTTGTTCTGAATATTCTGTTAGGGTTATCTGAATTGATTTTGTGCCTCATAGTAATACAGATATAGCCATGGTTAAATGCGTTAACCCAACACAGAAATGTGTTGTGTTGGGATATCCTAATGCACCAGAGATGATTATGATTGTCATACAAAGCCTTAGAAGTTAATTTTGAATTTATATTATATTGTGTTATTCCATATGTTATTCTGCTTGATCACGGTAGCAATGGTCTCCCCTCAGTTGCCCCTTATCTGCCATATTTGAAGTTCTATGTGTAAGCACTCATTGAATGTCTGGGTCTCTTGCTCTCCCTTTCTCTGGCTTTTTTTGTTTCTCCTTATTTTCTGTTGCTCTCTTCTTCTTCTGTTTATTATGGCACCCTTGGTTACTGTAATTGAGAGATAATGTTAACATTTGGTTTGTGCAACATTTTAGGATCATTTTACTTCCACTTCTGGAGTGCGTACAAAATCTTAATGCACCAGGGATCAAAATGATGCTGGCTACATTGCTGTGTCAATTGTTTCTAATCAATAACCTAGTCATTTACTTTGCAGTCACTGACTAAAGGAGGCATAACCTACCGGGATGAGCCATGGCACAAGGAATGTTTTGTCTGTACTGGGTGTAAGACCCAGTTGGCTGGTCAGCAGTTTACCTCGCAGGATGAGAAGCCTTACTGTATCAAGTGTTTTGGAAATTTATATGCCAAAAAATGCTTTGGATGTACTAAACCTATCACAGGTATTTTATAATAGATACGTTTATGAGTAAGCCATAGTCAAGGACAATGCAAACTATATGAGGTGAAAATACATTTTTGGGTAATTTGTGGCACAGTTTACACCAAATACTGGTGCGAAATTCTTAAAGGTAATCAGTCAGCAGTTTGGAGCTACTAAAACTGCTAGCAGCCGCATAAACTCTTGGTGGAGAAAAGTGGAATGAAACCTTAGGTACGCTGCATGACTGAGATAAACGTTGCACAAAACAACTTTTTTCTCAGTACTGGAGGCATCATTTCACTCCCCTCCACTATGACGTTAACGGGATGTCAACAGTTTTGATAGCTCAATCTGCCAACAGATTCCCTTTTATAAATGTGGACTATTTCCTTCGTCAGGTACCCCCTACTTAAAGAGGTACTCCACACTTAGAAATCTTATCCTCTCTCCAAAGAATCACAGCGGCCAAAACGACAGCAATTTCTATACATCTTTGTTCAGAATGCTGGGTTTGGGCAGCCGTGGTCGTGACATCGCTCCATTCATGTCTATGGGAGGGGGGTGATGAGCGACCACAGTTCAGACATCAGAGATGAGCGACTGCGATCAGACATCTTATCCTCCATCCTTTGGATAGGAAATATAGGATAAGATAGGATAAGATGTCCTGGGGCGGAGTACCCCTTTAAGTAAAGGCTCCCATACACTTTAGGGAAAGGTTAGATGAACCTGCTGTTTTTGGCAGGACCCACCAACTATCCTACGTGTATAGGGACCTCCTGACTTTGTCCTCCTTTGACTCTTTTTACATCGTCTACTGGAGGAGAGCCAGTTACTTTGCACCCTCTGGGGATAAGCTTCCAGCGGATGTGTGTTTAGTGGGAAGAGGGGAATAAGTTGCTGCCACACATGTGGGGTCAAGTGGCATGAGCATTCATCCAACAGCTACTGAACTGGTATGGCCACCTTACATTATAGTTAAATAATGTTATCTATTGCATGATTATCCTGAGAATAGTGCATTCAGAAAGATGAAAAAGCTGTGACATTGTGGAAGATCACTCTCTGTCTTTTTATAACTATTTTTTTTATTCTGTTTTAGGTTTTGGTGGCGGTAAGTATGTCTCCTTTGAAGACAAACACTGGCATCACAACTGCTTCAACTGCTCCCGATGCTCATGCTCCCTGGTAGGGAAAGGATTTATTCCAGATAATGAGGACATTTTGTGCCGTGACTGCAACAGTGACCTATAAACTTCTCAAGTGGATACCATATAGCTGCACCACTGTGTACCCCTTCATTTGTCAGGAATCAATGTAAACCTATGGAGCTACAGGCTTTATCCCCTCATAACAGGCTTGTGGACTGCACAGTAATTTTTGTGTCCTTATAACAGCGTTTGACACTTCAGTATACGTCTGTTTTGCCTAACTTTTTTCATTGCTGGAGTGCATTGGCTCCTTGAGTTTGGATTTTGCAGCAAATAGCGCAAGTATTTTTCAGCAGTTACAAGACATGTTTTGTAATTTAAGTATTCTTATTCTTGTTGTATAAAAATTTAAAATCATTGTATAATAAAAAAAAAATCTTAAGACTTGGCTGACTTTGGTGTAGCTTTTTCTTGTTAATGCACATATTTTTTGTACATAAACTGAACTGAAGAATTGGTAGAATCAAGTAGTTGTCCATTTAGAAAACCACAGATCACTGCATATTTATAGAAGTAGTCCACGTTGGACATTACTCAATACTAGTAATATTTTTATGTCGTGGCTCCTCTGCTTGGAGACAAATTTATATTGTCTGCAAATTTTTTTTTAAATGGGGCTGACCCAAAATTGTAAGAATGTATTTGTTCATTGATGACATTTCTGGACTGTAATATGAAATGCCTTTTATAGCACTACCAGTACTACATCGATAATTCTCAAGCAATAGTGAACTCTGCAGCAGAAATGCTGCATTGCAATTGTGACTTCCTAATACTCCAAGGAACAACACTTTATAGACTGTTGTAAGTACTCTTACAGGGTGCTCTTACACAGTTTATATTCAGATTTTTTGATGCTCACTTGAAGCCAAAACCAGGTGTGGATCACAATGATTTAGATAATATAAAGCACATATGCTGTGTCTTATACTCCTTTTAGGATTTTTTTTTCTTTTTTAATTCACTTACCAGGATTGAATTGTAAGTCCCTCCTGGTTTTAAGTTTCCGGTGAATTGTGTTTTTTTTTTTTATAACTGTACCATGTATTGAATCAGACGTTGGCTACACTGGGTAACTAAAGACTGCATACATTTTTCATGCGGCATTGCATTGTGTGAGGGTGCTCTTACACAGTGCAATTTTGAAGCCAAAACTAGATGTGGATCATAAAGAATTAGATAAAGAAGTAGCATCTGTTCTTTATTATACTATCTTAATTAATCATGATCCTTACCTGGTTTTAGTTTCAAAATTGCACTGTGAAAGAGCAGCCATAATATCCTCCTCTTGTAATAAGGGGTGTAAGCCTTCCTGGACTTTTTGGCACCAGGTATGCAAACAACTGACTGTACAGTGATAGTCTTTTGCTGACAAGTGCAAGCATACCGGAGTGAAGGACCAACACCTTGCACAACTGGTATGTAGTTGGTAGTTTGCATACCCAGCTTTGTGTTTTTTTTTTTTCTTTCCTTCCCTCATCCCCCCCCCCCCCCCCCCCCCCCCATCCCTCTAAGTAAGGGCCAGTAGCAGATAGTGAGAAATACCAAGCCTCAGTGTCTGTACAACAGAAGGCTGCTTACCTTGGCCAGTTATTGCTTCATACCAATAAACTATGTATTTCTATTTTATAAAACAATAGATAAAATGTATTGGGTTTATAACGTATATTGTAGTTTCATTTCAACATTTTTGTGTGTTTTGTTTTATATACAGAATTGTTCATACTTCCCATACGTTGGAAAATGTATTACCTTTTTTACAAAACCTTCTCAACATGGTATATTTACGTCCTGCGCCCGGGGTCACCCCGCGTCATATCGGGTCGTTCCAGGCGGCCATCAACGGCCGGGACCCGCAGTGATGCCCTGTATTAACCCTTCAGACGAGGCGATCAAAGTTGACCGCCGCGTCTGAAGTGAAACTGAAAGTGCCCCGGCAGCTCAGTCGGGCTGTTCGGGACCGCCGCAATGAAATTGCGGCGTCCCGAACAGCTTACAGGACACCGGGAGGATCCCTACCTGCCTCCTCGGTGTCCGATCGGTGAATGACTGCTCCATGCCTGAGATCCAGACAGGAACAGTCAAGCGCCTGCTTGCCAGTGATCAGTGTAAAAGATCAGTGTGTGCAGTGTTATATCCCCCTATGGAAGCTATAACACTGCAAAAAAAAGTGTTAATAAATGTGATTTAACCCCTTCCCTAATAAAAGTTTGAATCACCCCCCCCCTTTTCCCATTAAAAAAAAAAAAAAAACTGTGTAAAAATAAACATATGTGGTATCGCCACGTGCGTAAATGTCCAAATTATAAAAGTATATTGTTAATTAAACTGCACGGTCAATGGCGTACACGTAAAAAAATCCATAATAGCATATTTTTGTCCATAATAGCATATTTTTGGTCACTTTTTATACCATAAAAAATTATTACAGAGTGATCAAAAAGTCTGATCAAAACAAAAATATTACTGGTAAAACTTCAGATCATGGCGCAAAAAATGAGCCTTCAAACCGCCCCATACGTGCAAAAATAAATAAAAAAAAGTTATAGGGATCAGAAGAGGACATTTTTAAACGTATACATTTTCCTGCATGTAGTTAAGTTTTTTTTCCAGAAGTACGACAAAATCAAACGTATGTAAGTAGGGTATCAATTTAATTGTATGGACCTACAGAATAAAGATAAGGTGTCATTTTTTTACCGAAAAATGTACTGCGTAGAAACGGAAGCCCCCATAAGTTATAAAATTGTTTTGTTTTGTTTTCCTTCAATTTTGTCGCACAATTTATTTTTTTCCATTTTGCCGTGGATTTTTGGGTAAAATGACTAATGTCACTGCAAAGTAGAATTGGTGGCGCAAAAAATAAACCATAATATGGATTTTTAGGTGGAAAATTGAAAGGGTTATGATATTTAAAAGGTAAGGAGGAAAAAACGAAAATGCAAAAACTGAAAAACACTGAGTCCTTAAGGGGTTAATTTAACATTGGCATGCCACAGCACAAAGTAAGCACACATTGGCTTGTGTGTGAATGTTTTAGATCCCTGGAATTAAAAGGATGGACGCCATGTAAGATGTCATAATAGGCAGCAGAAAAGCTAGCTTACATAAAAAATGTAAGCTAGCAGTGTGTGTAATTCTGCAGTGTGTATACCTGGCCATATATATTGGTTTTTTGGTTGTATTTTGTTGTTTACATTTTTTTTTTTTGTTTGCATGTGTGTAATTTTTTATTTTTTTTTAGAAACTTTGATGCGGGCATATCAGAGTTCAAGTTCTAAAGTGTTTTTTCCTTTGTATGATTTTTGCATAATAATCATGTAATCATTGATGTTTGTAAAAATCTTATGTAATAAAAACACTTCGTAAAGTTTGAATGTAGTGTATAAAAATCATGAATTTGACTCCAATGTAACCTTTTCCCTCAATTCTTATTAGCACAAAAATATTAGGAAGGGGCGTTTGTATAGTGTAAAAAATGTTATATTGTATATTGTAAAAAAAAAGCTACTTATTTGTAAACAAATTATAATCCTGTGATCTAAAAGCTTGGCAAAATGGGTATACTGTGATTTTAAATGATGTGTTAAGTTTGATGTGCTATATTGCATGAGTAAAGACGTTTGTAGATATAAGTAATGAAACAGAGATAGTTTACAGCAATTTTTCTTAATGTTAGTGCAATCTTAGATTTGATTCACACATTTGCATCATACATCTAGGATACTGGTTTTAGGTCCAGACACAGATACTAGCCATTACATTACAGTGATAGGGTGATATAAATAGTTACTTTTCTCATGTAAATTGCATCGTCAAGGGTGGATATTAGTAAAAAGCATGAGGATCTGAGCGACAATAACGAGAGACAAAGTGAGATGGCTAAACAACCTTGTCCTGGTGTGCAATAATTATCACATACCAAAAGTGGTTCAAGAAAAGACTACCAATAAACAGGCAAAAGGATTGTGCGTACCTAAGGCCCACTGATCCATATGGGGAGTGAAATCTAGCCTGTCTGGTCCTATTCCACAGAAGTTAATGTATCACAAAGGCAATTATGACTATGGCAAGTGCCAGAATATATAATGCATCACAGCTTGTAGTGTATGGGACTTCATAGCTTTCCCTGTCCATCACTAAAAGCAATTAATACGGGCATTTGAGCATCTGAACTGAATCATGTTTACGTCCAAGTGTGTACAGTGCTTACTTTCAAGGTAAGTGGCAGCTAAATGCCCTAGATGGTATGAAAGCAAGCTGGCATAAAGAGTTGGTGGCTCCTGTTATATTTTGACACACTCCACCTACCTATACCTGCAAAAACTGTAAAAAAAAAAAAATAATAAAATCACCTCGGAAAAGAGTTCAAGGTGTTGAATTGGTCTCCTAAATCTTAAAGGGGTTATCCAGGAAAAAAAAACTTTTTATATATCAACTGGCTCCAGAAAGTTAAACAGATTTGTAAATTACTTCTATTAAAAAATCTTAATCCTTTCAGTACTTATGAGCTTCTGAAGTTAAGGTTGTTCTTTTCTGTCTAAGTCCTCTCTGATGACACGTGTCTCGGGAACCGCCCAGTTTAGTAGAGGTTTGCTATGGGGATTTGCTTCTAAACTGGGCTGTTCCCGAGACACCTGTCATCAGAGAGCACTTAGACAGAAAAGAACAACCTTAACTTCAGAAGCTCATAAGTACTGAAAGGATTAAGATTTTTTTAATAGAAGTAATTTACAAATCTGTTTAACTTTCTGGAGCCAGTTGAGATATATAGATAGATAGATATAGATATATGTATATGTTTTTTCCTGGATAACCCCTTTAATCTCAGAGTATCTGTGGAATGTTCTGGAATAAAATTCTGATTGATATAGTATGCACCTCAAATTATTTGACAAAATATCTGTGGCTTATGCTTTCAGACATGACACTTTTTGTGGAGTTCATGCCCTGATAAGTCATAGCAGTTTTGAAGGCACTAGGGTAACTTACATATTAGGCAGTTGGTTTTATGCTATGGCCAATTGATGGAAGTTTTTCCTTTCCTTTTTTGGGATCTATCCCAGGTGAAAAATGAAAAGCTTATGTAAACCCAACTTCATGAAACCATTATGCTTTAGTGTCAAAAGCAGACAAATCACAGGTTGGCAGTCAGTGGCCCATACAGTACCTATAAGGATTGCAGTTGCACCTGAGCTCTAGTGGAAAAGTCAAAAAAGGTATTTCTGACACATAAGACACTAGTATTATAAATGCCACATTTTAGTTGGTGGTTACAGTTACATTTCTGCATGCAGGCAAACATTGTATTGATACAAAAAGTTTGTCATGTGAATAAGCTGACCATATACACTGCATCCTAAAGATATACTTAAAGGGAATCCTGTCAGCTCTACAGCATGCTAAAAACTGAAGTGTCAAAGAGACTAGGGAGCCAAAGAATGCCACACACAAGCCTGTGTAAAACAAACTCCATAATAGTAAACAAGCCTTACATAGCTATGTAATGCTTTTCTGTTTTGAACGATAAACAAAGACAGCATTAATTGTCTGGGTAATTGCAGGAAATTTAAAGGGAAAGTATCAGAAAATTACATTGTAAAATTTTTATTTTTTTAAATTTTTTAGGAAAATGTTTTTGTTTTTTTTTACTATATTTTCTGAAATTTTAGCAATTTTCATTCTGACCACTGAGCCTAATAAAATGTCACCATTATCACAGGAATATAATGATAGGTGACACCAGTCTATACATAAAATGTTATTAGGCTAGGTGTTAGTCACAGCTTACACTCCAGCTCTTCTCCTGCAAAGGTCACAGAGCTTTCCAAGAAATTTTTTCCATAGAAGTCAGAGTATTCTCTAGTCCAGTCTTGTTTTCTACACCCATACAGCAGCTGTAAAGCATACCTCTGAATGCTACTAACAGAGCTAAAGGCTTGAAGATAGGGCTGCCCCACAAAAATGTAAAAAAAATCTATAAAAAGATGATCAGAAAATAGAAACAAGTTAGAATAAAAGGAGCATGTTTCAATTTCTGGACCAAATTGGTAAAAACAATGCACACTTTAAGACTTCCTAGGAAGAGAAGAAATTTTTGTCAACAATATGACAATACAGCTTAACATAGAGAAAAATTATTTTTAAAAAATCCATGATTTCACAAAGCCTCCACTTATTTACATTGTAGCAAAATATATATACGGTAGATATTACACATGGATATGTTATTTAAAATTTTAATGGTGTATTCTAAGATCAGACATTTTTTTTAAATAAACCCCCTAAGACATATAACTCAATATAGTGTTAGCACACATTGTACTGGCTTCAGCATGTTTTTGCAAGATTTATCTCTAACAGGAAGTTGTGTAGTTCTTTTTTTTTTTTGTCAGTGTGCTCCACTCTCTCTCCCAAGACAGCGCATCATCCTCTCTCAGAAGTCTTGGCTGGATCTTGTCTGAGTTCTAACTCCGCCCCCTGAGTGATGTCCCCACCTTTGACCAGCCCCTAAAGCTTACATCACCAGCTCCCTATCGTATACATATAAATCTTTATTGGGATATTTAGGGAAGAATGAGGCAGAAGAGATAACGGGCAACATTACAGCAGCTTTTGCAAACTTGGTGTGGGGAGAGTTTTGCTCTTTAGAGCAATGTTCTGCAGAAACTGGATGGGGAACCTGCAGGAGTGCTGTGAGAGGGGAGTGGCAGGGTAGGAGGTCTGTCATAATAAGGCAAAGCGATAGTACTGAGCAACTGCTAAACCTGGAAGCATAGTGATTATCTGACATAGGAAAACATCCATAGGTACACACAAATAGGGGGAGACATATCAAAACCTGTGCAGATGAAAATGTGACCAGTTGTCCATAGCAACCAATCAGATTGACTCTTATTTTTAAAAAGGACTCCTAAAAAGACTTCCTCTGCATAACCTTTTTTAATACATCTCCCCCTTAGATTTTAATGGTTACAGACAGATAAGCAATACTATATGGTTCTGCAGCATTTTCTTCCATTTGTCAGACTACCCTTTTAAGGCAATATGCACAGTGGGCAGATAAACAGCCTAATATTTTAAAGTGCATTTTTATGATTGTTATTGTTTTTGCCCTTGATAAGCACGAGCAATATATTGCTAATCAATTGTAGCTTTTTAAGTTAAGAGCAACAGAAAACTGTTGGAGAGACCCTTGAAGTGTTGTACTAATAACACCATTGTTCTCTGCAATGCGCATTATACAAAATACAGTCAAAATTGCCAATTTTAGCTGGACCATTTAACTAATAGGTAAAGAGACCTCCTGATTCTCCCCCAACAGATTGTCAGGGAGAAGAAGGATATAGCATGTTTAAAGGGGTTATCCAGGAAAAAACTTTATATAATATATATATATATACTGGCTCCAGAAATTTAAACAGATTTGTAAATTACTTCTATTAAAAAAAATCTTAATCCTTTCAGTACTTATGAGCTTCTCAAGTTAAGGTTGTTCTTTTCTGTCTAGGTGCTCTCTGATGACACGTCTCGGAAACCGCCCAGTTTAGAAGCAAATCCCCATAGCAAACCTTAACTTCAGAAGCTCATAAGTACTGAAAGGATTGATTTTTTTAACCCCTTAAGGACTCAGGGTTTTTCCGTTTTTGCACTTTCGTTTTTTCCTCCTTACCTTTTAAAAATCATAACCCTTTCAATTTTCCACCTAAAAATCCATATTATGGCTTATTTTTTGCGTCGCCAATTCTACTTTGCAGTGACATTAGTAATTTTACCCAAAAATGCATGGCGAAACGGAAAAAAAAATCATTGTGCGACAAAATCTAAAAAAAAACGCCATTTTGTAACTTTTGGGGGCTTTCGTTTCTACGCAGTGCATATTTCGGTAAAAATTACACCTTATCATTATTCTGTAGGTCCATACGGTTAAAATGATACCCTACTTATATAGGTTTGATTTTGTCGCACTTCTGGAAAAAATCATAACTACATGCAGGAAAATTTATACGTTTAAAAATGTCATCTTCTGACCCCTATAACTTTTTTATTTTTCCATGTACAGGGTGGTATGAGGACTAATTTTTTGCGCCGTGATCTGAAGTTTTTATCGGTATGATTTTTGTTTTGATCGGACTTTTTTTGATCACTTTTTATCCATTTTTTAATGGTATAAAAAGTGACCAAAATACGCTTTTTTGGACTTTGGAATTTTTTTGCGCGTACGCCATTGACCGTGCGGTTTAATTCATGATATATTTTTATAGTTCGGACATTTACGCACGCGGCGATACCACATATGTTTATTTTTTATTTTTTTTACACTGTTTTTTATTTTTTTTATGGGAAAAGGGGGGTGATTCAAACTTTTATTAGGGAAGGGGTTAAATGACCTTTATTAACACTTTTTTTTTAAATTTTTTTTGCAGTGTTATAGGTCCCATAGGGACCTATAACACTGCACACACTGATCTCCTATGCTGATCACTGGCGTGCATTAACACGCCTGTGATCAGCATTATCGGCGCTTGACTGCTCCTGCCTGGATCTCAGGCACGGAGCAGTCATTCGTTGATCGGACACCGGGGAGGCAGGTAAGAGCCCTCCCGGTGTCCGATCAGCTGTTCGGGACGCCGCGATTTCACCGCGGCGGTCCCGAACAGCCCGACTGAGCATCCGGGTCACTTTCACTTTCGCTTTAGAAGCGGCGGTCAGCTTTGACCGCCGCTTCTAAAGGGTTAATACCGAACATCGCCGCGATTAGCGATGTGTGGTATTAGCCGCGGGTCCCGGCCGTTGATTAGCGCCGGGACCGACGCGATATGATGCGGGAGCCGGCGCAGGACGTAAATATACGTCCTGCGTCGTTAAGGGGTTAATAGAAGTAATTAACAAATCTTTTTAACTTTCTGGAGCCAGTTGATATATAAAAAAAAGTTTTTTCCTGGATAACCCCTTTAATTTAGCCCAATCCCTTTTCTTCACCTGAAAATAGGCTACCACCAGATGTATCCGGCAGAGTGGCTTCAATTGTTAACATTAGGGTCAGTATTTAGAGAGCTAGAAAACAATGTAAAAATGATAGTCCGGATTACAAATTGTTTATAAAATACTAGGAAAAGTACACATCTTCTTTAAACTTAGAAGCATTGGAAAGAAAGGAAAATCAATTGTGTAATTTTTATTTCTATATAAATACAAATATTAATATTTTTACTTTATCGATCATAAATATATTATCCACTTCTATTGATAATTTTTTTTCTGTAAGGGGTTAAAACCTTCCAAAGACTTGCCAGTATAAAATGCTTACACAGAATAACAAGCTGAAAGAGGGACTCTCTGCAAAGACATTGCTATCATATCTCCATATATACCACAGGTATCCAATCGGCAGGGGTCTAATGATTCCAACCCTCACTAATCTAGGCCTAAGTGGCAATAGTGCTAGCAAAGTGCGCAGTCACTTCCTGCAGTGGCCTGGTAAAAGCTGAGCAAAGCCAATAGGAGACAAATTGGCATGGCACTTTCCTAATGACAATACCATTTTTATATCAATACAATGAAATGCATAATTCTAATCTTGTTTTCTAAAATGTTAGTTCCTAAACAGCAGAGCTGATCATAAAAAGAAGTTTGCATTCACATTGCTTATTAAACGACCCATAAAGTGCAATGAATGAGGAATCGTATACATCTCGCTGTTAACACGGATCCTGCCTGCTATTCCTTTCAAGTGTACTTTAACAGTTTATAGAATGCTCTGATGTGTAAAAAAAAAAAAAAAAAAACGCAGATTACCGCTCAGAGTGCTGATGTAAATCAGCTATGAATGGGTTAAAACAATGTTGGTAACTGTGCAAAGTTTATTACTAACAGGCTTCAGGGTGCTCCTGAAATGGACTGGGAGCTCTGTACTTTTAGCCAAAAAAGGAAATGAAAAAGGATTTGTAAAGGCTGAGCTTGGGGGCGGAGGGAGCATGGGACACATCTGGATTTTATCCTTGTCATGGGTATTCACGGCACCATGTCTCCTATGTAGGCGGACTCCCAGCAGCTATCCTGGATACATTTCCTATTCTTTCTTACTGTATGTGCAATTCATGTGTGAATTGACTCAAAAAATATCTATAGCTAAGAACCAGATAAGTTAAGAGCTCATCCTTTTACACTGCATCAATTGAGGACAAGAGAGTGTCCCTATATATGTAAAATATGCAAAGCAGCCCATTAATATGCCACCTGGCCTAGTATCTCACACTATGGAGTAAAGAAACAGGTTCAGCACCATGCACAAAGGATTACTCTAACTTTTATGTTATGATCCAATACATCATTTGTTGTTTTTGTAAAAGGAAGAGACCATAGCAAAAAGGAGGATAAGGCTTGTTTTAATGTGTTTAATAGCTCTCAGGTCTAAAACTATGCTGACACTTCTTGTTCCTTACAGATCTTTTCCCAGATCTTTTCTTCTATAGCTCAGCATCCCCCTCCCTATATAATCTCTGAAAAGGTCACAGTGAATGCCCAGTAGCGTCTCCAATTCATCTAAATAGGGTTGATTCTGACTATTGTAGTCTAGAATTCACTGCCATAAAGCATATCTCAGGCAAGATGGCAGCCCCCATAAAATAAAAATGTAAAAAAAAACAATTGCAATCAGAAAATAGAAACTGATTAGAAAAAAGTGATAGATTGCCTTTAATAAACATTACTGAGCAAAATATGTACATGTACAAGCTTCTCTTTGTGGAGTATTTTTATTATTTCTTAAGTGTACAAAAATAAAATTTTAAGTGCAAGTGCCCTGACCACAAGATGCTATTGTCAGATATGGTGTTATGCAAAATAGCATATAATATTTTGAGTGAGTCTCAAAGGCTCAGTGGCATCTTAGAAACCTATTCAGCACTGTATGTAGTTACACATAGATATCTAGTATAAGTATTGCATAGTCATATGCTAAACCAACTATTATTTGGATGACCATGTGTTACTAAGCTTAGCTTGTAAGGTGTATTAGGGTACATAAGTCTCGATAAGATCTGTCAACAGCAGTTAGCTAACATTTTGATGGTTTCCATGTGGGAACACATTTTCTTTCTACAATGCACATAATAAAAGTGATGATAGATAATAGGTGGAGTTTCAGTTCACATGATGGTGGGTTGTTAGGAGCCCCGATGATGACAACGGATAATGTTCACATTGGCCTTTTTTGCTCATAGTTAGAAGTCTATTAAGGAGGATCAGAAGCTTCCATAATGTTCAGTTCTGTCAATCATTTATATGGGGAATAAAAAAGGATGGTGCAAAGTGATAGCATCTGTATTTTCAACTGAGAGGACATAACACAAATAAAATAACATGAAAATACATTATGTATCCTAGTTTTATCTATAAACTACAAAGGTTCAAATTGATTTTAATTTGTTATACATCAGATGTCTAGGTGGTAGTCCAGTTACATGCCAGCATATCTTTGGACACGTATTCCACTATTTTTGTGATGCTGCAATGCTGGTCATTGGGAGATTGTCCCACTGCTTTGGCTGAGCTGCATGATGTGCTCCTCCTGCCTGTTATGTGGCCTGAAAGGCCAACTGCCACCTAACTGGGATCACTCAACGACCTGGTATCTCCCTTGCAGCTGAATGCTTACTTCTGCATCCAGAATCGGGATACAAGGGAAATACTTAGACATTTGGCCCAAACCAGTAAGTGGCACAGTGGGTCCATACCAGTTGGGGTGTTACAGATGTGTTGTGGAATTTCCAAACACTAGCATACACACACATAACAGGGGCTACAACCAACAACATGCGTCATTCAGGATCCCCCCCCTCCCCCTTCACATATAGAGATCCAGTATGAGATTTCTTCCCCTGCAGTCTGTACATCCCTGGCCCGTGCACCTTGAAATCCTTCCCTTCAGATAACACATTTATCTTCTGTGTTCTGTTCTCCTGTGCAGACCTGCGTCCTCAGGAGCAGAGCAGGGGGGGGAGGGGAGGTGAGGAGCTGTGTACTATGGCTTCTCATGCAGAACTCCGGGCGGGAGGGAGATGAGGGGGCGTGGCTTATTCCTGTCATGCAAACAGAGAGAATAAAAAAGCTCTGACGTCTTGTTCACAAGAGATTCAGAAGATTCAGAACATGGTGGACGACAGTAAAAGAAAACTCTCTGAACTATAGAACTTCCTGCCCAACAAACAGGTAAGAAAAACACCTACATGCTGCCAAAACATATAACACATGTATATTGCAAAAAAAAACTAAACTTACAAAGAAGATGCCATATAGTCAAAAAAATTAACCACCAGAGTACCCCTTTAACTACAGCCCTTTATTTTTGCACCATCCTTTTTGAATCTCCCTGTATATGTGAAGCCTCAGGTCTGTCCCAAAAGGATTTTGCCATTTCGTTTTGCCACTGTAGAAAACTGTATAAAAACTTGCTTTTAGGACTAAAATGTTTTTAGGACTGTAGGGCACAGATGATCTTCAGCACTGAATTTGAGAATAAATTGGCTCAATACATCAGTCAAATCCTAATGAAATTTCTCCGAGGATTCTGTTCCGAGGATTTTGGTAGCTTGCTTAGAATGTTGCAGCAGATTTCTAGTAAATGAAATCTCCGAGCACTGTCAAAGGTTTTTCAGTGTTCTCATAAAAAGACTACAAGGTTTCCCGTCACTTCACATGTATGTTGCGCCTGCCACTGGGTTGGTATGGGTTGCATACAGGTCTGTTTTAATAAACCAGATCAGAACACACAGCTAAACGCCAGCTGGGTTGGCTGTAATGCAACATGTCCACAAATGACATCTATTCTTAGAAATACACATTCATTTTTTTTTTCTACATCTTAGATTCCAAGCATAGTATAGTCCAGGCAGAAAAACATATTTGCGATGGGCAAATGACTGGTCATGAGAGCTTGGGCTCACAAGAAGGATTTCTAGCCTTGATTTATTTAATAACCCAAAGATGAACTGAATTGTGATGCCTTTATGAAGTGTCTCAACATATATGGCCTATAATATCTGGTCTGTGTCAGCTAGTATTTCTCCATAAGGACATTCCAGACAGACAAGGTCAGTAGAGCTCCCTTTCTGCAGCTCCACAGATAGCAGGGGCTGTGTTTGTATAACCTAGGGATTAAAGCTCTTCATCCAGAACCACAGCTCAGTGTTTTACGACATAGGGCTTTCCTGAGTCTGCAACTATTTTTTTTTCTTATTCTGTTGATGTGGATCACATTAGTGGTGTTTGTTCAGTTTCACTGATATATTATTACCTGTAAGTAATAGAGATGTAGCTGTATATTTTCTTTTATCTGAACATAATGGGGGAGATTTATCCAACTTGTACAGTATATTGTAACAGCTGCACATAGCAATCACTCAGATTCCAGATTTAAAAAGACAAGCTGGAATCTGGTTGCTATGAGCAATAGCTCCGCTGTTTCAATGGACAAGGTTTGATAAACTTTCCCCAATCTGTCAAATTTTCACAAAATATTCATTACTATGGATTATAAAAAGAGGAAAAAATGTAAAGATTTAGCTACAAAAATATAGATGTTAGAAGAAAATAAAATGTTTATATTTAATTTTTTTATTGTTATGTAGTTTTTGCAGTTGTAGGATAATAGGGGTTAAAATGTGAAGATGCAATCAGCAAGGAAATATGATTCTGTATTAGAAGGTTTACTAATAGGGGGGATTTTCAGTTTTCCTTATCTCTAATAATGAAAATAATTTTTATTGTTTGTTTCTTCCGGTTCCATGGGATTGCACAGTAGCTACAGGTACTGTAATACATCTGTAATATATTCTAGCATATGAATTATAGTAACAGAATATTGACAATATGCATTAGGAGAAAGAATTCTGTTCACAAAAGCTTACAGTAACTACAACAGGTAGAGGAATGAATAAGTCATTTTTGTCTAGTATCAAGAAAATATTAAAGATAAGATTACTGCAAAAGGAACATTCTACGTATAACTGATGAACTGTTATACATAGTGGCCCTCATTTACTAAGAAAATCGGGTTGTAAGTCTATGTTGCTTTCTTACCCGACTGCTTTTTTCCCCTGGTATTTATTATTATGTTGAATCCTGTTTGTTGCACGTGGGTTTTGTTGGTTTTGGTTTCCAACTCCTCTGAGCTGTCGGGAAAAAATCCACAACAATTCAACAAATTTGGGTTGGAAACCTTTATAAATACGTGGGAAAGCTCAGAAATGTCGGGTAACGCCCCTTTTTCGGGTTTGGGAGAATCCACATCGGGTCCGTCGGGAGAAAATGTCGCATCGTGTCGCAGACTGGCGCACGATGTCTGCGACATGGCGCAGACAAAGATGCGACAAAAAAACCCGACAAAAGAAGTCGGGTTTAGAATAGTAAATGAGGGCCAGTGTGTTCCTTTTGCAGTAATGCCTAGGGTAGTGCCACAGGAGGCATGCATGACTATTTACTTTTGATGTTCTTTAAAGTGTACCTGTTACTTTTTTTTTTTTTTTTTTTTTTTTTTTTTTAAAGCATGTTCCACACACAGGAATAAATAAATGACACTGTCAAAAAAAAAAAAAAAAAAACTTTGAGCAGTTGGGGGTCTGAGTGTTCAGGCCTAGACCAATTTCTAGAATGAGCTTTGTATTATAAGATTGAATACCGTATATACTCAAGTAAAAGCCGAGTTTTTCAGCACAATTTTTTGTGCTGAAAACGCCCCCCTCGGCTTATACTTGAGTGAACTCTCCACCTGTCAATCCCTTCTCAGTGGTCTTCAACCTGCGGCTCTCCAGATGTTGCAAAACTACAACTCCCAGCCATCGGCTGTCCGGGCATGCTGGGAGTTGTAGTTTTGAAACCTCTGGAGGTCCGCAGGTGGAAGACCACTCCGGCCTTCATCATCCAGACCCCCCCCCCCCCCCCTTTAGTTTTCTACTCACCTCCCTCGGTGGGAAGGAAGGGTGAGCTGGTCCGGGTCATCTATGCTGCAGGGACCATCCGGTGGGGAGGGTTAGTCGTTCTGGGCTGTCCTTTTTCACCGGGGTGGCCCTCTTCTCCACGCTCCGGGCCTGCCCCGGACTAGTGACGTTGCATTGAGGACGACGCACAGGGACGTTCATGCGCAGCCTCCCTGCGCATGAACGTCCCTGTGCGTCGTCGTCAAGGCAACATAGATGGCCCGGACCAGCTCACCCTCCCTTCCCACCGAGGGGAGGTGAGTAGAAAACTAAAGGGGGGGTCTGGATGATGACGAAGGCCACAGTGGTCTTCAACCTGCAGACCTCCAGAGGTTTCAAAACTACAACTCCCAGCATGCCCGGACAGCCGATGGCTGTCTGGGCATGCTGGGAGTTGTAGTTTTGCAACATCTGGAGGTCCGCAGGTTGCAGACCATTGATGAAGGGATTGATAGGCAGTGATGATGAAAGGGGGGGGGGATGATGATGGGGGTCTGGATGATGACGAAGGTTGCAGTGGTAGTCAACCTGCGGACCTCCAGATGTTGCAAAACTACAACTCCCAGCATGCCTGGACAGCCGATGGCTGTCCGGGCATGCTGGGAGTTGTAGTTTTGCAACATCTGGAGGTCCCCAGGTTGAAGACCACTGATGAAGGGATTGACAGGCAGTGATGATGAAGGGCGGGGGAAGGGGGGGGGGATGATGACATGGGGGATGTTGTATTTCCCACCCTAGGCTTATAGTCGAGTCAATAACTTTTCCTGGGTTTTGAGGTGAAATTTGGGGCCTCGGCTTATATTTGGATCGGCTTATACTCTAGTATATACGGTAAGTCACATGGTACAGAGTTGGGAGAGAACACACTTAGCGCACACTTCTCCAGGCTCTATCTAACAATAGGTCTGTGTCTGAGCACTCAGAATCTGACTGATCAAAGCTTTTGATACATCTCTACAACGTGTCAAGTGTGTTTTTTTTTGTTTGTCTTTAATCTCTATATACCACCCTCTCAGACATAACGCAGTAGATCCATTTTATCTAGAGTATTCCTTTAACATAAATCTAAACCATAAAGACTGTTGCATTAGAACTAGACACATTTCCTGCTCACTAAGGCTGGGTTCA
Organism: Hyla sarda; assembly: GCF_029499605.1. Classification (NCBI taxonomy): domain Eukaryota; kingdom Metazoa; phylum Chordata; class Amphibia; order Anura; family Hylidae; genus Hyla; species Hyla sarda. Next base: position 265,942,655 of record NC_079190.1, on the reverse strand, counting down.
CATTGCATTATAGCAGTGTGTTCTTTGTACAGTATATACATTGGTATCCCATCAAAAAGGGATGCTGACATATACTGCAGCACAATGCATCAGGCATATTCAGTGTAATGGCCTAAATGTAGTCATCAATTGGCTACTTTTCAGGTCACTTTCCCTACATATACATTTCTTTAGCATGGACTGTTGTGCTTTTGAGTACCGCTAAGGGTGTGATATGCTGCAGAATTCAATGTTAACCAAATGATTGTATTGTCGCTTGCAAGGCACTGCACTATAGGTTGGCATCCCTATGTTGACACGATGCTGATGTATACACAGGGCTGTGTAAATCTACTGTAGACCTGGGTGACAATGCCTCTAATGTCACATAGCTTTGATAGAACTACTAGACTGTTACTAAGTCAGCTGAAGAGACTTTTTGTTTAACAACCTAATAGAATAGGAAAACTTAGTAATTATTATTATTATTATTTAAAAGGGGAATTAAATATAAGAATCATAATTAAGTAATCACTCATTCATGATTGTACAAATTATTACTAAATGTAAAATATGGCTTAACATGTAAAATCAGCAAGAGTCCTGAATGGGTTAATACAACTGTCTGTAAGAGCGAACGTGGTGCCTTAAAATGAATGGAGGAATATAACTCTGCTAGGTAATTTGGAACAGCTGGTTGTCCCATGGGGGTTGAGTTGAGAGTTACCTCAGTTGAAAATGAAATCACCAACTTGAAAAGCGAGTGACTCATTCATGTGATCTAGCAGAGCCGTCTGGAGAACAGAGACTCTGTATATAGTGTTGGAGGAGGCAATGATGATAGGTCATTTAAAGGTTCTACGCTGAGGGTAATGGACATGTCAGTCCAGACATAAAGGTTATCACCCACATACTTGTGTGACAGTATTATCCACTATAATATACTTTGGCTCTTGGACATGACTCTAAGGACAGTTTAGCAGCTCTTTATCTTAACCAATATATGTGTTAACCAGATTCTAAACAAAGGGCCCATTGCCTGCTATTGGTCTATATTGTACCTCTGATTTCACACAGATTTCCCAAGGACAATCATTAACAATATCAACAATGGTAGGAGGTAGGAGATGCCACCTGGTTCTGCAGTGTGGGGGCACTCAAGAGTCCCTCTACCACATAAGAAAACATAAGAGGTTGAACTTCAAGTAACCCACATTTTCTCCCTTCTATAACATAAATGTATGTTGCTGTTTTTGAGTTGCTATGCTTTGTATGATTACATATGCCATGGAGACTGTCTCAGTGTGGTGGATCAGTGTATATGGAGGTGCTGCCATATACAGCTAGCTTACAGAGTATTCATCATTTCTTCACTAACATCGTGGTTAGTATAGTGACACTAAATAGTGCTCCACACCACTGGTAAGATGGCACATAAGGGGGGGGGCGTGGCTTGGCGCCGACGGTGATGGCCGCACATTGGGAGGGCTCCTGCTCTGCTGGCCATAAAGGAGCTTTAAATCCACAAAGGTGACCCTGCTTTCAGACGGGGAAGAATTCCCGACGTGCACGAAACCCCTCCGCACCCGCCCGACTGACTTTATCTACCTCCGGAGGCATACCACGCTACTTTCAGCCGTCCCTGGCCTCAGCTTCTTCTTCCCTCACCGCCATTACGGGACCTGCGCTGGGCCTGCGCTCCCGTTCCGGCGCTCACCCAGTGCTACCCACGAGGGATCTCTCTGCTTACCATCTGTCGAAGACACCAGGGACGCCTGCGCTCCTACTGCCGGTGACTGCAGCTGCTTTGACTGAGCCTGTGACCTCGCTTCAGCCGTCGGGGAGCAGCGCTACTGACCCTGCTCCGGATCTCCTGCCTGCTGCTGCGGCCCCTGTTGTGGGCTCTTCTCCTACTCTGGAACTGTTGCCTGTGGCGGTGAGTGCTGCTGGGGGACCTGTATTAACGGCAGATTCCCCCCCTATCCCTGCTCTACAGCTGTCCCTGGTGGGCTCCTCTCCCTTGTCGCTGGGTGGACCTGCTGGGGCTCCATCTTGGGCCTCCTTGGTGAGGGGCCGGCCTTCTCCAGCAAGTTCTCTGCCGTGCTCAGCTACTCACTACTGCTCGGCCTCCCACTCCCCTACACAAGTGGGACCTGCCTCTGTTCCCCCAGCCCATTCTCCTATTACCCCTCTGGACCCTCTAGCTGCCTGCTATACCCCCTCACGTTCCCCTAAGCCACAGAGGTCCAGGCAAGCTGCCATGCAGACCTCCATACCAGCTTCTGGGGCACTCCATCTGTCTCCTAAGGGGACCCCCTGCTCTCAACCTAGGCCGGTAGTCCCACCGGGGCCGACCCCAGCCCTCCAGTCCTGGGACTTGGCATCTGACTCTGATTTACCCTGCTCGGGCCTGTCTGTGCATTCCTCTGCTCTCCCTGATTTGAGCCAGCTCCATTCCCAAATTCCTACTAAGGAGGACTTCCGCTCTCTTATTGCTGAGGTTAAGGAAGCCTGCCGAGCGGAGATCTCCTCTATGCGACAGGACCTCCAGCATGTCTCTGACCGAGTGGATGGATTGGAAGATGCTCATGATCACACCAGAGAGTATATTACCCAGCTCCACTCTACCATTGCTTCTCAGAAGGACTTCCTTGGGGATCTCCATGCCCATGTTGAGGATCTGGACAATAGAGGGAGGCGTAACAACATTAGGGTGCGAGGGCTGCCGGAAGCTGCATGTGAGGAGGACCTTTTTGCCACCCTGGAAACCATTTTTAACCTGATACTTGGCGAACCCCCCTCCCATAGGATCAAACTGGACAGAGCTCACAGGGTGCTTCGTCCTAAATCTGCCTCGGGCGCTCCACGGGATGTTGTTTGCTGTGTGCATGATTTCCAAGTTAAAGAAGCTATAATGGCTAAGGCTAGGTCCCTGAGACGTTTTGATTTCAATGGGGCTCCTCTTCAACTTTTTCAGGACTTGTCCTGGTTAACCCTCAGGAAGCGACGACTGCTCCAACCCCTCCTGGAGGTCCTACGCTCTCATCAGGTGCCGTATAGGTGGAATTTTCCATTTGGGCTCCATGCCCGCAGAGATGGTCACTCCGCTGTTTTACGCTCCTTTTCTGACCTTCAAGCCTTCTGCTCCACCTTGGAATTGCCTGTGCCTCAGTTGGAAGATTGGGACCTGATGTCTCCCCCTCCACCTTTGCCTCCTGTGTGGCAACCAGTCCTGGCTCGCCGGTCTGGTTCTCAGCGGAAGTCTTCACCACCCGCCCTGGGGGCCCCGACTCGGGCTCCCCCCTGAGTTTCTGACTGGAACGTTGTATTTTTTCCTCAATACTTTTTGCTTGGGGGTTCCTGCTGGACTCTGTCTGTCCCCTGATTGACGGAGATTATCCCCTCCGAGCGGTTGCATTTGTTCTAATTTTATATTATCCCCATCATTATAGTACAGTTGCATTTTTTGGTCACCTGTGGTTCTTATTCATATGTGTTTTTTCTGCAATGGCCTCAGAGTTGGGCACCTACCTTTTTGGTGGTGGTTTTCCAGTTGGCTCCTTCCATTTCCCCTCCTGAGGCCATAGTTATGGATCGCTCATGCTTTGGTTCATGGTCCACATTGATGGTCCTGGCCTCCGCATTGGCTTCCTGGTCAATGGTTTATTTTACTATTATCTGTTGTACTTTATTTGTTTGTTTGTTTATCTGGTATCTGTTTGGTCTTTCGTCGTTTTGTTTGTCTTTGTGTTTTCTCTTGATTTGGTGTTGTTTTCTGTTGGTCTTCTGTTGTCTTGTGTGTCCTTTTCCCCTTTTTTTCTCCCGCCTTAGATTCCCTTCTCCTGTCCGTACAGTTGCTGGTCCCTGCTCTTTTCCAGTCCCCATTGAGGTTTTGGTGCTGCCCGGTGTATCCTACCAGGTTGTTCTTGTGAGTATGCTTCTTTATGGCTGTTTCTTTTTCTTCACTCACCCGCCATGGTCAGGTGTGTCTCCCTGAATGTTAAGGGGCTTAATTCCCCCACTAAGCAACGCCTACTTCAAAGGGAGTTGGTTGGTTTACATGCTGATATAGTTTTCCTTCAGGAGACGCACTTCGACCATTCTGGGTCTTTCCAATTTCTTCAACACCTGTTCCCCCAGTCTTACTCAGCTACCACGAGTAGGAAAACAGCGGGGGTGGCTATTCTGGTCTCTAGGTCCTGCTCGCTTCAAGTTTCTTCCTCTCTCTCTGACCCCATGGGACGATACGTAATCTTGGAGGGTACTCTGGGAGGAGTCCCCCTTTTGCTCTGTAATGTCTATGCGCCTAACACTTCGCAAATCCCTTTCCTGCGTAGGGTTTTTGCTAAACTCCAGAGGTATCCCCCATCTGCATGGTTAGTGGGCGGTGACTTCAACCTAATTTTTTCCCCATCCTTGGACCGCCATTCTGTTACTAGTGCTCCCCCTGCACCTGCGCAGCTGCGCCTGGCTTCGCTTTTTCGACGTCTCATGCGTAACTCCTCGCTCTACGATTTGTGGTGGATTGGCCATCCGACGGAGCGCTCTTTTAGTTTTTACTCACATCCCCACAAATTGCATACTCGTATTGATTATTCTTTTGGGAATCTCCCTATGGTGCGCATGCTCTCTGATACTTCTCTAGATCCTATCTCCTGGTCTGACCACTGTCCAGTTCTTCTCTCTTTTTCTTCTACCCCTTCCTCTCTGAGATCCTGTCATTGGAGAATGAACGACTCTCTTCTTAAAACCTTACCTTCCCGTGAATCGATTCAGCAGTGTATTTCCGACTACTTTATCACTAATGATGGCTCTGTATCCTCTCAGGCTATCCTTTGGGAAGCTCACAAATCGGTGATCCGGGGCCATTGCATTGCTCTGGGCGCCGGTCTCAAGCGGAGCGCTCTGAATCGATCTTGGGAACTTCGGATGGAAATTGCTCGACTGGAGGCTCTCTTGTTGTGTTCTCCTTCTGTTTCGACCCTGAGGAGCTTGGTGGCGGCTCGGGCACGCTTAAGCGACCTGGCTCTCCATAAAGTTGAGAGGCAATTGCTTTATGCTAGGCAGCGTTTCTATGAGAAGGGTAACAAGGCCCACACTATGCTGGCGAGACGGTTGCGTGACCGGGCTGCTGCTCAATCCCCCTCAGCTTTGAAGGACCCTGCTGGGGTGCTTCATTACCACCCTGCTGATATCTCTCGTCTGTTTGTTGACTATTACACTAATCTTTACTCACTTCCTTCCCAGTTGCCATCCGACCCGGGGGAGAGAGTGGCGGCCCTAGATGCCTATCTTTCTCAATGTGGTTTGCCCTCTCTTTCAGGGGCAGACCGGGATGCTCTTAATGCTCCTATTACTGGAGAGGAGATCTCTGAGGTCCTTAAATCTCTCCCCTCTGGTCGCTCCCCTGGGCCGGATGGCTTCCCTTACCTGTACTATAAAACATTTTCATCTCTGTTAGTGCCTAAACTTGTCCCCCTTTTCAATTCCTTTCTAGACGGAGAAACAATCCCGCAGTCTTTCTTGCACTCCCTTATCACCCTCATACCCAAGCCTGGTAAGGATCCTCACGATTGTTCGAGTTACCGGCCCATTGCCCTCCTTAACTCTGACCTTAAGCTTTTTTCCAAGGTTTTGGCAGTTAGACTATGCTCCTTCCTCCCGGCCCTTGTTCATAAGGACCAGGTTGGATTTATCCCTTGTCGCCAGGGTGGAGACAACACTAGGAGGGTAGTGGACCTGATTGATTTGATCAATCGGAGATCTGAACAAGCATTAATTCTTAGTCTTGATGCTGAGAAGGCTTTTGATAGGCTTGGGTGGCCATTCCTTTTTGCTACCTTACAGAAATTTGGGATTTCGGGGAAGTTTTTGACTGCACTGCGGGGTCTCTACTCCTCCCCTACAGCTTCACTTGAACTTCCTCACTCGCCATCTCCTACTTTTTCTTTGTTTAATGGGACTCGTCAGGGTTGCCCGTTATCCCCGCTGATCTTTGCACTCTGTATTGAGCCCTTGGCTGCCATGATCAGGGGCGATCCGGACATAACTGGTATTTCCTTACATGATAGGGAGTTCAAGGTTTGTTTATTTGCTGATGATGTCCTTCTTACACTTTCTCGACCTCTACTGTCTCTTCCTTCTCTCTATAGGGTCCTGCATGACTATGGGGTGGTTTCTGGCTACAAGGTAAATCTTTCTAAGTCAGAGGCTCTTCCTCTTAACCTTCCCCCTCATCTTTCTACTCTTTTACGCTCTAACTTTTCTTTTTTGGTGGTCTCCCTCTGCTATTAAATATCTTGTGGTCTGGATCTCCTCTCACTATTCCTCACTATACTCTACCAACTATCTCCCCCTATTCAGGGATCTCTGCGCCCTTATGGAAAAATGGCGCTCGCAATATATTTCTTTTTTTGGCCGCATTGCTGCGGTGAAAATGACTGTCCTTCCGAAACTCCTCTACTTTTTCGAAACCCTGCCAGTTCGGGTCCCGCTGTCGGCCCTGCGCTCCCTACAGGTGGCTATTTTTCGGTTCATTTGGGACAGTAAAAGGCATCGGCTACCGATGTCCGTGATGTTGGCTGGGTGGGCGTTTGGGGGTCTGGCGGTCCCGGATGTAGTGAAGTATTACTGGGCTGCCCATTTGCGCCATCTCGCGGCGTGGTCCACCTATCATGCCTACAGCCGCTGGATGGAAATAGAGAAGCTGTGGTTAGCGCCTATCCACTCTAACGCTCTCCTTTGGACTCTTCCTGCCTCTGCTCCTACTCTCTCCCCTCTCCTGGGTCCTATGGCATTTTCTAAATATGTGTGGAATTACTGTTCTGTCAAATTTAAATTACTGTCTCCCTCTTCCCCTCTTCAATCTTTCCTTTATCATCCTAGTTTTCCCCCTGGCCGGACCTCTCTTATGGTAAGGGAATGGGGGTCTAGAGGCCTTTTTTGCTGGGCGGATGTAGTTGACCCTTTGATGCGTACCCTCTTGCCATTCTCTCAGTTACAGTCTCGTTGGGATCTCCCCTCGTCTGAGCGTTTTCATTATTCACAGCTACGACACTTTATGTCCTCCATGCTGGGTGCACTAGTGGTATCTTCCCCTACGGGGTTTGAACGGCTGTGTCGTGGTGGACCTCAGGCGAGGGGGCTTCTCTCCGATATTTATTCCTTGCTAATCCAACCTCAGGAGGGAGTCCTGGTATCTCATCGCTATATGTCTCGCTGGGAGGAGGCGCTTAATACTACTATCACTCTCCCTCAATGGAAGATAATATGGGAGCGGGCCTCTAGGGCATCTATATGTACGGCTTATAAGGAGACTCAATACAAATTACTTATGGGTTGGTACCATACCCCAGAGTTATTGAATAGGCTGAATCCCGATATCCCCCCCCCCAGTGCTGGCGTTGTGGGGTGGGTTTGGGCTCTCTGTTTCATGTTTTCTGGTCCTGCCCTCTTATCACGGGGTACTGGGAGTTAGTGAGTCGTTTGGTATCAGATGTTCTTGGAGTCTCGGTCCCTCCTGACCCTCAGGTCTACCTCTTGCACCTTTCACACTCTGCTCTGCCCAAGAAACTGTTTAAACTGGCTATGCATATGTTCTTGGCAGCTAAGACACTTGTTGCTAAATGCTGGAAGAGGACTCTTCCTCCCTCTGAATCGGACCTACTCTCCCGAATACGTGATATACGCTCTTTAGAATACCTCACTGCCTCTTTGAATAATACTATCCCTGCCTTCCTTTCAGTTTGGGAACCATGGGATCGTTTCTCTGACAGGCAACCTCCCTGAGGCGGTACTGACTTCCTCCTCCCCCCCCCCCTCTTTCCCCTCCCTCCTTGTTCCCCCTCCCCCCCCTTTTCTGTTTGTTTGTTTGTTGTTGTTTGTTCGAGGTTCTGTTGTCCTTGTCTCCTTTTTGTCTTTGTTTCTGTCTTCTCTCTTTGTCTTCGTGTTGTAGAGTCTTAGTTCTCTCTTTGAGTATTTGGCTATAAACCTATGTTCATTCACTACAGTCTTTGTGGGTTATCTGGGGTTGGGGCTAGTTGTATTGGACTACAACTGTTTCTGAATGCTCTGGTCTCTATCTTAGCTTGTCATTTGCCCTGATGTGATCGCTCTGGGCATTGCCCCAGATTATGCTTTGAATGTGTTTTGCTAACTTTCTGTTTTTTTATGTGAAAATCTTTAATAAAAATTACAGTTGAAAAAAAAAAAAAAAAGATGGCACATAAATGAGTGTGCATGATGAGGCTGCTTGACACAGAAACATTCTATGAGAGTGAGCCTGACTCCAGCCAATGAGAAAAAGGACGGTGGGTTTAGAGATGACAGTGAATGCGGAGAAGCTGTGAGCAGCTGAGGTCCAGAATAGCTGCCATAAATCAGGCTCTTTTAGTGGGAGGCTCTGTGATTGGCTGATCAGGCACTTCCAGCTGACAGGTGGACAAAAAGCGGACCACAATTGGGACCCGGTGAGCATCACAATGGTAGAGGTAGAAGATTAGACAGGTGGGTACTGTTTTTTTGCTATGGGAATTTGCTCAGACACAGGTCTCCCTGCTTCCACCTCTCTTCGTGTCAGGATCTGTCCAGGGCGTGAGCAGATCCCCATAGCAAACCGCTCCTGCTCTGGACAGTTCCTGACAGGGACAGAGATGGCAGCAGGGTGCACTGTGTCTGACTGGAAAGACTGCAAAACCTCTTCCAGGGCACACAACAGCTGGTAAGTACTGTAAGGCTTGAGCTTTTTTATTACAGTAGAAGCAATTTGCAAATTGAGAAAAAATAAATTTCATTGGGAATACCCCTTGTCAGTCCCTAGGCCTGATTATTAAAATCCTATATGTGTATTATAAATGATAACTGTGTGTGATGGATTGTCCAGGACATGGGTGAGAGGTCATTCGGACGGTGTGTCCTTTTGTGTATTGCATTTTATTGGGGATCTGGCTGTTTGTTTACATCTCCTTTGAAATCAAAGGCTTTTTTGAAGTCATGCACTCTGGTCCCATCCTATAATCAAACAGATAAGGGGCCAGGAAGAGAGAAGACCCCCTGGTGGTATCAGAGGGGAGGGGGGAATGGATTCCCCCTCCCAAGAAAGCAGATATGATAGATAGAACAATGCTAGACTCAGGTTGTTGAAGGCTGTGCAACAAGCTGACAAGACCATCCTAAGAACAGCTGGAACTCACTGAAGGACTGCTATGAGCTCACCTTTCTGAAGGCAGCTCAGCTATATAAGCTCACCTTTCTGAAGGCAGCTCTGGTGGAAACACGTTTTATCTAAGGGTTAATTTGGTGACTTGCTGGGACTAGTAGTGGATACCCAGAGGTCTGGCGGCTTTAACCCTTGCACCATCACACTCTCTCTAGCGTCTTAGCTGGACTGATAGGTTGTGATCGTGACAAATGGTGGCAGCGTTGCGATATATTTAGAGATTTTTAGTGCTTGCTGGATTTTACCTGTAAGGAAATCTTAGCACTAAAAAGAAATTGCATACATATTCTTGTGTGTAAATTCCAAAGACAGAGCTCAGTGCTGGTTAATAAGACATACAAAAAGAGTGCAAGACAGTTCTGTCCTCCCCATCTCCTGTTTTACCTCATCTGTCTCATCTCGGAAATATGGAGGCATATCGCAAGCAGTCCAAGCCTGCACTGGAGCTAATTTGCCAAGAAAAGGACATCCCTACTGCAGGAAAGAACAAGGAACGCCTTATTGCTGATCTTGTGGAGTATGATGCCCGTGCAGAAGAGCTGAGTGACATGAGACAAAGTCCTACAGCTGGAACTGCCATCCAAGGACTGATATCTCCTGGGGAATACAACATTACTCCCCATCAGGACAGTACTCCACATGAGGCCTTGGACTCATATGCTGACTGCCTTACAACACCTTGGGAATGTGGATGCCAATATGAAACTCCAACTGCTTCTCCAGTACCAAACTGCTGAGAGAGAGGCTCAGGCACGAGCCGCAGAAAGAGAGGCCCAGGGAAGGCATGAATTGGAGGTTCTGAGGCTGAGAGGGGATATCTTCACGCTTTATCTGCACGCAGTGATGTGCAGGATCAAGGAGACCACAAACCCCGCTTGGAACATTTCCCCATGTTGGAGAAAGATGGTGATCTGGATGTGTTCCTGAGGGGATTTGAAAAGGTTTGCCGGCAGTTCCATCTACCTAAGGAACAGTGGGGACGATATCTAACCCCATGGCTGCGAGGGAAAGCTCTGGATGTGTTTGCTTCGCTTCCCTCTGAAAGTGACCAGGACTATGAGGCAATAAAATCTGACCTGCTAAAAAGTTTTAATCTGACTCCAGGGGCTTATCGGAAAAGATTTAGGACTTTGCAACAAAGCGCCACAGAAAGCTGCACTGAACATGCAGGTCAGCTAAGGACTGCATTCAGGCAATGGACTGGGGGCCTACAAGTCACTACCTATGAGGCCCTGGAGGACTTGATGGTCCTAGATCAGTTTCTCCAAACACGGAGCTTTGAAGCCAGAGAGTGGATTTTGGACTGCAAGCCCAAGACAGCAACGGAAGCACAAGCTGGAGCAAGTACCTGGAGGGGGCCACACAGCCACAAAGCCCCACCAGGTCAGCCGGGAAATTCTTGCCATCATCCCCAAAAGCAACAAGAGCCACATTGGGTCAGGGGGACACCCGCCAATGTTACAGATGCAACAATATTGGGCACCTGAGTGCCACTTGCCCCAACAAAAAGAATTCTCCACCAGTAGCTGGAGGACACACAGCCATTCTTCTGGTGTCCGGAGCGGTGGAGAAAAGAGCGGATAACCTGCAGAGTGTAACTGTGGGTGACCGGGTGACAGTGGGTTTGCGAGATTCTGGAGCCTCCTTTACCTTGGTGTGGCCTGAAGTGGTTGATACAGAGGACATCATCCCTGGAAGAACCATGGCTTTAAAAGGAATTGGAGGTGTGCGGCCTTCTGTGCCCATGGCCCATGTGTACCTGGATTGGGGTACAGGCAAAGGTTTGCGGGAGGTGGGGGTCTCTGAGGACATGTTAATGTTCTGCTGGGGAATGATTTGGGTCGGATGCTCTGTCATTATGCTTCAGAGGACACTACCTGCACACCGGATGGGCTAGGAGAGAGCCCTGTTCATTCTAAGGTACTGTGCGAGACTTTGGGAGACACTGCGAAATGTGGAAACTGGAGGGAGTGCAGGGGATTGATAATTGTTTACCTGTGACTGAACCAGTAATGTTTTCCAAAAGTGAAATGGGGTGTATTGTAAAATGTGGTGACAATGCATTGCCAATGTCAAAACCTAGCGGAGGTGGGCTAGGGGGAGGGGTTGGTGTGCCCCTGGTGACATGTAAGGATGAGGGACCAGCAGTGAGTGATATGTCCTAATCCTGTGAGGCGGAGGGAAGGAGTGATAGCCCTGTGTATGATGCCTGTAACATTGTTATGTCTGGAACTGAAGGAGAGGAAGGTGGAGATGCTAGTTCATCAGGGGGAAATGTGCTCCCTGATGCCCCAAGATGGGGGAGGGAAATTAGCATTTCCGGGAAGCTCTGCGCAGTGACCCTTCCCTTGAAGGGCTGAGACAACCAGGGCCGGATCATCATTGGTGCTCATGGAGCACCTGCTCCGGGCCCCGTGCCCGCAGGGGGCCCCGTCACATTCGGGACATCCCTGCGGGCTGCTTAGTAGCGGATCGGGGCCACCGATAGCCCGGCTTCGGCCACTTTAAAACAGTGACCAGCGGCGGCTCCTGTGGGCCCCCCGGCCCCCCAGGCAGGCTCAGGTGATGCGTCGGGTCATGTGGGCTGTGACGAGTGACGTCTCCTGCGGCTCCTCTGCACAGTGTCAGGGACGTCACTCGTCATTTCCGGCAGCCGCGCTGCTACAGGGCACAGTTTTCTTCAGGGGTAATGAGGAGCAGGGGTGGAATGATGAGCAGGGGGGTGGAATGATGAGCAGGGGGGTGGAATGATGAGCAGGGGGGTGGAATGATGAGCAGGGGGGTGGAATGATGAGCAGGGGGGGAATGATGAGCAGGGGGGGTAATGATGAGCAGGGGGGTTAATGATGAGCAGGGGGGGTAATGATGAGCGGGGGGGGGGGAAATGATGAGCGGGGGGGGGAAATGATGAGCAGGGGAAGGGTAATGATGAGCAGGGGAAGGGTAATGATGAGCAGGGGGAGGGTAATGATGAGCAGGGGGAGGGTAATGATGAGCAGGGGGAGGGTAATGATGAGCAGGGGGAGGGTAATGATGAGCAGGGGGGGAATGATGAGCAGGGGGGGAATGATGAGCAGGGGGGGAATGATGAGCAGGGGGGAATGATGAGCAGGGGAGGGAATGATGAGCAGGGGAGGGAATGATGAGCAGGGGAGGGAATGATGAGCAGGGGGGAATGATGAGCAGGGGGGGAATGATGAGCAGGGGGAGGGTAATGATGAGCAGGGGGGTAATGATGAGCGGGGGGTAATGATGAGCAAGGGGAGGGAATGATGAGCAGGGGGAGGGAATGATGAGCAGGGGGGGAATGATGAGCAGGGGGGGATGATGAGCAGAGGGGAGAATGATGAGCAGGGGGGGATGATGAGCAGGGGGGGATGATGAGCAGGGGGGGATGATGAGCAGGGGAAAGCACAGTCTCTTGTAGGGTTATAATGATTGTTGTCTTTATACAGAGGATGAGGAGCGGGTGGCAGAGTGAGGAATCAATGATCTCCAGGCGTCAAACTTTACAGAGGAAGATGGATCTGGAAGAAGACCTGCCGTCTGGACCAGATGAAGAAGAAAAGGAAAGACAACAGAGAAGATGTCTCCTGTGAGTCATTTTATGTTTGTGTATTCTCCTGACTGTCCCATTAGATCTCTCATCACTTCTAAGTTTTGCAGTAATAATGGATGACCCTGTATATGAGGCTCCAGGTAGGGGATAGGGGATAAAAAATTTTGCCCGGAATACCCCTTTAAATGTCTGGGGTAAGAAGGCTAGAGTATGTAGGATTTTAACATGTCCTATCCTCTGTTGCTGTTGGCTATAAGCCACTGCAAGACAGTTGCTGGTTTCTTCCTTATTGGAGTAAACATGTATGCTTTTCCTGGCTTGCCTGTTTACAAGGGATAGGGGAGAGATCAATGACAGTTAAGGGCAATGGCAAATATAAAGAAACACTTACTCAGAAATGTTATGGGACATGATCAGCATCCATATCATTATACTCTCTTCCATTAAACATTTAAAGAAGGAACAGGCGACACTTATTATTTTGTGACAATGGTGCCTGTGAATGAGTTTGGTTTATTAGGCTGTTATTAGACTGTTTTAGTAAACAGTCTGTTCTAGAAGTTGATTTGTTGGGAGCAGTACACATAGGTCAGGATCTGAACAACTCTGACAAGGGCCAAATTGTGATTACTAGAAAGCTGGAGAGAGAGTCTCAGAGTTTCTACAAAATAGCAGGTCAGTGGTCTGTAGGATGTGCTGGTAAAACAAGTCTGATCAATGAAGGCCCCACTTTGCAACTTACAGGACCCCACTTCAACAGTAAGATTTAAAGAGCTTTGTCTTGGGGACCACTATTTTTCTGTCTAAAGGGTGTGATCCCTAGTGTTGAGCGCGAATATTCGAAATGCTAATTTTTACAGCGAATATCGACACTTCGCGATTTTGCGAATATTAAGAATATACTGATATATTCGTAATGATGAATATCCTTTTTTTTTTTTTTTTGCAAATATGCAAATATATGTGAATATGCAAGTATTCGTGAATATCGGCACTTCCAGTCAGAGGGCATCGATCCCTCCCTTCTTTTAGGTGAAAGATATAATCACGCATGGGCGCTATGGGAGTTCCATTATGAATTTTCGCATGAAAAAAAAAGAACGAACATAGCAAATATGTGAATTTCACGAACATAGGGCAAATATTCGCAAAATATCGCAAATTGGAATATGGCCCCTGCCACAAATCACTAGTGATCCCAAGGGTGAGATTTGCTGCAGATAATTCCTACCGTGTTTCCCCGAAAATACACCCTACCCCGAAAATAGGCCCTAGCTGGATTATCGGGGTGGGCTGCAATATAAGCCCTACCCCGAAAATAAGACCTAGACCAGTGGTCTCCAACCTGCGGACCTCTAGATGTTGCAAATGTTTGCAACATCTGGAGGTCCACAGGTTGAAGACCACTGACCTAGACAATGCCCGGCTGCAAATATTAAAAAACAAACTTTAACTTACCTTCGTCCTCCGTTCCCCCGTTGCTAAAGAACCAGCCTCCCTGTCCTCCGCTGTTCTCGCTGCGGTCCTGGTGTTGGGACGTCACAGAGCCTTCAGCCTATCACCGGCCGCAGCGATGTCCCGCCTCGGCCGATGATAGGCTGAGCCCACTGTGATGTAAGAAGCCGGCCGGCTTCTTACATGACAGTCGGCTCAGCCTATCATCGGCCGAGGCAGGACATCGCTGCGGTCAGTGATAGGCTGAAGGCTCTGTGACGTCCCAACACCAGTGGGCCAGTGCCTTAGCAACGGGGGAACGGAGGATGAAGGTACAGTAAGTTAAAGATAGTTTTTTAATACCCTATTTGCAGCCCGGGCACAGGAATAGATACAGCGCAGCGGCTGATAATTAGCAGAGCTGTACCCATCACATGATAATAATGGGGGGGGGGGGGAGGAGGGGGTGTAAATAGCGTGGAACCGCATACCGTACTGAAAATAAGCCCTAGTGTGTTTTTTTGTGGCTAAAAGTAATATAAGACCCGGTCCTATTTTCGGAGAAACACGGTATAATCATCTGGAAAATTCCCAGAAAATCTGCAGTATAAACTAAAGCTACACTAACCTTTCTCCACATTGCCAATGGTAACATTGATCCTCTGCTGATCGATTTAAACCCAGCCTAGCATAAGTATTCACCCCCTTAATCTTTTTGAACATTTTGCTACTGTTCCAAACATGCTGAAAAAGCTAAAGCTCAGTAAGATCAGATTGAGACCTTCTGTGAACAGCAATTTTTGCGATATATTCTTAGTTGGATTCATTGTCTGGGCTTTGACAATTGCAGATCTGGTTTTATTGTCCTTGCCCTGTTGAAAGATGACCTCCGTCCCAGTCTCAAGTCTTTTGCCGACTGCATGAGATTTCCTTATAAATTGTTCTGTATTTGGCTCCATTCATCTTTTCATCAATTCTGAACAGTTTCCCTGTACCTTCTGAAGTGAAGCATCCTCACAGCATGATGCTACCACCACCATGTTTTACTGTAGGGATGGTGTGCTCAGAGTGATGGGCAGTGCTGGGTTTCTGCCACACACAGTTTTTTGCACGGCCACAAAGTTCAATTTTCGTCTCATCTGACCAAAGCGTCTACTTCCATGTGTTTGCTGTTTCTCTCACATGGCTTGTGGCACACTCCAAATAAGATTTCTTGAGGCATAATTTCCATAATGGCTTTCTTGCCACTGTTCCATAAAGATCAGATTTGTGAGTACACAACTAATGTTTTTCCCTCCTTTTCCCTCTTTGCAGCTCCTTCAGAGTTGCTTTATTGTTTCTCTGATTAATTTTCTCCTTGCCTGGTTTGTCAGTTTGGGTAGATGGCCTTGTCTTGGTAGGTTTGTAGGTGTGCCATATTTTTCATTTTCTGACAATGGATTTTATGGTGCTCCCAACCCTGTTTTGTAATTCTCCACAACTTTATCCTTGATCTTTTTGGTGAGCTCCTTGGTCTTCATGCTGCTCTTTGTTCAGTAACAAACTCTGAGGCCTTTACAGAATAGGGTGTGAATACTTACTTATTGTCATTACCACAGGAGTGCAAGGAAAGGTAAGAGTGTGTGTGTGTGTGTATGTGTATATATATATATATATATACACACACATATATAATGATTATGATTTTTAACCTTATTTTAAACTTTAAGGGGGGATTTATCAAGTTACAAACTTTGCATAAGCTTTATTTCTGTGCAAAAATGTATGATTTTTCTCATGGAATTTGCACAAAAATTTCTACTTTTTATGTTTTCTGGTGTCAAGCATTGATAAATTAACTAAAATGTTTTATTGTTTTCAACTTTCAGATCCTCAACACATCCAGACCCCCAAAGCCAATTTATACTTGGAAAGTGTCTACAACACTTTTGGGGAAATTTATCAAAACCTGTGCAGAGGAAGTTGACCAGTTGCCCATAGCAACCAATCAGATTGCTTCTTTCATCTTTCAGAGGCCTTTTTAAAAATGAAAGAAGCATTCTGATCAGAGCCGGTGCAAGGATTTTTGCCGCCCTAGGCAAAAGCTAATTTTGCCGCCCCCTTGACTCCACCATTTTCATTAGCTCCACCCTTTCACATGCCCCACCTTACTACTGGGGTGACACACTGTAACAAACCCCCTCCTCATATATTAGAGTATAATACTGGATGTAAAGGTACATGCACACCACAATTCGTGCAGCATGAACCAAATGAAGAATTTCAAAACCGCCTGCTTCTATTCCTGGCAGATCCGTGCCATAACCCATTCATTTCAATGAGCTGAACAAAGTCAGCTAGTGACCAAATTCAGCTTTTCACCCAGACTGAAAAATGTGGTCTACTGCTGTTTTCAGTCCAGGTAAAAAGTTGTTTGACTCATTAAATTGAATGGGGTAAGGCACTGATCCAACAGGGATATAGCAGCAGGCAGTTTTGAAATTCTCCTCCCGGATCCAGCTGCCAGATACAGAAATTGTGATGTGCATGCACCCTAACTCAGGATCAGTACAGGATAAGTAATGTAATGTATGTACATAGTGACCTCACCAGCAGAATAGTGAGTACACCTCTGGAGTATAATGCAGGATATAACTCAGGATCAGTATAGGATAAATAATGTAATGTATGTACACAGTGACCTCACCAGCAGAATAGTGAGTACACCTCTGGAGTATAATGCAGGATATAACTCAGGATCAGTATAGGATAAGTAATGTAAACCTGTAAAGAGAAAAAGATGACCAGATGCCCATAGCAACCAACCAGATCACTTATTTAATTTCTCAGAGGCCTTTTCAAAAATGAAAGCAATCTGATTGGTTGCTATGGGCAACTGGTCAACTTTTCCTTTACACAGGTTTTGATAAATCTCCCCCCAGTGACCCCACCAGCAGAATAGTGAGTACAACTCTAGTTTATACAGGATATAACTCAAGATCAGTACAGGATGAATGCAGCTCTGGAATATACAATCAAATAAATTACTCCTGATCCTGAGTTACATTCTATATTAAGGGTACGTTCACACGGGCAGATCCACAGAGTATTTTACACTGCGGATCCGCCACTGAAGGACCGCTACAAGGTGCCTTTTAGATATGCCTGCTCGGATCGGAAATATTCCACTATAAGCAGACACACTGTGATGTGCGAGTCACTGCGCCTGTGCAGTGTACTTGCACACATTGGGCCTCTCCCCCTACTCCCTAAGCTAGGCCGAGAGCAGTCGCGATGTGCGAGTATACTGCGCATGCACGTTTCGACTCGCACATCGCAATGTGTATGCTTATAGCAGTGTATTGCCGCTCCGAGCAGGCACATCTAAAGGCACCCTGTAGCGGTCCTTCAACTGCGGATCTGCAGTGTAAAATACGCTCGCTGTGGATCCGCCCCTCTGAACATACCCTAAAACGGAATCTGTCATCAATGTCACTTGCGCTAACCTGGTGTACAGGCTTGTAGTATGGGTGAGGCTTGTAGTGTGGGTGACACTATGGCAATACCAGTCCTGGCTCTGTGCCTCCCACAGACATACACACACACACATATGCAGTCGAATCATATATAGACAGAGCGGGGGGTGGAAACAGAGATGGGGGGTTCAGAGCTGGGGGGAGAGAGTACAGAGTTGAAAGGGTACAGAGCTGGGGGGAGAGTACAGAGATGGGTTCAGAGCTGGGTGGGAGAGAATACAGAGCTGGTGGGGGAGAGAGTACAGAGCTGGGGGGGTACAGAGCTGGGAGGTGTACTAAGAGGATGCTGTACAGGTCTCTGCTGGAGGGTTCACTCAAGTGCTGAAGGGGCATGGAAGGCTATACAGGTATACTGTGGTTTCCGCTAAACAAATGAGGATGAAAAATCCCCAGCAGGTATTACACTAGGGACCTACTTTTAGGCTTCAAGTCAGATTTGCCTTCCCCATTGAGCATTGAGGGACACCCATTGAGCAACACATCTAAAAAATATATTGATGCATCTTAAAATGACACACTTTTTGTTCTCCATCTTTATGAGGTCACTTTTATCAAGTATGCACTGACAAGCTGGATAGATATCCACACTGTTCAGACAGGTGAGTAAACTTGTAGACAAAACCATATTAGACTAATTATCTCTCAGCACATGTATACCTAGTGTCTAGAAGATAACAGGACTGTAACAAAAGCCTTGTCCATGTCTTGTTGATAATATGGTGCTATGCTAAAAACAGAACTGTTGGTGTAAGGAAAAGGTAAATTATACAATGTAATATGATGTGATATCATTAACTGTATGTTTTCAATGTTCAAAGAGAGACATATTAAATGTGTGACCACTTAAAGGTGTATTCTGACTTAAATTAACTTATCCCCAATCCACAGAAAAAAAGGCCTTTACCAATTCACACTATAAAAAAAAAAACTCTCCGCATAAACTGCATCTTTAGAGTAAATAGAGAGGGGGTAGTTTATTGGAGCGTTTTTTGTTTTTGTTTTTTTGCAAAAAAAATACCAAACAAAAGTTGTATGTGATCCCAGCCTAAGGGTTAAACTATAAATGTCATTGTGTATTCATCCATCTCACATGAAAAAAACACACACATTCCAGTTCTAGCAGGAAGAACTGATCATCGATTTAATGACTAAGGGGGGAATTTATCGAGACCAACGTTTCACATGTCATAATATATAATTGCACTGCTTTCTGCCTGAAGGGGCCCATGTACCTTGCTTTTAAAATCTACGCTAACCCAGAGCCAATTTTTTTGCACAAAATGGAGGCTTGCATTAAAACTTTGTTACATTCCTGTCTTCATCTACTGCAGCTTTGCTGAAAACTGAAAATCATAAAGAAAGTCATATCACAGAAAAAAAATTATGTTTTTAAATGTTCCTCACTGTGTAATGCAAATTCTTGACATGTCTATGTGGTGTCCCGATACCGTATCCTATACGTTACCTGTATAGAGGTCTCCATAGTCAGAGTCCCTAGGACATCAGGGTCCCTCTTGTCTAGTTTTCCCCTTGTCACCTCTCACTTAGTCAGTACATATATAGTACTTCTATTTGATATTTATATAACTATAGGTATAAAAATGTATATATTTAGTTATGTACCTGTTCGCAGCATAGCAGGACCTGCGGGTCATGTGATCAGGTAGAAACTCTATGGTTTTTGCTTTAGGACCTTTGGAGGTTCCCGTGACGGATGCACCCACCATGCATTGTAACAGTGAATGACAGCTGACACGGACCAATCCAAAACGGCCCTGCCCATATAAGGGAGCGGCGGCCATTACTCTCTCTCTTTCCTCGTGGGCTGTTGAGAGAGGAGGATCAGCACAGTTGTCGTCAGCAGTGACTAGGCACAAGCCTTGCGGCAACGGCCATCTTATCGGACTGTGAGTTATCTCAATCCCTGTTAACTCTGCAAGATCACTGGACCTAAACAGACCCCTAAATCCGGACGGATCTCTGCACAAATCCAAATTCTATTAATCCTTGGATAAGTCAATGGTCCGCAGCATCTGTCAATCATTGCTGAGCTGTATAGAGACTGTATTACTAAGACTGTTGCTGTTAATTGGATGTACCGCAAGTAAAGTTTATGCAAGTTCAAGTTCATCCCTATTGTGAACCTTCATTCATCTAAGCACGCACCTATTGTTTCTGGGAAGGGTGGCGATAGGCCGAAGATTTACCTCAGCGTATTAACCCTCACCATGGCGTCACGAGTGACAGGGGTTAAATTAACCCCTCATATACCGAAGCAACGACCACACTGTGTTATAACCCCCCAAGGGCTACCGCATCTATATGTGTCTAGTTTCTATATTTGGTTCACAAATCTTTCTGTTTTGCTCTTCACTTATTCTGACATTCACTACCTAGAAAGAGGCTTGTCCAAGGCAATCATTAAACCTGCCCTCACTCACCATGCATGCACTTCATCTCTGAATTTTGGGTTGGAAAGGCTGATAAGGCCCTCCCCGTAATTGCGGGCTCCCTGTCAGATGAGATGACGGCTGGAGGTCCCTTACCATGCTCAATGACATAAATGTATGTAAAAAATACCAATGTTCACAATTGCAGATTTTTGTTACTTTATGTGATGTCCCAGTATGGGATATAGTCCCGTACAGTACTTAGTACAGTACAGTACAGTCAGGTTGGGTCCCTCTGTGTCCTAGGGGCCCTCCTGCAGTGTCTCCCCCATAATAATATATCTAATGTATAGTGTTATGTGTGTTATGTATTAAGGACCTTTGAGTTAGTCACAAGATAATGTGTTCACATGATGTGTTTGTTACCCAGAGAGCACCAGCTAACCAGGTGACCTGCAGCTAGACCTATGGGCTTCTGGCTCAGCCCCCTCTTTATAAGAGGGGCAGCCATTGCAATCTTTCTCTTCTACCTCTTTTAGATCCTGAGTAACAGTAAAGACCAGACATCTCAGAGCTAGTGTCCAGCATATCTGGAGGCCTCAGGCCACCTACAGTCACATTCCAGTAAGCCAAGTCTATGTCTGCTGTCACTATCTACAGCCCAGTCAAGTCTGTTATAGTCTGTGTGGCTGAACTAAAGTCTATCAAAATCACTACAAGTCCCAGCAAGCTAAGAGGTCCTTCTGTGTTACTGGCCACCTCTCTGGGATCCTGGCATAGCTGTAAAGACTATTTCCATCTGTCTACCTCAGTAAAGCTACCATTAACCCTTATCTGGCCTTGGACAATTATTGCCCTGCCTAACCTTGGGATAGCGCTACTACCGTTTGGGTGGTTACCAGGAAAATCTCACGGCCTGGCGTCACAATTATTTAGGGGTTAATAACACCTTGCATCTGTGCTACAACAACTGCCCCGTCCACCACACCATCGCACCCGAGACACCCCGTGGCTTCGCCACATTTACATATCAGAAAAATTTATAAAAAGGGATCAAAAAGTCCCATCTAAACAAAAATTGTATCATAAAAACTAAAGATCATGGCATAAAAAATAAGCCTTCCTACAGCCCCGTATACAGAAAAATAAAAAAGGTATAGGGGTCAGAAGAGGACGATTTTAAGCATCCTTATTTTCTTACAAAAAGTTTTAAAAAATTATTGTAGTAAAATAAAATAAACCTATCATTATTGGGTATCAATGTAATTGTACGTACCTACAGAATAAAGATAATGGTCCTAATTTATTAATCCAATGGTAGAAACGAGGAATCCCGGTAAAATGATACAGGTGGTCTTACCACAGACCTTTACAGAAAGAACACAGACAGGAACAATTTATTACTATACTCAAACTCACATCCCCCTGAAGTCAAACGTGCCATTCCACGCTCTCAAAACAAGAGAATAGAACGCATAGTCAGTGACCCTGTCGTCCGATAGGAGAGACTACATGAACTTGACTGTAAATTTGAGGAAAGGGGCTACCCTACAAAAGTACTCGTTGAATCCAAAATCCCTAAACATACACACCCACAGGAGAACATTAGGAGAGTGCCCTTTGTCAGAACCTACCATCCCTTACAGTCCAAAATAGATTATATAATAAAAGAAAATTGGCCTATACTGCATAAAAACAGAGACCTCCTAATTTAAAAGATGAATTGATACGAGCCGACGTAAGTACAGCCAGGAAACTACCGAAACAACAGTTTCTGAAAAGCAAGAAGCAAGGTACATATCCCTGTTTAAAATGCGCACAGTGCAAAACAGATTACAATTAATGGTTTCTTTATTTACAAGAGTAAAAACGTAATTTACAGTATTAAATGCCCTTGTGGACTGTTATACATCGGCGAGACAACCCAATGTATTGGTGATCGCATCAAATCGCCATAAATCCTCCATCCGATGTGAAAATGTAATTTTTCCAATTCCACACCATTTAAAAAAACACGGCCATAACATCTCACAATTAAAATTTCAAGTCCTTGAAGAAGTTACCTTACCTCGCAGGGGGGAGACATCAAGAGATTGTTGAGACAGAGAGAGGCGTTCTGGATTCATAAATTGAATACTATCGAACCGAAAGGGCTCAATAGAGATTATGAATTGACAAGCTTACTTTTGTAACCAGATCAACTTGTGATTAAATTAAATCATTTCTGCTGTTTTCTCTTGTAAATCCGCTATTTTGTATATTTCATCTAAATTGATTTTTTAATTCTTTCTAGATATACTGTATATACATGACCCTGTTGGAAATTTAGCCTAGTATGGGAGTCCACGGAATCTAGCTATTTCATAACATAGTTTATGTATTATTCTCGTTATTGTGCCTTTTCCCTTTTCTCTCCCTTTCCTTCCTCATGTTCCCCCACATGTATTTGTTTTTATTTACCTTCTCCACGTGCTTCCAATATGTGATGTTGACGTGCGGCGCTCTCATCCACCTACCAATGATGCACTTACCTGACGTCAGTGAAACTGTGAATCATCAATCAAGCCAGCTGCAGCCCACAATCACCGGATATTACGTATAAAAGCACACTGTTGATTTCTGTTTGCATACTATTGAGAAAGGCTATAATTGCCGAAACGAGTCTTGTAACGTGTAAATAATGCATGCTGTATTATCAATAAATCCTTATTTGCATCTAAGTCGCTGGTGATGGGATTCCTCTTTTCTACCATTGGATTTACACGATCCACGAGCACGGTGCACCATATCCTGGTGCCGTCCTCCACCACAGAGATTCTAATTTATTAATCAGCCTGATACCCTAATTGTCTGGTTTTTCCCACAGCGACCAATCACAGCTCAACTTTTAGACATGGATGGAAGGGGCGTGGTGTGACGTCACGTCTCCAGGCCCGGAAAGAAAGAGCTTTCCAAGACTGGAGACGCAGCCCCGCTTAGAATGCATGTGCTGCACGGAGATCGTGGGGGGTCCTTTGGATAGAGGATACGATGTATTTGCCCGGATAACCCCTTTAACAGGCTCTTGTAAGGTGAAAGTTGAGATGTGATCGGTTGCTATGGGAAAAAACAGGCAATTAGGGTTTCAGGCTGATGGATAAACATGGGTCAATGGGTCATTTTAGCATAAAGTGCATGACATAGAAATGCCCCCCCCCCCCCCCCCCAAATTTGGCAACATTGCATTTTAACTCCAATTTCGCCAAATATTTTAATTTTTTTGGGCTTTGCTGTGGATTAAATTCATTTGTGGTCATTAAAAATACAATTGGTCACATAAAAAAATCCTAAAGTCCTAATGTGTGTCTGTAGATGGAAAAGGCTAGGAAGAAAAAAACGAAAATTAGTATTCTGCATCCTTAAATGAAATCAGGCACTGAAATTGCCCATGTTCCATGTTTCTGAAATCTACCCTAGCCCAGAGCTAAATTCTTGTGCAAAATGGAGGCTTGCACACATTTTTTTTCTACTTTTTGCAGTCAGCGCATAGTACAGACAATGATAAATTCCCTAAGCGCTTTTCTGAAAGGTGAAAATTGCAAACTAGAAGTGTCAGGTTAGGTTCTTGCCAAGTATTTGTAAAACATTTACAATTTTGTATGGATTCCAATTTTCCAGGATTACTCTTGTGGTGACCATGGGGTGTTGCATTGAGTGGTGGGGTCAGATGGTATTAACCCCTGGGACAAGATGTTGTTAACCCCTAGTGTTCGTGATGCCAGGATGTGGTTGTTTTGTGTAGGGCACCGCCGCCAACCAGCCCACAAATGGCATGTGATGAATGAGAGTCCAAAGCAGGGATTTGATACAACTTGAACTTTTACTTGGAGAAGGCATAGAAACAGTCTTTACAAACAGCCAACTTCCACAGAGGTGACCGGAACACAGGGAACCTCTCAGGCTTGCTTGGACTTGTAGTTATTATAATAATGATGCAGGCCACTGTACTACTGTTGTCACTTTGGTAGGGACAGTAGAGACTTGACTTGTACTCACAGATTTGATGTGGCTGCAGGTTTATAGGCTTTGGCCTAGATATGCTGGACTTGACTTGTACAGGACTTGTGCTTGCTTTGATTGCAGAAACTAAGAGAGTGATCTCATATGACTTATCTCATGACCTTAGGAAGGTCCTATACAGGGTAAATATCCTAACAACCTTTTATATACAGTTTACATTCACTGTACAATGCTTATAATAAATGTACATACCTTATTAAACAATAGAATACAATAGAATACCATATGATTTGGGGGGGGGGGACCCTGCAGGAGATCCCTATGGACCTGATGGACTCTACCTGAGGGGACTTAAGGACTGTACAGAACCATGTTTGTTACGCCTAGCGCTCCGGGTCCCCGCTCCTCCCCGGAGCGCTCACGGCGTCTTTCTCCCTGCAGCGCTCCGGTCGGTCCCGCTGACCGGGAGCGCTGCACTGTCTTGGCCGTTGGGAATGCGATTCGCACAGCGGGACGCGCCCGCTCGCGAATCGCATCCCAGGTCACTTACCCGTCCCGGTCCCCTGCTGTCATGTGCTGGCGCGCGCGGCTCCGCTCTCTAGGGCGCGCGCGCGCCAGCTCTCTGAGACTTAAAGGGCCAGTGCACCAATGATTGGTGCCTGGCCCAATTAGCTTAATTGGTTCCCACCTGTTCCCTGGCTATATCTAGTCTCCTCCCTTGCACTCCCTTGCCGGATCTTGTTGCCTTGTGCCAGTGAAAGCGTTTAGTGTGTCCAAAGCCTGTGTCCTGAACTTCTGCTACCCATCCTGACTACGAACCTTGCCGCCTGCCCCCGACCTTCTGCTACGTCTGACCTTGCCTCTGCCTAGTCCTTCTGTCCCACGCCTTCTCAGCAGTCAGCGAGGTAGAGCCGTTGCTAGTGGATACGACCTGGTTGCTACTGCCGCAGCAAGACCATCCCGCTTTGCGGCGGGCTCTGGTGAAAACCAGTAGCCTCTTAGAACCGGTCCACTAGCACGGTCCCCGCCAATCCCTCGCTGACACAGAGGATCCACTACCTGCCAGCCGGAATCGTGACAGTAGATCCGGCCATGGATCCCGCTGAGGTGCCGCTGCCAAGTCTCGCTGACCTTACCACGGTGGTCGCTCAGCAATCGCAGCAGATTGCCCAACAAGGACAGCAGCTGTCGCAGTTGACCGCCACGTTACAGCAACTTCTGCCTCTGCTACAGCAGCAACCATCTCCTCCGCCAGCTCCTGCACCTCCTCCGCAGCGAGTGGCCGCTCCTAGCCTCCGCTTGTCCCTGCCGGACAAATTTGATGGGGACTCCAGACTCTGCCGTGGATTTTTGTCTCAGTGTTCCCTGCATATGGAGATGATGTCGGACTTGTTTCCTTCAGAACGGTCTAAGGTGGCGTTCGTAGTAAGCCTTCTCTCAGGAAAGGCCTTGTCTTGGGCCACACCGCTCTGGGACCGCAATGATCCTGCCACAGCCACAGTCCAGGCCTTCTTCACTGAACTCCGGAGTGTCTTCGAGGAGCCAGCCCGAGCTTCTTCTGCCGAGACTGCCCTGTTGAACCTGGTCCAGGGTAATTCTTCCGTTGGCGAGTATGCCGTACAATTCCGTACTCTTGCTTCGGAACTATCCTGGAATAACGAGGCTCTCTGCGCGACCTTTAAAAAAGGCCTATCCAGTCGCATCAAGGATGTGCTGGCCGCACGAGAGATTCCTGCCAATCTGCAAGAACTCATCCATCTAGCTACCCGCATTGACATGCGTTTTTCTGAGCGACACCAAGAGCTCCGCCAGGAAAAAGACTTAGATCTCTGGGCACCTCTCCCACAGTATCCGTTGCAATCTACGCCTGGGCCTCCCGCCGAGGAGGCCATGCAAGTGGATAAGTCTCGCCTGACCCAGGAAGAGAGGAATCGCCGCAGGGAAGAAAATCTCTGTCTTTACTGTGCCAGTACCGAGCATTTCTTGGTGGATTGCCCTATCCGTCCTCCACGCCTGAGAAACGCACGCACGCACCCAGCTCACGTGGGTGTGGCGTCTCTTGGTTCCAAGTCTGCTCCTCCACGTCTCACGGTACCCGTGCGGATTTCTTCTTCAGCCAGCTCCTCCCTCTCAGCCGTGGCCTGCTTGGACTCCGGTGCCTCAGGAAATTTTATTTTGGAGTCATTTGTTAATAAATTCAGCATCCCGGTGACCCGTCTCGTCAAGCCGCTCTACATTTCCGCGGTCAACGGAGCCAGATTGGACTGCACCGTGCGTTACCGCACTGAGCCCCTCCTCATGTCTATTGGACCCCACCTTGAGAGGATTGAATTTTTCATTCTCCCCAACTGTACCTCTGAGGTTCTCCTCGGTCTGCCTTGGCTCCGGCTTCATTCCCCCACCATTGATTGGACCACCGGGGAGATCAGGAACTGGGACTCTGCCTGCCACAGGAAGTGCCTCTCCCCCCCTCCCAGTCCCGTCAGGCAAGCCTCTGTGCCACCCCATGGCCCCCGTCCTGGTGTCACACTGCCCCGTGCCAGGTCTCGCCCTCTGCCCTCCCTCCCCATTCCCACTCCTGCTGTACTGCCTGCCGTTGAGGAAACCCTCCATTCTTTCCCGGTGCCATCCCAGGGGAGGCAGTTACTGGACAAAAAGAAGGGGAGACCTAAGGGGGGGGGGTACTGTTACGCCTAGCGCTCCGGGTCCCCGCTCCTCCCCGGAGCGCTCACGGCGTCTTTCTCCCTGCAGCGCTCCGGTCGGTCCCGCTGACCGGGAGCGCTGCACTGTCTTGGCCGTTGGGGATGCGATTCGCACAGCGGGACGCGCCCGCTCGCGAATCGCATCCCAGGTCACTTACCCGTCCCGGTCCCCTGCTGTCATGTGCTGGCGCGCGCGGCTCCGCTCTCTAGGGCGCGCGCGCGCCAGCTCTCTGAGACTTAAAGGGCCAGTGCACCAATGATTGGTGCCTGGCCCAATTAGCTTAATTGGTTCCCACCTGTTCCCTGGCTATATCTAGCCTCCTCCCTTGCACTCCCTTGCCGGATCTTGTTGCCTTGTGCCAGTGAAAGCGTTTAGTGTGTCCAAAGCCTGTGTCCTGAACTTCTGCTACCCATCCTGACTACGAACCTTGCCGCCTGCCCCCGACCTTCTGCTACGTCTGACCTTGCCTCTGCCTAGTCCTTCTGTCCCACGCCTTCTCAGCAGTCAGCGAGGTAGAGCCGTTGCTAGTGGATACGACCTGGTTGCTACTGCCGCAGCAAGACCATCCCGCTTTGCGGCGGGCTCTGGTGAAAACCAGTAGCCTCTTAGAACCGGTCCACTAGCACGGTCCCCGCCAATCCCTCGCTGACACAGAGGATCCACTACCTGCCAGCCGGAATCGTGACAATGTTCTGTACCAGAACAACACAAACCCTCTTACTTAATAAAAGTCACCCTCGACATCTGTCCCCTTAGGGAGAGGAGCGAAATGGCCACTGGGCCATATGCAGTCCTGAAGCATTACATACAACGTCCAATTCCAGGCTGATAAAATAAACCAGAAAAATGATAATCGGATGATAAGAGTCTCTTTATACAGTATAATGTCCATACATGCTCTGCAAATTTGATAAATGGATAAAACAGGATAGCTTTAGGACTTGATTGAGATAAATATTTGCTCGAGATAAGATTATGAATCCTTATGAATATACCTATGACTTATACTTGTGACATATTCTTATGACAATGCCTCTTTTTTTCTTTCTGCCAGTCTGCCAACTGAGATCACCACAGGAAGCACTCCCCATTCAAAGACTGCAAGCAACCATAGTGCAGGCAGGGACAGTTCACTTTCCAGGAAACTGTTCACCTAGGAATGCTCGGACCTGACACCCATAATGTGGTGGTGCACCATCTTGCTGGAAAATCTCAGGGAACGTGCCAGCTTCAGTGCATAAAGAGGGAAACACGTCATCATGTAACAATTCCTCATATCCAGTGGCCTTGAGGTTTCCATTGATGAAGAATGGCCCCACTATCTTTGTACCCCATATACCAAACCATACCATCAATTTTTGTGTTCCAACAGTCTTGGAGGGATCTATCCAATGTGGGTTAGTGTCAGACCAATAGCGGTGGTTTTGTTTGTTAACTTCACCATTCACATAAAAGTTTGCCTCGTCACTGAACAAAATCTTCTGCGTAAACTGAGGGTCCTGTTCCAATTTTTGTTTTGCCCATTCTGCAGCACCTGAAACTATGGATACTGGAAGCCTGTGCTAGCATTTCTCCTGTGGTATTGTCATCAGTGTGGGAAGAGTGGGAGAATAGGGTTGCATTGACAATCCAACCCAATGGGCAGCACATTGAACACATTTTATAAGTGGTCAGAAACTTGTAAATAACTCATGAAAGAATAAAGTTACATTAAAACCAAGCACATCATTGTTTTTCTTGTGAAATTCCCAATAAGTTTGATGTGTCACATGACCCTCTTTCTATAAAAAAAAAAGTTGGATTCCAAATGGCCGCCATGGTCACCACCCATCTTGAAAAGTTTCCCCCCTCACATATACTAATGTGCCACAAACAGGAAGTTAATATCACCAACCATTCCCATTTTATTAAGGTGCATCCATATAAATGGCCCACCCTGTAATATGAGGGGAATGGATAGAATATGAGGGAAATGGATATGATATGAGAGGAAATGGATATAATATGAAAGAAATGGATATGATATGAGGAGAGATGGATATGATATAAGGAGAAATGGACATGATTAGAGATGGGCGAATCGAAGCTGACGAAGTCGAATTCTTTCCGAATTTCATGAAAAATTAAATTCTGAATCAATCCGAATTTCCTTGCACTTTGTGGTAACAAATCGCTTTATACACTACTTTTTGTGTGGGCTGGCGGATAAAATGGCGGCTGACAATTCAGATCTTTACATTGGCGGATCCATTCACCTCAAGCCCGCATTCGTTCTGGCTAGAGAGCAGACACTGAGTGATCACTAATCAGCGTTACTGACAATACAGATCAGCACAGGGGAAATCCATTGACCTCAAGCCCTCATCACTGCAGGCAGGCAGGCAGGGAGAGTTTAGAAGTCGTTTCATAGTCTGCCAACTGAGATCACCACAGGAAGCACTCCCCATTCAAAGACTGCAAGCAACCATAGTGCAGGCAGGGACAGTTCAGAGAGAGAGAGTACTCTTTTTTCTGTTGAAACCGTACTGGGGTGTATTACTGTAAAAAAAGTGAAATATATATTACGTTTTTTCTGGTTAAAGTTAATAGGGAGCAGTAAGTGTAAAAGCACTAAAGGACTTATGCACTAGATTGTTACGCTTATTTCTGGTGCAACCGTACTGGGGCATATTACTCTTAAAAAAAAAAGTGAAATATATACGCATATATTCGTTTTCTGTTTCAAGCGTATGTTGCAAATTTCTGTTGCAGGGGTGTATTTCTCTATAAAAAGTAAAATATAGACGCACTCCGCTGTTGTATGTGTTTTCTGTTTCAAGTGTAAAGTGGCCTGTTAGTATAAAAGCAGGGATATATACACATACATTGAGTGTTCCGCAAGTTTATGTTGCAGCCATATAGGGGCGTATTTCTCTATAAAAAGTAAACTATAGATGCACTCCGCTGTTGTATGTGTTTACTGTTTCAAGCATATAGTGGCCTGAATGTGTAAAAGCAGGTATATATATACACACACATTGAGTGTTCCGCAAGTTTCTGTTTCAGCCGTATAGGGGGTTTTGTTCTATAAAAAGTTAAATATATATGCACACCACTGTTCTACAGGTATGTCAGGCAGAGAAGTCCCAGGCCATGCACAGAGGAGTGGCAGAGGCCTAAATTTATCAGGCGCAGGGAGAGGTTACCACAGAGTAGGGGCGTGTGGCAGCAGGAGTCGCAGCAAAAGGTCTGAGCTCCCGGTGTCAGCTAGCGGTCGTGTCTCGACCAGCAACCCAGCAGCCGTCATCGATTGGTTAACACGGTCATCCACTTCATCACAAGTGACATTTGACACCCCCAGTTAACAGTCGGTGGGTTCCTCAGACTCAACCCTAAGTTGGCATGGCTCGGGAGCAGTCCCTGTCCTCCAACTGTCTCTGTCTTATGCTGTTCCCTCACGCAGAGAAGTATTGTATGCTGTGGGCTCAGCTCCACTATACAGCGAGGACGATCAACTAGAGGACAGTCAGCAGCTACTGCCCAGCCAAGATGTGGAGGAGACATCCGCCGCTTCCTCCGCTAGGCGGGCAAGTTGTGATGAGTAGTGTTGCTCGCGAATATTCGCAATGCGAATTTTATTTACGAATATCGCATATTCGCGAATTTGCGAATATTCCCGAATTTAGCACTATATATTCGCAATTGCGAATATATTTTTTTTTTTTTTGTTCGTTTGTTTTTTCACAGTACACATCACAGTGATCATCCCTCTCTGCTTCCAGCTTGTTTGGTGTAAAGAAGGCTCTAATACTACTGTGTAAGACTGGCGTGCGAATTTTCGCATATGCGAAAATTTGCATATGCAAATTTTCGCTTATGATAATTTCCGCATATGCTAATTTCCGCATATGTGAATTTTCGCTTATGCGAAAATAAACGTGAATATTACGAATATGCGAATTTTGCGAATATATGACGAATATTCGTCCATATATTCGCGAAATATTGCGAATTCGAATATGACCTATGCCGCTCAACACTAGTGATGAGGAGAGTAGCATGGGAGGTGGTGTTGCAAGCGTTCAGGCTCCTGAAACAGACCCCGTTAAGGAACTTGAGGATGACATCAGTGACGTGCAGACACAACTCAATGATAATGATGAAGCTGATTGCACTTGGGAGCTGGGTGCAGAAGCGACTTCATCATCATCATCAGGAGAAGAGGGTGGCAGGTTGCCCATGAGGTAGCAGCTGAGCCAGCAAGGTGGTAGCATGGTCCTACCTTCCCGCAGCGGCCTACCTTCCCAGAGGTAGTGGAACAGGGGTTCCCGGAGTCCGCGCCAGTAGCAGTCAATCAGTGTGGACTGTTGGGGGGAAATTCAGCTACTAGGCAGTGTGGCAGTTTTTTGTCTAGCATCTGTAGCAGGTTAACATGGCCACATGTAAGCTATATCGGCAGAAGATGAAGCGTGGCAGGGTCCCAATGTTGGCACCACGGCCTTGCGTCAACATATGCAGCCTCACCATAAAGTGGCCTGGGAGAACCGTGCCTCCAATGTGGTGGTCCAGTTTGCTGCAGCAGCCTCTGCATAACCCAGTGGCACGCCGCTCCCTGTTTTAGCCAGCCAAGGCTCCACCACCTCAGCCGAAGGGAGATGTCAGTCATTCCATCAGCAATCCATCACCGAAGCAATTTCCAAGAGACAGCAGTATGCGCCCACTCATCCAATGGCGCAGAAGCTGAATGTGCTCCTGTCCAAGTTGCTGGTGCAGCAGTCCCTCCCTTTTCAAGTGGTGGTCTCTGCACCTTTCAGAGAACTGATGGCTTGTGCCGAGCCGAGGTGGAGAGTCCCAAGCCGTAATTTATTTTCAAAAAAAGGCAGTACCAGCCCTGCACAAATATGTAGAACAGAAGGTGGGCCAGTCCTTGAGCTTGTCGGTGTGTACCAAAGTGCACGGCAGTGACGACGTGTAGAGCTGTAACTATGGTCAGGGACAATACATGTCCTTTACGGTCCACTGGGTGAATGTGGTTCCAGCACAGCCACACCAGCAACTTGCCCAGGTCACGCCGCTTCCACCTCTACGCTCTCACACCGTTGTTCCTGCGACAATGTCAGACTCTGCCTCCTCATCCTCCACCGTGTCCTCAGCCTCCACTGCACGGACAAGTCTCAGTGCCCCTTCAACATACCATGTGTGCAGGGCACGGCGGTGTCATGCTTTTCTTCACCTGGTTTGCCTTGGTGAACTGAGTCACACAGGGGAGGAACTGCTCAAAGTGATTCATCAAGAAATCAAATCATGGCTTTCTCCGCGACAACTGAAAATGGGAGCCATGGTGACCGACAACAGGAAGAACATCTTGTCTGCGCTGCGTCAAGGAAGCCTGAGCCATGCGCCACATATGTTCAATCTGGTTGTCAAGCGGATCCTGAAGTTTTTACCCTCATCTGCAAGACATCCTAACAATGGCCAGGAAACTTTCAATGGACTCCAGCCACTCGTACACCGCAAAGCACACCCTCCTTGAGCTGCAGCATCAGAAAGGCATCCCCCAACATAGTCTGATATGCGACGCTTCCACCCATGGGAATTCCACCCTCCATATGTTGGACCTATACGAATAGAGAAAGGCCATCAACGATTACTTGATGATCCAAGCAGATAGGGGTACTCCCCTGTGTAACTTTGGTGTCAATCAGTGGCAGCTCATACGTGACACCTGCCGTTTGCTCAGGCCCTTTGAGGAAGCCACATTGTTAGTCAGTCGTAAAGGATTACAGGATGAACGACATCATTCCACTGCTTCATCTCCTATAACAGATGGTAAAAACAATGGCTGGTCAGGGCACTGGAGACGTGGCGCCTACATCTCACGGCCACATTAGCCCTGTGGGGGCTGAACTGAAAGAGGGGGAGGGGGACAGTGGAGCACAGGCAATGTGTAGTGAAATTGGTGGTTTTTATACTCAGCTGACAGGAGAGGAGGAGCAGGAGCAGCCAGAGGAGCTACAGGGTAATGAGGAAGACGAGACAGAGGACCCAGACACACTGTGGCAGTATGCAGTGACGATGGAGGCAGGGAGTCCCTCCAAATCACTTGCACAAACGGCACAATGCATGCTCACTTGCTTGCGTAGTGACTGCCGAATTGTCACCATTCAGCAGCAGGATGACTTCTGGCTCTCCACCTTGTTGGACCCTCGCTACTGGCACACAATGGGGCCTTTTTTACACCCACGGAGAGGGAGGACAAACTGACCTACTACAGAGACATCCTACTTAGTCAGTTGGCCGATGTCTATCATCCATCCTCTCATATGTCTGTCTGGGGCCCTCTGCGCTCACATTCCACTGCTATGACTGCTGGGGGGGGGGTGGCAGAAGCAGAACCAGCTCCATCAGAGTCTACAGTCGCTGATGAGTAGCTTTCTTCACCCACATAGTGAAGCAACTAATCTACAGCAGCAGGTAGATCTTGAGCAGGACCTGAACCAGCAGGTGGTGGCATACTTGGACATGACCCTGCCAACCCACATTGAAGATCCGTTGGACTTTGGGGCAGCCAAACTGGATTTCTGGCCGCAACTAGCAGTGTTCCATCAGAGCAGGTGTATAGTGAGGCGGGGGCCATAGTAACCCCAAGGAGAACTCGGGGAGAGACTGACCTTTGTCAAGATGAATCAGGCTTGGATCTGCCAGGATTTCCACCCATCAATGCCTGATGCATCAGACTAGATTATCCATGGTGCCACACTAAAACTTTGACAAAAGAGACCGGTTTCTTCTGCCTACCTGCCTCAGCTACTATTCTGATCCTGCTACCCGCCTGATGCCACACATCTGATGCCAAGTGCTCCTTCTTTCACCCACCTTCATCAGCGGGTACTGATATTGCCACCCACTGCCCCAATCTGTCACTGGGTCACTTCCAGGACTCCTGATGCTGCTGCTTCCACCTCCAGGCTCTGTCATTGTGCCGCTATGTGATC
The DNA here is from genome assembly GCF_029499605.1 of Hyla sarda. Lineage (NCBI taxonomy): Eukaryota > Metazoa > Chordata > Amphibia > Anura > Hylidae > Hyla > Hyla sarda. The sequence goes on along the minus strand of NC_079190.1, from coordinate 265,908,885 downwards.
TCCTCATTCTGCTGCTACCACCTCCAGGCTCTGTCATTGTGCCGCTCTATGGTCTTGTCATGCTGCTGCCACCTCCAGGCTCTGTCATTGTGCTGCCCTATGGTCTCATCATGCTGCTGCCACCTCCAGGCTCTGTCATTGTGCCTCTCTGCGGCCTACATAATCTGCAGCCACCTCCAGACGGTGTCATTGTGCCGCTCTGTGGCCTACATAATCTGCAGCCACCTCCAGGCGGTGTCATTGTGCCACCATGTGATCTCCTCATGCTGCAGGCACTTGTTAATCCCTTCAAAATCTTCAATTGACATTTAAATAATCTCTTTAATCTCTTCAATTGGTAGGCCCTATTGTCTCGTCAGGCTGCTGTTACATCCAGGCTCCAAGGAAACGGGTTGGAGCAATAAAAAAAAACATAACATGGCACACGTGTTCAATCTGGTTGTCAAGCGGTTCCTTTAGTCTTCCATCCATCTGCAAGACATCCTAAAAATGGCCAGTAAACTTTGCATGCACTTTAGCCACTGGTATACCGCAAAGCATATTCTCCTTAAACTGCTCGTCATCATATATTAGCTCTGGAATTAGCACAAGAATCCAAGGAAACAGGTTGGAGCAATAAAAATTAACCATAACTGATTAAATAACACATTTACAGTTTCATATGCAGTTTCACAGTACCAGCCATGTTTACTTACACGTGCATGGCTTAAAGGGGTACTCCGCCCCTGGCATCTTATCCCCTATCCAAAGGATAGGGGATAAGATGTTAGATCGCCGCGGTCCCGCTGCTGGGGACCCTGGGGATCGCCACTGCGGCACCCGGCCATCATTACTGCACAGAGCGAGTTCGCTCTGTGCGTAATGACGGGCGATACAGGGGCCGGAGCAGCGTGACGTCATGGCTCCGCCCCTCATGACATCACAGCCTGTCCCCTTAATGCAAGTCTATGGCAGGGGGCGTGATGACCGCCACACCCCCTCCCATAGACTTGTATTGACGGGGGCGTGCCGTGACATCACGAGGGGCAGAGCCGTAACGTAATGATGCTCCGGCCCCTGTATTGCCCGTCATTACGTGCAGAGCGATCTCGCTCTGCGCAGTAATGATAGCAGGGTGCTGCAGCAGCGATCCCCGGGGTCCCCAGCAGCGGGACCCCGGCGATCTGACATCTTATCCCCTATCCTTTGGATAGGGGATAAGATGTCTAGGGGCGGAGTACCCCTTTAATATTTTAGACAAGTACATTATACTGGCAGGATCTACCCAGTAGCCCTCCCAGGTCAGGCCTGCACCACTGACAGGAGGACAAACTGACACACTACTCTGTCATTGTGCCTTCATAGGCTGCCACCACCTCCAGACTGTGTCCTTGTGCCCCCATATGATCTCATGCTGCTGGTGGCACATTAAACTCGTTAATCTCTTTAAACTCTTCAATTGACATCTCAAAAATCTCTTTAATCTCTTCAATTGTGACGCCATATGGTCTCCCGACCCTGCTGCCACATCCAGACTCTGTCATTGTGCCACTCTGCGGCAGTGATTCTAATAGCAAAGCCTGTAATCTACATGTCATACTGAATAACAGTATTATTTCACTACCCCAGCACGCATAGGGAGTCTATGCGTGTTACGACAAGGCAAAGTGTTCTACATCCCTATTGAGGCTCTCTGTATCCAGGAAATAGCCATTTTTAATAGAAATTCATGCCAATATATTCAAATCAAAACAAATTTTATCGGAAAATTAGTTGAATCGGCCGAATCGAATTTTTGAAAAATTCGGCTATCTCTAGATATGATATGAGGGGAAATGTATATGATATGAGGGGAAATAAATGTGATATAAGGCAAAATGGATATGATATGAAGGGAAACGTATATGATATGAGGGCACATGGATATGATATGAGGTGAAATGGATATGATATGAGGGAAATAGATATGATATGAGAGGAATGTATATAATAAGAGAGAAATAGATATGATATGAGGGGAACGAATATGGATATGAAATGGGCGATTGGTCATGAAATGGAGGAGTTGCTTTGATTGCCTTTCCTGTAAAGTAGTGTTACATTCAGGCCTCTTTTTCTTTCTTTATTTCTGTAACAGGGTTTTGGGGGGTGCAATCGTTGATCCAATGATGTAGCCTGGCTTAGCCAGGCTATATCAGTGGATCACCGATCTCACTGTGTAATGCTATGCCATAGGCATATCATTATACAGTAAATGCAATCTAATTGTTACGCCAAGCGCTCCGGGTGCCTGCTCCTCCCCGGAGCGCTCGCGGCGTTCTTCTGTGTGCAGCGCCCCGGTCAGACCCGCTGACCGGGAGCGCTGCACTGTTATCGCCGGCGGGGATGCGATCCGCGTAACGGGACGTGCCCACCCGCGGGTCGCATCCCAATCATCTCACCTGTCCCGTTCCCCAGCTGTCATGTCCCGGCGCGCGCGGCCCCGCTCTCTAGGGCGTGCGCGCCGGCTCTCTGAAATTTAAAGGGCCAGTGCACCACTAATTTGTGCCTGGCCCAATCAGTGGTAATCACTCCCAAACATATTTAAACCCACTTCCCCTTCCTGTCCTTGCCGGATCTTGTTGCCTTGTGCCCTGTGAAAGCGTTATAGTGTGTTCTCAAGCCTGTGTACCCAGACCGTCTGCTGTTGCCCCTGACTACGAACCTCGCTGCCTGCCCTGACCTTCTGCTACGTCTGACCTCGCCTCCATCTAGTCCTTGTGTACCGCGCCTGTCTCAGCTGTCAGTGAGGTTGAGTCGCTATCGGGTGGAACGACCTGGGGATTACCTGCCGCTGCAAGTCCATCCCGCTTTGCGGCGGGCTCTGGTGAAAACCAGTAACCTCTTAGACTCCGTTCCCCTGGTACGGCCCACTCCATCACCTCACTGACACAGAGGATCCACCACCAGTGTCCTCTCCGCATACCAGTCCAGATCCCGACACTAATGATTGCATATAAAAGTACCCTATGGGGTAAAATAAAAAAAGTTTGTAAAATTATATAAAACCCCTTCCCTTAATGAAAAATCAGATCAAAAGTAAAATTGTTTGTGCAAAAAACAAGCCCTCATATGGGTCTTTAGGTGAAAAAATTTAAGAGAAATTGATTTTAAAAGGGGAGGAGGAAAAAAGAAAAATGAAAATTGAAAAAAAAAAAAGAAAATTGGCTGTGTCCTTAAGGCCAATATGGGCAGTGTCTTTAAGGTTAAAAAAATGACAAAGCTTACTTGGAAATATCACAATACTAAAGGTATAGTCAGCTCACTTGGGGTGCTGTGTATGGGCACTCTTAGCAAAACAATAGAAACATTATATACACTGGCACTTAAGAACCCATTCTTTATTGCAGAGGAACAAAACAAATACTTAATATAAAACCACGTAACCTAAACAAAGGTTGACATGTTTCGGATCAGCTGATCCTTTGACAAAACCTATAGCCATTCTGAAATGAATCACCTTATATATCCCAGGGAATAAGGAGCGGGAGGGTAACAGGCAAAGATGGAATAAAACCCCTTCTCTTCTCCTACACACATTAACCCCTTCTGTTCTCCTCCATTTATTAACCTTAAAATTCACTCAGTAGGAATGTGCGAACAGTTCTCACAGCAACATAAAATATTAGCTGGGAGCAGTCAAGTCGGTAAATCCATAGCATCTCTTGGTTCCTGAGTACTTGCAGCCAATCACCAGTGTTTTTTTTTTCCATGACAAAAAAAGCGTAAACTTGCACTGTCTCCCATGTGAATGTCCCTAAAGTGTTTAGACAGATTTGATACATTGACATTTTGTATGTTAGAAATACACATGTGCTCTTTTGTGTTTTTTCAAAACCTTTTTGGCATGAAAAAAAAGAAAAGAAAAGCAACAGTGATTGGCTGTGAGTGCTTAGGAACCGAGAGATCCTATAGATCTACAAACTTGACTGCTCCCAACCAAAAGGACTCAATAATAGGTCAGATCTTATTCTCCATTATTGAATGGTAATTTGTATTTGTGTGGTCTCTGTACTTGTATCCACCTTCATACTAATTTAATTTTAAGGTTAATGAATGAAGATTGTGTAGGAGAACAGAAGGGGTCCAAGAAGTTGTGAGCAAGTCTTTTTTTTTTTTACCCCCCCCCCCCCCCCTCCACTTCCTCCTTATTCTTTGGGATATATAAGTAGATTCATTTCAGTAAGGCTAAGTTTCCACTTGTTTTTTTCCTGGCAGTTTTTGGAATACTGCCACTGCAGTTTTTGAGCCAAAGTCAGAAGTGGATCCATAAGGGAGGAGAAGTGTAAGTCCTTCCTTTATATGTCCTATTCCTTTTGAATATACTTCTGGCTTTGGCTCAAAAACTGCAGTGACAGTATTCCAAAAACTGCCAGAAAAAAAAACAAGTGGAAACTTTGCCTAATGGCTGTAGATTTTGTCAAATGATCATTTGATCTGAAGCATATCAACCTTTGTTCCAGCTACGTGGGTTTTATGTGAAGATTTATATTTGTTTTATTTACCTGCAATAAAGAACGGGATCTTAAGATGCGCCAGCTGTATTGCATAAAGAGAACAACCATGCATAACATACAGTAACAGTAATAGTATAGTACAGCACAAAAAGCAGACAAATGCAATATGTATACAAGTCTCACTCAACCACAATAACGCTTGCAGTCCACCCTAATCTTTACCCTTGTGGCCATTTGGTACCTTCAGTTGGTGCACAGTATCACTTTAAATGTGTAATATTTTATTACATAGAAAACTGGCAACTGATCTGTAGCATACCTGCACTTTTATACTGATGCAGTGCTTTATTGGTTTTCTTGTTAACATAAACTAATTGAGTTATGAGCCCTACCATATTAAGAATGTAATGTGAGTCATTATAATACGAGTACAGCTTCAGGGGCATATCTGGTTCTGCCTATAGGCAAAATAGGCAGCAACCTAGAGAGCCCTCTTGATGGGGGCACCACTCTGCCAGCTGCAAGAAAGTTAGTAGCCAGCCAGCATCCGAAGCACCTGCTGCTCATCCAAAGCTCCTGTTCAGCCAGCACCACCATCGCACCCCCTAACCAAATCCCCCCCAGTACCATAATAATCTGCATTCTACAGGCTGCTGGACGAGTGCAGTGCGAGCTCCGAGGCAGACAGACAGGTCAGGTCTGTCCAGCATCCTGACATTGTGTGCACCTCCATGCAAGGAGGCTTGTTACAGTGTGTCACCTGAGTAGTAAGGAGATTGCATGGGGAGGGGGTTTGTTTCAGCGTGTCACCCCAGTAGTAAGGTAATTACATGCCAAGGAGGTTTGTTACAGTGTGTCACCCCAGTAGTAAAGTAATTACATGAGGAGGAGTGTTGTTACAGTGTGTCACCTCAGTAGTAAGGAGATTACATGTGGAGTAGGATTGTTACAGTGTGTCAGATGCAGAGCGCCCGGACCACGGAGTGTAAGGAGGTAAGGAGTGATGTATAGCATATACATATACAGGGTGCATAGTGTGGTGTCCCGGTACCGTATTACATACAGTACCTTGGTATGGGTCCCCAAAGTCAGAGTTCCTAGGAACCATGGGGTCCTCAGGTTCAGTCTTCCCCTAGTCACCCCTTAGATAACTAATATATTGCACAATTAAATGTAAATAACTGTATATAGAAAGTGTACTTACCTTGCGCTAGCGTCGCAGGACCTGCGGGTCACGTGACGAGGTTTAGTCTCTATGGTTAATGCAAAGGACCTTTGGAGTTTCAAAGGCCATGTGATATCCACAATGCTTTGTGAGGCTGATTGACAGATGGCGTGGACCAATCCTAAACGGCCAGCCCCTGCCCATATAAGGGAGCTGCGGCCATGATTCTCTCTTTCTTACAGAAAATCGTAAAAGTTGATGCAAGTTTTCAGCAAAGCTCTGGTTGTGGAGAATATTTTATTCTGCAAACACCTATTGTCCTTGGGAAGGGTGGCGATAGGACAAGACACACAGCATTTAACCCGCACCCTGGCGTCACGAGTGACAAGGGTTAATAGTAACCTTTATAACCTGCATAGCAACATCCTGATCACCACATCCACATCCCCAAGGTGACTACTACAATAGCATCACTACTTACCTCCACCAGCTGTATAGTATACAGGGGTGCATAATGTACCCATGTATACTATACAGGAGCCCAGCAAGGAAAGAGTTAACCCACGTTGCTGCTGAGCAGGGTTAAAGGGGTAACAGGGATAAACAGGGAGCCTCCAATTGGTGACATCTGCCTACTGTATGCTGTATATACAGTCATCTATAAATGGCTGTATAAACAGGATAGCGCACAAAGATTTAAAGGGGTATTCTGGGCAAAATTTTTTATCCCCTATCCAAAGAATAGGGTATAAGATGTCTGATCACGGGGCGGCCCGCCGCTGGGACCCCCCGCGTTCTCCCTGCAGCACCCGCATTCTATGACTGGGGACATGACGCCACGCCATGCCCCCTTCATTCATGTCTATGGGAGGGGGCGTGACGTCCATCACGCCCCCTCCCATAGACATGAATGGAGGGGGCATGACGTGATGTCATGTCCCTAGTCCCGGAAACCCGGAGGTGCTGCAGGGAGATAACGGGGGGTCCCAGCGGCAGGCCCTCCGTGATCAGATATCTTATCCCCTATCCTTTGGATAGGGGATAAAATGTTTCTGCCCTGAATACCCCTTTAAGTCTTTGTGCGCTATCCTGTTTATACAGCCATTTATAGATGACTGTATATACAGCATACAGTAGGCAGATGTCACCAATTGGAGGCTCCCTGTTCCGGAACATACTGCAGTATGGGTGCACTCCCCAGGAGAGAGCGCCGAAAATGTACTAACCTTTTTTTTTTTCTCATTTCAGATATGTGAATGCGGAGGACTACATCCAATTATTACCCTGATACCCACCACCACAGGGGTGCCAGGAAGAGCCGGTACCAACAGGCCCAGGGTGCCAAAAATGGCACTCCTGGGCTTAGATGATAACAGGCTGGCTTTATTTAGGCTGGGGAGGGCCAGTAACAATGGTCCTTGCCCACCATGGTAACGTCAGGCTGTTGCTGCATGGTTGGTGTCTGGCTGTTACTGAAAATATGGGGAACCACACACATTTTATTTATTTAAAGAAAAAAAAAACGCATAGGGTTCCCCTATTTTCAGGATCAGCCAGATAGCACATATAATGCAGTGTGTTTTGAAACAGGGAGCCTCCAATTGTTGCTAAACCACAACTCTCATCATGGGGGGGGCTGTAGTTAAGCAACAGATGGAGTCTCCCTGTTTGGGAACACACTGTCAGAAAGGCTCTGTTTCCATTATGCAAAACACATAATGAGAACAGAGTCATACTTACCACGCTGGCTTCAGGCCTGGACTGTGTAGTTCCGCCCCCCCTAATGACATCATCACTAGGGGGCGGAGCAGTAAAGGTTGCAGGGGGTCTCAGGAGTGAGACCCGCTTTCGATCTGTCCCTCTGTCCTTGACTACTACTCCCATCATGGGACAGAGTCAGTCCCATGATGAGAGTAGTTGTAGTACCGATGCACTGAGGGATGGCACTTGCACATTGCCCGGCTGTGGGACTCTTTTGGGACTTTTAGGACTACTACTCCCATCATGGACAGACTCCGTCCATGATGGGAGTTATAGTCCAAGGGCTGAGGGGCAGATCACAGCGGGTCATTCTTCTGAGACCTGCTGTGATCCGTATTTATTAACTTAACAAGCGGGCAGCACATGTCGCTCCACTGCGCTACCTGTCGACTCCAGGCGGGGAATACTGTATATAGCTGTCATTATTCATAATCTCCGCCGCCGGGAGACAGGAGCTCTGATTGGTAAAAAGCTATTCACCAATCAGAGCTCCCGTCTCCCGGCAGTGGTGATTATGAATTATGACAGCTATATACAGTATCCACATCTGGTGCCAGCGGGAAGCGCAGTGGAGCTGCATGTGCCGCCCCCTTGTTAAGTTAATAAATGCAGATCGCAGTGGGTCTCAGGAGAATGACCCACTGCGATCTGCTCCTCAGCCCCTGGACTATAGCTCCCATCATAGACAGAGTATGTTCATGATGAGAGTTGTAGTCCTAAAAGTCCCAAGAGTCCCACAGCCAGGGGATGTGCAAGTGCTGTCCCTCAGCGCTGTGGTACTACAACTACTCCCATCATGGGACAGACTCTGTCCCTCGATGGTAGTATTTGTAATTTAGCATCCCCCTGCTGTCTCTGTAGGGTTTCACCTTTGGAAACTTTCCTACGTGTCCTTTTAGGTGGTTTATTTTTGCACAAAAAAAGTAAGATTTGCGTATAAAAACACTTCAAATTTTTTTTGGCGCAAATAATATATAAAACTCTATGTAAAAAGTGGTCTAAGGTGCATGAAACAGTTGACAACTTTGAAAGATGTTCTACCAAAAATTGCACAAAAAAATTGCGCAAAAAGCTTTGCAGGGACTTTTAGAACATTAAAGTGGTTTAAAGCCAATGATAAATTTCCCCATAGACTCAAAAGGGGGCTTGAGCCCCTGAACTTTTAATGCACCTGCCCTATAAGGCCCTTACTGATTGGGACTTCTGTGGGGCTATGTGGGTCCCATTGAGCTGACATGACTGCCGAGGTCCCTTACCTCAGGAATTGTGTTAACATGTAAGATTTTTACAAACATTTTTAATTAGAAGTGCTCTTTTTTCTACTTGAGCCCCTGCCCCCCACAATGTCTGTGTACGTCCCTGGTGTCACCCCAGTAGTAAGGCAAATTTCACACTATGAGCATTCATCCGTTATTAAACATCAATTTTCTGTGTAAAAACGGATGTATAATAACGGATGAAATAACGGGGGCTAACGGCTGAATAATGTCCATCAAAATAACGGGCATATTCATCCATTATAACATCACTCATGTACGGCCGTTTTAACACCTCTGCCTACAGACTCCCACAGCCGAGCTTACTACTACTCCCATCATGGAGTCTGCCGGTGGCTGGGGAGGCTACATTAGTGTTCCTACTACTACCTCCAACATGGAACAGAGTATGTTCCATGATGGGGGTTGTAGTACAGGGGCTGAGGGTTTGATCGCACCAGGTCTCATTTCTGAGACCCCATGCGATCAGAATTTATTAAGCAGGGGAGCGTTTTTTTTTTTTAAATGAACATTGTGAGTGGCAGCGGGGGCCATATGTATATTAAAAGCGCTGTGGGGGGCAAGATATATAGTAATGCAGGGTGGGCAGACATATAGCCTACATATCTAGCCCCCCAGCGCATTTATAATATGCCTCCTGCAGCGCATTAATAAATATAAACCCCCCGCCAGCACATTTATAATATGCCCCCGCAGCGCATTTGTCATATTTTGCCACCGCAGCGCTATATGTGAAAAGTATTTCTATCAGCAGCCGGCCAGCCCTTTGATGCTGATACAATACGTTTCATTCATAGCGCTGCAGGGGTATATGTATATAGAAGCGCTGGGGGTGGGGGGCAGACATATAGCGTTTTCTGCCCCCCACAGCACTTCTATATACATATACCCCTGCAGCGCTATGAATGAAAATATCATCTGCTGCTTATAGATATACTTTTCACATATAGCGCTGCGGTGGCATATGTATATAGAAGTGCTGTGGGGGGCAGATAACGCTATATGTCTGCCCCCCCCAGCGCTTCTATATACATATGCCTCTGCAGCGCTATGAATGAAAAGTATCATCTGCTGCTGATAGATATACTTTTCACAAATAGTGCTGCTGTGGCATATGTATATAGAAGTGCTGTGGGGGGCAGATAACGCTATATGTCTGCCCCCCACCCCCAGCGCTTCTATATACATATGCCCCTGCAGCGCTATGAATGAAAAGTATTGTATCAGCATCATCTGGCCGGCAAGCTGCTGATAGATATACTTTTCACATATAGCGCTGTGGTGGCATAATATGATAAATGCGTCGGCGGGGGGTATATATTTATTAATGCGCTGTGTGAAAAACGCTGTGTGTTCATGTATATTAGCGTTTTTTTCTGGAATTATTTTCATCAAGAACGATGAAAGAATCACATGACGTGTAATGAGAAAACAGAGGGGATAAAATCGCAAACAAAAACGCCTAAACTAATACACATAGGGGAAGAGATATCAAAACCTGTGCAGAGGAAAAGTGAAGCAGTAGCAACCAATCAGATTGCTTCTTAAATTGTTCAGATGCCACTTCATAAATAAAGAAACAATCTGATTGGTTGTTAGGGGCAAGAGCTCCCCGTTTCCTCTGCACAGGTTCCCCCCCCCCCCCCCCCCCCTCGTTTAAAAAAAGAAATGACAGAAAAAGTCAGCATCATAGGGGGAGAAAAATTAGGAGGCAGATGTTTGTGTGTTTCTGTGTTAGTATTTCCAGGCCAAAGATACGCTGAAACAAAAGCTGAGTCTGTTTTAACCTAAAGCAGCTTCAGCAGCTATGGCTTATTATAATATTTAAAGGTTACATACAGCAGAAAGAAACAATCATGTTATTCTGTAATGCCGGGTTGCTATTACTCCCCTGTTTAACTCATATGGCAAATCCCCCATTACAAATCCCAGAATCCAACACATGTGGATGTCATAAATAATTTCACATAAACAATGTAAAGATAGACTACATTCATTGACATATTCCTCTATAGTCAGCTTTTACACAAACAATGAACATTTCAAGTGAATCTTGAACTTTTTACTTGCATGGCTTTTTGTTTCTTGAAAAAAAGGTCACGCTGCCTCTCAGTTTGGGGTCAGCTGTGCTTCCCCCTCCTCCACAAGCCCATATTGGCACTCCTTTGCCTGCAGCCTTCTGACACCAAATATGGTCAATGTGAGGCTTGGGGCCTGTGGAAGTTTGGATTACACCCAAACCAAAGTCCTTACAGCTTCGGTTTTAGAACTCCAGAGAGTGTTGCAACAATAATTTATGGTAAATTAGGCGTTTTCCATAAATGATTGTTTTGCAGGATTGAATTATACTATGTAACTGTAAAACACAAAACAAACATGGATTTTTTTTTACATATTTGGGGCAATAAACATATGTTTATGTACTGCATTATGCTCTAAGTATGGAAGGGCATCTGTCCTGTTAAATATAGAACTTCAGGAGAAATTTTTTTTTTTTTTCCTGATGTTCATTGATTCTAAAGCTTGGTAATCTGTATGGTCAGTGGATGAATATGTAAAGGGATTTCAAACCATTGGAAATATATGTGCCATGCACCATATTTATTAAGTGAACCGCATTTTAAGGCTTTATTCTGTGTCTACTGATTCACTGGTTTTATAGAAAAACCTGATAAAAAGTCAACTCAAGTAAAAACCGCAAGCTTCCCATTTTCATTGTTTGGGGCTAGAATTTCACAAAACGCCAGAAAAAATTGCAGAAAAACTGCCACTGATTGTTCTTCCTTTTTTTTTTTTCTCTCTGGTGTTTTTACCTTTACCCAAACAGGGAACCATTTATGTGAGCGGGCAGGGACCAGAAAATGCAGCCGGCAATTTTTTAAATGGATACGAGGTCCATGTGATTTAAAAAATAATATTTTTCATTCTATTTTTTTTTTCTTAACCCCTTACTGCAAATGGACATACATTCACATCCATTTGCGGCTCCCGAGGTATCATGTGCTTTTTTTTTTTCCTGGTGTTTTTACCTTTACCCAATCAGGGAACCATTTATGTGAGCGGGCAGGGACCTGAGGTATCATGTGTGGCTCCCGAGGTATCATGTGCGCTCAGCAGATGAGTGCGCATCATACCCAGTGGGTCCCGGTTGCTATAAGCAGCCGGGACCCACGGCTAATGCCGAACATCGCCGATCAGTTTGATCGCCGCGTCTAAAACGAAAGGAAACATTGCCGGTTAGCTCAGTGGTGCTGTTTGGGACTGCCACAGTGAAATCGCAGCATACCGAATAGCTTGCAAGACGTGAGGAGGATCCCTACCTGCCTCCTAACTGTCCGATGACTGCTCCGTTCCTGAGATCCAGGCAGGAGCAGTCAAGCGGCAGAAACACTGATCAATGCTATGGCATAGCACTGATCAGTGTAAGTGATCAGTGAGAAGGGTGTATAGCCAGCTCACCGTTTGTAATGATTTGATCCTGACACTGGTAGGAATTGGTTCGGAAGCCCGGAGTAGAAGCCAAGCCGTTGTCTTGGTATAGATAGACCATAGAAGAAAGGGTTCCAGCTCCCGAAAAATTATAAGTTCTAAAAGTAAGTGATCAGTGTATTGCAAGTTATAGCCCCTAAGTTAATAAATGTGATTTAACCCCTTCCCTAATAAAAGTTAAAATCACCCCTCTTTTCCCATAAAAAAAAGCTGTGTAAATAAAAATAAATATAAACATATGTGGTATCGCCGCGTGCGTAAATGTCCGAAATATAAAAATATAATGTTAATTAAACCGCACGGTCAATAGCGTACACGTAAAAGAAATTCCAAAGTCCAAAATAGCGTATTTTGCTCACTTTTTATACCATAAAAAAACGAATAAAAAGTGATCAAAACAAAAATAGTACCGAAAAAAATGCACAGCGCAAAAAATTTGTCCTTATACAGAAAAATAAAAAAGTTATAGGGATCAGAAGAGGACATTTTCCAACGTATTCATTTTGGTGCATGTAGTTATAATTTTTTTTTATAGTAGTTAAATAAAATCAAACCTATATAAATTGGGTATCCTTGCGCCGTATGGACCTACAGAATAAATATAAGGTGCAATTTTACCGAAAACTGCACTGCGTAGAAATGGAAGCCGCTAAATATTACAAAATAGCTTTTTTTTAAAAAAAATTTGCCCCACAAATAATTTTTTTCTGGTTTTGCCATAGATTTTGTGTTAAAATTATTACCGTATATACTCGAGTATTAGCCGACCTGAATATAAGCCAAGGCCCCTACTTTCACCCCCAAAACCTGGGAAAACTTATTGACTTGAGTATAAACCTAGGGGGAAAATACATCATCCCCCTGTCATCATCCATACCCCCCCTGTCATCATCATCCCCTGTCAACCCCCCCCGTCATCATCCAGACCCCCGTCATCATCACCCCCTGTCACACCCCCACTGTCATCATCACCCCCAGTCTATATCCCCCCTGTCATCATCCAGACCACCCCTTCCATCATCATATAGGCCCCTCTCGGTGTCTACTCACCTCCCCAGTTCTCTCGTTCCTGTTGCTTAGTAGCTGCAGGGAACGTCTGCATTCCAGTGGGGAGGGTGAGCCGGTCTGGGCCATCCATCTTCACCGGGAGGCCCTCTTCTCGGCTCCGGGCCGGCCCCAGACTAGTGACGCTGCCACGCTGGGACGTCCGTGCGCAGGGATGCCCCTGACGTCACGGATGTCTGTTGCCCACGGACGTCCCTGTGTGTCGTCGTCAATGCAGCGTCACTAGTCGGATGGTCCCTGCAGCGGAGATGGATCAACTCGAGTATAAGCCGAGGGGGGCATTTTCAGCACGAAAAATTGTGCTGAAAAACTCGGCTTATACTCGAGTATATATGGTAATAGTAAAATTGTTGGTGCAAAGCCCTCATATGGATTTTTAGATGGAAAATTGAAAGTGTTAGGATTTTAGAAGGTGAGGAGGAAAAAACAAAAGTGAAAAAATGAAAAATCGCCAGAAGGAAGGGGTTAATAATGTTTTTTAGGCAATTTAATAATGGGATTAAAAATAAATACTATATAATGTTTAAATCCTATAGCAGCTATGGCCAGCATTTATCATTGTAGGTGTAAGAGAAGCATTTTTCTACATCTTTTTTGTGTGCTGGTAATGTGTAGGAACACCAAATTTATTAAATGGTCACAGATAAATTTTGTGCAGGTAACATTTTCTGAAATTTCTGTCTTCACATAGACCAAAAAGCTAAGTTAAGTCTGGGCTGGTGTAGTTTTAGAGACTTTTCAGTGGCTTTACACCTTTTTTGCGCCATTTCACAAAAAGGCGCAGTTCATAAAACCTGTTCATATCATGTGTATTGCCAAACTCAGTGGATTGCAACTCAAAATCAGCAGAATTGTGTAAACCAAAAGGAGCAGAAAAGGAGCAAATAAACCCTGCTTGTGTCTTTTTTAGACACAAAAAACTGTCTAAAGACAATAACTGTCGGCCTATATGTTTATCATTATAGCTATTTCTATGGCTATTTATATTGTACAGCTATTAAACAGAGTCTGTTCCATGTTGGGAGCAGTAGTACCTGCCCTAAGGAACAGATCACACCAGGTCTCATTCTTGAGACACTTTTTGATCGTAATTTATAATTCTGAAAAGCGGAGTGGCACGCTGCATCTCTGCTATGTACTCCGTCCTTCCGGTGATGTGAATAGAACTTCACATCACTGATTCATAATTTATGCCGGAAGTACTGATTGTCCAAAACCGTCTGGCCAGTCACAACTTTAACCTCTTAAGGACATAGGGCATACCTGTACACCCTACGCCCTATCCCGGTATTTAAAACGGGCCGTGACCCCGCATCATACCGGGTCGGTCCCCATGGCTAATGATAGCCGGGACCCTGGGTTAATACCGTGCAGCACCGATCATTGTGCCGCGCGCTATTAATCCATTAGGCACGGCGATCAAAGTTGATCACCTTGCCAAAATGAAAGTGAAAGCTTCCTGGCAGTTCAGTCAGACTGATCAGGACTATCGCGATAAAATCGCGATGTCCCGATCAACTAGCACTTGAGCGGAGGTCCCCTTACCTTGCTCCATCGCGTCCGATCAGCGTTTGATTGCTCCATGCCTGAGATATAGGCTTGAGCAATCGACTGCCTATAACACTGATCCATGAAAAGCTATGGCTTTGCAGGGATCAGTGTAAAAGATCAGTGTGTGCTCCTTTATAGCTCCCTATGGGAGCTATAACACTGCAAAAAAAAAGTGGGAAAAAAAAGTTAATAAAGGTCATTTAACCCCTTCCCTAATAAAAGATTTAATCACTCCCCTTTCCCCATAAAAAAAAAAAAAAAAAACTGTGTAAATAAAAATAAACATATGTGGTATTGCCGTGTGTGGAAATGTCCGAATTATAAAAATATATCATTAATTAAACCGCACGGTCAATGGCGTACGCGCCAAAGTCCAAAATAGCTTATTTTTGGTCCCTTTTTATATCATGAAAAAGTGAATAAAAAGAGATCAAAAAGTCTGATCAATACAAAAATGGTGCCGATAAAAAGTTCAGAACACGGCGCAAAAAAATGAGCATACCGGCCCGTACGCTGAACAATAAAAAAGTTATAGGGAACAGAAGATGAGAATTTTTAACGTATAAATTTTCCTGCATGTAGTTATGATTTTTTTCAGAAGTACGACAAAATCAAACCTATATAAGTAGGGTATCGTTTTAACCATATGGACTTAGAGAATAAAGATAAGGTGTCATTTTTACCGAAAAATGCACTGCGTAGAAACGGAAGCCCCCAAAAATTACAAAATGGAATTTTTTTTTCAATTTTGTCACACAATTAATTTTTTTTCTGTTTCGCCATAGATTTTTTGGTAAAATGACTAATGTCACTGCAAATTAGAATTGGTGGCGCAAAAAATAAGCCATCATATGGAATTTTATGTGCAAATTTGAAAGCGTTATGATTTTTAGAAGGTGATGCAGAAATGAAAATGCAAAAATGGAAAAACCCTGCGTCCTTAAGGGGTTAAGAGGGAGCTTTCAGGTGAAAGCTTGCCCCGAAGTCCTGGTCCGGATAGCAACTACAGATTGCTATCCATATGGGCTGCTGGAATGTTTCTCAGTGGGATTAAAGTTGCTGTTATGGGATGATGTGCAGAAGTTTGTAACTACCTCAGTTACACCCTTGGGAAGACCCTACTTCAGTAAATATATTGGGATTGTGATAAAGAACCCACAAGTCATACAAGTTCAAGTCAAGGAACAAGTTGGGCTATACTCTGATCAGGGACCAATTAATGACTTGGATAGACCCAACCACTGAGTCCAGCACTCCTTAAATAATAAGTTTTATTCCAAGCAAAGTTTGTTTAGTCACTGATACACAGCAACGAACACCTCTCCTCTACACACTAAGGCCATGTTCATAACTTAGAATTTCTGTGCCAGATTCCGCATTGGAATCCGGCACGGAGATTTCCCTGCAGCAGAGTCCCATTGAATTCAACTGGACTCTGCTGCGCCTCGCACATATCAGAATTTCCATGCCAGATGTTTCCAGCATAGAAATTCCATTTTCCGTGTACGCACAAAGAATGAACACACTCATTCTTTGTGCAGAGTCCGCACAGAATGAATAGCCGTCTATGAGACAGCGCATTCCTGTGCGGTCGTAGTAATAATATGCCAGCACCTCGCAGTTTGCAGAATGTCCACACGGAGAATCTCTGACCAGACATTGCGTCATGTGAACCTAGCCTTAGAAAACCCCTTACTGCTGTTACTGCTGTTTGCATCTGAAGTTTTACAAGTAAAATTGTGTTGTACCTTCTCCTTGTTTTTATGTGTCTGGTCATTTGCACGCACTTCAACATCAAGGTTATCCCAACCGATATCACCAGCACACAGTATACAGGAACACACCCTGTAACAACACCAACATGTGCAGCCCTACATTGACAAAGCTGTGTGCACCTAGGGTGGACCTCCACACCACTCCGAGAACCATTGACATACTAAGAACACTACTGGTCCCACCATACAAGCCCTGGGTCGCTACACACATACCTACCAAATAGGTGAACTACCTGCCTTCTGTGAGAGATATACCTATTTAATGTGGGGCCTACTAACCTACCCACTTTAGTTAGGGACCAGTTAGGGACCATTATCTCAGTTTGGGGCCTAGAGATGGAGAGGTTGTATAAAGGTGGCCAGAGTGCTGAAAATGTCATTTTTGTTCTGTAGATGCTGAAGAGATAAGTTTTGGCTGGAAGAATTTATCTAGGGGTCTGTGCCAGATGGAGGAGAAAAGGAAAAAGATCACTTATATGGTATATGGATCCTGTGTACAGCTGGTATCTATCACTGTATGGGCCCTGTATGGGGAGAATGCCGGTCTGTGTACAGTGGTTTTATACTAGTATTGCACATTAGTCATTTACTCTTTGATGCTAATGTGCGTTCCTAGAGCATACGTATTATTTGGCCCTTGTATACTGGTATTATTAGTGGCATGGTCTTTGTGTAATGGTGATATCATCCATTCATGATGAGGTCCCAATTGTAGTGGTCTGTGTTTGATGGAACAATTTGACCCTTGTGTACTGGTATTATTGGTAATATTGGTCTTAGTATACAGGATTTGGTCAGTAACATTATGATAGTAATATGTATGGTGATGATATTCCTCCTTGTATACTAGTATAATTGATAATATTGGTCTCAGTATAGGGGATTTGGACAGTAACAGTATGATGATAATATGTATGGTAATAATATTCCTCCTTGTATACTGATATTATTGGTAATATTGGTCTCAGTATAGGGGATTTGGTCAGTAACAGTATGATGGTAATATGTATGGTGATAATATTTCTCCTTGTCTACTAGTAATATTGGTAATATTGGTCTCAGTATACTGGATTTGGTCAGTAGCAGTATGAAGGTAATATGTATGGTGAAAACTATGACTATTATTTAGCGTTATATAATAATATATATAGTAAATTGACTTATACATATGTATATGTTTTTTTTCCCATTAACACAATGCTGCATTCTGTAGGCCCACAAGTTCTCAATATAGTTAAAGGGGTACTCCACTGCCTGTGTTGTATTTTGACCATGTTCCCTTGTTTCTCCTAGCTATGTGTTAGTCTGTGTTTGGTTTCATTATTGCTGAGGGTTTAGTGAGAATCCTACCTTTTTTTTTTTGGCTGGATGTTGGGTAATTCTGTGTAGACCACTTTACTGGTGACCACTTTTTTTTTTATGCTTGTCCTCCATGTTGCGCTTGTGACGTGGTTTTTCTGGTTTGTGACGTGCATTGCGCCATCCCACCATGTGATTAATTCTGCTCTGCTCCTTCTTGAATATTCATTTGTTATTACGCTTATATCCTCCTTTCTTTTGCCCATCACTACCCATCTCAGTGTCTTTTCTTCCTGTGTAGTTAGGTTGGCCTGAGTGTTCTCGCCGCGATCCTGCATATGCGATTGGTTTAGTTCCTCGGCTTCATGTGCAGTACGTTAATGCCGGTAGATGCGCACACAATAGCAGGAAGATGAGTCAGCAGGATGACACAGCCTTAACGATCCCTGATTGGCCCACACTTCACAGACTTCGGTGCTAGAAGGTTACACTGCAATTAACCTGTAGAATGCCAGAGCCAGAGGGGAATAAAGGGAGGTGTCGCTAAGAATATTGAAATAAGCAAAGGAGGCAAGGTTACACAAAAGAGAAAGGGTGTATAGGGGGCGGATAAAGAGAAACAGGGGGCAGAAAACAACAAGCAAAGGGGAGGATTTTACAAAGACACCGGGGGCCGCAAAGACTACTGGGAAATGTAGTTCCAAAAGGAAAAGAGACAGGAAGTCACAGCAGAAAGCACAAACAAGAATAACACAATGGGGGGCGGGGGCGGGGGGGGGTTACACAGCAGTGTGTACAGGCACAATAGAAGGATAAGGTAAGCTACAATATAGAAACACACTTGGGTCACAAAAACACTGGCCCAGTGGAGTACCCCTTTAAGGTCAATTTTGGAAGGACCATGTGATTATTTTTTCATCTTTAAAGGGGTACTCCCTTGGAACACTTTTTTTTTTTTTAAATCAACTGGTGCCAGAAAGTTAAACAGATTTGTAAATTACTTCTATTTAAAAAATCTTAATCTTTCCAATACATTTTTTTTCATATTGAAAGTATTTTATTGAACCAAACAAAAACAAACAGATGGGAAGCACATCAGCAAAGTACATCAGAAAAGAAGGGCGCCGCCTCCCAAAGCGGAAGCGAAAGGATACATCACATAATAGACAAAGTATACAGGGTAAAACGTGAGAGACAAGTATTAGGTATCCCAAATACATATCATAAAGGCTGCAGTAACGAGAGGGGAGCTGACGTGAGCATATATGATCGCTAAACCATCTGAGTATAACAATATAACAGATATGGAGTAACAAACAAGTAACAAAGGGAAGAAGAGAGAAGAGAGAGAGAGCAGGACGTAGAAAGGAAGAGGGGTGGGGAGGGGGGGAGAGAAAGGGGGGAAGGAGACACAGACACAGTAAGGCAGGAGAGGAGGGTAAAGCCGGGGGGGGCGATCCCAGGGAAGGCGAGTAGCAGCGCCTTCCAATACATTTTATGGGCTGTATACTACATAGGAAATGCTTTTCTTTCTGGATTTCTCTGATGTCATGTGTCATGACCACAGTGCTCTCTGCTGACCTCTGCTGTCCATTTTAGGAACTGTCCAGAGCAGCATATGTGTGCTTTGGGGATTTTCTCCTGCTCTGGACAGTTCCAAAAATGGACAGCAGAGGTCAGCAGAGAGCACTGTGGTCGTGACATCAGAGAAATCCAAAAATAAAAGCATTTCTTCTGTAGTATATAGCCCCTAAAAAGTACTGGAAGGATTAAAATGTTTTAATAGAAGTAATTTACAAATCTGTTTAACTTTTTAACACAATTGATTTAAAAAAAAGTTTTCCACGGGAGTACCCCTTTAAGGCCTTTACTGGCTAGCCACATAGTGGTGAAGTACCTTGATGCATGCGATGAAGCATTGTCCTGTATAAAAATCATAGCCTTCTTCAAGGATGCAGACTCTTTCCTGTACCAATACGTAAAGAAAGTGGCAGTTGGTTTGGGAGTTGATATTGGGACCATCTTAAACCCAAAATGGTCCAACTAGCTTATCTTTGATCATACCGGTCAATATTTAAAGTGAAGTTCTGGCCCATCCATCTGGACCATTAAGATTCAAGAGACATCTCCTTAGTCTATAAAGCCTTTCAAAAATATTTCGTTAGCTATTTCTTATATGGTAAAGCTATGCTACCTACACAGAATTTAATAAGGGGTTTGCCATTTGTCAGATCCTGGGAATAGTGGGCTGTGCAAATGAAAAATTACATTTTTCATTTTCACGGACCACTGTTCCAAAAATCTGTCAGACACCTGTGGGGTGTAAATGCTCACTGCACCCCTTATAACATTCCGTGAGGGGTGTACTTTCCAAAATTGGGTCACATGTGGGGGGGGGGGGCATTGTTCTGGCACCATGGGGGCTTTGTAAACACACATGGCCTTCCAAAAAAAAAATTTTGTTTTCCCATCCAACTTTAACAAAAATTCGTCAAACACCTGTGGGGTGTTAAGGCTCACTATACCCCTTGTTACTTTCTGTAAGGGGTGTAGTTTCCAAAATGGGGTCACATGTTGGTATTTTTTTTTATGTCAGAACTGCTGTAAAATCAGCCACCCCTGTGCAAATCACCAATTTCGGCCTCAAATGTACATAATGCGCTCTCACTCCTGAGCCTTGTTGTGCGCCCGCAGAGCATTTTACACCCACATATGGGGCATTTTTGGAGGTTTTTTTTCCTTTTACCTCTTGTGAAAATAAAAAGTATGGGGCAACACCAGCATGTTAATGTAATTTTTTTTATTTTTTTACACTAACAGGCTGGTGTAGCCCCCAACTTTTCCTTTTCATAAGGGGTAAAAGGAGAAAAGGCCCCCCAAAATTTGTAACACAATTTCTCCCGAGTATGGAAATACCCCATATGTGGCCCTAAACTGTTTCCTTGAAATACGACAGGGCTCCGAAGTGGGAGAGCGTCATGCGCATTTAAGGACTAAATTAGGGATTGCATAGGGATGGACAAAGGGGTATTCTATGCCAGTGATTCCCAAACAACGTGCCTCCAGCTGTTGCTAAACTCCCAGCATGCCTGGACAGTCAGTGGCTGTCATGAAATGCTGGGAGTTGTTGTTTTGCAACAGCTGGAGGCTCCGTTTTGGAAACACTGCCGTTCGATACATTTTTCATTTTTATTGGGGGGGGGGGGGAGACAGTGTATATGTATATACATGTAGTGTTTTACACTTTATTTTGTGTTAGTGTAGTGTAGTGTTTTTAGGGTACATTCACACCGGCGGGTTTACAGTGAGTTTCCCGAATATTCCATCATTAAATGTCAGTTCAGGTGCAGTGATCAGCCGTATATAACTAGATACATAAAACAAATATCATAGAGCAATATCGAGCATCAACATTAAGATAAGAGTAAAAAGAAAGACCCTTTTATCAAATAAATCTCTATTCTACACAAAACTCATGAACCATGTGACAACCCATCAAATAGTTATTATCTATACCCCAGAGTTACATTCTTTCTCCTTCTGTCCTTTTAACTGTCTACAGTCTGTATACTTACTGAAATGTGAGATGACTAGAAACAGTTCAGTCATTGTGAATACGTTGTTTTGCCATTTGCCTTAAATAATAAGCACATAGTTTTCCAAAATGGGATGAATGAGGGTGTGGTGAGGGTGTGATGAAAGCAGATGTTATTACCCTAGGGGCAGATGGCATTAACCCCTTGTATTCATGATGCCAGGGTGTGGTTTTACCTCTACACCACCCAAAGGTATGGCAGCTGGATCCTGGGCTAGGCACGGGGCAAATAAGGACTCTGATGCCAAGTTACGGAACAACGGCAACTTTACTGAGGTAGACAGATGGAATAGTCTTGACAGCTCAGTTAGGCCCAAGAAGGTGACCAGTGACTTCAGAGACCTTTGGGCCCGCTGGGGACTTGTAGTGGATTTTGGACAATTTGCTTCAGGACCACGCTGACTTTATGCAGACTGATCTTGACTGACTTGACTGGGACTGACTAGACAGACTTCACCCTGTATGGCCGGCACACCTCCTTCACGGGAGAGCCGCGGTAGAGCCAGGGCACCGTGCAGGAGATCGTGGGGGGGGGGGGGGGGGGGGGGTGATGTACCAGCGTTCAGACCCCCTACTATCAAACTCTTATCCCCCCTATCCTGTGGATGAGGATAAGTTTATTTTACTGAAGATTTCCTTTAATAAAACGGGCTTATTGTCCATTTACAAGAAGTTGGTGTGTAGGTGACCAGCTAAAATGTATGGTGCCAATTGCAAATATACATTACTGCATAGCTTACTAGAATCATAATTTAACACTTACTTTCATATTTCAAAGCTTTTCCAAAGTTCCTTTTAAGATCTTTCTAATTCCCTTAAAGTTGCTTATGTGTTTTCTAGAGGAAAACATTTCTCATGGAAACTCCCTTCATTATTATGTAAAAAATGCAGGAATTTGTTGGGATTTTCCACTATCCAAATGACACAAGAATGAATTAACAGTTATTTCATATTTCACATGAACAGTGTTGACTGTATAGAATTGTTACTGATTAAATGTAATATTTTTATATTCTGGAATTTTCATTCTTGTAGGCAAATTTTGCATATAAATTTTTTTTTTTTTTTTGCATTTTAAAAATTCTAACTAAAAATTAAGTCTATTTTAGCCCTCTCTGTTTAAATGTAAATCATGTGGCAACAAACTGTGTTGTATTTTAAAATACACTACACGGAAAAACAAATCTTAGCAGAGCTATTTAAGTAAAAATTCATTTATACATAAGGATATGATTATAAAAATATGTTAGTAACCCCCTACAGTCCACATGTCTAGAGGCAAACATAATAGTCTTGATGAAGAGATCACCAAGAACAAAAGGATAAGGACTTTATTTCCCTCTTAAACGGGAACGCCAGAGGAAAACGAGGAAAACAAATGTTTTCATATCAACTAGTGTCAGAAAGTAAAAAATCTTTGTAAATTACTTCTAATAAAAAATCTTAATCCTTCCAGTACTTATCTGCTGATATATACTACGTAGGAAGTTGTGTAGTTGTTTCCAGTCTGACCACAGGGCTCTCTGCTAACACCTCTGTCCATGTCAGGAACTGCCCAGAGTAGGAGAGACTTGCTATGGGGATTTGCTTTTACTCTGGACTGTTCCTGATATGGACAGAGATGGCAGCAGAGATCACTGTGGTCAGACTGGAAACAACTACACAACTTCCTCTGAAACATAAAGCAGCGGATAAGTACTGGAAAGATTAAGATTTTTAAATAGTTGTAATTCACAAATCTGTTTAACTTTCTGCTACCAGTTAATTCGAAAAAAAATAAATTCCCATTGGAGTACCCCTTTAAGGGTAGGGTCACTCATTCCGTATACACAGCATATTTTACGGTGTGTAAAATCCACTGCAGTGGGGGAAATCCTCTCCCATGAGCAAACACATGGCAGCCCTATGTGTGCAGTGAGGTTTGGAGGCTGGCTTGTGTTTCACAGTCACGCCAATGCACTGACACCGTCTCCTAACCTTACTGCACACAAAGGGCTGCCGCAGGGGAATAATAATGGTAGGCAAGTAAACAGTCTAAACTAGAAAAACAAGGAGGACAAAGACTGGAAGGACAAGAGGAGACACATAAGGGGAAAAGGAAAGGAGGCATGGAGAGGGAACAAGTGGTTCTAAGGGAGTCTTCATAAGGCAAGGGAGTCCCAAGGAACCCAGAGCATCAAAAAGACATCCAGTTTTTTATTTAGTGAGGCAGTGATATAATCCAGAGACCTAATCTCTCGAATCCTAGAATAGAGATCCAAACAAGAAGGTAAGGCAAGAACCTGTCACCAGATTTTACCCTATATAACTGGTGGCAACATCCTTTATAGGGTAAAATAAGCTTTCTTGCCAAATCCTGATGTTCTTCTGAGCATCCATAGTAATCAAGAAATGTAATAGAGATTGACATGTCGTAAGTGACCGCTCTATTCCCCTTCTTTACTGAAATCTTGTGCTAGCCCAGAAGTCACGTCATGCCCAAGGATATCACTGCCTCTAGGCCTGCACTAAATGCTTAGACAGACATCACGATGTGGTGACTTATTTTACCCTGAAAAACGTGTTGCCACCAGGGTAAAATGGTGACAGGCTCCCTTTACAATAAATCTGTCACATAGTTTATGCTTATAAAACTGCCAGCACAGTCAAATAGCTGTTAGTGTAATGATACCTTTTATATAGGCGATTAATTTTGCTTTAAAAAATTTTTTTTTTTTAAATGTAAAAAAGATTATGGGGACTCAGATGGCCATGCCCACTCCCTCTTTGATTGACATACAAGGCCTGCCTGGTTGCAGTGAGCCATATTGAAGTTTCACACATGTCTGCCTGGTTAGGTGAGCCATGTGTCATTTAGAGAGAGAACAGGTGTAACATCACTGGGAAAAGTGTTGAGGTCCTGGGACACAGCGGATCACCTGCCACACATCTTTGAGTCTCTGCCCTCATAAAAGTATTTTTTTGTTTTTTTTTTCTGAATAAAGGCACCCACAGCTTATATAAAGGGTCTTTTACATAGGGCAATTATTGACTGACGGAGCATCTATTGAAATGCTTGTTCCTGATAATCAGCCGTATATAAGTAGATACATAAAACAAATATCATAGAGCAATATTGAGCATCAACATTAAGATAAGAGTATTCTATTCTACACAAAACTCAAGAACCATGTGACAACCCATCAAATAGTTATTATCTATACCCCAGAGTTACATTCTTTCTCCTTCTGTCCTTTTAACTGTCTACAGTCACGTGATCACTGGTACCTTCCTTGGTTGCAACACTTGGTAACAGTATTTAAAGGCACATAACAGTATAAAGACATTATAATAGATAACACAAGGTATAATTAACCATTTACCTTACATAGATTAAAAAGGGACTCAGGGGACACCGCAATAGTGTCAACCTGACAGGACAGCAAGGGTACAGGGGTGCAAATCCTGTACTGGGCCACCACAAGTGCTTCTGAGATTAAGTTATCTTTAGGTTGTTTTCTGCCTTGACAACAATCTGATTTATGCTCCGTCTCTCTCTTCACAATGAAAACGTGGAAACTAATCTAAGCTTTAAAGATTTCCATGGCAAAACTGGAAAATATCTTCCAGCAGCTGTGATTTTTCCGTTGTCTCTTCTTTTATATATTTACTTCAAAAAAATGGCAAAAGAGATGAGGAAAATTAAAAGGTACATATAAAACTAAATATTTTCAATGAATTGATTTGGTCCTAAAAGCGAGAAAAAAATCTCATTCTTAAGAGACAGCTGAAGATGAGAGAACATCGGAATTCATCAGTAAAGTCCTTTGTAGGTAACAACTGTGTAATATCAAACATCAGGTGACAGCATGGAAAAGAAATGGTCACAGTCTGTCTCTTGTCAACCTTTTCAACCCATATTTACATACACCTCCCACTTTTTCATCACACTATATTAACCAGCAAACAGACAAAACTCTTCCTATAGTTAAGGAACTAAAACACAAAAATGGACCAAAGCTTAAAGTGGACCTGTGTCCCCATCTTGCATGTTGTTTTTGTAAGTATTTGTATTTTGATGACTATCTGGCCGCTACTCCCTTCACGGTCTATACCGATAACAATCCCTTGGCCCATTTGAACACTGCTAAGTTGGGGGCTCTTGAACAGCGCTGGGCCTCCCGGTTGGCCAATTATGATCTCAACATTAAGTACCGCAGCGGAAAGACTAACGTTAATGCGCATGTACTTTCTTGTATGGCCCCGGGGGAGGAACCCCCTGCCGAAGATGTGTGGGAAGATGTAGAGATGCCCCCCTTCTACCAAAGGTTCGTGAGCCAGAGTGCTCTAACTGCCCAGGAGGGTGACGAACCTGGACCTCTCAAAGTCCCTGAAGATTTATCCACTTGGAAGACACTTCAGGACAAGAGCCGGATTATCGGGGACCTCTTGGACTATTGCCTCCACAAGAAAATACCCACTTCACAAGTCACAAGGGGACTTTGAGTTGAAGCGGCTGTGGCGACAGAGGAATCGCCTGTTCCTGCACAAGGGGTTGCTATATCGGAACTCCCTGGACCCAGTTTCAGGAGACCGCCTACACCCAATCTTGGTCCCTGGAAGGTATGCAGCCATGGTCCTGAATGCCTACCATGACCAGTCAGGGCATTTCGGGGTCTATAAGACTGAAGCCACTGTCCGAAGGTTTTACTGGATAGGGATGCAGGGAGACATTGAGAAGTGGTGCGCTGAATGCTCCATGTGTAATGTTATCAAGAATCCCCGGAGGGACGCAAGGGCCCCTTTACACCCCATCCGCACAGAGAGGCCTAATCAGATTGTTGCCCTGGATCATGTGAAACTGACCCCCCCTCGGTCTGGCTACTGCTAAGCCTTGACCATGGTGGACCATTATTCTAAGTGGGTGGTCTTGGTCCCCGTCAAGGACCTTACTGCCAAGACGGCTGCCCAGCTCTTCTACAGTCCAACCTCTGGGGTGTCCCAAATCGGTCCTCACGGATCAAGGAACAGCCTTTGAAGCTCAATTGTTCCAAGAACTTTGCCAGTTGCACGACTGCAAGAAGCTTCGGACGACGGCCTACCATCCTCAGGGGAACGGGCTCTGCGAGAGGATTAATCAAGTGTTCTTCCATATGGTCAGAGCTGCCTCTGTCTCAAAGCATGAAGAGTGGCCTCGGTTGCTGCCTGAACTCCTGGAAATTTATAACAATACTGTTCATTGCTCGACAGGGTATACGCCCTTTTTCCTGATGATGGGCCGACATTGCCAATTGCCAAAGGACCGGATCTTTGGACTGCAAGCCCCTTTCAACAATTCCCCTCAGGTGTCTCAAGGTTGGGTGTCAGAGCATCGGAGGAGGATAGAGGAGGCCAGAGACATTGTTGAGAAGAAGATGGGCAAGGTTCACGCCCACCAGCAGAAAGATTATAATCGGCATGCTTCAGCTCAGCCCTTACAGCTTGGAGATTAGGTGTGGCTGAGAAAGTTCCCTAGGACCCATAAATTGGACTCGCTGTGGGAAACGGAACCTTATACAATTACTGCGATACCCTATCCCGATACGGATGTTTATGAGGCACAGAAAGAAGAAGGGTTGGAGCCGCAGGTGGTCCACAGAAACAGAATAAAAGTGTGCCTAAAAGAAGATGTGCTTGGACCACCTCCACCTACTCCGCCTCCAGCAAGGTCAGTGAGAGAATACATCCCGGGAGAGGGGATTCATCCTATTATGGACGTTCCCTTGTTCTCCTCTCATCAGCCTGCCATGTATTGGGGTATGCCATGTCCATCTCTACCCAGCCAGCCGCAACTGGTTGCTCCACCTAGCCATCTGCCAGTAGCCGCTTCACCCAGCCAGCTGCCAATAGCTACTCTACCCCATCAGCCACCATTGGATGCTACACCCAGTACCAGTCCTACTCCTGTGGCTGCTCCAAATCTTGCTGCATCTTCTCCACCTGACTTCAGAGAATCTCCCAGTCTGACCAAAGGTGTTGCTTCTGTCTCCAGCCCTCAAGCTGGTCCCTCGGGGACTGAAGTTTCTGCAGAGGTGGTGCTGCGAGGGTCTCAAAGGACTACTCAGGGTAAACTACCCTTAAGGTATCAAGACTAACTTCTAAGCAGTACTTGCACACATAGTACCTTAAATAGCTCACTTAAATGTACTACCTCAGTCTTTTCGGTACACCAAACAAAAGTATATCTCACACTCAAGAAACACTTTACTAATTGTAGCCTATTGATATTCAATTCCTGCCACTGTTATGTACACTAACTTTCTCTTTTCTTTATTACGTGTGTGAGATGCACTACCTGGCCAGTAGGTGCTCTTGCGAGCTAAAAAATTATACACGTATTTCTAAAGGTAACCTAGGTAAGGTTATACTGTCATGTTCTAGGGGTAAGAAGGGTGTAGCCAATAGACCCTAGCAGCTAAACTTATTGGTAGATAGCCTCAGGCAAGCCAATATACCTTTCTGTGTACTAACAGGTAAACTCAAATGGCAAAAGAAGTAAAATGTTTTAGTGAGATATATGTGTCTAGACAGCTTGAGACTAAATGTATAGAGAGCTGTGTATAAAACTCTAGGGAGCTTGAGACTAAATTTTAGATAGCTTCATAAATGTCTATTGAGCTTAATAAATGTCTAGTGAGCTTCATAAATGTCTAGTAAGCTTTAAAGAAAAAAATGTCTAGAAGGCTTTAAAGTGTCAAGTGTTTACCTAGTCAGAGAAAAGTTTTGTCAGGATGTGAAATATGTTTAAATAATCCTGTCCTAGTCCTAGTCCCTCTGCCTTAGGGGACAGGCGTCAGGGTCGACTTGTTTTAAGTAATGGGGTTTGTGGTGTCCCTGTACCGTGTTGCGTGCCGTACTTTGGTGGAGGTCCCCAAAGTCAGAGTTCCTAGGAACGGTGGGGTCCCTCTTTTCTAGTTAGCCCCTCGTCACCCCTCAGTTAGCTAATATTCATATAAATAGCAATGTAAATATGTATATTTAAATGCCTACCTGTAAACGTTGCAGGACCTTAGGTCATGTGACTCAGTGTTCAGAACTCTATGGTTTGTTGAAGGACCTTCGGTGGTTCTTGTCTGGTGTTCACCCACAATGCCGTGTAACAGTGAGTGACAGCTGTTATGGACCAATCCAAAACCGCTCAGCCCCTGCCCATATAAGGGAGCTGCAGCCAATAATCACTCACTTGGGTTGCTGACTCTGGATGAGGTAGGACCTCCACAACTTCCAAAGACAATTACTAGGCCTAAGCCTTGCGGCCCCGGCCTACGCTAAAGACTGTGAGTTCTTACAATTCCCGCTAACTCTGCAAGATCACTGGACCAAAACTTACCCCTAAATCCAGCGGATCTATGCTTCAAAATCCTCCTAAACTAAAGAGAACTTACAAGGTCCCAACCACTTGTCAATCGCTGCTTCAGCTGTATATAGACTCTGTTATCTGGGCTGTTGTTATTGCTGCATGTTACAGAAAATCTTCAGTAAAGTTTCTACAAGTCTACAATCCGTTATTCTGCACTCACCTATCCCTCTTGGGAAGGGTGGCGATAGGCCAAACGTTACCTCAGCATTTAACCCTCACCCTGGCGTCACGAGTGACAAGGGGTAATAAATCCCTGATACCTGCTCAGCAACACCCCAGCTACCCTACACCCCCCGAGGCTTATGACACCATCCCTACTGCATCCTTTATTTATTTATTTATTTTCTGGTACCCAACAAATTTTCAAAAGAACGCCATTTCAAAATGCAATTTCCACTCAAAGGCAAAAACGCCAGAAAAAACGCCAAAACACAGGGAAAATCTGTGGCAGTTTTCCTGGCAGTTTTTCTGCCATTTTTAAGCCTAAAAAACCGCAAGACAAAAACCTCAGTGGAATCCTAGCCTTATTCTTGTCAGAGAAAATTGTTATTTCATAAAAAGTACAAGTTTAATAATTTTTACTAATTTAGCACCACATTCTCTGCTTTGCTTTACCAATGGTGATGTAACAAAAAGGGGGAAAAAAACTCTAAAAACTCTTGGGATAAAAATTATTTTCAATCATGTTCTCTTTTCTACTACATTCTAATATACATTATCTACACCATATATTAATTAGAAAAATGTATTAAACTCAATATCATTTATACTGCATGTCTCACAATTGTATGTATGCAAGTATATTGTACGCCCACCATTCCTTCTGCAGTTAAGTATTAAAGGCCATACTAAAAGGGAAACTGAGAACTACTCTAAATAGATCACAATAGCTCCCATTGACCGTAAAGCTAAACTTACATTCAGTTTACACTAAAAAGTGAATGACTTACTAAAGTATGCATGGTGTTTTACAATGAAGCTAGGGCCATGCATTCCTATGCAGTCATGTGAGCTGAACAAATGGCATCTGGTTAGGCAGTCATGTGTCAACTGCTGTCTGCTGAGGACATCTGGTGATTTATACAATTTTGCATTTGCCTTCCTTAAAAATGTAAAACTATATTAGTATTATGAGTAGTAATAGTGTATTCTGACGGACATTTAAATAATAACAGTCAGACAGCATTCATATACTCTTGTCAAGAACCTATATTATTTTTGTTATTGTATAAGTGCTCACTAACAGCAGTGTACAAAATAACAAATATTCTGATGTGTTTTGTAGAAATGTTCTAAAACTTAGTGTCCCTGTCTTGGAAAAAAAAAGAGTAGCTCCCACCATCTGTATTTTTTTCTGTCCCTACCTATTGCTAATCTATCCCTAACGCCCTCCCTGCCTTTTACATTTTTTTTCCTACTTTATAAAGGTCTAATCTTCTGCTCATCTCTCTTGCTCTGCAGGAAGCCGACTTCCCCAGCAGGCGCGACGTCACTGATGCCTGCTGGGTCCCGGCTCCCGCCCTCACCTCATCTATGCTCAGCTCCTGTTGGTAGCGCTCATAAATGAGAGGCCAATAGCACGGTGGGCTGCTCCGGGGTCTCCCCCTCCCTGTTTAACAGTTCATGTGCTACCCAGGGAAGAGGAGTATAGGAGCATCTCCGACCTACTGTGCAAAATATCCCTACCGGGTACGGGGACAGGCTGCGTGCAAGGCCAGTGAGCCAATGCGCGTAGCCCCTGCGTTCACAGTGCTCGCTCCCGCCTGTCAATCAGGCTGACTGAATTCCGACCGATTGCCCAGCCGGCATCGGTCCAAATTCAGTTGTGATGTCACGGCAGGCTGCAGCTGGCCACTAGGAGGGAGACCAGTTGCTATCTGCTCGGCAACAGCCACAGCTCCCTCCTGCTCCAGTATCAGGGGCGTACCTAGAGCATTTGGCACCCCCCCACACACCCCTTAATTACACCCCCTCCCTCCCCTCCCCCAGGGGCGGACTGACAACTCTCGGGGCCCCCGGACCAAAAAAAAGGCAAGGGCCCCTGCTAGGCTCTGCAGCTCGTCAATCTTCTGCGACGCTCCTATTCCACCCAAATCCCACACACAATAAATTAAAATTTATATATGTAAGAAACACTTTAACATAGGTAGATTTCCATGACCAATAATACTGGTATACAAGGAGTAAATATATACCACCACACAATAACTGGATAATACTGCCATACTGTATAAAACCACTATATACAGACCAGTATACTATAAAGGATCTGTATACAATATAAGTGATTATATACAGAACCATATGGCGGTAGATATCAGCTGTACACAGGATGCGTATACCATATAAGTGATTACAGTTACATTTTGGGACTCACAATTACATCTTTTCTGATCAGCGGCGTCCTCTTTCCTTTTCTTCTCCGTCCGGATAAGACCGCCTTGTGAATCTCTTAACATCTGCAGGAAAAACATGTCAGACTCGGCATATATTCAGTGCCCTCCTCTACACAATCTATCCATCTATAGGCCCACAAACTGTAATAATTCCCTCCTTGGTGTCCTGCACAGTAAAAGGGCAGGTAGGTAGGTAGCCAGGTAACCCCCTCTTTCCCATAGGTATATGCAGAGTTACATCCCCCCCTCTTTCTCATAGGTATATGCAGAGCTACGCTACCCCCCCTCTTTACCATAGGTATATGCAGCGTTACACCCCCCTCTTTCCCATAGGTATCTGCAGAGTTACATCCCCCTTTCCCATAGGTATGTGCAGAGCTACACCCCCCCCCCTCTTCCCCATAGGTATATGCAGAGCTACACCCCCCTTCCCCAGAGGTATATGCAGAGCTACACCCCCCCCTCTTCCCCATAGGTATATGCAGAGCTACACCCCCCTCTCCCTCCCTTTCCCATAGGTATATGCAGAGCACCCCCCTCTCCCTCCCTTCCCTATAGGTATATGCAGAGAACCCCCCTCTCCCTCCCTTCCCTATAGGTATATGCAGAGCACCCCCCTCTCCACCCCTTCCCTATAGGTACAGTATATGCAGAGCACCCCCCTGTCCCCCCTTCCCCATAGGTACAGTATATGCAGAGCACCCCCCCTCTCCCCCTTCCCTATAGGTACAGTATATGCAGAGCACCCCCCTCTCCCCTCCTTCCCTATAGGTACAGTATATGTAGAGCCCCCCCTCCTCCCTTCCCTATAGGTACAGTATATGCAGAGCACCCCCCTCTCCCCCCTTCCCTATAGGTACAGTATATGCAGAGCCCCCCCTTCCCTATAGGTACAATATATGCAGAGCACCCCCCCTCTCCCCCCTTCCCTATAGGTACAGTGTATGCAGAGCCCCCCCTCCCCCTTCCCTATAGGTACAGTATATGCAGAGCACCCCCCCTCTCCCCCCCTTCCCTATAGGTACAGTATATGCAGAGCACCCCCCCCTCTCCCCCCCTTCCCTATAGGTACAGTATATGCAGAGCACCCCCCTCTCCCCCCTTCCCTATAGGTACAGTATATGTAGAGCACCCCCCCCCCTCTCCCCCCTTCCCTATAGGTACAGTATATCCTCAGCTGCAGGGCCCACGTCTTCTCCCCTCCACAGTACAGGCGCTGATGAGTGACGTGGGGGCGGAGGTCACGTCTCCTCTGTGTAGCTGCAGATGTGGCTCACACAGAGGGGACGCCTTCTCCTGTATGTGCGTGTATCGCGCATACAGGAGAATGTACCGCTGTCTGCTAGGGATCTGGGACGAGCGTCCCGGACCTCAACAGCGGCGGTGGCGGGTCAGTCCGCCCCTGGCACCCCCCTTGAGAGTGGCACCCGGGGCGGGCCGCCCCCCCCCCCCCCCCTTGGTACGCCACTGTCCAGTGTTGCCTCTCGCTCCTGCAGTCATCTCGGATCTAAGCTCCGTTTATCTCTTCCTGAGAAGTATGAGGGGGATTCCAAGTCTTGCCTTGGATTCGTGACACAGTGCTCCATGCACATAGAACTAATAGCGGAACAGTTCCCTACGGAATTAGCAAATGTGGCCTTTATCCTCAGTCTCTTAACTGGAAGGGCCTTGGCCTGGGCAACCCTGCTATGGGATTGTAATGATCTCCAGGCTTTCCTGTCAGAATTCCAAGTCTTTGAAGAACCTGCACGAGCTTCCTCTGCTGAGACGGCTTTGCTGAGTCTTTCTCAGGGCCACTCCTCTGTGGGCGAGTATGGCATCCGATTCCGTACCTGGCATCGGAGTTATCCTGGAACAATAAAGCTCTTTGTACCACTTTCAAGAGAGGACTTTCTAGCCATATCAAGGAGTTTCTTGCTGCCTGGGAATTGCCCACCACCCTGAATGAACTCATACAGTTGGCATCTCGGATTGATATTCGTTTCTCTGAATGACGTGAGGAACTACGTCAAGAAAGGGAGTCTGCACTACCTCAGTGCTTTCCTTGCCTGGCACCCGTCTTGCAGCAACAACCGCAACCTTCTATGTTGCCTCCCGCTGTGGAGGCTATGCAGATGGTTCAGTCTCGTCTGACCCTGCAGGAAAGAACCTGCCGACGAGCTGAAAATATTTGCCTTTACTGCGCCAGTGCAGATAATTTCCTCAGAGATTGTCCTCTTCGTCCACAGTCACAGGGAAATGCTCGCACCTAGAAACCCTAGGTGCAAGCGTTTCCCTGTGACTGTGGACGAAGAGGACAATCTCTGAGGAAATGATCTGCACTGGCGCAGTAAAGGCAGATTCTCAGCTCGTAGGAGAGGCCTCCCTAGGTTTGAATACCACCTCTCCACGCTTGAATTTGATGGTCCAGCTATCTCTACCCTCCAAAGAGACTATTTCCATTCTTGCCTTCCTGGACTCTGGTTCCGCTGGAAACTTTATCGATGCCTCCTTAGTACATAGGTATGGTCTGCCAGTATCCCGTCTTCTGAAGCCCTTGTACATCTCATCGGTCAATGGAGAAAATCTGGACTGTACTATCTTGTTCCGCAAAGAACCCTTATCTATGCAGGTTGGAGTTCTGCATAATGAAAAATTGTCCTTTTATGTACTTCCACATTGTACCTCCACTCTTCTTCTTGGCCTTCCTTGGTTACAACTACATGCCCCACAATTTGATTGGAAGACTGGAGAAGTACTATTTCGTTGGACAACCTACTGCTATAACAACTGTACTCATACTCTTCCGTCCAAGTTGGTGTCTCTTTCTACTCCCCTGGCCGGTCTGCCAATGTTCCTTCAGGACTTATTCTGACGTATTCAGTGAGAAACAAGCTGAAGTTTTACCACTACATCGTCCCTATGATTGTCCTATCGACTTATTTTCCCGGGACCACACCTCCTTGGGGCAGGATATACCCTTTTTTCGAAACCCAGGCCATGTCCAATTACAGCCAAGAAAATCTAAAGGAAGGATTTATCAGAAAGTCTTCCTCCCCTGCCGGAGCAGGATTCTTCTTCGTGGAAAAAAAGGATAGATCTTTGTAACCTTGCATCGACTACCGTGGCTTGAACAAGATTACTGTCAAGAACCGCTACCCACTTCTTTTGATCTCTGAATTATTTGATTGTCTGCGTGGAGCGAGGATCTTCTCCAAACCTGACCTTCGTGGGGCCTACAATTTGATTTGCATACCAGAAGGAGACGAATGGAAGACTGTGTTTAATACTCGTGATGGACATTTCGAGTATCTTGTGATGCCATTTGGACTTTGTAATGCTCCAGCAGTCTTCCAGGAGTTTGTCAATTATATTTTCATGATCTTCTATACTCCTGTGTCGTTGTCTACTTGGATGACATTCTCATCTACTCACCTAATGTTCAGACTCATCACTTCCACCTCCGCCAAGTTTTACAATGTCTCCGAGACTACCATCTCTTTGCTAAACTGGAAAAGTGTACTTTTGAGAAAACCAGCCTTCCATTACTGGTGTATATCGTCACCAGTCAAGGTCTTCAAATGAACCCTAACAAGTTGTCCGTTGTACTGGACTGGCCTTGTCCTTCTGGCCTGAAAGCTATTCAACGCTTTCTCGGCTTTGCCAATTATTATCGGCAATTTATTGCTCATTACTCTACCTTGGTAGCCTACATCGTTTCTCTCACCAAGAAGACTGCTAATCCGAATATTTGGACTCCGGAGGCTGTAGAAGCTTTCAAACTGTTAAAATCTGCTTTCGCTTCTGCTCTGGTTTTGTCAAGACCCGATCCAAGCAAGCCATTTCTTTGGAAGTTGATACTTCTTCTGTTGGAGCTGGTGCAATTTTAACACATAAGTCCTCTAATGGAAAAGTAACCTGCATTTTTTTCTCTAAGACCTTCTCTCCTGCGGAGAAAATTTATCCCATTGGAGATCGCAAGCTCTTGGCAATAAAGCTGGAAGAATGGCATCATCTCTTGGAGGGCACGATACATCCGGTTACTATTTATTCTGATCACAAAAACTTTCTCTATCTACAGACTGTCCATCGTCTCAACCCTAGGCAGGCTCGTTGGTCTCCGTTCTTCTCGAGATTTGACTTCTTCATCCACTTCCGTCCAGCAGAGAAGAATTTACGAGCTGATGCTCTATCTAGATCACAAAGCAGCAGAACAAACTGGATAACCCTTAGAGTCAATCCGAATGTATATCACAGCCCTACAGACTCTAGTAGCAGATATAATTAAAACTTATAAACTTTATATCAATAAACCTTAAAAATGTAAATCAAAAACTTATCAAAAAAAGTGACTACTGTGATGTGACACACTATGTGCAAAAATAATCACAACACCTGAAAAATTACTGTGCCAGTCCCAAGTCAATGCTGACAAATGGACTAATAGCATGTAAATATCAACAGTGGTGGGTTCAGGGTAAATCACCGGTCCCCCAGAATAGACAGACCGACATACTTCTGACAAGCACAATATCTCTAACACGATGAGTAGCAACCATATGTTATTCCATCAAGGATTGCTCTACCTCTTCTCAATGTAACAGACATCAATATATGTCATATGTTTGGGAGATATGTAACTCACCACAGACACTTCAGGTGTACACCTTAAATTATACCACCTACTGTGCAATACAAAGTGAGTGAAATAATAAAAAGGACATTACAATTTTCCCCGTTCCGACGCATTTCCCCCCATTTTGTCGGGGTTTCTCAAGGAACCTGCAGGTTAGTCATAATGATTGGACTGATGTCACATCAACGAGGCCCGTATACTGATAATAACGATAAATCTGCACTAAAAAATCATAAAGACATGCTAAGTATGCACCCAGATGTCACAGTATAAACACTATGAGCACCTGAAAAGGAAGGAGCAGCCATTACACACCTTGTCTTGATGTGCATCATGGATACGTCAGGCGAGCGCCCAAATGGATATGTTATTCAATATGCCTGCGGTCTTGATATGGCCACGTATGTTTTATACCCCGCGACAGATGCCGTGAGCACTTCCGGTATTGCGGTGACCACTTCCGGTTCACCCCGTACCTCACAGACAACGTTCTAGATATAATTTTGTGGAGAAACCTGTCTCAATAGATGGTGTTCTCGATTAGCTTTGCCTCTATGCCTGACCAATGCTGTTATTTAGTGTTCAGCAGTGGCGGCATAGCTGATCAGGGAGGCCGTGCGCATTCACGTCACTGCCCACGTGATCGACCAACAGTGCCGTCCAATGAATGTACTAGCTGACGTAGGATGTAAACAATGGCACGTGACTAGTATTCAAATGCCGATGAGTAAACTAAGGTTATCTCATTGTTGACTAAACATATAACACATTCCCTGATTAACTCATGACTCATTCAGATGTCAGTTAGTTGTGCCTCTTGTCTGTCCCTTAGACAGAATATACATTTATATCTTGTAACAGTGCAGGTAAGAAGCCCAATCGGATTAAGCAGGTGAATAACGGAGTGGACCAGAGTCAAATATGAGAAAGGAGATCTAAATCAATTACGGCTAAGGTAGATTGGGGGGGGGGGGACTAAGCTAAGATGAAGGGGATAGATGACCATTCTAGATACCCAAATACGGTGTTATAACAGTATAGATCTATTTTTCATAACTGATGTAGCAAATCATGCCGTGTTAATGCAGTATGTTTATGGATGGACCCGTTATTCTTCATTAATGGTCGTTCTAGATTAGCGAATTTAATAGACTACATCCCTGTAAGTAACGTATCTCTCTTCACTGGTTGTCCTTAGATAAAAGGGGTTATCAGCTACAGGAAATGTAGCCATTTTGGTCTTGAATCTCCAATATAGATAAAGAAAAGAAAATAAAGGCAGGAGACAGGAGTGCCCCCCTAGCATGTTAATCCCACACCTCTGTCCCTGCCTTTTGAGGAACCCACCTCCTTAATAGGGTGGCCTCAACCACGGTGCCGTTCCCTACTTTCACTAAGTGAGGGCCCTTATTAGTTGTTCTAATAGAAAAATTAGGGATAGCTACCAAGAAAAATATATTAACCTCTGGTCCAGACCGTCACCCACATGCAAACCGTAGTTCACAATATCAATTTTGAAGTGATAATATAGATAACACCAAAAATAGATAATATAGATAAGAGAATAAATAACTTATAATGCTATGAGTATTATCCCATAGTAAGGGAAATGTCAATAAACCTTAACCTTCCACATTTCCCTTCTCACTAACCTCCCTGACTAGAGGACCAATCAAGACTGATCGATGAACGCTGAGAAATTGAGACTTTTGTTCAGACCATATGGATTGACTGTTTTCAGTCTATATATCCATTCTGTTTCTTTTCTTAGAATTCTATTATCAATATCACCTCTCCTATCATTTGTCCGAAAAACTTCTATCGCCTGAAATTTTAGAACCCTTGAATCTCCATTGTGTACCTCCAGGATGTGTCTTGCTATACTGGTGTCTTGATGGTTACGGATGTCCCCCAAATGTTTGCCTATCCTTCATCTCAACTCACGTTTAGTTTTCCCCACATAGCTGATGGGGCAGGTGCACTTACATAAATACACCAAATTGGACATTTTGCAATTCACAAAATCCTTGATATTCGGTACCAGTCTTGTCGCTACTGAAAAGCTTAGATTTATTTATGTAGGGACATGCTACGCACTCCCCACCGCACCTAAAGGTACCATTAATTTTCCTATTCAGCCATGATTCAGGGGGAGGCGTGGATTAGAAATTACTGTGTACCAGTCGATCTCGCAACGATCTCCCTCTCCGAAACGTGACTGAAGGATGTACCGGTAGTACCTCCTTTAGGTGCGGGTCTGATCTCAGAATTCCCCAGTGGCTACCCAATATCCTTTTGATACAGTCCGATCTCTCATCAAATGTTCCGATCATCCTAATATGCTTGTCTCCAGATTGAGAGGGACGAGTCTTGGGTGTGAGTAAATTTGTTCTATTACTCCTGAGAGCAAACTTGTATGCTCCTCGAAGTACCCGATCGGGGTACCCTCTCTCCAAAAATCTATTCCTGAGATCACCCACTTGTCTAATAAAGTCATTGGTATCCAAACAGTTACGTCTTAGGCGTAAATATTGTCTTTTTGGTATGCCACGCTTAAGGGGTACACGATGGTGGCTGTACCACTTAAGTAAGCTGTTGGTAGCTATTGGTTTGCGATAAATGCTTGTTGTTAGGCCACCTCTACCGTCTTTCTTAATAAGTACATCTAAAAAGGCCAAACTTTTCTGAATGCTCTCTGATGTAAACCGCAGTCCAATGGGGTTGGTGTTAAGTGAGAGTACGAATTGTTTGAATAACGTCTCTGTGTCATTCCACAGTATGAAAATGTTGTCTATATATCTGCCCCAATATATTTGACGTTAAGGGGTTACTTTCTTCTCCAAAAACAATATTGTCCTCCCACCAACCCAGGGTCACAAATGGAGAAGCGATAACACAAATTCACCCCTTGACCGAAGATAATGCTCTGCCGCTTTAAAACCCCATTCGTGGGGTATGCTGCTGTATAAAGCCTCTACATCAATAGAGGCAAGCAGAACACCATTTTCCACTGTGAGGCCATCTAGTTTTTGTAGTAAGTCTGAGGTGTCACGTATGTAGGAGGGTAGCGCGGTTACAAATTTCATCTATATATATGCCACAGTTCTGAGTAAGTGAAGACACCTCTGACACTATGGGCCGACCTTTAAGGGGCCTTAGCCCCTTATGCACCTTAGGTAATGCATAAAAGGTGGCAACCTGTGGCTTGTTAGGTAAAAGAAATTTAAATTCACCAGCGTCAATCAATCTCCTATCAAGAGCATCCACTAATAAGGCCTCCAGTTCACCCAGGAACTGATCAGTGGGGTCACGGGGCAAGATGGCATAACCTCCTCTATCTTTAAGTAAATCCAGATACATAGTTTTATACAACTCAGTGGGCATAATGACGAAGTTTCCCCCCTTGTCAGAAGGTTTTAATATAATATTCGTATCTCTCTCAAGAGTTTGTAAAGCCATCATTTCCTGAGATGGAAAATTATTCTCAAAGTGTAATGACCTGTTTGAAAGTCTTTCTAACTCTTCCTCAACCAATTTCTGGAAAATATCTATAGCCAGTGATTCGGTGGGTGGAGGCATTCTTCTACTCTTTTGTTTTAGGGCAGTGAAAAGACCTGTTCCTGAGTCCTCCGCTCTGGTTTCAACCAGATTTGCCAATAATCTGACATCATCCAGTTCGGATCTGGAGATACCCAGAGTTTCACTTTCATCCTCCTCCTGGAGACAAAAATACTTATGCCACCTTAATTTCCTCAAAAAAAGATATAGATCCTTCACCCACGTAAACACATTAAACTTATTCACCGGAACAAATGAGAGTCCATTACTGAGCATAGAGCTTTCTGCATCGGTCAAAGTCCTACTGGCGAGGTTAATGAAGCAATGTTTATTAATTAATTTCTCTTTTCCCTCAGACCATATGCCGGCACCTATCTAGATCCTCTGATGTTCAAGACCAGGAATCCCATCCTCAACATATTATTCCTCCTGAACTTCTCATCTCTGCAGCACCAGCAAGTCTTCAACACCTACCTCCTAGGAAGACTTACGTATCTCCCCGTTTAAGACTCCGAGTCTAGAAATGGGGCCATTCCTCTCTTCTGGCTGGTCATTCTGAAACTCATACGTCCCTACAGCTCATCTACAGACAATATTGGTGGCCTAGTTTAAAACAGGATGTTGGCCGTTCCTGTTCGGTCTGTGCTCGGGACAAGACCCCATGTTCTAAACCTGCAGGTCTTCTACAGCCTGTCCCAGGGCTCCCCTTGACTAATATTGCTATGGACTTCCTTTCTGACCTTCCAGTGGCAATACAGTCGTCTGGGTGGTAGTGGACAGATTCTCTAAAATGGCTAATTTTGTGCTGCTACCTGGACTTCCATATGCACTGCAGCTTGCTAAACTTTTTCTTTGCCACATCTTCCGTTTACATGGCTTGCCTTCACATATTGTATCCGACCGTCGAGTACAGCTCGTCTCTAAGTTCTGGCAGGCTCTCTGCTCACGTCTCCAAGTCAAGCTGGATTTTAACTCAGCCTACCAACCTCAATCCAATGGACAGGTTAAGAGGGTATATCAAGTCTTGGGAGACTATGTCCGTCATTTCATTTCTGCTCGTCAAGACGACTGGGTCGATTTGCTTCCTTGGGCAGAGTTCTCATACAACCAAAAGGATTCCGAATCCACTGGAACTTCACTTTTCTTTGTAGTTTATGGACTTCATCCTGGTGCTCCTCTTCTCTTGTCCTCTTCTTCCGAAGTTCCTTCGGTTGACGAGCAAGTGCGGAATTTTTCCACCATCTGGCATAAGACAAGTTCCTCTCTTCTGCATGCTACGAGTCGTATGAAGTCTCAAGCGGACAAGAAAAGACGTTCTCCTCCCAAGTTCTCTCCTGGTGACAAAGTCTGGTTTTCAGCAAAATATATCTGCTTCAAATTACCCAGTTGTAAACTGGGCCCTCGCTATCTAGGTCCCTATAAAATCAAGAAACAGTTAAATCCCATGGCCTATTCTCTCCATCTACCGTCATCTCTCCGGATGCCGAATTCCTTCCATGTTTCCCTCCTGAAGCCTGTCATCCACAACCGCTTTTCTAAAAAAAAAACACATCTCACCTACTATCATCTCTGGTACCTCTGATGTTTATGTTGTTAAAGGAATTTTGGACTCCAAGTTTATCAGAGGAAAAAGCTTTTTTCTTGTGGATTGGGTAGGATTCGGTCCGGTGGAGAGATCTTGGGAGCCAGAGGAAAATATTGCTCCCCTCTCGCCTGCTGCCGGCGGTGCTGGGATTCGCATTGCGGGACCCGGCCGCATGTGATTCCCAGCCTGTCACTATGCTATTTTTGCGAAATGCAGACTTTTAGCACCGAAACGTCTACAGCGAAAATTCGCCAGTGTGAATGGAACTGCAGAATCCCATTGAAGTTAATAAGGCTATATGCACCTGCAGAATTTCTATGCGGATTTCCATACGGAGATGCATGCGGAAATTCTGGTGTGTGAACATAGCCTTAGGGCCTATTCACACAGCAGAATTTCCGCCTATCCGCACCAATTCCGCTTCCGCATTCATTTGGTTGGTTTGTGGCTTGTGCGGATTGGTGCAGAATCTGTGCAGAAATTACGTATGAGGAAATTCAGAAGTGTGAATGGGAGTGTGGAATCCCATAGAAGTCTATTTGAGGCTGAATCTGCATACGGAATCTGTGCGGAATTCCGCATGCGGAAATTCTGCCATGTCTAACAAGAGAAAGAGAGGAAAAACATGAATATCCACATAAATATTAGCCCTATAAACAAACAGCAAATGACACACTGATCTTTTTTTTTTTTTTTTACAGTGAGATCTGGGAAGTGCAGACCAAATTTTGCTGGAAATGTTATGGATGCCATGCTGATAAACTGTGCCCTAAGTTCTAAATCAAATGGCAACAGTGTAAATAAAAAATCCTCATTACACCTACTTCTCCATGTTTTTTTATGATGAGATCCACACATCTAAAAATCATACACATTCTCTGTCTTAAAGGGGTTATCCAGGAAAATAAAAACAGCTACTTTCTTTCATAAACAGCTCTCCGTCTGTCTCCAGGTTGGGTGTGGTTCTGCAGCTCAGTTCC
The DNA here is from genome assembly GCF_029499605.1 of Hyla sarda. Lineage (NCBI taxonomy): Eukaryota > Metazoa > Chordata > Amphibia > Anura > Hylidae > Hyla > Hyla sarda. The sequence continues at coordinate 265,866,921 of NC_079190.1, read as the reverse complement.
ATTGAAGTAAACGGAGCCAAGTTGTAAAACCTCACCCAACCTGGAGACAGACGTGGAGCTGTTTTTGTAAGAATATAGCTGTGTTTTTCTATTTCTGTATAACCCCTTTAATTTAACTCTTAACCCCTTCCCGCTATGGCACGTATGCATACGTCCAAGCACCCGACATGTTTGCGTGCTGGGACAAATGTGCGGTGGCCCACGATGGGAGTTGTTACCCTGTACCCTTGCTGCCCTGTCAGGCAGCCTCCCTGCAGTGTCCCCTGGGCCCCCCCCCCCCCCCTTGCATCTAGTCTACTGTAATTGTATATTATCCCCTATGTTATGTGTATATGAATGTTGTATCTTTAAGAAAGGTTAACATGTGATCACCAGTTGTCATGTGAGTTGTCATGTGATTGTTAGTCAGGAGGTATCAGTGACCAGGTGACTTAAGGGTGACCAATGGAACCCCACCAGAGTCTCCCCCATAAAAGCCCTGGGAGGAGTCTCTTTACTCTTAGTTCCTGAGTCTTTGCTGTAGTGCAGTCGAGCCTAAGGCTAGGTTCAGACTACGGAATCTCTGGGCAGAAAATTTCCGCCCGGAGATTCCGAGTGCGGCCAGTGCTGACTGAATCAGTCGGCTCTAGGACCGCGCAGACACTGCAGTCTCCAATAGATTACAATGTGTTCCGCACGGATTTCCGCCTGAAGAAAGAGCAACCCCTTTCCTCAGGCGGAAATTTCCAAGCGGATTTTCCGTTCACAAATTCCGCAGTGTGAATTTGTGAACGGAAACCCATTCACTATTCATTGCAGAATTGCAGGTGGAAATTCCGTAGTCTGAACCTAGCCTAAGAGTGTGTCTATGCTGCGCTCAGTCTCAGGACCGCATAGAACAGGGAACCAATCACGGCAGGCCCCTCCTCTCTGTTATGCAGATCGCGATGCATACAGAGAGAAGGGACATCGGAGTGTGCTGCCTGCCATGCCCCTTGCGGTACAACCAAAGCATCAGTAAGATGGTGAGTAAGGCTACTTTCACACTATGAGTATTCATCCATTATTAAACATCCGTTTTCTGTGTAAAAAACGGATGCATAATAACGGACGAAATAACGGGTGCTAACGGCTGAATAATGTCCATCAAAATAACGGGCATATTCATCCATTAAGACCCATTATAACATCCCTCATGTACGGCCGTTTAAACACCTCTCCCTACAAACTCCCACAGCCGGGACTACTACTACTCCCATCATGAAACAGATTTGTTTCCATGATGGGAGTAGTAATTCCCCGGCTGCTGGAGTCTGCTGGTGGCTGAGGAGGCTACATAAGTGTTTGTACTACTTCCCCCATCATGGAACAGAGTCTGTCCCATGATGGTAGTTGTAGTACATGGGCTGAGGGATTGATCGCACAGGGTCTCACTTCTGAGACCCCATGCGAACAGAAGTTATTAAGCAGGGGAGCGGGTGGCATGGTCCGCAACCCTGCAATGTATTGTGTGTTTATACTTTAATTTTTAAATCCCCCGCTGGGAGCCTGGAATGGCTCCTCGGTATCGGCCATTCAGGGCTCCCCACGGGGCATTTAAAATGAACATTGTGAGTGGCAGCGGGGGCCATATGTATATTAAAAGTGCTGTGGGGGAGAGATATATAGCGCTGCAGGGGGGCAGACATATAGCCGATATATTTAGCCACCCAGTGCATTTATAATATGCCCCCCCGCAGTGCATTAATAAATATATACCCCCTGCCGGCACATTTATAAATATATACCCCCTACCGGTACATTTATAATATGCCCCCCGCAGCTCATGAATAAAGATAAGATCCCCCACCGGCATATTTATAAATATATACCCCCCGCCGGCACATTTATCATGTGCCTGCCGCAGCCATTTATAAAGATATGACCCATCACCAGCGCATTTATAAATATATTTCCCCCGCCAGTGCATTTATAATGTGCCCCCTCGCAGCACATTTGTCATATTATGCCACTGCAGCGTTACATGTGAAAAGTATATCTATCAGCAGCAGATGATACTTTTCACTCATAGCGCTGCAGTGGCATATGCAGCACTATGAATGAAAAGTATCATCTGATGCTGATAGATAACACTATATGTCTGCCCCCCCCCGCGCGCTTCTATATACATATGCCCCTGCAGCGCTATGATTGAAAAGAATCATCTGCTGCTGATAGATATACTTTTCACATATAGCGCTATATGTATATAGAAGTGCTGTGGGGGGCAGATAATGTTATATGTCTGCCCCCCCCCCCCCCCAAGCGCTTCTATATACATATATACATATAGCGCTGCGGTGGCATAATATGACAAATGTGCTGCGGGGGGGTATATATTTATAAATACGCCGGCAGGGGTATATATATTTATTAAAACCCAGCTGGGATCCCTGAATTGCTCCTCAGTGCAGGCCATTCAGGGCTCCCCGCGGGGGACTTAAAAATGAAAGTAAAAACACACAATACATTGCAGGGTTGCGGACCATGCCGCCCGCTCCCCAGCTTAATAACTTCTGATCGCATGGGGTCTCAGAAGTGCAATCAATGCCTCAGCCCCTGTACTACGACCCTCATCATGGAACAGAGTCTGTTCCATGATGGGGGTTGTAGTACAAACACTAATGTAGCCTCCTCTGCCACCGGCCGACTCCCGCAGCCAGGGAACTACTACTCCCATCATGAAAACAAGTCTGTTCCATGAAAGGAGTAGTAGTAGTCCCTTAGCACTGCAGGAGTCTGCTGATGTCACCTCTTCTGAGCATGCTCAGAAGTAATAACGGATATTATAAACCAGGTGCAAACGGATGACATAAAAGCTCATCCGTTTGCCATAGACTTCAATGTTAAAAATAACAGCCGTTAATTTACCCATTTCTTGTGATGGAAGAAAAATTTGTGCATGTGCCGTTTTTCATGGCAGGCTATAACAGGTCATAACGGATAATCAAAAAATCCCATAGACTTGAATGGGATTTTGTAACGGACAATTAACATCTGTTTTTAAGGCTTTTCTAAGGGATGTTTATAACGGATCTTTTAACGGAACAACTTTATAGTGTGAAAGGGGCCTTATAGAAATATAGAGCAGCTCTCAGACCATCAGCGCTGCACTGAGCTGTAGTCAGCACTGACGGCCAGGCAGAGCTAATGTGAGGGAAGCGGGGGGACACTAAGCAAGGGGGTGGTGGGAGCGCTTCTGCCAATGTGAAAGCGTATGTGAGGGGCAGGGGGGACACAAGGCAGGTGGTTATGTCCCTGTTCACAGAGCCCAGTGGCTATGCAGCACCTGCAGAGCAGCATTACAAGACAGACCACTTTTTAAACTGGTAAAAACTGCTGTGAATATTGTTATTTTTGAATGAATATATATTGCAATAAGGCTTCATTTATGATGAGGAAGACAATATAAAAAGTCTCTGAAGTCACTGGTCACCTCCGTGGGACTGGCAACACTGTATAGACTGTACCATCTGTCATTCAGTAAAGCTACCATTGTCCGTAACTTGGCATCAGAGTAATTATTGCCCAGTGCCTAGCCCAGGATCCAGCGGTATTCCTTTGGGTGGTATTGAGGATAAACCATGCCCTGGCGTCACAAATACAAGGGGTTAATGCCATCTGCTCCTAGGGTAATTCCATTGGCCCTGCATCTCACACCCTCTACCACAAATGCATACATTTTTGCAATCTCCTGTTCTGCTGCGGGCAGCTCAGGGGATCGCCGGCAGGACCTGGCTATCAATCACAGCCGGGGACCTGCCGCAGCTGCCGGGACCGCCGGTCCCAGCAGCATTAATCCCATCAATCCTGATCATGGCATCTATAGTGTTGACAGGGGAGGGGGCTCCCCCTGTCCACCAATGGCGGCGCCACGATACCACGTGGCTGCGGCACCACGATAGCCATTGGTTGCTTTGGCAGCAGGAGGTCAGATGATGACCTCCTGTCTGCCTGCTACAGAAGCCTGTGAGATCAAGCCAGAGGCTGGATCGCACAGGCTGTACTGTGTGCAGCTGATCAGGTCATACTGTGCTACAGTAAAAATGTATTGCCGAATAGTATAACCTGTAAAAGTGAAAACATAAATAAATAAAAATGTCAATAAAAGTATGAAGTGTAAAAAATAAAGCCCCTTTCCTAATAAAAGCCCTGTATTATCATAAATAAACACAAATCATATACATACTAGGTATTGCTACATCCATAATGACATGTACCATAAAGCTATAATGTAAATTATCCCACAGGGTGAACACCATAAAAAAAAATGCAAAATTCGCCAATTTTGGTATGAATAACAGAATAAAAAATATCAAAAGGTTGCATGTATCACAAAAATGATACCAATAAAAAGCACAGCTTGTTGCATAAAAAATAAGCACTCACTCAATGGCATCGGACGAAAAATAAAAAAGTTACAGCTGTCACAACATAACACAAAAAAAAGGAAAAAAATTAATTTTGCTCAGAAAAAGGAAAAAGAACATAAAAAGCTATATCAAATGGGTATCGTCATAATCATACTGACCAACAGAATGTAACATCACTTTTACCGCACAGTGCACACCATTAAAAAAAATTTTTTTAAATCGACAGAAATTTTCCAGTTTTTCACAATATTTTGGAGTTTTTTACAAAAAAATGCTTAATGTGCCAACAAAAATGAACCACTTATATAAAGTACAATATGTCACGAAAAACCATCTCAGAGTCGCTCCGCTCAGAAAAAGTGTTCTAAATTTATCACCATTTAAAGAGACACGTGTTAAATTTTAAAAAAGAGCCTGGTCATTAAGGTAAAAATTGGGTCCGTCATTAAGGGGTTCATGTAAAGTGCTTAGAAGAAAAAGTCTAACAAATCTGAACCGTTCACATCTCTTCTTCAGTATTGGTTTCTGTATAACATTTCTACTATGGCAACATTTCTACTATCACTATCACTATTGTAACATTTCTACTATCACTATCACTATTGTAACATTTCTACTATCACTATCATTATTGTAACATTTCTACTATCACTATCACTATTGTAACATTTCTACTATCACTATCATTATTGTAACATTTCTACTATCACTATCACTATTGTAACATTTCTACTATCACTATCACTATTGTAACATTTCTACTATCACTATCACTATTGTAACATTTCTACTATCACTATTGTAACATTTCTACTATCACTATCACTATTGTAACATTTCTACTATCACTATCACTAATGTAACATTTCTACTATCACTATCACTATTGTAACATTTCTACTATCACTATTGTAACATTTCTACTATCACTATCACTATTGTAACATTTCTACTATCACTATCACTAATGTAACATTTCTACTATCACTATCACTATTGTAACATTTCTACTATCACTAATGTAACATTTCTACTATCACTATCACTATTGTAACATTTCTACTATCACTATCACTATTGTAACATTTCTACTATCACTATCACTATTGTAACATTTCTACTATCACTATTGTAACATTTCTACTATCACTATCATTATTGTAACATTTCTACTATCACTATCACTATTGTAACATTTCTACTATCACTATCACTATTGTAACATTTCTACTATCACTATTGTAACATTTCTACTATCACTAATGTAACATTTCTACTATCACTATCACTATTGTAACATTTCTACTATCACTATCACTATTGTAACATTTCTACTATCACTATCACTATTGTCACATTTCTACTATCACTATTGTAACATTTCTACTATCACTATGATTATTGTAACATTTCAACTATCACTATCACTATTGTAAAATTTCTACTATCACTATCACTATTGTAACATTTCTACTATCATTATCATTATTGTAACATTTCTACTATCACTATCACTATTGTAACATTTCTACTATCACTATCATTATTGTAACATTTCTACTATCACTATCACTATTGTCACATTTCTACTATCACTATTGTAACATTTCTACTATCACTATGATTATATGATTATTGTAACATTTCAACTATCACTATCACTATTGTAACATTTCTACTATCACTATCATTATTGTAACATTTCTACTATCACTATTGTCACATTTCTACTATCACTATTGTAACATTTCTACTATCACTATGATTATTGTAACATTTCTACTATCACTATCATTATTATAACATTTCTACTATCACTATCACTAATGTAACATTTCTACTATCACTATCACTATTGTAACATTTCTACTATCACTATCACTATTGTAACATTTCTACTATCACTATCACTATTGTAACATTTCTACTATCACTATCACTATTGTAACATTTCTACTATCACTATCATTATTGTAACATTTCTACTATCATTATGACTATTGTAACATTTCTACTATCACTATCATTATTGTAACATTTCTACTATCACTATCACTAATGTAACATTTCTACTATCACTATCACTATTGTAACATTTCTACTATCACTATTGTAACATTTCTACTATCACTATCACTAGTGTAACATTTCTACTATCACTATCATTATTGTAACATTTCTACTATCACTATCATTATTGTAACATTTCTACTATCACTATCATTATTGTAACATTTCTACTATCACTATCATTATTGTAACATTTCTACTATCACTATCACTATTGTAACATTTCTACTATCACTATCATTATTGTAACATTTCTACTATCACTATCATTATTGTAACATTTCTACTATCACTATTGTAACATTTCTACTATCACTATCATTATTGTAACATTTCTACTATCACTATCATTATTGTAACATTTCTACTATCACTATCACTATTGTTACATTTCTACTATCACTATCACTATTGTAACATTTCTACTATCACTATCACTATTGTAACATTTCTACTATCACTATCATTATTGTAACATTTCTACTATCACTATCATTATTGTAACATTTCTACTATCACTATCATTATTGTAACATTTCTACTATCACTATTGTAACATTTCTACTATCACTATCATTATTGTAACATTTCTACTATCACTATCACTATTGTAACATTTCTACTATCACTATCATTATTGTAACATTTCTACTATCACTATTGTAACATTTCTACTATCACTATCATTATTGTAACATTTCTACTATCACTATCATTATTGTAACATTTCTACTATAACTATCATTATTGTAACATTTCTACTATCACTATCATTATTGTAACATTTCTACTATCACTATTGTAACATTTCTACTATCACTATCATTATTGTAACATTTCTACTATCACTATCATTATTGTACCATTTCTACTATCACTATCACTATTGTAACATTTCTACTATCACTATTGTAACATTTCTACTATCACTATCATTATTGTAACATTTCGACTATCACTATCACTATTGTAACATTTCTACTATCACTATTGTAACATTTCTACTATCACTATTGTAACATTTCTACTATCACTATTGTAACATTTCTACTATCACTATCACTATTGTAACATTTCTACTATCACTATCACTATTGTAACATTTCTACTATCACTATCATTATTGTAACATTTCTACTATCACTATCACTATTGTTACATTTCTACTATCACTATCACTATTGTAACATTTCTACTATCACTATCACTATTGTAACATTTCTACTATCACTATTGTAACATTTCTACTATCACTATTGTAACATTTCTACTATCACTATCACTATTGTAACATTTCTACTATCACTATCACTATTGTTACATTTCTACTATCACTATCACTATGGTAACATTTCTACTATCACTATTGTAACATTTCTACTATCACTATCATTATTGTAACATTTCGACTATCACTATCACTATTGTAACATTTCTACTATCACTATTGTAACATTTCTACTATCACTATTGTAACATTTCTACTATCACTATTGTAACATTTCTACTATCACTATCACTATTGTAACATTTCTACTATCACTATCACTATTGTAACATTTCTACTATCACTATCATTATTGTAACATTTCTACTATCACTATCACTATTGTTACATTTCTACTATCACTATCACTATTGTAACATTTCTACTATCACTATCACTATTGTAACATTTCTACTATCACTATTGTAACATTTCTACTATCACTATTGTAACATTTCTACTATCACTATCACTATTGAAACATTTCTACTATCACTATCACTATTGTAACATTTCTACTATCACTATCACTATTGTAACATTTCTACTATCACTATCACTATTGTAACATTTCTACTATCACTATCACTACTGTAACATTTCTACTATCACTATCACTACTGTAACATTTCTACTATCACTATCATTATTATAACATTTCTACTATCACTATCACTAATGTAACATTTCTACCATCACTTCAGCCACTGATTGGCTGAACAAGAAGGTCTTGCAGATGGCAACCAACACTGAGAGTTGATTGTATTTTTTGACTGAATATTCTGACAGCAGTTATCTCAGTAAGTGTGGCATGGGGGACCCCAGGGTGGAGGATTTAACAGCTACAGATCTTCTGTTTTGCTGCACAATGCTTTTCCATAGAAAACTTACAAATAGCATTTCTGCAGTTTTTGAGCCAAATTCAGAAGCGTATTCAAAAGGAATAGGACATATAAAGGAAGGACTTACACTTCTTCTCCCTTATGGATCCACTTCTGACTTTGGCTCAAAAACTGCCAGAAAAAACCTAAGTGGAAACTTAGCCTAACAGGACAGTGACAGCGTCCAGTATTTTATCACATTCAGAGCAGTTTCCTTATAACTAGCTTCACAGCAAACAGCTGTGTTACTTCTGGGATAGAGGCACATGGACAGCTCAGAGGAACTGATCATGGAAGCTCTCAGGTGACCTATCTATCCTAACTGAGCAGATCTGGAACACTCTGTCAGCTGCATTGGATTCTTTTTAGAGGCACGCACCTCAATAAATATGGCACATCTGAAGCTGCCTGTGAAGCAGCCTTAGGGTACGTTCAGATAAGCGGATCTACAACGTATTTTACGCTGTGGATCCGCAGTTGAAGGACCTCTGTATGGTGCCTTTACATGTGCCTGCTCAGAGCGGCAAAACGCCACTACGTGCAGACACACTGAAGCGATGTGCAAGTCGCCGCGCATGCGCAATGTACTCACACACATCGTGGCCACTCCCCCTGCTCAATGAGCTAGGCCAAGAGCTGACGCAATGTGTGAGTATACTGCGCATGCGCACGGCAACTTGTACATCGCAGTGTGTCTGCTTGTAGCGGCGTACTGCCGCTCCGAGCAGGCACATGTAAAGGCAGAATACAGAGGTCCTTCAGCAGCGGATTCGCAGCTAAATACGTGCGGAAAATCCACTCATCTGAACGTACCTTAAGGCTAGGATTCCACAAAGGTTTTTTTCTCGCGTTTATTTTCTGGCTTTTTTATTTATTTATTTTTACAAAAAAACGCCAGAAAAACTGCCACTGATTTTTTTCCCTGCGTTTTTTTTTTTCTGCTGTTTTTTTTGTCACTTTTGCCTTTGAGTGGAAACTGCATTTTTGGCCCCGTTGGTGTTTTTTTCAAAATTTGTTGGGTATGAAAAAAAAAAAAAAAAAAAGGATGCAGTAGGGATGGAAAAATGTATTTATCAAAAAAAAATGTATAATGAAATGTTATTGAATTTTTAAACAGGGACCAATTTATATGGGCGGGCTGGGACCTAAAAATTTAGAAAGGTGCCATTTAAATGTAAAAATAATAATAATTTTATATATATATATATATATATATATATATATATACCTATTATTCATATTTCACGCAGAGAGTTGTGAACCATCTGGCCTATCACAGCTCTCTGCAGGAAATATGAATCTGTGATGTGAATAACTTCACATCGCAGAACATAGTGCAGGATAGCGGAGAAGAGCGGCCGTGCCATCAGCTTGCTTCTATACATTATACAGGAGGATCGCAATGGGTGTCAGAAGTGACACCCGGGGCAATCTGTCTATTAGTACAGGTACTACTACTTCCATCATGAAACAGTCTGTTCCATGCTGGGAGTAGTAGTACTACCTAAAAAATGTATAAAGGAAAAAGTGAAAAAAATTATTAATAAAAAGTTGAACAAAATGAATTTAAAAACATATATTATGTATTAAGGGATGCAGTGAGCATTTACGCTCCACAGGTGTCTGACAGATTTTTGGAACAGTGGTCTGTGAAAATAAAAAATGTAATTTTTCATTTGCACAGCCCACTGTTCCAAAGATCTGTCAAACGCCAGTGGGGTGTAAATGCTCACTGCACCCCTTACTAAATTCTGTGAGGGGTGTAGTTTCCAAAATTGGGTCACATGTGGGGGGGGTCAACTGTTCTGGCACCACGGGGCCCCAGACGCACATGGCCCCAGACTTCCATTCCAAACAAATTCTCTTTCCAAAAGCTCAATGGCGCTCCTTCTCTTCTGAGCATTGCAGTGCGCCAGCAGAGCACTTGATGTCCACACATGGGGTATTTCCATACTCAGAAGAGATGGGGTTACAAATTTTGGAGGTAATTTTCTCCTATTACCCCTTGTAAAAATGTAAAATTTGGGGGAAAAAACTGCATTTTAGTGAAAAAAATAGTTTTTTTCATTTACAAATCCAACTTTAACAAAAAGTCGTGAAGTGCTAAGGCCCACTGTACCCCTTGTTATGTTCCTTGAGGGGTGTAGTTTCCCATATAGTATGCCATGTTTTTTTTATTTTTTATTTTTTTATTTTTTGCTGTTCTGGCACCATAGGGGCTTCCTAAATGCGACATGCCCCCCAAAAACCATTTCAGCAAAATTTGCTTTCCAAAAGCCAAATGTGACTTCTTCTCTTCTGAGCATTGCAGTTCGCCCGCAGAACATTTTACGTCCTAACATGGGATGTTTCCATACTGAGAAGAGATGGGGTTAGAAATTTTGGGAGGCATTTTCTCCCATTACCTTTTATAAAAATGGTAAATTTGGGAGAAAAACTGCACTTTAGTTTTTTTTTCATTTACACATCCAACTTTAACGAAAAGTCGCCAAACACCTGTTGGGTGTTAAGGCTCACTAAACCCCTTCTTACGTGCCTTGAGGGGTGTAGTTTCCAAAATGTATGCCATGTGGGGGGGGGGGTTCTGCTCTTCTGGCACCATAGGGGCTTCCTAAATGTGACATGCCCCCCAAAAACCATTTCAGAAAAACTCACTCTACAAAATCTGCTGAACTTTGAAGCCCTCTGTCTTCCAAAAGTAAAAACATGTCAACTTTGTGATGCAAACATAAAGTAGACATATTGTAGGGGGTGGGCCATTTATATGGATACACCTTAATAAAATGGGAATGGTTGGTGATATTAAATTCCTGTTTGTGGCACATTAGTATATGTGAGGGGGGAAACTTTTTAAGATGGGTGGTGACCATGGTGGCCATTATGAAGTCGGCCATTTTGAATACAACTTTTGTTTTTTCATAGGAAGAGGGTCATGTGACACATCAAACTTATTGGGAATTTCACATGAAAAACAATGATGTGCTTGGTTTTAACGTAACATAATTCTTTCATGAGTTATTTACAAGTTTCTGGCCACTTATAAAATGTGTTCAATGTGCTGCCCATTGTGTTGGATTGTCAATGCAACCCTCTTCTCCCACTCTTCACTAGTGTTGCTCGCGAATATTAGCAATGCGAATTTTATTCGCAAATATCACATATTTGTGAATATTCGCGAATATAGCACTATATATTCGCAATTACGAATATTAGTTTTTTCTTTTCACAGAACACATCACAGTGATAATCCCTCTCTGCTTCCAGCTTGTGTGGCGTAAAGAAGGCTCTAATACTACTGTATGCAAATTTTAGTATATGCAAATTTTCGCATATGCGAAAATAAAACGCGAATATTACGAATATGCAAATTTAACGAATATATGATGAATATTCGTCCATTTATTCGTGAAATATCGCAAATTCGAATATGGCATATGCCGCTCAACACTACTCTTCACACACTGATAGCAACACCGCAGGAGAAATGCTAGCACAGGCTTCCAGTATCCGTAGTTTCAGGTGCTGCACATCTCGTATCTTCACAGCACAGACAATTGCCTTCAGAAGACCCCAAAGATAAGTCTAAGGGGTCAGATTGGGAGACCTTGGGGGCCATTCAACAGGCCCACGATGACCAATCCACTTTCCAGGAAACTGTTCATCTATGAATACTCGGACCTGACACCCATAATGTGGTGGTGCACCATCTTGCTGGAAAAACTCAGGGAACGTGCCAGCTTCAGTGCATAAAGAGGGAAACACATCATCATGTAGCAATTTCGCATATCCAGTGGCCTTGAGGTTTCCATTGATGAAGAATGGCACCACTATCTTTGTACCCCATATACCACACCATACCATCAATTTTTGTGTTCCAACAGTCTTGGAGGGATCTATCCAATGTGGGTTAGTGTCAGCGGTGGTTTTGTTTGCTAACTTCACCATTTACGTAAAAGTTTGCCTCATCACTGAACAAAATCAACTGCATAAACTGAGGGTCCTGTTCCAATTTTTGTTTTGCCCATTCTGCAAATTCAGTGCGCCGATCTGGGTCATCCTCGTTGAGATGCTGCAGTAGCTGGAGTTTTTTAAGGGTGCCATTTGTGAGTAGCTAATATCCGCCGAAGGGATGTTCAACTAATAATAATAATAATTTTATTTATATAGCGCCTACAAATTCCGCAGCGCTTACAATTATGAGGTACAAACAAAGACAAGTATCAGACACAATATTACACAATAACTATTCAAACAAGAGGTGTGGGGATATGTTGAGGATATGTTGAGGCCAATTAAAGAATGTTATAGGCCTGTCTGAAGAGATGTGTTTTCAGTTGTTGAGTCTGAGGGATTGAGGTATAGCATTCCAGAGAATCGGTGCAGCACGAGTGAAGTCTTGGAGACGCGAGTGAGAAGTTCGGATTATAGAAGTTTTTTTCAATAGAGTGTTTGAAAGAGGAGGGAAAGACCCCAGAAGAGAGGGAGAGGTTAAATATTTTAGTTAGGTGACAGCTGATAGCAGGAGAGAGAGACTGGATGAGGTGTGAAGGCATGGGGTCACTAGAGCAGGTTTTGGGGCGGGCGGAGGAGAGGAGCCTGGAAACCTCATCCTCCGTTACAGGCTCAAAAACTGAGAGTGATGAAGAGGAGATGTGGCTGGGAATTGGATCAGAACTTTTAGGGGACTGGGAGAGGATTTCATCACGAATGTCATTGATTTTAGTTTTGAAGTATTTGGCCAGGTCTTCAGCACAGAGATCAGTGATTGGGGTCTGTACTTTAGGCCGAAGGAGAGAGTTGAACATGTCAAAAAGGCGTTTTGGGTTGTTAGACAGAGAGGAGATGAGGGAGGTAAAATATGCTTGTTTGGCGAGATGAAGAGCGGAGTAATAGGATTTAAGCATGAATTTATAGTGCAGATAGTCTGAAGAAGTCTTGGTTTTCCTCCACAGACGTTCAGCACACCTAGATCATCGCCTGAGAAAGCGGGTTGTCAGCGTGTGCCAGGGTTGCTGCCGTCTGTGTCGGGAGGTTCGTGTTTTAGAGGGTGCCATTTGATCCAGGGTAGACTTTAGGGTGTCATGGTAATGTTTGGCTGCTAGATTAGGGCAGGAGAGAGAAAAGATTGGTGATAGTGAAGATTGTAGAATGTCTATAAGTTGACTAGTGTTTATGGCACGCAGGTTTCTGTAAGTGTACAAGGTTGGAGTGTCCGGAAGAGGATAGGAGTTACTGATAGAGAAAGAGAGAAGGTTGTGGTTAGAGAGCTCAAAAGGAGAATTAGTGAATTTAGAGACAGAGCAAAGTCTAGAGAATATCAAGTCCAGTGTATTCCCATCCTTGTGTGTGGGAGAGTCAGTAAACTGTGAAAGGGCAAAGGAGGAGGTTAGAGACAGAAGCCGAGAGGCAGAAGAGGAGATTGGGGTATCAATGGGAATATTAAAATCACCCATGATGAATGTAGGTGTTTCTGAGGAAAGAAAGTGAGGGTGCCAGGTGGCAAAATGATCCAGGAACATTTGGGGAGAACCAGGAGGACGATAGATGACCGCCACTCTGAGAGACAATGGGCGGAAGAGCCTGAGGGTGTGGACCTCAAAAGAGGGAAACGTGAGTGAAGGTAATGGGGGGATGACTTGAAAAGTGCATTGTGGGGCTAGAAGCACCCCAACTCCTCCACCATGCCTGGTGTCAGATCTAGGGGTATGGGAAAAGGGAAGATCCCCATAAGATAAAGCAGCGAGAGAAGCATTGTCAGAAGGTTGTATCCATGTTTCTGTGAGAGCCAGAAGATTAAGAGAATTAGTGAGAAATAAGTCATGAATCTGGGTGAGCTTATTGCACACAGATCGAGAGTTTAGGAGAGCGCAGTTAAAGTTTGTAGTGGTTCCGCAAGAGGCAGGTAGTGTAGAGTAAATATTAGTGAAAGGTGGGCCAGGGTTAGGAGCAATGTCCCCAGCAGCTAAAAGCAGAAGAAAGAAAAGGGAGAGCAGATGGCTGGGTGAAGTGATGAAGCGACTTCTGTGCTGTACCATGGAATGAGGTGACTATGGGTGGTTTATGATGGTGAGCAGTGCATATGAGAAATACATAGGTGAGGGAAGCAGGCATGGACAGATGTATATAGAGTCCACGGGAGAAATCGGTGGGGGATAGAAGAGAAAATGTATCGCAATGATGTAAGTAATAAGTGTGTGCATGTTTGGTTTTTGTTTTTTCTGAAAAGAATGACTTACTTTTGTAGTCATAATGTTGAGTTAGTTCCCTTTTGTTCCCTTCTGGTTCAATTCTGGTATAATTCTTGATATCACACTTAAGAAGCACTTTAGATGGCATATTTGAATGTCTCCAGACCTATGGTCTACAAGACCTATAGTCTCTAATATATAGTGCTAGGCTAAGCCAGAAGATTGGCAGAGGAGTGCAATCAGGTGTGAAAAAGGGTGGGGAGCAATAAAATTTTGGGAAGAAAGTTAAGAAAAAATAAACAGTTTGGGATCACTCAGGGGAAATAAATTGTGATCAAACAAAATAGAAACACTAGCCAGATAACAGTAATAAATATACATGACAATGCAATGATAGGGGAATGGGAGTACACAATCACAAGATGAGTGACATACCAGGTTGATTATTTAAATACAGCTAAACACATTTGCAGTGGTGAAAACAAATGATGGTGGTAGTTGTTCAAGAGATGAAATGAGGACATACCTGTAAATGAAAGAATAGGCTGGTGAGAAGATGAAGTGAATGAATTCTGGTATAATTCTTGATATCACACTTAAGAAGCACTTTAGATGGCAGTATTAGATGGCATATTTGAATGTCTCCAGACATGCCACTCTCCAGTGACATGCGGCGAGTGCTACTCTGTGGGCTCTTGCTGAATGTAGCTAGGGCAGTCACTGATGTTTCTTCATTAGTGACAGATTTCATGCGTCCACATTTTGGCAAATCCAACACTGAACCAGTTACACGAAACTTAGCAAGCAGTTTGCTAACTGTAGAATGGGAGATGGGTGGTCTCACTCTAGGGTGTCTTGCATTGAAATCTGCTGCAATGACCCGGGTTACTGCGTTCACCAGACAACAACACAATTTCGAATCGCTCCTCACGTGTTAACCTCGACAACATGTCAATGACTGTAAACAAAGAGAAACTTGTAAATAACTAATGAAAGTATAAAGTTACGTTTAAACCAAGCACATCATTGTTTTTCTTATGAAATACCCAATAAGTTTAATGTGTCACATGACCCTCTTCCTATTGAAAAAACAAAAGTTGGATTCAAAATGACCAACTTCAAAAGTTTCCCCCCTCACATATACTAATGTGCCACAAACAGGAAGTTAATATCACCATCCATTCCCATTTTATTAAGGTGTAGCCATATAAATGGCCCACCCTGTATTTGTGAATCAAAAAATAATTTATTTGGAATGTCTATTTTCCTTACAAGCAGAGAGCTTCAAAGTTAGAAAAATGCTAAATTGAACATTTTTTCATAAAATTTTGGAATTTTTCACCAAGAAATGATGCAAGTATCGACAAAATGTTACCACTAACATAAAGTAGAATATGTCACGAAAAAACAATCTTGGAATAAGAATGAAAGGTAAAAGCATCCCAGAGTTATTAATGCTTAAATTGAATGTGGTCAGATGTGCAAAAGATGCTCTGGTCCAACAGTGAAAATTGGCCTGGCCCTTAAGGGATTAATTACATTTTTTCCCTTCACTATCTTTTTTTTTTTTTTTAATGGTACCCTACAAAATTTTAATAAAAAGGTATCTCCATCCCTTTTTTGGATTGCTAAAGTCCAAAAAAGAATAAAAACCGCCTGCAAAAACGCAAAAGTTAAATCCCCCATATGTAATTTTTTTTAGTGTTTTTTTTTTACTCCCATAGACTTCTATGGGAGAAAAACACCACAATTTCAGGGGAAAAAATGCCATAGGCTCAACATGCTGCGACTTTGCAAAACCGCCAAGGAGCTGAAAAACACCAAAAAAAAGAGTGAAAAAATGCCAAAAGGATTTAAAAAAAAACACCAAACTGAAAAACGCTAAGTGGAAAAAATTATTTTACGATTTCCCATTGATTTACAGCTAACATCTGGCCACAGAAAACAAGAAAAAAGCTTTGTCATAGTCAGGACCTGAGTCAGTCCACAGTTACCAGGCAGAAAACGAGGTAGGAATGAAGCCAGGAACAAGACCAAACTCAGGATCAGGAACAAAGACTAGTCAATAACAGTGCAAAAAAACATGAGACAGGTAAAGGTATGTACCATAAAAACCCAGGCAATGCATGATAGGGCAAGCCCCCATTACATAGACCTCTAGGCCTGACGTCATCTTTTGGAGCTTGTTGCCTTGAGTTGCAGCAGAAATCAGAAGCCAGGACAGGATGTCCGGTTGCCTACCAACCACATATGCTGTCAGAAGGCTGCAGCCACTTCATGGGATATGGAGTTGGAACAAAGCGAGCTAAGTAACAGATTGGATCTGAATACCGTATATACTCGAGTATAAGCCGAGTTTTTCAGCACGATTTTTCGTGCTGAAAACACCCCCCTCGGCTTATACTCGAGTGAACTCTCCGCCCTCAGTGGTCTTCAACCTGCGGACCTCCAGATGTTTCAAAACTACAACTTCCAGCAAGTCCGGGCAGCCATCGGCTGTCCGGGCTTGCTGGGAGTTGTAGTTTTGAAACATCCTGAGGTCCGCAGGTTGAAGACCACTGCGGCCTTCGACATCATCCAGCCCCCCCCCCTCACCCCCTTTAGTTCTGTACACACCTCCGCTCGGCGGGACGTTAGGGTGCGCTGGTTCGGCCCATCTGTGCTGCAGGGACAGTCCGGTGCGGAGGGATAGTCGTTTCGCGCTGTCCATCTTCACCGGGGGCGGGGCTCTTCTCCAAGCTTCGGGCCTGGCCCTGGAATAGTCACGTTGCCTTGACGACGACGCACAGGGACGTTCATGAGTAACGTCCCTGTGCGTCGTCGTCAAGGCAACGTCTCTATTCCGGGCTCCGAAGCGCGGAGAAGAGGCCCCCCCGGGGAAGATGGACAGCCCGGAACAATTATCCCTCCGCACCGGACTGTCCCTGCAGCACAGATGGCCCGGACCAGCTCACCCTAACGTCCCGCCAAGCGGAGGTGAGTACAGAACTAAAGGGGGTGAGAGGGGGGCTGGATGATGTCGAAGGCCGCAGTGGTCTTCAACCTGCGGACCTCCAGATGTTTCAAAACTACAACTCCCAGCAAGCCTGACAGCCGATGGCTTCCCCGGCTTGCTGGGAGTTGTAGTTTTGAAACATCTGGAGGTCCGCAGGTTGACGACCACTGTATCAGACATTGACAAGCGGTGATGATGAAGGGGTGGGGGGGGGGGGGCTGATGACATGTGGTGATGATGAAGGGGGTGTGTGATGATGACAAGGGGATGATGAAGGGGAGGTGTGGGATGATGACAAGGGGATGATGAAGTGGGTGGGATAATGACAAGGGGATAATGAAGGGGGGTGTGGGATGATAAGGGGATGATGAAGGGGGGGTGTGGGATGATAAGGGGATGATGAAGGGGGTGTGTGGGATGATAAGGGGATGATGAAGGGGGGGATAATGACAAGGGGATGATGAAGGGGGTGTGTGGTATGATAAGGGGATGATGAAGGGGGGTGTGGGATGATAAGGGGATGATGAAGGGGGTGTGGGATGATAAGAGGATGATGACAGGCGGTGATGATGAAGGGGTGGGATGATGACAGGCAGTGATTATAAAGGGGGGTGGGATGATGACGGGGGATGATGAGAGGCGGTGATGATGAAGGGGGGATGACAGGGGGGATGATCTATTTCCCACCCTAGGCTTATAGTCGAGTCAATAACTTTTCCTGGGTTTTTGGGGTGAAATTTGGGGCCTCGGCTTATATTCGGGTCGGCTTATACTCGAGTATATACGGTAGTTCACGTCCATTTTTACAAATTAAATTAATGCTAAAATAAAGATTACTTTTACTTTCGTATCATTCCTGGGATATGCCTAATGTAGACC
Organism: Hyla sarda; assembly: GCF_029499605.1. Taxonomy (NCBI): domain Eukaryota; kingdom Metazoa; phylum Chordata; class Amphibia; order Anura; family Hylidae; genus Hyla; species Hyla sarda. The sequence continues at coordinate 265,848,250 of NC_079190.1, read as the reverse complement.
AGTGAGTAAACCAAATTCACATTTACATCGTGTTACAACTATTTGGTTGAAAGCCTCTTAATCCTTCAACACAGATTTTTCACTGGTTTAGAAGTAGTTAAGATGTTTTGATAATGCTGAAAAATGAATTACAGTAAAACCAAGGTTTTGGCCTCTATATGAAGCATATCATTTAAATTCCAGGGTGATTGCTATTCTGTACTGAGAAAAGGCAAGATTTTTTTTTTTTATGTTTTCTCATTACGACCCTTTAGTATTGTATTTATTCAGTGAATTACATTATACAGTATTTTGTGTACTGTCATTCAGAATAGATGTATGACGTGGCATTTCCATGGCAGACTTGTTTACATAATGGACCAAATGTACTCTCCTAATGGCTCAGTATGTCTGTTTTAGAATGTATAATTTATTTCAGTACAGGGGCGTAGGAACCCCCACAAATCTGAGGGGATAGCACTGTAATTGGGTGTGGCTTTGCAAAAGGAGGAGCCATAAAAGGGGAGGGACCAAAAAGGACAGAACCGCTCAATTTTGCATGATAATATAGGCTCCTCATCACAGGTACCTAAGGGAGCAGTGAATCCAAGAGATAGGGATTCGTCAGGACTGTGGGAGGTAGGCTGTGTGTGTGAGGTCAGGACGAGGGGTTGTGAAGGCACCATTAACACCGTGACGAAACATGGTGTACATGTATGCCGTGGTGGCAGTCTGGGTGTATGAATTGCGCTTACAAGCTGAGCTCTCTTCATTTATTGCTAATGCTGGATATCAGTGATCATGTCCCTGCCCTAATAAAAGTGTAAACAAAAATAAACATATTTGGTATGGCCGCATGTGAAAATGTCCGAACTATTAAAATATAACATTAATGATACTGCATGGAGAATGTTGTAAATTTAAAAAACAATACCTAAGTCTGTAATTGCTGATTTCTGCTTATTTCAAATACCAGAAAAAAGTTTATTAAAAGTGATGAAAAAGTCCCAACAAAACAAAAATTATACCGATAAAAAACTACATACCACGGAGCAAAAAATCTGTCCCATAAGTAAAAGTCTTATAGAAGAGGACAATTTTAAGCATTAAGACCAGTATACAAGGAGGAATAAAATCACCATACATATTACTATGATAATGTTACTGACCACATCCTGAATACTGAGACCAATGTTACCAGTAATATCAGTATACATGGAACTAATTATACCAGCACACAAAGACTGAATAATACCACAATACTGAGTAAAAAATAAAAAATAAAACACTGTATACAGACTAACAATACCAATAATACCAGAATGTAAACAATACCTCAAAAAAGCTTTAGGGGAACCAATAAACTACAGTTTTTTTGCACATATCCAGAGTTTAAAATTTTTGGTGCTGTGGTCTTGGACCTTGTTGCTGGACCTGTATACCATATAAGTTATTGTGTACAGGACCATATAAAGGTAGATACCAGCTGTACACGGGATCTGTATACCATATAAGTGATTATAGTTACATCTAGGGACTCACAGGCAATGTAATTTCTGATCAGCGATGTCCTTTTTCTTCTGGATCAGACCAACATGTCGACTTCTTCCAATCAAAAAAACATCTCTTTAGCATCTGCAGGAAAAACATGTTAGACTCCGCATTTTTCCAGTGCCCTGCACTCCCATAATTAGGATAGTAGATCCCCCATTTAGTAGGCCTATCACCCACTGTAGACTTCCCAGTAGGTAAATACATCAGAAAGTAGGTAGGTTGTTAGTTATCTAGGTAGGTAGGCAGGTAAGTAGGTAGGTATCTTAGTAGCTAAACTGTTTGTTAGCTAGATAGGTAGGTAGGTGGATAGTTTGGTAGTTTATAGGTAGGTTGTTAGCTAGCTAAGTAGTTAGCCATACAGTTAGCTAGTTAGGTTGCTAGGCAGATAGGTAGGTAGGGAGCTTGGGTCATTGTTAGCAAGATAGGTGGGTAGCTAGCTAGGTAGTCAGGTATTTAGGTTGCTAGGTAGATAGATAGCTAGCTAGGTAGGTAGACAGGTAGCTAGAAAGCCAAGTAGGTGAGCAGCTAGGTAGGTAGACAGCTAGCTTGCTACGTATGTAGCAAAGTAGTTAGATAGCCAGGGAAGTAGGTGACCAGGTAGGTAGCTTGGTAGGTAGGTATTTACACTTATCAGGTTCAAATGGTGGATCTCCCAGTACATTAATAATATAGACACTGATTTGAATAGGAACGTTCCATACAATAAAATATACCTTTTATTATGTTCCAATAAAATATCGACTTACACTACATAATATACAGGCCGCCACCAGTCACCTATGGTTTAGCACACATTTATCATATTCCACTTGAGTATATCTTGTTTTGTGGGGGTGTGTGTTGGGGGGGGGGGGTAGGTGTAAGGTAGGTGGTTGGGTGGCTCACCAGGCTCAGGAGCAACCAGGATGTCTGGTGGTCTGCAGGCCAGTCCTGACACGGTAGGCAGCAAGCAGACAGACAGCGGCCATTCCATTGTAGCAGTCCTCTCTACTATGTACGCTCCACTTCACGCCCCACTGGGGCGTGACGTCGGGTTTTCTCCCAGGCAGCCACTGTGGTACTGGGCCGCAGGGACTACCTGAAGAGGAGGGACACCTTCCAGCTCCTCTAGGCAGTGGCTAATTTAAAAAAGCGTGTGCGGGCAGCGGAGCGGGTGTCATGGACAGGACAGGTGCAACTGGATTATGGTGTCACCCGGTGCGGACTCAGGCCGTCTTTGAACTGTGTGCGCCCGCATGCAGTTCAAAGAGGCTCCAGCGGTGAGTGAACAGCTACGGATGCTCCCTGGGTTAAATGGACCCAGGTAGCATATAATGATTATATGATCTGTCCCCCCCCCCCACATGATTTTCTGGGGGGGGGATATGTCTGGGGGGGGGACCCTCTGATGCCCCCTCAGGGCTGCTGCAGATGTACCTGATTCTTGATTTCAGATTGTCTAGTGTTTTCTGCTTATTTTGAAGTCTGTGTGTACATGCCAGCTTCATAAAACAGACAAATAACAGTAAATGATTCATTCAATGACCTATGTTTTTCAAATTCCAGATCAAGTACCCACAGATCAAGTACCCACAGCATCAACTATATGCAGTCTAAAAATCTGTTTCCCTAGTATAAAAAGAAAAGAATTGAAACCTATACTATTGACTTTGGTATCTGAGGTTAGCATGGAAGTTATCTTGGCCATTGCAGGTAGGTGGTAGCTGTATCATCCAAGCATTGGGAGCATCCTTAACTACTAAATATGTGCTTGCACACATTCATTTTTAGGACCTTTTCACACTACGGAATTTATTGCTTGGAAATTCCGGTGCAGCAGTCTCCCATTGTTTTGAGAGGGATTCTACTGTACCGTGCACACTACTGCGGAATTTCAAACTCTAGACTCATCCGAAAGAATGAACATGTACATTCTTTTAGCAGAATATCATGTGGACTGTATTGTCTTCAATGGGGATGGCGCATGTCCATGTGATCCTAGGGCCAATTGATTTTGGCGGCAATCCACTGAACACGCAATTATTCTGGGAGGACATTCCATAGTGTACATGGGCCCTTAATGTGCAGAGGATTCGGTAAGCAGTTAAAAGAAGTTCACAATGATTATAGAAATACAGTGCAATAGACTTGTGGTTGTTAAACACATATGTTGTACCTTTCAGTTGATAAGGAATCAAGGTAGGAATGAAAAATGCTAATAACAAATAATAAAGCTAAAAAAAAAACATCAAAATGAAGCAGCAATAAATCTGTAAAGTATTAACCCCTTAAGGACACATGACGTACTGGAACGTCATGTGTCCACTCCCGATCTATAACGCGGGGCCACGGCGTGGCCCCGCGTCATAGCGGGTCGGGCCCGGCCTCTAACAACGGCCGGGACCCGTGGCTAATAGCGCGCGGCATTGATTGCTGTGCCGCGCGCTATTAACCCTTTAGACGCGGCGTTCAAAGTTGAACGCTGCGTCTAAAGTGAAACCGAAAGCATGCCGGCTAGCTCAGTGGGCTGTTCGGGATAGCCGCGGTGAAATCGCGGCATCCCGAACAGCTGACAGGACAGCGGGAGGGCCCCTACCTGCCTCCTCGCTGTCCGATCGCCGAATGACTGCTCAGTGCCTGAGATCCAGGCATGAGCAGTCATGCGGCAGAATCATCGATCACTGGTTTCTTATGAGAAACCAGTGATCAATGTAAAAGATCAGTGTGTGCAGTGTTATAGGTCCCTATGGGACCTATAACACTGCAAAAAAAAAGTGCAAAAAAAAAGTGAATAAACATCATTTAACCCCTCCCCTATTAAAAGTTTGAATCACCCCCCTTTTCCCATAAAAGAAAAAACACAGTGTAAATAAAAATAAACATAAATGGTATCGCCGCGTGCGGAAATGTCCGAATTATAAAAATATATCGTTAATTAAACCGCACGGTCAATGGCGTGCGCGCAAAAAAATTCCAAAGTCCAAAATAGTGCATTTTTGGTCACTTTTTATATCATGAAAAAATGAATAAAAAGCGATCAATAAGTCCTATCAATGCAAAAATGGTACCGTTAAAAACTTCAGATCACGGCGCAAAAAATGAGCCCTCATACCGCCCCATACACGGAAAAATAAAAAAGTTATAGGGGTCAGAAGATGACAATTTTAAACGTATTAATTTTCCTGCATGTAGTTATGATTTTTTCCAGAAGTCCGACAAAATCAAACCTATATAAGTAGGGTATCATTTTAATCGTATGGACCTACAGAATACATATCAGGTGTCATTTTTACCGAAAAATGTACTACGTAGAAACGGAAGCCCCCAAAAGTTACAAAACAGCGTTTTTTTTTAAATTTTGTCGCACAATGATTTTTTTTCCCGCTTCACCATAGATTTTTGGGCAAAATGACTGACGTCATTACAAAGTAGAATTGGTGGCGCAAAAAATAAGCCATCATATGGATTTTTAGGTGTAAATTTGAAAGAGTTATGATTTTTTAAAGGCAAGGAGCAAAAAACGAAAATGCAAAAACGGAAAAACCTCCGGTCCTTAAGGGGTTAAGGCTGTCAGATGCTTCCATTAATAGTGCTGTAAAATTTAGGGGCTGTCTCATTACCCTGCCAAGTGAGTGTCACTTGTTCACATCTATCTAAACACTAAGCATTCTTTTGCTTGGTCTTAGCTTTTCCATTGCTCATACTTTGATGGATTGTGACAATTGGTTATGCAGATCTGCATCCCACTGCCCTGAGCCAGAAACCTCAAGACAATATAAGAGGTTACAAATAGTGGATTAAAAGAGTGCATTGAATTATGGGAAAGTAAGACAAATAATGAAATGCACATTTTACCTTAAGACCCATAATAAGATTAGTTACACATGAACATAATATGGTTGCATTTCAGATGTCAGTATTACAGCTTCTACAGGCCATAAAAAGCAAAAATTGGTCAGAACATCCTACACAACAAGTACACAGGTGCAAGCTGCTGCGGCTGAACAACAAGTACAAACAAAATACTTATAGAAGCACACTACTAGTGCATAGATTTATGTGAAATATTACACAAGTTTTACATTGCAATGCTGCAATAGAGAAAAATAGAGGTTCTTAGCCCACAGTTTCTGGGCATGTAAGATTTCCTACTTAAAAAAACCTAGTGGAACCAAGTCGAACCAAGATGGAGGCAGCCACTGCCTCCACATATGTAACATAATATATAACATGTGCACAATTGTTTTTAAGTAGGGAATAGCTGGACCTTACATGCCCAGAAACTGGCTCAGTGCTAGCCTTAGAGAAGCATACCTATAGTGTAGGGTCCATTCCAAATGAGGTCACCTTATTGTGGTGGGATGGTACACACTATTTGGCCAAATGGTAAGTTAAGAACCTCTAATTTCAGAATAGCAGAATTGCAATGCAAAATGTGTTATATCTCACATATATCTTAGTGCTAACAGTGTTCTGCTGTTATTCTTTTGTTGGAGCTTCTACAGACCTCCTGTTCTACTGAATTAAACTTAGTTCACTATAGGGCTCTACAGTATGATGATCTAAGATTGGTTCAGTAGAACAATGATTCATATGTTCCAACCACTCAGCCTGGGCCTATTCAATTAGCAGGAGCCTGAAAAGGGGTCTGTTTCTGTCAGTCTTCCAGTCCACAGGCTGGGAGCTTTGCCATCTGTTTACACTGGTGTGGTGCTGTGCGTAGGCTATTGTTGCTGTAGCACTATGTCTGTGGGGTGGTGCAGCCCAGATCCGGAGGCTAGTGTGGTGTCCCAGTACGGGATGTGGTCCCGTGTGGTCCTTCTGTCCCGTCGGGTTAAGTCCCTGTCTGTCCCCAGGACTCTCCTGCAGTATCTCCCCCTGTGTATATAGGTTTTACATGAAGAGTAAAGGACCTTTATTGTTTGTCACATGATTATATTTGTACCACATGATTGTGTTTAAGTCACATGTTTAAGTCATATGATTGTTACCCAGAGAACCCAGTGACCAGGTGACCTCCCAAGTAACCTATGGGCTCCTTGCACAGCCCCCCTATATAAGATAGGGAGGAGCTGCAATCTCTCTTTTTCATCGCTCTTGTTCCTGAGGTCCAGTGCAGTCAAGATGTCTTACAGAGTGTGTCCAGAGCATTGGAGGCCTCAGGCACCTGTTAATTGCAAATAAGCTAAAGTCATCTTATTGTCAGTCATCAAGTCAGTCAAGTCAAGTCTACTGTCTAGTCACCGTGGCCTGCATTATAGTCAGTCTACCTACTGTGTCAATGGCCACCTCTCAGGGATACTGGCTGAACTGTATAGACTGTACCACCTGTCTAACCTCAGTAAAGGCTACCGTTACCCTTAACCTGGCCGTGGACTCTTCATTGCCCCTGCCTAACCTAGTACTAGTGGTTCTACCTTTGGGTGGTTACATAGATAAACCCCACCCTGGCGTCACAAAGAAGAGGTTAATACCATCTACCCCTGGGCAACAACATCTGCCCTTCACACCTCATGGATCACCACACTAGGTTTGGCAGAATTTTTAAAGACCCGCTACACCCAGGTGGCCTGAGGTGGCTAGCAGGCTTACATATTATGATCATAAAGTACACTAACTTACGTGTATATATACATATATATATATATATATATATATATATATATATATATATATACTGAGAAGCACAGGATCTTTGTACAATATTTAGATGTGCAACCATATCTGGTTTTCTCTATTGATTTATGGTGATGATATTCCTCCTTTTATACTATTATTGTAATATTGGTCTCAGTATACAAGATTTGGTCAGTAACAGTATGATGGTAATATGTATGGTGATAATATTCCTCCTTGTGTACTGGTATTATTAGTAATATTGGTCTCAGTATACAGGATTTGGTCAGTAAGTGTATAATGGTAATATTTATGGTAATAACATTTTTTCTTGTATACTGGTGTTATTGGTAATATTGATATCAGTATACTGGACTTGGTTAGTAACAATATGGTAGTAACATGTATTATATTTACATATATTTTATTTAGTAACTGTATGACTGACTTTTAGATGTATTATTTAAAGCACAGAATATTGTCTTAGCTATGTTAATGTTATATATACTTATTTATACATAGAAAATAAGATTTTGTGAGATCTCTGCAAGTACAGGCTGCCTAAGGTTAATAAGAGTGTGGTTGCAGCAATCACCCTATCACTCTCAGATCTCAACATGTACAGGCTACCTGAGTATGTACATGTTGTGTGAGGGTGATTGGAGTGTGGCTGCACTCTCAGGCAGTGTGTACATGCTGAGATCTGAGGGTAATAGAAGTGTGATTGCTGAAATCGCACTGTACAGTTGTCCGCTGCTATTAGTGAGAATATTGAAGGAAGAGGTTGGATGTGATTGGCCGCAGATGAGGATGTGGTTATGGGGTGTGGTCAAGTGTGTGGTTAGGGAATGGGGCTATGGCTCAATCCCTGCGTGTTTTGGAGACCTACCATTGCCCCTGACTGAAAGGCTAACATTTTTTTAAACAGAGATCATTTACAAATATATTTACTCATTTGAAAGAAAAAATATTCTTCAGAGTACCCCTTTAAAGGGGTCCTCCAGACAAAATGTATTGATGACCTATTCTCAGTATAGTTCATATACCAATATTAGATTGGTGGGGTGCTGACTGATTCAGTCTTATAAATGAGCTATTGTGCAACAAATTGCTAGTTGAAAAAGTGAATGCAGGCAGATACAGCTAGCTGTGTATGGGACTGTGTGGCTGAAGAGGGGGCAGACATAAAATAAAAATCAATATCTACATTCACTGTATAGTGACCATTAAAATTGTGCAGAAACAACTGGATATAACCGTCAAATATAAAATGAGAACCATGAAAAAGGAATTAGAACATAAGTACACTTCCTCTGTCCATCATGTGCCATGCATTTATTTTCACAGTACAATATTTAGCTACTATGCTAAAGTTCTTTTAATGACCAATTAGAAAGAACTTATTTAATTATAAAAATGTTGAAAATCATAATGTCAAGAATGCTTCCAAACCAGGTGATAAGATAGAATGTCTCATGTAATTGCAGAATTGTGCTCCAGTCATTTTCTGCATAGCTGGCTTATGTGCCATCTGGCTTCTGAGACTGCACAAACAGGATGTGAAAAGACTTCTTAATCTGCTATCCAACAGACACTTTGTTCCCCTTTTCTATGGCAAGATATAAGAAGAACTTATGAGTCACAAGTAATCTGATTTTGTGGGTTGGAAATAAGGACAGCATTGCATTTCTGTGTTGGTCTTTAGTGCCATATTATATAACTAGGAGCCTTCCTACAATTCATAGAACCCCATAGCACAGTCTGTAATGCATATTACCGTCTTTCCTTTGCAGGGGTGTTATGAACAAGTAACCTGGACTGCTACAGACTGGAACCATATTGTCTTTAGTGACTAATTCATGTTTTGTTTGGAATCTAATGACCCAAATGCTGGTATAATGATCTGGGGAGCCATCGCATACGTCAGTTGGTTACCCAATTACTGATAAAAAGGACTATATATTTTATATATTTAATAAAGAAAACAGCCCCTAAAAAAGCACCACTAGGGGTCCTCATGCCTTATGCCTACTGGAAACTAACCAGTCCTGTAGTAGCATCCGGTTTGTCCATGAGTCATGAACAAATAAGAGATGACTCATGGACAAGGCTGCATGAGCAGACCAACTAATCACCTCCAACCACCACACACGCCCCCTTCCTCTGAGAGAATTTCTAACACTGTAAACTAATAAAAAGAGGTATATTTTTTTATAATAAATATTGGTGATACAGGCATAAAAATTAAATGTACTTGGTCAGGATTAGGTACTGAGTGACAGTTTAATTTAATTATTTTTGGGGGGGATATGACAGGTACACTTTAATTATGTTTGTTGCCCTCCTCTGCATGCCCATAGACAATGCTGAATAACCAGGACATTTATAGGCAGTCAAAAAGTGGTGAAACTTCAATGCAAAATGTTAAAAGATTACCCCCGTACCGAGACACATCACGCAGACCTGGCATACATTCCCTGTCAGAGTTATGCTGAAAGGTAAAGCACTCCACACTAAGGAGTACTATTGCAGTATCAATGATCAGGAAATGCCTTGTTTAACTAGTAAAAAGTTGTTTTTACAATAAAATGTAACTAAAAGTAATTTTTTTCATAACATTCCTTTTTCTTTTTTACATGACACACATACGGTAAAATAAAATAAAAACATTTTTAATATGTCTGTAACTCCCTGAACAATAACAATTTTATTTATTACTATTTGTTGTACCAAGGTAGTAAAATTAAAATATATATATATATATTTTTATGTAACTGTAATAGTACTGGCCCATAGTACAAAGCTATAATGTTATTTTTACTATACCGTGAACAGCGTAAATTTAAAATGCAAAATAGAAATGATAAACAAACCATTAAAAGAGTTAACAAAAGTTTTTATCCAATAAGTTCTGTAAACACCAAAATGCAAGAAAGAAGCCCTGTTTTCATGCTACAGTCTGATAGACAGGACAGGAGTGAGCACCGAGGAGTGCTGGTCCCTCCCTCACTTACTGGACTTTGTCCCAGCCTGTGCTTCACCTAGGACAAAGATGATGCTGCAGCTGGAATTATGTTCCAAATGGTATGGGGATCCCTAGTGATCATTTTTATAAGCCATGATTTCTATTAAAAGGAAATAAAAAAATGTATGAAGTATATTAAAAAGGTAAATGTTTTGACAGGATGTATAGCATATAAAAAGTTTTTGATTCTGAGTGTCTGTTTAATGTGTATAGTCACCTTAACTTTGCTAAGTACCGATTTAAAAAAGAAACTAAAGTCACCTGAAATCATCATGTGCAAGACTAAAATTTATGTTTGAATCAATGGTCCTACCGTTTGGCAGCTCATATTAATTTGTCAGTATTGTTTATTGTACTTGGTCAGTGCTTCCAAGGTTTAGAGCTAACCAAGATAAAGGGGAAAAAAATGTGGTCAGTAATACAATGCCTCTCCAGTTTTCAGTTTTGTATATGCAATGGCCTTCACAGAACCAACACTTGGAGTACTGCCATTGCCAAGCTATGCAAACATCCGGGGATAAGATATGAAGGTCCTGTGTCAGGTAGTGAATGCTGCCTTATTCAAAATAAGTCAAGGTGTTTAACAGCTTAAATGCAAAAATAAAACCTACAACAAATAAGTGCAATAATATCACACAAACATGGGCAGTTTACATAGGTTGGTAAACAATGTAAAGCACATTGAGTAGATAATAATGCCTTCCCCTTGGTAATGTCCAAACCATCAAACATCCATTCCTAAAAATTACTTTCAGAAGGTGTTTGCAAAGATCCAGTTGCTAGGTAGTCTTTAAAGGGTTATCCACCATAAGAGGATTTAAGTACTTAACTGCCAGACAGTAATGGACATGCTTAGGGAGGCTATTTCCTGTTGGAGTTTCCTTCTTTCAACTACAAGTCCCATGATTCCTTGTTTGTAATTGTGAGAACACTTTTCTCCCTACCACACATCAGCCACCCCACCCGTTGAAAGACACATGTGCTCCCTTCCATGCAACAGACCAGTTTTTACTAACCAGGGTGCCTTCAGCTGTTGCAAAACTACAATTCCTTGCAGAATGATTTCCCTCCCACCCAGCGTACCTTCACCCAGCAAAGACAGGCTGCCATTTATCACCTGATTAGTGATGTCTCGGGGTGCACTTCAGCTTGGGAAAAGCTGAGATGACACTCATTGTGTATACTGTTAAAAAAAAATATTGGGGCAAAAATCACAGAATTGTAAACCTCCATCAAAATACAGACACTATATTATGAACTACACTAACTTTCCGCTCTCTTCCAGAAGGAATAAAATTGTCCCCTTTGTGCCACCTATAGGTGTTTACCCTCAAAGCTAATATCCAACCCTGTGCACTGTCACAGTTTTTTTTAACTGCCTTTTTAAAATCATGCTTTATATTGGCATTTTTTCTGGTCTGGTCTCTTCTCCCAAAAAACATGGTTTAAAAAAGTGATCAAAAATTTATACCTACAGCAAAAAAGTACTAAGAAAAACTACAGCTCAAAACACAAAATACAAACACTAACACGGTTCCATAGTTGAAAAATGGAAAAAAAGGGCCTGGAATAGGGCGATTAAGAGTGATTAAAACATTTTTTTTTAAGATTTTTAAAATAGAAAAATGACTACATTAATTTGCTATTGCTCTACTTGCATGCAATTGCCATAAAAACCAAACCCAATTTCACAAAATATATTTTTATTTAACATAATATAACAATGGTAAAATAAAAATTACATTTATTGCAAGACAAGTTCTACTTTTTAGTAAGCACAATAAGGCTATGTTGGCTGTAAAGTGTATGTGTATTTTGCTCTTAGTGTACGTGTAACGCCTGCTCTCCAGTCGGACACGACGGCCGTGAGCGCTCTTTGCTCATGTCCCCGCTGCCGGTGGGGCTGGGATTCGCATGCGAATCCCAGCCCATCACTCACCTCCTGCCTCTCCATGTCCGCGCAGCCCCGGCGCATGTGCCCCCCGCCTCCTAGGGCACGTGTGCACCGGAGCAATCACTCATAAAGGGCCAGCGCTCATTTAATTAACCCCTTAAGGACCGGGTCTTTTTCCTTTTTTTCATTTTCAATTTTTCCTCCTTAACTTTAAAAAAAATCATAACTCTTTAAAATTTTCACCTAAAATTCTATATGATGACTTATTTTTTGCGTCACTAATTCTACTTTGTAATGACATTAGTCATTTTACCCAAAAATCTACTGTGAAACGGGAAAAAAATCAATGTGCACCAAAATTGATGAAAAAACACTATTTTGTAAGTTTTGGGGGCTTCTGTTTTTACACAGTACATTTTTCGGCAAAAATGACACCTTATCTTTATTCTGTAGGTCCATACGGTTAAAATGATACCCTACTTGTATAGGTTTGATTTTGTGTCACTTCAGAAAAAAATCATGAATACATGCAGAAAAATGTATACGTTTAAAATTGTCATCTTCTGACTCCTATAACTTTTTCATTTTTCCGTGTTCAGGGCGCTAAGAGGGCTAATTTTTTTTGCGCCGTGAACTGAAGTTTTTAGTGGTACCATTTTTGTTCTGATCAGACTTTTTGATCACTTTTATTCATTTTTTTGTGGTATAAAAAGTGATCAAAAATGCAATATTTTGGACTTTGGAATTTTTTGCGCGTACGTCATTGAATGTGCGGTTTAAAAAGTGGTATATTTTTATAATTCGGACATTTCCGCACGCGGTGATACCACATATGTGTATTTTTATTTACACTGTTTTATTTTGTTACTAGGAAATGCCGGGTGATTCAAACTTTTAATTCAGAAGGGAATACCTGAAAGGGTTAACTTTTTTTTTTACACCTTTTTTTCTGCAAGCTGATAGGTGCCGTAGAGACCTATCAGCTTGCAATGGCTGATTTCATTCACAGACTGCTGCCTTGCCGTTGCATGGCAACAATCAGTGAAATCGGTGATTGATTGCTCAAGCCTGGATCTCAGGCTTGTAGTACAGCTGTTCGGGATGCCGCAATTATACCGCGGTGATTCCGAACAGCTCCCTGAGCTAGCCGGGCACTTTCACTTTAGTTTTTAGCCGCATGGCTCAGCTTTGAGCACGCGGCTAAAGGGTTAATCGGTGCCGCGCGCTATTAGCGGCGGGTCCCGGCTTCACTATGACGCTGGGCCTGCCACGATATGATGCAGGGTTACCGTGTAACCCCGCGTTATATCGCAGGACCGGGACACATGACGTAGCGGCCTATTGCCCTTCTATCCCTAACCACCTCCCTGCCTTTATTATTTTTTTTTTTTTTTACTATTTTACAAATGGCATTTAGTCTGCCTAGTAGTGTGCTCACTACCAGGCAGACTTCCCCAGCAGGCACCACATCACTGATGCCTGCTGGGGGCCAACTTCGCCCTTAGTTCTCCTAACAGGGTGCCTCCAGCTGTTTCACCACTACAACTCCCAGCATGCCCTGACATCTACTGGCTGTCAGGGCATGCTGGGAGTTGTAGTGGGGAAACAACTGGAGGCACACTGTGATGGCCGCACATCCCGCTCGCCGCCGCGCAGCCCGCAACACCCCCCCCCCAGCCCTGTCGCGCCGCTCAACTCTCTCCCCACCCCCCCTTAGTTCACCTATTCAGCATCCCTCCAGCTGTTTCCCCACTACAACTCCCAGCTTGCCCTGACACAGGGCATGCTGGGAGTTGTAGTAGGGAAACAACTGGAGGCACACCGTGATGGCCCATCCCGCTCCCGCCGCGCAGCCCGCAACCCCCCCGGGCCCCGCTGCGCCGCACAACCCACTACTACCCCCCACCCCCCCACAAAAACATTCAGTAACAGACACAACATAGATAATCTTACCTGTTGCCGGGGCCTGCCAGGGAGCCTGCACGCGTCCTCTTCATTCAAAGCGCTCGCTCCCGCCTGTCTGATTGACAGGCGGGAGCGAGCACCGCAGTGAATGAATTCCGACTCGTTGCCAGGCTTCAACGAGTCAAAATTCATTAGTGACGTCACTGCCCAACACATTCGGCCACTAGGAGGGTGAATTTAAAAGTGATTTTAAACTGTTTTAAAATCCCTTTTTTTAATTAAAGTATATTAGAGATATGTTGTAGTACTTAAGTACTACAACATATCAATTTTTTTTATTTCATGACAGTGCCCATTTAAGGAGTTAAGTGTCTACACCTGGACCCTGGTTCTTAAATATCAGCTCCTCCCTTGGTTCCCGGCCAGATCTTTGGTTGTCTATTGCCATAGTGATAGTTCTGTGTCTCTGTTACTGTGTACCTGTTCCTTGCTATCTTCCTACCCTGCACCTGTGTTCCTGCCCTGACCTACTGCTATCTTGCCATGTCCTGCCAGTCTCCTCCTGTGCCACGCCACCTCTCAGCTACCAGTGTGGATCAGTCGTGCCAGGGACCCAGACCCAGAGGATCCACCACCTGTCGGGACAATAACAGTACGTTAACATGTAAATAATCCATTGCGGTTGACCCGCAGCTGAAATTCTACTTGCAGAACTTCCACAGAGGAAAATCTGCAAGTGAATTATGTTGCTACTCATTGAAGTCAATGGGGAGCAATAAAATCTGCTTGCGGAATTTCCATTATCCGATGTCAGTAGCCCACAGCAGATTATTCATGTGTGAATGTTGCCAAGTGTGGTAGCCCTTGGGGGGTGTATGGTAGTGGTGGTATGGAATAGGTATACAAGGGGTTAATGTTAATCCTAGAGTTCGTGATGCCAGGCTGAGGGCTGGTATGCTGAATCAATGTTCCGGCCTATCGCCTCCCTTCCTAGTAACGATAGGTGCATAAAATAACTGAAGGTCCTCAAGGAGATTTAAACTTGAACTTGAATAACTTTTACTGAAGTTCTTGCAATAACCACAGTACAGTAACTGTCTCATACAAGAAGTCCTTAGGTTGCTTAGTGACTGGCAGTAGTTGGAGACCTTGAGTTAGACAAAAAGTCTCTGAATTTAGGAAGAGATTTGCAGATCCGTCCGGATTTAGGGGAGTTATTAGGTCCGGGGATGCTGCAGAGTGTTTGGGAATTGATACACTCCATAGTTATAATTGTTCAGCCGTTACTGCAAGGCTCAGGCCTAACTCACTGCGATTACTGCTGTACAGGTCTTGCCTGCTTGACAGCCCACGAGGTAAGAGAGAGAAACATGGCCGCCACTCCCTTATATGGGCAGGGGGCGTGGCAAATCTGATTGGTCCGAACGTCTGCCATTCACCATTACATGGTGAGATGGGAGTGCTTACGTCACAGGGCCTCCAAAGGTCCTTAAGCTAAATACCATAGAGTTCACCTCGTCACATGACCCGCAGGTCCTGCAACGCTAATGGAAACAAGTAATTAACTATTTATTTACACATGTTGTTCTATTTATATTAACCTATGAATAAATTAGAGATCTATACACTAGAATAGAGGCGACCAGGGGTAGACTGGCTAACAGGGATCCCTAAGTCCTAGGGACTCTTGCTATGGGGACCCATAAATAAACAAGTACCGTATAGAATGCGGTACTGGGACACCACACAAGGAAAAATAATCAAAAATGCAGTCACATACAGTCATGCTGCAGCTCAGAAAGACGACCGCTGCGGAGGACCATAGCAGGACACTGGCAGCACCGCGGGAATGCTGAAGATGAGTAAAGGTTTATTTTTATTATAACCACACAGTAGGTGTTACGGAGCTGGATGTGGATCCTCTAACCTGTGTGGCTGATGACTCGGACCGTATCAGGGAGCGGAGTCTAAGGTGCCGCTCGTCTTCACTAGAGCCCACCACAAGGCTTGCTGCGGCAGGGGACACCCAGATTGCTACCCCCGACACGGCTCGACCACACATGTAGCTGTGCAAGCGAGGTACCGAAGGATAAGGCAGTAGCTTAGTCAAACTTAGCTGAAGGTCCAGGCAGGCGGTAAAGGTGCGAAGTCAAATAACGTAGCAGGAAGGTCTGGATACACGGGTAAGGCAACCAGGCAATATGGAAGACTTAATCTCAGGCTAGGGGCACTGATCCAGCAGGGAAGTGTGGGAGGTGCAGGGACTTTATAATGTAGTCTCAGGTGCAACAACTAATTATGGGCGCACTGGCACTTTAGATTTCAGAGCTCCGGTGCACGCTGCCCTAGGAGACGGGGACGCCCGCACTAAAGCTAAGACACAGAGGAAGAGGCGGCAGCAGAGCGTGGTGAGTGACAGGCTGGGATTCGCATGCGGGCGCGCCCCGCGATGCGAATCCCAGCCCCGCCGGCAGATGGGGACACAGGGATACTGCGCTCACGGCCGGAGCTTGCGGCCAGAGCACAGAGTGGGACAGTACAGCCCCCACCCCACCCTTTGGTCTCCCCCTCCTCTTATGGTTCAAACATTTTTTGAGAAGGTCCTGGTCCAAGATATTGTCCTGTGTTTCCCAAGACCTCTCCTCCGGACCGAATCCTTCCCAGTCCACAAGAAAGAAGCGTTTTCCTCTGACCAGCTTGGAGTCTAAGATTTCCTTAACAGCAAAAACATCAGAGGTACCAGAGATTGAGGAAGGCGAGATGTCCTTTTGAGAAAAACGGACCCAGTTTATAAGAGCTCGCAATCTCCAATTGTATAATTTCTCTCCGCAGGAGAGAAAGTCTTAGAGAAGAAACGCAGGTTACAGTTCTTCCTTTGGATGTTTTTTGTGTCAAAACTGCACCTGCACCATCTGAAGAAGCATGCACTTCCAATATAAATGGCTTGCCTGGATCTGGTCTTGACAACACAGGAGCAGAAGCGAAGGCGGATTTTAACTGTTTGAACGCTTCTTCGGCCTCAGGAGTCCAGACCTTGGGATTAGCAGTTTTCTTGATAAGAGAGACAATGGGGACAACCAAGGTGGAGTAGTGTGGAATAAATTGCTGATAATAATTAGCAAAGCCGAGGAAGCGCTGAATCGTTTTCAAGCCAGAAGGTCGAGGCCAATTCAGTACAGCGGATAACTTGTTAGGATCCATTTGTAGACCTTGACTGGTAACAATATAGCCCAGAAACGGAAGGCTGATCTTTTCAAAAGTACATTTTTCAAGTTTTGCATAGAGATGATTGTCTCGGAGGTGCTGTAAAACTTGGCAGAGATGAAAACGATGAGTGTGGAGATTGTCATCCAAATAGACAACAACACAGGAGTATTGTAGGTCACGAAAAATGTCATTGACAAACTCCTTGAAGACTGCTGGAGCATTACAGAGTCCAAATGGCATCACCAGATGCTCGAAATGTCCAGTCCCCTTCTAGTATACATATCAAATTATAGGCCCCACGAAGGTCTAGTTTAGAGAAGATCCTGGAACCCCGCAGACGATCAAATTATTCAAAGATTAAAGGAAGTGGGTAGCGGTTCTTTATTGTGATTTTATTCAAGCCTTGGTACTCGATGCAAGGTCGCAAAGACCCGTCTTTCTTTTCCACGAAGAAGAACCTGGCTCCAGCAGGGGAAGAGGACTTCCTGATAAATCCCTTCTGAAGATTCTCCTGGATGTAATTAGACATAGCCTGTGTTTCAGGGACCGACAAAGGGTAGATTCTGCCCGGGGAGGTGTGGAGCTGGGCAGTAAATCAATAGGACAGTCATAGGGATGATGTGGTGGTAAAACTTCAGCTTGTTTTCACTGAAGACATCAGCAAAATCCTGAAGGAACAAAGGCAAACCGGGCTGAGGACAAGAAGATTATTCCAACTTAGCAAAACTTATTTGAATACAGTGGTTGATGCAATGCGGTCCCCAACAAAGAACTTCTCCAGTTTTCCAATCCAACTGCAGGGCTTGGAGTTGCAACCACGGTAGGCCAAGCAGGAGAGGAGAAGTACAATGAGGGAGTACATATAAAGTCAAGTTCTCCTTATGCAAGGCTCCGACCTGCATAGACAACCGTTTAGTGTGGTATGCAGGGCCGCCGTTAGGGGGGTACAGCCAGTACTCCAGTAAGGGGCCCAAGCTCCCAAGGGGACTGGCCAACTGCACCTCCCTGCAGCAGCCAGGGTTGAAACATTGGCAGTGGCTGGAGGCTAGGAGTCCTGACAAACATATAGATCAGTCAGTGTGCCAGCCTGAGAACTCAGGACCACCGCAGCTGCAGCAGCACACACAGGTCCTGAGACAAGCTGACACAGTGACCGGAGGTCTGGAGGCTACAGAGTCTGTACTACATACTGTACAGACAGGACGCTCACTGCTGCCTCTACTGTCTGCCTCTACTGTCTGCCTTCTCCTCACTGGTTCTGGCTCCTCCTGCTGACGGCACACAGGAACAGCTGCTGAGGGGAAGATCTGCTACACTAGGTAAGAGGAGAACCTGATCTTATTACTATGTGAGGAAGGGGGGCTGAGAGTCCTGCTTGTGTGTGAGGGGGGAATGGACAGGGGGGCTCTTATGTGAAGGGGAGGGGGGCTGAGAGTCCTGGTGTGTGTGTGTGGGGGGGGGGGGTTGCTGGAGAGAGAAGACCTGTTATAAAGGGAAGGGGGCTGGAGGGGGGAGACCTGTTATAAGGGGGGGGGGTCTTGGAAGTGAAGATCTACAGTTAAAGGGAGTCTGTAATCAGTTTTATGATGCCAAAACCATGGCCAGTATAAAACAGGCATTGCAACTGCGGGACACTATGATATATGTCCTGTGTATAGGGGATAAAATGTAAAGTAGGGGAGTACCCCTTTAAGCTCTATAGTATACAGGATTTCATCAGTAACAGTATGATGGTAAAATGTATGGTGATATTTCCTCTTTCCTTCCTTCCTCATTAAACTCACGGGATCTTGTTTTTCTTGTCCTGTGTTTAAAACATTTTTTTATGGATGATGGGGAAGTCGGGCAGTCGTGCCCTGGAGTCGGCTACAAAGGGTCGGGGCCAAGGATTTGAGCTCTGTAAGGGACCCCAAAATGTCTGATGGCAGCCCTGGCGGTATAGTACAGTACAGTACAGTCTTTCTCCATTGACTGTAGAGATGTACAGGGGCTTTAACAGGTAAGATACAGGAAAATGATACCTATGTACTAGG
Organism: Hyla sarda; assembly: GCF_029499605.1. Lineage (NCBI taxonomy): Eukaryota > Metazoa > Chordata > Amphibia > Anura > Hylidae > Hyla > Hyla sarda. The sequence goes on along the minus strand of NC_079190.1, from coordinate 265,829,058 downwards.
GAGGCATCAATAAGGCAAGAACAGAGACAATCTCTTTGGAGGGTAGAAAAATCTGGACTGTCAAATTTAAGCATGGAGAGGTGGTATTCACACATAGGGAGGCCTCTCCCACAAACCCTAGGTGCGAGCGTTTCCCTTCCCTGTGGCTGTGGACATAGAGGTCAATCTTTTAGGAAAAGATCCACACTGACGCAGTAAAGGCATAGAATCTCAGTTCGTTTGCGGTGATTGCTGGAAGACAGGTGCCAGACGAGGAAAGCGCCAAGGTCGTGCAGATTCTTCTCACATCGCTCAGAGAAACGAATATCAATCCGGGATGCCAAGTGTATAAGTTCATTCAAGTTAGATGGCAATTCTCGGGCAGCAAGGGCATCCTTGAAATGACTAGATAGTCCTCTCTTGAAGATGGCGCAAAGAGCTTCATTGTTCCATGATAACTCCGATGCCAGGGTATGAAACTGAATGGCATACTTGCCCACAGAAGAGTTGCCCTGCGAAAGACTCAGCAATGCAGTCTCAGCGGAGGAGGCTCGGGCTGGTTCTTCAAAGACACCCCGAAATTCTGTCAGGAAAGTCTGGAAATTGGTTGTGAAAGTATCACTGCGATCCCAAAGCAGAGTTGCCCAGGACAAAGCCCTTCCAGTTAAGAGACTGATAATGAAGGCCACCTTTGCTCGTTCCGTAGGGAACTGTTCCGCCATGAGTTCAAAGTGCATGGAGCACTGCATCACGAAACCACGACAGGACTTGGGATCCCCCTCATATTTCTCAGGAGGAGACAAGTGGAGTTTCGTTCCGGAGGAGACTGCAGCAACGGGAGGCCGCATTGGAGCAGGAGGAGGCTGTGGTTGTAGCAGTTGCTGCTGGGCAGTTAGTAACTGCTGCATCATGGCGGATAACTGGCTCAACTGCTGTGCCTGCTGGGCCAACTGCTATGACTGGAGAGCCACGATAGAAGCGAGATCCGGATTATCTGGCAGAGGAACCCCAGCGGGATCCATGGCCGGATCTTGCTGTTACGGAGCTGGATGTAGATCCTCTAACCTGTGGGGCTGATGACTTGGACCGTATCGGGGAGCGGAGTCTAAGGTGCTGCAAGGCAGGATGGGCTTGCTGCGGCAGGCAACACCCAGGTCACTACCCCAGACATTGCTCGACCACACAGGTAGCTGGGCAAGGTGAGGTACTGAAGGATAAGGCAGTAGCATAGTCAAACATAGCAGAAGGTCAAGGCAGGCGGCAAAGGTGCGAAGTCAAATAACGTAGTGGGAAGGTCTGGATACACAGGAAAAGCAAACAAGCAATATGGAACGCTTAATCTCAGGCTAGGGGCACTGAAGATCCGCCAAGCAAGTGTGGGAGGTGCAGGGACTTTATAATGTAGTGTCAGGTGCAACAACTAATTATGGGTGCACTGGACCTTTAAATTTCAGAGTTCCGGCACACGCACACTAAGACACAGAGGAAGAGGCAGCAGAGAGCGTGGTGAGTGACTGGCTGCAATTCGCATGCGGGCACGTTCCACGATGCAAATCCCAGCTTCGTCGGCAGACGGGAACACAGGGACACTGCGCTCACGGCCGGAGTTTGCGGCAGGAGCACAGAGTGTAACAGTAGGCATAGCTAGGGATACCCCCATTCAGCTGCAACTGGATAACCCCTTTAAAAAATAAAAAATCTGTTTAAGTGTAAAGTCATACTGTACATGCTGTATTTTGCAGTGTATTTGCTGCTGCGTATTTTCCTACCCATTGAAGTCAATGGGTAGCAAAATCAGCTGCATATTTTGCTATTTATTGATTTCAATGGATAGGAAAATACACAGCAGCAAATAGGCAGCAAAATCCGACACCTACCCTAAAACATAAGTTTCTAGAAGTATGAATATATATTAATTGTAGGGTTACACGTGCTATATTTTGCTGCAGATTTTGCTGCAGATTTTCTGCAGCTGATTTTGCTATTGACTTCAATAAGTAGGAAAATAGCAGCAGCAAAATACGGCACATGTGACCCTACTCTTATTGCGTTATAAAAAATTATAAAAAGATATAGTTCCATACTAATAACAGGTGAAAGACTCAAGAGAGAGCTGATATGATAGACATACATGATGCAATGTCAACAATAATAAGTCACATATTTTCTACTAGATTATAAAGATATTGTAGGAAACAAGACAAAAGGGAGGGGTGACACTGCTCACTCATACATCTCAGGAATGCATTGGTGTTTCTGCCTGATAGCAATGAAAGATTAGTTTTCTGGTTTTCTATTCATATTTCCATGGAGAATCTACTGCAATGGATAACTTGCCAGATTGTATCCAGCAGTCAAGCGGTGATTTTCAATAGCAGGTCTTCTTGCCAAGCAACCACCTCAGGATTGTGCTGAGGCAGTCATTGTGAAAGCCTATCCCACTAACTAGTGTAGCAGAACATTTCCAGGAGATGTGTGGGAAGGCAAAATATGTAGAAGTTATTTAGGAATATTATCATGTAGCTGAAGAATATTTGTAAACACCAGTTCCAAGTAAGATAGATACAGAGAAAGTAATTAGAAATAAATTGCCAGAATGCTAAGCACTTACTGTATATACTGTAGGTTACTAGTTATAGTATTCATGGTACTGTGTATATATCCCAGCAGTGTATGCGGCAGCTCTCTTCCTCACTTCATCTCATGCCTGTTTTCTATGTTCATGTGAATGAATTTGCCTCTATTCAATCATAAACTTTCCTCTGTAGTTGGAATTTGTCTTTTCGCAGTCCAATGCACTAAGATGAAGAACTCATTTTACAATGACACCTACAGCTTTGTTGGTGGGTTTGGCGCAGCACATAGATGGTTTAACAAAATAAGTTGCTACCTCCTGCACTCTATGGTGCCTTAATCGTCCATTTGTTCTACCTACCCTTATTTCAACCCTGATATGTATAACAATCTTGACCCTTCATCTGTGCTGGATGCCAAGTCCAATATGGTAAATCAAAGAGAAGGGTGGTGGAGCGAGCTGGCAAGTGAAATGGTGGATAGGTGAAATCGTGAGACTTGCATCTGTTAATAAAACTTTATTTTCAAAGCTACATGATGCACATCTACAGCAACAAGGGTGTAAGGGAGCTCCCACTGGTGTAATGCTGTTTCTGGCATGCACAGCCACCAGGCTACCTATAATCCATGCTTCCTTGTCTGTGCTTTGTATCGGCTCTTGTCAGTATCACTCCTTCCTGCAGGATGTATGCTCTTCCTTCCTGATTCTTAGCCATCACAGGCATTACAATACTTCCCCTTCAAATTATCTTCGATTACCTGTTATATCAGGTAACCATTTTGCCTGAAAAAAAAGGTTTCATTGTGTTTCATTTCAGTGTATCTATGTTTATCATGAACCAGTGCTGCCTGCTTTGACAAGTTTGCTTGCTCCTGACTATGTGTACCCTATACTTGGATCTGTCTTCAGTTTATTCGTAAAGTCTGCTGTGGACATTCCGTTATTTTCCCTGCCGTTTCTGGGATGATTGGCAGTAGGACCATTAACACTAAGGAAACCGCACCCTGGCATCACGACATCTAAGGGTTAATACCACCAGACCCTGCACTTACACCACCACAACACCCCAGACACCACAACTCTCCTGGTTCACCACAGTAGCGAACTCGTAGCCATCTGTAGCAAAGTCTGGATCCCTGTTAGGTAGTTAAAGGGAAAAAGTGAGGTGGGCTGCTTAGATAGATTCTTCTATCTCAAAGCCAAACCAGCTGGATAGCACAGCAGGTCTGCCTGCACCTGTTGACCGTTACAATGGGTATGGTTAAAGTGTATTTGCTAGCAGCTAGCCAACACTATCAGTACTTTAACATGCAAAAATGTGCAAACAGGGTTCCTTTAAATTTTCCAATAAGGATTTGTCTATCCATATTAGTTAATACCTTCAGAACTCAGGGATGTATGCCATCAGATTCTGGTTATTTGTATACTTGTTACATGTTTTTAGGGCACCAGCTTTCTACCCCTTAAGAAAGTTGCTCTCTGGCTCTCACTTCTGCCTTTTGCATGTATTGGAATATACCGTACCTTTTGAGACAAGAGGGGACTTTACCATGTAATGCCCAACAGCTGCCCATTATGCCGCACATCATGCAGCTATTGGACATATGGGCATATTGATTCAGTAAAACTTGGGAAAATGGACATTTTATGTAGGAGCATTTAGGATAAATTGGGCATTGTTGCATCATTTGTAATTATAATCCGTTTTTGGAACTGCAACCCTAATGTGATGATACGTCAAAAAACCATGCTTTGTCACTTCAGAAAACTCTGCTCCATGTGACTTCAATAAGAGTCAAGGAACCAAATGAGTACACTCATTGAAATCAATGGGAGCTTCCGGGCTGTACAACTCCCCCCCAACCCCATGCCCAGAAGAAGCTTTGGTGCATAGCAACAGTTTACATGACACAGGTTTTCCCCATGCGTATGTGGTGTCCCGGTACCGGATTGCATTCGTTACCTTGTGGTGAGGTCCCCAAAGTCAGAGTACCTTGGTACCGGTTTGGTCCTGATCTATAATTAGCCCCTAGTCACCCCTTTAATAGATAAAACTATTCAAATTCTAAGTGTATATATGTATATAAAGTGTACTTACCTTGTTGTAGCGTCGCAGGATCTGCGGGTCACATGATGCGTTCCAAAACTCTATGGTTTATGATTCAAGGACCTTTGGAGGAAGTCAGGTGATCGCCCACCATGCATTGTAACGGTGAGTGACAGCTGACACGGACCAATCCAAAACGGCCCTGCCCCTGCCCATATAAGGGAGTGGCAGCCATTAATCTCTCTCTTTCCTCGTGAACTGCTGATGAAGGAGGATCTGCGCAGCTGTCATCAGCAGTGACCAGGCCCAAGCCTTGCGGTAACGGCCATCTTTACAAAACTGTGAGTTATCTCAATCCCTCTTAAGTCTGCAAGATCACTGGACCTAAACAGACCCCTAAATCCGGACGGATCTCTGCATCAATCCTAGTTCTAATACCCTTTGGATAAGCTAATGCTCTGCGGCATTTGTCAATCACTGCCGTACTACATAGAGACTGTATTACTAAGACTGTTGCTGTTAATTGGATGTACCGCAAGTACCTCAGTAAAGTTTATACAAGTTCAAGTTCATCTCTATTGTGGACCTTCATTCAATTAAGCACTCACCTATCGTTTCTGGGAAGGGTGGCGATAGGCCGAAGATTTACCTCAGCGTATTAACCCTCACCCTGGCGTCATGAGTGACAGGGGTTAAATTAACCCCTCATATACCGAAGCAACACCCCAACTACACTACACCCCAAGGCCTTACCACATGTACATGCCCTAAGCAACTACACTACTGGTTTGTCAGCTGGCGGACATTTTGAAAATATCTCTGGTTAAAGTTTATATGTCATGTGACAGATGTTTCAGATACCAAAATGGAGAACTGGATTGAATGCATTCATTTTACATTTTTATTTTGTAATTTTCTCCTGCACTAGTGCCCAACATATTACACAAACTTGACATTTTAAGTGAACAAAATAAAGCTAAACATAGATTCTAATAAATAGGAGCTAAGAATAAAAATTAGATACAGTACGTGACATGGACATGAAAGCAGTTTGTTAGGATCTTCTTTTTTTATTTAGCTTCCACTTGAAAGAGCATTTCCAGCTAAATTTTAAGTAATTAAATTACATAACCTTTATTGTAAAAAAGAAAAAAGACTTCTACCATGAGATTTTCAAGTATGGATATAATACATTCATATCATCTAGGTTAAAGGGGAAGACCTAGACATCTTATTCCCTACCCAAAGGATAGGGGATAAGATGTCTGATCGGGGGCTCCAGCCGCTGGGGACCCCCGCAATCTCTCATACAGCACCCCCAATCCTCAGCCTCATGGAGCAAAGATCGCTCCGTGTCTGATGACTCATGATCACAGGGCTGGAGTATCATGACATCAAGGCTCTGCCCCCTTGTGACATCTAACCCCTCCCCCTCAATGCAAGCCTATGGGAGAGAGCGGGACATCTTATCCCCTATCCATTGGATAGGGGATAAGATGTCTAGGGCGGAGCATCCCTCTAAAGGGGTTATCCACCATAAGGTGTATTTAGTATGTACCTGCCAGACAGTAATGGACATGCTTAGGAAGGATCTGCGCTTGTCTTGGGGCTAAATGGCTATGTTGTGAGAGTACCATAATATTGTGCCTAGCTTTTTGTGAACTGGTATTTATTTTTTGAGTTTTCTTCTTTGCCTACAAATCCCATAATTCCATTTTCCTCCCTCCCACACATCAGCTACCCCACCCATTGAAACATAAATGAGCTGCATCTATTCAAAAGACCTGTAGTTTTCAATCAGGGTGCCTCCAGCTGTTGCATTAGTTGCAGATTGATCCCTGTCATCAGCTGACTAGTGAGTCATGTCTCGGTCGCATTGCAACCTGGGAAAAATCTGAGACAACAGTAATTTTGTATGCTGTTAAAAATAAATATTGGAGTGAAAATCACAGAAGAATTGTGAGAAAACCGTCACACACAGGTAAAGACACTATATTATGAACTACACTAACTTTACAGCCCCTGTAGCATAGTCAAATAAAAAAAATTCCTGGAATACCCCTTTAAGGAAATTGACAACAATTGTGAAAATTACAATTCTTATTCTATTCCTCCTTCCTTTAATTAAAATTGAAGACTGTTTCTGAGTAAAGGGACTTTTACCTTTCTCATTCCCACATCGCCATTGCTATGACAGAGCTCTGAAGCCTGCTTAGCAGTGCTTCGGGGTATGGGGACGGGATATCATAGGCCTCCTCAGCCAATCAGTGGCTGAGGCATAACACCTTTGGAGCCATTAACTAGCTGAGTAGGCTTATAATGTCACGTTCCTGACCAGCGGTGTACCTACTGTTTGTCCAATGTTGCCCGGCCCGTGCACACTTATGGGGGAGCCGGACACCAAACAGATCTGGCCAATAAGCAAATTTTGGGTGGGTATGCTCAGAAGTGCCCATTGAAATCAATGGGGGGTTTGTGGCTACTTGCCTCCTCTTTCTCCTTCTCCATTGTATTAAAGTAGTTGATAATACTAAGTCCAGGTTCATGTTTGGTTATTTGGAAAACACCATTATATTGCTGACTGAAAACACCATACCTTTCTATTAGGTGTGAAAAGTTAGGCTAGGTTCACTCTAGTAAATTTCCAAATGTAATTCCGATTAGAAATTGCACTTGCAAATTCCACTGCAGCAGAATCCCATTACTCTCAATGGGATTTCGCTGCACAGTGCAAACTACAGAATTTCAGCATCGGAATCCAAGCGGAATACATTGATGTGTATGGGACAGCAATGTCTGTGCGGTCCTAGTGCCGAAGATTCCTTACTATTAAGCCTGCCTTAAGGTGGCTGTAGGTGGCATTTTGTTTAGTTTTTTTACAACAGTAAACTTATTTTAACTTTTTGTAAAAATGTTTTAAATTATGAAAAGTATTTTTTTTTTATAATCCAGCACTGGTATATACTAAGGGTCTCTTAGATTCTCAATATATAACTTGGGTGGCCACAATATGGAACTCACAGTACTCCTTCATGCAGCTGGCTATCCGATTCAGACCAGTAAGATGGAAGTGTATTATATTCATAATGAGATTATTGTGTTATCATTAAAGGGGCTATCCACCATAAGGTGATTTTAGTACATACCTGGCAGACAGTAATGGACATGCTTAGGAAGGATCTGCGCTTGTCTTGGGGCTAAATGGCTAAGTCATGAGATTACCATAACACTGTGGCTAGCTTTTTGTGAACTTGTATTTCCTGTTTGACTGTTCTTTTTTTGACTACAAATACCACAATTCTATTTTCCTCCTTCCCACACATCAGCCACCCCACCCATTGATACATAAATGAGCTGCAGACCTGTGGTTTTCAATCAGGGTGCCTACAGCTGTTGCATTAGTTGCAGATTGAACCCTCCACCCATTGAAGCAGACAGGCTCCCTGTCATCAGCTGACTAGTGAGTCAGGTCTCGGCCGCATTGCAATCTGGGAAAATAGTCCTTTTGTATGCTGTTAAAAATAAATATTGGGGTGAAAATCGCAGAAGAATTGTGAGAAAACCATCACACACAGGTACAGACACTATAATATGAACTACACTAACTTTACAGCCCCTGTAGCATAGTCAAATAAAAAAAAATCCAGGAATACCCCTTTAATGCTTTTCCTGTATTCAGTCAACAGTGCGCATCAGTGGGCAATAGCTTTAAGTTGGTACCACTGTGGGGCTATAATGTGGTCACAGTGGATTTTGTCATATAGAACTGTTTAAAGACTTTCATATTCTGCCTCAGTTACTTAGTGTAGCCCAAAATGTATGAATACATATAACCCCATATTAGGGCCGATATCATACATATGTACATGTGATATGGGGTGTGAGATGCAGGGCAGATGGAATTACCCTAGAGGCAGATGGCATTAATCCCTTGTATTCGTGACGTCAGGGCGTAGTTTATCCTCAATATCACCCGAAGGTATGCAACTGGATCCTGGGCTAGGCACATGGGCAATAATTACTCCGACACCAAGTTACAGACAACGGTAGCTTTACTAAGTGGCAGATGGTACAGTCTATATAGTGTAGCCGGGCCCACGGAGGTGACCAGGGACTTAAGGGCTTGCTGGGACTTACAGTGGTTTTGGACAATTTAGTGCAGGCCACGTTGATAATAGATGACAGTGACTGACTTGACTTGACTGGAGACAGACTAAGCTGTAACTTTAGCTTACTTGTAGCTTGTGGTTGCACACTTGACTCATGGCCTCCTATGACTCCAGACAGACTCCTAGGCTCGACTGCACTGGACCTCAGCTTAGCAGAAAGAGAGAGAGCAGAGGCTCCACCCAGGGATTTTATGGGGGAGACTCTGGTGGGGTCCCATTGGTCACCCTTAAGTCACCTGGTCACTGATACCTCCTGGGTAACAATCACATGACAACTTACATGACAACTGGTGAGCACATGCTCACCTTTCTTAAAGATACAACATATACAACATTTTTATAAACATAACATAGGGGATAATATACAATTATAGTAGAACAGATGCAGTGGAGGGGGGGCAGGGGACACTGCAGGGAGGCTGCCTGACAGGGCAGCAAGGGTACGGGGTATCAACTCCTGTACTGGGCCACCACATACAGTATATTGCATTAGTGGACAGAGGCAATGATTCTCATGATGATTCCATGAAGTGTCAGGGCTTTATTATTGATTGATTTCCATTCAGCTCTTTTCTGTGCTCCAGGACATTTTGATTTTATTGAAAAGAAGACACAGAAAATCCTGTACAAATCAAGGTATGTAGATGATGCATAATGTAAACATGTATATAAATACAGTACTACTGACTCATCAAAAGACCATCCCATTGAGGAAAAAGGGAAATCCAGGCAGCATTCCAAGCAGTGATCCTTTAATTTACCATGGCATGTTTCAGCTGACATAGGAGCCCTCTTTAAGCTTTAGAGATACTCCTGTGTGAGCTGAAATGTTGCATAGGTAAATAAGAGGTTAATTGATTGGAGAGCTGTCTGGATATTCCCTTTTTGTAAAGTTAAATGGGCACTGTCAGATTCAAAAAAAATTTATATGTTATACATCTTGGCAAAAAATGTACCTAAAATACTTCATAAGAAAAATGTATAAAAACACCACAAGGGGTCCCCATACCATCCAGAACATAATCCTGTCTGGCTGCAGCATCATCTTTGTCCAAGGCAGGAACAAAATCTTATAAGTGAGAGTCAGACAAGCACTCCTGCTGTGCTTACTCCTGTCCTATCAGACTGCAGCATGAAAACAGAGAGGAGGGGGTTACAGAGCAGCCTGCAGTGATTACAGAGCAGCCTGCAGTGATTGGATAAAGAGACCCAGCACAGCAGGGAGGGAGACATGCAGAGTAAGGCCATGCCCCCTCCAGGGGTTGTCCCATCTCGCTGATTAAGTTTTCTGGTAAGCTCCTGCCTGACTGGGGCCGCAAGAGGTGGTTGGAAATCTGTAACCAGCTGAAGCAGGGAAATTACACAATTTGCATAACTATGATTTACTAAAATGGGGGTTATGTTATGTTATGTTTTATGTGCTAGCATGAGAGTATGTTAGAACTGCTAGAATGCAGGTTTAACCCAGCCTAAGGCCTGAAAAGCATTAGCTCAGATATGGCAGAAAATTATGTGTATTTTGCATATCCATTACAATCTCAATAAACTTACATTCTCCTTCTGTACATTATGTTTAACAGTAGAAACATTACCTTTTCACAGTAATGGCATCAATGGCCTCCATATTTACTCTTTCTGCAGGCTAAAACTTTAGATTCACTTTCAGAAAGTATACAAAAAAAAACATGTGACTGTCATATTACCAGTAAAACCTAGACATTTCTACAATACAGGACTTTGTAGGTCTCTCTCAATTTGTCATGTATCCTAAACTATTCCTTTTGTAGCATTACTAATGAAATTAGTTTGTTCCTGTCTTCAAAAGAATCTGCTTGTAAAAATAAAAGCACACGCCATGTTTTGTATCTTTTTTGAAACCAAGATACTATTTCAACATCAGGCTAACATTTTTTGGTAATGTGCAAAGACTGGCACCTATTGGTCAGATGATAGAAGTGAATTAAATTAGGTTTGTTGGATTTAGGCTATAGTTTAAATTACTGTATAATAGAAAGGTCTACAGCTTTCTTATACAGTTCCTTTTTCAATCTCTCATCAATTTCAAAATTGAGAATTGAGAACACTGTTATTAACGTTTAGAGACTGAAAATTGGTCTATACTTGTCTTGTTTTTAGCTGAGAATAAGATACCATTATATCCAGTTTAGATCTTAAAGTATACCTGTCGTTAGCAAAAACGTTTTATGCTGTATAATGTAGATAATACAAATATACATATAATGGTATTATCTACATTATACAGCATAAAACGTTTTTGCTAACGACAGGTATACTTTAAGATCTAAAGATCTTGGTTAAAAAATTTGTATATTTTTGGGTAAAAAAAATGCTGTTCTTGCAGCTACTGCCTGTGTTTCTCTGTGAGTAGAGCAAATACAGGAAGTGAGTGCAGGACAAGCAGGGTTATGTGTACAGAGCCCTGCTTGTTCTTGGTGTACAGAACCCTGCTTGTCCTCGGTGTATAGAGCCCTGCTTGTCCTCAGTGCACAGAGCCCTGCTTGTCCTCAGTGTACAAAGCCCTGCTTGTCCTCAGCGTACAGAACCCTGCTTGACCTCAGCGTACAGAGCCCTGCCTGTCCTCAGTGTACAGAGCCCTGCTTGTCCTCAGTGTACAGAGCCCTGCTTGTCCTCACTACACAGAGCCCTGCTTGTCCTCAGTGTACAGAGCCCTGCTTTTCCACAGTGCACAGAGTTCTGCTTGTCCTCAGTGCAAAGAGCCCTGCTTGTCCTTTGTACAGAGCCCTGCTTGTCCTCAGTGCACAGAGCCCTGCTTGTCCCCAGTGCACAGAGCCCTGCTTGTCCTCACTGCACAGAGCCCCTTTGCTTGTCCTCAGTGTACAGAGCCCTGCTTTTCCTCAGTGTACAGAGCCCTGCTTGTCTACCCACACTTCCTGTATTTGGTCTCTTTACAGAGAAACACAGGCAATAGCTGGAGGCAGGGGCATTGCTAGGTCTCCAAAACACCCGGGGCTAGAGCCCACGGCCGAACCCCACCCCTAACCACACCTCCAGCCATGCCCTAACCACACCCTTAAAAACACCCAGCCTCCTTCTTTAATATTCTCCCACTACTGTACACAACACACTGCACTTATGCTACAACACTCCGCTCTCTTCATTTCTGGGAACATAACTCCTTTATTCTGGTGACCAGTGTCCAAGCAGTCTGACCCCACCCCCCCTCCCCCGCTCACCTAGTTATTTCCTGTGGATAGGGTATCATTTTAAATTTAAGGAACACCTCTAAGAGCAGTAAATCTGCCAGCCTGTCACCTCAGTTTAGGGGAACGTCCTATACTGGCAGACTGACAACAATCACCATAATTACCACAACAGACTATGTATATATATACCGTATTTATCGGCGTATAACACGCACTTTTTAGGCTAAAATTTTTAGCCTAAAGTCTATGTGCGTGTTATACGCCGATAAGCCGCTGCAGTTCAATGATTTAAAGTGGGCGCTTTAAATCAATGAACTGCAGCGGTTTTGCAGGTGCAGAGACAGCCAGCGCTGCCGGCTTCTCTGCCCCTGCCTGCCCTGAGGTCTAGAGCCCTGCTGCTGGCCCTTCTCTCCCCCTGGCTATCGGCGCCGCTGCCTGTTCTCTCCCCCTGACTATCAGTGCCGGCGCCCCGTTGCCGGCGCCGATAGCCAGGGAGAGGGAAGCGCGCCGACAGCCAGGGGGAGAGAAGGGGCAGCGGGACCCATTGCCGGCGCCGCTGCCACGTTGCCTCCCCCCATCCCCGGTCGGGTCCGCGCTGCTTCAGGCCTCCGGTGTGCGTCCCCTGCGTCGTTGCTATGCGCTGCACGGCGTGGCACATGACTTCAGTGCGCCGTGCATAGCAACGACGCAGGGAACGCACACCGGAGGACTGAAGCAGCGCGGACCCGACCCCGGCAACAGGTAATTATGCAACCAGGGATGGGGGGAGGCAACGTGGCAGCGGCGCCAGCAATGGGTGCCGCTGCCCCTTCTCTCCCCCTGGCTGTCGGCGCCGCTGCCCCATTGCCGGCGCCGCTTCTCTCCCCCTGGCTACCGGCGCCGGCAATGGGGCGCTGGCACCGATAGTCAGGGGGAGAGAAGGGCCGGCAGCAGGGCTCTAGACCCCAGGAAAGGCAGGGGGAGAGAAGCGGGCGGCGACGGCCTCTCTCCCCCTGCCTTTCCTGGGGGTGTATCGGGGTATACACGCGCACACACACGCACCCTCATTTTACCATGGATATTTGGGTAAAAAACTTTTTTTACCCAAATATCCTTGGTAAAATGAGGGTGCGTGTTATAGGCCGGTGCGTGGTATAGCCCGATAAATACGGTATATATATATATATATATATATATATATATATATATATATATTTAAAAAAAATATTAGAGTTGAGCGAACTTTTGAAAAATTCGAATGGAGGTGGCATCAGTATGATGAGACCATATAGTGGCTGAATGACTGCCTGGAGTTTGTGGCAGCATGGGGAGATCATATAGTGTCTGAATGGCACAGCCTGGACTTGGCAGCAAAATGAGTAGACACTCCTTAAGACTGAGTAGACGATCCCTAAGATTAAAAGATGAATTTTTTTAATTTAAATTGAAGATTTATGGTAGCTAGTGCTACCATAAAAAATGTTAAGGCCCAAGCCCAGCAGCATCAGTAAACCAAATATTGGCTGAATGACACAGCCTGGAGGTGGCTGAAGCACGAGGAGACCATACAGTGGCTGAATGACACAGCCTGGAGTTGGCAGAAGCATGAGGAGACCATTGAAATTTAAGATTTTTAAATTTAAGATTTTTAAATTGAAATTGAGGATTTTTATATTGAAATTTTAATGGGGTATGCAGTTATGCACTTATGAGGGCAGAAAAATGCGGTACAGTACACTTAATATTGGATTATTGGAGTATTGGCGTATTGGAGTAAAACACCAGCCGGTGGTTACTTTTGGCTGTCCTTTCACAGTATGTAGGCCCTTGACAGATTAACAGGTACAAAATAGTACACTACTTAGATGTAGGTATGAGAAAATAGCAGACACTAAATAAAGGTGTACAAAAAAATACTAGAATAGTGAAGTGGGATAGATAATCCTCACAAAAATAATTACACCTATAAGTAGGAAAAACAGCTAACAAGCTCCCATAAACATATGATATAACTCAAAAGACAAATGGAGCCATTTTAGGAAAATATTAAATAAACTTTATTCAATGTATAATAAGTACATAAAAACTGAGGACTCCCACACAGGTGGGGGACAGAACAGCTATGGTGACCCCCTCAGGTCACAACAGGAGCTAAATGGAAAAAGTGAAACAAAAGCAAATATACTGAAAAAGAATCAAAGTGTCCAATAATGGACTACAAGTAAACAATATACCAACATATCTAATCAAAGGAGCTCCAACAGGACCTGGGGGGATGACATCACGAGCACAATGCTCTTTGCTGACGTTATTATAATAATAATAACTCTTTATTTATTGTTGTCCTTAGTGGGATTTGAACCCAAGGCCCCAGCACTGCAAGGCAGCAGTGCTAACCACTGAGCCACCATGCTGCCCTTAGCATACATCTGCTATGCACGGTTGCTAAAATGGACAGAGATGTCAGCAGAGAGCACTGTGCTCGTGATGTCATCAGTGTTCCAAAAAGAAAGGAATTTCCTCTGTAGCATTCGGCAGCTAATAAGTACTGGAAGGATTAAGATTTTTTAATAGAAGTAATTTACAAATATGTTTAACTTTCTGGCACCAGCTGATTTAAAAGAAAAAAGGTTTTCACTGGAGTACCCCTTTACGGCAGCTTGTTGAAATGTATGAGGCAACACACAGCTATCTGCCCTTCTCTGTAGAGCAATGCTGAAGAAAGTGACTGGGAAGTTAATGGCTGCAGTAAAAATCCTTTTCAGTGAAAAAAACAATGCTCTCTGTCCACCAGAACGCTGATGTGACCAGGATGTGAAACGCTGCTGGAAAAAGCTTTTCTGTGTAACACACACAGCGATGTCCGTCCCATCTCTATGCAGTGTAATGAATGATATGACGAGCCGCAAAATGGCTGCCGAATATATAGGGCAGTGAAATCACAGGGGGGACTGGCTGCTGATAGGCTGCATCCTGCATGGGATTCAGGGTCATCCCGCCTACTTTCCTTCCCGCGTTGCCTTCCCAGCATTCCTTGCCCCATGTACTGACACGTGGATCCGCCATTTTAGATGTCCTGGAGCCTGAACCGCAGTAAATGGAGTTCAATGAAGCGATTCGCGCAATAGAATCGCAGCAATATTTGCATTCGTTGCGAAACAAATATTTCATGAAATTCGTAACAAATTCGGGTTCTTCAGCTTCGATACGCTCATCTCTAATATATATATATATATATATATATATATATATATATATATATTAGGACTGACATAACACTGGGGTAATATAATTGGGGTGATAGTAGTAGTATGACTGACATATTGCACTGGTATGGCATGTGGCGCCTGCTCCTATCCAGCAGGTGCCACACAAGAAGAACAAGAGACTTGCCAGTACATCACAGGAGCCTGCAGCAGGGCCGAACTGGAACCCAAAAATAGACCTTAAAGCGTACCTGTCATCAACAAAAACTTTTAATTTGTTGTTCATAATCATTAATGAACACATATTGTAATATATCTTCATTAAAAAAATATTTATATTTATACCAGTTTTCTCCTTTTATACTTTTGGCCACTAGGGGTCTCTCTTCTATGCCTGGTCTGCAGGCAGCTTCCTATGCTTTTCATAGTAAGTGTACAGCTTTTAGGACTAATGCTGAAAGGGCTCTGGTTCTTCCACAGGAAGTTCAGTACTCTCAGCTCAGGACTCGCTCTCAGCCTGGAGCAGCACTGTGAGCTACAATCCTGCACATGCCTCTCATATAACAGAGGCCAGTCACCTCCCCCTCCCCCCTGCTCTGTGTTCTCCCTGCCCCTCACCACACGTTATCTTATACATTGTCTTATCTCACTGCACTCCCTGCTCCCCCCCCCCCTCGACATTCATCTTAATTACTGCCTCTGTAATTGCTCCCACCTCCCCTGGTTCTCAGCATTGACTTTTTAGTGCAGAGAGACACAGGAGAGAGAGAGACAGAGGCTGCCGTCCCTCCCCTGTACTTAGTCTGTTGGCCGTCTGGGCATGCTGGGAGTTGTAGTTTTGCAATAGCTGGAGGTACCCTGGTTGGGAAACACTGCTGCAGAGGGAGAGCAGCATACAGGAAGACTGGCAGAAGCAGAGTCCCGGCCAGGCTTCATGTGACATCATGCCTGCCGGGACCCGCCTCCTTCCACCCCTCAGAAAGACAGTGCTCTTGAGCTAATGAAGAGGGATAAAAAAAAGGTATTTCCACAGCATTTTAAACCTCAATAAACACAGGGACAGGCATAGTTAGAGTAAGGGACAGATGGGGAAGGGGATCAGGGAAAGTTTAGTTGATGACAGGTACTCTTTAAATATTTTTGCATTAGCAGTCCATTTTTTGGTTGAGGTGCGACTGCTGGGACCCCAACCAATCACATTAGTTCAAGTTGCTCTCCAGCTGTTGTAAAGCTACAACTCCCATCATGCCCGGTGAGCCTCAGGCATTATGGGAGTAGTAGTTTTATAACAGCTGGAAAGCCACAGATTGGGGAACATTGTCACCCATCATCACTGCTGAGCTTACAAGTGACTACAGCTCTGATAGGACAGTCAGGAGAATACACAATAATATCAGGGGCCAGAGTGACGTCTTCTCTGTTGTTTTTTGTTTTCTTTTCTTCTTCATCTGGTCCAGGCACCAGGACTTCTTCCAGCTACATCTTCTCTGCAGAGTTTGATGCCTGGACATAATTTTTTCCTTAATTTGTTAGCAGATCCTCATCCTCTGTTTAAAAACAATTAGCATTATAATCTTGCCAGATACTGTGCCACCTGAACATAACCCTGCCAGACTTCATGTCCCCTGAATATAACTGTGGTATGGGGTGTGAGATGCAGGGCAGATGGAATTACCCTAGGGACAGATGGCATTAACTTCTTGTATTCATGACGCCAGGGCGTGGTTTATTCTCAATACCACCCGAAGGTATACCACTGGATCCTGGGATAGGCACAGGGGCAATAATTACTTCAACGCCAAGTTATGGACAACAGTAGCTTTACTGAATGACAGATGGTACAGTCTATACAGTGTAGCTGGGCCCACGGAGGTGACCGGTGACTTCAGAGACGTTAAGAGCTTGCTCGGACTTGCAGTGGTTTGGGATTATTTAGTGCAGGCCACGTTGACTTGACAATAGATGACAGTGACTGACTTGACTTGACTGGACACAGACTAAGCTATGGCTTTAGTTTCCTTGTAGACTTGTAGCTTGTGGCTGCAGACTTGACTTGAGGCCTCCTATGACTCCAGAAACACTCTTAGGCTCGACTGCACCTCAGCAAATACTCAGGAACTAAGAGAGAGAAGAGACCTCTCCCAGGCCTTTAATGGGGGAGACTCTGGTAGTGTCCCATTGGTCACCCTTAAGTCACCTGGTCACTGATACCTCCTGGGTAACAATCACATGACAACTCACATGACAACTGGTGATCACATGTTCACCTTTCTTAAAGATACAACATTCTTATATGCATGACATAGGGGATAATATACAATTACAGTAAAATAGATGCAGGGGAGGGGGGCAGGGGACACTGCAGGGAGGCTGCCTGACAGGGCAGTAAGTGTACAGGGTAACAACTCCTGTACTGGGCCACCACATACAGTATATTGCATTAGTGGACAGAGGCAATGATTCTCATGATGACTCCATGAAGTGTCAGGCTTTATTATTGATTGATTTTCATTCAGATCTTTTCTGTGCTCCAGGACATTTTGATTTTATTGAAAAGAAGACACAGAAATCCTGTACAAATCAAGGTATGTAGATGATGCATAATGTAAACATGTATATAAATACAGTACTACTGACTCATCAAAAGACCATCCCATTGAGGAAAAAGGGAAATCCAGGCAGCATTCCAAGCAGTGATCCTTTAATTCACCATGGCATGTTTCAGCTGACATAGGAGCCCTCTTTAAGCTTTAGAGATACTCCTGTGTGAGCTGAAATGTTGCATAGGTAAATAAGAGGTTAATTGATTGGAGAGCCGTCTGGATATTCCCTTTTTTGTAAAGTTAAATGGGCACTGTCAGATTCAAAAACATTTTATATGTTATACATCTTGGCAAAAAAATTACCTAAAATACTTCATAAGAAAAATGTATAAAAACACCACAAGGGGTCCCCATACCATCCAGAACATAATCGTGTCTGGCTGCAGCATCATCTTTGTCCAAGGCAGGAACAAAGTCTTATAAGTGAGAGTCAGACAAGCACTCCTTCTGTGCTTACTCCTGTCCTATCAGACTGCAGCATGAAAACAGAGAGGAGGGGGTTACAGAGCAGCCTGCAGTGATTGGATGAAGAGACCCAGCACAGCAGGAAGGGAGAGGAGTCATGCAGAGTAAGGCCATGCCCCCTCCAGGGGTTGTCCCATCTCGCTGATTACATTTTCTGGTAAGCTCCTGCCTAACTGGGGCCGCAAGAGGTGGTTGGAAATCTGTAAGCAGCTGAAGCAGGGAAATTACACAATTTGCAAAACTGTGATTTTCTAAAATGGGGGTTGCGCAAATGGTGTACCTCTGCGAGCTATGCTGTTTGCGTGACTCCTGTAGCTCTTAAACTGGAGTTGGCATACTGCAGTTTTGCTGCAGTATACATCAGCGTACCTTTTTGAGAGTATGGTAGAACTGCTATAATGTAGGTTGAACCCAGCCTAAGGCCTGAAATGCATTAGCTCAGATATGGCAGAAAATTATGTGTATTTTGCATATCCATTACAATCTCAACAAACTTACATTCTCCTTCTGTACATTACATTTAACAATACAAACATTGGGGGAGATTTATCAAAACCTGTGAAGAGAAAGAGCGGTGCAGTTTCCCATAGCAACCAATCAGATCGCTTCTTTCATTTTTAAAGAGGCCTCTGAAAAATGAAAGAAGCAATCTGATTGGTTGCTATGGGCAATTGCACCGCTCTTCCTTTGCACAGGTTTTGATAAATCTCCCCCATTAACTTTTCACAGTAATGGCATCAATGACCTCCATATTTACTCTTTTCTGCAGGCTAAAACTTTAGATCCACTTTCAGAAAGTGGAAGAGAAAACAAGTCCAACCAGCTCACCCCGCCCGGACAGATGGAGCACGGACTCCGGCGCTGGACAACGCCACGGAGAACGGAAAATACAGGAGATGGAGTCCAGCTCAGTGTGCAAATAAAATCCAAATTTATTAACAGACAAATGCAGGAACACAAGGGTTACACGTTTCAAGCGCCGAAGCGCTCTTAGTCATACACATATGACTAAGAGCACTTTGGCGCTTGAAACGCGTAACCCTTGTGTTCCTGCATTTGTCTGTTAATAAATTTGGATTTTATTTGCCCGCTGAGCTGGACTCCATCTCCTGCATTTTCCACTTTCAGAAAGTATACAAAAACATGTGACTGTCATATTACCATTAAGGTATATGAGGGAAAACAAATGACCCGTACATCAGGCACTGTTCAAAGTTCCAGTGGATGAATACATTTTCAGATTCAGATGTAGCGTTTAAAGTACCATTTGGTACTATGTTTATTAAGGAAACTAATGACGCGTTTCGGAGGTAGAGCGCTCCTTCCTCAGATTCAATCTGAGGAAGGAGGGCTCTACCTCTGAAACGCGTCATTGGTTTCCTTAATAAACATAGTACCAAAAAACGCTACCTCTGAATCTGAAAATGTATTCATCCACTGGAACTTTGAACAGCGCCTGATGTATGGGTCATTTCTTTTCCCTCATATACCACATTCAACAGGATTGGACTCTCCATCCCTGTGACCCTTTGGGCTTTGCAGTTCACTTCTACTACGGCTATACCCCTATCTTGGGGTGATAAGCGCAGATTATCTTCAAATAGGCTGGGTAGCACTATCCCCACTATCCCATCTAAGTGTCTTGGGTAATACACGAGGCGCGGTCCCTCTCTTTTGTTTTTCTCTATTAGATATTACCATTAAAATCTAGACATTTCTACAATACAGGACTTTGTAGGTCTCTCTCAATTTGTCATGTATCATAAATTATTCCTTTTGTAGCATTACTAATGAAATTAGTTTGTTCCTGTATTCAAAAGAATCTGCTTGTAAAAAAAAAAAAAGAACACACCATGTTTTGTATGTCTTTTGAAACCAAGATACTATTTCAACATCAGGCTAACATTTTTTGGTAATGTGCAAAGACTGGCACCTATTGGTCAGATGATAGAAGTGAATTAAATTAGGTTTGTTGGATTTAGGCTATAGTTTAAATTACTGTATAATAGAAAGGTCTACAGCTTTTTTATATAGTCCTTTTTTCAATCTCTCATCAATTTCAAAATTGAGAATTGAGAACACTGTTATTAACGTTTAGAGATTGAAAATTGGTCTATACCTGTCCTGTTTTTAGCTGAGAATAAGATACCATTATATCCAGTTTAGATCTTAAAGTAAACCTTTCATTAGGAAAGACGTTTTATATAATGTTGATAATACCATTATATGTATATTTGTAATATTCATTGGTAAAAAAAATGTGTATATTTTTAGGTGAAAAAAAGGCTGTTCCTGCAGCTAATACTACCCCACGGTATACCGCTGGATCCTGGGCTAGGCACAAGGGGCAATAATGACTCCGACACCAATTTACGGACAATGGTAGCTTTACTGAGTGACAGATGGTACAGTCTATACAGTGTAGCTTGGCCCACAGAGGTGACCAGTGACTTTAGAGACCTTAAAGGCGTACTCGGCCTGTAGACATCTTATCCCCTATCCGAAGGATAGGGGATAAGCTGTCAGATCACCGTGGTCCCGCTGCTGGCGACCCCCAAGATCGCCGCTGCGGCACCCCGCTGTCATTACTGCACAGAGCGAGTTCACTCTGAGCGTAATGATGGGCAATACAGGGGCCGGAGAATCGTTATGTCACGGCTCCGCCCCTCGTGATGTCACGGCCCGCCTCCTCAATATGAGTCTATGGGAGGGGGCATGGCAGTCGTCACGCCCCTGCCATAGACTTGCATTAAGGGGGAGGGCCGTGATGTCACGAGGGGTGGAGCCATGACATCATGCTGCTCCGTCCCCTGTATCGAACTCGCTCTGTGCAGCGGTGCCGCAGCGGAGATCCCGGGGGTCCCCAGCAGCGGGACCACGGCAATCTGACATCTCATGATAAATGTCTAGGTGCGGAGTACCCCTTTAAGAGCTTGCTGGGACTTGCAGTGGTTTTGGACAATTTAGTGCAGGCCACATTACCTTGACAATAGATGACAGTGACTGACTTGACTTGACTGGAGGCCTCCTATGACTCCAGACATACTCTTAGGCTCAACTGCACTACAGCAAAGACTCCAGAACTAAGAGAGAGAAGAGACCCCTCCCAGGGCTTTTATGGGGGAGACTCTGGTGGGGTCCCATAGGTCACGCTTAAGTCACCTGGTCACTGATACCTCCTGACTAACAATCACATGACAACTGGTGATCACATGTTGACCTTTCTTAAAGGAAATCTGTCAGTAGTATTGTGGTGAACCAGGAGAGTTGTGGTGTCTGGGGTGTTGCGTTGATGTAAGTGCAGGGTCTTAGTTGTCTTGACGCTAGGGTGCGGTTTCCTTCATGTTAATGGTCCTACCGCCAACCATCCCAGAAACGGTAGGGAAAATAACGGAATGTCCACAGCAGACTTTATGAATAAACTGAAGAACTTTACTTGAAGATTTTATGCAACAGTCTTCCTCACAGGTTCCTCAAAGGTTTTGCTGGGACTTTGAAGCAATGACCTTTGATGCAGGCCACTGTGCTACTAATTATAATACTTTAGCTGGTAGTAATCACACAGGATTTGATAGATTGAGCTTTGTAACTCACAGTGTAGTGGCTGCAGGTTCTTTCAGGCTTTGGCCTTAAGTGGGAATCAAAAGTTTGGGCACCCCAGGCAAAAATTTGTATGAATGTGCATAAAGAAGCCAAGGAAAGATGGAAACATCTCCAAAAGGCATCAAATTACAGATTAGACATTCTTATAATATGTCAACAAAAGTTAGATTTAATTTCCATCATTTACACTTTCTAAATAACAGAAAACAAAAATTGGCGTCTGCAAAAGTTTGGGCACCCTGCTGAGTTAATATCTTGTACTGCCCCCTTTGGCAAGTATCACAGCTTGTAAACGCTTTTTGTAGCCAGCCAAGAGTCTTTCAATTCTTGTTTGAGGTATCTTTGCCCATTCTTCCTTACAAAAGTCTTCCAGTTCTTTGAGATTTCTGGGCTGTCTGTCACGCACTGCTCTTTTAAAGGACAACTGCTGCGGCATTACACTTATCCCCTATCCACAGGATAGAAGATAAGTGTTTGATCGCGGGGGGTCCGACCGCTGGGACCTCCCCCGATCTCCCTAACTGGGAGCCCCCATAAGCGCTCATGGTGAGCGCTAAGGCGCGTAGCGTCGACCTAGAGGAGATTGTGAAGTCAGGAGATTGTGAAGGCCATGGCAAAACCTTCAGTTTACGCCTCTTGATGTAATCCCCCATGGATTTTGAGGTGTGTTTAGGATCATTATCCATTTGTAGAAGCCATCCTCTCTTTAACTTGAGCTTTTTCACAGATGGCATCAATTAGCATCCAAAATTTCCTGAAATTTTATTGAATCCATTTTTCCTCCCACTCGTGAGATGTTCCCTGTGCCACTGGCTGCAATACTTAACAGTTGGACAGAGGTTCTTTACATTTAATTCTGTTCCCCTTCTTCTCCAAACGTACCCTTGCTCACTCCAGCCAAAAAGTTCAATTTTAATCTCATCGGTCCACAGAACTTGTTTCCAAAATGCATCAGGCTTGTCTATATGTTCATTTGCAAAGTGCAAATGCTGATTTTTGTGATGAGGGCGCAGAAGAGGTTTTCTTCAGATGACTCTTCCATGAAGACCATATTTATACAAGTATCTCTTTATAGTGGAATAGTGTACCACAACTCTAGTGTCTGCCAGATCTTTTTGGAGGGATTGTGCAGTCAAACATGGGTTTTTAATAGTTTTTCTCACAATCCTGCGAGCTCTTCTGTCTGATATTTTCTTGGTCTTCCAGATCTTGATTTAACTTCCACTGTTCCTGATGACTGCCATTTCTTAATTACATTCCAAACAGAGGATATTGACATCTGAAAACGTTTTGCTATCTTCTTATAGCCTTCTCCAGCTTTGTGGGCGTCAACTATTTTCAGTTTCAGATTTCTAGACAACTGCTTAGAAGAACCCATGGTGCTGATTGTTGGGGAAAGGTCAGATGAGTCTGGGCATTTAAAACCTTTGAGATTGACATCACCTGGTCTTCCCAGATGATGATTGAGAACAATCCAGGACACTGGCAGGTCTCAGCTTTGCAAAGGGGGGCAGTGCATGCTATAAATTCTGCAGGGTGCCCAAACTTTTGCAGACACCATTTTTTTTGTTTTTTGCTTTTTGAAAGCGTAAATGATGAAAATAAAATCAAACTTTTGTTGACATATTAAAAGAATGTCTAATCTGTAATTTGATGCCTTTCGGAGATTTTTCCATCTTTCCTTGGCTTCTTTATGCACATTAATACACATTTTTACCTGGGGTGCCCAAACTTTTGATCCCCACTGTAGATGAATTGAGATTTGTGCTGAGATATTTGTGCTTGCCTGATAGTCCGGCAGGAAGAGAGGAACTAAGAGAATGAATTTAGTGGCTACAGCCCTTTATATAATAAGGGGCTGGACTAAGCTCATTGGTCCGCAAACCTGTAAGTCCTGAACCCAGTGAACTCTGGGTACATCACATAACCCAGTAAGGTCCTTAAGCAATTATACATTACAATTGTACATCATGTGACATCATCACATGACCTCGGAAGGTCCTAAATATCTATACAACCATTATAATAAATCATGTGACCCTACCCGGGTCCTATACATATATATCCTATACATTTGTATTATTTATATTAAACAATATACATAACTTATATGAGGCGACCAGGGGTAAGCCGTGCCGGAGAGCCCTATGGGAATGAAGGGACTCTGGCTGAGGGGACTTTAGACAGGGACAGGACCAGGTCCTCTACCGGGATACCACAGTATCATCCGCACTAAACCTGCTACACAGGCTTGTAGTGCGTGTGATGCTGATTAAAACAATACTCACATTGTGTAGATTTGCACAGCTGTTCCACCACAAATTGCATTTTTCTATATATGCTAATGAGGGCCTTAGGGCATGGGTAGAGCTCTGATCCGAGCTTCGGGCACCCTGACGTCCTCTTTGCCGGGCGGCCTCTTCGCCCGGCTCATCAATATTCATAAACCCCCTCCCTGCTCCTTTAGCCGTGTTATAGTACTGTGCATGCGTCGTTTACTGTGTTCTCCTGAAAGCGGCATTCACCTCGGGTTCACAGCTGCAGATCTCATTGCACAGTAAGCGGCGCATGCACAGTAATATAAAACGGCTGAAGGAGCAGGGAGAGGGTTTATGAATATTGAATGTGAGTATTGTTTTAATCAGCATCACCCGCACTACAAGCCTGTGTAACAGGCTTAGTGCAGGTGACAATACTGACAGATTTCCTTTAAAGGTACAACATTCTTATATACCTAGCATAGGGGATAATATACAGTACAATTACAGTAGAACAGAGGCAGGGGGGAGGGGCCTAGGGGACACTGCAGGGAGGCTGCCTGACAGGGCAGCAAGGGTATGGGGTAACAACTAATATACTGGGCCACCACATAACCTTGCCACAAATGATGCCCCTGCCACACACTGGACCTGTAATAATAATTCTGCCACACACTATTTCTTCTCAGTTTGGCTGAATACCACCCTTGCACTGTCCTCCTCCAGACCTCTCTGCCATCCTCCTCCAGACCTCTCTGCCCTCCTCCCTTCAAACCTCTCTGCCCTCCTCCCTCTAGACCTCTCTGCCCTCCTCCCTCCAGACCCCTCTGTCCTCCTCCGTAAGACTCTTTTGTCCCTCTCTTCCAGACCCCTCAGTCTTCCTCCCAGCTCCTGTGTCCTCATCCTCCAGACTCCTCTGTCCCCCTCCACAAGACACCAGTTTTCCTCCCAGCTTCTCCTCCAGACCCTTTTGTCTGCCTTCTCCATACCCCTCTGTCCCCCTGCTCCAAAGTCCTCTGCCTCCTCCAGACCCCTAAGTGTTCCTTCAGGCTCTTCATTCCAAAACCCTTACCCAGCTACCAAAACATCCCCCAGGCTCTTTCATCCCCTCCCCCAGAATCATTAGTCTTTTGTATATGTATGTATGTATAATAGATGTGCACGGTGTATGTATGATAGACAGTCATACACACACACACACACACCTATCACACACACACAACTATCATATATATATATATATATATATATATATATACATGCATACACCTATCATACATGCACATATCATACACACTAGGGCTTCATGATTTAGGGAATGTAAGATTGTGATTAGAGAGGTAAATATTGCGATTTCGATATGTAACATAAAAAAAATGGTGAAATTCCCTAATTACATTGTGGTGAGTCACTGTGGTGAGTGGCAGGGCTACGGGTGTTGTGGTGTTCAGTGTTGGGGTCAGATGTTATTAACCCCGGGGGTCGGATGGTATTAACCCCTATGTGTTCGTGACGCCAGTGTTGATTTTGGGTTCCGGAACACCACACGCCTGGATTTTCCGCTATCGCACGGGCTAGTAGTGAATAAAGAGTCCACAACAAGTTGAGGGTAAATGGAGGCTTTAATGAATAGAAGATCATCTTCACAGCTATGGCAAGAATTCCCAGAGAGGTGACCAGTACCCAGAGGACCTCGCAGCATGCTGGGCCAATACTTGTAATAAACTTGACTTGTAATTAGACTTGACTTGTACTATGTGCAGGACTTGACTAACTTCAGTGACAGCAGACCTAGACTTGTAGACTTACTGGAGAGTTGTAGCTTTGCGGTACTCCAGATGCTGAACACTTGTCTCTAAGATTCTGTGGTAGCTGCTTCTGCAAAGACTTTGATGATACAAGAGAGTCTGAGGAAAGAGAGCTAATTAAAGATGGCCACCCTTTTATATAGTGGGGGACTGGACTAAAGCCAAGCTGGTGCTCTCTGGGAGTACATGTTTGTCACGATGCCGGCTGGCAGGAGGTGGATCCTCTGTGCCAGAGAGGGATTGGCGTGGACCGTGCTAGTGGACCGGTTCTAAGTCACTACTGGTTTTCACCAGAGCCCGCCGCAAAGCGGGATGGTCTTGCTGCGGCGGTAGTGACCAGGTCGTATCCACTAGCAACGGCTCAACCTCTCTGACTGCTGAAGATAGGCGTGGTACAAGGGAGTAGACAGAAGCAAGGTCGGACGTAGCAGAAGGTCGGGGCAGGCAGCAAGGATCGTAGTCAATAAGGTAATAGCAGGAGGTCAAGTACACGGTAAGGACAAACACAGTAACGCTTTCACTAGGCTCTAAGGCAACAAGATCCGGCAGGGGAGTGCAGGGGCAGTGAACAGATATAGTCTGGGAGCAGGTGGAAGTCAATTAAGCTAATTGGGCCAGGCACCAATCATTGGTGCACTGGCCCTTTAAGTCTCAGGGAGCTGGCGCGCGCGCGCCCTAGAGAGCGGAGCCGCGCGCGCCAGCACATGACAGCAGGGAACCGGGACGGGTAAGTGACCTGGGATGCGATTCGCGAGCGGGCGTGTCCCGCTGTGCGAATCGCATCCCCAACGTCCATGACAGTGCAGCGCTCCCGGTCAGCGGGACCGACCGGGGCGCTGCGGAGAGAGAGACGCCGTAAGCGCTCCGGGGAGGAGCGGGGACCCGGAGCGCTAGGCGTAACAGTACCCCCCCCCCCTTAGGTCTCCCCTTCTCTTTGTCCGGTAACTGCCTCCCCTGGGATGAGGACAACGGGAAAGAATGGAGGGATTCCTCAACAACAGGCAGTACAGCAGGAGTGGGAATGGGGAGGGAGGGCAGAGGGCGAGGCCTGGCACGGGGCAGTGTGACACCAGGACGGGGGCCATGAGGAGGCACCGAGGCTTGCCTGACTGGACTGGGAGGGGGGGAGAGGCACTTCTTATGGCAGGCAGAGTCCTTAAAGACTTTAGGGAGACCGGATACAGGAGAACACACAGGGTCACGGCAGGGAGTACTGGGAACCGGTTTAAGGCAGTCCTTGAAACAAGAGGTACCCCAGCTCTTGATCTCCCCTGTGGACCAATCCAGGGTTGGGGAATGGTGTTGAAGCCAGGGTAGTCCAAGGAGAATTTCGGAAGTGCAATTGGAGAGGACCAAAAACTCAATTTTTTCGTGATGAGTTCCGATGCACATTAGCAGGGGCTCCGTGCGGTAACGCACGGTGCAATCCAACCTGGCTCCGTTGACCGCGGAAATGTGGAGTGGCTTGACGAGACGGGTCACCGGGATGCGGAATTTATTCACCAAGGACTCCCGAATAAAATTCCCAGAGGCACCAGAGTCCAGGCAGGCCACGGCTGAGAGGGAAGAGTTGGCTGAAGGAGAAATCCGTACAGGCACCGTGAGACGTGGAGAAGCTGACTTAGCATCAAGAGACGCCACACCCACGAGAGCTGGGTGCGAGCGTGCGTTTCCCAGACGTGGAGGACGGATAGGGCAATCCACCAAAAAATGTTCGGTACTGGCACAGTACAGACAAAGATTCTCTTCCCTACGGCGATTCCTCTCTTCCAGGGTCAGGCGAGACCGATCCACTTGCATGGCCTCCTCGGCGGGAGGCCTAGGCGCAGATTGCAATGGAGACTGTGGGAGAGGTGTCCAGAGATCTAAGTCTTTTTCCTGGCGGAGCTCTTGATGCCTCTCAGAAAAACGCATGTCAATGCGAGTGGCTAGATGAATGAGTTCATGCAGGTTAGCAGGAGTTTCTCGTGCGGCCAGAACATCTTTAATGTTGCTGGATAGGCCTTTTTTAAAGGTCGCGCAGAGGGCCTCATTATTCCAGGATAGTTCAGAAGCAAGAGTACGGAATTGTATGGCGTACTCGCCAACGGAAGAATTACCCTGGACCAGGTTCAGCAGGGCAGTCTCAGCAGAAGAGGCTCGGGCAGGTTCCTCAAAGACACTTCGAATTTCCGAGAAGAAGGAGTGTACAGAGGCAGTGACGGGGTCATTGCGGTCCCAGAGCGGTGTGGCCCATGACAGGGCTTTTCCAGACAGAAGGCTGACTACGAAAGCCACCTTAGACCTTTCAGTAGGAAACTGGTCCGACATCATCTCCAAGTGCAGGGAACATTGCGAAAGAAAGCCACGGCAAAACTTAGAGTCCCCATTAAATTTGTTCGGCAAGGACAAGCGGAGGCTAGGAGTGGCCACTCGCTGCGGAAGGGGTGCAGGAGCTGGCGGAGGAGATGGTTGCTGCTGTAGCAGAGGCAGAAGTTGCGACTGAAGTTGCTGCACCATGGTGGACACTTCCGAGAGCTGGTGGGTTAGATGGGCGATCTGTCGGGATTGCTGGGCGACCACCGTGGTGATATCAGAGATATAAGGCAGGGGAACCTCAGCGGGATCCATGGCCGGATCTACTGTCACGATGCCGGCTGGCAGGAGGTGGATCCTCTGTGCCAGAGAGGGATTGGCGTGGACCGTGCTAGTGGACCGGTTCTAAGTCACTACTGGTTTTCACCAGAGCCCGCCGCAAAGCGGGATGGTCTTGCTGCGGCGGTAGTGACCAGGTCGTATCCACTAGCAACGGCTCAACCTCTCTGACTGCTGAAGATAGGCGTGGTACAAGGGAGTAGACAGAAGCAAGGTCGGACGTAGCAGAAGGTCGGGGCAGGCAGCAAGGATCGTAGTCAATAAGGTAATAGCAGGAGGTCAAGTACACGGTAAGGACAAACACAGTAACGCTTTCACTAGGCTCTAAGGCAACAAGATCCGGCAGGGGAGTGCAGGGGCAGTGAACAGATATAGTCTGGGAGCAGGTGGAAGCCAATTAAGCTAATTGGGCCAGGCACCAATCATTGGTGCACTGGCCCTTTAAGTCTCAGGGAGCTGGCGCGCGCGCGCCCTAGAGAGCGGAGCCGCGCGCGCCAGCACATGACAGCAGGGAACCGGGACGGGTAAGTGACCTGGGATGCGATTCGCGAGCGGGCGCGTCCCGCTGTGCGAATCGCATCCCCAACGTCCATGACAGTGCAGCGCTCCCGGTCAGCGGGACCGACCGGGGCGCTGCGGAGAGAGAGACGCCATAAGCGCTCCGGGGAGGAGCGGGGACCCGGAGCGCTAGGCGTAACAATGTTACAACCAATCATGTAACTGCATAACATGTGACAGGATTACTCACAGGTTCTTGAGTACTCCAAAGGTCCTGTAGACTATTTAGACATAAGGATCCTGTGTATGCTCTTAAAGGAACATACAATACATTTACTAAATTAACAAGAGAACAAGGGGAGTCCCTGAAGCGGAGCCACCAGGTCACTGAGGGACTCAACCTGACAGGTAGTACATGACCATGTACCTGTAGTGGGACATCACAACATGTTCATATCCCCATTTTCATTTCCCCAATGTCACATTTCTCACACTCCGTGTCACATCACCCCCTCCATGTCATATTTCTCCCCCTACATGTCACAAAACCCCCTCCATGTCACATTCCTCCCCCCCCTCATGTCACATCTCTCCAGTCTAGTCACATTTCTCCCCTTCATGTCACATCACCCCTGCCATGTCGCTTTTCTCCCCTTCATGTCACATTTCTCCCCCCTCATGTCACATCAACCCCGCCCTTTCGCCCTTCTCCCCTTCATGTCACATTTCTCCCCCCTCATGTCACATCAACCCCGCCCTGTCGCCCTTCTCCCCTTCATGTCACATTTCTCCCCCCTCATGTCACATCAACCCCGCCCTGTCGCCCTTCTCCCCTTCATGTCACATTTCTTCTCCCTAATGTCACATCTCCCCCGCCATGTCGCTTTTCTCCCCTTCCCTGTCACATCTCCTTCTCCATGTGACATTTCCCCCATTATGTCACATATCCACCGCCCTGTCACATTTTTCCCTCCCTGTCACATCTTCCCCGCCATGTTGCATTTCTCCCCATCATGTCAAATCGCCCCCTCGCTGTCACATCTGAAACATACAGTGGGGCAAAAAAGTATTAAGTCAGCCACCAATTGTGCAAGTTCTCCCACTTAAAAAGATGAGAGGCCTGTAATTTTCATCATAGGTATACCTCAACTATAAGAGACATAATGAGAAAAAAAAATCCATAAAATCACATTGTATGATTTTTAAAGAATTTATTGGCAAATTATGATGGAAAATAAGTATTTCAATACTTTTTTATATATCCTTTGTTGGCAATGACAGAGGTCAAACGTTTACTGGAAGACTTCACAAGGTTTTCACACACTGTTGCTGGTATTTTGGCCCATTCCTCCATGCAGATCTCCTCTAGAGCAGTGATGTTTTGGGGCTGTTGCTCGGTAACACTGACTTTCAACTCCCTCCAAAGGTTTTATATGGGGTTGAGATCTGGAGACTGGCTAGGCCCCTCCAGGATCTTGAAATGCTTCATACGAAGCCACTCTTTCGTGGCCCTGGCAGAGTGTTTGGGATCATTGTCATGCTGAAAGACCCAGCCACAGTTCATCTGCAATACCCTTGCTGATGGAAGGATGTTTTCACTCAAAATCTCACGATACATGGCCCCATTCATTTTTTTTTTACACGGATCAGTCGTCCTGGTCCCTTGGCAGAAAAACAGCCCCAAATCGTGATGTTTCCACCTCCCCTGGCTTCACTGTAGGTATGGTGTTCTTTGGATGCCACTCAGCATTTTTTCTCCTCCAAACACAAGTAGAGTTTTTACCCAAAATTTTACTTTGGTTTTATTTGACCATATGACACTCTCCCAATCCTCATCTGGCTCATCCAAATGCTCTCTAGCAAACTTCAGATGGGCCCAGACATGTACTGGCTTAAGCAGGGGGACACGTCTGCCACTGTATGTTTTGAGTCCTTGGCAGCATAGTGTGTTATTGGTGGTATCCTTTGTTACTTTGGTCCCAACTCTCTGCAGGTCATTCACTAGGTGCCCCCCCCCCCCCCCTGTGTGGTTCTGGGAATTTTGCTCACCGTTCTTGTGATCATTTTGACACCATGGGGTGAGATCTTGTGTGGAGCCCCAGATCGAGGGAGATTATCAGTGGTCTTATATGTCTTCCATTTTCTAATAATTGCTCCCACAGTTGATTTCTTCACACCAAGCTGCTTGCCCATTCCAGATTCAGTCTTCCCAGCCTGGTGCAGGTCTACAATTTTGTTTCTGGTGTCATTCGACAACTCTTTTTTCTTTGCCATAGTGGAGTTTGGAGTGTGACTGTTTGAGGTTGTGGACAGCTGTCTTTTATACTGATAACAAGTTCAAACAGGTTCCATTAATACAGGTAACGAGTGGAGGACAGAGGAGACTTTTACAGAAGAAGTTACAGGTCTGTGAGAGCCAGAAATCTTGCTTGTTTGTAGGTGACCAAATACTTATTTTTCACCATAATTTGCAAAAAGATTCTTTAAAAATCAGACAATGTGATTTTATGGATTTTTTTCTCTCATTATGTCTCTCAGTGTTGAGGTATACTTATGAGGAAAATTACAGGCCTCTCATCTTTTTAAAGGGGTACGGGGTACTTCGCTGGAAAACATTATTATTATATATATATTTTTTTAAATCAACTGGTGCCAGAAAGTTAAACAGATTTGTAAATGACTTCTATTTAAAAATCTTAATCCTTCCAGTACTCTTAGCTGCTGTATGCTACAGAGGAAGTTGCATGTCTGACCACAGTGCTGACACCTCTGTCAATGTCAGGAGCTGTCCAGAGCAGGAGAGGTTTGCTATGGAGATTTGCTCCTTCTCTGAACAGTTCATGACACAGACAAAGGTGTCAGCAGAGAGCACTGTGGTCAGACTGGTAAGAACTATTTAAATTCCTTTGAAGGATACAGCAGCTGATAAGTACTGGAAGGATGAAGATTTTTAAATAGAAGTAATTTACAAATGATTTGAAAAAAAATGTTTTTTACCGGAGTACCCCTTTAAGGCTGGGTTCACACCTCATTTTGTACTTACGGCTCCCGTATACGGCTGCGAGGAGGGGTTGGTTGGGGCTTAATCGCAACGCCCGCACTCAGCCGTATAGGGGAACCGTATTTAATGCATGTCTATGAGCCGACCAGAGTGAACCGCAGCCTCCGGTCGGCTGCGTTTTCGTCCGTATTCGGTTTCCCGACCGCAGGCAAAAACGTGGTCGACCGCGTTTTTACCTACGGTCGGAAAACCGCATACAGCTGAAAACGCAGCCGACCGGAGGCTGCGGTTCACTCCGGTCGGCTCATAGACATGCATTAAATACGGATCCCCTATACGCCGCGATTAAGCCCCGCCCACCCTTCCTCCCAGCCGTATACGGGAGCCGTAAGTACAAAACGAGGTGTGAACCCAGCCTAATTTAATGCAATGTGGCTTGTTTCCACTGGGCAGCAAAGACAGTCAGATTCCTCTATTAAAAAAAAAGTCCTGTGTCCAAAAATGACTATTGGACAACTCCTCTACATGTGGTTCATTATGTCCTTATGTGCGCACCTATAAAGACAAAGCAGGGAGACCAGAGGATAAATATCATGTAAGCAGGCTGGAACATAATAGAATAAATGAACACCCTTTCCATAATGGACACCTGCTAGCTACCTGAGCTCAGGCAGGGCCGGATTAACGTAGGGGCGGATGGAGCGGCAGCTGCGTTAAAACAGGCCCAGGGGCCACACAAACGGCCCGCACAGACCGCTGCAACTCCCTACTCTCCGGCCCCGACCGCTGGGAGTGAAGTTTAAAACATTTCCTTTGGGCCCCAGCGCTGCTTCTGACCAGCCCCTGCTGCCCCTTTAAGAGAGGGGGCTGATGGGGCTGGTCATGTGCCACAGACATTGCAGCTTATTAGTCCCTGCCTGCCCGGCCCCTCCCCCGGCTGCTCACCACAGAGCTGAAGAGAGACGGAGAGACACTGCCTCACAGCTGTACCGCCTCTGCGGTCTGTACCTTCACTCCATGTGAGGAGCTCCATCCAGTCTCCGACCTGCAGAGGCCATCAGTGCGAAAAAGAAAGTGAGAAGGTGACAGCTCTGTAGTTAAGTCCCAGTGGCCGGGCCTGGCTCAGGCTGCATTCATTAATGGCCATCTGCGGCCAAAAACAGTAGTATATGCTGTATGGGCCTGCTAGAGAACACAGCACAGTCATTGATATACAGTGACATAATACTGCTGGGCTATATACAACTGCCCTGGCTGCTATACATATGCATGTATATATATATATATATATATATATATATATATATATGTGTGTATATATATATATATATATATATATATATATATATATGCATGTATATAGTAGTCAGGGCAGTGGGTACAGCACAATTAATGTATATAGACCCGCATTATTATGTCACTGTATACCAATGACTGTGCTGTGTTCTCTGCCCTGCCTGGCCCATATTACGTATATAATATATGTAGTATGGGCCAGTTCAGATGACACAGCACAGTCATTGGAATACAGGGACATAATAATGCGGGTCTATATACATCAGCTGCCCTGTACTGTACCCACTGCCCTGGCTTCTATATATATATATATATATATATATATATATATATATATATATATATATAGTAACCAGGGCAGTGGGTACAGCACAGTCGATTGTATATAGCCCCGCAGTATTATGTCCCTGTTCTCGCTGGCCTATACATGGGGACTAAGAGTGTAAAAAAATAATAATAATAAAAATAAATAAATACATGTGATTTAACACCTTCCCTAATAAAAGTTTGAATCGCCCCCTTTTCTCATTTTTCAAATGAAATTATGTAAAAAAAAAAAACACTATAAACATATGTGGTATCTCCACGTGTGCAAATGTCTGAAGTAATAAAATATAATGTTATTTAACCCCTTCATGACCCAGCCCATTTTCACCTTCATGACCTGGGCATTTTTTGAAAATCTGACCACTGTCACTTTAAACATTAATAACTCTGGGATGCTTTTACTTATCATTCTGATTCCGAGATTGTTTTTTCGTGACATATTCTACTTTATGTTATCGGTAAAATTTCACTGATATTTGTATCCTTTCTCTGTAAAAAATCTAAAAATTTCATGAAAATTTTGAAAATTTTGCATTTTTCTAACTTTGAAACTCTCTGCTTGAAAGGAAAATGGATATTCCAAATAAATTACATATTGATTCACATATACAATATGTCTACTTTGTGTTTGCATTAAAAAATTGACAAGTTTTTACTTTTGGAAGACACCAGAGGGCTTCAAAGTTCCGCAGCAATTTTCCAATTTTTCACAAAATTTTGAAACTCGCTTTTTTTCAGGGACCAGTTCAGGTTTGAAGTGGATTTGAAGGGTCTTCATATTAGAAATACCCCATAAATTACCCCATTATAAAAACTGCACCCCCGAAAGTATTCAAAATGACATTCAGTAAGCGTTTTAACCCTTTATGGGTTTCACAGGAATAGCAGCAAAGTGAAGGAGAAAATTCTAAATCTTCATTTTTTACACTCGCATTTTCTTGTAGACCCAATTTTTGAATTTTTACAAGGAGTAAAAGGAGAGAAATCACCCTAAAATTTGTAACCCAATTTCTCTCGAGTAAGGAAACACCTCATATGTGTATGTAAAGTGTTCGGCGGGCGCAGTAGAGGGCTCAGAAGGGAAGGAGCGACAATGGGATTTTGGAGAGTGAGTTTTTCTGAAAGGGTTTTTGGGGGGCATGTCCCATTTAGGAAGCCCCTATGGTGCCAGAACAGTGGACCCCCCCCACATGTGACCCCATTTTGGAAACTATACCCCTCATGGAATTTAATAAGGGGTGCAGTGAGCATTTACACCCCACTGGCGTTTGACAGATATTTGAAACAGTGGACTGTGCAAATCAAAAATTTAATTTTTCATTTTCACAGACCACTGTTCCAAAAATCTGTCATACACCAGTGGGGTGTAAATGCTCACTGCACCCCTTATTACATTCCGTGAGGGGTGTAGTTTCCAAAATGGGGTCACATGTGGATATTTATTGTTTTGCGTTTGTCAGAACTGCTGTAACAATCAGCCACCCCTGTGCAAATCGCCTCAAATGTACATGGTGCACTCTCCCTTCTGGGCCTTGTTGTGCGCCCCCAGAGCACTTTGCGCCCACATATGGGGTATCTCCGTACTCAGGAGAAATTGCGTTACAAATTTAGAGGTTTTTTTTTCCCTTTTACCTCTTGTGAAAATGAAAAGTATAGGGCAACACCAGCATGTCAGTGTAAAAAATTTATTTTTTTACACTAACATGCTGGTGTAGACCCCAAATTCACCTTTTCATAAGGGGTTAAAGAAGAAAAAGCCCCCCAAAATTTGTTAGGCAATTTCTCCCGAGTACGGCGATACCCCATATGTGTCCCAAAACTGTTGCTCTGAAATACGACAGGGCTCCAAAGTGAGAGAGCGCCATGCGCATTTGAGGCCTGAATTAGGGATTTGCATAGGGGTGGACATAGGGGTATTCTACGCCAATGATTCACAAAAAGGGTGCCTCCAGCTGTTGCAAAACTCCCAGCATGCCTGGACAGTCAATGGCTGTCCGGCAATACTGGGAGTTATTATTTTGCAACAGCTGGAGGCTCCGTTTTGGAAACAGTAGCGTACCAGACGTTTTTCATTTTTGGGGGGGAGGGGGGCTGTGTAGGGGTATGTGTATATGTAGTGTTTTTTACTTTTTATTTTAGGTTAGTGTTAGTGTAGTGTAGTGTTTTTAGGGTACATTCGCATGGGCAGAGGTTCACAGCAAGTTTGCCGCTGGAAGTTTGAGCTGCAGCGCAAAATTTGCGCCATCTCAAACTTGCAGCACTCACTGTAAACCTCCGCCCATGTGAGTGTACCCTGTACATTCACATTGGGGGGAGGGGGCAAACATCCAGCTGTTGCAAACTCCGAGCATGCCCTTGAGCTGTCCGTGCATGCTGGGAGTTGTAGTTTTGCAACAGCTGGAGGAACACTGGTTTGGAAACACTAAGTTAAGTAATAAACTTTCAAGTGTTTTGCAACCAAACTTAGTGTTTCCAAACCAGTGTGCCTCCAGCTGTTGCAAAACTACAACTCCCAGCATGCATGGTCTGTCAGTGCATGCTGGGAGTTATAGTTTTGCAACAATTGCAACAGCTGGAGGCACTGAGGTAGGAAACGGACAATGTTTCCCAACTAGTGTGCCTCCAGTTGTTGCAAAACTACAACTCCCAGCATGCCCAGACTGCCAAGGCATGCTGGAAGTTGTAGTTCGGCAATATCTGAAGGATCAGATGTTGCCGAACTACAACTTCCAGCATGCTTGGGCAGTCTGGGCATGCTGGGAGTTGTAGTTTTGCAACATCTGGAGGTCCACAGTTTGGAGACCACTGTATAATGGTCTCCAATCTGTGGTCTTCCAGATGTTAGAGAACTACAACTCCCAGCATGCCTGGACAGACTGAGCATGCTGAGATTTGTAGTTTTGCAACATCTGGAAGAGCACAGATTGGAGACCATTATACAGTGGTCTCCAAACTGTGGACCTCCAGATGTTGCAAAACTACAACTCCCAGCATGCCCAGAAAGCCAAAGGCTGTCTGGGCATGCTGGGAGTTGCAGTTTTGAAACTCTCAGAGGCAGCAGTGAGATCGCTTTACGGCGATCTCACTGCTGCCAATGAAGATGCCGCACTGCTGCCGGAAACTCACCTCCGGGACGCAGCGCAGCCGGGACCGCACGGAGGACGCCGGGACCGCTCGGGACACCGCTCGGACGGGTAAGTGACGCCGGGGGACGGGTCAGGGACACTTAGCAGAGCGGTGTGTGTCCCGATCCCCGTGATCGGGTCTCACACACCGCGCTGCTAAGTATTTTCATAGCGAAACGCTGCTATCAGCTAGTCAGATTTGACCAGCTGATAGCAGCGATCGCTGGGGGGGGGTGGGGGATGAAACCCCCCGTGGTCGCACGGTAAGATGGCTGGCTATCAGTGATAGCCACCATCTTTCCGGGCGCTGCGGGATGCCGCGAGTAGCGGCAGTAATGTCCATGACGTACCTGTATGTCATGGGTCGGGAACACCTTGCCACCCATGACGTACAGGTATGTCATAGGTCGGGAAGGGGTTAAATACACAGTGAAAGGCAAAAGCATGAAAAAATATCAAAGTCCAGAAGTGCGTATTTTTGGTCGGAAAATAAAACACGGTCAAAAGGTGTCATCAAAATAAAAATGGTCCTGATAAAAAGTTCAGATCACAGCACAAAAAAATTAGCTCTCATATAGCCCTGTATGCAGAAAAATAAAAGGGTTCTAGGCAGGGCTCGAGTCCTGCAGGAACGCACAGGAACGGCTTTCCTTTGCTTTTTCCAGAGGAGGAACGCCGTCCCTGTTACATTAGTTCTACAGGACCTAGCTCTGAATTATTCTTACCCTCCCTCCGTCTCCTCCCCCGCCCGGACTGCTAGATCCTGGAGATGTAGGACCTGTGATGATGTCACCATCACATGTTGGGGGCGGAGCTTAGCTGTGGAGGAGAGGAAAGATCGTGTAGTTGAAGGACCTGTGTGATGCTGTGGAGGAGGCGGGGCTGAGCTGGAGGAGACATGTCACCCCAGGTTGGTAATTACATGGAAGGAGATTTGTTGCAGTGTGTCACCCCAGTAGTTTAGGGGCTTGGTGTATTAGAAATCTTGGGTGAGTTCACACACTTTTTTTTCCAGGACTTGACCCCTGGTTCTAGGGGTGATAAGAGACCCTTTTTTTGTACAAGAATTTTTTAAAATAGAATAGTTAAATAGAAATAACCTATATAAAATGGGGATCATTTCAATCGTATTGACCTACAGAATAAAGATTAAGAGTCTTTTTATCGAAAAGTGCACTTAATAGAAATGGACGCACTCCAGAAGTTGCTAAATGGTATTTTTCAATTTTGCCCTCCTTGTATGCTGGTATTATTGGTGATTGTGGTCTCGATGTACTAGACAGAATTTACCATCTCACAGCCGATCGGATCACTATGTGACGTCTGCAGAAAATGATGGCGGGGCCTCATGTTACGCCTAAGGCCTCACAAATTCTACCTACGGCCCTGGTGGTGACGTGGCTGCGTAACCTGCTGACCTGCGTGCCCCACATGACATCAGGGTAGCATATGAGACCCCTCCCCCCCATTCGGCCAGCGCCCGCCAAGTTTAAAAAACGACTGTGTGTGCTGTAGCTGCCACCTGCCTGAGGTCCCGCCGCCGGCGCACATTACTCTCTGCCCCAGGAATTTCTCCCAAAGGTATCACTAGTCCACCAGGCATGAACTGACTTGCCATTCAGGTGCACAGAAAAGCTAGGTGACAGGGTCTCACCTAGCTTTTACATGCTCCTGAATGGCATGTCTGCTTATAGTAGATGAGCTATTATAAGAACATATGCCACTCAAGAGTATGAAAAAGCTAGGTGAAACATTGTCACCTAGCTTTTCTGGGTTCGTGAATGACATATCTGCTTATAGTAGCTCAGCTATTATAGACAGATTTGCCTATAACATATAGTCAAAGCTGTCTATAATAGCTGAACTATGATAAGCAAATATGCCATTCAGGAGCCCAGAAAAGTTAGATGACAATTTCTCACTTAGCTTTTTCATGCTCCTGAATGGCATATCTGCTTATAATAGCTCAGCTGTTAT
The DNA here is from genome assembly GCF_029499605.1 of Hyla sarda. NCBI lineage: Eukaryota > Metazoa > Chordata > Amphibia > Anura > Hylidae > Hyla > Hyla sarda. Next base: position 265,790,323 of record NC_079190.1, on the reverse strand, counting down.
AGACTGCTTTGACTATATGTTATAGGGAAAATATGTCTATAATAGCTGAGCTATGATAAGCAGATATGCCATTCAGGAGAATGAAAAAGCTAGGTGAGAAATTGTCACCTAGCTTTCTGGGCTAATGAATGGCATATCTGCTTATCATAGCTCAGCTATTATAGATAGATTTTCCTATAACTTTTAGTCAAATCTGTATATAATAGCTGAGCTATGATAAGCAGATATGCCATTCAGGAGCCCAGAAAAGTTAGATGACAATTTCTCACCTAGCTTTTTCATGCTCCTAAATGGCATATCTGCTTATAATAGCTCAGCTCCTATAGACAGCTTTGATTATATGTTATAGGCCAATCTGTCTATAATAGCTGAGCTATTATAAACAGATATGCCATTCAGGAGCATTAAAAAGCTAGGTGTGAAGAGCTTTTCCTTGTTTCTGAATGACATATCTTCTTATAGCTGTACTACTTAATGCAGTGCTGGGTAATTGCTGCACCTAAAATGTTTCCCTACCAATTCTGCAGAAACGATATACGTCTGGAAGGAATCGTCACAGCGGTCCGAGCCAGATGGAAAATAAAATACAAGAGGACGACTCTGATGAGAGAAGATATTGCCTGTGAGTCCCAATAAGAAATGGCATTACCATTTGGGCACTATAGATAGGCGGGGTTCACACTTGTGAAAATTAAAATTGTTTAAAGTGCATCTGCCGTACGTTCGGAACACAAACGCTGAGCAGCGGAGCGCGACATTAAACGGCCGTTAGGCCCTTTTTTTTTTTTCAGCCTTTAATGCCAATTTTTGAGATGGGGCACAATGTGCAATAACGGGTCCCCATGGATCCCATTTACTATAATGGGGTCTGCCGGGCACCGTTATTTTGTGACAGGACTAGCAGGAGATGGCGCAAGCAGTCATTTTTCTCCCGCTATTCCCACAGTTTCCCCCGACAGCCGTCATACTGCTGTGTGCTAATAGCAGTGTGAAAGAAGCCTTATGCATATGAAATTGCTAGCATAGCCATAAAAGATGTTGGTGTATGGATACTTTACATATGTTCATAGATGTTGTTTGATCCTTATTTCGCTACAAAAAAAAAAATTATAGGGATGCATTCTGTGTGAAAGAGGCGTGGCTAGGGTGCGCTAAGGCAACACTTCTCCGACACATGCATCCCCTATGCGCCGTGAATGGGGATTGTGATGCATGAGCAGTATGACAACCTGTGCATGCACCATGAATAGGGATTGTGGTTCACAAGTGGCAACACGTCACTGGCAAGCAAGCCCTGCGTGTTACCCAAAGAAGCAGCGGATGTGACGTCACATCGGGTAGGTGTTACAGTCTGGGGAGCGTAGCAGCCCCTCTACCACACCTCTTTAACACTCTGGGTCCCCTTAAAAGTGAGTTGTTTCTTTTTTTTAGCTAAAGAACAGATTCTATAAAGATATGCTAAGTTTCCACACACTAACATATATTCAGCTATCCTGGTAATTTAATGTGCATAAAACACGTGACAAAATTGCTTTGTGTTGCGTTTTCATTTTATATACTTTGATAAAAAGGCCCATCACAATCTTCAGCACCAGGCCCATGATGCTCTTTATCCGGCCCTGAGCTCAGGGGTGTCACTACGTTAAAACATTGGGGGCCCATGCCCCCAATGTAAAGGCAAGTGTCCTGAATGTCAGCACTTATTATTAATTACCTTTATTAATTACTGTAGGTCCGCCCGGACCGGGTGACACCACCAAGTAGGAGGCTATCCCACAACGGTGTCGCCCCATTCATCCTTCACTGCCCCCCCCCCCCCCCCCCCCCATACAGCAGTGTTTCCCAAGAAGTGTTCATCCAGCTGTTGAAAACCACAGCTCCCAGCATGCCCAGAGTGCTGAAAACTGTCCGGACATGCTGGGAGTTGTAGTTTTGCTATATCTGTAGACACCCTGCTTGGGGAACACTGCCATACACTGAGCGATCTCAGCTCCTCCCCCTGCTGGTCATGTGATCACAGACTCATACGGAGGCCTGCTGGGGTCAGAGGAAAGACCAAAGTGCAGGAGAATAGTGGATGATGGCATGGCTGGCAGTTTACACAGGTAACACTATAAATACTATGCCCTGACCCCTGCTAGTCCTCACTACCCTCCCCCCCCCCCCACCCCATTGTAAATTCTTTCCCTGTACTGTTCTGTGATTGCATATTATCCTTGTATTGTGACATCGATCTGTATTATCCCAGTACTGTGACATCACGGTGTGTATTATCCCTGTACTGTGACATCACTGTGTGTATTATCCCTGTACTGTGACATCACTGTGTGTATTATCCCTGTACTGTGACATCACTGTGTATATTATCCTTGTACTGTGACATCACTGTGTGTATTATCCCTGTACTGTGACATCACTGTGTGTATTATCCCTGTACTGTGACATCACTGTGTGTATTATCCCTGTACTGTGACATCACTGTGTGTATTATCCCTGTACTGTGACATCACTGTGTATTATCCCTGTACTGTGACATCACTGTGTATTATCCCTGTACTGTGACATCACTGTGTGTATTATCCCTGTACTGTGACATCACTGTGTATATTATCCTTGTACTGTGACATCACTGTGTGTATTATCCCTGTACTGTGACATCACTGTGTATATTATCCTTGTACTGTGACATCACTGTGTGTATTATCCCTGTACTGTGACATCACTGTGTGTATTATCCCTGTACTGTGACACCACTGTGTGTATTATCCCTGTACTGTGACATCACTGTGTGTATTATCCCTGTACTGTGACATCACTGTGTATTATCCCTGTACTGTGACATCACTGTGTATTATCCCTGTACTGTGACATCACGGTGTGTATTATCCCTGTACTGTGACATCACTGTGTGTATTATCCCTGTACTGTGACATCACTGTGTGTATTATCACTGTACTGTGACATCACTGTGCGTATTATCCCTGTACTGTGACATCACTGTGCGTATTATCCCTGTACTGTGACATCACTGTGCGTATTATCCCTGTACTGTGACATCACTGTGCATATTATCCCTGTACTGTGACATCACTGTGTGTATTATCCCTGTACTGTGACATCACTGTGCGTATTATCCCTGTATTGTGACATCGCTATGTGTATTATCCCTGTATTGTGACATCGCTATGTGTATTATCCCTGTACTGTGACATCACTGTGTATTATCCCTGTACTGTAACATCACTGTGCATATTATCCCTGTACTGTGACATCACTGTGCGTATTATCCCTGTACTGTGACATCACTGTGCGTATTATCCCTGTACTGTGACATCACTGTGCGGATTATCCCTGTACTGTGACATCACTGTGTGTATTATCACTGTGCATATTATCCCTGTACTGTGACATCACTGTGTGTATTATCACTGTGCGTATTATCCCTGTACTGTGACATCACTGTGCGTATTATCCCTGTACTGTGACATCACTGTGCGTATTATCCCTGTACTGTGACATCACTGTGCGTATTATCCCTGTACTGTGACATCACTTTGTGTATTATCCCTGTACTGTGACATCACTGTGTGTATTATCCCTGTACTGTGACATCACTGTGCGTATTATCCCTGTACTGTGACATCACTGTGCGTATTATCCCTGTATTGTGACATCGCTATGTGTATTATCCCTGTATTGTGACATCGCTATGTGTATTATCCCTGTACTGTGACATCACTGTGTATTATCCCTGTACTGTGACATCACTGTGCATATTATCCCTGTACTGTGACATCACTGTGCGTATTATCCCTGTACTGTGACATCACTGTGCGGATTATCCCTGTACTGTGACATCACTGTGTGTATTATCACTGTGCGTATTATCCCTGTACTGTGACATCACTGTGCGTATTATCCCTGTACTGTGACATCACTGTGCGTATTATCCCTGTACTGTGACATCACTGTGCGTATTATCCCTGTACTGTGACATCACTGTGCGTATTATCCCTGTACTGTGACATCACTGTGCGTATTATCCCTGTACTGTGACATCACTGTGCGTATTATCCCTGTACTGTGACATCACTGTGCGTATTATCCCTGTACTGTGACATCACTGTGCGTATTATTCCTGTACTGTGACATCACTGTGCGTATTATCCCTGTACTGTGACATCACTGTGCGTATTATCCCTGTACTGTGACATCACTGTGTGTATTATTCCTGTACTGTGACATCACTGTGTGTATTATCCCTGTACTGTGACATCACTGTGTGTATTATCCCTGTATTGTGACATCACTATGTGTATTATCCCTGTACTGTGACATCATTAAGTGTATTATCCCTGTACTGTGACACCACTGTGTATTATCCCTGTACTGTGACATCACTGTGTATTATCCCTGTACTGTCACATCACTGTGTGTATTATCCCAGTATTGTGACATCACTATGTGTATTATCCCTGTACTGTGACATTACTGTGTATTATCCCTGTACTGTGACATCATTGGGTGTATTATTCCTGTACTGTGACATCACTGTGTATTATCCCTGTATTGTGACATCACTGTGTATTATCCAAATTTTTGTATAGCCATGCAACATTAAGTGCCCCTTGACCCCTCCTTTTTGTGACTCCACCCTCAGCAATGCCCATGGCCCGTGCCCCAGATCTTTTGGAAACCTTGCAACGCCCCTGCCTGAGCTCAAAATGTCCCAACAGGAATGCCAATTTTGTGGCGATAGAGTGGTCCGGAAATACTCCTTCCATAGGGCAATGAGGAAATTTCACATACAATACAGAAAGCAGACCCCACCTAGGGATGGAATACATGGCAGTGGTCACCAGGACAAAATGGACAGAGAGGCATCCATAGTTTTAGGGCCCCTCATGTAAAAAAGAAGATCTGTTGGGCTCTAAAAAATTTTACTCAGAGAGAAGAATTGACTTGTACAAGTGGTGGCATCCTATTATAGTACCATGCAAAAATTCAGTCAGCTCTTTAATATAACTTACTGTTTCACAAATATTTGAAAGGCAGACTTCATTGCTAGTGGCTTGGTAGGTGGGACTCTATAAAAAAAACACCCGAATTCAATGATTAATAGGTGTGTTCCAATACTTTTTTTTCCATAAGGTGTATATTGAAAGATTACTGATAAAATAGGAAAGTGATAGCTGTGGGTGAGAAGCAGGGCCGGACAGGGACCAAAAATAGGCCCGGGCATTCCGACTGCTGAGACCCCCGACTGATCACCTCAGTTTAGGTGGCTTTCCAGCTGTTGTAAAGCTTTAACTCCCATCATGTCTTGAGAACCTCAGGAATTATGGGAGTTGTAGTTTTGCTACAACTGGAGAGCCACAGATTGGGGAACAGTTTAATCCATCATCCCTGCAGAACTTAAAATTGAATACAGCTCTGATGGGACAGTCGGGAGAATACACAATATCAGTCACTACATCTGATGGGACAGTCAGGAGAATAGAATATCATATCAGTGACCTGAGTGACGTCTTCTCTGTTGGTCCAGACGCCAGGACTTCATCCAGCTACATCTTCTCTGCAGAGTATGACGTCAGGACATCGTTGGCTCCTCACTTTGCCAGCAGATCCTCATCCTCTACATGAAAAAAATAATTAACATAACACTGCCAAACACTGTGCCCCCTGAAAAGAACCCTGACACACATTGTACACATTATAATAATATTGCCACACACTGTTTCTTCTCAGATCAGCTTAATCCCACCCCTGCACTGTCTTCCTCGGTCCTCCTCCTCCTCCAGACCCCTGTCCTCCTCCTCCTCCTCCAGACCCCTCTGTCCTCTTCCTCCATTCTCCTTTGTCCTCCTTCATTCTCCTCCTCCAGACCCCTCTGTCCTCTTCCTCCATTCTCCTTTGTCCTCCTTCATTCTCCTCCTCCAGACCCCTTTGTCGTCCTCCATCCTACTGCTCCAGACCCCTATGTCCTCCTTCTCCAGACCCATCTTTACTCCTCCGTCTTCCTTCTGACCCCTCTGTCATCCTCCTCCTCCTCAATACCATTTTTTTCTCTTCTCCTTCAGACCCCTCTGTCCTCTTCCATCCTCCTTCAGACCCCTCTTTACTCCTCCATCGTCCTCCTCCTGACAACTCTGTCTGTTCCTCCAGGCCCCTGTGTCCTCCTCCATACTTCTCCAGCAGACCCCTCTTTCCTCCTCCATCTTCCTTCTTCAGAGCCCTCTGTCCTCCTCTAGACTAGGGATCGACCAATTATTGGTGTGGCCAATATTATCGTCCGATAATCACGATTTTGGGCATTATTGGTATCGGCAATTGCCTTGCCGATAAGCCGATAATGCCCCGCCCCCCGCACCGCCCCCCCCCCCACACCGTGACCGCCCCCCCCCCCCCCGGACCACCGCGTCGCACCCCCCACCGTAGTGCTACCCCCCTGTTCCCTACTTCTCCAGACCCCTCTGCCCAGACCCCTCTATCCTGCTCCATCCTCCTCCAGACCACTCTTTGCTCCTCCTCCTCCACCTGACCACTCTGTTCTCCTCATCCAGGACCCTCTGTCCTCATCAGTCCTTCTCCTCCAGACCCCTCAGTCCTTCTCCTCCAGACCCCTCTGTCCTCCTCTATCCCCCTCCTCCAGACCCCTCTGTCCTCTTCCTCCAGACTCATCTTTCCTCCTCAACCCTCCTCCTCCAGACTCCTTTTTCCTCCACCTCCAGACCCCTCTGTCCACCTTTATTCTCCTTCTCCAGACCCCTCTTTACTCCTCCTGACGTCTCTGTACTCTGTCCTTCTCCTGACCTATCTTTCCTCCTGCGTCCTCCTCAATACCTCTGTTTTCTCTTGTTCTCCAGACCAATCTGTCCTCCTCAATCCCCTTCTACGGGCCCCTCTGTTCTCCTCCAGCCTTCTCCACCAGACCCCACTTTACTCCTCCACCCTCCTTTGTCCTCCAGACTTCTCTGTCCTCCTTCTGACCCCTCTGTCCTCCTCCTCCAGACCCCCTTTTCCATACTTCTCCAGACCCCCTTTTCCATACTTCTCCAGACTCCTCTGTCCTCCTCCTCCAGACCCCCTTTTCCCTACTTCATCAGACCCCTCTGTCCTCCTCCTCCAGACCGCTCTGTCCTCCTCCTCCTGACCCCTCTGTCCTCCTCCTGACCCCTATGTACTCCTCCTCCAGACTCCTCTGCCTTTCTCTGTTCACCTCCTCCAGAGCTCTCTGTCCACTGCATACCCCTGAGGTCATGTTCAAATGGTGTTAATTGTGCTGAATTTCCGCATGTAAAATGTGTAAAATACATACACACATCGTACATAAATACATACATACATAAAACATACATACATCTGTCTAGCTTACACACATCATACATACACACATCAAGCATACACACATCATGCATATTCATATTTCATACATAAACACATCATACATACGCACACATCTTACTCACATCATACATACACATTCTACACACATATCATACATATATACACACATCATACATACACATTCTACACACATATCATACATATACACACACATCATACATATACCAGCCGCTGCCCCCACATCACACATTACATACACATCATACATTATATACATACTCACACTGTACACACATTATACATTACATACACATCATACATTACATACATACTCACACTGTGCACACATCATACATATACATCATACATTACATACATACTTACACACTGTACACACATCATACATACTCACACACTGTACACACATCATACATACACAAACGCAATAATACTTACACACATAATACATTTACTCACACATAAATCATACACACACCTCACATAACACATACATGCAAACATCATACATACACATTCTACACACATATCATACATATACACACACATCATACATATACCAGCCGCCGCCCCCACATCACACATTACATACACATCATACATTATATACATACTCACACTGTACACACATTATACATTACATACACATCATACATTACATACATACTCACACTGTACACACATCATACATACACATCATACATTACATACATACTTACACACTGTACACACATCATACATACTCACACACTGTACACACATCATACATACACAAACGCAATAATACATACACACATAATACATATACTCACACATAAATCATACACACACCTCACATAACACATACATGCAAACATCATACATACACATGATACATAACCTCCTTGCCCCCCAGTCCTCGGCCTCCTCACCTGCATATGCCGTGAGTTCAGGGTGATCATGTCCCGGGGATCCATGGTCTGAGGCAGCGCTAAGCCGCACGGAAGCTCTAGTGCCCTGGGTAGGCCAAAGCAAAGGCCCGTGCTACAGCAGCGCAGCCCGGGGGTGCGGGAGGTGCCTGGGGCGGGGGTTTGTAGTTCGGAGGGGGGGCACTGCTGGGGGCCCCTACATAGAAGGACCCCCCCCCTGGCGGGGGCCTCCGCTACGCCACCACAGCCAGGAATATGTTGCCGCGGATGTTGGGGTCAGAGGCAGATAAGGAGCGCCGACTCCCATCTGCTTGCCGGCCTCCACTTCTTCCTGGGCGCAAGGAGCAAGCAAACATCGTGCCTACGCGGCGCACGTTTGCCTCCAGCAAATCTGCTGCAGCAGGAGGAGGGGTAAGTGCGGCTGGAGCCGCAAACTTAGAAAGAAAAAAAAATGTTTTTAAACATTGCGTCGAGGCAGACAGCCCACTGGACGGCCTGGCCCACCGGGCAAATGCCCGCTGTGCCCGATTGCCAGTCCGGCCCTGGTGAGAAGAGACTATACAGACTTGTTTTGCCAGTTGCTCTATTTTAAACTAAGGGCTTATTGACAACAATCTTTGTGTATGTGTGTGTACAGAGTCTGGCAGGTTACCCATATTTTCCTACTGCCAAGTGAAACTATAGTCACAAAGGTTGCCTGGAAATTTGCTGACATATAACAAACAAAAAAGACTATGATAAAATACTCTCACACATTTACTGTGTTGAATTTATCATTTCAATTTATTGATTTTATGTTAGTCGATTTCATTTTCTAAATAATATCCACCATTTATTACACACACAAATAAATTGGTTATCTATTTCAAAATGAGCATAGATAAAAAGAGCATTAATTAAACTGGTCAACAATGCAAAGAAGAAAAAAAGAGACACGGCAACTCACCCATAAGACTTCTGTGACTGGTTTGATTTTTTCCGGCATCGGGGCAAATTCAACAGTGGATAGACATGCTACAGCATGGAGCAGGGGGAGAGTGGGCCGGAAGAAGCGTCATTTGACGTGAAATGTTGCCAGTCCCTGCTCCATGCTGTAGCATGTCTATCCACTGTTGAATTTGCCCCGATGCCGGAATAAATCAAACCAGTCACAGAAGTCTTATGGGTGAGTTGACGTGTCTCTTTTTTCTTCTGTGCATTGTTGGACATATACTGCTTGAATTTATGACACTGAGCACCCCCCTCGACCTGTATAACTAGACCGCTTCAGCTTTTAATGGCTGATTTTAGTGGCTACCTAACTAAGTGCCTTAACCCTTTCAGTGCCTGGTCTATTTTCTTTTGCCTGCCTCTTATTAATTAAACTGGATTTACCTATAAAGTCTTATTGGTAAAAACATTGTACAATGTTCTGCACTGTTAAAGCACTACACATACCCAAATGAAACGTGTTGGTTTTTACTACAGTGTGATAATTAGAGGGTCTCTCTAATTCTTTAGAATGCCCTAGTAGGGTATTTTTTTAATTTCTGTCTAGGACAGGCAATATCTTACAAAAAAAAAAAAAAAATTACAAAGAAAATTGCATTACAGATTATAAAAAAGAAAGATTTCCAAAAATAAAATCTTTTATACACACTGGACCCTTATCAAAATAAATGATTGAAAAAAATAAATCAAACTCTCAATAATCAAGATATTGCATTAATCAATAATTTATACTGCAGATCATACTTAGAGACAAAAAAATCAGCCATAAGGGAATGGTTAAACATCTAGTGCTAATAAGGTGTGTACTAGTTTAGCACGTTAGAATTGCATAGCTCCTGCTTTTTCTTCAACACCAGTTTTTTTACTTTGCAATTTTAATCCATGCGTCATCATTTAAATAAAATGCTGCATAAAGAGGTTCAGTGAAATGAGCAGAAAATGTGTATAGGTGTTGGACCGAGCCAGACAACTTATAGAAGGATACGACCCCACCATCATAGTCCAGGTATATTCCAACATTTGGTGCGGATACTGAGGAGTGTACATAATGTGATTCATCATCATGATCTGCTGTAAGTTCTTCATCAGACCAGTTCAAGCACCAGGATTTGGGATTTCTTCCGATAAGGGAATTATGTTCCTTTCTCTTGACACTGTTATAGGTGACACCAACGCACCATTCTCCACAGTCACTGGTTTGAATTTCCCAGTAATGCTTTCCCGAACTGAACCTCTTGGTGGCTAAAACTTGCTGAGTGGTGAATCTTTCAGGGTGAAAGGACCTTGATTTTTCTTTGTCAGTATCAATGGCTTTCTTTAGATCGAATGAGAGAGCAAGGTAAGAGTTTGCTGTGTTGACATTCAGGATCATATCAGAAGAGTCTATCACATTAAATTCATACTTTTTCTTCACTTCAGGAATAACTTCAGATAGCTTGTTCAAAGCCCTCACCAAGGTCACAGTTATTAACTCTTCATTCAGGTTTTCAGTATAAAATGGTGATTCTTGCTCAACAGCAGTACTTACGTTGCTTTGTTTCAAAAACATCAGCGGATCTGTGATTTTGCATACTTCATCGATTTGGCGCTTTCTCCTGTATGTTTCTTGTATCTGTTTATCAATCTCTTCAATGCGATCAGAGCATGAGCCAGATAAGCAAGTTTCTTGCCTAGTGATTTCTTCAAGGACTCTATTTTCAAGATCATTAACTTCACTTCTGATGTCTCCAAAAAGACTGGTGACCCTTTTTTTCAGACCAGCTGATTTTTGCTGGATGTTGTTACGGTTTTCCTCTACCTGCCAGTATCTTTTTTCTGCTTTGTCTGTTATTGAAGACAACTGTTTGATAAACTTTTGCAGTCGTTCTTTCTCTTTCTCACTTGCCTCATTCAGCAGCTCTGTCTTATGGCCTTTGTGCTTCCAGTTCATAGTACAGCTAGTACACAGCAATGAAGAATCTTGGACACAAAAATATTTTATGAGTTCATTGTGGACAGGACATTTTTTGTCCTTATGGGAACCAATGGGTTCAATCATGATGTGGTCTGCAGACTTACTGTGGTTCTTCAGATGAAGCTCACAAAATGAGGCATCACAACGTAGGCAGGTCTTAACAGCAGGCACTATTGAGGGCAAACAATATGTACAGTGCGTCTCCATTTCTTGCGGAATCTCTTGAATAGAGTGATAATGGTCTACAATATTGCACAACTTCAGGTTCTTTTGCAAGGCAGGATAAGCCTTAAACTCAGTTCTGCATTCAGGACAAGAGTAAATCCCAGATCTTCTTTTCCTGGCAAATGTATCAGATATACAGACCTTACAGAAGTTATGGCCACATCTTAGCATTACTGGGTTGTTGTATGTGCAGAGGCAAATAGAACAGATCAGCTCTTCACTTAAATCAGACGAAGCCATCTTTATCTGCACCAAGAAGAAACGAAACTAACAGCAATGTTACACAGTTTAAGGTGGAGCTACATTTAACATCGAGAATAATATTAACTCTGAGCAACCCAGGTGAACTTGGACAAGCTAGAAAACAACATTCCTCACTATTTATATTGATTTGTAATGTCTGGCCAGAAGCAGCAACTCTTGAAAGATGTAGTTTGTGAAAATGACGCCACTGGAAGGACATCCTATTTAATCCCTTCAAAAGTGCCTCCAATAAAAGCTAGCAGTAACCCTAACTTGATATTCCAGATGTCTTTTCTATGCCAGCATGCCAGCATCATCAGTGGGATTGCCCAAAAACAGGTAAAAAAAAAAAGAAGCACATGAAACAATATGGTCTGTCAAGTGTTGGTAAGGTGGCCAGATGTCACTGAGTGTTCAAGGCTGGATTGGCAATGTGGCAATTCTATTATAGGGGTACTCCTGTGGAAAACTTTTTTTTTTTTATCAACTGGTGCCAGAAAGTTAAACAGATTTGTAAATTACTGAAAAAATCTTAATCCTTCCAGTACTTTTTATGGGCTATATACTACAGAAGAAATGCTTTTCCTTTTGGATTTCTCTGATGTCACGACCACAGTGCTCTCTGCTGACCTCTGCTGTCCATATTTGGAACTGTCCAGAGCAGGAGAAAATCCCCATAAACATATGCTGCTCATGACAGTTCCTAAAATGGACAGCAGAGGTCAGCAGAGAGCACTGTGGTCGTGACATCATAGAAATCCAAAAAGAAAAGCATTTCCTTTGTAGTATACAGCCCATAAAATGTAATGGAAGGATTAAGATTTTTTTAATAGAAGTAATTTACAAATCTAATAGTATAAAGGAGTTGGAGAGGCTCTTGTCTAACTACCCACCAAATAAACCCGGGCTGCCTAATTAGACACCTATACCCAAGGTGTCAAGAAGTAGTTTGTCTATAGAAATATATATATGTTAGGGCTCAGGGTTTGAGACAACTGGACAGATAGTAATTAAATGTATTTTTTATTATATAGTGTGACAATATAATATAAAATACATGAAAATAAATATAAATAGTGGCGTCTGCGTCTCACAGGGCCCTTGTGTAGGCGCAGCACCAACTAGTATTATCTGAAATATAAGTATACCACAATGTGTTAAAAATTTAAAATTAGGACCACCATGGAAAAGTATATTTAAAACCTCTAATAGGATATAACTATACAGGGAGAGAATATCTGGGTGGGAGAGTCTTATTTCATCCACAATAGTCAATTCTGTCCTCTCTCAAAAAGTACTGCAAATGATAACAGATTCCAGTATAGTTGTAACCAATAGCAACCATATAGGTTTTGGTTAGTAACCCATAGCAACCATTTAAATGTGTCCGGCTGTAGCAGTAGATCGCAATCGAACACCTTTGCAAATAATGTTCATATACTTGCTGTCAGCAGATAATGGTCAACATATATGCTTGTGTACAGTCACTGTAAATATGCATTCATATCTTTGGATACTTTGTATCTCACCGCTCCCGGGCACTGATGCACTGGACTTTACGGGGATGCTGCGATCTCCTCCAGTTGCGCTATGAAATCCCACAGTGTGTTATCAATAGGTGGCTCTCTTGGCGTGAGACAGCATCACCGGAGACTCGGCCGTCTCCCACGGTGGTAATGCTGGATTACAGTGGGTTCCGGGTGGTGGTACTGCAGCGGTTCTGCAGGTGAGTATGTTGCTAAGCCGGTGGCGTCCTCGTGGCAATGAGGCGCGTATGTCTCCATTACTGGGTGCCGGGTGATTGACAGTTATGTTTCCCGGTATCGGACTGCTAATTGCTGAGCAGGGCAAATAAACTGGTGGTCTCAATGGTTATTAGGGGGACGCTGGACGCGTTTCAGGACTGTCTCAGTCCTTTCTTCAGCAGCTAAGAATATTCTTAGCTGCTGAAGAAAGGACTGAGAGTCCTGAGTGCAGCCAGCGCTGACTGATTAGGACCGCGCGGACACTGCAGTCTCCAGTAGACTGCAATGTTTTCGGTGAGTATTTCCTCCTGAAAAATGAGCAATGCCATTCTTCAGGCGGAAATTTCCAAGCAGATTTTCCGTTCACAAATTCCGAAGTGTGAATTTGTGAACGGAAACCCATTCACTATACTATACATTTTAGTAAGCGGAATTTCTGCCTGCAATTTCAAAGCGGAATTGCAGGTGGAAATTCCATAGTGTGAACCTAGCCTAAAACTTACAATTTTAGAAATGTTCTGACCCTGTTTTCTCATAGACAGTTAGAATACCATATCCTTTGCATAATATACCTCTAAATATGTTATACAGTTTCCAAATACTATGATTATACAGGGTTGTGGAAATAAAAGAAAAAAAATACTTGTCCAAGGGACTAAAACGAAACACAATCAACTTGTCCCTCATGAAAATCCACTTGTCCTGGTACACAACATTTCAACCAAAATAGTACATAGATAGGGTCTTTATTCCTTGATTTATTTACCGTAGTTTTTGCACTTTCATTTTTTCCTCCTCACCCTATAATAGCCATAACTCTTATTTTCTATCTACAGACCCATATGAGGACTTGTTTTTGCTTGACCAATAGTGCATTTTTAATGACACCTTTCATTTTTCCATAACTTGTGCTCCGAAACAAAAACAAAAATTTGTGAGGTGAAATTGAAAAAAAAATTTGCAGATTGAAATTTGGGGGTTTTCTTTTTCAAGCATATAACTTTCTGGTCAAACTTACATGTTATTGTGATACTTTAGGCGGACCTGATTACACCATTTCCGCCATGTTTTAGTAATTAAAAAAAATTCTAAACTTTGAAGAAAGAAAAAAAAACGGTAAACTGGCGTATATACAGGTAGGGCTGTAGTTTTTGCAAGGCCCAAACAATTGCAAGGCACTCCTCTGTGGCTGGAGGCAGAACAAGTGGGGTTAGCTTCCCCCGTACTGAGGTGTATGCAGTCCCGGCATCCTTACTGAAACACCGTGGGTCCCATTGGCACCTATACAGCACCTGCCATTTATTGCATTATTGTGCATTAGTGGTCATTTTGGTGTTTGCTTTCTCACCATGACTATGGGTTATACATGTTAGACATGTTAGATAGTTTATATGCATACATCAATTTGCTTAATTGTCCATGTGAGCACAAGTTCTTGTTTTCTTTCTTGATGCATTGTGGGGCCTGGATGTTATATGCAATTGTTTATGTAACTGTTTTGGTCCAGGATAACATACATATGCCTGTTGGAGGTCTTTTCACCTTACGAGGGCACAGAGAGGGCCTACCCACTACCCAGAGGGAACTATTTACTATATGAGGGACACAGGGTAGGGGCACTTTTCATTATATATGGAGGGGCTCCACTTTGGGGGTTGTGTGGGCGCCTAATAATACATGGGACCAGAGGCCAATTCACTATATAGGGCAGATTGTGGGGCCTATTCACTAGATGGAGGCACAGTGTCGGGGCTGATCCAATATATATGAGCAAAGAGGGGCTAGTTCACGTTATGGGGGCTGTATGGGGGCTGAATACTACATGAGGTAAAAGGCCTATCCACCATAAGGGGGCTATCCAATATATGATGGCACAGAAGGAGGCTATCCACTTTAAGGGGGCACAGAGGGCTCCTATTCACTAAATGGGGCAAATTGATCCTATCTACTATATGAGAGAACAGAGGGGCCTATTTACTTTATAGGGCTAATTGATCTTTGAGGGCACAGAGATGCCCCAACTGCTGTATAGAGCCACAGAGGGACCAAACTACTTTATGGGGGCACAGAAAGACCTAATTGCTATATGGGGGTATTATTATTGTGATTGTGAGGGACAATATAGATGGGGAATTTGTATAGAAGTGAGGAGATGCTGGAATGAGAAGCCTAAACTGATTTTCTGACATATTCTACATAGAGAAGTCATGGCTGGAAAAAGTCTTTATAATTGTCTGGGCTGGAAGAAAAGGAAAGGACATTTCTGATCAGAAAGGATGTTCCTGTGAGTCACTGGATGTAACTGCACTGTGAGTACTTGTATAGTTTGCAGAACCTGTGTACAGCTGGTATGCATCACTATATAGGTCATTGGGGGAGGAATATTATATCTTTATCTTTGCATAGTGGATTTTTATTATTTAACCTTTTAAGGATGCAGGGTGTACCTGTATGCAAGCTGACCCTGCGTCATATCGGGTCTGTCCCTGCGTCATATCGGGTCTGTACCCACCTGGGACGTGTGGGTAATACCAGACATCAGAGATCCAGAGATACCAGAGATCGTGGTGATGTCCAGTATTAACCCCTTAAACTTTGATCTCTGCATCTAAAATGTAAAAAAAAATGCTTCCCGGCAGCTCAGTCGGGCTGATCGGGATCACTGCGGTAAAACAGTGATCTCCTGATCAGCTGAGGACACAAAAGGAGGGTCCCTACCTTCCTCCTCGGTGTCCAGGCTGGAGCAATGGAGCTCCGATAACACTAATCAATGCTATGCTATGGCAGAGCATTGATCAGTGTATGCAATCAGAAGATTGCATGTTATATTCCCCTATGTGGGCTATAGATGTGTTAAAAAAAAAAGTTAAATAAATGTGAATTAACCCCATCCCTAATAAAAGTTTGAAACACCCCCCTTTTCCCATTCAAAAAAATGAAATGTAAACAAAAATAAACATAAGTGGTATCGCCACGTGCGTAAATGTCCAAACTATAAAAATATACTGCATGGTCAATTGCATACACGTAAGAAAATTCCAAAGTCCCAAATTTTGTATTTTTGGTCACTTTGAATAGCATTAAAAAAAAAATCACACAAATGGTACTGATAAAAGCTTCAGATCATGGTGCAAAAAAATTAGCCCTCATACCACCCTGTATGCAGAAAAATAAAAAAGTTATAAGCTTCAGAAGAGGACATTTTTAAAAGTTCAAATTTTCGTGCAAACAGTTATAAATTTTCACCAGAAGTAAAACAAAAATCTAAATCTATATAAGTAGGATATCATTTTAATTGTATGGACAATAAGATAAGGTGTAATTTTTACCGAAAAATTGCCCTGCGTAGAAACGGAAGGCCCCAAAAGTTCAAAATGGCGTTTTTTTCTTCAATTTGGTCCCACAAATTTATTTTTTTTGGTTTCTTCATAGATTTTTTTTTGTAAAACGACTGATGTCATTACAAAGTACAATTGGTGGCGCAAAAAACAAGCAAAATTGTTTTTTTTCCACAGACCTTCATAAAAATGAAAGTAGCAAGCTGATTGGGTGCTATGGGCAACTGGGCAAGTTTTCCTCTGCACAGGTTGTGAAGGGGGTGGGGGGACTCCTGAATGACACATGCTGGAAGTTGTAGTCCCTGTTGTGTGTGTATGCTAGTGTTTACAAACCAGTGTGCCTCCAGCTGTTGCAAAACTACAACTCCCAGCATGCCCTGACAGACTTTGGGCATGCTGGGAGTTGTAGATTTGTAACAGCTGGAGGTACACAGGTTGGGAAACACTGTTCTAGCCTATTCAGCATACACATCATGTTACACCAGTGTTTCCCAATCAGTGTGCCTCCAGCTGTTGCAAAACTACAACTTCTAGCATGCCCAAAGGCTGTCAGGGCATGCTGGGAGTTGTAGTTTTGCAACACCTGGAGGCACCCTGGTTGGGAAACACTGGTGTATGCCCTACAGAGGTGTGGTGAACTCAGGCCCGTCGGAAGAGGACAAGCAAACCAAGCAATTGCTTGGGGCCCCGAGCTGGCCCAGGGCCCCGAAGCAGAGCCTGTGTTTGCCTGTCCTCCTTCCCTGTCCCGTTCAGCAGGCAGCTCGCCCTGTCGGCCTGCCGAGCCAGCAGTGCTAGAGCTTGTCTGGAGCGGGAGGCAGAGACTGAAGTCGCTGCCTCCGGCTCCTTTTTGTGCCCCGCCCCGGCTCACCTCCGGTCCGGACTTCGTACGTTCGTGCGTCACATGACGTGTCACATGACTGTGCGCGTCGTGTGGCGTTAGTTACATTTCAGTGACTCTGACTGGGGTGAGTACCCCTAACTACTTGCCTACTGGGTCTGGGGGGAGGGGAGGGGTTTAGTCTGGGGTACTACCTGCCTATTGGGGGGGAAGGGGGTTAATCTGGGGGGTACTACCTGCCTACTGGGTGGGGGGTTAATCTGGGACCCCAGTAGTCAGGTAGTACCCCCAGATTAACCCCCTCCCCCCAGTAGTAAGGTAGCACCCCCAGATGAACCCCTCCTGGGGTACAGGGGGTACTACCTGCCTACTGGGGGGGGGGTTAATCTGGGGTACTACCTTCCTACTGGGTGAGGAGGGAGTTAATCTGGGCCCCCCAATAGTCAGGTAGTACCCCCAGATTAAGCCCTCCCCTCCAGTAGGAAGGTAACACCCCCAGATGAACCCCCTCCTAGGGTACAGGGGGTACTACCTGCCTACAGGGGGGGGTTAATCTGGGGTACTACCTGCCTACTGGGGGGGGGGGTTAATCTGAGGGAACTACCTGCCTACTGGGGGGAGGGGGTTAATCTGGGGTACTACCTGCCTACTGTAGGAAGGTAGTACCCCCAGATTAACCCCCTCTTCCCCCCAGTAGGAAGGTAGCACCCCCAGATGAACTCCCACCCGGGGTGCGGGGGGTACTACCTGCCTACTGGGGGGAGTGGGTTAATGTGGGGGTACTACCTTCCTACAGGGTGGGGGGAGGGGGTTAATGTGGGGGTGCTACATGCCTACGGGGGTTAATCTGGGGGTACTACCTGCCTGCTGGGGGGAGGGGGTTAATCTAGGGGTACTACCTGCCTACTGTGGGGAGGGGTTTAATCTGGGGGTACTAAATTGTATCAAATATACATTAAACATTTGCAAAAAACACCACTGTACCATAGTTGAGTTTTTCGCAAATGTTCATTTATTGAAAATGTTCAAATTTCATGCACATTAAATGCAACAGCAGTATTTGCACAGTGCATGAAAATTGCAATGTTATCCTCCTTTTTTATTTATATAAATTGTGGGTAAACTTAAACTGTATGGCTATGCTGTGGTTCCTGTAGGCTTTGCGTGGGGGGGGCTCCATGTCTATTTTGCTTGGGGCCTCCAAATTCCTTCAAACGGCCCTGGGTGAACTACAACCCCCAGGAGACTACAGAGGCAGCATGCTGATGTTATACCACAGACTGAAGACTCCTGAATGACACATGCTGGGAGTTGTAGTCCCTTTTGTGTGTGTATGACAGTGTATCCCAACCAAGGCTGATTATATTAGTGTGCTGTGTACAAGGGGGCCGATCCGGGAAAATAGTAGGGTGGGTAAAGGGCGGAACAAACAAACAAAACAAAAAAAGGAGCCGCCCCAAACCAGCAAGGCATGTGGCATGCTGAGATTTGTAGTTTTCAGCACAGCAAGAAACAGGAAATAGAAGCAAAGATAGGAAAACAAAGTGGGGATAAAAAGACAACAAAAAACGGAAATAGAGTAGGCTAAACAACAAGAATAGAAATGAAACAAAACAAATAGGGTAGGTCAAAAACGGAAAAACACATTGACCACCGGAGTACCCCTTTAAGGAGTTAATAGTAAGGTGGTATTGTTCTGTATGTGGCAGTATTATTATCTGATATGGAAGCATTATTTGTGTGGAGACACGAGGTGGTGTTGGTGGAAATACATGATCACTTCGTGACGCCAGGGCACCGTTATCCTATACATGGTCTGAGGTTGGAGACAGTTTCTCCTGGGCCAGACACAGGAAGTAAATGAACACACCGACAGGTTACGGATAACAGATGGTATTACACGTACAGCTAGGCCCTGGTGTGAGAGTGTAGCGTAACCCCTTGGGAGCCCTGTTGCCTTGCTGAGACTTGTGGTGCTTTCACTGGACAGAATTATATTGACTTGAGATTGTAGATTAAATCCTGGTTGCTAGGGTCTTGCCAAGGTACTGGAGACCGCAGAGGCATGAATTCTCTCGTTGCGAGTAACAAACACTTGCAGGATGACCAGTTGAGAAACTAGACTTGAAGTAGGCTTCTCCTAAGAGCACACGACACACAGCACACCTGAGCTAAGCTGTTGCTCAGGAGCCACTAAACTAGGGAGACTGACTAACAGGGTAGACTTTTGGGGTCTCATGGGTAACACCCTTAAAGGCCCAATTACTTGAAAAACATATAGACATAGAACAATAATGAAATAAAATTTAGGAAAATATATTATTCTCATATTACCAGCTATACATTATGAATCTGCCAACATAACTTTAGTGGGCCCAACACCTTGTGCTGCCAAGCTGCCCGAGACAGTCCAAAACCACGGGACAGCTACTGGTGATGGGACACCACATTTGGCCCTTGTATACTGGTAATATTGGCCTTGGTATAGTGGATTTGGTACGTAACAATATGATGGTAATATGTAGGGAGAGAAGATTTCTTGTATACTACTGTTCTCTAGTAGCTTTATGAAAAAAAAATATATATAGGTAGTTGTAGAAAATTGCCTTGCCCATGATCTGTAGGTGTATATATAGTTTGAAATCTTGGGTGAGTACCTACCCTTTTATCCAGAACTTGACCCCTGCTCTATAACATGATCCTTTTAATATTGTACTTCACTGTAGTAATAGTATTGAGAAGTCAATGAGCAGTGCCTGGTTACCACTAGACATGACTATTAGGGATACAAAATTCCCCTTAAAATTTGCCAATATTTACACATTGACATCCATAAGTCATTATACCTTGTGTATTGCCCCACATAGTAATATTTCCCCTCCCATATAAAGTTGTAGGCCCCCTTTGTGCCCCACATATACAGGTGCACACGGACAGTCACAAGCATGTTTTCTGCTGTGGCTGTTCCGCAGGCGATTTTCCTTGGTGAAATTTCACAGAGGAAAACCCACAGCAAATTACATTGGCCTTAATAGGATCTGCTGCAGCTTTTAGGGTACGTTCCCACACGGCGTATTTGCTGCGTATTTGCTGCTGCGTATTTTATTTTCCTTGTTGAAGTCAATGGGTAGGAAAATACGCAGCAGCAAATACGCAGCAAATACACAGCAAAATACGCCACGTGGGAATGCACCCTTATTCTGGGGAAAATTGATGGACGAACACCTGCAGCGGCATAAACCCACACTGGAAAACAGTTATCATGTAAATGTACAAATATATACCCCTCTGTACTCCCATATATAGTTACCGGCCTACTCTTTTCCCCCAAATACAGTTAAAGGTGCCTCTGTGGCCCCATATAGTTTAATATATAGGTTTGCAAAACAGCTGGAGCTCTGCCAGAAACAGAAATTCACTGCAGCAGAAAGTTGCCTGTACGGGCTCATTCTCATGGTAGAACACCCACCCAGATGGACATTCTGTGCACCACAGGTGCTGACTTAATCTGTAGGCACTAGGACTATGTTGTGCCATCTCCATAGACGCCAATGTATATCTAAACTGATTTCGCAAAAAGGATCCAGAATTTGAATTTCCGCTGAAGTATTTTCCACAATGGAAAAATATGCTGCGAGCATAGTGCAACCAAATCACTGGGAGTCTACTGCACCGGAATTTTGAGCAGAGTTTTGAAGCTGAATTCCACTCAGAAATGTTGCCATGTGAATGGGCCCTAAGAAGACTCAATTGTAAGAAAACAGAAATTTCAAATAAGTTTGCACAACCTTAACAGATGTTTAGAACCATTCAGGCTCTGGAAGCTGAGTAGACTGCTGATAGGGAGATCCCCCTGAAGCCCAAAGAGGTGCAGTGAAGGAGGGCTACATCCACCAATTAGAAACTATGGAGATTTATCAAAAACTTGTCCGGAGGAAAAGTTGCTCATAGCAACCAATTTGATTGCTTCTTTCATTTTTGAAAAGGCCTCTGCAAAATAAAAATAAACAATCTGATTAGTTGCTATTAGCAACTTTTCCTCTGGACAGGTTTTGATCAAATCTCCCCCAATAACTTGTTTCTTTTCTGAATAGAAGGTTTAGTGTACTTTTTGAGGTGGGTTCTATTTCTTGAACAAATATTCTGGGCAGAGATTTCAAGAGTGGCCGGCAGTGACTGAATCAGTTGGCACAGGAACACTGTCATTCCCCAAAGTCGGCAATGTATTCTTTTGAAAGAATGACCAAGCTCATTCTTTCGGCAGAGGATATTCAGCAGCAGAAAGCTTTGGCACTAAAATTTCACAACGTGCACTATGCAGCGGAATACCATTAACAGCAATGAGACTCTGTTCCACCGGAATTTCGCAGCAGAATTTCAAACCCAAAGTCTTACACCTAAATGCAAAATGAAAGAAAGACCAATAGGAGTAACTTGTGCATGTTAAACAGCCTTTATTTAATGCAAACAAAAAAATATGTATACAAACCGGGGGGGGGGGGGGGGGCCCGAGTACATACAAATAGGACACAGTGACACTCCGGGGATCCTGTTATTGTTATACATCTTTTTGTACTGTAATAATGGGGTGCTGCTATATATGTAGATAGTAAAAAATGCAGTGTTCTACCACTAATATGGACATACTATGTCCTATATTGCAGCATACCCCTGTATAAAACTATACTGCATCCTGATTAATACACAGAGAAAAATACAAACCCATAAATTGCTCTAAAGACCCTGAGATGATGATACAACTATGCATTTTTCGGTGCCAATCTTCTTGTGGGGGTGAAGCCCTCCTTGCCGGCTTTATTTGGATCAATAGAACTGCCTTATTAAAGAATTGCTGGTGATAGATGTTACCAACTGCGCAGAATCACCCGATATCTGCATCATGCCATCAGTCACATGATCATGACACAGAGATACCACTCGTTACAGCAGGCCCGGCATATACACACAGGTCATAAACAGAGGTCTTAGGATTCGATGTCAAGAATGAAAATATTGCCTACATATTAATTGGTGGAATTAACATAAAATGCAGACAATTCATTAGTACCCACACCTGATATATATAGTGATTTCTACTCATATTTAAAGAGAAGTATATGTGTAAAGAGGAAAATTTATGAAAATGTATAGGAAGAGAATAAAATATGACGATAAACAATAAATCGACAATAGAATGTATGGTGGAAAAAATTGAAAAAAAAAAAACGTGTGAAATAAATAGGATATAAACATGGCAGTTCATAATAAACATTCAAAACAGGAATGTGTCAAATTGTGTGCAAATAAAAATTCATGACAAATGTGCATGGGTGAAAATTGCTAAAATTAAATACAATTTTTTTAAACCTCATATTGCTTGTTACATGTAATCTATTAAAGCTACAGTGCAAAAAAAACAAAAATGCATGGATTTTCTTTTATTAAGTTGCTTATTCACTCCAGATGCAACATTTCAATTTACAGAAATCTTGCTTGAAAGATTTGTTAGTTTAAATGTTGCAACTAGTTAAAGGGTTACTCCGCTCCCCAGTGACCGGAACATTGAGTTCCGAACGCTGTGTGCGGGCTTCAGTGTTCACGCCCGCCCCCTCAATGAAAGTATATGGGAAGACATAGACTTGCATTGATGGGGTGGGACGTGACGTCAAATGACAGGACGGGCGTGAACACGGAAGCCCGCACACAGCGTTCGGAACTCAATGTTCCGGATGCTGGGTAGCGGAGTAATCCTTTAAGAGGGACCTTTTTGGATATGCTGCCTCCTATTCTGTATTCTGTGTTGCATCTTTCACTATTGGCACTTGTTTTGCTACTATTCTAAATTCTATGACAACTACTGCATGTGTGCGACTCCGGCCTAATAGAAGAAAAAGAATCATCTTCAATTTTGCTAGATAATGTTTAACAATGTACATCTATGTATTATTCAAAATCTATTTAGAGACAACTGTACATCTTGAAAGTATCATGTCACTAATATATATATATATATATATATATATATATATATACACACACACACACACACACGCTTTCACCAGGAAAAAAAAAAAAAAAAAAAAGGGTACATCAGTAAATGCAACATTTAATGCAGTAAATCTTTATTTAAGCTTATAATATTGTAAATTTATATAAAATTCATAGGCTATTAACAGATTTTAATTCCAGCTAACTGCTCAACACAAATGCCAGCATAAAGGGGTTCTGTAAAATCGTCATGGAAGGTGTACAAGTGTTGGATCGGATCACACAGTTCATAAAAAGACACCACTCCATCGTCATAATCCAAGAATATCCCAATTTTATGTGTGAACTTATAGTCCTCTATCTCTTCCTGTTCGTTATCATATTCTGCATAAAACTCATCAAATGCATCATACCAACTTAAGCACCAGGACTTCTCATTTGTACCCATGCGTGATGTATAGCCACTTTTCTTAACACTATTGTAGGTCACACCTACAGACCAGTTCCCATCTTCAAAAACTTTGACTTCCCAATAATGTTTTCCTGAGCAAAATTTCTTAGTGCTTAATACTTGCTGGGTATAGAATCTCTCAGGAAGATGGGGTCGAAGTTTTTGCCTGTTGGAATCCATAACCTCTTTGAAATCATGTGAGAGTGCTAGAGTAGGATCTGCTGTATTAACATTCAGGATTAAGTCAGTAGAATCTTCAACATCAAAGCCACACTTGTTCTTTATTTCCGTAATAAAACCCATCAAACTACCCAAAGCATTGAGCAAGGTCACAACGATCTTTTCCTCGTCCAATGTTTCGGCATAAATTGGGGGTCTATAACCAAGTTTAGGATCTACGTGAATACCGGGTTGCTTGAGAAGAGTGAGATGATCTGGAATTTTACAGATCTCTTGAATCTGAAGTTTTTTCATGTGCAGCTCTTTCATTTCTTTGTCAAGTTTTTGAATTTGTTGAGAATGAGAGTTATAAGCTACCGTTTCCTGCCTAGTAATTTCATCAAGAGTTTTATCTTCAAGCATGTTTAGTTTTTCTTGGAGGCCTCGGAAGAGACCAAAAACTCTCTCTTTTATATTTAATGATTTTTCTTTAATGTATTTTCTGTGTTTCTCCAGCTTCCAGAATAATTTTTCTGTCTCTTCCATGTGTAAAGTTAATTTCTTTACAGAATCCCATAAGTTTTGTCTCTTTTTCTCCCCGGCTTCACTGACAAGCTCTACTTTATGACCTTTGTGCTTCTCGTTATGACTACACATTGAACATAAGAAAGAATTGTCCTGGATGCAAAAATACCTTATCAGCTCATCGTGATCAGGACATTTTTGGCCCTCTAGAGAAGCGGTTGGATCAACTAAGATGTGATGAGACGACTTGCTGTGGTTTTTCAGATGAAGTTGGCACAGTGCAGCTTCACAATGTAGGCAGTTTTTTACAGCAGGTGCCAGAGATGTCACGCAATATGAACAGAAGATTTCAGTACCTTCTGCATGTTCACGTGTAGAGCGATAATGTTGTACTATATTACCCAGCTTCAGGTTTTTCTGCAGAGAAGGGCGATTTTTAAACTCTGCTCTACATTCAGGACAAGAGTAAACCCCAGTGCTCCACTGCTTGTCCCATGAAATTGTTATACAGATTTCACAAAAGTTATGTCCACAGCTAAGCATTACAGGATCCGAGTATATGCCGAGACAAATTGAGCAACTCAGTTCACCACTTAATCCAGAAGCCATGTCCATGTGCCTAAAATGAAAAAAATATATATAAAAAAATATTTATTTTACAGGTCACTCAGTAGAGCACAGAATGAACAACTGAAAGACCCAACTTAAAGGAGTAGTCCAGTGGTGAACAACTTATCACCTATCCTAAGGATAAGTTTCAGATCGTGGGGGTCTGACCGCTGGGGCCCCCTGCGATCTCCTGTACGGAGCCCCGACACAGCCCGCCGGAAGGGGGCGTGTTGACCTCCGCACAAAGTGGCGGTCGACACACCCCCTCAATACAACTCTATGGCAAAGCCGAAGCCCTGCCTTCGGCAATCTCCGGCTCTGCCATAGAGATGTATTGAGGGGGCGTGTCGGCCGCCGATTCGTGCGGTGGTCGACACCAGCTATCTGGCCGGAGAGCCTGGCCCCCGTAGAGAGAGATCACAGGGGGCCCCAGCGGTCGGACCCCCCCCCCTGCGATCTCAAACTTATCCCCTATCCTTAGGATAGGGGATACGTTTTTCACCACTGGACTACCCCTTTAAAGGGGAACTCCGGTGGAAAAAAAATATGTTTTCGAATCAACTGGTGCCATAAAAATTCAACAGATTTGTAAATTACTTCTATTAAAAAATCTTAACCCTTCTAGTACTTATCAGCTGCTGTATACTACAGGTATACTTCAGAGGAAGTCGTGTAGTTCTTTCCAGTCTGACAACAGTGCTCCCTGCTGACACCTCTGTCCATGTCAGAAACTGTCCAGAGCAGGAGAGGTTTTCTAAGGGGATTTGCTCCTATTCTGGACAGAGGTGTCAGCAGAGAGCACTGTGGTCAGACTGGAAAGAACTTTAGAAATTTCTCTGTAGTATTCAGCAGCTGATAAGTACTAGAAGGCTTCAGATTTTGAGTAAATTACTAGAGATGCAGTTCCATTAATTCAAAGAAATTTCTATAAAATAAATCTGTCCCATCTAAACATACCCTTTCACAAGTATATAATACAGAATCAAGTCCAGATCTGTTAGGGGCATCAGCGATTCGTACCAACTTTGTTCACTTTATAACCGAATTGGTCTGGCTGGAACTCGAGATTATAATCCAGGCATAAAAATAGGCTGGCTTCACACAAGCATGATACTGGAGCATTGTTGTGCCTATATTACAACCATGAGTTGTGGCCCCACAAAATATTACACATTAGCGAATGCATTTTTTTTTTTTCTTTGTTGTTTTGGCTTTTTTCCGTTTACAAGTGATATAATTCAGAGAATTTGGCTAGGTTCACACTATGGAATTTTCAAGTGTAATTCTTCTTAGAAATGATGTCAGAAATTCCAATGCAGTAGAGTCCATTGCTGTCAATTGGATTCTTCACCATCCACACTCCGGAATTCCGCTACCAAAAATAATTTTTTTTATTCTTTTCACAGAATCTGCATGAATACATTGCTGGCCACACTCTGCATTTCTGACTGGAATTTTTACAGGCCGGAAATTACAGTGGGAACTGAGCCTTAGGCTACGTGTCCACTTTTTTAAAAAAAAAATATTTTTTTTGACCTGAAAGAAGGGCACAAAAACTGCCCTGTCATTTTGCACTCCCTAAATGAATTTTTTTTTTTATTTTTATTTTTTTAAGTGGGTTATAAGTCTTTTTTCCTTAACAGAATCACATAAAACTTATGATAAAAACGCAAAACCTAACCTTATGGGACTTTTTTTTGCTAACATAGGGGGCGATTTATAATGGTCTTCTTGACTTTTTTTTTGCCTGTAATTTGGAGCAAAATATTTGCGCTTTCAGGAAAACTGACTGTTAAAGGCAGTGAATAATTATTGACAAAATAAATAAATAAAAAAAGTGAACATTATTTTGAGCCAAAGCCAGGGATGCATTTTAAAAAGGAATAGGAAACAGAAAGGAGGACTTCTCCCTTCTGCTCAATCTGCTTCTGGATTTGGCTCAGAAACTGCCCCATAAGGGTGCGTTCACACGCTCTTTGTTTTTGCGGGTTTTCCGCAGCGTATTTGAAAGGGGCGGGCTCTTCTCAACTGTCAATAGCAGATTGTCTGCAGCGGAATTTACGCTGCAGAAAATCCGCCACAAGCCCCATTGAAGTCAGTAGGGACTGCGGCGGATTTTCCGCAGCGTAAATTCAGCCACGGACAATCTGCTATGGACAGCCGAGAAGAGCCCACCCCTTTCAAATATGCTGCGGAAAACCCGCAAAAACAAAGAGCGTGTGAACACACCCTTAGTTTTCCTGGTGCAGATTTCCAGTCCAACAATAGTACAGTACAATGAGGGGACATTTATTCATTTCTTTTTTTTTTACTTATTAGTGGTTTAGTTTGCATGTTTTTTTGAGCAATGTTGGGTTTGCATATATTTTTTTTAACCTATAATATAAATAATTTCTGAAGACTTGTCTTTGTAGGCCACTTTACATGCAATGGTCATTAAAGAGGTACTTTGGTCCTAAGACATCTTATCCCCTATCCAAAGGATAGGGGATAAGATGTCGGACCACGGGGGTCTGCCACTGGGGACCCCCGCAATCTTGCATTCAGCACCCACCCCGGGGTGGAGTCGTGACGTCACGATACTCCGGCCCCGTGGTCGTCACATGGCAGATTCTGAGCTGGCATCGTGGCGTGCAGCTCCCCGAGGTGGGTGCTAAATGCAAGATTGCGGGGTTCCCCAGCAGTCAGACATCTTATCCCCTATCTTTTGGATAAGTGATAAGATGTCTTAGGGCCGGAGTACCCCATATATATTGATTTTATTTTTTTAAATTATGCAGTGGTTAAAAAAAAAAAAAAATAACTGCAAATAGAGATGAGCGAAGTTACAGAAATTTGATTTGTCAGTTGATGACTTTAGCCTGCATAAATTAGTTCAGCTTTCAGGTGCTCCGGTGGGCTGGAAAAGGTAGATACAGTCCTAGGAGACTCTCTTAGGACTGTATCCACCTTTTCCAGACCACCGGAGCACCTGAAAGCTGAACTAATTTATGCAGGATAAGTCAGCAACTGCCGAGCCGAGAAGTTTGTGACAAATCGAATCACTGTAACTTTGCTCATCTCCAACTGCAAACATAGACTACCCTCAGTGCTGCTCTAGAAACCTGCTTTACTATGTGAGAAATGGTGTAGTCAAATAATTTTGTTAGTTTTGGTGAACTTGCACATTATTTATCATACATTGTGAGACCATTTGATCAATTATGTGCACTTCTATCAAAAAACCTGCAACAAAAGTGACCTGAAAAAAAAAAATAATAATAAATCACAAAGCAACTCAGGGATATATCTTCCCCAATGAATTTTCTAAGATTAGATTCATCTCCAGTGCAAATCCACATTATGCCTGCAATGTAAGGGCCTAGTCACACAGCAGAATTTCCGCTTATCCGCCCCAATTCCGCTTGTATTTTGTGTGGAATTGGCGTGGAATCCAAGCGGAAATTCTGCAGAAGTGTGAATAGGAGTGTGGAATCCCATAGAATTGGCTTTCATTTGAGGCATTTGAGGCATAATTCCGCTTGAGG
Organism: Hyla sarda; assembly: GCF_029499605.1. Taxonomy (NCBI): domain Eukaryota; kingdom Metazoa; phylum Chordata; class Amphibia; order Anura; family Hylidae; genus Hyla; species Hyla sarda. Next base: position 265,761,458 of record NC_079190.1, on the reverse strand, counting down.
AAATCCTGCGATGTGAATAGACCCTAAGGCTCCATGCACACTAAGGAATCTCGAATAACCTCTGGGCAGCTCGGACCACTCAGACATTACTGGTCTTCATAGCAGGCAGAGCATTCCACCAAAAGTATAAACATGTTCATTCTTTCAGCTGCTGAACTTCTGTAATGTTCACTGTGCAATGGGACTCTGCCGACCTAGAATTTCTGAGCGGAATTCCTCTGCTCAGAAATTCCATAGTATGCATGGGCTCTAAACCTTGAGGGAGATTCATCAAAACCTATTCCAGAGGAAAAGTTGCTCATAGCAACCAGTCAGATCGCTTCTTTCATCTGATTTTTGATAAATCACCCCCCCCCCCCCTTGTGCCTAGACCTTTCGCATTTACAGTACATGTCTGTATTGGTAAATCACTATTCCCGTCTCTTGGGTCAGACAGGCACTTTCAGCACACAAATACAGTCCACCCAGTTTTAATTTTTTTTCCAAAGCAGTCAAAAAATAAAAAGATAAAAATCTAGGCCACTTGGCCACTAACTTAGAGCTGAGACTATTGCACAGCTCCCAAATAAACAGAGCAGTGGCTTTACTCACACCTCGGATTTTCCTAGGAGCAGAGAGCCATCTAGTATTTTAAAATAAAACTTTGCATTGTAGTCACAATCATCCCAAATAACTGGAGTGGCTAAGTGGAGCAGTGAAATACTTTCCTGGCTACCTGCTGCTTTTAGGCCATCTAAGGCATGGTTCACACCACATTTTTTGTCTCCGTTTCACTGTATCCAATATATTCAGTTTAACTGTATGCAAAACTCACGGTACGGTGTGAAAAAAAAAATCCTAAGCAAGAAACCCCATATAACACATGCAGATGGTACTGTAGACACTCGGCACAATACAGTTTAGAAATTGTCCTCCATGTGTGCATCCAGTCCATGTACTGTGGCAAGTTGTGCTGTAGCACCTGCTGATTTATTGTGGATTTCAACGTCCCCAATATAAAGCAATAGCAATAACCTACAGTGTATCGGACATAATTGAAGTGCTGTGGATTTAAAATGCAATTTGCATAGCAATTCTCACTATGGATTTTTTCAAAGCACATGGATATGAAATTTTTTTATTCCTCATCCACTTATGATTGTGAATTCTGTATGATACGAACCAAACATTCCCTCCCATGGAAAAGGTGACATCTTACAAGAACTCTTACCACCACTAAAACAGAATATAGGACATAGTGGAACACCATTTATATATATATATATATATATATATAGAGCAGATACTAGAAAGGCTGGTTAAAGTTCTAAAATCGATTACCTGCAGATAAGTATTACAGTATGGGAAACCTTCTACAGGCGCTCAGCAGAGACTGTGTATGAGTTGTATCACTCACTATTCCAGTGTAACAAACCAAAAACTCATCTTCGTAGTCCAACCCTTTTAACGTTAATTGTTAATTGGCAGCAGCTGCTATAGAATCATTTAGGCCAGGGATGAGGGTAGGCATAGTTCACACTATGGGGGAGATGTATGAAAACCCGCCCAGAGGAAAAGTTGCTGAGTTGCCCATAGCAACCAATCAGATGGCTTCTTTCATTTTTAAAAAGGCCTGTGAAAAATGAAAGAAGAAATCTGATTGGTTGCTATGGGCAACTCAGCAACTTTTCCTCTTGACAGGTTTTGATAAATCTTCCCCTATGTTCCTGCCCCTGTTAATCGTATCTATCGGCATCCAGCCAAAAACAGGATGCTGATGTATACTAACGGGAGCAGTGGACCCCATTCACTTCTATGGCCGACCAGATCACCTAGTGACTGCATTCAGGACACATGGGGTCTACTGCTCCTGTTAACAGTTTACATCGGCATCTTGTTTTTGGCAGGATGCTGATGGATACGATTAACTGGGGCAAGAATGTAGTGTAAGGGTGCGTTCACACGGGCGTATTTGTCAGCGGATCCGCAGCTGCGGATCCGCTGACAAAGGCCCCTAAAGTGCTGCCCTCTTTGTGCCTGCTAATAGCGGCAATCCGCCGCTACCAGCAGACACACTGCGATGTGCGAGTTACCCTGCAGTGTACTCACACACATCGCGGCCGCTCTCTGTGTAGCTTAGGGAGCCGGGGGAGCGGCCGCGATGTGCGGGATGTGCGGATACACTGCGACTCGCACATCACAGTGTGTCTGCTGGTAGCGGCGGATTGGGAGAGATTTATCAAAGCTGTCTATGTCCCGCATCAATATAGGGGAAGATTTATCAAAACCTGTGCAGAGGAAGAGTGGTGCAGTTGCCCATAGCAACCAATCAGATTACTTCTTTCAATTCTCAGAGGCCTCTGTAAAAATGAAAGAAGCGATCTGAGTGGTTGCTATGGGTAACTGCACCACTTTTCCTCTACACAGGTTTTGATAAATCTCCCCAATAGCGATTAAAAAGAAAATTGAGGCTCAGGATCTTGAGGCAGATAGGAGCCTCTCCTATTTTCTATATATAACTCGCATCAATATAGACCAAACTACAGAGGGTTAGGCCGCTCTATTGTGCGCCCGGCTCTTGATAAATTCTGCGCACAGACTTTGGGATCTATGCTTTAGACTGTATTTAAACCTGCTCCAGCATGGTCTGACATTTCGGCGTACTTTCAGCCGATGCGACTTGTCGCTGAAAAGTCGCTTTTGATAAATTCAGCACCAATGCATTTTTCCGTCTAAAGTAGACTAGAATACATCATGTTCTAAAAATCCTCTAGAGCAAAAGTCGCTAAAAAGTCGCACATATTTAGACTGCGACTTTCTGTGCGACAAATTTAGACAGGAAAATCCAGTCTAAATCCTTTGATCAATATCCCCCATTTAACCCAGTGCCTGTTACCTTTCATTAATATATAAGCAGAAAAGAAAAAGACACATAGGTGGAGTGCCACATAGGGTAATATAGTCAAAAGCAGTAATAACATAATGCAAGTTTACAGTAACCCATTCCTACATTCCCAGTCCTGATATCTGAGGAAGGAGGTCATATCCTCCGAAAATGCGTTCATATTGGACTAAATAAACTATTTCAAAATTTTGGGTTAATACTGGTTCTTCATACGCCTCTTAAAACACCATTCTTTTAGTTTTTTTTCCCCTTTGGTGCAATGTATTGATCTGCTATGTACTGCAGCTATCACTAGATTAAATCAAATAGTAGTGCCATAAAAATAGTTAGCATTCGGGTGGTATGTACTATTTTCACTGCAGCAGTCTGCGCTTTTGAGTCCGCTTAAATTGGCACATAGGTTTTGAATTGTCCCAATGGATAAGATTAAAGGGGTACTCCAGTGGAAAACTTTTTTTTTTTTTTTTTATGAACTGGTGCCAGAAAGTTAAACAGATTTGTAAATTACTTCTATTAAAAAACCTTAATCCTTCCAGTACTTATTAGCTGCTGAATACTACAGAGGAAATTCTTTTCTTTCTGGAACACAGAGCTCTCTGCTGACTTCATGACCACAGTGCTCTCTGCTGACATCTCTGTCCATTTTAAGAACTGTCCAGAGTAGGAGAAAATCCCCATAGCAAACGTATGCTGCTCTGGACAGTTCCTAAAATGGACAGAGATGTCAGCAGAGAGCACTGTGGTCATGTTGTCAGCAGAGATGACTGTGTTCCAAAAAGAAAAGAATTTCCTCTGTTGTATTCAGCAGCTAATAAGTACTGGAAGGATTAAGATTTTTTTTAATAGAAGTAATTTACAAATCTGTTTAACTTTCTGGCACCAGTTCATTTAAAAAAAAAAAGGTTTTCCACCAATGTACCCCTTTAACGGGGGCCAGAACGTAGTGTGATCGTGTGATTGTTCCTTCAGTAATGGTCTGTCATCTTACACTGGGGTCTGCATTATAGTGTGGGTTTTTATACCATAGTCTATATTATATTGGGATCTTACACTGGGGTCTGCATTATAGTGTGGGTTTTTATACCATAGTCTGTATTATATTGGGATCTTACACTGGGGTCTGCATTATAGTGTGGGTTTTTATACCATAGTCTGTATTATATTGGGATCTTACACTGGGGTCTGCATTATAGTGTGGGTTTTTATACCATAGTCTGTATTATATTGGGATCTTACACTGGGGTATGCATTATAGTGTGGGTTTTTATACCATAGTCTGTATTATATTGGGATCTTACACTGGGGTATGCATTATAGTGTGGGTTTTTATACCATAGTCTGTATTATATTGGGATCTTACACTGGGGTATGCATTATAGTGTGGGTTTTTATACCATAGTCTGTATTATATTGGGATCTTACACTGGGGTATGCATTATAGTGTGGGTTTTTATACCATAGTCTGTATTATATTGGGATTTGTATTATATGAAGGGTTGATACCTGTGTCTGTGTTGTAATGTAGATCATATACTGGGGTCTGGTTTATAATAAATCTCAGACTGTGGTCTGGATTATACTGAGGGTTGTATACTGGGGTTTGTACTATATAAAGGCTGATACTGTTGTCTGTATTATATTGGGGTCTGGATCATAAAATGGCAATTATACTGTGGTCTGTAATATATGGAGGTCTTATACTGTGGTCTGTAATATATTGCAGTACTTATACTGTGGTCTGTATTATGTGGAGGTCTTATACTGTGATCTGTATTATATCAGGGTACTTATGCTTTGGTCTGTATGATATTAGGGTCTGGATCATATAGTGGGACTTATACTGTGTTCTGTATTATGTGGAGGTCTTATACTGTGATCTATATTATATCGGGGTACTTATGCTGTGGTCTGTAATATATGGAGGTCTTATACTGTGATCTGTATTATATCAGGGTACTTATGCTGTGGTCTGTATGATATTGGGGTCTGGATCATATACTGGGACTTATACTGTGGTCTGTATTATGTGGAGGTCTTATACTGTGATCTGTATTATATCAGGGTACTTATGCTGTGGTCTGTATGATATTGGGGTCTGGATCATATAGTGGGACTTATACTGTGGTCTGTATTATGTGGAGGTCTTATACTGTGATCTATATTATATCGGGGTACTTATGCTGTGGTCTGTAATATATGAAGGTCTTATACTGTGATCTTTATTATATCGGGGTACTTATGCTGTGGTCTGTATGATATTGGGGTCTGGATCATATAGTGGGACTTATACTGTGGTCTGTATTATGTGGAGGTCTTATACTGTGATCTATATTATATCGGGGTACTTATGCTGTGGTCTGTAATATATGAAGGTCTTATACTGTGATCTTTATTATATCGGGGTACTTATGCTGTGGTCTGTATGATATTGGGGTCTGGATCATATAGTGGGACTTATACTGTGGTCTGTATTATGTGGAGGTCTTATACTGTGATCTATATTATATCGGGGTACTTATGCTGTGGTCTGTATTATGTGGAGGTCTTATACTGTGATCTGTATTATATCAGGGTACTTATGCTGTGGTCTGTATGATATTGGGGTCTGGATCATATAGTGGGACTTCTACTGTGGTCTGTATTATGTGGAGGTCTTATACTGTGATCTGTATTATATCGGGGTACTTATGCTTTGGTCTGTATGATATTGGGGTCTGGATCATATAGTGGGACTTATACTGTGGTCTGTATTATATCGGGGTACTTATGCTGTGGTCTGTATGATATTGGGGTCTGGATCATATAGTGGGACTTATACTGTGGTCTGTATTATGTGAAGGTCTTATGGGTCTGGATTATAATGTGGGTCTTATACTTGGGTCTGGATTATAATGTGGGTCTCATAATGTGGTCTGTGTTATACTGGAGATCTCTATTATTTGGGGACTAATAATGGGGTCTCAATTATACTGCTACAAAATTATATTCAACACCAGTAAAGCTTCAGTTAAGGTTGGGTTCACATTTATCTCCACTATCCCCAATTGTCATCAGTTTTGCTTAATTTCCATTATTTTAAAAACAAAAAAATAAAAAATACCGGGCCTACACTAGTTTTTTTTCCCAACAGAAACAAAGGATATTCTAATGTAAGTTAGTAATTTAACATTGAGGTCTATGGTGTAATCTCTGTTAGCCTCCGTTATTTTGAGATCCGCTTTTGCTACTGAGCATGCTTGAAAAAAAAAAAAAACAGTGGAAATGGTTAAAAAATAACTGACATCAATGGTCATAAATGAATGTTTTAACGGATAATAATGGATGCTGACAGTTCATTATTGTATATTTAATTTGAATTAAAAATCCCCCCGCAGACTACAGCCAATACTGAACAGTGCACGCTGACACAGGGATGTAATATCACCATTATACTGGAGGTCTGTATTATTTGGGGACTAATAATGGGGTCTCATTTACACTAAAAACTTTAAACAATTCTACACTCCAAAATAATTTACCCAATTGATATTTCCGCATGTGGAAATGTCTAAACTATTAAAATCTTGCAGAGTAAAAAATAAAATGGGGGGGAAAAAAATCTCCATTTTTTTTTCTCACTTCACATCCCATAAAACAGAAAGTAAAAAGTGATAAAAATGAAATGAGAAGTTCTCATCTATTCTCCACAGGTGTCTCGGGAAAGCTGAGAAGCACATAAAGAAAAGCACCACATGCTAACATGACAAGATGGGGTGGGGGCACCATGCAGCCCAGGCGCTGATAATAATAGGCCACAGTTTACACTAAATTCCATGGTTGCCACAAATCCACCTCAGTGAGAGACACCGCTAGCTAGGCACCACAAGGGGGCGCGGTTACTCCTCACCAGTAGCACTGAACAAGACGGAACTTTGATTCCCGGTCTCTGAAGCAAGGGAATAGTTTTGCTCGGCACCTGGTATTTCCGCTTTGGGCCTGCACAAGATGGAGACTATACTGGAGCAACAGCGGCGCTACCATGAGGAAAAAGAGCGGCTCATGGACGTTATGACCAAGGAGATGATGGCGAAGAAAGCCACGGTAAGGGAGCTAGAGGCAGTCCGTGCGGAGCGGCGCCGGGTCCTGTGGCGGGACGTCCTTCATGAGGCGGAAAGTCCGCCTGTTCTGTCTGCACTTGTTACCGCCATAACCTGTATATACGGCTCGTAGTTTAGTCTACACGTCTCTAGGAGATCTCATATGTGTCATGTCCTATGGCCACCTGCTCTGTCTATACATGATACCGCCATGACTTGTATGGGGCTCATAGTATAGTCCACACTAGTTATTCCTAACCAGGGTGCCTCCAGCTGTTACCAAACGACATCTTCCAGCATGCCCAGGTAGCCTTTGACTGTCCGGGCATGCTGGGAGCTGTAGTTTTGTAATAGCTGGAGGCACCTTGGTTGAGAATCACTGTTCTGCATGGCCTCTAGGATATCCCCATATGTGTCATGTGATGTTAACACTTTAGGTACGGTTCTACCCACCCATGACACAGTAAGGGTTGGGGGGTTTCATGTAGATTTGTTTTTAGCCCATCGGATATATCATTTAGTATCAAGCAGTCATGGGAAGCTTCAGGACAGCTATACACTTCCATATAGTATACAATGGATTAGATCTGGTGTATAGAGGCTACAGACCTCAGAGGTGGTGCCTGTTCTGTCCATTGGGGCATGCTCTAGGTCTGATGGGGAGTACCTCATTATAGTAATAGTTCTATTATACACCGGCATCTTCAAGGGTTAAGACAGAAACCATATGTTAACGCCTGTGAGATCAGAAAAGTATTCTCCGGCTCAGAGGCTTACAGTGCTACAGGTGCCCAATAATCTAGGACAGTGTTTCCCAACCAGGGTGCCTCCAGCTGTTGCTGTCCTGGCTTGCTGGGAGTTGTAATTTTGCAACAACTGGAGCCACCCTGGTTGGGAATCACTGATCTAGGACATTCTAAACAAATGACACCCTCAAAGCTGATTTTACATGTGTCAGTGTTTCCCTTGTCCTGCAACATTATTGGCGCAGAGCAACAAAAGGTAAAAACAATGCAGCCAGATCACTTACTTGGCAGACACAAAGGGCACTTGACTGACCCAATTATTCTCCAGGTATAAATGTTTGAGGTGCTATAAATATTTATAAAAAACAATCCTGATAGCTGGCATTCGAATGGCTCTCGATCTCCCGCTTGTTATCCCTGGTTTCTGGGGCACATTTCAAAAATGGCACTCAGCCAATTGAGGCAGGACACCACTGTGGTCAGGGACTGGTTAAACAGGAGGTTCCTTTGGGGACAGCGCATCACAGGAAACAGCAGGGACAGAGAGCTATTGTGGGGGATTGAGGGAGACATCCCCAGCCATATATAGATTTTCCCCAGGCAACCCCTTTTAAAGGGGTTATCACCTATCCACAGCAATAGGGGACAACTAGCTTATCAGTGGTGTCGGCCTGCTGAGACAATCATCAGTCACAAGGGAATAGATCAGGACTGTGCATCCTCCACCACCCCTACATGCATTCCCTATGAAGCTTCTTAACATAGCAGAATATAGTGTTCAGCATTGCTTGGAAGACCCATAGAGAATGAATGGAGCAGTCCCTGAGCATGCATACTGCCGCTCCGTTCTGTGGATCAGTGGGAGTCCAAGTGGTCGGGCTTCCACCAGTCGGCTAGTTGTCTCCTATTGTTTGGGTTGGAGATGACTTGTAATCTTGGGATAAGTCTGTCAGGGTTACATCAGTGTCCAGAATTTTACTGGGAAAAATAAAAACTGAATACTGCAGCATTTTAGACAGAACTTGCAACGAAGACTCCTAGGGGAATCCCTAATGTAGGTGTGAACCCAACTACTGGGGAGCAGGTAGTTTGTCATGTTCACTCCACAATGCAGTGTACAGAAAACACTGTCTGAATGTTACTTTAAATAAAATCTAATAGTATATAAAATGGCATCTATAAACTCAACAGTGCAGAACACTGTATTATAAAGTGTAGTATTAGTAGAAACTCACCCAGAGCCTTTAAAGATAAGATATGTGTTAGCAGATTATTTAACAATAAATCAGAATGTAAGCTCTAAGGGTTAAATGCCAGTATATAAGGCAAGTTTCAGTCAGAGGCGGAATGAGGGGCGCTTCCCTTACGAATATAATGGACTCGTAACTATGAGACTGCTGAATTATGATGGTGCTGCTGTATCTGGTACCAAGGTTTTGGCAGCAGAGCCCAATCAGATTGATATTTATCACACACCTTAAAGGGGCACTGTCAGATACAAAAACTTTTTATAAGTTGTACACCTTGACAAAACATTGACCTTTCTAATATACTTCATTAAAAAAATTATTTCTTTTTTTATTCAATCATGGCTTATAAAATCATGGCTTTGTCCAAGCTGAAGCACAAGCATGGACAGAGTCCAGTAAGTGAAGGTGGGCTAGCACTCCTCTGTGCTCTCTTCTGTCTGATAGCACTCCTCTGTGCTCTCTCCTTTCTGACAGGACTCCTCTGTGCTCTCTCCTTTCTGACAGGACTCCTCTGTGCTCTCTCCTGTCTGACAGGACTCCTCTGTGCTCTCTCCTGTCTGACAGGACTCCTCTGTGCTCTCTCCTGTCTGACAGGACTCCTCTGTGCTCTCTCCTGTCTGACAGGACTCCTCTGTGCTCTCTCCTGTCTGACAGGACTCCTCTGTGCTCTCTCCTGTCTGACAGGACTCCTCTGTGCTCTCTCCTGTCTGACAGGACTCCTCTGTGCTCTCTCCTGTCTGACAGGACTCCTCTGTGCTCTCTCCTGTCTGACAGGACTCCTCTGTGCTCTCTCCTGTCTGACAGGACTCCTCTGTGCTCTCTCCTGTCTGACAGGACTCCTCTGTGCTCTCTCCTGTCTGACAGCACTCCTCTGTGCTCTCTCCTGTCTGACAGCACTCCTCTGTGCTCTCTCCTGTCTGACAGCACTCCTCTGTGACCCGCCGCTACCCCCTTTCATACATCACATACACACATCATATATACACATACACACACACCATAAATATACACCATACATATGCACACATCATACATACACCTGCCGCTGCCCACCATCATACACTACATACACAGACACCATACACACATCATAAATACACACGACATATACACCATACATATGCACACATTATACATACACCTGCCGCTGCCCACCCCACATCATACACAGACACCATGCACATATGCACACATCATACATACACCCCCGCCCCCTAATCATACATTACATACATATACAACCACCCTTCCCGCCGCCTGCATGCTCAGCCTCCTCACCTGAGCCGGTGTGAGGTGAAATCCCCAGCCCGTGCAGTGCAGTCTCCTTCACACACATGTTCTCTCCTCTCCCCTCCCCCTGCTCTGTGTTTCCTCGTGAATACTTGATCAAATAAAATAGGTCCTGTGTAGACAGAGCAGGGGGAAGGGAGAGGCCGTGTGTGGGGGAGGGAGGAGCTGTGTACGTCCTCATTCTCCCCCTGTCTTCCTGTGTTATGCAGAGCTGCGCTCTCCATACTCCGGGAAGGGGGGGTGAGGGGGTGTGGCTTAATTATATCCAGCAGACGTGCTATCTCGGGCTCTGCTCTCGCTCCTCCCCGCTCTAGCTTCAGCAAACTTCAGAGAGCAGAGGGGAGGAGCTGTGAGGTGAGATCCCCTCACACCGGCTGGGGGGGCTCTGAGCAGCGGCCCCCGGCTACTGAAATCAGCTGGGGGCCGCCACCGCCCCCTCCATACACCCTAAGCGCTGGTGTGAGATGTAGACTTGCATCGGCTCCTGCGCCTCACACCGGCATTAAAGAAAAATAAGGGAGATGTCGGTCTGTCCCTGCTTGCCCGATACAGGGCTAAATCTCTAAAAAAAAAAAAAAAAAATTCACCTGCCCGGCGCCCAAAACTGCTTGTCCCGGGCGTCGGGCGATAGGATTTCCACATCCCTGGGGTAGACACACACCTAGCTGTTCATATGATGTCATCAGACCAGTCCAACTTCTTTCATTACTTCATAGTCCAGTTCTGATGTTTATGTGCCCATAGTAGGTGCTTTTAGAAATAGACAAGGGTCCACAATGTACCTTTCTATGACAGCCAGCAGTAACTGTTTAGCATTTTGTTCTACAGTATCTCTTCTGTTGGATCAGACAAGACAGGGATACCCTTTGCTCTTCACACACATCACTAAGGACTTGGGCAGCAATATCCTGGTTGCTAGTTCACTGCCTTTTGTAGGACCACTTTAGTAGGTTCTACTCACAGCTTCCTGGAAACACACCTTATGTGCTGTGCATGTAATGAAGATCTCTAGGAAAATGAAGTGACGTAAAGGACATAAAATAGTGTTTTTACATAGTGCTGAGAGCACCACTTGCATTGCCACTATCAAAGCTTTATGAGAAGGAACATTTACACTTAATGTATCTGCTGCGGATTTCATGCTGTTAAATCACTATAAATAGTTGAACATGGCAGCAAATATTGTACGTGAATACACACTTTAAAAAAGCAATTACCGCTATACATCAGAAACATAGAAGATTCAAAACATATGATCCAATAACTGCTTTTACTCTTGATCACCTCCAAAACCCAAGTGTGACCTGGTCTTAAATATGTATCACAAGTGGTATAGATCAGAAGGCTCCCATGGATATGGCATGGTTAAAATGTCTCCGTGCATGTTTGTTAGAACATGCATGCACAGAAGTTATTTGTCGCAATTCATAGTATTCACAAGCCTATTTAAACCTTTTGTTTTCTGTTGCCAAAAGCAGTACAGAGCTAATTTGTTTAAAGGGGTACTCCGCCCCTAGACATCTTATGCCCTATCCAGAGGATAGGGGATAAGATGTCAGATCACCGGGGTCCCGCTGCTGGGGACCCCGGGGATCGCTGCTGCAGCACCCCGCTATCATTACTGCGCAGAGCGAGATCGCTCTGCACGTAATGACTGGCAATACAGCGGCCGGAGCATTGTTACGTCACGGCTCCGCCCCTCTTGATGTCACGGCCCGCCCCCGTCAATACAAGTCTATGGGAAGGGGGCGTGGCGGTCGTCACACCCCCTGCCATAGACTTGCTTTAAGGGGATGGGCCGTGATGTCATGAGGGGTGGAGCCATGACGTCACGCTGCTCTGGCCCCTGTATCGCCCGTCATTACGCACAGAGCGAACTCGCTCTGTGCAGTAATGATGGCGAGGTGCCGCAGCGGCAATCCCCGGGGTCCCCAGCAGCGGGACCGTGACGATCTGACATCTTATCCCCTATCCTTTGGATAGGGGATAAGATGCCAGGGGCGGTAGTACCCCTTTAATACTGTAAATCGTAGCAGGGCCCAAATAGTGTAGTTTGTGGATACTGACTGGATATGAAAGCTTTCTTACTATATATAATGTAATTTTCCTGTTTAGTTAATTTTGTATTAATCTTAAATTCTTTCAGTAAACCAACTTTTCTTTTTTACTAGTTACGGGAGCAGATCAATTCAGACCACAGAGCCAGAACAATGCTCGATGTAAGTGTCCGTCATTTGTTGATAATTCTATCAATCTGAACTTCGTTTAATTTAAATCAGCTTTTTTAAACTTCTTGTTTTTTGTTATTTGTAGAGGTATATGGACGTGAGCTCTAACATAAGAGACTTGTATGAAGATAAAGATGGGTAAGGATGTAATATTATATTTTGCTGTACTTTGTATACAACTACTTGGCCCCTCCCTATGCATTTTATACCCAGAATTTCCTATTAGCATTATAAATGCAATGTTAAATACAGTGGGGCAAAAAATTATTTAGTCAGCCACCAATTGGGCCAGTTCTATCACTTAAAAAGGTGAGATGCCTGTAATTTTCATCGTAGGTATACCTCAACTATGAGAGACATAATGAGAAAAAAAAATCCATAAAATCACATTGTCTGATTTTTAAAGAATTTATTTCCAAATTATGGTGGAAAATAAGTATTTGATCACCTACAAACAAGCAAGATTTCTTTAAGTCTCCTCTGTCCTCCACTCGTTACCGGTATTAATGGCACCTGTTTGAACCTATCAGTATAAAAGACACCTGTCCACAACCTCAAACAGTCACACTCCAAACTCCACTATGGCCAAGACCAAAGAGCTGTCGAAGGACACCAGAAACAAAATTGGAGACCTGCACCAGGCTGGGAAGACTGAATCTGCAATAGGCAAGCAGCTTGGTGTGAAGAAATCAACTGTGGGAGCAATTATTAGAAAATGGAAGACATACAAGACCATTGATAATCTCCCTCAATCTGGAGCAAAAATCCCAGAACCACACGGGGGAACTAATGAATGACCTGCAGAGAGCTGGGACCAAAGTAACAAAGGCTACCATCAATAACACACTACGCTGCCAGAGACTCAAATCATGCAGTGCCAGATGTGTCCCCCTGCTTAAGCCAGTAAATGTCCGAGCCATTCTGAAGTTTGCTAGAGAGCATTTGGATGATCCAGAAGAGGGTTGGGAGAATGTCGTATGGTCAGATGAAATCAAAGTAGAACTGTTTGGTAAAAACTCAACTCGTTGTGTTTGGAGGAGTAAGAATGTTGAGTTGCATCCAAAGAACACCATACCTACTGTAAAGTATGGGGTGGAAACATCATGCTTTTGAAGTTTTTTCTGCTAAGGGACCAGGACGATCCGTGTAAAGGAAAGAATGAATGTGGTCATGTATCGTGAGATTTTGAGTGAAAACCTCCTTCCATCAGCAAGGGCATTGAAGATGAAACGTGGCTGGGTCTTTCAGCATGACAATGATCCCAAACACACTGCCCGGGCACAAAGGAGTGGCTTCATAAGAAGCATTTCAAGGTCCTGGAGTGGCCTAGCCAGTGTCCAGATCTCAACTCAATAGAAAACCTTTGGAAGGAGTCGAAAGTCCGTGTTGCCCAAACGACAGCCCCAAAACATCACTGCTCTAGAGGAGATCTGCATGGAGGAATGGGCCAAAATACCAGCAACAGTTTGTGAAAACCTTTTGAAGACTTACTGAAAACGTTTGACCTCTGTCATTGCCAACAAAGGGTATATAACAAAATATTGAGATGAACTTTTGTTATTGACCAAATACTTATATTCCACCATAATTTGCATCTGTCTGTCATAGTTGAGGTATACCTATGATGAAAATTACAGGTCTCATCTTTTTAAGTGGGAGAACTATTGGAGGCTGACTAAATGCTTTTTTTGCCCCACTGTATGTAGTAGAAATCTGAGGGCAACATTTTAATTCCTATGTGCAGACATTCAAGTAATTCTAAAGGGTTCACTTACTTTTTCTTGCAATTGTCGTTACAAAATTATCCAACTTCTGTTAGGATTTAATTTTAAAAATAACATTGTTTTTCATGTGTTTTAGATTAAGAAAAGAAGAACTCAGTGCAATTTCTGGGCCCAATGAGTTTGGCGAATTTTACAACAGACTAAAATTAATAAAAGAATTTCATCGGAAGCATCCAAATGAGGTGAGTTGTGTGTCTTTATTTAGCATTGACACAACCACAGATCCTTCGGAATAGTATGAGCTAAAAAAAAAAGGCATAAGCAGTTATTTGGTTTTAAAGATGTCTAGTGGAAGACAACTTATTCCCTATTCGTAGGATAGGGGAAAAGTTTCTGACCGTGGGGAGTCAGACTGCTGGGACCCCTGCAATCTCCCATACGGGGCCCCGGCTCTGCTTCCAGAAATGACACACCCCCTCCATTAATTTCTGTGTGAGAGGCAGAGACATGCGAAGGCTGGATCTTCCTCTCCCATAGAAATGAATGGAGGGGGCATATATTGACCTATGTCAGTGCTGGGTGCGACAAACAAGTGATCCTCCGTGATCAGACACTCATCCCCTATGCTGCGGGGATAAGATGTCTTCCACTCAACATCTTCTTTAACCCCTTAAAGGGTAGCTCCCACCATCCTATTTTTTTTTTTTTTTTTTTTTGCTAGTCGGTCCCCCCAACCGTCCGTCCCCCCCAGCCAGTGGCCAGGGAGCCAATGCGCTCTCTCCCGCCTGTCTGACAGGCAGGGAGCGAGTGCAGCCTAACTGAAAAAGGACTGATTGCCACTCCAAAATCAGTCCTTTTTCAGTGGCCGGTTTTTAAATGTAAATTAAACCTTTTTAATGAAAAAAATAAAAAAAAAAAAATTATATTAGAGATATGTTGTAGTACATAAGTACTACAACATATCAAAAAATGAAGTTGGTGACCGTGCCCATTTAAGGACCCAGGGCGTACCTGTACATCCTGAGTCCGACCCCGTACCATAACACGGGGCCACGGCGTTGCCTCACAACATAGCAGGTCTGGCCCGTGGCTAATAACGCGCGCCACTGATCGCGGTGCCACGCGCTATTAACCCTTTAGACGCGGCATTCAAAGTTGATCGCCGCGTCTAAAGTGAAACTAAACTAATGCCAGTTAGCTCAGGGGGCAGTTCGGGACCGCCGCGGTAAAATTGCGGCGTCCCGAACAGCTGTAGGACACGAGGAGGGTCCCCTTACCTGCCTCCTGGTATCCAATCGCCTGTAATGTTTCACACTAGCATATGCAGAAAGGCATCTTTGCCGGAACGCGTGCTGCTACATCCAATGCTGTATATGCAGTAAGAAGCGAAGTAAAGAGCATTTAAAATAATTTCAAGAGTGCCGGGATTTATTACTATCTCCGATCGGCGAATGACTGCTCAGTGTCAGATCCATGCATGAGCAGTCAAGCGGCAGAATTATCGATCAATGGTTTCCTATGAGAAACCATTGATCAATGTAAAAGATCAGTGTGTGCAGTGTTATAGCCTCCTATGGGAGCTATAACATTGCAAAAAAAAAAAGTTAATAAAGATCGTTTTACCTATTCCATAATAAAAGTTTGAATCACCCACCTTTTCCAATAAAAAAAAAAAGTATAAATAAAAATAAACTTGGTATCGCTGCGTGCGGAAATGTCCGAATTATAAAAATATATAGTTAAACTGCATTGTCAATGGCGTACGTGCAAACATAAAAATTTTCCTGCATGTAGTTATGATTTTTTACAGAAGTATGACAAAATCAAACCTATATAAGTAGGGTATCATTTTAACCGTATGGACCTAAAGAATAGAGAACGTGTCATTTACCGTAAAATGTACTGCGTAGAAACGGAAGCCTCCAAAAGTTACAAAATGGAATTTTTTCTTAAATTTTGTCACACAATGATTTTTTTTTTTTTTTCATTCCACTGTAGATTATTGGGTAAAATAAGCCATCATATGGATTTTTGGGTGGAATAAAGCGAAAGTGCAAAAACTGTAAAACCCTCGATCCTTAAGAGGCTAAGTTGGGCAAGTGTGAATAGCCATGTGGCAGCCATGTAATATATAATATGGCCTTTCTTTACAGGAGGGCATGTGCTTGCAACATCCGAGGAAGGTCACATGTAGAGACCCATTAAAACGGGCTAATATAGGATTTTTTTTCCCCCCCTCAAAATCCTTACTTTTACCAAATTTATTAGTCAAACCTGGCATGATAAAATTTTATTTGGGGTTTTTACCCCATTATGTTTTTTTGTTTTTTTTTTAAGATCTCCTGACCTGCAGCTACGAACATGCACAGCCACCCATCAAGTTTGCCTGCTAAGTTTATATATCCTTTTGGTAAATCTTTTTTTGTTGTTGTTTTACTTTGACAGATCTGCGTACCCATGTCAGTTGAATTTGATGAGCTCCTGAAATCTAGGGAGAACCCAAGTGAAGAAGCTCAGAGTAAGTATTTGGTCCATTCACTGGAATATTGAATTCCCATCTTATCCCCTCTTTCAATTTAGAAATAAACTGACCTTGCGTTGAAAGGAAAGATTCACAGTTAAAAGAGTAGTCTTGTGGAGAAAACCGTATCCCCTATGCAAAGAATAGGGGATAAGTTTTAAATAGCAGGGGGTCCGACCACTGGGGTCCCCTGCGATCTCCTTTATGGAGTTCTATGGGAGAGCCAAAGATAGCTGAATGGCTCTCCCATAGACCTATATGAAGGTGATCCCTGCTTCGGGTAGGGGTTGAGACGCGCTGTTCTGGGGGAAATCGCAGGGGCAGTGGTCGGACCCCCCGCAATCCTTTAGATAGGGAATATGTTTTTCTCCACAAGACTACTCTTTTTAACCCCTTAACGACGCAGGACGTATATTTACGTCCTGCGCCGGCTCCCGCATCATATCGCGTCGGTCCCGGCGCTCATCAACGGCCGGGACCCGCGGCTAATACCACACATCGCCGATCGCGGCGATGTGCGGTATTAACCCTTTAGAAGCGGCGGTCAAAGCTGACCGCCGCTTCTGAAGTGAAAGTGACACAGCTGCTCAGTCGGGCTGTTCGGGACCGCTGCGGTGAAATCGCGGCGTCCCGAACAGCTGACTGGACACCAAGAGGGCCCTTACCTGCCTCCTCGGTGTCCAATCGACGAATGACTGCTCCGTGCCTGAGATCCAGGCAGGAGCAGTCAAGCGCCGATAACACTGATCACTGGCATGTTAATACACGCCTGTGATCTGTGTAAAAGATCAGTGTGTGCAGTGTTATAGGTCCCTATGGGACCTATAACACTGCAAAAAAAATGTAAAAAAAAAAGTGTTAATAAAGGTCATTTAACCCCTTCCCTAATAAGTTTGAATCACCCCCCTTTTCCCATAAAAAAGTGTAAAAAAATAAATAAAAATAAACACATGTGGTATCGCCGCGTGCGTAAATGTCTGAACTATAAAAATATATCATTAATTAAAGCGCACGGTCAATGGCGTACGCGTGATCAAAAAGTCCGATCAAAACAAAAATCATACCGATAAAAACCTCATACGCCCTGTGCGTGGAAAAATAAAAAAGTTATAGGGGTCAGAAGATGACCTTTTTAAACATATAAATTTTCCTGCATGTAGTTATAATTTTTTCCAGAAGTGCAACAAAATCAAACCTATATAAGTAGGGTATCATTTTAACCGTATGGACCTACAGAATAATAAGGTGTAATTTTTACCGAAATATGCACTGCGTAGAAATGGAAGCCCCCAAAAGTTACAAAATGGCATTTTTTCTTCGATTTTGTCGCACAATGATTTTTTTTTTCCGTTTCGCCGTGCATTTTTGGGTAAAATGACTAATGTCACTGCAAAGTAGAATTGGCGACGCAAAAAATAAACCATAATATGGATTTTCAGGTGGAAAATTGAAAGGGTTATGATTTTTAAAAGGTAAGGAGGAAAAAACGAAAGTGCAAAAACGGAAAAACACTGAGTCCTTAAGGGGTTAATGAGAGAATTTATTTAAATGATTGCTAAAAAAAGAGAAAAAAAAAGGAACAACATTGCACACGAGGTCTTTAAAGGGTAACTCTCATTAAAATAAATTTTTGCTATTGCACTCCTTATGGTAAATAAAAAAGATTTCTAATATTCTTTGGTTTAAAAAAAAATGAAGTTTTCTATGTTTTATTTTTGCTTAAAAAAAATCTCAAGAGCACATTTTCCCCCATCTTATACACAGACTTAGGACCGAAGCCCAAACACAGGAAGTGCAGCCTGAAGTGCTGAAGGGGGTGTGTCCAGCCTCATCCAATCATAGCTCCTCTCACACTTAACTGCCATATGCTGTTGGTTGGACACACCCTCCTCAGCACTCCAGGCTGCACTTGCTGTGTTTGGGCTTCGGTCCTAAATGTGTGCATGAGAAGGGGGGAAAAATGTGCTCTTGAGCTTTTTTAAAGCACAAATAAAACATGTAAAACTTCATTTTTTTTTTTTTTTTTTTTTTTAACCTAAGTATATTAGAAATATTTTTTAGTTACCATAAGGAATGCAATTGCAAAAATGTATTTTAATGAGAGTTACCATTTAAATTATATACAGAATCTTTCAAAGTAAGCATGTACGTATAGTAGAAAAAGAAGCCACAAGCTAATATATACCCTTTTGTGAGTATGTGGTTTTATCATTGTAAGAATTAGGGTATTGGTAAAACATTCTATATTTTCCGAATTTCCTAAACAAGAGAACACAAAACTATGCCACCAATATTCTAAGCCTTACAGATGTTGTGAGCCTAAAAAAGGAATATCTGGGGACATTTATCAAAACCTGTCCAGAGGAAAAGTTGCTGAGTTACCCATAGGAACCAGATCAGATCGCTTCTTTCATTTTTAAAGATGCCTATGAAAAATGAAAGAAGCGATCTGATTGGTTGCTATTAGCAACTCAGCGACTTTCTCATTCAGCTCCATTGGGGGGACACAGGAACCGTGGGTATATCTTGCTGCCATTAGGAGGCTGACACTATGCATTACAAAAAACAAAGGGTCGGCTCCTCCCAGCAGGATATATCCCACCTACTGACCAAAACACTCAATTTTAGCTTAGTGTCATAGGAGGCAACACAGGTCTGGATTGCTCCAGGCCTGGTCTATTTTATTATTTTCAAGAGTTAGTGTTTAGATTTTTTTTCTCCTATTTTGTTTTTTTCTAGATAGGGGCGACAGGAGCATGGCGCTGCCTGTTTCCCCACATGCGACTGAAGGACACGGTTCCATAGAGTATGGTCCGTTAACCCTTCCTCGCCACCGGCCAGCATCAGGTTTGTACCTTGGGTCTGGGTTGCCTATTGCTTTTGCTCGCCCCACTTAATAAAGCCTGGCATGATGCAGTTGGCTTAGTCTGGTGAAGACTTCTGGGGAGGTGAGTATACCTCCATAGTTAGGTGAGTATGTTCCTTCCTCCCCGGCACCCCCACTCACCCCACCCCACTTCATCTAACCTGGGGTCCCTCAGGGGTTAATCATAGGGGGGTATTCCCGAAAACCTTTATTAAAATTGTTGGAGGGGCCTTTTTATGTGAGGAGGGGGCACTTTTGGGGGCCTGCGGCTGTTTTTTGTACTTGTACTTCCGGCAGCCGTCCCCACACACGGGAAGACCGCTGCCGGCTTCTCTCTCCTCCGGGCGGCATTTGCGGCCGTCCGGTCTGGGACCTACCCGCCACTTAAGTCCGCGGGCGGTCTCGACTCTTATTATCTCTGGCAGCCGTCCCCACAGTTGGGAGCCGGCTTCACAGGCATCAGGGCGGCATTTCCATGCGTTCGGCCGGGAGCCAGGCCGCTACTTTAGCCCGCGGTTTTGACCTGGTCTCGGCCGTGAGTAGCCCCGCCCCCTTAATTCGCGCTCTCTGTGCGTCCAATGAGCGCAGCTCACGCACGGAGAGGGCAAGTTCAGCCTATCCGGCAGCAGCGCGGGCACGTCAGGCCTTTTCTCAGCCTCTAGCATGCGCATGGAAACTCCTCCCCTATGGGATCACGTGACGCTGCTCCGTAGTCCAGCACTGCTCCCTCACAGATGCTGCTGCACTCTGCTCCTGTGGGTCTTCTTTTTCTTCTGCTGCTGCATATCTGCTTAATCCAGCCGGCTGTCCTGCATTCCTGAGGCTACGGGGACGTCAGTACAGGAACCTGGGTGAGCTTGTTC
Organism: Hyla sarda; assembly: GCF_029499605.1. NCBI lineage: Eukaryota > Metazoa > Chordata > Amphibia > Anura > Hylidae > Hyla > Hyla sarda. Next base: position 265,741,010 of record NC_079190.1, on the reverse strand, counting down.
CATTTTTTTCTTCTGTCACTAGGTAGCTGTGCTTTGGCAATGTCCGCCCCCAGCTTTGAACCTTCTTTCAGACAGGCAGCCCCTGCTTCGGTCACTTACTATGCTTGTACAGGGTGTAAGGTTAAATTTTCGGTGGGTTCGGCTGAACCCACTTGTTCTGCCTGCTCTTCCTTTGCCCTTCGGTGCATGTGGCCCCTGACCCTGCCCCGGTTTGGGTGTCTTCCCTCTCCCAAGCTATCTCAGACTTGGCACAGGTTTCCAAGGAGGTGGCTACGGCCTTAAAGCAGTCCTCCTTGCGTCCCCCTCGGGAGACAAGTTCGGCGTGTTCGGACTGTCGACGCTCCCACAGACGTCCATGGGTCATTTATCCTGACTCATCTCCTGAAAACAGGCGCCGCTTGCGCTCCAGGTCTCCTGCTCCTAGGCAGCATCACCGGTCACGCGGCCGCTCTCCTAGGGGCCGTTCTCGTTCCTCGAACCGCCTTACCAGATCCCGGTCCCCTAGATCGGGAGCCTCCACTAACCGTTACCAATCTCCAGGTGAGCTAGCGGACTCAGACCCAGCTCCGCATTCGGATTCTGAAGAGCTGTCATCCATGTCTGACTTGGTGGACAGCTTGGTGTCTGCGGTCAAGGACACCTTCCATCTACAGGACTCTGGACCTTCGAACCCTGCTCCTGAAGTTTCCTTTACACGTACTGATCGCTTTCCCAAGGTTTTCCATCCTCATAAGGAGTTTGATGATCTTCTGGAGACCGCCTGGAAGCTTCCGGAGAAGCGCTTCCAAGGCCCTAAACGGTTAAAGACTCTGTGTCCATTCCCTCAGGATCTTATCTCTAAAAAGACCGTTCCACCATCTGTGGACCCCCCCCCCAGTCTCCCGTTTATCCAAATCCACCACTCTACCGTTGGCGGGTGCTGCTTCCTTCAAGGATCCCGCTGACAAGCGGGTCGAGAATTTGGCCAAGTACGCATTTGAGGCAGTGGGATCCTCCCTGCTCCCAGCCTTCTCTTCAACCTGGGTCGCAAAGGCCTTATCGGTATGGGCTTCACAGCTCCGTCAAGGGCTGTTGCCCGGGGCCTCCCCTGATGATCTGGCTGTGATTTCTCTCCAGGTTAAAAACGCAGGTGAATATATGTCAGGTTTCATTGGCGTCTGCTCGCTGTGCGGCTGTCGCTTCTGGCAATCTGGTCGCCAGTCGCCGCTCTATGTGGCTTAAAGCTTGGAACGCCGATTCGGCTTCCAAGAAATCCCTGACGGAAATGGCCTTTACTGGCGGCCGCCTTTTTGGGAAACGGCTAGATGACATAATTTCCGAGGCTACGGGCGGTAAGAGTTCTTTGCTTCCCCAGAACAAGGCGCGCCGCCCTGTGGCTTGTGGGGGTTTTCGTAAGTCGACCTCCTTTGCGTCATTTCGCTCCCTGGGCGCCAGAATAAATCGAGCTCCTCGCAAGGTAGGCAGGGCCCGTCCTTCAAACTTCGCCCCTCATGGAAGCAGGATAGCCGTTCCAACCGGTTTCCCGCTAAATCGGGAACGCGCAAACCTTCCTTGACCTGAAGGGGCGCCCCCACCGGGGACTTCTTCTCGGGTGGGCGGTTGCTTACTCCTTTTTCGGGACGTCCGGTTGGCGCAAGTCCAGGACTCTTGGGTTCGGGACGTCATCTCCGACGGTTACCGAATCGAGTTCGCTTCTTTTCCCCGGGATCGTTTTTTTCGGTCCCGGCCTCATCGTTCACCTGCCCTGGCTGCAGGTTTTCACTCTGCCATTCGCACTCTGCTGCAGCAGGATGTCATTGTGCCCGTTCCATCTCGGGACCGTTTCAAGGGTTTCTATTCAAACCTCTTCGTTGTCCCCAAAAAGGAGGGTTCAGTCCGTCCGATTTTGGACCTAAAACTCCTCAATCGACATCTTCGCCACTTCCGAATGGAGTCGCTACGGTCAATTGTGGCATCCATGGATCAGGGCGAATTTCTGTCTTCAGTGGACATTCCGATTTTTCCTCCTCATCAACGTTTTCTGCGTTTTGCCGTTCCGCAGGATCACTTTCAGTTTGTGGCCCTGCCCTTTGGCCTGGCCACAGCCCCCAAAATCTTTACCAAGGTCCTGGCAGCTGTTATGGCCATTCTCAGGTCCCGGGGGGGGGGGGGGGGGGGTTCTGTCCTCCCTTACCTGGACGACCCGCTTATCAAGGCTCCGTCCCGGGTCCAGAACAAGGAGAGTCTCCACATCACTCTTCTGACCCTAACCAGCTTCGGGTGGCTGATCAACGAGAGGTCCCATCTTTCTCCCTCCCGGTCTCTAGTTTTTCTGGGCCTCCGGTTCAATACCAAGAGCGCCCGGGTTTTCCTCCCTCCGGACAAACGCAGTGCTCTGCTGTCCGGTGTTCGTCACTTGAGACGCCCTCATCCGGTGTCCATTCGTTCCTGCATGGCAGTACTGGGCAGGATGGTGGCGGCCATGGGACGGATCCCCTCTGTCCTTGGATCACCGGATCAGTCTGTCCACCTCGGCTCGCCAGTCACTTCTCTCCTTCTGAGCGGTCGCTCGTTTCTACCGTTGGACAGGCTGGAACTGACGATGGACACGAGCCTCCTCGGTTGGGGGGAGGGTGTTCTCCTGGACCGGACGGTCCAGGGCCGGTGGTCCCCTCAGGAAGCCAGGCTCCCTAGCAATGTCCTGGAGAATCGGGCAATCTTCCTTTTGTCTCCGGCACTGGGAGCCCCTTCTCCGAGGGTGCCCAGTCCGCATTCATTCGGACAACGCCATGGCCGTGGCGTATGTGAACCCGCCAAGGGGGCACTCGCAGCAGCGCGGCCATGACCGAGGTGTCCAAGATCTTAACCTGGGCGGAGCGCATGGTCCCCTCTCTATCAGCGATCCACATCTCGGGGGTGGACAACTGGGAGGCGGACTTTCTGAGTCGCTCCTCTCCCGATCCCGGGGAGTGGTCCCTTCACCTGGAGGTGTTTGCGGCCATTTGCCATCGCTGGGGGACTCCAGACATGAACCTCTTTGCGTCCCGCCTAATTCGTCAGGTTCCAACCTTCGTGGCAAAGTCCAGAGATCCTCTGGCCGCGGACGCCCTCATTATTCCCTGGTCTTGGTTCACTCTCCCATACCTGTTTCCGCCTCTTCCTCTCCTTCCCCGGGTGCTCAGGAAACTCAAGGCGGAGGGCATCTCGGCCATCCTGGTGGCTCCAGATTGGCCCCGATGCTCTTGGTACGCCGACATGGTTCGGCTCGTGGCGGACGTTCCCTTTCGGCTGCCAGACCGCCTCGATCTTCTGTCACAGGGGACTCTTTGCCACCCCAATTCACAGCCGCTGCGTTTGACGGCGTGGCGGTTGAAACCGCGGTATTGAAGGCGCGCGCGGTTTCTCATCTGGGGTTATTCGCACTATGCTCAGGGCGCAGAAACCGTCCTTGGCTAAGATTTACCATAGGACTTGGCGGGCCTATTTTCGGTGGTGTGAGTCCCGCTCTCTTTCTCCGGTTCGTTTTTCTCTGCCGAACCTTCTGGCGTTTCTGCAGTCGGGTCTTGAAACACGTTTGGCTCTTAGTTCTCTTAAGGGGCAGGAGTCTGCGCTGTCAATTCTTTTCCAGCGGCCTCTAGCTTCCGACTCTTCGGTTCGCACCTTCCTCGAGGGAGCGGCTCATGAGATTCCTTCCTACAGGTCTCCTACTCCCCCTTGGGATTTGAATTTGGTTCTGAACGCCTTGCAGTCTGTTACGTTCGAGCCTATCCGTGACATTTCTCTTCGTTTCCTTTCTTGGAAGGTCGCCTTTTTGGTAGCTGTGACCTCGATCCGACGGGTTTCGGAATTGGCAGCTCTCTCATGTCAACCTCCTTTCCTGATTCTTCATAGAGGCAAGGCGGTTCTTCGGCCAGTTCCTTCTTTTCAACCGAAGGTGGTCTTGTCTTTTCATCTTAACAAGGATATCATTCTTCCTTCTGCCCTGCTCTGTCCCATCCCAGGGAGCGTTCTCTCCACAATCTGGATGTGGTCCGGGCTTTGCGAGTTTACCTTTCGCCACCTCTTCCTTCCGACGGTCGGAGTCACTGTTTGTCCTTCCGTAGGGCAGACGCAAGGGGTTGCCTGCTTCTAAAGCCACCATCTCCAGATGGATCCGGTCCGCCATTTCTGAGGCGTATCGTTCCAAGGGGAAGGATCCTCCCTTTCGGGTTATAGCTCACTCCACTCGCCCTGTGGGGGCCTCTTGTGCGGTCTTTAACAGGGCTTTGGCCCTACAGGTGTGTAAGGCGGCCACTTGGTCTTTGGTGCACATGTTCACCAAGTTCTACCAAGTGCACACTTCTGCATCCGCCGACGCCTGTATGGGGCGTAAGGTTTTGCAGGCAGAGGTGGCTCTGCCGTCCACTTTATTCCCGGTTGTGTTGTTTTTCCCTCCCCGGGGACTGCTTTCGTACGTCCCATGGTTTCTGTGTCCCCCAATGGAGCTGAATGAGAAAAGGAGATTTTTTTTTTACACTTACCGTAAAATCTTTTTCTCAGAAGCTCCATTGGGGGACACGGCTCCCACCCAGTGTTTTTAGTTGTGGTCTGGGAGTCGGTCGCCTGTCAGTTTGTTGGTTCAATTGTTTTGTCTGGGCTCCCTCCGGACTCTGTTCCTTTCCGTTCCTCCTATTGCATTGGGACTCAAACTGAGTGTCTCTAGTCAGTAGGTGGGACATAGCCTGCTGGGAGGAGCTAACCATTTTTGTTTTTTGTAATGTCTAGTGTCAGCCTCCTAGTGGCAGCAAGATATACCCACGGTTCCTGTGTCCCCCAATGGAGCTTCTGAGAAAAAGATTTTACGGTAAGTGTAAAAAATCTCCTTTTTCCCCTGAACAGGTTTTGATAAATCTCCCCCCATTGTTCACATACAGCCTTAAGTATATTCCACCAATCATTTACACTTAAACCCTAAAAGACAATTATATTTGGCAAAAGGTTAAAGGAGTACTCCGGGATAGAAAAACTTTTCCCCTATCCTATGGATAAGGGAAACCGGTGTACCAGTATAGAATACATGTATACTGTAGAAAATTTGCTAAGCACAGACTAATTGATATCAAGGCCTCTTCTAATGATCACCCAACCAAAATTTTTAAATGCCAGAAAGTGTTGTGGTGCTTTTGTAAAAACAATGTTCCAGGGGTTTTCCATTGAAAGACAGCTGAAGTGTTAAATCATCGGGCGTTCTTCATTGGGGGACACCTATACTGATGGGTATATGCTCTTGCCACTAGGAGGTGCTGACACTAGGGAAAAAAAGTCATCTCCTCCATTGCAGGATATTCCCGCCCACTGGAAGTGAGGTAATCCGTTTTAGCTAGTGTGGGTAGGAGGCAAGTCACAGGTCTGGTATGCCTCCAGCAGCGTTAGCTCTGCCCCTCCACCATTGCGGGGGTTCGTGGTGCTTTGTAGTCTGCCTGACTCCGTGGCCTCCCTAAGCTCCAACTCGGCGGGAGCTCTTCCGGCTCAGCCTGCTCTTGTTCCCTGGTCTCTGAGCTGTGTGGCGCTGTGCTTCTATGCGCACTTTTCCTGGCTGTTGCTACTTCTAGGGCTCCCGCGGGTGCATTTCCTTTGTGTCCCTGCAGGAGGGGCATGGTGCAGGCGTCCTTTCCTGTCTAACTTGGGAGATCTTGCGGACTGCATTAGGGATCAACCGATATTGATTTTTTTTAGAGCCGATACCCTGTGAACTTTCAGGCCGATAGCCGATAACTTATACCGATATTCCCCCCTTGTAGTAAGCAGGCACCCCCCCCCCTCCTCCTCTTGTAGACAGCTCACCTGCGGCTGTCCTCGGGTGTTGCCGCTCCGTTGTCCCGTTCTCCCGATCGCATCATGGCGATCTATGGAGGAGCATGTGACATACACGTCACTCTGCTTCCTACGTAGGGCAGGGGAGGTGTGTGTCGCATGCTCCTCCATAGGACACCATGATGCGATCGGGAGAACGGGACAGCGGAGCGGGGCAACACAGCTGCAGGTATCAGGAGCGCACTCACTGGACACATTATCGGCAAGGTTAGATGCCGATACGATACCTTAAAAAATCGTGAATATCGGCCGATAATATGGGCTAATCCGATAATCCTTCAATCCCTAGACCCTGTTTTTAATAAACAAAAAATAAATAAATCTCTACTGCTGGTCACTCAGAACATTTAGTGGCGTTTGGCGCCCTCTTGTGGCCAATGAGTAAATTGTGTAAATAGATTTTTGGTGGTCTGCAGTTTCTTTCATGTTTGCAGTCTTGGTACCCCACTACTCGTGAGGTAACTGTGTCCCCACGTCTGCTAAGGCCACCTGCACGTGTTCAGCCCGCCTTCCCTTCTGTCGGGGGAGTGTGCCTTGGGCCTTCCTGTGGTCTTGTTTCTGCAGGTCTGTGGCGGTTGAGCACCTCGGTTCTGGCATGGGGCCTGGTGGGGGGCCCCCCATGTCTCAAGGTATGCTCCTTGGGTTTCTGCGCAGGCTGGCTCAGGAGCTTGCTCTGTTGCCTTAGATGGCTGGATTGGCTCCGTTGGCGCTCATCTGGTCCAGGGTTTAACCCTGAGGGGGGTGTTCCTCTCAACGCTGTTGGTTGCTGTGTATCTGTTCCTGCACCTTCCTTGCATTCGTAGTCACGTCTTTCTATCTTTGCCCAGCTCCAGTGTCCTGTATTCCGATCCCTCTGGGGATGCACATTGGCTCCTCCATACCTTGATGTGTTGTTGCAGAGTTTGTTGGGGCTATGCCCACCCAGTACTTTTTTCCGTTGCCGTAGGGCGGCATTTTCTTGATCCTACAGTGCCTGGCGCACTTTGACATCCCCCTTCCTCAGGGGGTACGGGGATCAGGGAGTTTGGCTGGTCAGTGCATAGGTTTCCTCTCGACCACCTTGTTTCCCCCTCATCTAGGGGGACTATTTTGCTGTGTGCTTTCTACTACCAAGAAGGAGCCTTCTCTCTCTTTCCACTATATAGGTGGTGTATCTGACTGGGCCCTTGTTTTTTGGCTGTGAGCATTCAGAAGAGCTTCTTGCTGTCTGTACTTATGTGCTTATGACCCACTATTGCAGCCTGGCTCATGTTCTGTTTCTTGGTTGTCTACTGCTGCTCATGCATCCTTGGCACTCTCCTCTGTTGGTGAAGTTTATGCAATAATGATTGGCCCGACGACAGACGGTCTAGAACAGTCTGTTGTTTAGGCCCTGCCTTTGCTCTCCTCCTCACTCGGTGCAATCTCCCTGTTCATCCTTCTCTAGAGCCAGTTTCAGTCTTTTTCCTTTTTTCCAGAGGTTTTCATGGTCTCCACCTTCTGTGATCGCCTTCTGCTCAGGCATACTCTGCTCTCTCTCTCTCTTTCGGTTGACTCTGGATCGGTTGACTCTTGTTGTGCCCTCGGGTGTGGAAATTTTATTTAAAAAAACTACTTGTCCACGGGACTAAAATGGAGCAAAATCTACTTGTCCCTCATGACGATCCACTTGTCCGGGCCAATTTTTGCTTTTACGCTCTCGTTTTTCCACCCCACTAGCCCACCAGGGAGCATACACATGTCCCTTTAGACGCCACTGTCAGCTGCGATCGCCGCATGCTGGCTATTAGCGGCGGCCCGGCTACTGAGAACAGCCGGGGGCTGCAGAGTATGGCGCGGGCAGGAGTCCGGAGCCCGCTCCATACAGACTTCTGAGCACCACAGGCTAGTTATTATCGGCGGTGTGAAACTTACGCCACCTGCAGATGTGCGGCCGCTCCTTCCCTCAACTCTCCGAAGCTAGAGCTGTGTGGAGCGAAGGCAGATTACGCAGGTCTGCACGGGGCACCAGAAGCCACGCCGCGCTCTCCATTTTCCGGGAGGGGGGATGAGGGGGTGTGGCATAAGTATCTCTTGCAGACATGCGGTAAAAAAAATCAAACCCATGGCTCTGCCCTCCACATGCGGTGAAAAAATCAAACCCATGGCTCTGCTTTCGCTCCTCCCCGCTCTCCTATGCGGTCCGATGTTTTCACCGGTTAGATTTTTTTCACCTCACACCGGAACTGCATGTCCCGGGCATCGGGCGATAGGAATTCCACATCCCTGTGCCCTTTTCCATTTTTGTTTTCCAGTCGGGCTAGACCTTCATCTGATTTTGTGTTCCTACTTCCTCCAGGGTGGTTCCGGCCAAACTGGCTTCCTAGTCTACCTTTTTCTTGTCTCTCTCTATATGGACCGTAGGTTTAGAGTCTCTGACCCCCTTACACCCATTTCTTCCTTTTTTCTTTTGTCCGGAAATTCTTTTCTGGATGTTTTTTTTTTTCTTTTTTTTTTTTCCGGGATTCATTTCTAGGGTCCTTCGGACATATTTGTTTGCTACTCCTACTGCATTGTGGCAAAACTGATTACCTCACTTCCAGTGGGAGGATATATCTTGCCAGGGAGGAGCCGACTTTTTTTCAAAGTGTCAGTATAGTTGTCCCCCAATGAAGGCTACGAGAGAGAAATTTTACGGAGAGTACAAAAAAATCTTATCGCTGGACAACCATTTAAAGGGGTACTCCGTCCCTAGACATCTTATCCCCTTATCCAAAGGATAAGGGGATAAGATGTCTGATCATGGGGGTCCCACCGCTAGGGACCCCTACAATCTCTCCTGCAGCACCCCTGTCTGTAAAACGTGTAGGGGCTGAGTACTCCTTTAATTTGCCCTTCACCCGGCTATAATTCCCAGCAGTTCTTTGTTACCGTGACCCAGTGCGATCTAAACTATTGACCTGTCTGGATGACATGTCAAACATTTTTGTAAAGGACCTTTAGCATTTTTACACTACTTAGCCCCTTAAGGACTCGGATTTGGGCCGAGTAGTTTTCATTTTTTCCTCCTCGCCTTCTAAAAATCATAACTCTCATGTTTTCATCCACAAACTAGTATGAGGGCTTGTTTTTTGTGCAACCAGTTGTCCTTTGTAATGACATCACTCACTTTACCATAAAATGTATAGCACAACCCAAAAAAATATTTGTGTAGGGAAATTCATAAGAAAACCGCAATTTAGCAAATTTTGAAATGTTTTGTTTTCACGCTGTACACTTAATGGTAAAATAGACATATTTTCTTTATTCTTTGGGTTAATATGATTAAAATGATATCCATGATTACATTCTTTTCTATTATTGTACCGCTTTAAAAAAAAATCGCAAACTTTTTAACCAAATTAGTACATTTAAAATCCCTCTATTTTGCTGACCTATAACTTTTTTTATTTTTCCGTAGCGGTGGTATGAGGGCTCACTTTTTACACCGTGATCTGTATTTTTTTTTATTGATGCCACATTTGCATATGTAAAACTTTTTTAATACATTTTTTAATATTTTTAACTATATACCGTAATAATAATTTTTTTTTTTTTCCTTTTACGTTCACAGTACTGGATCATTAACATTATATTTTAGTAGTTTGGATATTTACGCACGCGGCAATACCATATATGTTTATTAAATTTTTTTTTCACTTTTTGGGGGTAAAATGGGGGAAAAAGGAACAATTTACATTTTTATTGGGGGAGGGCATTTTTCACATTTTTTTTTTTTTACTTTTATTTTTACACTTTTTATGTCCCCATAGGGGACTATTTATAGCAATGATTTGTTTTCTTATACTATTCAGTGCTATGCATAGCACTGATCACTATTATCGGCTATCTACTGCTCTGGTCTGCTCGATCTCAGACCAGAGCAGAAGATGCCTGGAGACGGACGGAGGCAGGTGATGGGACCTCAAATGGATGATCGGATCGCTGCGGGTGATCCGATCATCCATTTTAGTGACCGCACTGCCGCAGATGCCGTAATCTGTATTGATCACGGCATATAAGGGGTTAATGGCAGACATCCGTGCGATCGCCGCGTATGACCCGAGCATCGCTCCGATGCTCTCGGTGATGTACAGGACGTAAATGTACGTCCTGGTGCGTTAAGTACCACCGCACCAGGACATACACTTACATCCAGCGTTGTTAAGGGGCCAATAAGTTATGGCTGAAAACAAGTCCCCAAATGACCAAAATAAAAAAAACTCTCAAGGTACTAAGACTTGTCACATTTAGATCATCAGAGAAAACTACCATTAAAGTAACAATATAGCCTAAATATAGCTTGTAATAGCAATTAAAAAGGCCCCAAACAAGACAAAGTGAAGGTGAACAGATGACCCTGCCTTTTGAGGAAAGCAAGTGTAATTGTACTGATTGAGGTGCCCAGTTTTTTTTTTTTTTTCCAGTTTGAATAACCTGTGCAATGCTTTTCACAGATCTAGTGGAATTTACGGATGAGGAAGGTTATGGTCGCTATTTGGATCTCCATGACTGTTACTTGAAATACATTAATCTCAAATCCATAGAGGTAAGATAGCAAGCATGTGGTATTAAACATGAAATTGCCTCTTTTCCAATACGCTATGCCCTTTTGTTTAACTCCTTGGGGACGGAGCCCATTATAACCCTAAGGACGGGAGCATTTTTTGCAATTCTGACCACTGTCACTTTAAACATTAATAACTCTGGGATGCTTTTACTTTTCATTCTGATTCCGAAATTGTTTTTTTGTGACATATTCTACTTTATGTTAGTGGTAAAATTTTGTCGATACTTGCATAATTTCTTGGTGAAAAATTCCAAAATTTGATGAAAAAATGGAAAATTTTGCATTTTTCTAACTTTGAAGCTCTCTGCTTGTAAGGAAAATAAACATTCTAAATAAATAATATTTTGATTCACATATACAATATGTCTACTTTATGTTTGCATCATAAAGTTGACAGGTTTTTTATTTTGGAAGACACCAGAGGGCTTCAAAGTTCAGCAGCAATTTTCCAATTTTTCACAAAATTTTCAAAATCGGAATTTTTTAGAGGCCAGTTCAGTTTTGAAGTGGATTTGAAGGGCCTTCATATTAGAAATACCCCATAAATAACCTCATTATAAAAACTGCACCCCTCAAAGTATTCAAAATGACATTCAGTAAGTTTGTTAACCCTTTAGGTGTTTCACAGGAATTGCAGCAAAGTGAAGGAGAAAATTCAAAATCTTAATTTTTTACACTTGCATGTTCTTGTAGACCCAGTTTTTGAAATTTTACAAGGGGTAAAAGGAGAAAAAGCCCCTCAAAATTTGTAACCCAATTTCTCTCGAGTAAGGAAATACCTCATATGTGTATGTCAAGTGTTCGGCGGGCGCAGTATAGAGGGCTCAGAAGGGAAGGAGCGACAATGGGATTTTGGAGAGTAAGTTTTGCTGAAATGGTTTTTGGGGGCATGTCGCATTTAGGAAGCCCCTATGGTTCCAGAACAGCAAACAAAAAACACATGGCATACTATTTTGGAAACTAGACCCCTCAAGGCACGTAACAAGGGGTCCGGTGAGCCTTAATACCCCACAGGTGTTTGACGACTTTTCGTTAAATTCGGATGTGTAAATGAAAAAAAAATTTTTCACTAAAGTGCAGGTTTTTTCCCCAAATTTACCATTTCTACGAAGGGTAATGGGAGAAAAATCCCCCCAAAATTTGTAACACAATTTACAGGGGGGGGGGGCACCCCAAACCTTCAGCTGTGGCAAAATGACAACTCCCAGAATGCACTGACAGACCGTACATGCTGGGAGTTGTAGTTTTACAACAGCTGTAGGCACACTGGTGGGGAACCACTGAGTTAGAAAACAGACTAGCTCAGTGATTCCAACCAATGTGCCTCCAGCTGTTGCAAGACTACAACTCACAGCATGTACGGTCTGTCAGTGCACTATGGGAGTTGTAGTTTTGCAACAGCTGGAGGCACACGGTTTGGAACCACTGAGTTAGGAAACAGACTCTAGCTCAGTGTTTCCCAACCAGTGTGCCTACAGCTGTTGCAAAACTACAATTCCCAGCACGGCCAGACAATCAGGCATGTTGGGCGTGTAGTTCTGCAATATCTGGCCCTTCAGATGTTGCAGAACTACAACTCCCAGCATGCCTGGACAGTCTGGGCATGCTTGGAGTTGTAGTTTTGCAACATCTGGAGGGCTACAGTTTGGAGGCCACTGTTCTTCCCCAGTTGTTGCATAACTACAACTCCTAGCAAAGAACAGTGGCCTCCAAGCTGTAGCCCTCCAGATGTTGCAAAACTACAACTCCAAGCATGCCCAGACTGTCCAGGCATGCTGGGAGTTGTAGTTCTGCAACATCTGAAGGGCCAGATATTGCAGAACTACACGCCCAGCATCCCTGACTGTCTGGCCATGCTGGGAGTTGTAGTTTTGCAACATCTGGAGGGCTACAGTTTGGAGACCACCATATAGTGGTCTCCAAACTGTACCACTTCAGATGTTGCAAAACTACAACTCCCAGCATGCCCAGACAGTCAGTGCATGCTGGGAGTTGTAGTTTTGCAACATCTGGAGGACCACAGTTTAGAGACCACTACACAGTGGTCTCCAAACTGTGACCCTCCAGTTGTTGCAAAACTACAACTCCCAGCATGCCCAGACAGCCTTTGGCTGTGTGGGCATGCTGGGAGTTGTAGTTTTGCAGCTTTTAGAAGGCCACAGTGAAGATCACTTATCGCGATCTTCACTGCAGCCTTCTCCGCCGCACTTTCCGGCCGCCGCTCCTCCTGCTCGCGCCGCTGCAACGGGATGTCGCCTCCGCTGCCTCCTCCGGTCCGGGTAAGCCGTATGCATACGCCCTTCGTCCCCAAGGAGATAAAGATGCACATATTCCTATATTTTTTTTTTTTTATGCGTAATACATTTCTCTATTTCCGTGTGCCACAATGATGCTGCATTAGGAGCCAAAATTCTTGTAAATCAGCCATAGTAAATTTGAACCAGTAACGTTCAAGTCATACACGCATTGCTTGTACTGTAGAGTATAATATGTTCTTACAGATGGTGGTGCCTGTACTACAGTATATGGAGGCTGTGCAGCTCGATACCGGGCATGAATGTATAATGTTCATTGTTGTACTTTAATATCAGTGATGTGTTGTAATGATGTAAAATAAACTGGGAGAGGTTTATCAAACCTTGTGCGGATGAACAGTAGAGCATTTGTCCATAGTAACCAATGAAATTCCAACTTTCTCTTTTCTGAAACTGTAATCTAAAGTCTTGTTTTGAAAATGAAAGATTTTGTTTCACAAGGTTTGAAAAATCTCCCCCCAGTTAAATCAAAACATATTGTAAAATCATATTACAAGAATACTCAAATAATTGTTCCTAATTTTTTTCAGAAACCGGATTACATTACATATTTATCTACTTTTGACCAACTCTTTGACATTCCTAAAGAACGGAAAAATGCGGAATACAAAAGGTAAGAGTAAAGTTTACTGTGAGGTACTTGCTTAGAATTGTCATTCCGTTTGTAGTGTTATACCTTTTGGACTTTTTTATTTTTATTGTTTGCTAACAGATAAGCTTATTTTCACAGGTATCTGGAAGTGCTTTTAGAATACCTCCAAGATTACACAGACAGGGTAAAGCCTTTGTTAGATCAGAATGAACTTTTTGGAAAGATACAGAATGAATTTGAAAAGAAATGGGAGTCCGGAAGCTTTCCAGGATGGCCGGTATGTAATGAACGTCACTGGCATGTTCTTGCTTGTGTCCAACAAACAGGAATTGGTCTGTAAACAACCAGTATATGTTCTAACAGGAGAGTGACAGCAGCTTATTCCTGGCAATTGGTTAAGTGAAGATTCTTTCTAGACAATAATAGCTGAACTAAACTTAAATTTGTCTGGCACTCGTACACGTTATTTTCAGCTAGTAAAGCGTAATAAATGGAGGCCAGTCTACACTCTATAATGCATGAAGCATCCTAACAATGCTTATCCCTTGTGCTGATGAGTTGATATTGCTATTACAGGTTTATCTGTAATGTAGTACTATCCATATAGAGCCTGGCTCATTTTTTTTAACCGGATCAGTTTTATTGCTGGACTCAAAACCGTGACAAACCACGGTTTTCAGTCTGGCAACTAAACCGCAAACGGTTCAAAAATTAACCAACCAGAGTCCCTATCTCGCTCCGTCCGGCTCATTCAAATGAATGGGGTGCAGCGTGGGTTCGGTGGGTATTCCCAAAACGTACTGTGAATGAGCCTTAAGAGGAAGAGTTACAAGACTTCATAGCATACAGCATGGGTGAAACCTATTAATGTAAACTAGGAATAAACTGACTGTGCAAAGTGCTATAGTCCTAATGGATTTTGTTTAAGCTAAATTGCAGCAGTCTTTTTATATTTGCATTAGAAAGATTTATCAGTGTATTTGTTACTCTTCAGTCAAATTTTTCTACTCTAATATTGTTTGAAGCCTGAGGCTGAAATACTTTAAAAAAAAAAAAAATCAGATTTTCTCTATCTGCTCCATTGTGGGACACAGACCTTGGGTATATGCTGCTGTCTCTAGGAGGCTTGACACTATGGTAACCAAAAAGTCAGCTCCTCCCAGCAGGATATACCCGCCTCCAGGCCACTGAGCAATTCAGTTTTAGCTTAGTGTCTTAAGGAGGTGGACACTGGTCTGGTGTTCTCCAGACCAGGTCTCATATTTTTTAGGTTTAGGGAATGTGTTTGTACTTTATTCCTTTTTCTTTCTTTTTTCAGGTGGGGACTCAGTTCACTGTTTTCCCATTGCGAGAGGTGGCAGGCATCTTGGATGTACTGTTAACCCCCTCTCGCCAACGGTCAGCGCTTGGGGTTGTACCTCATGGGTCCGGGTCCCCCTACCTCCCTGTTCGCCTCGCTATTAGCTTGGCTTGCTGCAGGTGACAATGCTGACTGAAGACTACATTCTGAAGACTTCTTTAGGTAAGTTCTTCAACACAGGTGAGTATTTTTCTCTCCCTAGGTCTTGCAACAGCTGGAGACCCCTGTTTGTGGACCTATCCTTACTGAAGCTGTGACTGGCCGTGGGATACTTTGTTCTTCCCTGCAGGGGGATTTTTTTTTTTATTATATGGGGGAGCAGTGCATCTAAGGGCAGTGTGTTCACAGTAAGGGGCACTTATTGGGCAGTGTGTGTGACATGTATGTGCCGCAGGCTTCTCTCTGCCGGCCCCTTCTTACTTTCACCTTCGCCGGCTGCCGACGGCACTTCGCCCGCTCCATTCCCCGGGCGCATAGGATCGGGGTTCGGAGCGGGCGCCATTACTAAGTCCCTCTGTATTTCTTCGGCGGCCCGGCGGAAGTTAGCTCCGCCCACTAGGCCGCATAAGCGCTTCAACAGCGCGATCTGAGGCACCAATCAGCGCTGTGCGCGCGTTTGGGGCCATGCAGGGGCAAATCGCCTTCTATTGGCCGGCGTCTCTTTCTCTCTCCTCACAGCCACGGTGTGGAGTTCTCCTCACAGCAGCTGCCTAGGGACACAGACTTACGTGAGACTGTTCATTTTTTTGCTATGTCCGTGCCCAGAACTGTCCCTCCCTCAAAGCAGATATCAGGAATATTAGTTACTCATTACGCTTGTAAAAACTGCTCCGCAAAAATGCCAGGTTCCGCTGAACCCACTAGTTCGGCCTGCTCTACTGCTCCCCCAGACTCCCCTGCTATTTCTAACCCAGGTGCCCCTTCAGACCCGGTGGGTTCGGCCGCCCCCTCCAGCCTGGGTTTTCTTCCTATCCCAGTCTATATCAGACTTGGCACAGGTCTCCCGTTCTGTGGTGACTGCTTTGGAGAGGTCTACCCTTCATCGGCCCTCTAGGAGGTCCCGTTCCCCTTCTCCCTATGCTTCACATAAGCGTACTAGGGGTGTCTCCTCTTATTCATCCCCTGAGTCTTCTGGTAGACACGGACGTTCCTCTCGCCCGACCGCTTCTTCAGGCCACATGCGTCACTCTTCCAGAGGATGTTCCCGTGGTCACCGCTCTGGCTCCCCCGAGCCACGTACCCGGTCGGCGTCTCCCTCTTCTAGGGCTGCCTCCACTCGTTCACACTCTCCTGGAGAACTGGCGGACGAGGTTTCGATTTGGCATCTGACTCAGAGGACCGTTCAGACTCAGTGGACATGGTGAACTCATTGGTTATGGCCATAAGAGACACCTTTAACCTAGAGGACCCAGGAACTTCGGACATAGCTCCTGAAGTATCCTTTCATCGTGCCCGACCAGCACCCAAAGTGTTCAGCTTTCACGCTGAATTTGATGCCATTCTAGAATCTGCCTGGAAGCACCCTGAGAAGAAGTTTCAGGGACTGAAGAAAGTTAAAGCGCGATATCCTTTCGCCAAGGACCTTGTCTCCAAGTTAACTTCCTCTCAGTCGGTGGATCCTCCGGTTTCCCAAGTCTCTAAAGCTACTACTTTGCCGCTGGCAGATGCAGCTGCCTTCAAGGATCCAGCAGACAAATAGGTTGAGTCCTTAGCGAAGTATGCCTTTGAAGCAGCGGGTTCCTCCCTGCTTCCTGCCTTCGCCTCCACCTGGGTGTCTAAGGCCCTTTCGGTTTGGTATTCCCAACTCAGTCAGGGCATTCTTTCGGGATCTCCCCCGGAAGAACTGTCTAGCCTGGCCCTCCAATGTTCCAAAGCTGGAGACTTTCTGTGTTCTGCTTCCTTGCACTCAGCTCGCTGCGCTGCTTTTGCCACCGGTAATCTAGTGGCCCTCCGTCGTTCCATTTGGCTTAAAGCATGGAACGCGGATGCTGCATCTAAGAAGTCTCTCACAGAGATTCCTTTTACCGGTTCCCAACTTTTCGGCAAGCGCCTGGATGAGATTATCTCTGAAGCGACAGGTGGCAAGAACTCTTTATTACCTCAAAACAAGTCTAGCACTTCTTTCTGCAGAAAGTCTTCTTCCTTTCGGACTTCTGGCCGCTCTAAAGGGTCCAGAAAGGCACCTCCACGTGACAAGAAGGTCCCCTTTTTCAAGGCGCGTCCCTCTTGGAAGTCGGACACCAACCGTTCCGACCGTTTTGCGGCCAAACCGGGAAACCGCAAACCCACTTCTGCATGAAGGGATGCTCCCACCCTCAGTTTTTTCTCGGGTGGGAGGTCGCCTCTTGCTTTTTCGAGATGTTTGAACCACGCACATTCAGGACTCCTGGGTCAGGGACGTGGTGTCCAACGGATACCGGATAGAATTTGCCTCCCTTCCGAGGGATCGTTTTTTTCAGTCCCGTGCTCCCCGATCTTCCTCGCTTGCGAGGGAATTTCTGGAGGCTCTTCAGTCCCTTCTCATCCAGGGTGTCATTGTCCCGTTTCCTTCAAGGGAACTCTTTTGGGGTTTCTATTCCAATCTTTTTGTGGTTCCCAAGAAAAACTATTCTGTGCGGCCAATCCTGGATCTCGAACGTTTCAACCAACATCATCTTATCTGCCATTTCTGAATGGAATCTCTCCGTTCGGTGGTGGCGTTTATGGATCAAGGGGAGTTTCTTTCCTCTGTGGACGTCAAGGATGCCTACCTCCACGTTCCAATTTTTCCCGGACACCAGCGGTACCTCCGCTTTGCGGTTCCGGAAGGTCATTATCAATTTGTGGCTCTCCCCTTTGGTCTGGCCACAGCACCACGGGTCTTTACCAAGATTCTCGCGTCCGTGATAGTTCTGTTACGGTCAAGAAGGGTATCGGTGATACCCTATTTGGACGACCTCCTCATCAAGGCCTCCACCAGAGCCCAGGCTCTGGAGAATGTGAGCCTCACTCTTCAGACCTTATGTGGCTTCGGGTGGATGGTCAACCGAGACAAGTCAGTTCTCTCCCCCACCCAGTCTCTGGTCTTCTTGGGGCTTCAGTTCGACTCTGCCTCTGCTCGGATTCGCCTCCCGCCGGACAAACGTCTGGCCCTCTTGTCGGGATTCCGCTCCCTCCGGATACCATCCCCGGTCACATCCGTACTTGCATGGAAGTCCTGGGTCGGATGGTGGCAGCCATGGAGGCCGTACCCTTTGCCCAGTTTCATTACCGTCCTCTTCAGCTGGTGGTAGGATTTTCTCCCTGTGATCAGTCAACTCCAGTCTTGTTGATTATCAGACAGATTTAATGCACATGCATCAATACAGGTGGATGATCTACAAACAGAGAAACAGCTCTGCAGAAGAAAATCATGCCCCAAAGTAGGTTACAGCACTTTATATAGTAGCATTCTTAGTAGGATCTTATTGGCTAAGGACCCCTGGAGGCTCATAGTGTTAAACTTTATTACCAATCACAGGGGCTCCTGTACACATTCTTTATCATGGAAAGAGCTTGTTAAATTACAAAAGTCTCTTTATTTACCAAGGTCATTTGGATGGTTTTCGAGCATCACTGGACACTGGCCATAACTAAGACAATGGTTAACTGAAACTAGATAAAACCAGCCAACACCATCTAAAGTTAGGCATTATATACATCTCTATATACATATAATAAATATATATACACACACACACACACACTGAGAACATGGATATCAAAACACAATTTTCCCAACAGCTGGCAATTCTTGCCTGGTGGGACAGGTCTCCTCTCTCTCTCGATCGCAAGATTGTTCTCCCTCTTCTGCGCTGGTGGCTCCGCTCCCCCCTTCTTCTTCAGGGGAGTTCGTTCCTTCCCCTCCACTGGCAGGTGGTCACGACAGATTCCAGTCTGGCTGGGGGGGTGTCTGCAGGGATCAGACTGTTCAAGGCCTTTGGCCTCCCCAAGAAGCCCTTCTTTCCATAAACATCCTGGAACTGAGGGCGATATATCTTTGTCTGAAGCATTGGGAGTCCCTGCTTCAGGGCCACCCTGTCCGTGTCCAGTCGGACAACGCCACGGCTGTGGCTTACATCAATTGGCAGGGTGGCACTCTCAGCTCAGCAGCCATTTATGAGGTGACAAAGATCCTCCTCTGGGCGGAACAAGAAGTTCCGGCCATTTCGGCGATTCACATTCCGGGAGTGCTCAACTGGGAAGCGGATTTCTTCAGTCGGTCCTCAGCCGACCCCGGAGAGTGGTCTCTTCTTCTGGAGGTGTTCGCACAGATCTGCGACCTCTGGGGGACACCAGTCGTGGATCTCTTCACGTCTCGACACAACTAGAAAATTCTGACGTTTGTGTCAAAGTCCAGGGACCCCCTGGCTCTAGCCGTGGATGCCCTAGTAATTCCGTGATCGGGCTTTGTCCTGCCCTATCTGTTCCCTCCCCTCCTTCCCAGGGTTCTGAAGAAGCTCAAGGCGGAAGGAGTCCCCGCCATTCTGGTGGCTCCAGACTGGCCCCGAAGGGCATGGTACGTCGATGTGGTCTGGCTTCTGGATGACGTTCCGTTCAGTCTTCCACTTCGTCCAGACCTACTGTCACAGGGTCCCCTTTGCCACCCCAATTTACAGTCACTGCATTTAACGGCTTGGCCGTTGAGACCGCGGTTCTAAGGGCCCGCGGCTTCTCTTCCCAGGTAATTCGCACTATGCTCAGGGCTCGCAAGCCCTCCTTTTCGAAAATGTATCACTGTACCTGGCGGGCTTACTTTCATTGGTGCAAAACTCAGACCTTTTCTCCAGTTACCTTTTCCGTTCCCCGTCTCCTCTCCTTTTTGCAGTCGGGGTTGGAACAAGGGCTGGCTCTCAGCTCCCTTAAGGGTCAGCACACGCTGTTCCCCCTTACCGGTCCCCTTCTCCTTGGGACTTCAACTTAGTTCTAGGCGTTCTCCAAGATGCTCTTTTGAGCCTCTTAGGGAGGTTCCCCTTCGCCTCCTATACTGAAAGGTGGCTTTTCTTATAGCTATTACTTCCATTAGGAGAGTATCTGAACGGGCAGCTCTCTCCTGTCGTTCTCCTTTCCTAATAATTCATCAGGACAAGGTTGTTTTCCGGCCAGATCTGTCCTTCTTACCTAAGTTCGGTTCGGCTTTTCATCTCAACGAGGACATCGTCCTTCCGTCCTTTTTGTCTCGCTCCTTCTCATCCCAGGGAGCGCTTGCTCCACAAATTGGATGTGGTACGGGCTGTTCGGACTTATCTTTCTGTCACCTTTTCCTTTCGTCAGTGCGATTCTTTTTCAGTCCTTACGGAAGGTCGTTGAAAGGGACAGCCTGCTTCCAAGGCCACCATTTCTCGGTGGAGCCTATGTGCTATTTCGGAAGCTTACCACTGCAAGGGGAAGATCCCACCCTTCAGGGTTTTGGCTCATTCCACCCATTCTGTGGGAGCATCCTGGGCTCTCCGAAACAAGGCCTCTGCCTCGCAGATCTGTAAAGCAGCCACCTGGTCATCTTTGCACACTTTTTCGAGATTCTACCAGGTTCATACTTTCGCATCGGCTGATGCTAGTCTGGGCCGTAAGGTGTTGCAGGCAGCGATGGTACAGCCCGACTGCCTGACCTTATTTCTCTGCCCACCCAAGGGACGGCTTTGGTACGTCCCATGGTCTGTGTCCCCCAATGGAGCCGATAGAGAAGAGGAGATTTTTTTTTTTATACTTACCGTAAAATCTCTTTCTCGAAGGATCCATTGGGGGACACAGCTCCCGCCCTTTTCTGGGGTTCCTATTCGGTTATCTGTCCGAGGGAGTGTTCAGTTAATTTTTCTTCTGGTTCTCGGACAGTTCATGGTTTTTTTTTTCCTTTGACCTGTCGGTCTCCTCCTATTGCTCTGGGACTAAAACTGAATTGCTCAGTGGCCTGGAGGCTGGTATATCCTGCTGGGAGGAGCCGAATTATGGTTACCATAGTGTCAAGCCTCCTAGAGACAGCAGCATATACCCAACGTCTGTGTCCTCAAATGGATCCTTCGAGAGAGATTTTACGGTAGGTATTAAAAAAATCTCCTTTTTTCTGCTTTGGTTTGTCAAATACATGGTTGTCATTGTGTCATCAGCAGAACCATGTATAAACACAAAAACTGTTAGATTTGAGTTCTCAGAACATCTCCATGACATACACAATGTAAAGTATTTGTTTTTGACAATTCTACGTTTGTTTTCCAAATGATACAATTTAAAAGCTTGATTGTCTTGCAGAAAGAAACCAGCAGTGCACTTACACATGCAGGAGCTCACTTGGACCTTTCAGCTTTTTCATCATGGGAGGTGAGTTTCTATCTTAGCAGCAATATTGTTGTTTTTTTTCCCCCTCTAATCATTCTAGTCCTTTTCACTGTGTTTGTTGCAGAGTAATTTGAAATGTGTAGATTTTTGTAGATCTTGTAAAACTGCTGATATTTAAAGTGTTCATTACCTTGACAGGAATTGGCTTCTCTTGGTTTAGACAGATTGAAGTCTGCATTGCTTGCTTTGGGTCTTAAATGTGGAGGGTAAGTAATAAAACTCCTTTTTTGTCTTATGGTTTGTTAATGCTATTGTGTTATGAAATTGAAGTTCTGTACAGATTTATATCTGCAATGTGGGGTAAAGAAAAATGGGGGGAGTTTACCATAGAAAAATAGTATTCTTTTATGCCAAAAAAGGGAGTAGATGGCATGTTTCTAAAACATTTTTTAAAGGGGTACTTCGCCCCTAGACATCTTATCACCTATCCAAAGGATAGGGCATAAGATGTCAGATCACAGGGGGTCCGGCTGCTGGGACCCCCTGCGATCTCCAGGCCGGCACCTAGAGCTTGCTTGACCGTTGCATGACAACCGTGGAGCAGAAGTACTCAGCCATCACGCCTCATCCCATCCGGCACAGAGCACAGTTAGTGTTGTGCAGTGGATTGCGCTGGAGATCGTGGGGGGTCCCAGCGGTCAGATCCCCCCCCCCACGATCAGACATTATACTCATCCTTTTTTTTTTTTTTATAGATCCACTTTTTGCTCCAAAACTGCTATGGCTGTTTTCAAAAAGGATGTCAAGTGAATCAGCTATTCAGTTATCAGCTGCATAACACTGACTGCTCCAGAGCTATTGTACATGCTGGAGGTGTACGAGTAGATTGTACAGCGTACACAAAGGGGGAAATGATACTGCACGAGGGTAGCAACCGCATCGGTGACCGTAACCCTAGGCAACGAGCAGTACACAAGACAGGTAGATGAAAGAATTCAGAGTGGACCATTTTAGAAAATGGAAATAATTTAGTTTATATTTTTCCCTTTACTTGTAAGTCAGACCTATGTTATGATGATGGAAATACCCCTCTAGAGTGCAAGGAAAATTGTTCAGTTGCAATGTTATTTGGAGCCTAGTCTATTGCAGATTCTTTTTAAGTTATAGTACAAAATAAAAGCTCCATACAGTATTTTTGTGTCCAGTTAAAATTCAGCAAAATAATGGACCGCATTAAAGTCAGTGAGGTCTGTTGGGCTCCTTTGCTGTCTGTCGTGCAATGGACCGGCAGACTGTTTGCCGGTGCTGAACGTAATCTGCACTGGAGGCCCAAAACTGAGCCTCTGACTGTCTGACACAGATGTGAACCTAGCCTAAGATGCAATTTATATTTAATTCCATGGTATGTATAGCACATACATTTCTGTATAGAGTTATTTCTAAAAGCTATTATTTAATTTCAGAACACTCGAGGAAAGAGCACAAAGACTTTTTGGTACAAAAGGAAAATCTCTGGAATCTCTAGATTCTTCCTTGTTTGCTAAAAATCCCAAGGCAAAAGGTGTCAGAAGGTAGATGTACATTTTGTGCTACAAGAGTTTGAATTAAGGGGATTTTTTTTTTTTTGCTTTTGTGTTGAATATATAAGGAATATTTGGGACATTGGAAAAATATAAGTCTTATAAATGGATGTGTTTTTTAATATAATTTATGTTCAGAAGCTGAAAACTAGCAGTAATTTTATAGTGTAAACAAGTCTTATGGTGTTATTTATGTTGTATTTATGGTCCCACATCAGGCCTGTTTATATGAGATTGATTTAGGGAGGTTTACTGAAACTAATGCAAACGATAAGGTCACTGCTTTCAATTTGCAAAGGACCTCTGAAAGAGCATGTTGGTTGTCCTTGAAAAATGCCTTCACATTATCACATTGGTCTGGCTATATGTTTTTGCTTGCTTTAATCCTTTGGGGACCAAGCTCACTTACTTAGTGACCAGGCTATTTATTGCAAATCTGACCTGTCACTTTAAGCATTAATTATTGTAAGGAAAATAGACATTCCAAATAAATTATATATTGATTCACATATATACAGTGGACCCCCCACATGTGACCCTATTTCGGAAACTACACCCCTCACTGAATGTAATAAGGGGTGCAGTGAGAATTTACACCCCACTGGAATTTGACAGACCTTTGGAACAGTGGACTGTGCAAATAAAAAAATTACATTTTTCATTTTCATCGACCACTGTCAGACACCTATGGGGTGTAAATGCTCACTGCACCCCTTATTACATTCTGTGAGGGGTGTAGTTTCCAAAATGAGGTCACATGTGGGGGGTCCACTGTTCAGGCACCATGGGGGCATTGTAAACGCACATGGGCTTCAAATACAGATTAAATTCTCTCTCTCCAAAAGCCCAATGGTGCTCCTCCTCTTCTGAGCCCTGTAGTGCATCTTCAGAGCACTGTACATCCACATATGGGGTATTTCCATACTCAGGAAAAAATGCCCCTCAAAATTTGTAACCCCATTTCTTCTATTACCCTTTGTGAAAATGAAAAATTTGGGACAACACCAGCATTTTAGTGGAAAAAAAGTTTTCATTTTCACGTCCAACGTTAATGAAAATTTGACAAACACCTGTGGGATGTTAAAGCTCACTATACTCATTGTTATGTTCCGTGGGGGGTGTAGTCTCCAAAATGGGGTCACATGTGTTTTTTTGTTTTTTCTTTGCGTATGTCAGAACCTCTGTAACCAGCAGCCACCCCTGTGCAAATCACATCAAATGTACATAGTGCGCTCTCACTCCTGAGCCCTGTTGTGCGCCTGCAGAGCACTTTATGTCCACATATGGGTTATTTCCCTTTTACCTCTTGTGAAGTCTACACCAGCATGATATTGTAATTTTTTTTACAATAACATGCTGGTGTAGACTCCAACCTTACCTTTTCCTAAGGGGTAAAAGGAGGAAAAGCCCCCCCAAAATTAGTTAGGCAATTTCTCCCGAGTACGGAAATACCCCATATGTGGCCCTAAGCTGTTGCCCAGATATACGACAGGGCCCAAGTGAGAGAGCACCATGTGCATTTGAGGTCTAAATGAGGACTTTTTATTGTGGCGGACCCAGAAGCAAGCATGGCGCTTGCCTCCTCCACCAAAAATAGCCTATGGCAGTGTTTCTCAAACAGGGTGCCTCCAGCTGTTGCAAAACTACCAGCATGCCTGGACAGTCAATGGTTGTCCGACAATGCATGGAGTTATTTTGCAACAGCTGGAGGGCTCCGTTTTGGTAACTGTGCCAAACGTGGCTTTTTCATTTTTACTGAGGGGGATGACAGTGTAAGGGTGTGTAGTGTATATGTAGTGTTTTACTCTTTAAAAAAAAAAAAAATTTTGTAGTGTTTGTAGAGTACAGTCACCCGGTTGGGGGTTTATAGTGAGTTTCCCGCTGATAGTTTGAGGTGTAGCGGAAAATTTGCCGCAACTCGGCAGGAAACTCACTGTAAACCCCCGCGTGAATGTACTCTGTACATTCACATGGGGGAGGGAGCTCCAGCTGTTGCAAAACTACAACTCCCAGCATGCACTGACATACCGTGCATATTGGGAGTTGTAGTTATGTAACAACTCGAGGCACACTGGTTGGGAAACACTGAGTTAGGTAAAAGACTACCAGAGTGTTTCCATACCAGTGTACCTCCAGCTGTTGGAAAACTAAAACTCCCAGCATGCATGTTAGTGCATGCTGGGAGTTGTAGTTTTGCAACAGCTGGAGGCACACGGGATGGGAAACAGTTAGGAAACAGTGTTTCCCAACCAGTGTGCCTCCAGTTGTTGCAAAACTACAACTCCTAGCATGCCCGGACAGCCGAAGTGCATGCTGGGAGTTGTAGTTATGCAACAACTGGAGGAGAACAGTTTGAAGACCACTATGTAGTGGTCTTCAAAATGTGGCCCTTCCAGATGTTGCATAATTACAACTACCAGCATGCCTGATTGTCTAGGCATGCTTTGAATTGTAGTTTTGCAACATCTGGAGGGCCATAGTTATGACACTACTGTATAGTAGTCTCCAAACTGTGCCCTTCCAGATGTTGCAATACTACAATTCCCAGCATGCAGAGACTGTCCAGGCATTCTGGGAGTTGTAGTTCTGCAACATCTGAAAGGCCAGATGTTACAGAATTACAACTCCCAGCATGCCTGGACATGCTGAGAGTTGTAGTTTTGCAACATCTGGAGGGCCACAGTTTGGAGACCACTGTGCAGTAAACTGTGGCCCTCCAGATGTGGCAAAATTACAACTCCCAGCGTGGCTGCTGCGAGTTGTAGTTTTGAAACTCCAAGAAGGCAACAGTCACATCACTTACCAGCGATCTTCAATGTTGCCTCTGTCTCCGCTCGCTGCCTCCTGTCCTTCCGCTCCACAGCAGCGCTACAAGTGTCACCTCAGTCGCCACCAACATCTGTCTCCGCCGCCTGAATTGACTGGAGAATCACGGCCATTATGGGCGATGTGCCGAGATGGCTGCTAATAGATATCAGCACTCATCCTGTTCCAATAACCGCCCCGTGTGCGGCAGTGAACGGAAATGCCGAGGGCATACAGTTGCGCACTTGATTCATCCCAAACAGGTTAAAGGGGTAGTGGAAAAAAGATTTAAAATCCTTTGTTGCCAGAAAGTTCGAGTAGTGTAGTGAAAGATAACTTAAGCCACCCCCCACCCCCCGCCATCTAGAACTTGTAAGGATAAGGGGATAAGTTAAACTACAGAGGTATACTGCAGAGGAAACTACAGATAAATACTGGAAGGATTAAGATTTTTTAAATAGAAGTAATTTACAAATTTGTTTTCCACTGGTGTACCCCTATAACTGGAATGGCCCTTAAATTTCTCTTAACATGTATTTTTTTATTTATTTTTTGTTTATATTTATGTATATTTGTATCTTTACAGGGACACAGAAAAAAACAAAGATATTGCTTTTCTTGAGGCACAAATTTATGAATATGTCGAAATCCTTGGGGTAAGTTGTGTTTTTTTTTTTTTTGTTTTTTTTTTACATTACTTCACTTTAACCCCTTAAAGGTTTTTCCGTTGTTGCACTTTGGTTTTCTCTATCAGCTCCATTGGGGGACACAGACCATGGGTGTATGCTGCTGTCACTAGGAGGCTTGACACTATGGCAACAAGAAAAGTCGGCTCCTCCCAGCAGGGTATACCCGCCCACGGGCACCTGAGGTGATCTGTTTTAGCTTAGTGTCTTAAGGAGGTGGACCTGGTCTGGAGTTTTTATTTTCCTAGTATTAGGAGACGTGTTAGTTTTTTATTCCTTTTTCTTTCCTGTTTTCAGGTGTGGACTCAGGAACTGCAGCTCACTGTTTCCCCATTGCGATTGAGGGGGCACAGACATCGCGTTTATGTAATGTTAACCCCCCTTTGCCAACGGTCAGCGCCTGGGGTTGTACCTTATGGTTCCGGGTCCCCCTACCTCCCTGCTCGCCTCACTCGCACATGGTAGCCCGGCATGATGCAGGTGACAAAAGCTGGCTGAAGACTTCATTGGGAAGACTTCATGAGGTAAGTTCTTCTGACTAAGGTGAGTATTTTCCCCTTGTTTTCTTTAGGGAGGACTTTCAACATCTGGAGACCCCCAGTTTTTGGCCCACTCTTCTATATGTGGACTGTTGGGGCTGGCCAGGAGGGATGTCCCTCCTTTCCTTTATTGGGGGTTCTGTATTATATCTGGAGCTGAGCAGCTACATTTATGTTTTCAGTTTATCATTGTGTGTGTGGTGTTTCACAGTATTACCGCAGCTGCAAGAGGCAGCCGCGGCGCATATCTCTTTACGGGCGCTCGGCGCCCGTTACTTTTGTTTTGGCAGCGCAGCTGCCGACAGTATCTCGCCGCTCCCTCCCCCCGCTGACGCAAATGCGTTCACATATGCGCTCGGGGCCGGGTGCGGGCGCCATTAGGGACCGGGCTGCATATCTTTGATTGCGGGCGTTCGGCGCCGTTCTTACTTTCGTTTTGCCAGCGCGGCTGCCGACAGTGTCCGGGCTGTATATTACTTCGGCGGCCCGGTGCGCATTGGCTCCGCCCACCCAGGGCCACCGAAGCCTGCATAAGGGCGCAAACTGCACCCCAATCAGCGCTGTGTGCGCGCATAGGGGGTTATTACAGGGCCAATCATAGAGCCCTTGTCTTTAGCACAGCCCCCTCTTCTTCATCAGCCGCAGTTCTCAATGGGCAAAAATGCTACTCACAGCAGCTGCCTTAGGGACAGAATTGGGAGATGTGGTCCATGCCCAGAACTGTTCCTCTCTCCCAACAGTGAACTAGCCCTTAGTTACTTATTACACTTGTAAAGCTGTAACTCAAAAATTTCTGGTTCTACTGAACCCTCTTGTTCTGCCTGCAACACTGCTCCCCCAGACCCCCCTGCTATTTCTATCCCGGATGCTCTTCCAGACCCGGTGGGTTCGGCCGCCCCTCCAGCCTGGGTTTCCTCCCTCTCCCAGTCTATATCAGACTTGGCTCAGGTCTCCCGTTCTGTGGGGACTGCCTTGGAGAGGGCCTCCCTACACCGGCCCGGCAGGCACGGGCGCTCCCCTCACAGGCTTCGTCCCGTTACTCCAGCTTGTAGCAAGCGTCACTCCCCTAGAGGATTCTCCCATGGTCGCCACTCTGGCTCTCCAGACCCGCATACCAAGTCAGTCTCTCTCTCTTCCTGGGCCGCCTCACACGTTCCCATTCACCTGGAGAACTTGTGGATGAAGTTTGGGACTCTGGTTCACCAGCGGACAAGAAGAGGACCGCACGGATATGTCTGACATGGTGCACTCATTGGTTTCGGCCATAAGAGACACTTTCCATCTAGAGGACCCAGGAACTTCAGACAGGGCTCCAGAAGTTTCCTTTCATTGTGCCCAACCTCCAAAGCTTCCTCACCGCGTTCCCATTCACCCCAAAAACTTGTGGATGAGGTTTCTGATTCGGCCTCCGACTCAGAGGACCGCACGGATATGCCTGATGTGGTGTACTCATTGGTTTCGGCCATAAGAGATACCTTCCATCTAAAGGACCCAGGAACTTTGGATGTGGCTCCGTACGCTCTGCTGGTATCCGCCTGGAGGCACCCTGATAAGAAGTTTCAGGAAACGAAGAAGGTTCAAGCGCGGTATCCCTTCGCCAAGGACCTCATTGCTCGGGGGACCTCCTCTCCAACTGGCGCCGACCTGGCTGTTGGCTGATGCAACTGCCTTCAAGGATCCAGCGGACATGAAGGTGGAGACTTTGGCAAAACTTTGCCTTTGAGACAGCAGGATCTTCCTGCTTTTGCTTCGGCCTGAATGTCAAGTGCCCTTTCAGTATGGTCTCCCATCTCCGCCAGGGTAGTCTTCAAGATCCCTCTGGAGGATTTATTTCATCTAGCTCTCCGATGCTCTGCAGCTGGAGATTTTCTGTGTTCTGCTTCCATGCGCAGCCACTGTGCTGCCTTTACCACAAGCTACCTGGTAGCCACCGTCTCTCCATGTGGCTTTACCCCTTAAGGACGCAGCCCTTTTTCGCAATTCTGAACACCGTCTCTTTACGAATTAAATACGCGAAAATGCTTTTACCGAATATTCTGATTCTGAGATTTTTTTTCGTGACACATTCTACTTTATTTTGATGGCAAATTTTCGGCATTACTTGCATCCTTTTTTGGTGCAAAATCCCCAAATTTCATGAAAATTTTTAAAATTTAGCATTTTTCTAACTTTGAAGCTCTCTACTTGTAAGGAAAATGGATATTCCAAATAAATTTTATTTTTATTCACAAATACAATATGTCCACTTCATGTTGGCATCATAAAATGGACATATTTTTGCTTTTTGAAAAAATTAGAGGGCTTCAAAGTAGATTTTCAGCAATTTTCATAAATGTCATGAAAATTGCTATATCTGAAGGGACAGATGTTACAGAACTACAACTCCCAGCATGCCTGGACAGTCAAGGCATGCTGAGAGTTGTATTTGGTAACATCTGCAGGGCTACCGTTTGGGCACCACTGTAACAGTGGTCTCCAAACTGTGACCCTCCAGATGTTGCAGAACTACAACTCCCAGCATGCCCAGACAGCCTTTGGCTGTCTGGGCATGCTGGGAGTTGCAGCTTGGCCTTCCTAGTGGTTGCCACAGTAAAGATAGTTTTACTTTCACTTTCAATTCCCCCCCACAGTAGTTTCCCTACCTGAGCCAGGATCCAGCAGTCTCCAGTGAAGATCGGGGGTCCCCAGGCATCTTCTCCTGCAGGTACCGGCCTCCATCTTCTGTCCATGTTCCCCTTGACATCCAGGGGTGGGCAGAACGGGGGGGGTTGCCATGGCAACCCACTGTCCTGCTATGCCATTGGTCAGAATCAGTTCTGACCAATGGCAGGGGATAGGAGGAGATCGCAGCACTGCGACCTCACTCCTAGCCCTCAGGATGATCGGGGCTGTCCCTGACAGCTCCGATCATCGCTATTTTCCGGGTGATCGGGTCACCAGAGCCCCGTCAGCCCGGAATAGCAGAAAATCGCATGTCTGAATTGACATGCGATTTTCTGCAATCTCCGACATGGGGGGGGTCTCAGGACCCCCCTGGGTGATGTGCTGGGGTGCCTGCTTAATGATTTCAGCAGGCATTCCGGTCCGGTCCCCAACTGGCAAGCGGCGGGGACCGGAATTCCCACGGGCGTATGCATACGCCCGGCGTCCTGAACAGGTTAAAGCCTGGAATGTGGACGCCGCCTTCAGGAAGTGAGGCGACGGGCGGAAAAGAGTTCTTTATTACCTCTGGATAAGGCTCACAGAACCGCTTTCCGTCGTAAGTCCTCCTTCAGGTTCTGCGGACCTTTGGTGCCACCAAAGGGTCCAGCCAGGCGCCTTCACGGGAAGAGGGCTCCCTCCTTCCGGACCTGTCCCTCCTGGAGGTCGGCTATCCGTTCCGGCCGTTTTGCGCCCCCATCAGACACCTGTAGGCCTTCCTCGGTCTGAAGGGTCGCCCCCCACCCACCTACCTTTCTCGGGTGGTTGGTCACCTCTTAATCTTCTGGGATGCCTGGACCACGCACATTCAGGATCCAGCTCCTTTTTTATCCAGGGAGTAATTGTCCCGGTTCCTTCAGGGGAACGTTTGCGAGGTTTATTCCAACCTCTTTGTGGTCCCCAAGAAAGGCGTTTCTGTTCGGCAAATCTTGGTTCTCGAGTATCTCAGCCAGCATCTTCTGCTTTCCCATCCCGAATGGAGTCTCTCCGTTCGGTGTTGGCGTCACTGGTTCATGGGGAAATTTCGATCCTCGGTGGACATCAAGGATGCGTGCCTCCACATCTTGTTGTTCCGGTCATCAGTGGTACCTCCGCTTTGCAGTTCCGTGCGGTCATTTTCTATTGTGGCTCTCCATTTCGGTCTGACCACTTCTCCGCGGACCTTTACCAAAGTCCTGGCGCCTGTGATAGCCCTTTTACGGACAACAGTTGTTTCCGTGATTCCTTACTTGGACGACCTCCTGATCAGAGCTTCAGCCAGGGCCCAGATCCTGGAGAATCTTAGTCTCAACCTCCTGACCTTGTCTCACTTCGGTTGGATGTCCAACCGATTTCCTGGGGCTCCAGTTCGACGCGGCCTCTGCCCGCTTCGACTCCGCCGACCAATTGGCTGACTCTCTTATGAAGAGTCCGATGACTTCAGCACCATGCTCCAGTTTCCATTCGCTTTTGAATGGATGTCCTGGGTCTGTTAGCGGCGGCCGTGGAGGCCGTGCCATTTGCCCAGTTTCATCAGCGACCTCTTCAACTGGTCATTCTCTTCCGGTGGGACAGGTCTCCATTGTCTCTCAAACGCAAGATCGTTCTCTCTCGACAGTCTTGTCGGTCCCTTCTATGGTGGCTTTGTTTCCCCCCTGCTTTTTCAGGGGTGCTCCTTCCTGCCCCTCCCTGCCAGTCTGTCGGACTGGGGAGGTGTCTTCAAGGACCGGCCGGTCTGGGACCTTGGTCCCTCGAGAAGCCCTTTTCCCCTTCAACATGTTGGGGCCTAGGGCAATCCTTCTTTGCTTGCTTCTTGGGAAATTCCCTTCTGGGCGGAACTAAGGTTTCCGGACATCTCAGCGCTCTTCATTCTGGGTGTCTCTGGGATGTGGTCTTTCTCAGCCGGTCCGCAGCCGTCTAAGGCGAGTGGTCCCTACATCCAGAGGTTTTTGCAGTGATCTGCAACCTCTGGGGCGCTCCAGGCGTGGACCTCTGCACGGCCAGCCACAACCAAGCGTTCCTCTCTTGGTCGGGCTTTGCCCTACCTTATCTGTTTATTGATCGGGCCTTGCCCTACCTTATCTGTTTCCTCCCCTTCCTCTCTTTTTGAGGTCCTGAGGAAACTCACAGCAGAAGGGCGTTCCCGCCATTCTCATGGCCCAGACTGGCCCCGGCGGGCATGGTACGTCATCGTGGTCAGGCTCCTGAACTACTTACCTCTGCACCTTCCCTATCGTCCAGACCTCCTATATCAGGTCTCCTGTGCTACCCCTATTTGCTGTCTCTGCTTTTGACGGCGTGGCGGTTGAGACAGCGGTTCTGAGGACCTGCGGTTTCTATTCCCAAGTGGTTTGCACCATGCTGAGGGCTCACAAGCCTTCTCTGCAAAGATTTACCACCATACCTGGCGGTGTTATTTCTGTTGGTGTGAAACTCAGCCTTTTTCTCTGGTCGTGGTTGGCTTTCAGCTCCCTTAGGGGTCAAAGGTTAGGCCGTTTCCATTCTTTTTCAACGTTCTCTGGCGTTCAATTATCATGTCCGAACCTAGTTCAGGGAGTGGCACAAGCTGCCCCTCCTTATCAGTCCCCTTTTTTCCCCTTGGGACTTGCACTTGGTCTTAGATGCCCTGCAAGCCCCCCCTTTTGAACCTCTCAGGGACATTTCTCTTTGCCTCCTTCCCCGGAAGGTGGAGTTCCTTATTGCTCTTCCCTCTGTTAGAAGGGTGTCAAAGCTGGCAGCTCTCTCCTGCCGTTCTCCCTTCCTGGTTGTATACCAGGAGAAGTTGTTTTGTTTTCCGTCCAGGTCCGTCCTTCATACCTGATATGGTTTTGGCTTTTTCATCTCAATGAGAACATCGTCCTACCGTCCTTTTTTCCGGCCCCTTCTCATCCCTGGAAGCGTTTGTTCCACAACCTGTTGTGGTCGTTGGACAAGACAACCATTTTGGGAGCTTACCACTACAAGGGGAAGATCCCACCCTTCAGGGTTTTGGCTCATTCCACCCTTCGGCCTTGCAGTTCTGTAAGGTGTCCGCGTGGTCGTCTTTCTCAAGGTGCTACCAGATTCATACCTTTGCATCAATTGATGCTACTCTGGGCTGTAAGATGTTGCAGACAGCGGTGGTCCCACCGTCCACCTGTCTGATTCCTTACCCACCCAAGGGACGGCTTTGGTACGTCCCATGGTCTGTGTCCCCCAATGGAGCTGATAGAGAAAAGGAGATTTTTTATGTTTACCGTAAAATCTCTTTCTTGAAGGATCCATTGGGAGACACATTTTTCGGTAAAAATGACATCTTATCTTCTGTAGGTCCATACTAGAGATGAGCGAACTTACAGTAAATTTGATTCGTCACAAACTTCTCGGATCGGCAGTTGATGCCTTGTCCTGCATAAATTAGTTCAGCTTTCAGGTGCTCCCGTGGGCTGGAAAAAACTTTCCTAGGACTGTATCCACCTTTTCCAGCCCACCGGAGCACCTGAAAGCTGAACTAATTTATGCGGGATAAGTCATCAACTGCCTAGAAGTCCGTGACGAATCAAATTTACTGTAAGTTCGCTCATCTCTAGTCCATACGATTAAAATGATACCCTACTTATATAGGTTTGATTTTGTCGTACGTCTGGTAAAAATCGTAACTACATGCACAAAAATTAATACTTAAATTGTCATCTTCTGACCCCTATTACTTTTAAATTTTTCCGCTTACGGGGCGGTATGAGGGCTCATTTTTTGGGCTGTGATCTGAAGTGATCGGACTTTTTGATCGCTTTTTATTCATTTTTCCATGATATAAAAAGTGACCAAAACTACGCTATTTTGCACCTTGGAATTTTTTGCGTGTATGCCATTGACTGTGTGGTTTTATTAACAGTATATTTTTATAGTTCGGACACTTCCGCATGTGGCGATACCACATGTTTATTTTTATTATTATTTACACGTTTTTTGTTTTATGTGAAAAGGGGGTGATTCTTACTTTTATTAGGGAAGGGTTTAAATGATCTTTATTAACTTTTTTAGGGTATCAAAGTGATAAAGAAGTTTATAAAGGATGGTACTAAAAGCTTTTTTTAACATTTGCTTACATTTTTAGGAGCAGAGACATCTGACACATGAAAATGTACAGCGCAAGCAAGCTCGGACTGGTGAAGAACGGGAAGAAGAGGAGGAAGAACAGATCAGTGAAAGTGAGAGCGACGACGAGGAAAATGAAATTATTTATAACCCCAAAAACCTTCCTCTTGGGTGGGATGGCAAGGTAAGCTAACTGTTGTCAAGGACATTAACCTTGATAAAGTAGTTTTGTAGTATTCTCCCTTAAACTCATGAAACTGGTTTGGATAGATAGCTAGATTGACAAACACTTACTATGCCCACTGTGCCCAAATTTTGCCACCACATGCACCGTAATTGTGGCACTTGGAATTGGCAACACATTTATTATGTTTGTGCCAGAAATAGTAGTGACATGCACCACACTCAACACTTTGCCTTTTTCCTACACTAAAAGGGGTTTGGCTAAGGATTGTTCAGGTTTAAAGGGGTACTCCGGTGAAAACCTTTTTTCTTTTAAAGCAACTGGTGGCAGAAAGTTAAACATATTTGTAAATTACTTCTATTAAAAAATCTTAATCCTTCCAGTACTTATTAGCTGCTGAATGCTACAGAGAAAATTCCTTTCTTTTTGGAACACCGATGACCTCACGAGCACAGTGCTCTCTGCTGACATCTCTGTCCATTTTAGCAACCATGCATAGCAGATGTATGCTAAGAGCAGCATGGTGACTCAGTGGTTAGCACTGCTGCCTTGCAGTGGTGGGGACTTGGGTTCAAATCCCACTAAGGACAACAATAAATAAAGCATTATTATTATTATTACTTTTATTATAATAACGTCAGCAGAGAGAACTGTGCTCGTGATGTCCTCAGAGAGCATTCCAAAAAGAAAATAATTTCCTCTGTAGTATTCAGCAGCTAATAAGTACAGGAGGGATTAAGATTTTTTAATAGAAGTAATTTACAAATATGTTTAACTTTCTGCCACCAGTTGATTTAAAAGAAAAAAGGTTTTCACCGGGGTACCCCTTTAAGCCTCTTTTACAAACCCTGCTAGACCATTATTTTGATGCATAAAAGTAGACCACTATAAGCCAAGATACAAATTGTGTAAACACTACCTGGATACTTTGTTGCAATTGAACATATTAGTCTCTAGATGGCATATGAGACACTTAACAAGCTATTCTTTTCGGTGACTTAATTGCCTTGTCTTTCATTTCATTTCTCACCTCTTGTTTTGCAGCCTATACCATACTGGCTGTATAAGCTACATGGACTAAACATAAACTACAACTGCGAGATATGTGGAAATTACACCTACCGAGGACCCAAGGCTTTTCAGCGACACTTTGCGGTGAGTAGCTCTGAATTGTAATATGGCAAACTGCTGTTTTTACTGATATGCTAACATATTTAAATCTAGTGAAATGGGAAAACTTAGTTGATAAAATAATATGTCCATGGTTTACAAAAGCATGGCTGCTTTCTTACTTCTGGCATTGCAACTCAACCATATTCAGGCAAGTACCATACACAACCTATGGACTGGTGTGTGTGTGTGTGTGTGTGTGTGTGTGTGTGTGTGTGTGTGTGTGTGTGTTTGTTTTTTCTCGTTCGGCTCCATTGGGGGACACAGGTATATCTTGCTTCCACTAGACGGCTGACACTTAACAAATTAACAAAAAAGAACTCTGCCCCTCCTGGCAGGATATACCCTGCCCACTGAATCTGAGCTAATCAGTGTTAGCTTAGTGTCAGTAGGAGCTCTCCAGGCCTGGTCTTGTTTTTATTATTATTATTATTATATATATAATATAATAAATATATATATATATATATATTTTATTTTTTTTTTCAAGGGGCACAGTCCATAAAGTATGCATCGTTAACCCCTTCTCACCATCGACCAGCGCTAAGGGATGTGCCCTTGGTCTGGGTCCCCTCTTGCCCCTGCTCGCCCCGCTATTACAGCCTGGTATGATGCAGGTGGCACTAGACTGCTTGAAGACTTCAGAGGTGGGTATATGGGTTCTTTCTAGAAAAGTATCCTTACCCCCTCTCCCTCTCCTCCATCCCTGACCCCCCCCCCCCTTTGGGCTGCTAGGGATTCCCTTTATTTCTTTTTATCAATCTCCCCTCTATTACCTTATGTTGTCAGCAAGATTGCCGGCATCCCTGTGTGGAGGAGTCCTCTCACTGCCCGGCCATGCGACGCTCCTTCCTTCTGCGGTACGACAATCTTTCTGACTGTCACACGGGCTGGCTTTCTGTTATGGCTGTGGCTTTCTGTACGCGGAAGGCCCTGTTCCGGCTTCTGCCACCGCAAACTTCTTCCTTGCAGAGGCCGCAGTCGGCCTACGTATTACTCCCGGCAGAACGTGGAGCCCGGAAGTGGGGGCCACATCCAATCCCCTGCTAGCGGTCGCAGGAGAGGTCCGTGTCGGCCTCTCCTGGTCTGCAAGCGTCACAGGTCTCCTCCCTCTTGGTCCTTCTACCTATGGGAGGCTATGAACTCCCCGGGGGGGCTGATCCATTTCTGTCATGTGCTCCTTCCTCTTCAGTTATGCCCGCTGCACACGCTGTTCCTCCAGCTGCTCTCTCAGGGATCTTATGCTGCTGTCCCTGCACACTGCTATCCCTGCAAGCTGCTGCTGTTCCTGCACACTGCTGCTGTTTCTGCATGCTGCTGTTCTAAACTTCTGGGCAAGGGTTCTCCTTCTCTCAAGGGACCTCCACCTTTGCATGGGACCTACACCTCTGTAAGGGACCCCCACCTGCACTGCTGTTCCAACTGCTACAGGAACTTGGGGGAGCTTGTTCCTTTTTTTTTTTTTCTCTGAGTTGGCTGACTTTGGTTGCTTTGGGTCCTTTTCCATGTCTGACCCCAGATCCGATACCCCCCAGACAGGCGATCGATGCCATAGTCACTTACTATTTTTGTACCAGCTGTAAAACTAAAATGCCAGGTGGTTCGGCTGAGCCCACCTGTTCTGCCGGCTCCGCTTCACGTCCCAGCCCTCGTGTGCCTTCCACCCAGGATGGCTCTCTGGAGCGTGTGGTCACAGACCCTCCTCTGGTTTGGGTGTCCTCACTCTCCCAGAGGATCTCTGATCTGGTACAAGTTTCCAGGGAGGTGGCTACTGCCTTGAAGCACTCCTCCTTGAGTCCAAACTTCCGTGGTCGCTCCCCTGCGGGCCACTCCCGATCCCCGGCCCACCAATCCAGATCTATGTCAACTAGATCTAGAGCCTCCACTGCCTGTTCCCGGTATCCTGGGGAACTGGTGGATGCAGACGCGGATCCGCACTCAGATTCCGAAGAGCTGTCATCCATGTCGGACATGGACAGTTTGGTGTCGGCTGTCAGGGACACCTTTCACCTACAGGACCCTGGAACTTCACACCCAGCTCCTTCCGCCGAACTTGCCGCTCTCCCAAGATCTTCAATACTCATGCGGAGTTTGATGACCTCCTGGAGACTGCCTTGGAAGCACCCTCGAAAAATGCTTCCAAGGGTCTAAATGGCAGAAGGCTATGTTTCCATTCGCGCAGGACCTGGTCACCAAATGGACTACAGTGGACCCTCCAGTCTCTCGCTTATCCAAATCCACCACTCTTCCTCTGGCTGATGCGGCTTCCTTCAAGGACCCTGTGGACAAGCGAATTGAGAATTTAGCGAAATTCGCCTTTGAAGCAGTCGGCTCATCCTTGCTTCCGGCATTGGCCACAACTTGAGAATCCAAGGCCTTGTCAGCCTGGGCCTCTCAACTTCGCCAAGGCATTTTATCTGGCAGGTTCCCTTCATTTCAGCAATCCACATTCTGGGGGTGGACAAGTGGGAGGCGGACTTTGAGTCGCTCCTCGCCCGACCCCAGAGTGTGATCTCTCCACACGGAGGTGTTTGCCGCAATTTGCGAATGTTGGGGGACCCCGGACGTTGAACCTCTTTGCGTCCCGCCTAAACCGGCAGGTTCCCACCTTCATGGAAAAATCCTGCGATCCTCCGGCTCTGGCTGTGGATGCGTTGGTCGTTCCCTGGTCACAGTTCGCCCTCCCTTACATCTTCCCTCGACTTCCCCTCCTGCCCAGGGTAGTGGGTAAGCTCAAGGCAGGATGAGTCTCAGCGATACTGGTGACTCGGGATTGGCCCCGGCGCTCGTGGTTCGCCGACGTAGTTTGTCTCATGGCGGACATTCCCATGCGGCTCCCGGATCAGCCCGACCTTCTCTTTCAAGGTCTTCACTGCCGCTGCGTTTGATAGCGGCAGGTGAAACAGCGGTGCTGAGGTCTCACGGTTTCTCTCTCCGGGTCATTCACACCATGATTCGGGCGGATCAACTGTCCTCTGCCAGGACTTATCACAGGACCTGGCGTGCCTACTTTCGGTGGTGCGAGACCTGATCCCTGTCTCCCATTGTTTTTTCCTTGCCAAACCTGCTTTCCTTTCTGCAGTCGGGACTGGAAACGCATTTGACACTTGGTTCCCTCAAGGGGCAGGTGTCGGCGCTTTCCATTTTAGCTTCTGACCCTCATGTTAGCACATTCCTTCAGGGTGTGGCTCTCGAGGCTCCTCCTTACAGGTCTCCCATTCTGCCCTGGGACCTGAATTTGGTTCTAAGCACTTTGCAAGGCACCCCGTTTGAACTCCAAGAGATCAGTCTCCGCTTCATTTCTTGGAAGGTGTCTCTTCTCATTGCTCATTTCTCATCCGGCGGTTGTCAGAATTGGCAGCTCTCTCCCACCAACCCCCTTTCTTCACAGGGCTGTTCTTTGGCCGCTAGGTGGTCTCCTCTTTTCATCTGAACGAGGTTATCGTCCTTCCCTCCTTCTGCCCGGCTCCGTATCACCCTAAGGAACGTTCTCTCCACAACTTAGACACGCAGAGCTCTGACCACGTCCATCTCTTGGCCACCTCTTTTCGGCGCTCTGATTTGCTGTTCGTCATTCCGGAAGGCCGGCGCAAGGGGGCTTCTAAGGCAACCATATCCTGGTGGATCTGGTGTGCCATATCGGAGGCCTATCGTTCTAAAGGGAAGGTTCCTCCATTCCGGGTTATGGCGCACTCCACCCGCTCTGTTGTGGCCCCCTGGGTGGTCTTCAACAGGGCTTCGGCCCTGCAGGTGTGTAAGGCAGCCACTTGGTTGTCCGTGCACACGTTCACCAAGTTCTACCAGGTGCACACTCCGTGTCTGCTGATGCTGGTTTTGTCAAAGTGTTGCAGGCGGCAGTGGTGTTGCCATTTATATCCTGCCAGGAGGGGCCGAACTTTTTTTTTATTTTTATTTTTTAATATGCCTAGTTGGCAGCAAGATATACCCACGGTTCCGGTGTCCCCCACGGATCCTGTGTCCCCCAGTGGATCCTCCAAGAAAGAGCTTTTACGGTTAGTATAAAAAATCTTCTTTTAATCCTGAGCAGCCAAAATCAAAAAAGGTCTCTGCTATGGAAGTTTTATATGCTCTTTCTGCCAAAATTTATGCTAATTTAATCTTCAGGAATGGAGACACGCACATGGCATGAGATGTCTGGGAATCCCGAATACTGCTCATTTTGCCAACGTCACACAGATTGAGGATGCAGTTTCACGTAAGTGTTTTATTTCTTTTTTGTTTTCATGTAAAACTTTTTTAAAGGTGCAATCACACAGTCTAATTTAATAACGTTTCCTGTTGCGAGTTTGAGCCACAGGGGAATTTCTTCAGCAAATTACATTGACTATAATAGGGTCTGCTGCAGAAAACTAAGCATAACTCGATCTTCCAGCGGAAAACTCATCATTTAATTCACTGGTGTGAATTACCGTACCGTAGGGTAGGAACACACATTGCAGATACACTGCAGATATTCTACAGCAGAAAATGAGACAAAAGCAGAAGTAGATCCAACTGGAAGGGGGAAATATCAAGGAAGGTTTTATACAGGATCCAATTTGGCACGTTTTCTGTTGCAGAAAATTTACAGCGTATCTGCAATGTGTGGTCCTCCCTTTAGGGGCAGTTCACACATCCTTATTTTTGCTCCAGATTTTGTTGCCCATGGACTTTAATGGGTAGCCAAATCTGTAGCTGAAAATACGCACATGTGAATTGACCCTTAGGGTACATTCTTACGTGCATTATCTGCATCAAACTACGCAGAGATCTGCGCACATGTGAAATGCTATTTCATGCCAATTGTCCTAATAGACTTTGTCTTGAATCAATTCCAAAACGCACATAAATGTGACCCTGTTTTTTTAGTCATTAAAGGGGTACTCCACCCCTAAACATCTTATCCCCTATCCAAAGGATAGGGGATAAGATGTCAGATCGCAGGGGTCCTGCCGCTGGGGACCCCCGGGATCTCTGCTGCAGCACCCCACTGTATTTACTGCACAGAGCAAACTCTCCCCTCCCCTTGTGACGTCACAGCCCGCCCCCTTAATGCAAGTCTATGGGAGGGGGCATGATGGCCGCCACTCCCCCTCCCATATACTTGTATTGAGAGGGTGGGCAGTGACGTCACGAGGGGCGGGGCCGTGACGTCACGATGCTCCGGCCCCTGTATCGCCTGTTGTTACGCACAGAGTGAGTTTGCTCTGTGCAGTAATGACAGCGGGGTGCTGAAGCAGAGATCCCGGGAGTCCCCAGCGGCGGGACCCCCACCATCTGACATCTTATCCCCTATCCTTTGGATAGGGGATAAGATGTCTAGGGGCTGAGTAAAGGGGCTTTAAGTGTGACCTAATGGTCAGACACAGATGAATTTTTTTGGTACCTTTTTTTTATTTCACTTTTCATATACAAAGAAAAAGAATACAATTAAAACTTTAATAACATTATATTCCCCCTTCCCATCCATTTCAGTTTCTTACCAACTAAAATCTATAATTAGAACACAATATCTAGGTTACAATTTTTCCTACTTTTTATAGTAGTTTTAGTTCTACCTTAAAGGGGTATTCCAGGAAAAAACTTTTTTTTAAAATATCAACTGGCTCTATAAAGTTAAACAGATTTGTAAATGACTTCTATTAAAAATGAGCTTCTGAAGTTAAGGTTGTTCTTTTTTGTCTAAGTGCTCTCTGATGACACCTGTCTTGGGAAACGCCCAGTTTAGAAGAGGTTTGCTATGGGGATTTGCTTCTAAACTGGGCATTTCCCGAGACAGGTGTTATCAGAGAGCACTTAGACAGAAAAGAACAACCTTAACTTCAGAAGCTCATAAGTACTGAAAGGATTAAGATTTTTTTAATAGAAGTAATTTACAAATCTGTTTAACTTTCTGGAGCCAGTTGATATATAAAAAAAAGTTTTTTCCTGTAATACCCCTTTGTCTACATCCTCTATCAGCTTCACTTCCTGCCTCATTCCAGGAGGTACTTGTCGACTAATCTTTAACCCCTTACCGCTTAAAAAAAATCTAAAACTTTTTGTACAAAATCGATAATCTAAAATCGCCCTATTTTGACCACCTATAACTTTTTTTCATTTTTCCCTATATAGGGCGGTATGAGGGCTAATTTTTTGCACCGTCATCTGAACTTTTTATCGATACCATATTTGCATATATAAAACTTTTATATCATTTTTTTTTTATAAAATGTGACACAAAAGCAGCATTTTTGACAATTTTTTTGTAAATTTTTTTTACGTTTACGCCGTTCACCATACAGAATTAACATTATATTTTGATAGTTCGAACATTTACGCACGCGGAGATACCAAATATGTTTTTTTTTTTAAAACTTTATTTATAAATTTTCATATAACAAGAACAACAACAAGGTCCTCAATGTATGATGTATAAAACAAGGAATGAGAGACCACCAAAACAGTCATAATCATAATACACATATCATAATACACAAATCAGAGTGAGATACATCGTGCATATACGATTAGCTAATCCACGACCCTAATTGAGGTCGAACATCTGTCCGTCCACTGGGACAGAGTAGCTATACGGCTATTAGAAGCCCCACACCTCCTCGCTATCAATCCCTCCAACACGAGGTTACTATGCACCTCCGCCAGAATGGCAGGAAGACCCGGCACCCCAGTCGACTTCCACCTCCGAGCAATGTGAACCCTCACAACTGTCAGAATATGATATAAAACGATCATATAATGCGGGGGAACTTGTTCTAGGGACAGAAATAGTAGTGCACTCTCTGGGCCCCATGGGAAGGGGCAATCCACTAGGTTGTCCAATAACTTCTTAATTTCGGCCCAAAGAGGTGCAATTAACGGGCAAGTCCACCACACGTGTAGTAAGGTACCACTTTCTCGGTTACATCGCCAACATACTGGGGAGGTGGTAGGGTATATTTTAGCCAGACGAACCGGCGTGTAGTACCATCGGTATAGGAGCTTCCTAGAAGCTTCGAAATGATTAACACATTTAGAATATTTTTTGTGCAAGTCAAAGACAAAGCTCCACTGCTCAGCCGTGAATCTGCGTGCCAGGTCCTCCTCCCATCTGGACTTAAACGTACTGTCCACTTCCCCCTCTTCCTCAGTCAAAGCTACATAAGCAAGGGAGATACCCCTAGTAGAGGAGTCCCTGCACAGAAAATGACGTTCATACGCAGTACGAGGCCGAGAGCTATCCCAAGTGAGGGATCTCAAAAAATGTCTAAGCCTCAAATATTTGTAAAAGTCTTTCTGCGATATAGAAAATATGCGTAGAATATCAGTGAAAGGCATTAACCCATCAGCATCGCTAATCAATGCCACCGTGAGGATGCCCGCCTCTATCCAGGGCTTAAAATCTATATCTAGAATATAGTCTCCTATAGCAGCTAAAGGGATATCCTTCACTCTAGGTGGACAAAGACTTTTAATTCGCGCCACCTTACTCCACAACCTGATAGCAGCCGCAATAGTAGAGAAAGGAGAAGAGGGAGCAAAGGTAGGATTAAAGCGCAATGCCCAAAGAAAGTTATTAAAATTAGAGACATTGAGGACAGCAGCTTCAATATCTACCCACAGGGGGGGAGCGTCCTGCCACCACCATTTTTTAAGCTGATCGAGTAGAACAGCGTGATAGTACATTTTAAGGTTCGGCACCCCCATACCCCCCTCATGTACAGGGCGATACAGTATATTCGCACTAACCCTAGGATGCTTACCATCCCAAATAAATCGTAAGAGCATTCTCTGTAGTTGTGAGATGAAGGAGGCAGGTACTATCATCGGCAGGCATCTAAAAAAATATAAAATTTTAGGGAGCAGCATCATCTTAGCAGTGGCAACACGTCCCGCCCAAGAGACAGGGAGCTTGGAGAAGTGATCAATTTCTTTAGTAAGCAGGGACCTCATAACAGCAAAATTAGAAACAATTGTTTTATCAGGTAACGCAGTGAGGACTATGCCTAGGTAAGGAATTTGGTCAGTGACCCATTGGAAGGGATATTTAGCTTGTAGTACTCGCTGTTGCTCAGTGGGTATCTGCAATGGTAAGATACACGACTTTGTGGGGTTAATCTTATAAAAGCTAACTCGACTAAAGGCATCAATAATATCCATAACTGGACCTAAAGAGCTCAGGGGGTTGGAGAGACTAATGATAACATCGTCGGCGAACAAGCCAATCCTGTGGTCTACTTTACCTATTTGAATGCCCGCAATGTTTGGGGAGTCCCTGATGGATTGAGCAAGCGGCTCCATAACTAAGGTAAATATAAGGGGGGATAGTGGGCACCCCTGTCTGGTCCCATTGCTAAGTGAGAAACTATTAGAGAGGGTACCCATCGTGTAGATTCTAGCAGATGGGAGCGTATATAGTGCCATAATGGCGGATTCCAAAGAGAGGGGAAAACCAAACTTACGCAGCACACTCCGCAAATATCCCCAGTGCACTCGATCGAACGCCTTCTCCGCATCAAGGGATAGCAGGAGAGAAGGCGTCCGATCAGAATGCGCTTTTGTGATGATGTCGAGAAAGCGTCTCGTACCATCCACCGTTTGACGACC
This sequence comes from Hyla sarda, assembly GCF_029499605.1. Taxonomy (NCBI): domain Eukaryota; kingdom Metazoa; phylum Chordata; class Amphibia; order Anura; family Hylidae; genus Hyla; species Hyla sarda. The sequence goes on along the minus strand of NC_079190.1, from coordinate 265,697,747 downwards.
CTTGACGAAGCCAACCTGGTCCCTGTGAATTAGGTCCGGCAGAACCCTATTTAACCTGGCAGCAAGAGCCAGAGCATACAATTTAATATCACTATTTAGGAGAGAGATTGGTCTGTAATTTAGGGTAGAGTCCAATGGCTTACCAGGTTTAGGTATGGTAATGACCAGAGCATCCAACATCTCCTTAGGGGGCACACCGTTCTCCTTAATACGGTTAAAGGCTCTGGTCAAAAAAGGAGCTACAGAGGGGCCAAATCGCTTATAAAATTCATTTGTAATACCATCAGGGCCAGGTGACTTCGAGGGCTTAAGGGAACGCACACATTCAAGAATTTCTTCTGTGGAGAAGGGAGAGCAAAGATCAGATGCTTGGTCCGCAGACAGAGAGGGGAGGGACATAGAGGACAGAAAAGAAGAGATAACTGCTTCATCAGGCTGTGGGGTAGCAATGTCATGTTGAAGATTGTACAATTTACTATAAAAATCTGCAAAACAATTGGCTATACTTTGAGGGTCAGTGACTATAGAACCATCAGATTTAGTAAGGAAGGGGATTCTCCCCTTATCCTGACGTTTTTTAAGTTGTTTAGCCAGTATAGAGCCAGATCTATTACCCTGCCAATACCATGTCATTTTAAGCCTTCTCAGTGCTATCTCATAGCTGTGTAAGGAGAGGGAGTGTAGGGTAGCACCAACCTGAGAAATTTCTCCTACTAGTGATGGAGAGTACGAGATCTTATTACGCCTATGTAATTCCGCAAGGCGCTGTTGGAGTTCTAGTGTTTTGGTCTGGCGGAGCTTCCTGTCATAGGCAGTTTGGCTAATAAAGTGGCCCCTAATTGTAGCCTTAAACGCACACCAAAGCATGGGGTCTGTGACATCGCCAGTATCATTAATGCGGAAGTAGGCATCAACCGCCAACTTGGTCGCTTCAGAGTATTCAGGATTATGGAGTATTAGTGGGTTAAGTCTCCAAAGATAGGTCGGGCGAGCGCTATGCGATTCTTTAATGGTTACACTTATGGGGGAATGGTCCGACCATTCTATGGGCATAATTCGGGCCTCTGAAACCAATGATAGGAGAGAGTGGGAGGTAAGGGCGTAATCTATTCTGGTGTATATCTTATGTACATGAGAAAAGAAGGTGAAGTCCCTTTCCGTGGGGTGGGATATACGCCAAACATCATATAGGTCATTTTGGGACACACTAGTGAAGAAACCTGTGGGTTCTTTTTTCAAACTGGGCGAAGTAGAATCTACACTAGGCCACATGGTCATATTAAAATCTCCTAGCAGTAGGCAGTGTCCCTTTCTCAAGGACTCCAATTTGCGCAAGAATGCCCTGAGGAAGGTACACTGTTTCGCATTAGGCGCATATAAGGAGCCTAAGGTATATTGAACATTGTTTAGCAAGCACACAATAATTTACCAAATATGTTTATTAAAAAAAGTTTACGCTTTTTGAAGGTAAAATGGGAAAAACGGACAATTTTTATTTTTATTGGGGGAGGGGATTTTTCACTTTTTTACTTTTTATTTTTACATTTTTCTACTTTTTTTTTTTCTACACTTTTTATGGTTTTCTATACAGTCCATATAGAACCATGTCTTAACACCAATATCCCCTACCTCGTTACCCCCCCCCCCACCCCGCCCCCGACCCGTCCCCCACCCCTTCCTGCAAGCAATAATTAACCTAGGAGGCAGGGAGTTAGGAGGCCGGAACCAGCAATATTCCATCAAATGTTTTACCTAATACCCCCCCCCCCCTATATTTATACTTCTAAACATTAATCTTAACCCTTTAATTGACCTCTATCTCCAGCCCCCTAAATCCCCGCCCCTTCACTTAAAAATAATAATAATAATTTCCTATAACTCTCTCTCCTCAACTCCCCCTATAATATATCCTTCCATTCTCCCCATACTATTATACCATTCGATGCTACTCGGACAAGTAGGGGATATCCAATTTTTAACAATCAAGACGGGCATAGAATGACATTCTCATACATCTTAACCTCTTGGGGACAAAGGGTGTACAGGTACGCCCTTGCTCCCTGGTAGTTAAGTACCAAGGCGTACCTGTACGCCCGTGGAAATTTCTGTCCCCGCCGCGCGGGCACCAGACTGGGATGCCTGCTGAAATCATTCTGCAGGGATCCCATGCAAGTGCCTCGAGGGCACCTCAGACCCTCCCCCCATGTCGGCGATCGCAGTAAATCGACTTGCAGGATTCTGGGATGATCGGGTCTCTGATGACCCGATAGCCTGGAAAATAGGGATGATCGGAGCTGTCAGAGACTGCTCCGACCATCCTGAAGCATAGCAGTGAGGTGGCAGGGGTGCCACCTCCTCCTATCCCCTGCAATTAGCCGATCATTACTAATCGGCGAATCGCAGGGCAGTGGTCAAAGTTCATTTCCCCCGCTCTGCCCGTACCTGGATGTCGGGGCAGATCGGGGGAAGATGGCGGCGAGGTGCTGGGGCCGTGGATGCGGTGAGGACCGTCAGCAGTTACCTCCAATCACGCAGGAACCAGAGACCGGCGGCAGGCAAGTGGTGCGGCGGTGGTGTCAGATGCTGCAGTGAAGATCGCCGTTGGCTGTCTGGGCATGCTGGGAGTTGTAGTTTTGCAACATCTGAATGGCCACAGTTTGGAGACCACTGTGCAGTGGTCTCCAAATGGTGTCCTTCCAGATGTTGCAAAACTACAACTCTCAGCATGCCCAGACAGTCCAGGCATACTGGGAGTTGTAATTCTGTAACATCTGGCCCTTCAGATGTTGCAGAACTACAACTCCCAGCATGCCTGGACAGTTTGCTGGGAGTTGTAGTTTTGCAACATCTGGAAGGGCACAGTTTGGAGACCACTATACAGTGGTCTCCAAACTGTAGCGCTCCAGATGTCAATTCGAAGCATGCCGAGACTGTCCAGGCATGCTGGGAGTTGTAGTTTTGCAACAGTTGGAGGCACACGGGTTGGGAAACATTGAGATAGGAAACAGACAGTGGTGCAGGAACACTGCGGTAGTCTGTTACCTAACTCAGTGTTTCCCAATACCAACCAGTGTGCCTCCAGCTGTTGCATAACTACAACTCCCAGCATGCATGGCCTGTCAGTGCATGCTGGGAGTTGTAGTTTTTAAACCTACAGGGTACATTCACACAGTCGGAGGTGTGTAGTAAGTTTCCCACTTCAAGTTTGAGATGCGGCAAATTTTCTGCTGCAGCAGGAAACTCGCTGTAAACCCCCGCCCATGTGAATGTACCCTAAAAACACTGCACTACACTTACACATAATAAAGAGTAAAACACTACATATACACTACACCCTTACACTGTGCCCCCCAAAATAAAAATAAGGAAATGAAATGTCTTGTACGTCAGTTTTTCCAAAACGGAGCCTCCAGCTGTTGCACAATAACACCTCACAGTATTGGACAGCCAGTGGCTGTCCAGGGATGTTGGGAGTTTTGCAACAGCTGGAGGCACCCGGTTTGGGGAAAACATGGCGCTCTCTCACTTTGGAGTCCTGTTGTATTTCAAGGCAACAATTTAGGGCCACATGTGGGGTATCTCCGAACTCGGGAGAAATTGCGCTACAAATACAAATTTGGTGGCTTTTTCTCCTTTTACCCTTTATGAAAAGGTAAAGTTGGGGTCTACACCAGCATATTATTGTAATTTTTTTTTTTTTTTTTTACACTAACATGCTGGTGTTGCCCCATACTTTTCATTTTCATGATAGGTAAAAGGAAAAAAGTCCCCCAAAATTTGTAACACACTTTCTCCCATAGACTTGTATTGAGGGGGCGGGCCGTGACGTCACAAGGGTGCGGTGCCGTGATGTCACGATGCTTCGGCCCCTATATCGCTGGTCATTATGCACAGAGCGAGTTTGCTCTGTGCAGTAATGATAGCGGGCACTGCAGCGGAGATCCCAGTGGTCCCCAGTGACGGGACCCCCACGATATGACATCTTATCCCCTATCCTTTGCATAGGGGATAAGATGCTAGGGGTGGAATACCCCTTTAAGGGGAAAATTAGCTTTGTCTTCAAGGGGATAATTTCATTTTCTTGTGTTTAACCCCGTATCATCTCCCAGAACTGCCATCCTAGGGGAAAACTCCATACTTACACCAGTAATTTCTCCAATTTTACTAAATATTACTTTACAATATTCAACAGTCTCAGGACAACTTCAAAATATATGTAAATGTCCTGCTTTTGCTTTTTTGCACCTATTACATTTACTATCCTTCCTTAATCCTATTTTCTCTAAAAAAAAAAATAAATTAATAAAAAAGCGTATAGGAAAGTTATAAAATATTAAATGTTATCATCTTGTGGTTCATATTAGGTGATACATAATAATCTTCATTATTGCGTCCCACCCTTCCTCTTCTATATCACCAATCTCCTCTTGTCGTTGTTGGGTACTTCTATGCACTAATTTGTTCTTATGTAACTTACCTATGGCTGTATAAACATATGAAATATGTTTTTTTGTTTAAATTACCACTCATAATTTTATTCAAAATTCCTGGATACACCACCTGTATAGTCCCCTTTACTAATAAACTCCATGAAGGTGCTTCTTATACTGTTATATTCAAACCAACCGCCCTCCTTTAAGTTGAATTCTTCTTTCAATATTATCCAATTCTTGAATTTACCCTTTTCCCAAACATCTTTTATTCTAACACAACCTTTATTTTTAAACATTTTACTTTTCCATAATTTATTCATCTCTGATATATTTCTATTACCCAACACCAGTGCCACATCCAATACCCCTTTTACATTAATCTCTTTCCTAAACATTCTCCATGTTTTAACCAGTTTTTTAACAATCATAATTTTCCTCCACTTCTCCTCCTCCAACTTCCCGGACTCCAACAATTGGAAAATATCCAAAAATTTCCCATCAAAATTAGACAGCAAGAATTAAAAAAAAGCTAATTTCTTCCACTCAATGAAAAAATAATTCTGCCCCGCCAGAAAGTACCTAAATACATCCGGGAACGTTATTCCACCCTTACCTTTAATCTTACATAGGTACTTCAACATGATTCTTACTCTGTTCCTGCCCTCAAATAAATGAGATAAATATTGAGAATTTCCTGAACAGTTTAGTCTCACACCAAGAAGGGGCTGATCCGAATACATACAAGATCTTTGGCAACATTGCTGATTTAATCAGTTATTATGTCTGCTTTAGATAGATTTAAATAATTCCATATATTTGCTTTCTTTTCCATTTCATTTCATCTCTTTTGACAGGTATATCCCCACGAATTTTAACTTTTCTCCTTTTTTTTTAATCACTTTTATTCCAAATGTCTGTCCTAGATCTTCTTCTCCTAGCAGCATAATGACTGGCTTTGACTAATTAAGCATTAGTCCAGAGAAACTTCCATATCTACTTATTATTCCTTTACTCTTGATAAAGATCTTTTGGGGTCCTCTAAGAATATCATCTGCATACAATGTAATTTTGTCCTCCCTCTTCCCCACTCCAAATCCCGTTATCAAAGGGTCATCTCATAATACTAGCCAATGGCTCTATGACAATTGCAAATAGCAGGGGAGAGAGGGGACAACCTTGTCTTGTTCCTCTAAACAACTTGAAACCTCTTGATTTCCTACCATCTATAAGTATCCTCGCTGTGGCTCCTGAATAAATCAATTTTATCAATTCTCCCCCATCCCATATTTTGCCAAAATTCCCCAATGGAAATCCCACTCCAACCTGTCAAATGTTTTGACTGCATCAAGAGACGGGGGGGGTCCCACTCCATCCTATCACCTAACTGTATGTTCGTACTCACTCTATAATTGTTTTTCCTTTGTTGTTCTTCCAGGTATAAACCCACATTGATCCCTATTTATTACCTTCAGGATAATTGATTGTATTCTATTGTAATATCAGTGTTTAACAATGAAATAGATCTGTATGATTCTATTTCCTTCTCTGGTTTTAACAACAATATTATATTCGCCTCACACATTCCCCCCCCCCCCCCCCCCCCCAATCTCCTTTAGGCAGCAGCAGGGCTCCCCTGAAGACATCAGCAGCTGCACACAGCTCCTCCACCGGCTGCTCCACTGCGCTGCCCCATTCTTCCGTCCTCCCGGTCCGCATCATGGCATCCTATGGAGAAGCATGTGACATATACGTCACTCCGCTTCCTCCGTAGCGTGGCGCAGGGGAGGAGGCGGAGTGACGCGTGTGTCTCATGCTCCTCCATGGAACACTATGAAGCGGACAGGAGAACCAGAGAACGGGGCAGCCGAGCGAGTCCCCGATACCATGTAAATGGCTAGTATCGGCCCCGATACTAGTATCGGTATCGGGACATCCCTAGCGGAGAATGGTCAGAAATACAAAGGGTACAATAAACTCTCGTCCCCCTGAACACAGATCTACACGAGACATTGTTTTACAGGTCTTGTTCCAACATGAATGAAAAAAAAAAAAAATTAAAAAAAAAAATATATATATATATATATATATATATATATATATATATTATAAAAAAAAATGTATTTTTTTATATATATATATAATATATAATTTTTTTTTTTTTTTTTTTTCTTCTGGGTTACAAATTTTCCATATATCTATCAGACCTACTTCATCACAAAATTTTTTCAATTGGGTTTTGACCATAACAACTTATTTTTGACAATCTCAACCTATCTATATTTTCATTCATTACACAATTTACATCCCCTTTAAATAAAGGTTTTTGCCTTTTTACTTGGAATATTTAACTAGACAGTATGATGGTTTTGCTGCTTGTATAAATAGTTCTGCACGATTTTATGTTTTTTTATAGTGTGGTCAAAGCTCAAGCACCAGAAGGCGTCAGAAAGGTGGCAGCCTGACACTGAGGTAAGCAAATATCAAACAGCAGCTTGTAACTTTGCATGCAATGACTGGACAGAAAAAAGGTTATTCTTGTATCTACTTATTTTCACTTCAGTAGCGTAATCATCATTTATACGAAATAAATTCTGCTGGGATTTGGCAGAAATCTCCTAGGCATATAGTCTGCTGGTCTCTGACACAGGCCCTGAAGTGCAGACGTGCTTGCTCTGCTCAGCTCTAACTTGGTAACCCAACAACTGATGTCAAAACAGCGCATTGCTGGGGAACAAAATACATGTACACAAGAAGTATATTGTGAAGAGAAAAATCTGTGGTGCTGTAAAATATATTAGAGGGTGATAAAGCAGGAGTAGTAGACTTGCAGTTTGAGGGTATGGTCACACACGTACTGCATATGCAGAGACTTTTATGCTGTTTAAATCAATATAAATTTGCAGCGCATGCGTTGTGTAAACATACTCTAAAAAAATTATTAAATAACTGATCATATCTCAATCTAATTTATTTACAGGAAGAATATGAAGATTCAAGTGGGAATGTTGTTAATAAAAAGACATATGAAGATTTAAAACGCCAAGGACTTCTCTAATGAACATCATTTTTCCAGACGTTCCTGATTTGTTTTCCTACCAGATAAAAAATATGTTGTTCCATTGATTTCATTTATTTTATTTTTTTTGCTTGTTTGATAGAACCCACTGTCGGGGTTTTACCTGTAAAGTTGTCTTTTTTTAATTAAAATGTAAGCAACATTTTCAATTCTGATGTTTTTAGACTTATAATTGTTTGTCCAAAATTAGCTTATCATTTAAGAATGCAGTATTTCTAACAGACTTGCCTGTCTGTCAGATAATAATGTAAGTTTATACTGTCATGTCAGACTAGGGCACACAGTGTGGGGATTTGGGCTGCTGGAAGTTCTGCTGCTATTACATTCTTTACAGTTCTTGGGGGGGGGGGGGGGGGGTAATCTTACCTGCATAATATTGGGGAAGAGGGGAGCTGTTAAGATGCCAAAAAAGAAAAAATTACTAATTTCTCTATCGGCTCGATTGGGGGACACAGACCATGGGTGTATGCTGCTGTCACTAGGAGGCTTGACACTATGGCAACAAGAAAAGTTGGCTCCTCCCAGCAGGATATACCCGCCCACAGGCACCTGAGCTAATCAGGTTTAGCTTAGTGTCTAAGGTGGTAGACACTGGTCTGGAGTTCTCTCCAGACCAGGTCTTATGTTTTATTTTCCTAGATTAAGGACGTGTTCGTTTTTTATTCAGTTTCTCCGTTCAGTGCTGGAGTCCCTGGTTCATGGGGAATTTTCATTCCTCGGTGGACATCAAGGACTTCTGCCTCCACATCTTTGTTTCCCGGTCATCAGCGGTACCTCCGCTTTGCGGTTCCGGACGGTCCTCTTCTATTGTGGCTCTCCATTTCGGTCTGACCACTTCTCCGCGGACCTTTACCAAAGTCCTGGCGCCTGTGATGGCCCTTTTACGGACAACAGTTGTTTCCGTGATTCCTTACTTGGATGACCTCCTGATCAGAGCTCCAGCCAGGGCCCAGATCCTGGAGAGTCTTAGTCTCAACTAGAGATGAGCGAACTTACGGTAAATTCGATTCATCACGAACTTCTCGGCTCGGCAGATGATGACTTATCCTGCATAAATTAGTTCAGCTTTCAGGTGGGCTGAGGTGGATACATTCCTAGGAAAGAGTCTCCTAGGACTGTATCCACCTTTTCCAGCCCTTTTTGCATGCTGGGAGCTGTTGCTAAGCAACAGCAGGAGGCTGTCACTCACCCAACTCCTGATCCACGCTGCAGGTCAGTCCCTCGCCGCCGCTGCTCCTGGGGCCCCGATCCCAACATTGACGCCGGGGATCGGGGTCCCCAGCTCTCGGGGTCCACGTCCTGCACCCGCTCACATCCTCCGGAAGAGGGGCGGAGCGGGTTGCGGGAGTGACACCCGCAGCAGGTGCCCTGATTGGTCGGTCGGTCGGCCGACGAATCAGGGCGATCGTGAGGTGCCACCTCACCCCTGCTGGCTATGGCTGTTCGGGGCCGTCAGAGACGGCCCCGATCAGCCAGTGATTCCGGGTCACTGGAGACCCGATTGACCCGCAATCCGCCGCAGATTTCTGGACTGAATTGTCCAGCGATCTGCGGCCATCGCCGACATGGGGAGTCATCATGACCCCCCTGGGCGATATGCCCCGATGCCTGCTGAACGATTTCAGCAGGCATCGGGCACCGGCTCCGCTCAAGATGGCTGCGGGGGGCCGGGAAAGCACATAACGTTCTCATACGTCATGTGTCCTTAAGGACTCGGAAATGGAGACGTATGAGAACGTCATGTGTCCTTGGTTAAGGGTCAAGGTCCTTTCCATTCTTTTTCAATGTCCTCTGGCATTCTATTATGATGTCTGAACCTGGTTCAGGGAGTGGCACATGCTGCCTCTCCTTATCGGTCCCCTTCTTTCCCTTGGGACTTACACTTGGTCTTAGGTGCACTGCAAGGTGCCCCTTTTGACCCGCTGAGGGACAATTCTCTTTGCCTCCTTCCCCGGAAGGTGGCGTTCCTTATTGCTCTTACCTCTGTTAGGAGGGTGTCAGAGCTGGTAGCTCTCTCCTGCCGTTCTATCTTCCTGGTTGTATACCAGGACAAGTTGTTTTCCGTCCAGGTCCGTCCGTCCTTACCTGAGATGGTTTTTGATTTTTTTATCTCAATGAGAACATCGTCCTACTGTCCTTTTTGTCCGGCCCCTTCTCATCCCTGGAAGCGTTTGTTCCACAACCTGGTTGTGGTGAGGGCTGTTCAGACTTATCTCTCACTCACTCTTTCCTTTCGGCAGTGTGACCCCCTTTTTTGTTTTTCCGGAAGGTCGTCTTACAGGACAACCTTCTTCTAGGGCCACCATTTTTCGGTGGATCCAGTCTGCTATTTTGGGAGCTTACCGCTGTAAGGGGAAGATCCCACCCTTCAGGGGTTTGGCTCATTCCACCTGTTTTTCGGGGCATCGTGGCTTCGGCCTTGCAGTTCTGTAATGTGTCTGCGTGGTCGTCTTTGCACACTTACTCAAGATTCTACCAGATTTATACCTTCGCATCAGTTGATGCTACTCTGGGCTGTAAGACGTTGCAGACGGCGGTGGTCCAACCGTCCACCTGTCTGATTCCTTACCCACCCAAGGGACGGCTTTGGTACGTCCCATGGTCTGTGTCACCCAATGGAGCCGATAGAGAAAAGGAGATTTTTTTATGCTTACCGTAAAATCTCTTTCTCGAAGGATCTATTGGGGGACACAGCTCCTACCCTTTTTTTTCTGGTGTTCCTATTTCAGTTATCTGTCCGAAGGTGTGTTCTGTTGCCTTTTCTTCTGATTTCTCAGACAGTTTGTGGTTTTCTCTTGACCTGTCGGTCTTCTCCTATTGCTCTGGGACTAAAACTGATTAGCTCAGGTGCCTGTGGGCGGGTATATCCTGCTGGGAGGAGCCGACTTTTCTTGTTGCCATAGTGTCAAGCCTCCTAGTGACAGCAGCATACACCCATGGTCTGTGTCCCCCAATTGATCCTTCGAGAGAGAAAGAGATTTTACGGTAAGCATAAAAAAAAATCTCCTTTTTTATATTAGGTGTATCTCACAGGATTGATAGGTTTCTGCTTGGTGGAACCCGAACCAGTCATGGGAATGAGTTTTCCATGTCCTCTATTTGGGTGGACGGGCATGACTACTGCCTCTCCATTCAAATGTATAGGACTGACTGTGACAGCTAAGCACTGTACTTATCTAGAAAGAAAGATTACAAAGATAAAAAATACAGAAGTGACAAAATAAAATGTAGACCTCTTTATTATTGAGGGTGAGCTATCGTACAGCGGCCACCACTGTCCTTTTAGCCATCTATACATTATTCCTTCAAATAGTCTAGGCTTGCTGTTTCCGTTACTGAGGCCATATTCAAATGTCAGAATTTCCATGCCAGATTCCGCATTGGAATCTGGCACGGAGATCTGATGCAGCAGAGTCCCATTGAATTCAACAGGATTCTGCTGCACTGTGTACACAACGGAATTTCCGTTCAAGGTGTTACCGGCACAGAAATTCCATTTCTCGGTCGCTCTTCATTGGGGGACACTTATACTGATGGATATATGCTCTTGCCACTAGGAGGCGTTGACACTAGGAAAAAGTCGGCTCCTCCCTGGCAGGATATACCCTCCCACTGGAAGTGAGGTAATCTGTTTTAGCTAGTGTCAGTAGGAGGCATTTTCTAGTAGGAGCTGTTTAGTTAGGTTTTTATCTCCCTTTTGTTTCCCCAGGTGGGGGTTCAAGAGAATGGCGTTACCTATTCCCCCATATAGGCCGTCAACCCCTTATCAACGGCCAGCGCCTGAAGGTTGTACCCTGGGTCTGGGTCCCCCATTTGCCCCTGCTCGCCCTGCTATCTTAGCCTGGTATGATGCAGCGTGGCATAAGCTGGTTGAAGTCTTCAGGGTGAGTATAAGAACATGGAGCCGTGGGTGAGTATGTACTACAAACCCCCCATTCCCCCTCTCCATCCCTCTTGCTCATCCAGGGGTCTGCTTCCTCTCGTGCCCAGCTCCTCAGCCGCCATTACACGTGGCTGTGCTGGGCCGGACCCCTCATGGCCTCTGGTGCCATTCTGGAGGGGACAGTCCTGTGAACCTTCCCCCTCTTCGGGCCACGCATCTCTACACATGAATTTCAGCTAGGCACAGTGCCCTGACCACGTTATCTTACTACCGGCCGGAGACTATGCTGCTGCCCCAGTTTGTATGGGGCAGTGGGTGTCCGGTCCCACGCAGCTGTCCGCTTCCCCAGTGGGGGCGTTATCTGCCTGCTTACTACCTGGTGCAGCCAGGCTCTGTGTCCTGGCCTTGTTCTTTATAGGCTGATGGTGACCTATAGCTAAAGGCAGAAGGTCACCGGTCTGAGTTCTCAGTGCGGGCACACCAGCCCGCTTACTCCCATCTGCTGCGGCTAGGCGCAATGTCCTGGCCGCATTCTTACAAGCTGCTCGGAGACTTACAGCTGCAGGCAGCAGGTCTCCGGTACCAGGCTTACTCCTATCCTTTGCACTGTCCTGGCCGCGTTCTTTATGGGCTGACCGGAGACCTACAGCCACGTGGCCAATTGCTCTCTGTGCTCCTCATGCGGCCTACGTCTGAGGCCAGCTCTGGGGGTGGTGTTCTTCTAGTGCGCCCTCCCTTCCTGGCGGGCTGCACTGTCAAAGTTTAAGAAAAATAGATAAATAAATTCACCACTGGTCACCTCTTGTGGCCATCAATAGTATTGCGCCCTGGAATTTTCATTACTTCGTGAGCTTCCCCTTGTGTCAACCAATCGCTATTACAGCCTTGGCCTGTCAGATCTGTTTTTATCAGTTTAATATCTGCAGGGTCCCTTTTCTAGGGACGGAATCGTGGGCCCGCTTTATTCCTTCAGTCACCCTGTACTGTGGCCTGCCTTAGACTATTTACATTGTCAGTTGATGTATGCCTCTGGCGTATCTATTTTCTGCAGGGTTCTCACTGTCAGGGAACATATGCGCACCAACATGGCGGGTCACTGCCAGGGATTTCTCGATCCCTTGAAAACTGTCGGGGATATATTCAGTGTCTACCACTGAGTGCCATGTCATGCGCATCGTGCCCACAGCCGAATTCTAGTCCCTCCCTATCGAGGCAAGACACTGGTCGGGTGCCCTTGCAAGAGTTTTTAATTTTTTTTTTTCTTTTTTGCATTCTTGGCGGACGCTATGGACACTAGGGCTGCCAGTCACCCATCATGGGGGTGTTCTGGCATGTCATACAATATGATTCCCTCTTCTTCAGGCTGCCGCATTCGTGGCTAGGGATCTGGATCCCCCTGTCTAGTGCGAGGTCTCTGTGGAAGTTTCCCTATGTGGGCATGGATTGGTTCTGATGTCGATATGCCACACAGTAGTCTCGCCTGTCACTCCTCTCAGCTGCTGCGTGCGCGGCTGGTACTCCAGTACCCCACTGCTGATGCACGGTGTCCGACGGAGTGACCCGTTGTCTACTATGGACCTATACCAGTAAGCCAGACAGTGCTCTGCATGGTTTCCTCCACCGCCAGCCCCTCATCACATACCTGATGTATCTGCGGCTGGAGTTCCGGTTCCTCACTGCTGTGCGTGGTGTCCGAAGGAGTGACCCGTTGGATACTATGGACCCATACCAGTAAGCCAGACAGTGGTCTACGTGGTCTCCTCAGCCACCTTTCACTCAGCTGATGTATCTGAGGCTGGAGGCTGATGTATCTGAGGTGTAAGTCTTCCTGGTGACCCAGGTACCTCCAGTTCTCATGTCGGACGCTCTGGTGTTCCGGGATGCCCCTTTCCAGGGCATTCCGCTCCCTTTTTGGCCTTATTCCTTCAGTCTCCTCCTTTTGTGAGTCAATGTACTCCCGGGGCGGTGGGCATTTTGGTAATCCAGATTACGCTACTCAAGCTTATTTCGCCTCCAAGGTGCTTGCGGCGGGCCCCTGGGATGGAGGTTTTTGGTCTGCAGCTGTTCTGGTCATCGCTTTTTTTTTTAGCACCAGGCCTCTTCACAGCCAGTCTCCATCCTTCTTTCTTTTTTCCAGTGTTTTTCTGGTCTCCTTCCATACTAAAGTTTTGCTCAGGCGTGCACTGCTCTCCCTTTTTTTAATTTATTTTTTCATTTTTATTTTTTTATGCCGCCATGTTCTCTTGACTTGGTTGACTCTGTATGGGGTTCTCTTGTTTGTGCCCTTTTCCATTTTTGTTTCCCAGCCGGGTTAGCCCTCTGTCTGGTTCTCTGTTCCTTGGGGTTGATTCCCACCTTCTTCCAGGATGGTTCCAGCCCTTTGGCTTCCTTTTCTTGTCTCTCTTTATGGACTGTGGCTATGGAGTCTCTACATAGAACAGTCTCTTCCTTGGCGTCCTAGTCATTCTCCATGGACGGGGGTTCTTCCGGGAGCTCAGTTTGTGGGCCTCTGTTGTCTCTGCCCTGGATCTCGTCCTCAGGCCTTACGGTCGAGTGGGTTGGTCTCTGGACTGATTCCCCTTTTGCTGTTGGTTGTTTTTCCCTCCCTAGGGGACTGCTTTGGTACGTCCCATCAGTATAGGTGTCCCCCAATGAAGAGTGACCGAGAAAAGGATTTTTTTTTTTTTTTTTTTGTACTCACCGTAAAAACTATTTCTTGTAGCCTTCATTGGGGTACACCGCACCCACCCATTTCTTCTCATTCTTTGTCCGGATTTTCTTTTTTTTTTTTAATCCAGGATTCTTTTCTATGCTCCTTCGGACATATTTCTTTGTTGGCTTCTCCTACTGCTTGGTGACAAAACTGATAACCTCACTTCCAGTGGGTGGGTATAACCTGCCAGGGAGGAGCCGACTTTTTTTTCCCCTAGTGTTAGTGCCTCCTAGTGGCAAGAGCATATACCCATCAGTATATGTGTCCCCCAATGAAGGCTACGACAAAGATTTTACATGGAGTACAAAAAAATCTTTTTTCTGTGTCTGAACTAAGTATGAACGCGTTCATAGTTTGTTCAGAGTCTGCACAGAATGCATAGCCATCTATGCCTTCTATTCCCCTGGGACAAAAATTAATTGTGAACCATTGAATAGAACAGTTTCCCAACCAGGGTGGCTCCAGAAGTGGCAAAACTACAATTTCCAGCATGCCTGGACAGCCTTTAGCTGTCCAGGGATGCTGTGAGTTGTAGTTTTGTAGCACCTGGAGGCACCCTGCTTGGGAAACACTGGAATAGAACAAAATAACATTAATTCTTATGCAAAAATATAAATTCACATCCCTTCCCCTTTATCCAACCATACCCTTCCCTTCAGTTCTTTGGTTGAGCTTGATGGAGGTATTTCTTTGTTCAACCATATGTAACTATAAATTAGGGGACTGAGGAAAACATTTTTAGACATACTTGTTAACCTTGTAACTCTGGTTACCATTTATCCCATGGAAGGATATTACCAAAAAGGCCCCTAGTGAATGTAGAATAATATAAAATATAAACTGCAGTCACACTAAAATCACAAGTTCACAAAGCCAAAATGCAAGTAATTTTGTGGGTCATTCTCATAAACATCAAAGTAAACTGCATATGACTTTCCGTTATGTTTCTTTTTCACAGACTTTAGCAGTGAATAGGATTGACCAAAACATCCTTTTCCTCTATAACAAAAGAGGGTGCGTCATTAGAATTGAATAGTTAGACTTACCAATATTAAATAGAGATTTTATTGTGGAATCAGAATTGCTGGCATATAAATATATATACAAATAGGTTATGTGTGAAAATATACACACATAGCTACAATTGCCAAACAAGGTAGTGGGTTTCTAAATGGAAAGACCCATAGTACAAGCTGATTATTCAAGCATATAGGATACATTAATGACCAAACCTTTTAGTTTTCTACTTCTTCCTTTAATTATTTAAAAACAAATATAGGTAGCTCTACAAAATTGGGAAACAGATAGAGACCAAACAAGCACTGGCAATAAGAAAGGATGTGTACCCTATACAACCTGAGAAAATATATGAACAAACAAGTATAATTACTGTCCTCTAGTTTGGTCTAATAGGTTTAATATCGGTGATTTGTTAAAGAAAAAATTATTATATGGGAGATTAAAGGGGGGGGGGCTAGAAGAGAGATGACCATTTAATAAAACTGGTCTTTATGCAATAAATAGTGAAAAAAATATTGTACAAAAAATTTGAAGTCTTTACTGTGATATGGGTTAAAACTGTAATGAACATGACTGTATCCTTTTATATGGTAGTATATGTGTATGTTAAATAACTACTAGATCGATTGCAACAATAAATCAATCACTTTGAACTTACTGAAAGCAAAAATTAAGTGTTTTAGGTTGAAACCAACAAAAAAATATATATATTTTTAACCTGATAGTTATTACTTTTGTTTGTTCTTACTGATGTTGTATGATGTGATGTATTGTTGCAGTCGATTCTGTAGGCATTTTTACATACACATCAGCTGATTTGCCTCATTCTATCTAGGACAATTACCTGGACAGGGCCCAGTTACTCACCCGTCCTCGCACCAGAGTGACCCTACCCTCAGAGTTACGGCCCTTTCATCCATTACACAACAAATAAATTCTACATGTCACTAAATAAAAACAAAACTTTATTGAAACCTAAATATAATAAGGTGAATTGCACAAGGTGATTTTAAAACAGTGGGGGAGATTTATCAAAGGATTTAGACTGGTTTTTCCTGTCTAAATTTGTCGCACAGAAAGTTGCAGTCTAAATATGTGCGACTTTTCTGCGACTTTTGCTGTAGAGGATTTTTAGAACATGATGCATGCAAGTCTATTTTAGACGGAAATGCATTGGAAAATGCATTGGTGCTGAATTTATCAAGTGCGACTTTTGTGCGACAAGTCTGCCCAAAATACGCTGAAATGTCAGACCATGTTGGAGCAGGTCTAAATGCAGTTTAAGCTGTAGACCCTGAAGTCTGAGCACAGAATTTATCAAGGGCTGTGAGACCTTTGATAAATTAGAAGCACAATAGACAGGAGACTACCACATACGCTGGTCTATAAGCATACCCAGAATAGACTAGATTAGGAAATGTCCCCCAGTCTCTTCAGTCTCATATCCCTTTAACACTCATATATAGGCATACCAAATGACTAATAACACTGTCATAAACCTATGTATTGGTGTTGTGTTTGTACATTCAAAGTCACATTATGATGATATTGTACTTAGGTGGAGGCTCGGTTCTGGTTCGACCACAATCGTGAGTGACTGTCGTTGTCCTCATTAGAGATAAATAGCTGAGTGCCAGTAAGAGGAACTGACACCAGACACAGAGTTGCAATAAACTCACTCATCCGAGGTTGGAGTGCACAATGGCTTGCTTTATTCTGGAAACATTGTTATATAGGGTTATCAAAAAGTGGAGGGTTTGATTCAATGTATAAGACAACTTGTCCTTTTGTGATTGGTTTTGCAGCTATATGATGCAGGATTCATGTTAAGAAGATTGTTGATGTGTTCTTTATGTCCATCTGCTGACCCATTTCTTCATGCATTTCAGTTAGATGTTACTTCTCCTTTTATGACACTGTAAATCTTCTTCTTGCTTCCAGGTATGGATCCAAAAGCAGGCTCCATCTTAGTTACTAGCAATAGCAAGCTGATAGCTTCGTAAGGGTAATAATGGTTTTCTTGTTAGTCTAGCAAGCATCTCCTAATTTCTTTTTAATCAAACATAATTATCATTCTTATCACTTATATTGAGATGAATGACCCCAAAATTCAAGCCTCTGATTATGTTTAGGAGGCCATGCAAAACTACTCTTTATCATAATTAGCTGGGTAAATAAAATCTCCCAATAGGAAATCTTATATTTTATACACTTAAGAAAAAGTCTACATGGGAGATGTAATCAAGTGAATTAATATATGCTTTTAATGATTGGTATTGAACAGGTTACTAACCCTGCAGGAGGAGGCTAGATCAGATTATGAATTATTAAAGTGGTACTCTGCCCCTAGGCATCTTATCCCCTATCCAAAGGATAGGGCACGCGATCTCGGCTGTGGCACACCAGACATCCGGTGCACGGATCGAACTTGGGGGGGCATGGCCGTGACGTCACATGGCTCCGTGCACTGGAGGTCTGGGGTGCCACAGCCAAGATCGCAAGGGTCCCCATTGGTGGGACCTCTGTGATCAGACATCTTTGCCTAGGGGCGGAGTACCCCTTTAAGGCTTATTCCTGGTTCATTCATGTTTTTGATTTTATTGGTCATTTAAATATCACATACACTAATATATGATTCTAGTCCCTCTCTATGATTAAGGCCCAGTTCGGTGGATACCTGTCAGATTGGTGGTGGTTTGTACCAGTTGCACCTTTACCTGTATAAATTTTAATAAGGAAAATTTAAAGGTCACGTTTTAAGGATCTGGTGCCGTTTTTCCACTTTCTCAGTTTAAATAAACACGTGATTGTAAGCCTCACGTGCAGGGTCCTCCCAGAGTTACATAACCATACCTTTTAGGTTCTGTTCACATGGGTGGTTTTAATTGCGAGATAGCAGCATGTGTCCCTCTGTGGTTCAAACTCGCAGGGTAAACACGCTGCTATCTCGCAATGAAATCCGCCGGTGTGAGCAGATCCTTAGGGTCTGTTCACACGTATAGTATCCTGTGCATATTTGATGCACATGACTTGAAGCTGCGAATTTCAACGCAAACAAAAATGACTGGACACAACTTTGAATCCTGCCTATCAAAAATGTGCAGCATACTGTACTTGTGAATAGACCCTTAAAGGGAATCTGTCATCTTCATATTATGCTCATAAGTCAAGGAGTCAATGCGGAGCCTCAGAATGCGGGCTTTTATTCCATTACTGAGTATGTCAGTCATGGCAGAAAGGGCAGGAGGCGTGTATCCTGCGGCTTACCAAAACCTCTTTGACACGAGCTCTGATTGTGATCTTGAGCAAATCCTCTTTATGCCTTCTATATACAGTGCCCTGGAATTACTGGTGCTTTAAAATAAATAATATTGATAATAAAGCTTAGCCAATCCACTGGTGTTTTATCCTCTTGATACAGCATGTTACATTTTGAGGTGTGACTTATTTTCTACTTTAACATATAAAATATGAATCATTTAATAAAATATAAAACAGCATCAACACAATGTCCTAACACAGACAACATATACCAGGGAGGTGGCCAAACTGCTGCTTGGGTGCCACATACAGCCAGGTGCTGTGCAGCTTGTGTTTCACCTCCAGCCCACACCACCATTGGAATCCAGCAGCCCTCTGCTCTGCCACTTTATTAGAGCAAGAGCTTCCGGTAGCAGACATGCCCTACACAGGCACATCTGCTTGAAGATGCCGGACAGTAACATCAGCTGATGGCAATGTCCCTCTTTCAATGCCCACTGAAGAGGAGTAGGAGCAGAACAGAATACAGGGGAGCTACTACTATTTTTCCCTTGTGATTATTAACAAATAACTTTTATATTATTTATTCATATGTATACTACATATGAACAAATACTACTACCTACATGTATTTCTGCATTTTATGTATGTGCATGTCTTGTAGCTTTCAAACATCGGAAGTCTCTCGAATGTTGCTCTTATGTTGAACAAGACCACCATGGACATCTACAGGGCGTTCATATTTTACTAATTTTCAGGTATTTGACACAATGCGCCCAGAGCTGTAACTGTATGTAATACTACGTCCAATAAATTGCTACAAAACAATACAAAGTGGTCAAATGTAAATCTGGAATAAAGTCACCTGCATTGTTTTATAGTCTACTAGTGGTAGGAAACAGGCTCAGGGCTCAGAGAAGCTCTGGAGGGTGGGGCATTGAGGAAGTCTTTGAAGAATAGGATGCATCAGATCAGCTATTAGTACTACACAGTGTGGACCCAGAGGTGGTGCAGCTTCTTCTTCATACACAGCATCTCTCACGTGAGTCTACCTGCACATAAAGCCAGCACAGTAGTAGAGGGGAATTAGAGGATGTTTGGCATTTTACTTGTATATCTTTCTTTTAAAACAAAAGTGTAATGTAGTGTAGGGCACAATGGCTTTGATAACACTGTCAATATCCTTAATATTACTTGTGCGTGTCTTGATGCTTAGATTATTACTTTCTCATTGTACTTAATAACAAAAAAATAACAGCATAGATGTAGTCATGAGGATATGTGTTCTTTAATTTTAATTACGCTGTATATTCAAAGGTATTTTTCATTACTTTAAATTGTGCAGATATACTGTTTGCAGATATCTCTGATGCAATTTGCGCAAAAAAAAATTAAAACTACCTGGCTTATATGGATTGAACCACATTTATTGTTATTGACTCTTGTTTATTGCTTGACAAAGGGGCACAGGTTTTCCTAAAATGGGTGTGGTCTTGGCAAAAAAACGGAAAAGGAATCTGTATTTGCTGTTATAGCTGCAGATATCATTGAATAGCTGTTCATTTATAAACTCAATCTGTACCTTTCCTAGAGCCGATGGTGGTTGCCAAACCTGTAGACCTATTGACTTACCTATAAAACCTATTTATTTCTTAAAGGGTTACTCCGGTGGAATATATATTTTTTTTTTAATGGTGCCAGAAACTTAAGCAGATTTGTAAATCTTAATCCTTCCAGTACTTATTAGCTGCTGAATACTACAGAGGAAATTATTTTCTTTTTGGAACACAGTGCTCTCTGCTGAATCACGAGCACAGTGCTCTCTGCTGACATCTCTGTCCATTTTATTAACTGTAGCAGCATATGTTTGCTATGGGGATTTTCTCCTACTCTGGACAGTTCTTAAAATGAACAGAGATGTCAGCAGAGAGCACTGTGGTCATGATATCAGCAGAGAGCTCTCTGTTCCAAAAAGAAAGTAATTTCTTCTGTAGTATTCAGCAGCTAATAAGTACTGGAAGGATTAAGATTTTTTAATAGAAGTAATTTACAAATCTGTTTAACTTTCTGGCACCAGTTCATTTAAAAACAATAAGTTTTCCACCGGAGTACCACTTTAGCCAAGTGTCAAGGAGGCAGAGTTTAAAGGACAAGTATCACGAACAAAAACTTATCCCCTATCCGAAGGATAGGGGATAAGTTTTTGTTCGTGATACTTGTCCTTTAAATCACAGGGATGCAGCCATGATCCAACCCAGGTGCAGGCAGAGCTGACCAGTACGACAAGTGGAAATAATACAGAACAAAAAATCTGCATCTTCAAGGGGCGAATTCCCCAGAGGTATAGACGATATATGGTATAGATAATAAAATTGCATTTATTGTAATCACACAAACCTGTTTACACCATATATTGTGTATACCCCTATACCTGGGGAATTAGCACCTGTTTAAGATCTTGTTCTAGATCACTTTCACAGGCTGCGGCACTTGATCAACTTGAACAACCTGCCTTCTTGACACTTGGCTGAGCAAAATATTTCATTTAAGCATATACAGAAAGAATGGATATAGTGGAACTCAATCTTTGTTGTTAAAATGAAGTCCTTTATTTGTATTTCCTTAAAAATAACAATACTCGTTACTTCAGTCTCTGTCCACGTCCAATTTTGCCATGTTACTTTAAAAGAAATACGAATACAGAACTTTATATATTTTTTTTTTTAACAACAAAGGTGGAGTGCCACTATCTACATTCTTTCTTTGTATGTTTCCACAATGGTCTTCCATAGTTGAGCACCACCAATATTCGGTATATACAATTTCTGCCACCATCCTGCACCCTGTCCACATCTCGGATATAATGCCAGATCCACATCTCCAGTAACTCTAAATTTTATTGAAATATTTATACATTTTATATATTAATAAGTTTGACAGCCACCATCAGCTCCAGTAAAGGTACAGTTATCAGCTTTCCAATGGTGTCGGCAGCTTATAGTAGCAACAGACAAGTGATCAATGTGGCGCATCTTTAGACTAAAGTTTACATTGTTTAAATAGTAAATATGCTCTAAGGTTCATGTAACTATTTTGGACACAATGGAAAAGTCTCTGATCACGCCGATAAGCTGATTGATGATGCAATGTTGCTTGTTTTATCAATGTTGTCTTTTCATTTCCTTCTTTGCACAGTACGGTGAATAGTTGACGAAATAGGGGGTATAATAGGGGTATGTCTATTGAAAACCATTGATAAATCAGATAGGGATAGCATGCAGCTATGCCTGGTATTGTACCTCAATGCATCTCTGTCCCATTCATGTAAACAGGACCTTACTGATTATTTTGTGCTTTCATTCTGTTGTATTCTCTCCTTTGCTATTATGGAGAATGCCATGTACATCTCTTCCATTGAGTTATATTCAGCAATGGGAAATATGAGCCTCCTCTGCTGTAATCTATAGGGATAGTATCCGACATTTACAGCAAATGCTATGAGTTGTGTCCAATTACAAAATAAGCTCTGCTGCATTAAAGGGGTACTCCGCCTCTAGACATCTTATCCCCTATCCAAAGCATGAGGGATAAGATTCCTGATCACAAGGGGGGCCCGCTGCTGGGACCACCCCCCCCCCCCCCCAACGATCTCCATGCAGCTCCATCCCATAGACGAGGGGGGCGTGGCCATGACATCAGCGCCGCATCGCTAGTCATCAGGCACAAAGCAAAATTAGCTCCATGTATCAGATGACAGCAGTGCCGCAGCAGAGATGGGGGGGGCCCCCCGTGATCAGACATCTTTTCCCCTATTCTTTGGATAGGGGATAAGATGTCTAGGAGTGGAGAACCCCTTTAATACCTCAGCTTTGCTACATCTTTTCATGGTGTGGTTGTGGACCTAATGTAAAGGGGAACTCCGGTGGAAACAATTGGAAAACAAATGTTTTCGGACCAACTGTTGCCAGAAAGTTTTACAGATTTGTAAATTACAATTTCAAAATCTTAATCCAGTACTTATTGGCAGCTTTATGCTCCAGAGAAAATTGTGCACTTCTTTTCAGTCTGACCACAGTGCTCTCTGCTGACAACCTCAGTCTGGGTCAGGAACTGTCCAGAGTGGGACAGTCCCCATAGAAAACCTCTCCAGCTCTGGACAGTTCCTGACAAGGACAGAGGTGTCAGTAGAGAGCACTATGGTCAGACTGGAAAGAACTTCACAAATTACTCTGTACTGTATTATATCTGTCGTATTCAGTAGCTGATAAGTACTGGAAGGGTTAATGGAAGTAATTTACAAATCTGTTTAACTTTCTGGCACCAGTTGAAACATTTGTTTTCCACCGGTGCTCCCCTTTAAAGAGACATACAGATACACAGACTTGACCTGTGGGGATTCCCTGGTGATATAACTTGACAATTACCTTATCACCTAATGAAGAGTCTCAGCGGTTTTGAAATTATATGGTTAAACCAGACAAACATCATTTGGTCCATGTTGTACATATTAACCCACTGTGAACCATTTTGTATTTTACAGAGTAATTCACAGTTTTCTAATTCAGTTTAAGGACGTTAAAGTATACCAGAACAGCTTCCAGCACACCTATAATTTCTGGTAAGTTTTTAGTATAAGTTGGTGTGTGTATTTGAGTAATAATTTATTTACTTTTAGATGGCATTCAGGATGGAAAAAAACTATAAGTAAATACATTATTAATTGTGGACCTCCCCATACAGTGTCCAGATCCAATAACAAAATGTTCCTGTTATTGCAATTACTTGAGTCATGTATTTTTTAGCAGTTTATTCCTCTGCAGGCTCCATCTTTACTTGTCAGGTTTTTCCTTAGCTTTGCTCCAGAAGGGGGGATTTTTAGGTGCAATGATGTTCTTCCATACATGAACAATCGACAAACGTTTGTTCAGCTGACAGCTATCGTATTTTTCGCCATATAAGACGCTCCGGCATATAAGACGCACCCAATTTTAAAGGGTGAAAATCTAGAAAAAAAAGATTCTGTACCTTCAACCTGCGGACCTCCAGATGTTGCAAAACTACAACTCCCAGCAAGCCCGGACAGCCAAGGCATGCCAGGAGTTGTAGTTTTGCAACATCTGGAGGTCCGCAGGTTGAAGACCACTGGTATAGGAGGTAATACTCACGTGTCCCCGTCACTCCAGACCCTGTCACCGCTGCCCTGGATGTCGCCCTCCATCGCTGTTGCTGCGTCCCTGGGGTGTCCCCATCACTCCGGAATGTCTCTGCTGCTGGGTATCCTCGCTCTCCGTCGCCGCCATCATGTCGGTACGCATGCCGCTACGCACACCGCTCCTATTGGATGACGGGGCCGCGTGCGCGACGACGTGATGACGACGAAGGAGAGCGCCCGCCATGCAGGGAATCCAGGCACGGAGCAGACACCGAGGAGGCAGGTAAGGTCACTCCCGGTATCCTGTAAGCTGTTCGGGACGCTGCGATTTCACCGCGGTGGTCCCGAACCGCCCGACTGAGCAGCCGGGTTAGTGTCACTTTCACTTCAGACGCAGCGGTCAGCTTTGATGGCCACGTCTGAAGGGTTAATACAGGGCATCACCGCGATCGGTGATGTCCTGTATTAGCAGCGGGTCCCGGCTGTTGATGGCCTCAGGGACCGCTGCGATAGGACAGGTTGTAATGTGTATTTGTTGCATAAGAAGCACCAACTTTTCCCCCTTCTTTGGGGAAGAAAAAGTGCATCTTATACGGCAAAAAATACGGTATGTCTCCCAATCTACCCATACAGATGAATTCCTGGCATGTTATTCAGAAGGGAGGGGGGCCCTAAAGAAAATAAATCAATACACAGAACAGACAGGGATGTCACAGTATGAATCCAGGATAGATAATACAAATATTATGGCATAGTAGTCACCAATTAAAGACCAGATCCATGCCCCAAGTAGCCACAGTAAAATTAAAGGGGTACTCCACTGGCCAGCGTTCGGAACAAAATGTTCCGAATGCTGTTTTTGTGCTGCAGGGGTCGGCCACGCCCCTCGTGACATCTCCGCCACGCCCCTCAATGCAAGTCTATAGGAAGGGGCGTCATGGTCGTCACGCCCTCTCCCATAGACTTGCATTGAAGGGGCATGGCCATGACATCACGAGGGGTGTGGCCAACCCCCGCAGCACAAAAACAGCGTTTGGAACATTTATTTCCGAATGCTGGCCAGTGGAGTACCCCTTTAAGGGAAAACTTAAACAACACAATGTAACACAATGTGAAATCACACTGTCCACTCAGGAAGCAGCACTGATTGACAATCCATTTCACATGCTGTTGTGCAAATGGAACAGACAACAGGTGGAAATTATAGGCAATTAGCAAGACACCCCCAATAATGGAGTGGTTC
This sequence comes from Hyla sarda, assembly GCF_029499605.1. Lineage (NCBI taxonomy): Eukaryota > Metazoa > Chordata > Amphibia > Anura > Hylidae > Hyla > Hyla sarda. The sequence continues at coordinate 265,672,966 of NC_079190.1, read as the reverse complement.
TTCGGGTGGTGACCACAGACCACTTCTCAGTTCCTATGCTTCCTGGTTGATGTTTTGGTCACTTTTGAATGCTGGCGGTGCTTTCACTATGGTGGTAGCATGAGATGGAGTCTACAAACCACACAAGTGGCTCAGGTAGTGCAGCTCATCCAGAATGGCACATCAATGCGAGCTGTGGCAAGGTTGGCTGTGTCTGTCAGCGTATTGTCCAGAGCATGGAGGAGACAGGCCAGTACATCAGGAGACATAGAGGAGGCCAACAACCCAGCAGCAGGACCGCTACTGGAGCACTGCCAGAGCCCTGCAAAATGACCTCCAGCAGGCCACAAATGTACATGTGTCCACACAAAAGGTCAGAAACAGTCTTCATGAGGGTGGTATGAGGGCCCGATGTCCACAGGTGGGGGTTGTGCTTACAGAACATTTGGCATTTGCCAGAGAACACTAAGATTGGCAAATCGCCACTGGCGCCCTGTGCTCTTCACAGATGAAAGCAGGTTCCCACTGAGCATATGTGACAGAGTCTGGAGACGCCATAGAGAACATTCTGCTGCCTGCAGCATCCTCCAGCATGACCGGTTTGGCGGTGGGTCAGTAATGACATGGGGTGGCATTTCTTTGGGGGCCGCAGAGCCCTCCATGTGCTTGCCAGAGGTGGCCTGACTGCCATTAGGTGCCGAGATGAGATCCTCAGACCCCTTGTGAGACCATATCCTGGTGCGGTGGCTGGAGTGTGTCAGCAGTTCCAGCAAGAGGAAGGCATTGATGCTATGGACTGGCCCGCCCGTTCCCCAGACCTGAATCCGATTGAGCACATCTGGGACATAATGTCTCGCTCCATCCACCAATGCCACGTTGCACCACAGGAGTTGGTGGATGCTGTAATCCAGGTCTGGGAGGACATCCCTCAGGAGACCATCCGCCACCTCATCAGGAATATACCCAGGCATTGTAGGGAGGTCATACGGGCACGTGGAGGTCACACACTACTGAGCCTCATTTTGACTTGTTTTAAGGACATTACATAAAGTTGGATCATCCTGTAGTGTGGTTTTTCCACATTGATTTTGAGTGTGACTCCATATCCAGACCTCCATGGGTTGATAAATTTGATTTCCATTGATAATTTTTGTGTGATTTTGTTGTCAGCACATTCAACTATGTAAACACGAAAGTATTTTATACAATTAATTAATTCATTCAGATGTAGGATGTGTTATCTTTAGTGTTCCCTTTATTTCTTTTTTGAGCAGTGTACTACTGATGTGTACAAAAAATAGACATAATAAAATAAATTTTTGAATTATAGGTTGAGCCATATATTATCTTTCATGACCAATATTGTCCAGCTGAAGGGTAGGGTCACACATAACAGATCCGCAGCGTATTTTACGCTGGTGACCTGATCCAAAGTGTGCCTCCAGCTGTTGCCAAATACGCTGATGATCCATTACATGTGAGCCTACCCCAAGAACTCAAATTACAACGACTGCTTCTTGACCACATATAATATGTAGGGGAGAAAAGACAGACAGACAGCCTCCCCTTCTTGTGGTGGTGTATAGGTTAGAGTGGGGTAGATCTATAACACTGTGATTTTCTGCTCATTGGAATACATGGGCCCATTGTGGTCTATGGGAAACTCTTGGCAGAGGGGATGAATGTTGTACAGGAGGAAGGGGGTTTGCGGAGTGGATGGGAGACTCCGCTGTGGGTTCAAATCCCGAGCAGGTCGCAAGAAGGGGAGGCTGACGTCACAGACCCAGCCTCCAATGGAAATCTAACCCGCCAAATTAAAATGTTAATGTATGAATGCACGTGTATATATACTGTACACTGTTTGAACACACTGTAATGCGGACCAGACGAAGGAGGGAGCCCCTCCGAAACGCGTTGTCCATCATAAAACTGATTCTTTTTATGACTATTAATAAAAAGTGATCATCATCTTTTGCGCTATCTCCGACTGCTTATTCCACTCCGCCGATGTAGCGCTGCAGTGCCGCAATTCTCACCCACGGGAAGAATAGGAGACCCTTGCCGGGATTCCTACCTCCCATACACGCTACAGTCTTGACCACATATGGTATAGTTCAATGTATTATACATATAGGGGTACATTTATCAAAACCTGTGTAGAGGAAAAGTTGACCAGCTGCCCATAGCAACCAATCAGATCACTTCTTTTATTTTTAAAAAGACCTGTAAAAAATGAAAGAAGCAATCTGATTGTTTGCATAGTTATTTTATATGACAGTTATGGGGCTTGGGTTCAGTTATTGCATCAAAGCCCAAGAGCTTCAAACTATTCTTTTGGGTATATTTTTAAATGTGCGTGTATTAAGCATCTTCCATGTCCTTACGTGCCTGTAAGGTGCATGTGCCATCATTAATTCCCTGGGAATCACATAGAAAGATGATACCTTGAAAGATCTTATTGTACAATGACCTGTGTCCTCATGTCAACCCTCAGTAAAAGAGCTACTAAATGCACTTACATTTATAACATTTTACAGACGTGAAGATGGTTAATGTTTACCAAATATCTGTCAAAAGAGACTAATAGAAGTTTTCTTCTGTTGACTAAAGGGTTTTCTCAAAAATAATGCATTTGTGCATATGCCCTACTTCGATATGGACATCTTAGGCGGAGTTTCCCCTGCTCCAGACCTTGCTCACTGAATGACAGTAGAACCGCAGCTCTTACCCTGGTGATCTTTAATGGTCTATGAGTTATAAAGCCAGTGTTGAATAGCCATTATGAAATATTATATCCATCCAGCAACTCCTACTGTATAAAGTATAGCCAAAGAGCAACTTTCCCAACAAAATCTGCATGTCAGGGGTGTGAAAAGCCAGTCCTGTAGTGATCAATCTGCAAAGAAGTTGTCAATCCCTCCAAGAGAGGGTCCATACATTGTATGATCTTGTGGCCAATCCTGCATAGTTCTCTGATTATCATTATTGCAGTATGTATGTGATAGTTGTTGCTTCATATTGATCCTCTAAAGCAAGAATGTTATTATCCCATTGAAAAGCCAATGTAGTCAGGAGATACCTGTTGCCCCAGATGATGTTAGAACCTGGGGTATACATAGTGTCTAACAAAAAGTCAATCATCATAGATGTTGGTAGGACATCTTATTTGCGTTCCATATTTATCTGATCATTTTACTTCTGAAATACAGTAAGAAAGAAATAATCAATTTGAGGGCATAAAAAAACACAAAGCTCCTGCTTTTCCATAGTTGTCAGCTTATTAAAAAGTCATAAGCATGTTGACACATGTGTTTCTATTGTATCCAGACACAACATCCTGTAATTCACCTCTAGGCTACAATTTAATCTTTTCACAGAAGTATAAATGCCTGAAGGCCTTTTGTGTTGCATAGCTAACATACCCTGTATTCAAGTGTGAGTTTCATTCAATTATGCAAAGAGTTGATTTAGCTGGTGCAAATTTGCTGGTGACTAGCTTTAGCGTGCGTTAACACGCTATTTGTTTTTGCGGGTTTTCCGCTGCGTGTTTGAAAGGGGGCGGGCTCCTCTCGGCTGTCCGCAGCAGATTTTCCACAGAGGAATTTACGCTGCGGAAAATCCGCCGCAAACCCATTGAAGTCAGCAGGGACTGCTGTGGATTTTCCGCAGCATAAATTATGTCGCCGGAAATCTGCTGCGGACAGCCGAGAGGAGCCCGCCCACTTTCAAATACGCAGCGGAAAACCCGCAAGAACAAATAGCGTATGAACGCACCCTTAGAAAGTGTTGTCTACTGAAAGGTTCACAATCATAGACTTAAAGGGGTACTTCACTGGAAAAGATTTTTTTATTAAATCAACTGGTGCCAGAAAGTTAAACAGATTTGTAAATTACTTCTATTTAAAAATCTTAATCCTTCCAGTACTTATTAGTTGCTGTATGCTCCTCAGGAAGTTCTTTTCTTTTATAATGTCCTTTCTGTCTGACCACAGTGCTCTCTGCTGACATCTCTGTCCATTTTAGAAGCTGTCCAGAGTAGAAGAAAATCCCCATAGCAAACCTATCCTGCTCTGGACAGTTCCTAACATGGACAGAGGTGTCAGCAGAGAGCACTGTGGTCAGATAGAAGGGAAATTCAAAAAGAAAATAACTTACTCTGTAGTATACAGCAGCTGATAAGCACTAGAAGGATTAAGATTTTGAAATAGAAGTAATTTACAAATCTGTTTAACTTTCTGGAATCGGTTGATTTAAACATTTTTTTTTCCAGTGGAGTACCCCTTTAAGCTAATAATGCACATTAGACATGTTTTGGCTAAACCTGTCAATATTAGTAGGTCCAGCTAACCATCTAGTGCACAGGGCCTCTTAATTCTCTCATAATGGTGTATACAGGTGTAGAGAAGGTTGGGCTTGTTGGATTAACCCCCACTATTAAGAATATATGTATGCTTTGACAAGCTGTGCATTTATGTGTAAGGGTACAGTGCCACGTACCACTTATGCAGCGTATTTCACACTGCTCAAAAACATCTGCAGCAGCGGGAAATATTCTCAGATGACCATACACACAGGGCTAACCAGCAGAAACCGTGGGTTTTCGGTGAAGATTGGAGGCGGGGCAACGAGTAACTGTCACGCTATTGCACGGCTCCTCCTCCAAGCTTCACTGAAATCGCAGGGCTGCTGTCGCTAGCCCTATGTGTAAGATCATCTGAGAATATGCAGGGTATTTCCCGCTGCTGCAGACGATATTGCATAGCGTGAAATACTCTGTGTTAGTGGTACACTTACCCATACCCTAAGACAAGAACATGAGAGAGACCTGTCATCTGAACAAGCATTCGGCTAACAGCCATCTTATTTGTAGGACTAGTTTAAGAGGGTAGAAAAGGACTTATGTCCATGCACCATTAATAGCTGAACACTTGTTTGGCCAACAGCTATTCATTCCATTTCTACCATACACATGCACACTTAGCTCAGCCCAGCAGGCATGGGTTTTCTTTGAGGAGAGGCATGTAATACTTTGGCAGTGGCCTACCTCCTGGGGGAACCAGTGATCATGCCGCGTCCATCGTTCCCCTGACACGCAGTATTTCGGTCATTATTTTTAGCTAAAGCCAGGAGTGGAATACGGAGAAGACTATAACAGAAAGCATTTTTTTGTATTTTGGACCCACTCCTGACTAACCAAAATACTTTGTGTCAACCCAGCCTTAGGTTGTCCTTCATTTACATATCTACTCCCTTACCACATCTTTTCCATAGTGAATTGGTTTATAGAGTAAGCACTGATCATAAACAAGTTCAAACCCTATCCAGTCACAATGTAAGTCAGGTTGAGCGGCATTTCTGTTTTGTTGTAATCATGTATGTGTGTACTCCCTGAACTAAACCGCTACAATAAGTATCATAATACCTCCCCGTTTTTGTATATTATAAAAATGGGAGGGAGGTGATTATGTCATAGCCAAGAACAGAGGACGACCCAATTTCCAACAACCAGTTTGCAACAAATCACAGATTCCATAGTTTCAGAATGATTTACTGTAAACCCAAAGCCAACAGCTAATTACTAAAAATGAGACAGCATCAATAAGGCCAAACTATGTGTATTACAGAATTTGCTTATGATTTTGTCATTTGCTCAACTACTAACAAAAATCATAGTTTAAAAAAGCAGTCAGGACCTGGGTAACTAGCCTTTTACGTGGTTTCCTACAGCTGCACTCCACCCACTTGCACTGAGTAACCTATCCATGCATAGGAAGAGATGCGTCACTCAGGGCCTGTGGGCCCAAGATCATCTGCCAGGAACTACCCAGTGACTAGTCACCTTGGTCTATTTAAACAATGATTTCTCTGAAATTCCCAAGAAAATTCAAGAGTACATGATAGTGTTCTGCACCTGTTTTTATACTGCCTGTTTCATACTGCCTATGGTTGGGACAGCATAAAACAGGTGATATGTTAGCTTTAAATGTTATGTATACACTGTATATATGTTAACGTGGTACTCCATAGAAGTAGATAGATAGATATCTGTGAGCAGCCCCTGCCCTCCTGCTCTTAGAGATTAAAGGGGTACTACCGTGCTGACAACATATCCTCTATCTAAAGGATAGGGGATAAGTTGCCTGATCGTGCGGGGTCCCGCCGCTGGGGACCCCCGCGATCTTGCACGCAGCACCCCGCTCTCATCAGGCCCCGGAGCAAACATCCACTCCGGGTCTGATGACGGGGCCGGTGATCGTGACGTCACAGCTCCGCCCCGTGTGACGTCACGCTCCGCCCCTCAATGCAAGTCTATGCCATAGACTTACATTGAGGGGCGGAGCCTTGATGTCACGATACTCCGGCCCCGTGATCGGCAGTCATCAGACCCGGAGTGGATGTTCGCTCCGGGGCCTGATGAGAGCGGGGTGATGCGTGCCAGATCGCGGGGGTCCCCAGCGGCGGGACCCCATGCGATTAGGCAACTTATCCCCTATCCTTTAGATAGGGGATAAGTTGTCAGCATGGTAGTACCCCTTTAAGTGTTTGTTTGACTGAGGCTGCACACACCTCCCAGTTCTCAGCACTAAAGGGAGCATGACTCATCAGTGCAGAGCTGAAACCATGTGGTCTATGTCTCTCAGGAGGGTGGGGGCTGCTTTCAGAGAGGGATTTGGACAGAGACAGAGTGGATGGCTGGATGATGTCATGCATGCAAGTGACAACCAAAGAGGGGAAACAGCTCTATATGGCTAATGAATTACATTTAAATAGGTTGATGAGAGGGAAAGGAAGGGCTGTGGGTTTAGCTCCCTGGTGTATCCATTTAACTCTGTATTATTGTGGGTACTATTGGGCTGCAAAACTTGAAGTAACTGTTTTGTCAAATGAGGACTGGTTGTTACAGAGCAGATGGTGAGTTATGGTAATAAAGTGGCTATTTAAGGGCCTACAATGTTTTGCCAAGGAGGAGGGAGGTGCACAGTGTTCTGTATGGGCCACTGATGAAGCAGTATAGACTGAGTGCACCATCAGACTAAAAGTGGTTAGATCTGGGAAGTCTATCGACCATGGAAGTGAAGTAAGCGAGTGGTAAAGTGTTAAAACCTATGGGAGGCTGTAGTTGGTTACTGAGGGAATCCTTAGTCATGGTGGCGGTTAGATTGCTGCAGTAGGAGTTGGAAAGAAGTATCCTCCATGTTACATTTGGCGCGGTCAGCCGGATAAAAGACAGATTATTTGGCAGCCTCAGAATGCCACAGGTGACAGTCAAATAGGGCCAATGCCTGGTCACAGATGGCCTAGCAGGTGACCACCTGTGGTGAAGGTCATTAAAGGGGAACACCCTGACAAGCTGCTGGCCAGTATCTGAAGCTGCTCAATTGCTCGTTTGGCAGTCGAGTGCTGGGTCTTTTTTAGGTTGTGTTCACATGTCCAGGTTTTTAATTGCAATTATTGAATATAAAGCTAGGAACAGATCATAAATGGAGGACACATATAAAGGAGATTTTTCCTCTTTTTAGATCCATTTCTGGCTTTGTAGTCAATAATTGCAAATAAAAACCTGAACGTGTGAACACACCATTACACAGGGGCAATAATCGGCCCATTTGTCCCAGTGTTTAGGTAAACTTGACCTGTTTGAGATGTTTTGCATCTATGTATCCTTAGAAACATACTGAACAGATTTAGTTAATCTGACTGGTGCTTTAGTTGACAAAGGGGATGTCTAGGCTAAGAAAAGAAGGTGAGCACCCCTCTAGTCTATAGGTAGGTTGTGCCTGGTATTGCAGCTCAGCCTCATTGGCTTTTCCGAAAAATATACAAATACTTTAGTCTGAAAGGTTGCCTGATGATATGTTCTATTTACACCACCTCTGCATTCTACATGTCTTCCACATGACACACGCTGTATAACATGATGTATAACAATTTTTTGTTTAAACTTATAATGCCATTTATCTGAAATGATTGAGATAGGTTATGCTTTAAAGGACTGATGCCAGGCTTCCTGACCATGCTGTATAGTGTTTAAAATAAGTGTATATTAAAAAAATAAATAAAAGCAGACCTGCAGGTAAAATCCTCCCCCGTGTCACTGTGATGTGTTTTTAATTTCCAAACAAGGTAAGTGTGCCTTGTTCCGACCGAGCATCCCTTTGTGTCCCTCAGGTGCCATTATTACTGTGTACTTTGCCAACCTGCTGTCACTATGACAATGTTACTAGGATCCTAGGCTGCTTCTGGAAAAACAAGGGATGGAATCCACTGGGAGATGTCCTCATAGTGATTAGACAGAAAAGTTAGTGTGCGAGTAATTGTAAACTGTGAAATAGGGGCTTAATGTTGCCCAAGAAGATCTGTTTACCTAATGTATGATTGATAATGTAGTGGCGATATAGAATACTTCCACAAAAAAAAAATTATAATAATCTGAATCAAGTTGTTAGATTGTTAGAAATTCAATTCAGCCTGGTAAAGCAGAGTGACAGTCATTACCAATCTCACAGCTTTTCCAAACTCCTGACTGGCAATTATGCCTAAGGGCATGTTCACACATGGCGGATAAGCTTCAGATTCTGCTGCAGATTTTCCTAATTAACCTCAATAGGGAAGTCAAAACCTACAACAAATCTGCAGGGTGCCCAATTCTAAATATTGTATCAGGGTACGATAACACATTGAAAAGTCGCAGTGGGTTTCTCACTGCAAGTTGTACTGCCGTTCACTTCAATGGGTCAGTGAATAGTGTTGCTCGCGAATATTCGCAATTCGAATTTTATTCGTGAATATCGCATATTCGAATTTTCGCATGCGAATTTAGCGAATATATGACGAATATTCATCCATAAATTCGCAAAATATCGTGAATTCAAATATGGCCTATGCCGCTCAACACTATCAGATTTGCAGGTTAACTGAGGACCCATTGAAGTGAACGGTACTGAAATTCGCAACAGATCTCCCACAGCAGGAAACCTGCTGCAAGTTATCAATTTGTAAGCGTACCTGGATTATGGAGATCTTTCAGTCCTCTAGGAGAGCTGAATGACAGTTCTTGCAGAAGCAGAAACAAACAGCTTTGGGGGGTCACAATGTTTCAATAAGTTGAAACATAAAATGTAATTTGAAAAATGTATTTGGAAGTGGAACAAAATTTGGAAGTTTTTTCCCTGTTTGGTGGCTCAGTGGCAGCATTCTCTGAGAATAACTTTTTTCATGAAGTTAAGGCATTTTTCCTCCCAAAGACCTATATAGGTATAAAAGAAAAAAAACACCATGAATTAAAGGGGTATTCCAGGCCAAAACTTTTTTTTATATATCAACTGGCTCCGGAAAGTTAAACAGATTTGTAAATTACTTCTATTAAAAAAATCTTAATCCTTCCAATAGTTATTAGCTTCTGAAGTTGAGTTGCTGTTTTCTGTCTAACTGCTTTCTGATGACTCACATCCTGGGAGCTGTCCAGCTCCTATGGGGATATTCTCCCATCATGCACAGCTCCCGGGACGTGACATCATCATTGAGCAGTTAGACAGAAAACTACAGAAGCTAATAACTATTGGAAGGATTAAGATTGTTTAATAGTAATTTACAAATCTGTTTAACTTTCTGGGGCCAGTTGATATATAAAAAAAAGTTTTGGCCTGGAATACCCCTTTAATCCTTAAAGGGGTATTCCAGGATTTTTTTTATTTGACTATGTTACAGGGGCTGTAAAGTTAGTGTAGTTTATAATATAGTGTCTGTACCTGTGTGTGACGGTTTTCTCACAATTCTTCTGTGATTTTCACCCCAATATTTATATTTAACAGCATGCAAAATGACTGTTGTCTCAGATTTTTCCCAGCTTGCAATGCGGCCAAGACCTGCCTCACTAGTCAGCTGATGACAGGGAGTCTGTCTACTTCAATGGGTGGAGGGATCAATCTGCAACTAATGCAACAGCTGTAGGCATCCTGATTGGAAAACCACAGGTCTTTTGAATGGATGCAGCTCATTTATGTTTCAATGGGTGGGGTGGCTGATGTGTGGGAGGGAGGAAAATGGAATTATGGGATTTGTAGTAAAAAAAAAAAAAATCAAACAGTAAATATCAGTTCACAAAAAGCTAGCCACAGTGTTATGGTAATCTCACAACATAGCCATCTATCCCCCAAGATAAGCGCAGATCCTTCCTAAGCATGTCCATTACTGTCTGCTAGGTATGTACTAAAATCACCTTATGGTGGATAATCCCTTTAAGGCACATAATGAAAGAATCATATGACTTGTAATGAGAAAAAAAGCAGGGAAAAAACATAAAAAATACCTACACTTATACATACTATTTTGAGAGAAAAAAAAAGCCAAATATGTTTGTTGTTTTTTTTCTGGCCTGAGCTATAAAACGCCAAAAAATGCTATGTTGGTATGGCATTTCTTATTTCCCTACTGAGCCCTCATCTGATTGCAGCATTTTTAGCCTTTTTGGGGTTATTTTTGTTTCTTTCCAGACCCAGGGAGGTTCGTATTGCAGTATGGCTTTTTGTTATGAGCCACTTTCTTTGGTATGCCATGCATACATTCAGGAACATAGGAAAGTTGAGTGATGACCGATGTCTATGATGTGTCATCACTAAGGCTAATTCCACACTGTATTGAGCAGCATCTATCAGAGGTATTATCCTGATATATACCTTACATCTATTGCTATGATGCTTGTCACTTAGTTGAATCCATCATACATAAGTGATTTCTTCCTTGTTAAGGGTAGGGTCACACGACGTAGAGGATCCGCAGCGTATTTTACACTGCGGATCCGCCAGTGGCCTAACCTATATTGTGCCTTCTGCTGCTGCCAAAAACAAACCCGGTCCCCTCGCCCGCCCCCTGGCCTGCTTGCAGTGTACACAGACATCACGGCTACATCGCAATGTCTGAGTGCACTCGGCAACTCGCAGGCTCCCAGTATGGCTGCTCAGAGTGGCTAATTGCGGCTGCAAGCAGGCCAGGGGACGAGGCGAGGGGTGCCGGGTTTGTTTTCAGCAGCAGCAGGAGGCAAAATATGGGTCGGGTTACCAGCGGATCTGCAGTGTAAAATACGCTGCGGATCCGCTATGGGTTACCCTACTCTTAAAATGTGTTCTGTATGGCAAACATTTTTTTAACTAGATCCTGCTCTATAGACTAGTACTAAAGAGTGCACTATTCCTTCCAGCACATAAATGGAAACCATGGCATACAGCGAGTGAAATTATTATTGAACACGTCAAAATTTTCCTCACTAAATATATTTCCAAACATGCTATTGACATGTAATCCACACATACAAAGAAACCATAACAAATAGGCTCAGAAAATTAAAGGGGTACTCCGCCCCTAGACATCTTATCCCCTATCCAAAGGATAGAGGATAAGATTGTGTGATCTCCCCCGCGATCTCCCTGCTGCACCCAGCGTTCGTTTAGAATGTTGGGTGCAGCACCGGAGTGCCAATGGCTCATGACATCACGGTCCCGGCCCGCCCCGCTTGTGACATTATGGCCACACCCCCTTAATGCACGTCTATGAGAGTGGGCGTGACGGCCGTCACGCCCAATCCTATAGGTTTGCATTGAGGGGGCATGGCTGTGACATCACAAACGGACCGTGACATCACGAGCCTGCACCCCACATCGCTAGTTATCCAGCACAGAGCGATGTCTGGGGTACCGCAGCCAAAATCGTGGGGTCCCCAGTGATCAGACATCTTATCCCCTATCCTTGGGATAGGGATAAGATGTCTAGCGGCGGAGTACCCCTTTAAGTGATGGGAAATATTGTGAAATGACACAGGGAAAAAGTATTAAACATATGAATAAAGTGAGGTGCAAAAAAGAACAGAAAGTCAAGCCAACAACTAAAATCTATCAGTAATTAAAAAGCGACCCAGCCCCTTGTCATTGCAAATTAATATGAGATGGTTCCATCATAACCAATTGCCTACAAAAAGATCTCATTGCCAAGGTGTCACAAAAGACACATCTCATGATAGGTAAAAGTAAAATCCATCTCAAGACCTTTGCAACCTTATTGTTACAAAACATAACTTTGGTCTTGGTTACAGGTGCATTTCTAAGCTTCTGAATGTTCCAGTGAGCACTGTTGGAGCTATAGTCATGGCGGTAAATGTTGGCACCCCTGAAATTTTTCAAGAAAATTAAGTATTTCTCACAGAAAAGGATTGCAGTAACACATGTTTTGCTATACACATGTTTATTCCTTTTGTGTGTATTGGAACTAAACCAGAAAAGGGAGGAAAAAAAGCAAGTTGGACATAATGTCACATCAAACTCAAAAAATGGGCTGGACAAAATTATTGGCACCCTTTCAAAATTGTGGAAAAATACGATTGTTTCAAGCATGTGATGCTCCTTTAAACTCACCTGGGGCAAGTAACAGGTGTGGGCATTATAAAAATCGCACCTGAAAGCAGATAAAAAGGAGAGACGTTCACTTAGTCTTTTCATTGTGTGTTTGTGTGTGCTACACTAAGCATGGACAACAGAAAGAGGAGAAGAGAACTGTCTGAGGACTTGAGAACCAAAATTGTGGAAAAATATCAACAATCTCAAGGTTACAAGTCCATCTCCAGAGATCTAGATTTGCCTTTGCACACAGTGCGCAACATTATCAAGAAGTTTGCAACCCATGGCACAATAGCTAATCTCCCTGGGCGTGGGCGTAAGAGAAAAATTGATGAAAGGTGTCAACGCAGGATAGTCCGGATGGTGAATAAGCAGCCCCAAACAAGTTCCAAAGATATTCAAGCTGTCCTGCAGGCTCAGGGAGCATCAGTGTCAGCGCGAACTATCCATCGACATTTAAATGAAATTAAAATCTATGGCAGGAGACCCAGGAGGATCCCACTGCCAAAATGAACTTGAGTAAGCCTAAATACCTCTGGGAAAACGTCTTGTGGACAGATGGGACCAAAATAGAGCTTTTTGGTAAAGCACATCATTCTACTGCTTACCGAAAACGGAATGAGGCCTACAAAGAAAAGAACACAGTACCTACAGTGAAATATGGTGGAGGATCAATGATGTTTTGGGGTTGTTTTGCTGCCTCTGGCACTGGGTGCCTCTAATGTGTGCAAGGCATCATGAAATCTGAGGATTATAAACAGATTTTGGGTCGCACTGTACAGCCCAGTGTCAGAAAGCTGGGTTTGCGTCCGTGATCTTGGGTCTTCCATCAGGACAATGATCCCAAATATACGTAAAAAAGCACCCAGAAATGGATGGCAACAAAGCGCTGTAGAGTTTTGAAGTGGTCAGCAATGAATCCAGATCTAAATCCCATTGAACACCTGTGGAGAGATCTTAAAATTGCTGTTGGGAAAAGAAGCCCTTCCAATGAGAGAAACTTGGAGAAGTTTGCAAAGGAAGAGTGGTCCAACATTCCGGCTGAGAGGTTGATGGTTAAAGGAACGTGATTGATTTCAGTTATTTTTTCCAAAGGGTGTGCAACCAAATATTAAGTTAAGGGTGCCAATAATTTTGTCCAGCTCAATTTGGGAGTTTGGTGTGACATTATGTCCAATTTGCTTTTTTCTCAGTTTTTTTGTTTAGTTTCAATACACACAAAGGGAATAAACATGTGTTACTGCAATCCTTTTCTGTGAAAAAAACTTAAAGGGGTTATCCAGGAAAAAACTTTTTATATATATATATCAACTGGCTCCAGAAAGTTAAACATATTTGTAAATTACTTCTATTAAAAAATCTTAATCCTTTCAGTACTTATGAGCTTCTGAAGTTTAGGTTGTTCTTTTCTGTCTAAGTAATCTCTGATGACACGTGTCTCGGGAACCGCCCAGTTTAGAAGAGGTTTGCTATGGGAATTTGCTTCTAAACTGGGCGTTTCCCGAGACACGTGTCATCAGAGATTACTTAGACAGAAAAGAACAACCTTAACTTTAGAAGCTCATAAGTACTGAAAGGATTAAGATTTTTTAATAGAAGTAATTTACAAATCTGTTTAACTTTCTGGAACCAGTTGATATATATAAAAAAAGTTTTTTCCTGGAATACCCCTTTAATTTTCTTGAAAAATTTCAAGGGTGCCAACATTTACGGCCAAGACTATATAATACAGAAAAGAAAAGACAATCATTTCGCAACAAATTTGCCTCGACTATGTTCTCCTCACAAAATTTATGACAGTTTAATTACTTCTTCTTACTGAGATTTCAGCTGTTTTCATCGTCTTCTAAGCCTTTTTGCTCTTCCCTTTCTTTGTGTTTAATAATTTTTACCTGTGTCATTTCACATTATTACACATAAGTTAATTTCTAGGTATATTTGGTTTCTTTTTATGTATAGATTACTTGGGTTGTTACCAATATCTGTTGAAAATTTCATATCAATAGCACCTTTGGAAATATATTTAGTGAGAATAATGGTGACGTGTTTAATACTTAATTTACCCACTGTATATACCTTCACTATTAGAGATGGGTGAATTTTAAAAAAAAATTCCGAAAAAAATTGTTTCGATCTTAATATATTTGCGGTGAATTGCTCTTAAAAACAGCTATTTCCAGGCTACACAGAGCTTCTATAGAACACTTTGCCTTGCCGTAACACGCATAGGGAGTGTGCAGCAGAGTCGGGAGACCATAAAACGTCACAATTGAAGAGATTAAAGAGATTTTTTAGATGTCAATTGAAGAGTTTAAAGAGATTAACGAGTTTAATGTGCCACCAGCAGCATGAGATCATATGGCAGCACAATGAGACAGTCTGGAGGTGGCAACAGCCTGTGTAGGCTGTAGAGTGGCATAATGACAGAGTAGTGTGTCATTTTGTCCTCCCTCTCAGTGGTGCAGGCCTGACTCGGGAGGGCTACTGGGTAGATCATGCCAGTATCATATGCTTGTCTATAATATTAAGCCATGCACGTGTAAGTAAACACGGTGGGTACTGGGAAACTGCGTATGAAACTGCTAATGTGTCATTTAATAAGTTATGGTTTATTTTTATCGCTCCAACTTTCCTTGGATTCCTGGGATTCTTGTGGTAATTCATGGTGTACCAGTGGCTCAAGTGCATGCAAAGTTTCCTGCCCATTTTTAGGATGTTTTTCTGATGAGTGAAAGACTTAAGGAACCTCTTGACAACCAGATTGAACACGTGTGCCATGTTATGGTTTATTTTTATCGCTCCAACCCGTTTCCTTGGAGCCTGGATGTGGCAGCAGCCTGACAAGACCATGGGGCCTCACAATTGAAGAGATTAAAGAGATTCTTTAAATGTCAATTAAAGATTTTGAAGAGATTAACAAGTTTAATGTGCCAGCAGCATGAGGAGATCACATGGCGGCACAATGACACAGACTGGAGGTGGCGGCAGCCTATGAAGGCCACAGAGCTGCACAATGACAGAGCCTGGAGGTGGCAACAGCATGACGAGACTATAAGGCGTCACAATGACAGAGCCTGGAGGTGGCAGCAACATGAGGAGACCATATGGCGGCACAATGACAGAGCCTAGAGGTGGCAGCATGAGGAGATCATATAGCGGCACAATGACTAGAGTCTGGAGGTGGCAGCAGCATCAGGAGTCCTGAATGTGACCCGGTGACAGAGTGGGGCAGTGGGTGTCAATACCAGTACCCGCTGACGAAAGTGGGTGAAAGTAGGAGCACTTGGCATCAGAGGTGTGGCATCAGGAGGGTGGCAGGATCAGAAAGTAGCTGAGGCTTTTATCAAATTGTTAGTGTGGCACCATGGATAATCTTGTCTGATGCATCAGGCATTGGTGGGTGGAAATCCTGGCAGATCCAAGCCTGATTCATCTTGAAAAAGGTCAGTCTCTCCACATTTTTGGTGGACAGTCGAGTTCTCCTTGGGGTTTCTATGGCCCCTGCCGCACTAAACACCTGCTCTGATGCCACACTACTTGCTGGGCAGGACAGCTTTTGCCAGGGCAAACTCTGCTAGTTGCCGCCACAAATCCAGTTTGGCTGCCCAGAAGTCCAGCGGATCTTCAATGTGGGTTGGCAGGGTCATGTCCAAGTATACCACCACCTGTTGGTTCAGGTCCTGCTCAAGGTCTACCTGCTGCTGCTGATTAGTTGCTTCACTATGTGGGTGAAGAAAGCTACTCATCAGCGACTGTAGCGACTTCTGCTGCTTCTGATGGAGCTGTACTGCTCCTGCCACCCCACCCCTCCCAGCAGCCATGGCAGTGGAACGTGAGCGCAGAGGGCCCCCCCCCAGTCAGACCTGTGAGAGGATGGACAATGGCGCAGATAGGCATCGGCCAACTGACTATGTAGGATGTCTCTGTAGTAGGTCAGTTTGTCCTCCCTCTCAGTGGGTGTAAAAAAGGCCCCGATTTTGTGCCGGTTGCGATGGTCCAACAAGGTGGAGAGCCAAAAGTCATCCCCCTGCCCAATGGTGACAAATCGGTGGTCACTACATTAGCAAATGAGCATGCATTGTGCCATTTGTGCAAGTGACTTGGAGAGACTCCCTGCCTCCAGCTCCACTGCATACTGCCACGGTGTCTGGTTCCTCTGTCTTGTCTTCCTCTTCATGTGGCCGCGAGATGTAGGCGCCACGTCTCCAGTGCCCTGACCAGCCATTGTTTCCACCATCTGTTGTAGGAAATTAAGCAGTGGAATGACATTGTTCATCCCGTAATCCTGGCGACTGACAAATAACATGGGTTCTTCAAAGGGCAGTAGCAAACGGCAGGTGTAATGTATGAGCTGCCACTGGTTGACATCGAAGTTACACAAGGGAATACCCCTATCCACTTGGATCATCAAGTAATCGTTGATGGCTTTTCTCTGTTCGTATAGTCAGTCCAACATATGGAGGGTGGAATTCCAATGGATGGAAACGTCACATATGAGACTATGTTGGGGAATACTGTTCTGACGCTGCAGCTCAAGGAGGGTGTGCTTTGCGGTGTACGAGTGGCTGAAGTGCATGCAAAGTTTCCTTGCCATTGTTAGGATGTCTTGCAGATGGGTGGTCACTTTGAGCAGTTCCTTCCTCCCCTGTGTGACCCTGTTTGCCAAGGCAAACAAGGTGAAGAACAGCGTGACACCACCGTGCCCTGCACACATGGTATGCTGGAGGGGCACTGAGACTTGTCCGTGCAGTAGAGGCTGAGGACGAGGAGGCAGAGCTGGACATTGTCGCAGGACCAACAGCCTGAGAGCGTGGAGGCGGAAGCGGCATGACCTGGCCAAGTTGTGGGGTGGCTGTGCAGGAACCACATTTACCCAGTGGGCCATAAAGGACATGTATTGTCCCTGACCGTAGTTACAGCTCCACACCTCGGCACTGCCGTGCACTTCGGTACACACCGACAGGCTCAAGGACTGGCC
This sequence comes from Hyla sarda, assembly GCF_029499605.1. Classification (NCBI taxonomy): domain Eukaryota; kingdom Metazoa; phylum Chordata; class Amphibia; order Anura; family Hylidae; genus Hyla; species Hyla sarda. Next base: position 265,655,623 of record NC_079190.1, on the reverse strand, counting down.
CATTTTCTGTTCTACATATTTGTGCAGGGCTGGTACTGCCTTCTTTCAAAAGAAATTACAGCTTGGGACTCTCCACCTTGGCTCGGCACAAGCCATCAGTTTTCTGAAAGGTGCAGAGTCCACCACTTGAAATGGGAGGAACTGCAGTGCCAGAAACTTGGACAGAAGCACATTCAGCTTCTGCACCGTTGAATGATTGGGCGCATACTGCTGTCTCTTGGAAATTGCTTCGATGAGGGATTTCTGCCGGAATGACTGACCTGAAGTAGGCGGAGCCCGAGCATCTGGACCAAAAGAAGATGCACCTACTGCCGACATATGTTACATGTGGCCGTGTTAACCTCCTCCAGATACTTGACAAAACTGTGACGCCGCCAAGTATCTGATTTCCCCCCCCCAACAGTCTGCACTGACTGACTGCTACTGCCGCGGACTCTGGGAACCCCTGCTCCACTACCTCCTTGGCTGGTAGGCTGTCATGAAGCAGGTGGTCTACCCCGGGCACGTTTGGCTCCAGACTTCCCACTGCTACCACCCTGCTGACTCCCAACCATGCTATCATCTTGCTGGCTCTGCTGCTGCCTCACGGGCAACCTGCCACCCTCTTCTCCTGATGATGATGATGAAGCCTCTTCTGCACCCAGCTCCGAAGTGCGATCCGCTTCATCATCATCGAGTTGTGTCTGCACGTCACTGATGTCCTCCTCAAGTTCCTCAACAGTGTCTGTTTTAGGAGCCTGAACACTCGCAACACCACATCCCATGCCACTCTCCTCATCACTTCTTGCCCGCTTAGCGGAGGAAGCAGCAGACATTTTCTCCACATCTTGGCTGTGCAGTAGCTGCTGACTGTTCTCTAGTTGATCGTCCTCACTGTATAGTGGATCTGAGCCCACAGCATACAATACTTCTCTGCGTGAGGGAACAGCATAGGACAGAGGCAGTTGGAGGACAGGGACTGCTCCTGGACCATGCCAACTGAGGGTTGAGTATGAGGAACCCACCGACTATTGGCTGGGGGTGTCGGATGTCACTTGGGATGAAGTGGATGACAGAGTTAACCAATCAATGACGGCTGCTGGTGGAGACACGACCTTTAGCTGACACCGGGAGCTCAGACCTCTCGCTATTAAACCGCTATTACACCCCTTGTCTGCTGCGACCTCTGCCTGCACCTGATAAATCTAGGCCTCTGCCACTCCTCTGTGCATGGCCTGGCACTTCTCTGCCTGACATATTTGTAGAACAGTGGTGTGTGTCTATATTTTACTTTTTATAGAGAAATACGCCCCTATACAGCTGCAACAGAAACTTGCGGGACACGAGTGTGTATATATATCCCTGCTTTTACACTATAAGGCCACTATACGCTTTCAACAGTAAACACATACAACAGCGGAGTGTGTCTATATTTAACTTTTTATAGAGAAATACGCCCCTATACGGCTGCAACAGAAACTTGCGGAACACTCTGCGGAACAATGGCCCTGATTTATCAAACTGTGTGAGAGGAAAAGTGGAGAGACTTTCCCACAGCAACCAATCACAGCTCAGCTAACGAGCTCTGGTAAAGTGAAAGCTGAGCTGTGATTGGTTACTGTGAGAAAATCCCTCCATGTTTTCTCTCATACATCTGGGCCCATGTGTGTGTATATATCCCTGCTTTTACACTAACAGGTCACTATACGCTGGAAACAGAAAACACGTACAACAGCGGAGTGCGTATATATTTTGCTTTTTTTTTTTAGTTATACGCCCCAGTACGGTTGCACCAGAAATAAGCATAACAATCTAGTGCGTAATTCTTTTAGCGCTTTTACACTTACTGCCCACTATTAGCTTTAACCAGAAAAAAACATAGAACTGCGGAATGTGTATATTTTTGCTTTTTTTTTACAGCAATATACCCCAGTACGGTTGCAACAGAAAAAAGCGTACTCTCTCTCTGAACTGTCCCTGCCTGCACTATGGTTGCTTGCAGTCTTTGAATGGGGATTGCTCCCAGTTCTGAACTCAATTGGCAGACTCTGAAACCACTTCTGAACTGTCCCTGCCTGCACTATGGTTGTTTGCAGTCTTTGAATGGGGAGAGCTTTTTTTTGAGTAATATGCCCAGTATGGTTCCACCAGAAATAAGCGTAACAATCTAGTGCGTAATTCTTTTAGAGCTTTTACACTTACTGGCCCCTTTTAGCTTTAACCAGAAAAAACGTAGAACTGCGGAGTGCGTATATATTTCACTTTTTTTACAGTAATATATTCCAGTATGGTTGCAACAGAAAAAAGCGTACTCTCTCTATCTCTCTCTCTCTCTCTCTCTGTCTGAACTGTCCCTGAACTGTCCCTGCCTGCACTATGGTTGCTTGCAGTCTTTAAATGGGGATTGCTCCCAGTTCTGAACTCAATTGGCAGACTTCTAAACTCTCCCTGCCTGCCTGCTGTGATGCGGGCTTGGGGTCAACGGATTTCCCCTGTGCTGATCTGTATTGTCAGTAATGCTGATTAGTGACCACGCAGTGCCTGCTCTCTCTCTAGCCAGAATGAATGCGGGCTTGAGGTGAATGGATTTACCGCTGTACAGATCTGTATTGTCAGTAGCGGTGATTAGTGCGCACACACAGTCTCTGCTCTCTCAGGAAATGCCAGTCTTCAGCAATGGCTGCCGAATATGTAGGGCTGTGACATCACAGGGCTGGCTGCATGCCGTCATGTGATTCAGGGTGATTATGCCTTCCCAGACTTCCTTGCCCCATGTTCTCACACATGTAGCTGCCATTTTAGCCCCCCGGCCTGCACAAAATGTAGTGAATGAAGCGATTCGTACTATGAAGGGCGAGGAAATTCAGATTTGTTAGGAATCTAATTTTTCATGACATTCTGAACTACTTCGACTTTGTCAGCTTCAATTCGCCCATCTCTATTCACTATATATGCTGTGAGATTCTATGATGAATACAGCAAATGTTTGAACTGTGAAATAGCCTTAATGTCCAGGAAAGCTGAGTGGCCTCACATGTTAATATCAGCAGTAGTCGTGATTGGTACCCGTCCCAAGCAGTAGACTTGTTAGACAGACGGAGGCTCAGGTAGAAAGACATAGCAGTGCAGTCCTCTATATGTGTGTCAAGATGCTGGGGTTGTGTTTGCTTATGCATTATTCCAGTGCCACAGTGTGTGACACCCCCCTCTTCAAGTCTCGAGGAAGGGAACATACATTCCTTTTATATTTTCTTTTTGTTTTCCTAATGAATACACCAAGTATCCTGTAGAGCATCCTGAGGATATAGACAGGAATTGAATATAATGAATATAGCTAATATCAGCCTGTCCCCAGAAACGGAGGAAGAGCTTAAAATAGCTGAGCTGTGGTATATGGGGACATAACCCATGGTGTGTGAGTTACAGCTACATTTGTGTATTCAGGATCCATATGAATTAACTTTTTGTGAAAAAATGTTGCCAACAAATGTGTGCATTTTTTTTGTTTATGCTGTTTTCCCAATATGTAACAAATCCTAACAGATCCATATATGCACCCTTTTAAGCACACAGCAACATGATAAAAAAAAACATTGGAGATATTAAAGAACATAAATGGATACAATATGGAAACAAAATAATAATAAAAACTCAATTGTATTGCATATATGTATTTTATGTGTGTTTTCATATTGAGTGTAAATCAGCCCTAAATCTAGCTACAAATACAGTGATTTAAAGCATCAAAAATACTGTGGCAAATGTCAGCATATTAGAAAGTTTGTAAATACAGGTAAAGACTTACTGAAGACAGGCATTTTTTTATGCATAAAAAGAAATCCTCTAGAATAGGAGGCAATCAATTTAATAAGAAGTGTCTGTTGGTAGTGACTACTGTGTATAAATCTTTTCATGCTGTCAGGATACACTTGTTTTAATTTTAGCTAATATTAGTTTTCTACAATATATTGTATACCTAGGTGCTTAATATGCTACATTGTATGAAATATAGCTCAGGGAATAAACATGTCTATTTGTTTTCTTTCCTTTCTACAGTCTCCTTTAACAATGGAACGTAAAACAAATCAGATCCGTCTGCTACAAGGTAAGCTTCCTCAGTGCATTCAAGCGTAAATTAAGATTTCATCCTAATGTACCTCTAGCATGTTGGTCAGATCCCTTTTCCTTCTACTGGTTTGTAGAGCTCAGGGAGGACAGAATGTGAAGATGGGTATAATTCAAACAAGAGCCTTGGTGGCTGCAACTCCCAAAAGAAACTTAGCAGTTACTTTCACAGAACGTATTTAACTTTGCATTATAGAATAACGTTATTTTAGGAAGGATATACCAGTACAGTATTCAACATGGCTTTTGGATACTGTTTCTTTACAGGAGCCTCTTACTAGACTTTATTTCACACAGCACCACATACTTTGGCGTTTCATGTCTTTTATCTGGCGACTACTTCCAAATACAGTAGTAGACCCTGGACTCCGCCCCTGTGTGAGGTCACGCTCTGCCCCTCAATGCAAGCCTATGGGAAGGAGGGCGTGATTGCTGTCACTCCCCCTCCCGTAGGCTTGCATTGAGGGGTGGAGCGTGACGTCACACGGGGGCGGAGGCATGACGTCACACGCCGCCGGCCCGGTGGTCGCCCGTAATCAGACCCGGGGACTGATTACAAACTGGGTGCCGCGTGAAAGATCACGGGGGTCCCCAGCGGCAGGACTCCCGCGATCTGGCATCTTATCCCCCATCCTTTGGATAGGGGATAAGATGTGTAAGCACCAGAGAACCCCTTTAAGGGGTTGGGTACTGGGCACTGACCCAGATGTAGTTTCTACACAGGATATCTCTTATTACTGGAACCACAAGGGTCCATTAAAAGGGAACTCCAGTGAAAAACACATTTTTTTAAATCAACTAGTACCAGAAAGTTAAACAGATTTGAAAATTACTTCTATTTATAAATCTTAATCCTTTCAGTACTTATTAGCTGCTGTATACTCCACATGCAGTTGTATCCACATGGAGTTCTTTTCTGTCAGACCACAGTGCTCTCTGCCGACACTGAAGGAGGCTGTCTGACAGGGCAGCAGGAGTACGGGGTAACACCTCCCGTACTGGGCTACTACATGTCCATTAAAATCCCATTTACATCCACATTTTTCTGGAGGAGTACATTTATTGGATATGCAACATATTTAATAATCAAACCATGAAGCTTTTATTGTTTCTGATGAGAGCAATATAAAAAAAATATGAGAACAATTCGAACCGTGCCCTTTTTGGCCATAATAAAACATCAAACAGTAGAGGACACAGAACAATAAAAATCCCACAAAGTGGGCCAGTACATACAGGCATTAAGTAGTACTAAAGATTAAACAATATACAGTAGTGACAGGGCAATACACAGTAAGATAAAGGAGGCGACGGCTACCCTTCACTACAAAATCACCAGCGTTCTATCAGTAGAGAGACATACAATGCTGTAGGAGGAGGACAATGGGAGGACGACATACAAGGGCCCCACAAAATATTAAAGCAGTCCACAGAATCCTCCCGGATTGCAGTTAACTTCTTATTCAATAAGATTAAGTTAACCCTATCAATAACTTGGGCAAAAATTAAGGAGGGCTTCTTCCACTGCAAAGCTATATAAATGCGGGTAGCTAATAATATAAATTGTGCTAAGTGGAATGTTCAAAAAAAGCATTCTGCTAGGCTTATGGCTTAAAAGACCAACAGAAGGAGTCTGAGGAACACTGTACTCACATGTTTGAGTTAGAATATCCAACACATGATCCCACAGGCCTGTCCCCACTGGGCAACACTACCAGACATGAGACATAGTGGCTTGCATGGCGCAGCCCCGAAAACATTGTGGGGATACCTGGGGGAAGAAGGTGTGTGGTCTGTGACAAATTGATTAAAATGATTCTGACTGCTGATCAGCTGCTGATCAACTGCTGATATTTGTTACCCACCCTTAGCCAATAAATCAGCTTGCTATCTGCTCGTGACTAAGATGGAGACCTTGGGAAGATGCCAGAAGGACCAAGATGAGAAGTCAAAAGACAAAGTATTTGAGGAAGATGTAGACTGTATAGAAGGGCAGAGAAATCTGGAATTTTCCAGCATGAAAGTGAGAGGGCAGCATAAGTGAACTTTGGCCAAGAGAGAGATGTGGATATTTAAATATGCTAATATATACACAGACACAAAACTCAAATAACCAATCAAAATATAACATGATGATTTTGACGTGATAACTAACCTCCCCTTTTTGTCAAATGTAAAAACCAACAGAATTCTCTGAGAACAGTTCCTGGGTTTCTTGCTGAGAAAGAATTTTATACCAACTTTTTTGTCTGGTGTATATTTCTTGTGTTGACACTCAGCAGTAAACAGCAGCAGTCATGCACATTTTAAGGCCTCATCCGCAGCCATCCTTGACATTCTGGAGGGAACCATATAAACTCTATGGAGTACCTTAAGAGGTGTCTCCACTAGAGAGACCCTACCCTTACTCATAGCCATGCAACAGTCCCGCCATTAAGAGTGAGAGAGTCATCTGAAGGTCGCCCTCTCATGCCTCCATGAATTTACATTTTTTGTCCTTGGGTGGCATATTCATTTGAGCATAAAGATGAGAAATCAGGCCCAGTAAAGCAGGGCTATGTAATACATAAGCCTCAAGGAAGGTCAGGAGACCTCAAAACCATTGGGACCCTTAGAAGAGTAATAAGCAATTATTTGGAATGGTCAGTATGTCTCCCATGCTGGTAGGGAGTGGATAAGTCAAGGTATATTGACTGCTTCCCCACTAATACGTCAGAGAGTCTAGTAATTTTAACCTCCTTCCACCAACTAAAAGACCCAGAAACCAGGCCCGGTTTAAAGAGAGGATAAGAAAGGAAAGGTAAAAGTGGGGAAATAGGAGATTGTAGAAGAAATTTAAAGGGGATCAGCCACCAAAGGGACAGAGCACAGAGAATAATTTGGGCTGAGGAAACAATAGAGAAGCAAAAGGACAGGAGGAACACATGAGAGCAGAGTAAAAATAAGGAAGTGAAAGAGTCTCCTCCAGGCCCACCAACCTAGGGCCAATTGTGCACACCTCGCTGCATCATAGTATTTGAGAAAATGGGGGACCAAAAAGGCTGGCCACCCTCTTGTGGTAGTGCATAACAATCCTATTTATACAAAGGCTAATATACTTAGTGGCCCAGATGAAGGCAAAAACCTTTCTCTGTAGGCATTGGAGATCCCTCTTAGGGACGGGATGAGAGCGGAATAAATATACCGTATTTTTTGCCGTATAAGACGCACTTTTTCTTCCCCAAAACTGTGGGGGGGGAAAGTTGGTGCGTCTTATACGACAAATTCACATTTTGCCTGCATTAAAACTGCCCCTAACTTTGTGTGGTGCTTGCTCGCAGTCCTCTTTTTATGCTGTGTGTGTTGCAGGCTGGATTTGTGGCATGTACTGCGGGCTGTGGAGACTTCTCTGACCCTCCCTGCACGGCCAGGCTGTGTGTGTTCAGGCTTCCCTCTCCCTCCTATAGCGTGCCTTGTCCCCCCCTCCCGACAGTCTAACCACGTGCTGCCCGGGCACCATGTCAACAGTCTGCGGAGCTTACCGGTACCTTTACCTCCATCAGTGCGGGCTGTGCCTCCTCATGTCTCCCTGGGCAGTCCCACTCCTTGCTGGGCAGTGTGGGCACAATTGCACCGCTTCTGTGCATATCTCCCAGACACTGTATCAATCTATGCTGCCCTGAATTGTCCGCATGTCTGCCCCTCCTGCTCCATACGTTCCGCCTCCTCCGTCCAATGTTTACTGTGTGCTGTCCGTGCTCTGCTCCGCCCCGCTCCTACTTGATTTGATGCCCGTGATTGATGGACAGAAGAATTGATCCCCCAAGCTCCGCCCCGTGAATCCCAGGGAGAAGACACACCGCCCTCCTTATGTCATACTGTTGCTTCTGGATAGATCACAGGCAGCATGTATGGTGTGTGTGAGAAAGTGTTCAGGCGGACCAACTACAGGGTAAATGAAATGTAAAATGTGTACATACACCCACACACACCTAGGGTCTAAGAGAGCTTAGAGCATAATGAACATTTAAAGCCAGGGGGTACAAGACCACCAGATAAAATATGAGGGGGTATGAGACCACCACATGAAATACGGGGGGTTAGAGAGCACCAGATGAAAAATGAGGGGATACGAGACCCAAAATTTTTTTTTCTAGATTTTCCTCCTTTAAAATTGGGTACGTCTTATATTCCGGAGCGTCTTATACGGCGAAAAATATGGTAATAAATGGGGAAGAACCACCTTGTTGTGCCCTCTCCCTATCTAGGAGATATGTGGCAAGTCCCATTCATTCAGGTCCTCCCTAACAGGGCGATAGAAGAAAGGTGGGTAGTAAGGTGTACCACAAGATATGGGAGGCTAGTAGAGGAGTCTCTAAACCAAAGTTCAGAGAGATGAGATGTCGGACCGAGATGGGGACATTGCAATAAGGAACTATAGATTTAGCAACATTCACACGGTGACCCGACAGCCCAGCAAACTTGTCCACCAATTGCGTTAAGTTAGGTAGACACTAGAGAACTGGTAAGGGTCAACAGCAGGTCATCTGCAAATAGGTGCACCTTATACTTAGAAGAACCTTATACTTAGAAGTGACCCCAACAATGTCTGCATGTGCCTGAATGGATGCCGCCAGAGGAAAATAGCGATGGAGAGAGGGGCAACCCTGGCGCATACCCCACGGGATAGCTATAGGTGCAGGGGAGAAAGTAGGACATTTCAGGTAGGCAGTCGGGGAAGAGTAGAGAAGGTGCAACGCCTGAACAAAAAGGCCAGAGATACCAAATTTAGATAGAACTGCAAATAAATACGGCCAAGACACAGTATCAAAGGCCTTTTCTATGTCTGAAGCCAATGCCAACATTGGTGTAGCTGTAGAGTTTGACCAGTGTATAAGATTTAATACTTTACGGATGTTATCTTGGGCCTGACGTCCAAGGAATGAACCCCACCTGGTCGAGGTGAACAAGAGAGGGAAGAAGTTTATTAAGACGAGAGGCAAGAATAGAAGTTAGCAATTTACAATCTGTGGTGATGATAAAGTTGTGGTGTGACCACGGGGTGTGAAGGGTGTAAGTGGATGGGGCAGATGGTATAGCCCAGGGGCAAGGTGTTTTTAACCCCTAATGTTCGTGATCCCAGAGTGTTTTTTTCAGTAACCACCCGAACAGTAGCACCGCTATCCCAAGGTTAGGCAGGGCAATAACAGTCCAAGACCAGGTAAGGGTGAACGGTAGCTTTACTGAGGTTAGACAGTTGTTAACGTCTTTACAGCTAGGCCAGAATCCCAGAGAGTTGACCAGTAACATGGAACAGGGCCTTGCAGCTTGCTGGGACTTTCAGTACTTTTGGGTCAGACTTCAATACAGCCACTCTGACTATAATTGACTTGACTTTGGTAGAGACAGCAGACATAGATGAGTTGACTTACTGACTGGTGTGCAGGCTTTATGCCTCCCCCTCTTATAAAGGGGGCCTTAGCAAGAAGCCCATAGGTAAAGCTGCAGGTCATGTGGTCAACTGGTGCTCTCTGGGTAGCATAAGATATCATGTGAACATAATAGGTGATACCTATACTTTAAATACCTATACATAACATTATGCACTATATTTACAACACTATACATAACATTAGACTTACTACTATGGGGGAGATGCTGCAGGAGAGCCCCTAGGATAATGAGGAACTCAACCTGACATGGCCTAAGTACTGTACAGGAGTATATCCTGTACTGGGACATTACAAACCCCCTACTTAACAGAAGTCACCCTCGACAAAGTGTCCTGTCGGGATTGAGGGTCTAAGCGGCCTTGGGGCCAAATGCAGTCCTGGGGCATTGCAATTAATGTCCATTTCCAGGCTGTGGTTTGGTTTGAGAAACTGACAACACAATAGAGTCTTTGTATAATTGTCAATAAATGTCCATATATGCTCTGATGAATTTTTGCTCAACAGAGACCAGAGATTACTGGAGAATAAGGACTATGACTAATATTGACAGTTGACTATGCATGACAATACTTTATACATTACTAGACATTGGCGGATTGGGTTGCTGGAGGCTTTCTGCCCAATGTCTTGGCTACTGGGGTCTCCCCAGAACACTATTTATATTTAAATGGGCACTGTCACCAAACTTTTTTTTTTATATGTTGTATTACTTATGTACTACAACATATCTCTAATATGCTGGCCGGGCAATCGCTCCTATTTCAGTCAGCCTGTGCTCCCTCCCTTACTGTCAATCTGACAGGTGGGAGCAAGCACTGAGAACAGAGGATGCGCGCATTGGCTCCCTGGCTTCACATGACAGCCCTGCCTCCCGGCATATACGCCGCTGCTGCTGCTGCTGTCCTGCACTTCGCTATGAGAGTGGGGAGCGGGGTTTGGGGGGGGAGACTGAGAGCGGGGTTCGGGGGCGGGGGGGGGCTGAGAGTGGGGTTCGGGGTAGCGCCGCAGCCATCACCATAAAGTTTTTGTTTTCAACACAGGCTGCCTCCAGTTGTTTCACCACTTCAACTACCAGCATGCCCTGACAGCCAATAGATGTCTGGGCAAGCTGGGAGTTGTAGTGGGGAAACTGCTGGAGGCACCCTGTATAGATTAGCTAAGGGCAGAAGTCAGCCCCCAGCAGGCATCAGAGACGTAGCACCTGCTTGGGGAAGTCTGCCTGTCTACCTGGTAAGTGAGCACACCATCACGTAGATAAAAAGGCATTTCTCAGATAGTAAAAAAAAAAATTTAAAGGCAGGGAGGGGGTTAGGGATAGATGTGCAATAGGCAGGGATAGAAAAAAAAGGATGGTGGTAGCTACTCTTTAATGCTAGACATTTTATTTAACTAGACATTTTTTGTAGATAACAACTTTTTACGTGCTTCTGTAAGTAACAGCAATACCTTCTGTCCAGGAAAGCATCCTGAGCACGAGGACACAAGAAATATCACATTTGACATTAGTGACATATGACATTAGTGTGGACTGTGTGGTTGTGAGTGTTACAGTCCTACTGTACATGACTTTAGATGTACATGGCTTATATGTGTACTTTATGCGTACTGGTGTCTATGTGTAGTACACAATTTACTGTACTTCATGCTGGTGATGGGGTGAAATGTTGCTTCTCCCGATTGGTTCGGAACAACCCCTGTAAGAAAACTACCAGACATAAAAAAAAAAATACTGTACACTATGACTTTTTGTGTACAACAACTTACATACATTTTATTAGACCATAGCAGTTATAATGCAGGACCATAAACATTTCAGTACTAGACCGTAACCCTTATTTTTGCTTTTTCTTGTACATAGTAGCAACAAAAATATATTACTTTGGAATATTTACATGACTGTCCATGTATTGCTCAGCAGTCCACATACACTACAGAGTTCATTAACTAAGAGCTCAGGTCAATTCTCCTGTACCTAAGGAGTCTCTCGGCCAAAGCAGGGCACAACACTTACAAGATTGGTTACTGCGGAAAACTTTTCTCGACGAGTCCGTCAGGTACGATGCTTGAACGTTACTGTAGAACCTGAAACAACAAGAGTTTGCTTGCACACACAAGTCACTTAGTCATACGACCAAGGCTGGTGAATTTACTGTACATGAGTTACTTTGGCAAGTTTCTTTTCCAGACCCGCTTGCCGGACAGGGCCCTATGTTGGGATATGAGTCTAGGGTTGCGAGATTGGGCACCCCGCATGGGGTCAACATGAGTGTTCCATGAAACATGGGACAAACGGGAGTCAATGATAGTTGGACTGACTGTGACTACCACTTACACCACAGCAGCTTGTGCCACTGGGGGATGACATGTTGGTGCCCACTGATCCGGCCAAATCTCTGCAACTGCTGGAGTAGGCCGAGGCACTTTTGTTGGTACCTGCTGGTTAGGCCACACCTCCTCAACGGCAGGAGCAGGCCTGGATACTTCTATTGGTCCCCGATGATTAGGCCAAACCTCCTCGCCCCTAGGAGTAGGCCTGGGCACATCTGTGGGAGAACCTTGGCGTAGATACTTGCGATCCATTGCAGGTGGATCTGGATACTCCTCTTGGACAACTGCTCCCTTGACACTTGGAGGTAGAAGACCAAAGGAATCTGTGTCCCAATCTTCTAAGGGGAAATAGGCAAAAGGAATCTGTGTAGGGTTCTCAGGCCTGGTGATAGCTGTTGCCCATTCCCTTTGCAGGTTATGGACAGGGGTATATTCCACAATCTTCCCGCTCTTGAGAGAATGGATTTCTGGGGGGGAGATAGTCCCTCTGCATTGCCCTCCTGTTCACTAGGAGGATGCCCCTGTGGGGACAGTCGATAAGGGTGCCAAACCCCCTCACTTTGTTGAACTTGACTACAGTGGCGTGACGGCGCTCCAGGGGTGGTTCTCTCAGGGGGTTCTCTAACTTCCGTATATATAGGGCCTCCAGCTCCTTGGTGTCCTGCTGCTGTTTCTGGCGTATCTAGAACGGCACCAGCTTAGGCCCATATCTTTCTTATCTCTGGGCCCTCAGTTCCTTCATGATGGCAGCAACCTCAGTGTCTCTTTTGGTCCTTTCGGACTTGGCCGGAGGAACTGAGGGAAGGGGCTTCCCTGACAAGGGAAGGAGATGCTCCCGCATGTACTGGATCAATGCGGGTTTGTCGCCAAAAAGCCATCTGCATAATGGTGGCGATAGAGGATGTGCTGGTGGCTGATGGTCCTGGGGTGGGGGATCTGGACTAGGGGTAAATGGAGGGGCAGAGAACACGGCCTCAGCCGGGATACTCACTTCCGACTTCTCCAACTGTATCTCGGCCCAGGATCCCTAGCTCCGGTGATGGGGTGACAACCTCACCGGCGATGGCTCTCGTGATGACTCCGGTGTACCTTCAGCCGGGGTTGAGGCCCACTTTCCATCGTCCTCCGGCAAGGGCATGGCCCCAGCTGGAAGGACATCATCAGCGGGGCCTGGGACCGAAAGCGACTCAGCGGTGCATCCTCTTCATCCGCCCCCTGGCAACAAGGGGCGGACCTTTCAAGTTCCACCTCGGACTGGACAAGGCAACATGATCTTCACGCCCAGGGGTGGGATGCTGGCTCTGGCTTGGACCTTTTGCACGCTTCTCGACCATCAGGTTAACGACAGACATTTTGGCACGCAACATGGCCTCCGTTCTGATCTTGTACATTGTCCATTTAACTTTCACAGACTTCCTCACAATAGACAGTACAATTTTCTTCCCCTCCCCCTCTACTTTAACAGCACCACGGCAGTAACACATTACAATGACAAAGTCCTGTACAAACTTCTGGCGCAAACTTTTTTTAAACTGCATGCGATTTTCTTTGGACACAGTTCAGAATCAGACTATGGGGGAGGACTTGCAGCTTTATGGCTAAGGCACACACCCAGATCCTGTTCATGATGCCAAAATTGTGGTGTGACCACAGGGTGTGAAGGGTATAGGTGGATGGGGCAGATGGTATAGCCCAGGGGCAAGGTGTTATTAACCCCTAATGTTTGTGATGCCAGAGTGGTTTTTCCGGTGACCACCCGAACGGTAGCACCGCTATCCCAAGGTTAGGCAGGGCAATAATAGTCCAAGACCAGGTAAGGGTTAACGTTAGCTTTACTGAGGTTAGACAGTTGTTAACCCCTTAAGGACCGGGGGGTTTTCCATTTTTGCATTTTCGTTTTTTGCTCCTTGCCTTTAAAAAATCATAACTCTTTCAATTTTGCACCTAAAAATCCATATGATGGCTTATTTTTTGCGCCACCAATTCTACTTTGTAATGACGTCAGTCATTTTGCCCAAAAATCTACGGTGAAACGGGAAAAAAATCATTGTGCGACAAATTGAAAAAAAAACACTGTTTTGTAACTTTTGGGGGCTTCCGTATCTACATAGTACATTTTTCGGTAAAAATGACACCTGATATTTATTCTGTAGGTCCATACAATTAAAATGATACCCTACTTATATAGGTTTGATTTTGTCGGACTTCTGGAAAAAATCATAACTACATGCAGGAAAATTAATACGTTTAAAATTGTCATCTTCTGACCCCTATAACTTTTTTATTTTTCTGTGTATGGGGCGGTATGAGGGCTAATTTTTTGCGCCGTGATCTGAAGTTTTTAACGGTACCATTTTTGCATTGATATGACTTATTGATCATTTTTAAATGATATAAAAAGTGACCAAAAATGCACTATTTTGGACTTTGGAATTTTTTTTTGCGCACGCCATTGACCGAGCGGTTTAATTAATGATATATTTTTATAATTCGGACATTTACGCATGCGGTGATACCATATATGTTTATTTTTATTTACACTGTGTTTATTGGAAAAGGGGGGTGATTCAAACTTTTAATAGGGGAGGAGTTAAATGATCTTTATTCGCTTTTTTTTTTACTTTTTTTTTGCAGTGTTATAGGTCCCATAAGGACCTATAACACTGCACACACTGATCTCCTATGCTGATCACTGGTTTCTCATAAGAAACCAGTGATCAACGATTCTGCCGCATGACTGCTCATGCCTTGATCTCAGGCACTGAGCAGTCATTCGGCGATCGGACAGCGAGGAGGCAGGAAGGGGCCCTACCGCTGTCCTGTCAGCTGTTCGGGATGCCGCGATTAGCCGCGGCTATCCTGAACAGCCCGACTGAGCTAGCCGGGAACTTTCACTTTTAGCCGCGCGGCTAAAGGGTTAATAGCGTGCGGCGCCGCGATCGGCGCTGCGTGCTATTAGAGGCAGGTCCCGGCTTCACTATGACGCCGGGCCCGCCGTGATATGACGCAGGGTTACTGTGTAACCCGCGTTATATCAGAAGAGCAGGACCAAGGACGTACCAGTACGTCCTTGGTCCTTAAGGGGTTAAAGTCTTTACAGCTAGGCCAGAATCCCAGAGAGTCGACCAGTAACACGGACAGGGCCTTGCAGCTTGCTGGGACATGCAGTACTTTTGCGTCAGACTTCAATACAGCCACTCTGAGTATAATTGATTTGACTAGTGACTTGACTTTGGTAGAGACAGCAGACTTAGGTGAGTTGACTTACTGACAATGTGGCTGGTGTGCAGGCTTTATGGCCTCCAGGTGTACTGGACACAGGATCTGTGATGTCTGTGCTTTGCTGTTCCTCAGGTTCTAAGGGAGATTGTAATGGCTCCCCCTCTTATAAAGGGGGGCTGAGCAAGCTGCAGATCAGGTGGTCAACTGGTGCTCTCTGGGTAACATAACACATCATGTGAACATAACAGGTGATACCTCCAAAGGTCCTTTATACTTTATATACCTATACATAACATTATGCACTATATTTAAAACACTATACATAGCATTAGACTTACTACTATGGGGGAGACACTGCAGGAGAGCCCCTAGGACAATGAGGGACTCAACCTGACAGGGCCTAAGTACTTTACAGGAGTATATCCTGTGCTGGGATACTACAAATCAACATTAAGAAGAGATAAGGTGATAGTTTGTAGGGAGAGAGTGGTCCTTAAGAGGTTTCGGGAGAACAGTGATTACTGCATCAAGAGAGTCAGGAGAAAGGGAGGGTGCATACAAAAGTGAATTAAAGGAGGAAGTGAGGTGGGGATTTAAAAGAGAGGAAAACTTCTTAAAGTAAGCCGGGGGACTTGCCCAATTTTAAGTGATCCAACGCCAGGGCCACCTCATCGGTGATCATAGGGGCATTCAGACCCTCGGCAGTAAGAAAAGGAAGAGAGAGGGAAGCAAGGAAAAAAGAAGAGGTGTCAAAATCAGGAGGGAGAGACAGGGCTGAGTGAAGCTGGGAATAGAAGGAGCAGAAAGTGGAATAGATGTGGTCTGGGTGAGAAGTCTGTTGGCCAGGATGCAGTTGGATGCTATGAACATGATTAAATGACGTAGTTTTTTGAGCATTGCAGCTAATAAATTGTCAGGCTTATTGGCCAGTTTGTAATTAGTGGCGCCAGTCTATCCGACCGCCTTCTCGACCTTGGTGGACGAAAGGGCATCCAGCTGTGTCCTGGTGTCTGCAACAGATTTATACAGATAAGGGGAAGGGTCCTGCTGATGGGCAAAAGACAACCTAGCCAGTTTGGTCTCTAAGGTGGCCTGCACCCTGGTTCGATCCCGTTTAATGCACGCCTTATGGGCTAGCCACACCTACTGTGGAGAAAAATCAGCAGTAACATTCTGAGTAAAAAAGTGGCATTGGACACGAGAGTAATAGGTGTAGCCTCGACTTGTGCCATTATGCTCCCTCCAAACATCCGCAAGGGCAAAATCAGTAAACAATGATGACAGTACGAAACTGCACAGTATTAGAGGGGTCAAGCCTATCATTAAAAACAAAATTTAGATCTCCCACCCAGAGAAAAGTATCATAGGTCAGTGAGTCAAGCTTGGAGCATACAGATTGGAAAAAAACTATCGGGTTGTCAGTTGGTGCATAAAAATTAAGAGAGACGTTTATCATATGCATAATGCCCTTCTGGGTCGGATATTGTCTCCATAACATCAAACAGGAGAGAGTTATGTAGCAATATCAGAACTCCCCTACATTTGCTAGTGAAAAAGGACATAAAGACTCTGGATAAGGATCTATGAAAAAATTTAGGATAGCTAGGACCGTAAAATGGAATTCCTGTTTACAGATGATATCTGGTTTAATGCTTTGGTAGTCCTGGAAGGTCTTGCTACACTTGCCAGGAGAGTTAAAACCTTGCACAGTATGCGATATTAACTTACAAATAGTAAGAAGGATGCTCGTGCCAAAGAACTGGCAAGGGGTAGAAGACCTCCCTCAAATATACACACAGACAAGAAGGGCAGGGGTAGCCACCTCATAACATCTATGCCCTGAGAGTAAGAAAAATACAATGCAGTATCCTTAGAACAAAGACTAAAACAAACAAAAACAACAGAAGAACAGTCTTAGGCACAGGAAAGGCAGGCGTTGGTCATAACGGACTGTCATACTTCCTAAACCCCAGAAGCGAGAGTGAGGCACATCAATCTGCATTATGTCAAGCTTCTGGAACAAGGATGATCCATCCTATCTGGGTACCTAATTCAAAAGGAGTAACCACCTTTGAGGCATGATATTAAAACATAACTTTTAATAACTCAAAGTTAAAAAGGGTACCAAAACACACAAAAGGTTTCAAATGAAAGTGTATGTACAAAAATCAAATGGCCTGGGTTGGAGACTGATCACATACAAGATTGGATAGATGTAAAACAGGTATGATAATTAACGTGGGTGTAGACTGATGGATTGGTCAAACAGTTTTGTTGGGACAAATAATGAGCAGGAAAGGGTAATCGTGCCCACCCTGATGTCTATGTCCCCCTAATAAGTCTTTCCCTGCCTTTCGAGGGACCCATCTCCTTAACAGGATGGCCTCGACCACGGTGCCGTTCCCTTCCTGTCAACTAAGTGCACAGGATAAAATAACAACCAGATGCAGGAGGGGAATAGAAAAAATAGCAGTGTACTGTGAGATTATTGTGTAATCTCAGATCGTCTCAAATCCAGGCCACAGTGTATATGTGAACACACGTGAATAAATAAAATCACATAGAATGTCCACTAGATATTTGGAACATCCTAGTAGGAATAAAGTTGTTCCCTACAACAAGAGGGGTTCATCAGGGATAGGGAATCGGGTACATCAATTGGGCCACAATCACCCTGGTACCACAAAATCAAAGTAGGCTAAACCAGATTAGACACATAATATCAAAGCCACATGGTAATTGGTGTTCAGGTACCAATAGCCCAGCAGGGGGCTGCACAGGACATACAGAGATCACTTTGCATGCTACGATGAGCATATAGATCACATGATAGATAATACTTAACTCAATGCCCCCATTAGTTGATGAAAAAAGCTCAGGTTTTTCAGCCCGATCAGCTGAAGGGCCCAGTCCTACAGGCAATGATGTCCAGACTGCGGAGTGGAAGCCCGGTTATGTCAGGAAGGATGCCAAAGGATAGATGCAGCAATGTTGGCACCCATGAATTTGGACTGGCCGTCCGCTACCTTGGGTATTTCTCGACCTGGCAGTTTGCAGCTACTGCATCATTTCTTGCTGTTCTGATATTTTTCTATCTGGGTACCTGACTGAAAGAAAATGCCAGCAGGAAAAAAGAGCAAGGAAGAGCAAAAAAGAAATGGAGGGGGGGGGGGGGGAGGAGGAAAGGGGGAAGAAGACAATGCCCCTGTATCCCAAGGAACAGAATCAGGCCCAAGGACAAGCAAGGGGAGGGAAGTAGAAGAGTCACATGAAGAGTGCCCCAGGAAAGGGCACTGACGGCAGCCTGGACTAGTAGGTGGAAAATGTCCAGGTGAGGCAGATGGCCTGCAGAAGAGAGTCCAGATGTCCACTAAGGGTAACAGGTGTAGACTACATACTCAATGGAAGCATTACTTGATAAAGGTGAGATACATCAAACCTTAATGTAGACATTATCCATCATCCATCAATAGCAGCTGGGAGGGGGGGGGTGGCGACAGAGGGACCAGGGAAGGGAAAAGAGAAGGACAGGGGAGGTTGGGCATCTGGGAAATGTCCATGGCAATATACCCCAGGAAGGTGATGATGATAGACAATGAGTGTCCCCATACAAAGGCAGAGTCACTCAACTAGCTGGTTACAACACAGTCAAAGTGGAGGGGGTTCCTCTCTGGAGCCCCAGTTCTCAAGGCAGTTGCAAGTCACCGGGGTCCAGGTGCGGGTTAGGCGGTGGCTCGTTGAGGCTGTGGGGGAGGGTCTACTAATGCAATCTGCTCCTGGGCCAGGACATCAAGAGCTTCTCTCATGGTGCGCACAAGGTGCGTACGGTCACGTATGCGAAATGATAATGAAAAAGGGAATCCACACCTGTATTTCCCCTGCTCCCTCTGCAGCGCAGGGCTAGAGTCACTGGGCGGAAGTCCCTATGATGTGCCAAGGTGGACGGAGCCAGGTCTGAGTACAGATGCAATGTGGGTGGTAGGGCAGGAAGATTCTGTGCAACGTTTAATAAAGTGTCACGTACCTCTGGATAGTATATCACAATCACATCGTGGGACAGTTCAGGGTTTCTGGGCTTAGCTAGTGCCCTATGTGTAAGATCAAAACACAGCAACTCTGGCTCAAGTTGAGGGATCAAGTCATAAAACAATGAGGTGACCGTCTTGGTAAGGTCTGTCTCAGGTTTCAGTAGGCTGCAGATGCGTAGATTGGCCTGTCTGGACCGGTTCTCCAAATCTTCGATTTTCAGCTTCAGATCGTGAATCTGTGCAGCATCATCATGTGCAGCTTTCAGCCAGGTCCTGGGGATCATCCTCAGATGTGACTGCCAAAAACGTCCCTACGGGCTGTTTTTTTTATTTGGGATGTAAAGTCCGTCACTACTTTAGTCAGGGCCGTCTGGAATAGCTGCTTTATGTTCAGGGACATGGCCACTTATGTGAGGTCTTCTGGCTCAGGGGGATCCTCTCCCTTTGAAAGGCCTGCTGGTTAGTCGGTGCGGGAGGCTGCAATCTTAGTCCAGGTTCCGGACTGAAAACTCCGGAATAGATTGCAAAAGCGCAACAGGATTGCTTAGAGACCCTCTCCTCCCGAACAGGGACAGAGTAGCCAGGCAGGTGGAAAGTCGCTGTGGAGCCAATATGTAGTCCTAAAAGAAGATAGAAAGACATGGCAGCATGGAGCTCCCATCAAGCATGTCCTATCCCATGAGCTGTGCACGTGCTTCCCTCATGCAACATATTTAAACATAGAAACAAAGAAGATGTCAGCAGATAAGAGCCATTTGGCCCATCTAGTCTGCCCAATTCTGAATACTTATGAATAGTCCTTGTCCCTACTTTTTATGAAGGATAGCCTTATCTCTCTTTTGTATGAAGGATAGCCTTATGCCTATCCTATGCATGCTTAAACTCCTTCACTGTATTTTCAGCTACCACTTCTGCAGGAAGGCTATCCAATACTCTCTTAGTAAAGTAATACTTTCTGATATTACTGCATGAACCTTTACCCCTCTAATTTAAAGTGTTGTCCTTCTGGAGATAAGGCCTCCAGTACTCCACACAATACTCCAAGTGAGGTCTCACCAGTGTTCTGCACAGCGGCATGAGCACTTCTCTTTTTCTACTGCTAATACCTCTCCCTATACATCCAAACATTCTGCTAGCATTTCCCACTGCTCTATGATATTGTCTGCCTACCTTTAAGTCTTCTGAAATAATGACCCCCTAAAATCCTTTCCTCAAATACTGAAGTTAGGTCTGTATCTCTGTATACTCTGCCCGAGGGTTTTTACGCCCCAGGTGCATTATCTTGCACTTATCCACATTAAAGGGGTAGTCCCGTGGTGAAAAACGTATCCCCTATCCTAAGGATAGGGGATAAGTTTGAGATTGCGGGGGGTCCGACCGCTGGGCCCCCCCTGCGATCTCTCTGTACAGGCTCTCCGGCCAGATAGCGGGTGTTGACCCCCGCACGAAGCGGCGGCCGACACGTCCCCTCAATACATCTCAATGGCAGAGCCGGAGATTGGCAAAGGCAGTGCTCCGGCTCTGCCATAGAGTTGTATTGAGGGGGCGTGTCGGCCGCCGCTTCATGCGGAGGTCGACACGCCCCCTTCCCGCAGGCTGTCGGGGCTCCGTACAGGAGATCGCAGGGGGCCCCAGCGGTCGGACCCCCCGTGATCTGCAACTTATCCCCTATCCTTAGGATAGGGGATAAGTTGTTCACCACTGAGTCACCACTGGACTACTCCTTTAAACTTTAGTTGCCTAAGTTCTGACCATACTTCTAGTTTACTCAAATCCTTTTCCATTTGGCGTATCCCTACAGGATATCAACCCTTTTAGTATCTTTGGGTGTATCCCATCAGGCCCCTGTGACTTATTTGTCTTAACTTTAAACT
The DNA here is from genome assembly GCF_029499605.1 of Hyla sarda. Classification (NCBI taxonomy): domain Eukaryota; kingdom Metazoa; phylum Chordata; class Amphibia; order Anura; family Hylidae; genus Hyla; species Hyla sarda. The sequence continues at coordinate 265,634,635 of NC_079190.1, read as the reverse complement.
TTAATTTGAGGTTTATGTTTTCTATAAACTATGAAAATTATATGGAAAAGAAAGTGACCTCAGGCAGTTTCAGTAATATCCCCAGAAGACTGGGTTGTGTGTGTTAACAGTCAAGGTGAACAACTGATCTATCTCCTGGGAGATGGTGATTATGCATATTGAAGATTATTCCAGTAAGAGATACCATGCGAACTTTGGTTTCATCATTTTTTACTCTCCAGTTGAGAACAAGACTTGAGTATTCTAGTGGTCATGCTGCCATGCTATTCGTGCTGTTTATGCTTCCTGGAACTGTTCTTCAGGGATGACCAGTTTAGCACCATTGCTATGTGTCTGAAATTCGCCAGCTTCTCATAACAAAGGGTTGTTTACCTTGGCAATTTCCCTATAGCATCTAAATTACGCATTACATGGTACTAAATTAGGTTGGTGGAATTTCTGCATGAGGCTAAGGCTAGGTTCAAACTACGGAATCTCTGGGCAGAAAATTTCCGCCCGGAGATTCCGAGTTCCACCTGCGCCGACTGAAGTAGTCGGCGCTAGGACCGCACGGACACTGCAGTCTCCTATAGACTGCTATGTGTTCCGCTAGGATTTCCGCCTGAAGAAAGAGCAACCCCTTTCTTCAGGCGGAAATTTTCTAGCGGATTTTTCATCCAGATTTTCCGCTTCACAAATGCCGAAGTGTGAATTTGTGAACGGAAAACCATTCACTACACTATGCATTATAGTAAGCGGAATTTCTGCCGGAAATTTCAAAGTGAAAATTCCGGCGGAAATTCCGTAGTCTGAACCTAGCTTAAGGCTACCAGCCGATTTTGGTGATATGAAAGATTATGAGGGGAATTCATCAAGCTGTTTAGAAACTTTTTTATAATCTAAACTAGTCGCACAAAAAGTCTCAGTCAGTTCCCATGTGACTTTTGTGAGACTTTTGCTTTTGATCATAGTTGAAAGTGAACCACCATGTGCAGTGCTTTAGACTAGTTTCATGCAGTGGGCACTGATTCATTATGTGCGACTTTTCTCTGAAAGTCTCACAAAAAGTCTCAGCACTGTGATTTACACACAAACTTACACCATGTCACTTCAGCCCTAGAAAGCAGTCTAAACGAGTAGCATGGGCGTAATAAAGTTGGGGACAGGTGTATGTGCCCTGGACAAGTAGGGAGACACCTAGTGGCAGCTTTTTTAAACATAAATAAAACATAGAAAAGTTAATTTTTATAAATAAGGAACATTAGAAAGATGTATATACCATAAGTAGTGCAACAGCAAAAATTAGTTCCCATTTAAATATTTCACAGATTTGCAATATCACAGATTTGCTGGAGGTGCATGTAGGATCAGTGATCCTCAATATTACACATAGGAGGAGATTTATCAAAACCAGTGTAGAGGAGGAGTAGTTCAGTTGCCCATAGCAACCAATCAGGTGGCTTCTTTCATACATACAAGGGCCTCTGAAAAGTGAAAGAAGCCAACTGATTGGTTCCTATAGGCAACTTCACCACTTATCCTTTGCACCAATATTGATAAATCTTCCCCATAGTGTGGTCTTTTCAGCCTCTATAAAAAAAAAAAGGGAATCCTATCACATTACAAAAAAAATAATCATATTCAGAACAACAGTTGCTGATGATCACACATTCCTATACCGCATGTGACAACTTCAGTAGCACACACACCTTCCAACTGCAGAGAATGCACATTTTGCAATGCAACATGTGGTAGCTTGGGGGGGGGGGGGGGGGGTAGGGTGAATAGGGTGTAGCTGTGCAGTGATGAAAGGGTGTAGCATTAACCCTTAACTGTCGTGACGCCAGGGTGCGGGTTCTTCCTCATATATATGTGGTGTCCCAGTACCGCATTCTATATGGTATTTGTTTATTTATGGGTCCCCATAGCCAGAGTCCCTAGGACGTAGGGATTCCTATTAATCCAGTCTACCCCTAGTCGCCTCTATCCTAATGTATAATTAGTAATTTATGCATAGATTAATGTAAATAGAATAATAGATTTAATAAATGGTTAATTACTTGTTTCCATGGTGTCGCAGGGCCTTCGGGTCATGTGATGCATTCCAAGCCTCACTCTGGATGCGTTCCAGGCCTCACTTTGGTATTTCTAGCCTCGTTTTGGTTTTATTATGTGTATAGGAAGTCAGATGATCACCCAGAAGCCTGTGTGACGGAGAGTGACAGCTGACCTTGGACCTATCAAATGATGCTCCGCACCCTGTCTATAGAAGGGATGCGGCAGCCATTTTAGTTCTCCTGCTCCTGTGCTCTTGATGAGAGAAGACCTGTACAGCAGTAATCGCAGTAAGTTAGGCCTAAGTCTTGTGGCAACGGCTGAACAATTATAGTTATAGAGTGTATCAATCCCAAAACACTCTGCGGGACTACCGGACCTAATCTACCCTTAAATCCGGACGGATCCACGCACCAATTACCTTGATTCTATTAACCTGCAAAAGACGCAAGGTCCACAGCAACTGTGAGTCATTGAAGTCTATAGAAGTGTATTACAGGAACTGTTACTGTATTCTGAATGAACCGCAAGTTCAAGTGTAAAGTTTACTCCAGTTCAAGTTAACTCCAGTGTGGACCTTCAGTCATTACCTGCATACGCTTCTGGTAAGGGCGGCGATAGGCCGAAGCTATACCTCAATAATATACCTCAATAATACCAGCCCTCACCCTGGCGTCACGAATGACAGGGTTAATATTAACCCCTCATATACAGTTACCATACCACCACTGCCATACACGGGCTACCACAAAGCCTTTTTGGCGTTGCACGAACAGGATTCGGGTGTGTGCCTACCATTGCCACTAGTGAAAGTGTACTCCCCCCTAAGAAGTGAACTTTATTAATGTACTGTGACTTATACTGCGGAGCAAGAGGTTGCGCGCACGGTGCTGTGTGGAGGAAGTGCGCATGTAAAGTAAGGTGGGAGGCGAACAGTACTGCGGAGTTACAAGTGAACGCGGGACATCCCGGCGCACGTGATCCAGAGACCCCACCCACCAAAGCCCTCGGTGCCGCGGCGGCCATTTTGTCGGAGCCTAGAGCCATAAACCAACAAAGAGAGACAGCCCAGCGTGGGAAAAGGCGCAGAGTGCATCAACAGGCTAGAAGCTGTGAAGAACCGGAACAGTACGAGACTCTGAGACATCAGATTACCGTATTGAAGTCCTGCACAGAATTGCTCCAGCTGCCTATCAACGCACTCAAATTCCAATTAAAGGCTGTTGAGTTTCAGGTCACCGCTCTCAAGTTTGAAATCTACGCTCTCAAGTTCCAGATTAAAGAACAATTGCGTATTTCCCTGGGACCTAGGAACCCGAGATCTATTTAAAGGGCCAGTATAACAAATATGAAAATGTCGGAACCTGTAGTCCCACAGTCCCCACCTGAACAGCAAGGGGGCGATGTTCCAGTGGCCCAGCCAACGGGGTCTCCACCCTCAGCTAGAAGAATGTTGCCACCCTTACCAACACCGGCAGAACAGAACCCAGCCAGTCCACCCTCAGTCTCTCCCTATGTGTTGGGAGCCCCAGTTGCTGCACCTGTCTTCTTGGGAAATCCTATACTTCCCACCTACAATGGTGACCCTTTTACACTAAGAGACTTTAAAGAGAAATTCTACAGCCTCTTTGCATTTTATGCACTTCCCCCTCATCAACAGGTACAACTGCTTCTAGGACAACTCCAGGGACCCGCCTTGGAAGAACTTTGCACATGGCCAGTGGCTGATAAGGCCACAGTGGGAAAGATTTTTGAAGGACTTTCTCAAGTGTATGAATCTCACTCCCCCTCAGAGGTACGCCTCCGACTCTATGAACGATGCCAGAAGCCAGGTGAGACCCTCCAAGCATATGCAGTGGCTTTGCAGAGCGCATTAGAGCTGGTACAGAAGTTGGACGGCATCACGCCCGATCAGGGCAATCGAGTTCTGATGGACCGTTTTATAGAGGGGGCGTTAAACAAATGGGACAAGGCCCAACTTAGGATGCTGGCCGTACAAAATCCCGACATGGCCTTCCCAGCCTTTAAGAGACTAGCGGTGAAAGTAATAGAGTCGGGACCTCAGACAGAAGAAATTAGTGCTCCTGCTACAGACTCTCAGGGTCCTTCACCCCAACCGCCTGTCCCTTCTCAATCTGCCCCACCAACACCTTCTCCTAGTCCTTGGACAGCTGACTTACAAGACATTAAACAGAACATTGAATAGCTAGCCAAGGCCTTTAAAGAGATGGCAGTAGGACCAAACCCTTCCAGATCTGCAACACCACCACCTGAGAAGGCTAACCCTCACCCTGTCACTCCACCTAGGGTTCCTCCCGTGAGACAACCTGGGAGCCAAAGACCCGTTTGTAGTTATTGTAACAAGAATGGACACTGGAAGAGCCAATGCTGGGCTTTAAACGGGCGTCCCCTGGGGTCGAGGACCGCACCCCTGGAGTAGAGATTGAAGGTCCAGAATCAACCAGCAATAAGAAAGGACTGTCTATGTATGTAGCTGCTTGCCCTTACATACAAGTGATTATTGAAGGTGTCCGGTTACAAGCTCTGATAGATACGAGGTCTCAGGTATCCACTATCCCACAAGGGGTTTTCTATAAGTACTGGGGCCCAGAAAGGTTGTGTGACCCTCAGGAAGCGGACTTCAGAGTGATTGCAGGGAACGGGAAACCAGTACCCAGACATGGTTACTGGGAGCCCACGGTGCAGGTGGGAAAGCATGTGTTAGGAAGGCAAGGGGTGATCGTCACAAATGTTAGAGATGAGGGAGCAGCCGATTTCATTTTAGGCATGAATATTATGAGACACTGTTTTGATGATATTGTCTGCACACTGCATGCATCTCTCCCTCACTTGTCACCACCAGGCCGGCGAGCTGCCCAACGCCACCTCAAAACCCTGCAAGCAGAACAGAAGTTCGTGAATCATCATGGAGAAATCTGTCGAGTAAGGACTCAAGATATCCAAGCCATTAGTCTACAGCCACAGACAGAGACAGTTATTTGGTGCCGTGCCCGACCCGGGGTGAAAAATCAAGATTACCAAGCGCTCTTGGAGCCCCTTCTGCTGGAAGATTGTCCCTTGGTGCGAGCTGCTAGAAGCCTGGTAATCGTACGGAATGGGAAGGTCCCAGTGAGGCTTATCAATCTCTCTCAAGTGGCTGTCCAGCTGCCCAAGTACACTCCAGTGGCTACTTTACACCATCTGGACATCAGAGATGTAGTCTTGAAGTCACAGGTGGTCCAACCTGGACCTGATCAGAGCCCTGCGGAACCTTGGTGGAATCAGCTGCAGATAGGAGACGAAGATACCCCCAAGGAACAGGTGGAAGGAGTCATCCAGGTGGCTAAGAAACATCAAGCTTTCAGCAAATTTCCCACAGACTTTGGCAGAACCGCCATGATCAAACATAGGATTCTCACCGGAGACAATCCACCCATTAAAGAGAGGCATTGTCCTGTGGCTCCTGCGATGTATCAGACCATAAAGAAGATGCTGGTGGAAATGAAAGATGCCGGTGTCATACAAGAAAGCCAGAGTCCGTGGGCTGCACCTTTAGTCTTGGTGAAAAAGAAAGATGGCACCATACGCTTTTGCGTAGACTATCGGAAGCTAAACAACATAACTCATAAGGCTGCCTATCCTCTCCCACGCATTGAAGAATCCTTGACTGCGTTGGGGTCTGCCGCCTATTTTTCCACACTGGATCTGACGAGCGGCTACTGGCAGGTGCCAATGGCAGAGGTGGACAGAGAGAAGACCGCATTTGTGACCCCCATGGGTCTCTTTGAGTTCAAAAGTATGCCCTTTGGACTGTGCAATGCACCAGCTACTTTCCATCGCCTAATGGAGCGATGCTTAGGGCACCTTAACTTCCAGAGTGTTTTGCTGTATCTAGATGATGTCATAGTCTACTCTCGAACATATCAGGAACACCTGGATCACCTGAAAGAAGTTTTCCAAGTTCTTATCCGACATGGACTCAAGGTTAAGCCCTCCAAATGTCACTTACTAAAGCCTCAAGTGCACTACTTAGGACATGTCGTCAATGCTCAAGGAGTCCAGCCTGATCCCGACAAAGTGAGTGCTGTGAAAGAGTGGCCTACACCCAGGACAGTGCGAGACGTCCGAAGTTTCCTGGGGTTTGCTGGATATTACCGGCGTTTCATCCCTCATTTTGCTCAAATTGCTGGACCCTTGACCGAATTACTGAGAGGGACTGCCCGGGATAATTATGATGGGAGGCTTCCCATCCAGTGGGCCGAAGAACAAGAGGACGCCTTTCGAGCCCTGAAGTATCTCCTCACGGAACCCCCCATATTGGCGTATCCTGACTACAGCCTGCCGTTCCGTTTATACACAGACACTAGCTTTGAAAGTCTGGGGGCAGTCTTATCTCAAGTGCAAGATGGCAAGGAGATGGTGATTGCCTATGCCAGCCGGCATCTTCGAGGTGCTGAGAAGAATGATGCTAACAACAGCTCCTTCAAGCTGGAACTCCTGGCCCTGGTTTGGGCTATTACTGAGAAGTTTAAAGACTATCTGGCTCCCTTCACGGTCTACACCGATAATAACCCCTTGGCCCATCTGAACACTGCTAAGTTGGGAGCTCTTGAACAGCGTTGGGCCTCTCGGTTGGCCAACTATGACTTTAACATCAAGTACCGCAGCGGAAAAACCAATGTCAATGCGGATGTACTTTCTCGTATGGCCCCGGAAGAAGCACCTCCTGCTGAAGATGTGTGGGAAGATGTAGAAATGCCTCCCTTCTATTGAAGGTTCGTGAGCCAGAATGCTCTAACTGCCCAGGCGGGTGACGGACCTGCATCTCCCAAGGTCTCTGAAGATCTGTCTACCTTGAAGACACTTCAGGAAGAGAGCAGAGTTTTCGGGGACCTCCTCGACTATTGCCTCCACAAGAAAGTGCCTACTCGGGTGCGCAAAGCCCATGGAGACTTCGAATTGAAGCGATTGTGGCGGCAGAGAAACCGCCTGTTCCTGCACAAGGGGTTGGTCTACCGAGATTCCCTGGACCCAGTCTCTGGAGACCGCATACACCAGATTGTGGTTCCCAGGAGGGATGCAGCCATGGTTCTGAATGCTTATCATGACCAGTCCGGACACTTCGGGGTCCATAAGATGGAGATCACAGTCAGGAGGAGATTCTACTGAATTGGGATGCGGGGAGACATCAAGAAATGGTGTGCCGAATGCTCTGTGTGCAACGTGATAAAGAACCCCCGGAGGGACGCAAGAGACCCTTTGCATCCCATCTGTACCGAAAGACCGAATCAAATTGTTGCCTTGGACCATGTGAAGCTGGCCCCCACTCGATCTGGCTATTGTCATGCCCTAACAATGGTGGATTATTACTCCAAGTGGGTGGTCGTGGTCCCCGTCAAGGACCTTACAGCCAAGACTGCTGCTCAACTCTTCTGTCGGCATTGGATCCAACCATTGGGGTGTCCCGAATCGGTCCTCACGGATCGGGGAACCGCCTTTGAAGCCCAGTTGTTCCAGGAACTTTGCCGGCTGCATGATTGCAAGAAGCTCCGGACAACAGCCTACCATCCCCAAGAGAATGGACTCTGTGAGAGGATCAATCAATTGTTCATCCAGATGCTCAGAGAAGCCTCTGTCTCGAAGCACGAAGAGTGGCCTCAGCTGCTACCAGAACTCCTGGAAATCTACAACAACACTGTTCACTGCTCTACGGGGTATACGCCCTTTTTCCTGATGATGGGCCGACACGGCCAATTGCCGAAGGACCGAACTTTTGGGCTACAGGCACCTTTCAACAATTCTCCTCAGGCTTCCCAAGGTTGGGTGTCAGAGCATCGACGAAGAATTGAGGAAGCCAAGGATATCGTTGAGAAGAAAATGGGTGAAGTTCATGAGCGCCAGTAGAAAGTCTATAATCGACATGCTTCGGCTCAGCCCTTGCAGCTTGGAGATAAAGTGTGGCTCAGAAAATTTCCTAGAACCCATAAATTGGACTCCCTGTGGGAAACAGAGCCATACACCATCACTGCAGTTCCTTACCCTGAAACGGACGTGTATGAGATACAAAAAGATGGGTTCGAGCCACAGGTGGTTCAACGGAATAGGATAAAAGTGTGCCGGAAAGAAGATCTGCTTGGCCCATCTCCTCCTACTCCTCCTGACCCTCCTGCTACTTCTACTCCACCCCCGACAAGGCCTGTGAGAGAGTATGTGCCGGGAGAAGGAATTCATCCCACTAAGGACGTTCCTTTGTTCCCATCTCAGCAGCCTATCATGTATTGGGGCATACCGTTCCCAGCTCCATCCAGTCAGCCGGCACTGGTCGCACCAACCAGTCAGTTGCCAGTAGCTGTTACTCCATGTCAACCAACATTGGTCGCTACACCCAGTCTCAGTCCTGCTCCAGTGACCGCTCCGGACATTGAAGCCACTCCTCCATCTGTCTTAAGAGAACCCCTCAGTTCTACCGAAGAAGTTGCTCCTGTTTCCAGCCCTCCAGCTGGTCCCTCGGGGACTGAAGTTCTTGAAGAGTCCTCAAGTGAAGGAACTCCTGATGACTTGGAGGTGGTGTTGCGGCGGTCTCAAAGGACTACACAGGGCAAATTACCCATCGTTTACCAGGATTCACATTTAGTACCTGCATACATAGTACCTTTAATGACCCACTTCAGTATACTCTGCCAATCACTTTCCAGTACCCTAGATTACTCACTTAATGTACTAGTTCAAAAATTCTCTAGTACATACACAAAAATAAATAAACATCTCACTTAGGAAAACACTTAAGGAATTGTAGCATATTTATACCCAATTCCTGCCACTGTTAGGTACACTTCTTTTCTCTTTTCATTGCGTTTGTGAGATGCTCTGCCTGGCCAGTAGATGCACTTGCAAATACAGAAAATAAACACGTAATTCTTAGAATAACCTGGATAGGTTGTTTTGAAAGTGCTCTAGGGGTAAGTAGCGTGTAGTCGATAGACCCTAGTAGCCATCCTTACTGTGACCTAGCTTCCGGCTAGCCAGTATACCCTTTGTGTACTAACTAACAGGTAACTTCATGTTTGGCATATAGAATGTGTGAGATAATACAAATGTCTAGTCAGCTTGATGCAAAAGGTAAATAGAGCTGTACTAATGTCTAGTTAGCCTTATGTATAGAAGCATGTGCTAATGTTCAGTTTAGCCTCATCAGAATGTATAGAGAGCTAATAAAAATGTCTTAGGCAGCTATCTAATTGTCTAGAGAGACCTAATTGCCTAGTAAGCCTCAAAATGTATCATAGGTTTTATAAAGTTATATAGGAAGCTAGAAACTAAAGGATAGATAGCTTTCTTTAAATGTCTAGATAGCATTCAATGTCTAGATAGCATTTAAATGTCTAGATAGCATTCAATGTCTAGATAGCATTCAATTGTCTAGATAGCATTCAAATGTCTAGATAGCATCAAAAATGTGTTTAGTCTAGTTAGGATGTATAGCAAATGTACAGATCATCCTGTTCTATAGCATCCTGTTCTAGTCCTAGTCCCTCTGTCTCTGGGGACAGACATCGAGGCCGACTTATCTTTAGTAAGGGGGTTTATGGTGTCCCAGTACCGCATTCTATACGGTACTTGTTTATTTATGGGTCCCCATAGCCAGAGTCCCTAGGACGTAGGGATTCCTATTAATTCAGTCTACCCCTAGTCGCCTCTATCCTAATGTATAATTAGTAATTTATGCATAGATTAATGTAAATAGAATAATAGATGTAAATAAATGGTTAATTACTTGTTTCCATTAGCGTTGCAGGACCTGCAGGTCATGTGACAAGGTTAGCTCTATGGTATTTAGCTTAAGAACCTTTGGAGGCCCTGTGACGTAAGCAATCCCATCTCAACATGTAATGGTGAATGGCAGACGTTCGGACCAATCAGATTCGTCACGCCCCCTGCCCATATAAGGGAGCGGCGGCCATCTTATCTCTCTCTTGCTCCTGTGCTCTTGATGAGAGAAGACCTGTCCAGCAGTAATCGCAGTGTGTTAGGCCAGAGCCTTGCGGCAACGGCTGAACAATTATAATTATAGAGTGTATCACCTCCCAAACACTCTGCAGCACCACCGGACCTAATACCTCCCCTAAAGCCGGACGGATCTGCAAATCTCTTCCTAAATTAAGAGACTTATTGTCTAGCTCGAGGTCCGCAACTACTGCCAGTCACTAAGTAACCAAAGGACTGTTTGTATGAGACTGTTACTGTGCCGGGAATATTGCAAGCACTTCAGTAAACGTTATTCAAGTTCAAGTTCAAATCTCCTTATGGACCTTCAGTTATTTTATGCACCTATCGTTACTGGGAAGGGCGGCGATAGGCCGAAACACTGATTCAGCATACCAGCCCTCAGCCTGGTGTCACGAACTCTTCTAGGGTTAACATTAACCCCTTATATACCTATACCATACCACCACTACCATACACCCCCCCAAGGGCTACCACATATATATATAACCTACTGCCACACATCCCAGAACCGATAGGGAGGAATAAAGAATTGTCCACAACCAGGATTGTAGTAAACTGGAATTAACTTTACTGCAGATTTTATGAAATCAGCAAACAGTCTATACAGAGGACCAGTACTTAGGCTCCTCACAGGTTGGTTGGGATCTTGTAGAGAATAAGCTTTGAGGCTTGTTTTACGCTGCTCCACTGAATTTAGGGGTTTGATTTAGGTTCAGTAGTCACGTAGGATTTTAGGAGAGAGTTGGATAAACTCACGGTTAGCAAGATGCTGAAGAAATAGGCTTTGGGCCTAGATTTGTCTTGTAGGTATGCACGGAGCTGTGTTCTCTCTGTTAGTCCGGAACCCAAGAGAGAGATGATTGGAAACAGCGCCATTATATGGCAAGGGGGCAGGCTCAAAGCTTATTGGATCCCCAAACCTGTCAGTCCCATTACAAAGGATTGTGGTACATCAGGTGGCACAATCACGTGACCTGGAAGATCCTTAGCAACACATTTACTGTAGATCACATCACCTAAGGGCCTGGAAGTAACCTTTATAAAATAAAATATATACAATATACACATCAAATTAAATAAGGAAGAGGCGACTAGGGGTTATCCTGTTAAGAGACTCCTATCAGGACGAAGGAACTCTGACTATGGGGACTTACGACACAAGGTACAGGACCACAAACAGCATTGCATAAACACTATCCAACTGCTGGGTGTTACCTGTTGTGGATGTGTTCCTACACAATTCCAGTCTGACATTGTCCGTTAACATTCAATTGTCAATTTATTCTTAATGTTCTAGGATGAATTACAGAGGAACAGTAAAAATGGCTTGAAAAAAAAAAAAAAAAAATCAAAATACTTCAACATTTTTTGTGCTTAAAGAAAACCCCTGTAGTAGACAACATGGGAGAGAAGGGGGCACATGACAGGGGGCTGTATGGGAGCGTAGTAAGGTGGAGGGAGCTAAAGTGTAAATGCAGTGAATTGAGGTCCTCCTCACATTCTAAGGCCCATAACTTTTTTTTCCTACTGACAAAGTTATATAAAGGCTTATTGTTTGTGGGACTAGTTGTTCTTTTTTTTTATTTTTTTATAAAGCATCCCAGAGTTTTTAATTAGGTGCCACTGCTCCAGGGTGATGGTAATACAGAAGTCTTTCTCCCATCGGGACATGAAAGGAAACTATATAACGTTAGATTTGTCATCAAGGAGATCATAGAAGAGAGAGATGCCCCCTCTCGAGGGTCCTGAAGCATTCAAGGTGCTCAGCATCCGCGGAGACAACTTGAAGGATTCTAGCCAACCCGTGCTAAGTAGGCTCCTGATCTGTAGGCTCTTGTAGAATTCGCTATGGGGAAGAAGGAACTGGTCTCTAAGAGTCTGGAAGTGGACAGAGTTAGTCATCTAAAATGTCATGTATCGTCTGGACGACTGCCGTCTTCCATAATGAGATATCTAAATCTGGGATATATAGAAGCAGATGCTCCAGAGGGATGTGTTTCGTTGGACATTTAATTAATTTCGGGAATCTCTTAAGGCTGGACCTCCAGACCTTGTCTGTAGTGATTATAGCAGACAGAGTGACAGGGTCTAGTTTCTTGTTGGACAGGGAAGCTAAAATCCTAGAGTGCAAAGAGCATTCAGTGCTATATGTCGATTCGAGGGATACCCAAAGTTTCTGTGAAGCTCCTGACCACCAATATGTCATCTGATCAAGTATAGAAGCTCTGTAGTAATCTTCTAAGTTGGGCCTGCCAAATCCCCCAGACCCCCTGCCGTGGAACATAACTCTTCCAGAGACTCTAGGTCATTTATGTTGCCAAATGAAATCGTCTATCAACCTATTAGTGGTTTAAAAAAAAGGATAGGACAGATAGATCAATTTTGGTAAGAGCATCATTTTGAACGATGCGAGATGTCCAAACCAGGAGAGCATGTGTTTGCCAAAGTCAGAGAGAGAGGCTGAGAGGGTAGACAGGGTATGAAATTGGACCGAAACAGAGATAAGGAAGGGCAAGTAAGTCGTATCCCTAGGTAGGTGATAGATTGATGCTGCCAATCCAGGAGGGCCTGGGACTTAGTAACGTTTAACTTATATTAGAAAAGTTTGCCAAAGGACTCTAGGATGGAGAAGAGGGAAGGGAGGGAAGATGAAGGGTTTGTCAGGGTACGGAGCCCATCATCGGCAAAGAATGCCAACTTGTGTTCCCTCCCGCCAACCGAGATGCCTGTGACATCTGTGCACATCTGAATCGCCTGAGCCAGCGGTTCAATGGGGATAAGGAAAATCAGTGGGGACAGGGGGCAGCTCTGTCTGGAGCCGTTTGACAGGGTGAACCTTCCAGAAAGCGCACCATTGGTAAACACTCTCGCCACAGGGTTGGAGTACAAGGCCTGGATAGCCGTAACAATGGCTCTCAGGGCGGAGAATGCGTATGGCCAGCTCACCCTGTCAAACGCCTTCTCGGCATCTAGAGTTAAGAACACAGCTGGGACCCTCTGGACTTCGCAGTGTTGTAGTAAAGAAATTACCCTTCTGGCGTTATCTGGCGCCTGGCAGCCCAATGTAAAACCCACTTGTTCCCTGCCCAACAAATTTGGAAGATGGGGCTGTAGTCGAGAAGCAAGTATCTTAGCATACAATTTCGCGTCACTATTCAATAACAATATAGGGCGGTTATTGGAGGTGAGATCAAGGGGTTTGCCTGGTTTCGGAATCGCAGTTACAAGGGCATCCAGCATGTCAGCAGGTAGGGAGCTTTTACCGAATATTCTGATTCTGAGATTGTTTTTTCGTGACATATTCTACTTTATTTTGGTGGTAAATTTTCAGCGTTAATTGCATCCTTTTTTGGTGAAAAATCCCAAAATTTCATGAAAATTTAGAAAATTTTGCATTTTTCTAAATTTGAAGCTCTCTAATTGTAAGGAAAATGGATATTCCAAATAAATTTTATTTTTCTTCACAAACACAATATGTCCACTTTATGTTGGCATCATAAAATGGACATACTTTTGCTTTTAAAAAAAATTAGAGGGCTTCAAAGTAGAGCAGCAATTTTCAAAAAAGTCATGAAAATTGCTAAATCTGAAGGGACAGATGTTACAGAACTACAACTCCCAGCATGCCTGGGCAGTCGAGGCATGCTGAGAGTTGTAGTTTGGCAACATCTGGAGGGCTACTGTGTGGGCACCACTGTAACATTGGTCTCCAAACTGTGTCCCTCCAGTTGTTGCCTTTGGCTGTCTGGGCATGCTGGGAGTTGCAGTTTGGCCCCCCTAGTGGTTGCCACAGTAAAGATCGATTTACTTTCACTTTCAATCCCCCCCCACTGTCGATTCCCTACCTGATCAGGATCCAGCAGGCTCCAGCGACGATCCCAGGTCCCCAGGCATCTTCTCCTGCAGGTACGGCCTCCATCTTCTTCCCAGAGCCCCTCGACATCCAGGGGCGGGCAGAACAGGGGGTTGCCATGGCAACCCCCTGTCCTGCGCTGCCATTGGTCAGAACTTCGTTCTGACTAATGCCAGGGGATAGGAGGAGATCGCAGCTTTGCGACCTCACTCCTATCCTTTAGGCTGAACGGGGCTGTTGCTGACAGCTCCGATCAGCCCTATTTTCCGCGTGATCGGGTCACCAGAGACCCGATCAGCCCGGAATTGGAGAAAATCGCATGTCTGAATTGACATGCGATTTTCTCCGATCGCCAACATGGGGGGGGGTCTCAGGACCCCCCTGGGCGATGTGCCAGGTTGCCTGCTGAATGATTTCAGCAGGCATCCGGCTCCGGTCCCCAACCGGCTAGCGGTGGGGACCGGATTTCCCACGGGCGTATAGATACGCCCTCGGTCCTTAAGGACTCGGAATGCAGGGCGTATCCATAGGCCCTGTGTCCTGAAGAGGTTAATATGTTATATGTTGATAACCCCTTTAATATGTTATATTGTTAACAAGTTAATATGTTGTTATTTAATAGAATTGGGGCACTGTCAGTGTTTTCTATGGGTATATAAGGTAGAAGTTGGAGTTTGGGGAAATTGGGTCACAGCCAATCTATACGATTCCCTAGTCATGTGTTTTTATGCTTTTTTTTTTTTTTCGAGCATTTTACAAACAGTATGGTATATGCAACAACAAAATCCAATACACATTTACTTATGTATTTATTTATTTTTTTAAGCAGAAAAAAAACATATGGAGGTTTTTAGTAGGGAAATGGCAAACCTAGAACATGCTGCATTTTTCGAAAAACTGCCACTGGCCCCAAAACACGCACCCTTAGGGTACGTTCAGACGAGCAGATTTTCCGTGCGTATTTTGCTGCGGATCCGCCGCTGAAGGACCTCTATATGTTGCCTTTACATGTGCCTGCTCGGAACGGCAATACGCCGCTACGAGCAGACACACTGCGATATGTGAGTCGCCACGCGCATTCGCAGTATACTCTTATATCGCGGCAGCTCTCGGCCTAGCTTATTGAGCAGGGGGAGCTGCTGCGATGTGTGCGAGTACACCGCGCATGCACAGCGACTCGCACATCGCTTCAGCGTGTCTGCACATAGCAGCATATTGTCGCTCCGAGCAGGCACATGTAAAGGCACCATACAGAGATACTTCAGCGGCGGCTCTGCAGCGTAAAATTTGCTGTAAATCTGCTCGTCTGAACGTACCCTAAGTAAGGAAGAAACACCACCACAAAAGCAATGTAGATAGAGCATTTTATGTTTCCCTACTGACTTCCAGCAAACACCTGGCCACAGTGTTTGTTTGACAAAAAAGCAAGCAAGAATTTCCAAACACAATGATACAAAAATGTGGCAAAATGCCATGTGTGAAATCAAATCACCCTTATACAAAAAGATGGTTTAGAATTTTACATTTTATGGAGAATGCAAAGATTTGCTAAAACAGACAAATAAGAGCAGCAGCCATGTCCTCTGGGGCTAGGTTCCCACGCACGTTTTTTTGGGCATATTTTTGGAAAGCCACCACTGCAGTTTTTAAGCCAAAGCCAGAAGTGGATCAAGCAGGATGGAGAAGTATAAGTCCTTTCTTTATATTCACCATTCCTTTTAAATCCACTTCTGGCTTTGGCCCAAAAACTGCAGTGGAAGTTTTCCAGAAAAAAACTTGTGTGGAAACCTAGACAGCTACGGGTGGCACTAGACATATTGGCCCTCATTTACTATTCTAAGCCCGACCTCTTTTGTCGGGTTTTTTTGTCGCATCTTTGTCTGCGCCATGTCGCAGACATCATGCGCCAGTCTGCGACACGATGCGCCATTTTTTCCCAACGGACCCGATGTGGATTCTCCCAAACCCGAAAAAGGGGCGTAACCCGACATTTCTGAGCTTTCCCACGTATTTATAAAGGTTTCCAACCCGAATTTGTTGTATTGTTGTGGATTTTTTCCCGACAGCTCAGAGGAGTTGGAAACCAAAACCAACAAAACCCACGTGCGACAAACAGGATGCGACATATTAATAAATACCAGGGGAAAAAAGCAGTCGGGTAAGAAAGCAAGATAGACTTACAACCCGATTTTCTTAGTAAATGAGGGCCATTGTTGTCTTTTTCTTCCAAGAAACATTGGGGGGGATTTATCAAAACTTGTCCAGAGGAAAAGTTTCCCAGTTGCCCATAGCAACTAATCAGATTGCCTCTTTAATTTTTAACAAGGCCTCTGCAAAATGAAAGAAGCAATCTGATTGGTTGCTATGGGCAACTGGGCAACTTTTCCTTTGCACAGTTATTGATAAATCTCCCCCATTGCCCTAAAGACTCCCTGCTAGCTGAATCTCCACAAGGGGATTCAGTACTTCTTGGTGATTTGAGACATCTTCTAGGTGGCTACGATCATAATTCTTATCTGTTCTGGATAGGGATGGAGAAAACATGCTATACAAGTGGTCCCTCAACATACGATGGTAATCCGTTCCAAATGAACCATCGTTTGTTGAAACCATCGTATGTTGAGGGATCCGTGCAATGGAACGAATAGGAAGTTATACTCGCCTGTCCCCGGCGCTCCGGACCTTCACCGCTGCCCTGGATGTCTCCCTCCATCGCTGTCCCCGGGGTGTCCCCGACGCTCCGGACGTCTCTGCTTCCGCCGCCATCAGGTCACTACGCACGCCGCTCCTGTTGGATGACGGGACAGCGTGCCCGGCGACGTGATGACGACGAAGGAGAGCGCCGGCGATGCAGGGGATCCCAAAGAGGACGCTCTGGAGCCCCGAGGACAGGTGAATGATCGTCACCGCAGCACACGGGGCTCCATCACATGCCTCTGAGAGGCCATCGCATGTTGAAATTATCGTATGTTGGGGCCATCGTAGGTCGGGGGGGGGGTCACTGTATATCAGAACACTAAATAGAGTAAGACGAATATTTTGTATTAATATTAAATAATCTAATTCTATAATGTCAGTTCTCATCTGTTTTTACAGTGTGTCTGCTCCTGTGGATAGGCATTTCAGTATCTGTAGCTCAGGATACAACTGAAGAAAACATTACTACTTCACCAGACTCAACAGGTATAACTACATAGTGTAAGATAAAAGAAAATGAAGAATATATTGCACATTATGCACAATTTATGAGAGAATGAAATCTGGACCACTGTATATTGCACCACAACAGTTCACATATATTTTGTATTGTTTCATAGGTAGTCTACCCATGGCAAATACTAATGGCCCAGAAGATACAGCTACTACTGCACTTCCACAGGATCAAGTAAGTGTCTCAGGTTATTATATGGAAACAGAGGAAAATGCTTCCTTAAACGGAATGTGCTATTAAAGAATGACCTATTGTTTAAAGGGGTACTCCAATGAAAAATTTTTTTTTTAAATCAACTGGTGCCAGAAAGTTAAACAGATTTGTAAATGATATGTGTAGCAGAGAGAGAGAGAAAAACGGAGCAACTCCCCACAACGGCCCAGGTATTCCTTTCAGGTGGTTTCTTTATTCCACATCTTCAAACATAGAAAACAAGCAGGGGAGAGTGAACGTAGGACAAGGGGGTATGCTCTCGGTGACGGGACAGTTTGGCGCCGAGGCGCTTCGTCAGATCGGGATAGTGAGGTCACGGGAAGGGGTGTGCTTTAAAACAGGTAAGGCCCCGTGACGCTGCAGGTAAACTGCAGGTCATTGGCTCCTTACTCAAGTACAAAAACATATTACAAAATTTGTTGTACAAACATTAAAAGCAGCTTCCTAACATGCCAATATATAGTACAGTATAATTACATCTTATAATAGCGCACCATATTCCTGTTTCTCATTGAGCCCGAGCGGGCCAGTGGCATCTGTCCGGATAATCCATCTGGCTTCGCTTTTCAGGAGTTGTTGGTGTCTATTCATACCTCTTGGGGCATTGTCAACACGTTCTATCCCTGCAAATTTCATATCATCGGGGGTTATTATTATGATATGTGTGCATGTGGGCGATAAGGCGGGGTGCCCCTACTCCGGTGGATAATGACTTGAGATGCTCTCTAACTCTATGGCAGAGGGGCCGGATAGTCTTCCCCACATAAAATCGCCCACATGTGCAGATTAAACAATAGACTACATAGCTTGTCTTACAGGTAAAAAATTGTTTTAACCGAATATCACACCCACCTAACTTTATCACATTACCCTTCAGATTATTTCTGCATTGTTTACAGGAACCACAAGAAAAATTCCCTATAGGTCTAGAATCTGTTAGCCAATTTGTGTTAGGTTTTTTACTTTTTTTTTCTTTTTGTTATAAAAATCCTGAATAGTTGTATTTTTACGATGTGTAACTATTGGATTTAATGCTGTTAAGGATTGGAGATTCTCATCTTGCTGTAACATGTACCAGTGTTTACGGATTGATTTCTTGATTATCTCATTCATATTGGTGTTCTTGAAAGTGAATGTATACTTTTTTTGTCATTTTTGTTTTTATGTGAATTTATAAGGGTATGTCTAGGAATTTGATCTACAGTCTGTCTAGCATCTTTAAGTACTTTAAGTCTCTGGGTATCCTCTTCTTAATAGTCTGTCCTGTAGGGCATCTGCTTGTTCCTTATATTTATCTGAATTGTTGTCAATTCTCTTAAGTCTTAGTCTTAAGTCAATTTATAAGACTTAAGAGAATTAACAACAATTCAGATAAATATAAGGAACAAGCAGATGCCCTACAGGACAGACTATTAAGAAGAGGATATCCAGAGAAAGTACTTAAAGATGCTAGACAGACTGTAGATAAAATTCCTAGACATACCCTTATAAATTCACATAAAAACAAAAATGACAAAAATAGGTTTACATTCACTTTCAAGAACACCAATATGAATGAGATAATCAAGAAATCAATCCGTAAACATTGGTACATGTTACAGCAAGATGAGGATCTCCAATCCTTAACAGCATTAAATCCAATAGTTACACATCGTAAAAATACAACTATTCAGGATTTTTATAACAAAAAGAAAAAAAAAGTAAAAAACCTAACACAGATTCTAGACCTATAGGGAATTTTTCTTGTGGTTCCTGTAAACAATGCAGAAATAATCTGAAGGGTAATGTGATAAAGTTAGGTGGGTGTGATATTCAGTTAAAACAATTTTTTACCTGTAAGACAAGCTATGTAGTCTATTGTTTAATCTGCACATGTGGGCGATTTTATGTGGGGAAGACTATCCGGCCCCTCTGCCATAGAGTTAGAGAGCATCTCAAGTCATTATCCACCGGTGTAGGGGCACCCCGCCTTATCGCCCACATGCACACATATCATAATAATAACCCCCGATGATATGAAATTTGCAGGGATAGAACGTGTTGACAATGCCCCAAGAGGTATGAATAGACACCAACAACTCCTGAAAAGCGAAGCCAGAGGGATTATCCGGACAGATGCCACTGGCCCGCTCGGGCTCAATGAGAAACAGGAATATGGTGCGCTATTATAAGATGTAATTATACTGTACTATATATTCGCATGTTAGGAAGCTGCTTTTAATGTTTGTACAACAAATTTTGTAATATGTTTTTGTACTTGAGTAAGGAGCCAATGACCTGCAGTTTACCTGCAGCGTCACGGGGCCTTACCTGTTTTAAAGCACACCCCTTCCCGTGACCTCACTATCCCGGTCTGACGAAGCGCCTCGGCGCCAAACGGTCCCGTCACCAAGAGGATACCCCCGCGTCCTACGTTCACTCTCCCCTGCTTGTTTTCTATATTTGAAGACGTGGAATAAAGAAGCCACTTCCGTTTTTCTATCTCTCTGCTACACATATATTAATTGGACTTGCCTTGACGTAGAGCACCACTGAAGTCCCTCCAGCAGTTGCAAGGGAAGATACAGGGAAACGAATATATAGCCATATCCCAAGTGCTTACAGAGGTGGTGACGATTCTTTCTTTATTTGAGTAGATTTGTAAATTACTTCTATTTAAAAATTGTAATCCTTCCAGTACTTATCAGCTGATATATGCTCCACAGGAAGCTCTTTTCTTTCTTTAATTTCCTTTCTGTCTGACCACAGTGCTCTCTGCTGACACCTCTGTCCATTTTAGGAACTGTCCAGAGCAGGAGCAAATCCCCATAGCAAACCTATTCTGCTCTGGACAGTTCCTAAAATGGACAGAGGTGTCAGCAGAGAGCACTGTGGTCAGACAGAAAGGACATTCCAAAAAGAGCTTCCTGTGGTGCATATAGCAGCTGAGAAGTACTGGAAGAATTAAGATTTTTTAATAGAAGTCATTTACAAATCTGTTTAACTTTCTGGCACCAGTTGATTTAAAAGAAAATGTTTTCCAGTGGAGTACCCCTTTAAGTTAAGTTTTTATGTTAACCATTTTTTTTTTTTTTTCACAAAATCTTGCATTTTCCATTATGGCAACAAGGCCTAAAAATAAACTGGAATTTCCTGTTGTGTACAGATTACTTTCCAGCAGTGGCCTTTTATTTTTTTTTATCAGAGAGAGGACCACAGTGAAAGGTGGCACCAGTATATAGATAAAAGAATTACACACTTTTGTTCACAGATCAGCATCCTCCCCCCCCCCCCCTCACTGTAAATGATCTCTGAAAAGGTAACAGAGCCTGCTTAGTAACGTTTCCAATCCATGGGACAGGTCCTGTCTATTGTTGGGTCCTGCTCTAAAGCACATGTCTAAATGCTCTTAAAGGGGTATTCCAGGCAAAACCTTTTTTATATATATATCAACTGGCTCTGGAAAGTTAAACAGATTTGCAAATTACTTCTATTCAAAAATCTTAATCCTTCCAGTAGTTATTAGCTTCTGAAGTTTTCTGTCTAACTGCTCAATGATGATGTCACGTCCTGGGAGCTGTGCATGATGGGAGAATATCCCCATAGGAACTGCACAGCTCCCGGGACGTGAGTCATCAGAAAGCAGTTAGACAGAAAACAACAACTTGACTTCAGAAGCTAATAACTATTGGGAGGATTAAGATTTTTTAATAGAAGTGATTTACAAATCTAAAGAAAAAAAGCGATCTGTGCAGCTCACAGTGTCGGGCATGCGAGGTTAACTGAATATTCTCACCCACAGAGAAAAAATGTAACAAAAATGTTTTAGAAGGGACAGGGTTTCAGTCCTCAGCACACTCCTATATAAAATAGTATTGGACGGATGTTTGTTGTCTCAGAGAAAAGGAAAAGAGTATAGTTGTATATTAAACAGTAATTCTTTATTATAAAATGTTTATAAAATTAAATAAGATGCATGAAAATATCTATCTTATTTAATTTTATAAACATTTTATAATAAAGAATTACTGTTTAATATACAACTATACTCTTTTCCTTTTCTCTGAGACAACAAACATCCGTCCAATACTATTTTATATAGGAGTGTGCTGAGGACTGAAACCCTATCCCTTCTAATTTACAAATCTGTTTAACTTTCCGGAGCCAGTTGATATATAAAAAAAAGTTTTGGCCTGGAATACCCCTTTAAAAACAGCTCAGGCAAGATAGTAGCTCCCATAATATTGCACAAAAAAAATTACAATCAGAAAATAGAAACATGTTCAGTATCTGGCTATAATCAGTGAAATAAAGAATCAAGCATATACATTCCCATTGAGCAGAAGGGGATTGGTCTTTAGGATTTGGGTTGTCATTTGACAACCCAGTTCAATATGGTTTTATAGAGCCAGCATCAGGTAGCTGCACTGAGGCACAGTACATTTATATAATACAATACAATTGTTTGGGTCTTTTTTGCTATGACATGGCATATGTATATGTAGCTTAGCATCAAGAACAATGGGATTGCAATGCCCCTGACCATAATATATAACACTTCCCTTCAGGAATTGGCCCCTATGGACAATGAAAAGCAGACCCTCTTGAAGTCAATGTAATCTGCTGCAGATTTTCTGCAGTGGATAATCTGATGTGGTTAAAAAACACACAGTGGAAAGCAAGCCGCAAACCTGCCTGTGTGAACTGACCCTGAAAGGGTTCTCCAGGAGTATGATAATTCCTAATTTACTTTGTAAACATACACTGTAATTATTAAAGGTATTGTCTACTAAAACTGTTTATTTTCCTATGGCCCTCAGGCTTCATAATAAAATAACAAACACTTTAACCCTTTTCCACTCCCTTGTAGTTTCGGTATTGGGGGGTCCCATTCACGGCCGGTGATACTGCTTTCCCACAAGCTGCAGACTCAGAGCATACCAATTTCTAAACCAAGTCATGGCATCAAGGAAGTGTCTGGAAGGTGGTCTCCCTGGCTTCCTCCAACCCAACTTGAACTCTGGAATGATTGATGGATCTCTTTGTGGTGGCGGGGTGTGTGGTGCAGGGCAGATGTTGTTCCACTAGGGGCAGATGGCATTAACCCCTTGTATTCGTGACGCCAGGGGGTGGTTTAGCTTATAACCACCCAAAGTTATACCACTGGATTCTGGGCTAGGCTCTAGGCAATAAAGACTTCGACGCCAAGTTACAGACAACGGTAGCTTTACTGAGGGTAGACAGTTGGTAAAGTCTATACAGTTCAGCCAGGGCCCAAGGAGGTGACCAGTGATGCAGAGATTTTAAAGGGGTACACTGGTGTTTTTTTTTTTTTTTCTGAACTGCTGCCAGTAAGTTAAACAGATTTGTAAATGACTTCTATTAAAAAAATCTTTACCCTTACAGTACTTTTTAGCAGCTGTATGCTACAGAGGAAATTATTTTCTTTTTAAATTTTTTGTCTTGTCCATAGTGCTCTCTGCTGACACCTCTGTCCATGTCTGGAACTGTTCAGAGCAGCATAGGTTTGCAATGGGGATTTTCTCCTGCTTTGGACAGTTCCTGATAGGGGCATTAGATGTCAGCAGAGAGCACTGTAGACAAGTCAAAAAAGAAATTCAAAAAGAAAATAATTTCCTCCGTAGCATACAGCTGCTAAAAAGTTATGGAAGGTTAAAGATTTTTTTAATAGAAGATTTTTTCCACCGGAGTACCCCTTTAAGGGCTTGCTGGGACGGGACAATTGAATGCAGACCACGCTGATTTGAGAGATGACAGGGACTGACTTGACTCATAAAGCTGTGACTTTAGCTTACTTGACTTGATGGTGGCTGCAGGACTTGACTTTGAGGTCTCCAACACTCTGGACACACACACTAGGCACGACTGCACTGGACCTCAGCAGCAGAAGAGCAGAGAGAGAAGAGAGAGAAGCTCCACCCAGGGCTTATATGGGGGAGACTAGCAGGGAGCCCATAGGTCACTCTTGGGAGCACCTGGTCACTGGTACCTCCTGGGTAACAATCACATGACATATCACATGGTATAACTCTTAAAGCAACATTACATTTTATAACACTTTACATGGTAAAACATATTTACAATGGGGGAAACAAGTGCAGGGGCCTTGGGACACTGAAGGAGGCTGCCTGACAGGACATCAGGAGCACGTGGTAACACCTCCCGTACTAGGCCATCACATCTTCCTATACATAAAAGCAGGGGGACCACCTCCTAGACACTTTTTCTTTGCCACAGCTCAGTTTAAATTTAGTTTGGAAGTGAAATGCTGCAGTGTTGTCCGTGATGAGCAAGCCTGTTGGGAATTGATGGTGCCTGTGGTTTGCAAAGCATAAATCTACTGACAGACTCTCTTTAAAAAAGTAAATGTGTTTAAAATCTGCACTTGTAGATTTACAACTGCAACACCTATAGTACTGTGAATGCTGCATATTTATTTTCTGCATGCAAATTTCATATGGAAAATCTGCAGCATTTCTGCCCCTGTGTGCCTGTAGCCTATGGATGAATTATAAAGTGCTATGTATAAAAAATAAATAAATAAATAGTCCCCAAAACCATTTAGAAGGAGATTTATCAGGCTCCGTAGTAGATTTTTTTTTTGCGTAAAATTGTCGCACGTACTTTTAGATTTTTGCTTATTCCAAAGCACATTTCTGAAATCTGCTCACGTAGTAATTTTTTTTTTTTTACTTTGCAGTGGTCATGTATTTATCAAATGCAATAGTCGCTATTTATGAAGAAAGAAAAAAGTTGCATCTCCATTTAAAAGTCGCATATGTATTCCAGGTCCAACCTGGCTTACATAAAGTGCATACATCCACAGAAAAGAACATTAAAGGGGTATTCCGGGCAAAAACATCTTATCCCCCATCCAAAGGATAGGGGATAAGATGTCTGATCGTGGGGAGCCTTTTGCTGGGACCCCCCCCCCCCCCCCCTCCCCGCGATTTCCCTGCAGCACCTGTTTTCTATGCGGAGCGGCGTCTCTAGTTTCGGTAACCTCCTGGTTTCCGGGACTGGAGATGTGACGTAATGCCACGCCCCCTCCGTTCATGTCTATGGGAGGGGGCCTGATGGCTGTTACGTCCCTTCCCATAGACATGAATTGAGGGGGCGTGGCGTGACGTCAGGTCCCCAGTCTGGGAACCAGGAGGTTACCGAAACTAGAGACGCCGCCCTGCATAAAATGCGGGTGCTGCAGGGAGATTGCGGGGGTCTGAGCAGCGGGTCCCCTGCGATCAGACATCTTATCCCCTATCCTTTGGATAGGGGATAAGATGTTTTTGCCCGGAATACCAATTTAACACCCACTTTAACAACTGTTCTTTTTCTGCATCATGAAACAAAGCTACTACATTAATGTTAATTATAGAAAAAAAAAATGATATAACTAATAACTATTAATTTTAAGGTTGAAAATACACAGCACACCTTGTTAATTTTAGGACACGTACATGCTGGCATACCCACTAAAGTTTAAAATTAATGTTTTGTTAAAATAGAATAAGGCACAAAAAAAATTGTGTAAGCATTTTTACAGACTACGTAATTAACCCATATGTGGCACTAAAATTTTTCCTTAAAAAAAAATGAAACATCCACAATTATACAGCTTCATGCACATTTTGGGGTGGGTAACGTACGCAAGACTCCACCCACCAGCGTCACAAAATGCGGGCTCAAAATTAAACAAAAAAGCCTCCAGAGTACAGATATTTATGGTGCGTCATAGTATGTCTTTAATATTTTTTAATTTCTGAAAAGGGTGGATGGGTTGTTGCGGGATAGTGGGAGTGCAGCTATTTAGTGCCAGGCCAGTCACGTCACAAAGAGGATTGGTTTAAGAATATAAAAAGACCGTGAAGGGTGAGAATGGTTGCCACTCCCACTCCACCCTGCCGGGATATCACATCCCTGAGTGTCTCCCTGATGAGCTGAGCGAAACGCTGCATTGGAGACCAGGTTTTCTTTTTCTATATGTGGTTGACTTTCCTTCCATGCTAAAGGCATTCCTTTTTGGCAATTATTTGCACGATTTGCACAAGCATAAATGCACCATTTTTCCCTAATTTCTGTGTACACTATACGATAAGACTATAGCAGTGCAGGGACAGGGTCCTGAGGCATGGGGTTCGTCCTTATAAGAACGAGTGCCCCAGTTACATGCCACACAGTGAGGCGAAGGTGTGAATAGGGACTTTGTTGCACTACCTCTTAGGGAGTGTAGGGATAGCACACATCAGTCTTCCTTCTGGATATATGGTTATCTCCCATCATCCCTTGCAATAAAAGGGCCCGATATTTGTGCCCGATAATAAATGTGGTCACTTTAAAGGACTAAAAAGTGGTGAATATTTTCTGTGCAATAGTCATTCAGTAGAGTATGGAATGACAATTTCATATGTGCAATTTAGGTGGTGGTTAATATTATATGTCTTCTATTCTCTGTTAATTAATAATTTTCCCTTTGCGGTCACAGGAGAATATTTGTCCTTGTCTGTAGGGGTTATATGTGTATTTTATCAGTATATACCCAATAAATTGCGTATCACTGTCCAGAGTAGGAAATCCCCATAGCAAACATATGCTGCTCTGGATGGGTCCTAAAATAGACAGAGATGTCAGCAGAGAACACTGTGCTTGGGATTCAGCAGAGAGCTCTGTGTTCCAAAAAGAAAACAATTTCCTCTGCAGTATTCAGCAGCTAATAAGTACTGGAAGGATTAAGATTTTTTATAGAAGTAATTTACAAATCTGTTTAACTTTCTGACACAAGTTGATTTAAAAAAAAAAAAAAAGTTTTCCATCATAGTACACCTTTAACCCCTTAAGCACACATGACGTTCTCATACGTCTCCATTTCCGAGTCCTTAAGGACACATGACGTATGAGAACGTCATGTGTTTTACCGGCCCCCCGCAACCATCTGGAGCGGAGCCGGTGCCCGATGCCTGCTGAAATCGTTCAGCAGGCATCGGGGCATATCGCCCAGGGGGGTCATGATGACCCCCCATGTCGGCGATGGGCGCAGATCGCTGGACAATTCAGTCCAGCGATCTGTGGCGGATTCCGGGTCAATCGGGTCTCCAGTGACCCGGTGACCCGGAATTATTGGCTGATCGGGGCTGTCAGAGACGGCCCCGAACAGCCATAGCCAGCAGGGGTGAGGTGGCACTGGTGCCACCTCACGATCGCCCTGATTCGTCGGCCGGATTACCGGCCGACCAAACAGGGCACCTACTGCGGGTGTCACTCCCGCAACCCGCTCCGCCCCTCTTCCGGAGGACGTGAGCGGGTGCGGGACGTGCACCCCGGGTGCTGGGGACCCCGATCCCGGCGTTAATGTTGGGATCGGGGCCCCAGGAGCAGCGGCGGCGACGACGAGGGACTGACCTGATGCGGCTGGATCGTTGGAGGTCAGTGACAGCCTCCTGCTGTTGCTTAGCAACAGCTCCCAGCATGCAAAAAGGGCATGCTGGGAGCTGTAGTTATGCAACAGCGGGAGGCAGACCACCACAACTCCCAGCATTCCCTTATGGGCATGCTGGGACTTGTAGTTTTGCAACAGCTGGAGGCACATTCTTTCTATGGAAAAGTGTACCTTCAGCTGTTGTATAACTACAACTCCCAGCTTGCACAATCAGCTAAAGTGCATGCTGGGAGTTGTAGTGGTGCATTTGGTGGTTGCATAACTACAACTCCCAGCATGAACGTTGGCTGTCTGACTGCTGACAGTTGTAGTTTTGCAACAGCTGAAGGCACACTGAGTTAAGTAGCAAACCAGTGTGTCTCCAGCTGTTGCATAACTACAATCCCCAGCATCCCCAGCCAAAGTAGTATGCCTCCAGCTGTTGCATAACTACAAGACCCAGCATGCCCTTCCGCTGTCCGTACATGCTGGGGGTTGTAGCTTTTGCAACAGCTGAAGGCACACTGGTTGCAAAACACTGAGTTTGTTACCAAACTCGGTGTTTCACAACCAGTGTGCCTCCAGCTGTTGCAAAACTACAACTCCCAACATGCACTGATAGACCGTACATGCTGGGAGTTGTAGTTTTGCAACAGCTGGATGCCCCCCCAATGTGAACGTACAGGGTACACTCACATGGGCGGAGGATTACAGTAAGTATCCGGCTGCAAGTTTGAGCTGCGTCAAATTTTCTGCCGCAGCTCAAACTGCCAGCGAGAAACTACTGTGAACCCCCGCCCGTGTGACTGTACCCTAAAAACACTGCACTACACTAACACAAAATAAAATAAAAAGTAAAAAACACTACATATACACATACCCCTACACAGCCCCCCTCCCCTCCCCAATAAAAATGAAAAACGTCTGGTACGCCACTGTTTCCAAAACGGAGCCTCCAGCTGTTGCAAAACTACTACTCCCAGTATTGCCAGATAGCCGTTGACTGTCTAGGCATGCTGGGAGTTTTACAACAGCTGGAGGCACCCTGTTTGGGAATCACTGGCGTAGAATACCCCTATGTCCACCCCTATGCAAGTCCCTAATTTAGGCCTCAAATGCGCATGGCGCTCTCACTTTGGAGCCCTGTCGTATTTCAAGGCAACAGTTTAGGGCCACATATGGGGTATCGCCGTACTCGGGAGAAATTGGGTTACAAATTTTGGGGGGTATTTTCTGCTATTACCCTTTTTAAAAATGTAAAATTTTTGGGAAAACAAGCATTTTAGGTTAAAAATATATATATTTTTTTACATATGCAAAAGTCGTGAAACACCTGTAGGGTATTAAGGTTCAAATTACCCCTTGTTACGTTCCTCGAGGGGTCTAGTTTCCAAAATGGTATGCCATGTGGGGTTTTTTTTGCTGTCCTGGCACCATAGGAGCTTCCTAAATGCGGCATGCCCCCAGAGCAAAATTTGCTTTCAAAAAGCCAAATGTGACTCCTCTTCTGAGACCTGTAGTGCGCCAGCAGAGCACTTTTCACCCCCATATGGGGTGTTTTCTGAATCGGGAGAAATTGGGCTTCAAATTTTGGGGGGTATTTTCTGCTATTACCCTCTTTAAAATTGTAAACATTTTGGGAAACCAAGCATTTTAGGTAAAAAAATATATATATTTTTTTACATATGCAAAAGTCGTCAAACACCTGTAGGGTATTAAGGTTCATTTTACCCCTTGTTACGTTCCCCGAGG
The DNA here is from genome assembly GCF_029499605.1 of Hyla sarda. Lineage (NCBI taxonomy): Eukaryota > Metazoa > Chordata > Amphibia > Anura > Hylidae > Hyla > Hyla sarda. The sequence goes on along the minus strand of NC_079190.1, from coordinate 265,606,153 downwards.
GGTCTAGTTTCCAAAATGGTATGCCATGTGTTTTTTTTTTTTGCTGTTCTGGCACCATAGGGGCTTCCTAAATGCGGCATGCCCCCAGAGCAACATTTGCTTTCAAAAAGCCAAATGTGACTCCTTCTCTTCTGAGACCTGTAGTGCACCAGCAGAGCACTTTTTACCCCCATATGGGTTTTTTCTGAATCAGGAGAAATTGGGCTTCAAATTTTGGGGGGTATTTTCTGCTATTACCCTTTTTAAAAATGTAACATTTTTGGGAAACCAAGCATTTTAGGTAAAAAAAAAAAAATTTTTATTTACATATGCAAAAGTCGTGAATCACCTGTGGGGTATTAAGGTTCACATTACCCCTTGTTACGTTCCCCGAGGGGTCTAGTTTCCAAAATGGTATGCCATGTGTTTTTTTTTTTTTGCTGTTCTGGCACCATAGGGGCTTCCTAAATTCGGCATGCCCCCAGAGCAACATTTGCTTTCAAAAAGCCAAATGTGACTCCTTCTCTTCTGAGACCTGTAGTGAACCAGCAGAGCACTTTTTACCCCCATATGGGTTTTTTCTGAATCAGGAGAAATTGGGCTTCAAATTTTGGGGGGTATTTTCTGCTATTACCCTTTTTAAAAATGTAACATTTTTGGGAAACCAAGCATTTTAGGTAAAAAAAAAATTTTTTTTATTTACATATGCAAAAGTCGTGAATCACCTGTGGGGTATTAAGGTTCACATTACCCCTTGTTACGTTCCCCCAGGGGTCTAGTTTCCAAAATGGTATGCCATGTGGGTTTTTTTTGCTGTCCTGGCACCATAGGAGCTTCCTAAATTCGGCATGCCCTCAGAGCAAAATTTGCTTTCAAAAAGCCAAATGTGACTCCTCTTCTGAGACCTGTAGTGCGCCAGCAGAGCACTTTTCACCCCCATATGGGGTGTTTTCTGAATCGGGAGAAATTGGGCTTCAAATTTTGGGGGGTATTTTCTGCTATTACCCTCTTTAAAATTGTAAACATTTTGGGAAACCAAGCATTTTAGGTAAAAAAATATATATTTTTTTACATATGCAAAAGTCGTGAAACACCTGTAGGGTATTAAGGTTCACATTACCCCTTGTTACGTTCCCCCAGGGGTCTAGTTTCCAAAATGGTATGCCATGTGTTTTTTTTGCTGTACTGGCACCATAGGGGCTTCCTAAAGGTGACATGCCCCCCAAAAACCATTTGTCGCTCCTTCCCTTCTGAGCCCTCTACTGCGCCCGCCGAACAATTAACATAGACATATGAGGTATGTGCTTACTCGAGAGAAATTGGGTTTCAAATACAAGTAAAAATATTCTCCTTTTTACCCCTTGCAAAAATTCAAAAATTGGTTCTACAAGAACATGCGAGTGTAAAAAATGAAGATTTAGAATTTTCTCCTTCACTTTGCTGCTATTCCTGTGAAACACCTAAAGGGTTAATACACTTACTGAATGTCATTTTGAATACTTTGGGGGTGTAGTTTTTATAATGGGGTCTTTTATGGGGTATTTCTAATATGAAGACTCTTCAAATCCACTTCAACTGGTCCCTGAAAAATAGTGAGTTTGAAAATTTTGTGAAAAATTTCAAAATTGCTGCTGAACTTTGAAGCCCTCTGGTGTCTTCCATAAGTAAAAACTCATAAATTTTATGATGCAAACATAAAGTAGACATATTGTATATGTGAACCCAAAAAAAATATATTTTGAATATCCATTTTCCTTACAAGCAGAGAGCTTCAAAGTTTTCAAAATTTTCATTTTTTTCATCAAATTTGGGGATTTTTCACCAAGAAAGGATGTAAGTTACCATAAAATTTTACCACTAAGTTAAAGTAGAATATGTCACGAAAAAACAATCTCAGAATCAGAATGATAACTAAAAGCATTCCAGAGTTATTAATGTTTAAAGTGACAGTGGTCAGAATTGCAAAAAACGCTCCGGTCCTTAAGGTGTAAAATGGCCTGGTCCTTAAGGGGTTAAAGGAAGACTCTCACCAGCAGATAGACAGGCATCACACATCTCACCATTCTGAGACTCAGGTAAAGGTTGTTCACAATCCTGGCACAATCTTTGTCTTGTTTTAGACTTCTCTTTTGTATGGCTTCACATCTGTAAGAATGACAAAGCATACAAACTAAGTAGTAATCCAAACAAACCACAGAGAAATAAACATCTAGGAGTGAAAACCACTGTGTTTACCTTACAGGCAACCAGATCCGTCTTCTCCCGCACAGCGCCATGACTGCGCTACTTGCCAGCACTAAATGCTCCTCAGGAAGCCCTGCCCCCAAGCGCGGTGTGTGGCCGCACTGTAATGGCGCAGAGAAAAATGAGAAACACCACGTCTGTCTTCACTTCCGCCCACCAAATGCCAGCCAGGCGTCAGCGGAAGTTAGGCAGTTAGATGACCAGAGATGAGAGCGGCTCAGTAAGCGGGAAAAGAAAAAAAAAAGCCAGAAATTCAGAGAATCCCTCTGACGTAACAGAGGTATCTGTACAGAGAATTTCAAACTAGTCAGAGATACCCCTCTGCTAAGACAGATAACGCTGTTGAAATTAGATCTACCCCTCTGATACAATTGAAATAATAAACCATGGCTGTATTCATGAAGAAAAAAACTAAGGGACATCTCTTCTAGAGATCTAAATATACTTATCTATCCAGGAGGGCGATCTGCAGGTGAACCTCACCTGCTGGAGTCAAGGTCAATAAAAAACACAAGGAGTAGATGGATAGGGGAATGTTTATAGTTGGACGTCACCATAGTTACATAGTTACATAGTTAGTACGGTCGAAAAAAGACATATGTCCATCAAGTTCAACCAGGGAATTAAGGGGTAGGGGTGTGGCGCGATGTTGGGGAAGGGATGGGATTTTATATTTCTTCATAAGCATTAATGTTATTTTGTTCCATGAATGTATCTAATCCTGTTTTAAAGCTGTTAATTGTTCCTGCTGTGACCAGTTCCTGAGGTAGACCGTTCCATAAATTCACAGTCCTCACGGTAAAGAAGGCGTGTCGCCCCTTGAGACTAAACTTTTTCTTCTCCAGACGGAGGGAGTGCCCCCTCGTCCTTTGGGGGGGTTTAACCTGGAACAGTTTTTCTCCATATTTTTTGTATGGGCCATTAATATACTTATATACGTTTATCATATCCCCCCTTAAACGTCTCTTCTCAAGACTAAATAATTGTAACTCCTTTAATCGCTCCTCATAGCTAAGATGTTCCATGCCCCATATTAGTTTAGTCGCGCGTCTCTGCACCCTTTCCAACTCCGCAGTGTCCCTTTTATGGACAGGTGCCCAAAACTGAACATCACATTCCAGGTGAGGCCGTACCAATGCTTTATAAAGGGGGAGTATTATGTCCCTGTCCCTTGAGTCCATGCCTCTTTTGATACATGACAATATCCTGCCGGCTTTGGAAGCAGCAGCCTGACATTGCATGCTATTCTGTAGTCTGTGATCTACAAGTACACCCAGATCCTTCTCTACCAGTGACTCTGACAGTTTAATCCCCCCTAAGACATACGATGCATGCAGGTTATTAGTACCCAGATGCATAACTTTACATTTATCCACATTGAACCTCATTTGCCAAGTGGATGCCCAGACACTTAGTCTATCCAAGTCATCTTGTAACTTATGCACATCCTCTATAGACTGTACCGTGCTACAAAGCTTGGTGTCATCTGCAAAGATAGAAACAGAGCTGTTAATACCATCCTCTATATCATTGATAAATAAATTAAACAACAGCGGGCCCAGTACTGAACCTTGGGGTACACCACTAATAACCGGGGACCAATCAGAGTACGAATCATTGACCACCACTCTCTGGGTACGATCCATGAGCCAGTGTTCAATCCAGTTACAAACTAAAATTTCCAAACCCAAAGACCTTAACTTACCTGTCAGACGTCTGTGAGGGACAGTATCAAACGCTTTAGCAAAATCCAGAAACACTATATCCACAGCCATTCCTCTGTCAAGGCTTCTACTCACCTCTTCATAAAAGCAAATTAGATTGGTTTGACAACTTCTATCCTTAGTAAACCCATGCTGGCTATCACTTATAATACAATTATCCCCTATGTATTCCTGTATGTAATCCCTTATAAGTCCTTCAAACTATTTACCCACAATGCACGTTAAACTTACCGGTCTATAGTTTCCTGGGGAAGACCTAGAGCCCTTTTTGAAGATTGGCACCACATTCGCCTTGCGCCAGTCCCTTGGCACAATACCAGACACCAGAGAATCTCTAAATATCATGAACAGGGGTACAGATATTACTGAACTTACCTCTCTAAGAACTCTTGGGTGTAGTCCATCCGGCCCTGGGGATTTGCTTACATTTATATCACTTAACTTACCTTGTACCATCTCTACATTAAGCCAGTTCAGTACATTACATGATGTGTTACCAGCACTGACCTGGCCAATGTCAGCTCCTTTTTCCATAGTGTATACAGAACTAAAGAACCCATTCAGTAGCTCCGCTTTCTCTTGATCGCCTGTGACAACCTCCCCATTATCATTATTAATAGTGTTGCTCGCGAATATTCGCAATTCGAATATTATTCGCGAATATCGCATATTCGCGAATTCGCGAATTTCGCGAATATAGCGCTATATATTCGTAATTACGAATATTCTTTTTTTTTTTTTTTTTTTTTTTTTTTTCACAGTACACATCACAGTGATCACCCCTCTCTGCTTCCAGCTTGTGTGGTGTAAAGACTTGTGTGGTGTAAAGAAGGCTGTAATACTACTGTGTGAGACTGGCGTGCGAAAATTCGCATATGCGAAAATTAACATATGCTAATTTTCGCATATGCGAATTTCCGCATACACTAATTTTCGTATGCGCGTATTTTCGCATACGCGAAAATAAAACGAGAATATAACGAATATGCGAATATTCGCGAATATATGACGAATATTCGTCCATATATTCGCGAATATTCGCGAATTCTAATATGGCCTATGCCGCTCAACACTAATTATTAAGGGGTCCTACATGCTCTGTCCTTGGTTTTTTTGCATTTATATATCTAAAAAAATATTTAGAATTAGTTTTGCTTTCTTTGGCCACCTGTCTCTCGTTTTGAATTTTTGCTGTTTTTATTACATTTTTACAGATTTTATTAAGCTCTTTGTACTGTTTAAATGTTATCGCTGACCCATCAGATTTGTATTTTTTGAAGGCTATTTTTTTGTTGTTTCTTGTTCTTTTAACATCATGTGTCAGCCATGTAGGATTTAGTTTTAATCGTTTATATTTGTTCCCCTTTGGTACATATTTAGCTGTATAGTTAGTAGCTCCACTAACAAATAGTTTTTAGTATTCGAGGAGGGCGGTCCTAGGTCCAAGGGCGATATAACCCATCTGCGCTGCCTTGGGACAACGAGGAAAGCTCCAGATATGGCTGCTGGAATACATCTATGCTGATCCTTATCCACTCTCATAATGTGCATGTGGAGAGGGAAGTAAAAGGCCTTATAGTGTACTATTTATAGGGGAACTGTTTTCCCATTCCTTCTATGCTAAGCGTGGGGACATAGGGGGAGATTTATCAAAACCTGTGTAAAGGAAAAGTTGCTCAATTGCCCATAGCAACCAATCAGATCGCTTCTTTAATTTTGAGGAGGCCATGTTAAAAATGAAAGAAGCGAGCTGATTGGTTGCTATGGGCAACTGGGCAACTTTTCCTCTGCACAGGTTTTGATAAATCTCCCCAATACAGTATAACAATAGAGGATGTGTAAAAGCTGGGACCCCCACCAGTGCCCACAAACAGTTCCTAACAAAGGAACAGTGAGATGACTACACATGAATTAGGCAGAATATTCATTGTTATAGATAATCATAATCCTATTTGACTTCTAAAGCTCCCTGCTACACTAATGTTACTTTTGTCTTTTCTGTCAGGAGCCCACTGATGGAAATGTGATGGTAAGTACACTACTATTAGAGTAGCTGAAATATGTCGGTGTTGTTCTTCTGTGTGTGTGTGGAGGTCTGTATAATGTAAATGCTACAATGGCACTCAGACAGGTGTGAAAACAAAAGACCTATACAAGCAAACCTATACTCACCTTCCTTGCTCCCCACTCCGCAGCACTTTTGGGGTCAAGTTAGCCCTGGAATACCCCTTTAAAGGAGATATATTAGGTAAAACTCATAAAAGGCCTTATAGTGTACAATAAAATGGAAAAACCTTTTTTCATTATGTTTCTTCTACATTAGGACATATGTGGAAAGCCTTGTGGGGATGTAGGGTAGAAGGGGTGTTGCGGTTCTATATGATAAAGGGCGCTGTTAACCCTTGTCACTCGTGACGCCAGGGTGAGGGTTAAACTCTGTAGTGATGCTGGGCCTATCGCCACCCTACCCAAGAGCAATAGGTGAGTGTAGAATAAATAGATGGTCCACAGCAGGAACTTAACTTAAAACTTGCAGGAACTTTACTGAAGATTTTCTGTATATGAAGTATTGGTAACAGTCCAGAAAACAGAGTCTATATAGACAGCACAGCAGTTCACATGTCCAAAACCACCAAAGGTCCTTTAGCAAAAACCATAGAGTTCTGCAACCCGGTCACATGACCAGTAGGTCCTGCAACGCTAAAACAGTGAGTAATACCATATACATTTATTTAGATAGATAATATTTACAAATATTAAGTGACTAAGGGGTGACTAGGGGTTAAATGAGGAAAGCGAACCCCGACAGTCCTAAAAGTGAGAACCCACTCTACTAACCTGGTTTGATCATACATTACACAGCCACCCATTGATCTCTGTCACCACCATGTAATAGTACCTTTTTTCTGTAGGCCCCCTATTATAGATACATTTCAGTTACACCAATGTTATTTTTCTTTTCTTTCTGTTTTTTAGGGATCATCTACTGATACCATTATGACAGTAAGTACACTACCTGTTAGAGCTCCAGATATTAATGCTGGATTACTTCTATGCTGATTTTCATACAAACTCATAATGTGCATGTGGACGGGGATGGTAAAAGACCTTATGGTGCACTTTTAATGGGGGAACTGTTTTTCTATTCCTTCTATGCTAAGACAAAAGTGTGAGGACATACAGTAACAGTGCAATGACAGTATAAAAGTAGAGGATATGTGGAAGTTGGGACCCCATCCAGTGCCCACATCAAACAGTTTCTAACAAAGGAACAGTGAGATGACACATGCATATGTGGTGACAAAAAGGTGCTAGCAATACCTTATCACTTTGTGACGCCAGGGCACTGTTAGCCTATACATGGTCCAAGGTTGGAGACAGCTTCTCCTGGGCCAGACACAGGGAGTAAAGGAACACACCTACGTCAGGTTATGGATAACTATCTTTACTGAGCAGGGTGCAGATGGTATTACACACAGTCAGTATGGTGCAGAGTGGAGAGGATGCAGTGTAACCCTATGGGATCCCTGTTGCCTCAGTGGGGCCTATAGTGCTTCTCACCCAATAGTACTGACTTCATTTGGAGATTGAAGATTGTTCCAGGTAGCTAGGGCTCTGTCAAGGTCCTGTAGTTTTCTCCATCAGGGCATGAACTTCCTTCCTGATCTTTGCAGAATGACTGGATAGTACTTGGAATGATGAATTTGTTCCGGGCTTCTCCACACACCTCACACCTTTACCACACAGGTGCTTAGACTACACTGGGGTAACTCCTCCCCCCACTACACTACATGGTCAAGAATTCAGGGATTCCCACTGGGCATACAGGGTCACATGGGCTTGAACTGCTCCTATCTTAAAGGTATAAAACACACATGAATACACATATAGAAATAACATATAACATAATGCTTGTGAAATATATTAAACCTCTGGTAAAGTGCTTGAACATAATAGAAACAATAAACAGTCTCTCAGTGGGCCCAACACCTGTGCCGCAGGCCTGCCCGAGGAAGTCCGAAGCCACAGGACAGCCTTTGGTGCTGGGACACCACACATAGGTATTAGATAATCATAATCCTATTTGACCTCTATTGCTCCCTGCTACAGTAATATTATTTGTCTCTTCTCTTTCAGGAATCCGCTGATATTAATGGCACTATGACAGTAAGTACATCTCTATTAGAGTGGTTGGAATACATCTTTGTTGTTCTTTATCCAACCAACCCTATAAAGTGTGTAAAGGTAGAGGAAGGCCCTTCTAATTTAAATACTGTTCTACAATGGTGCTCCGGCAAGTGTATAAAAAAACAAGACTTTTCTTCCCACTGCACAGAACTTTTAGGGTCAGAGTTGGCATGTGGAACTGCCAACTCAGCCAATCAGTGGCAGAGGTAGGACACAAACTATTAGGATCACTTATTTTTAGCACCTTTGTATGCACCATTGTTAACAAAGAGCCCCTGGAATACCCCTTTAAAGGAGACCTATTAGGGTAAAAATCATGAAAGGCCTTACAGTGGGGAAAAAAATGTCATTATGTTTCTTTTATGTTGAAACATAAGTGAGGACCACTAAACTGGTTTGACTGTGTATAACTAGTGTTGAGCGGCATAGGCCATATTCGAATTCGCGAATATTCGTGAATATATGGACGAATATTCCTCATATTCGCGAATATTCGCATATTCGTAATATTCTCGTTTTATTTTCGCATATGCTAATATTCGTGTGTGCGAAAATTAGCATATGCAAAAATTTGCATATACAAAAATTAGCATAACCAAAAAATCGCATATGCGAAAGTTAGCGCATGCAAATTTTCGCATATGCGAAAATTCGCACACCAGTCTCACACAGTAGTATTAGAGCCTTCTTACACCACATAAGCTGGAAGCAGAGAGGGGTGATCACTGTGATGTGTACTATGAAAAAAAAAACAGAATATTCGTAATTACGAATATATAGCGCTATATTCGCGAATTCGCGAATATGCGATATTCGCGAATAAAATTCAAATTGCGAATATTCGCGAGCAACACTATGTATAACGCAGTATCCCATTGATCCCAGTGAGCACCAGGTTAAGATTATCATGATCCTTTTTGAACTGTATAACTCCCTTTGACAGTAATGTTATCTCTGTCTTCTTTATCAGGACATTACTTATGCCAATATCACAGTAAGTTTACAAATTATCAGAAGTCCAGACATGTCTGCTTGCATACGTTGCGTTTATAAAGTTTGTGGAAAGAAGGTCTTTCTACCTTTATGTTCACAAGTATTGTGTATGCTGTGGATTTCATGCTGCAGATTTTTACTGGAAAATCAAAGATAAATTCACAGCATGAAATCCATCCCCAAAAGGAGAGCTACTAGAACATTTGATAAAAGGCCTAATAGTTAGGGATCGACTGATATCGAGTTTATAGGGCCGATACCGATTATCTGTGGAGGTTAGGGCCGATAGGCGATTACTTATACCGATATTCCGGTATAAGTTATCGGCTATTTATCTCCCCCCCCCGCGACACCGCTGCAGATCATTGATCCTATCACCGCCACCGCACCCCCCACTGCACCGCCCCGGCCCCATTGCCTCCCCCATCCCCGGTTTTATAATTACCTGTTCCCGGGGTCCACGCTACATCTGGCTCCGGTGGCGTCCTCCTGAGCTGTCACTGTGCGCACTGACGGTGACGTCACGTTGAGGACGTCACTTGTCATTGCGCAGCAAACAGCGTAACACAGTACGCAGCAAAAGCCAGAAGCAGCGTGGACCCTGGGGCGGTGGGGGGTGCAGGGCGCTGTGGTGGAGGTATGGCGCGGTGCGGTGGTGGGGGGGCCAGTCGTGGAACGGTGGGTGGTGCGGTGCGGGGGTGGGGCATTATCGGATTATCGGCAAGGTAATTGCCGATAGCGATAACGCACAAAATCGTGAATATCGGCCGATAATATCGGCCAAACCGATAATCGATCGATCCCTATATGTGGAAACAGTGTATTATTATAATTATTATTATTATTATTATTATTATTAATAATAATAGCAATATTTTCCTTCTATGTTAAGACATTAGCGTGAGCTAACTGCTCACTCATCAGGAAAGGGACCAGTCAGTGACTGACAGCTTCTGATGGATTGAGTCCCCGGTTGTGGTGAATCGGCCTACTCTTCTGTGTCCTGAAAGGCTTCTGGCCAATTCAGAATGGCTGGAAAGTATGCCATGTTTTTCCTGTATTACATATACAGGACATATATGTTCATTTAAAGGAATGTTGTATTTCTCAGTATAAGAGATCAGCACAAATGAGCAGCAGCAATGTCGTTATCAGTCATGTGGTCAAACATGGAGGACACATCCAAAATCCTCCATGTTTGACCACATGAAATCATCAATTATTAGACCATTCACAGAAAAGTAACTTATCTAAATAGTATATTTTTTATACTGTTACTGCTGAACTGTATGTATGTTTGTTTTGTCGTCATATAACCGGTTAACAATTGTTATCTGTTATCAATGTTTTCACAGGAAACTTGTCACCTTTTTAACTGCATGGGAGACCACTGTTACACGAACGAATCACTAAATAAAGATTCTAAGAATGTCACATGTTCTACGTACTGTGCGGTAAGTGTCCTCTTTATCCAGAGGCCTAGATGAAAAAATGGTCACACCGTATGGAACATTAATGTCAGCTTTAATTAGCACCATCTCTGTATCTGTAAGATTCCATATTAAAGAAATGATACTGAGAATGTTTGGAAAAAATAAAAATAAAATAAACCTTCACATTGTACAGTCCTATATCTTATTAGACACAATTTTGTTTGGTGGAAAAAAATATATATACATAAAGATATGTTCTTATTAGATACACATTTCTAATACCAAGCAACCCCTTTTTAATAACAATCTCTGGACCTAAAGGTTCAAATCCGTGAGTAATGACCTTTATTTTAAGATAATATTCATGCTGAAATATACAGTTTCTACATGTTTTCTTCTGTTTATGCTACTAGTAATTAATAATATTGTCAGTCCTGTCTTCATAAATGTTTATGTGACAAAATCGGGGTCAAGTCCAGGAAAAAAAAGTGTGGGAACTCACCCCAGATTTCCACTCAAGGGCTGGTCCTGCAGGACTCCTGCTAATAGGAATGGTGTTCCTGCTGTGGAAAAAATGTGGGAACTCCGTTCTCATGCGTTCCTGCAGGACTTGAGCCCTGGACAAAATGATCTATAAAATTACATTTTTTTTTTTAATTCTGAAAGTTACATTCTGTTGCTTTATAACTACCTGGTATTTATTGATAGCTGACTGTGGGGTTCAAAGAGTTTCTTATCATAGTTTTTTTTTCTTCTCATTCCAGTTGTTTCGGCACAACAGTTCCTATTTTGCATCTATGTGTGATCCTCACTGCCGACATCACCTGTGTAATGATTCAGCACAAGATAATTGTACTATACGCTGCTGCACTGCATTGGGATGCTCAGTTGACAATGGGAATGAGGGTAAGAGGAATAGTATATAAAACAACAGATAAAAAATACAAACAATAGAAATAAAAAATAAAAATAGAAAGATTCGTAGAAGAGACAAGTGTGTAAATAGGGGAGAACACCACAGTCCAAAAGAAGACATAACTGTAATGAGATGAGAACTGTAATGTATAGCTGAAGCCCTGGGCCATTACATTTAACAACATTCAAGACATCAAATAGACAACACCTTAAGTCATATTGGCTTAAAAATGTGTCTACTCTTAAACAATAACAAACATCCACTTAATCCTTTTTATTGGTCCTATCTGTGTTTTAGTCCCACATTGGTTAGTGGTGAATTGACAAATAATTTGCCTGAAAACAAAACTGTCTGGATTTGCCCTTCACAACCAACCACAGCTCAGCTTTAATTTTACCAAAGCTATCTGATCTATAAAAGCTGAGCTGTGATTGGTTGCTATGGGCACACTGATAAATTTAGGCTGTATTTAAATATATGCTGCTCAATGTGTTCATAGTTCAAGTTGCTCCAAATGTTCCAAAAATTGTGCATTTTCCATTTTTCATTGACCTTAATTAGGAATGTTTAAATAAAACATCTCTGACAAAAACAATGTAAAAAAAGTAACATGTGACCTTTAAGTTCTGTCTGGAAGCTCACATTAAAATCAATGGGAGAATGAACAGAATGCCTGAAAAAACACATCAAAATCAGCGTGGAATTTGTTCAGCAGTTTTCAAACAAAATGACTGATGAGCTTCAAGCAAAATGAGTGATTCGGTTCTTAGTGCACATTTTCATCAAATTGTGTAAATCCACCTGATACAAGAAGATAACCTCATACAGATGAGTCCCCGCAATAGATTACCTTTCTAGGGTATAGGCTTACTTAATGAACATAGTTTAGTTAGGAATCAGCTCTATTACGCTTCTATTTAAAAACAGTATTGGACTTTTGGTCTAAAAAAAAATGTTTTATCCGATCTGTAAACATTACCCCATTTGTTTGTGATCAATACCACCATAAAATGACTGAATAAGGGTACGTTTTCTGCGAGCGGAGATTCCCTCAGGCGGCTGCCGCCAAAAATACTTCGGCGCTAGGACCTTGGGGCACTGCGCCGTCACCATTGACGGCTATGCATTATTCACGGAATTCCGTGCAAAGAATGAACACGTTCTTTCTTTTCGCGGAACAATTTCAGTGGTGGACAATTGTCCGCCGCTAAAATTCCGCAGTGTGAACGGGTCTCGCGGAAGACCCATTCATACTTATGGTACAGTTCACTGCACAGGATTCTACTCGCGGAATTCTACTCAAGGAATTCCGCATTGGGAACGTACCCTAAAACTGAGAAAAATATGGGAGAGGTCGCTCAAACCACAAGAGTAAGTTGAAAAGGTAAAAATGCCAGATGAGTACGAGTAGGTAAAGACGCGTATCGCGTGCGACCTGCAGAGAAAATGTATAGAAGCAAGGGGGGGACACTTTCCTCAAATCTGGTCTCTTATAAGCTCATAAATGGGAGCATGTATGGTGGTTAGTAGTGTGTGCACAGTTGGATAACAGAAATGTAAGATACAGTATATATAAAAGATTTTGTTTATTAATATACAATATGGCATCTGTCTGCAGGGCCATATATAATTATCGGTGTGCTCCTCCTGTGCGCGCACAATAGTTTTCTTACAGCAGGCCAGAGTTTCACCCCCATCAAAAGGGCGCTATAGGCAGATGCCTAGTTTGCCTATAGGAGGCTCCGACCCTGTGCCCATCTAGTTAAAAGGACTAAGGGGGAGATTCATCAAAAGCTGTGCTGAGGAAAACTTTCCCAGTTGCCCATAGCAACCAATCAGATCGCTTCTTTCATTTTTAAGAAGACCAGTGAAAATTGAAAGAAGCAATCTAATTGGTTGCTATGGGCAACTGGGAAAGTTTTCCTCTGCACAGGTTTTGATAAATCTCCCCCATTATGCTGCCTAACTCTTTTGTCTGGCTGTGGCTTACCCCTCCCCATTTACAAGACATGGACATCTGGCCAGGTCGAATGTATAATGTGAGGGACAGAGAGAGAGAACTGTTGGCCAGATAAACATGATCAGCTGACAGTTATTGAATATTGATGGTCACTTTATGTGTGCAGTCATACAATGCAAGTGAGTACAAAGATAAAAATACAATGTAAAAAGTGTATTTTAACCTTATTTACTGATGATTTTAATTGAGGGGGGGGTGACAGGGTCTCCTTAACGATGTACAACTTATACCATCATGGATAACCCCAATGTATAAAGCTATTGTCAGCTGAATGCCAAAAGCCAAAAAGCTTCTACTTATAATACCAACTGTGACACTAAAATCCTTTCCCCCAAATCAAATACCCTCAGCATCAATGATTTTTGGTGGAGGCTACATACCGCAAATAAGTTTCTTATTTTGGAACCACTTACATACAGTGGGGCAAAAAAGTATTTAGTCAGTCACCAATTGTGCAAGTTCTCCCACTTAAATTTTCATCATAGGTATACCTCATCTATTAGAGACATAATGAGAGAAAAAAATCCATGGAATCACATTGTCTGATTTTTAAAGAATTTATTTCCAAATTATGGTGGAAAATAAGTATTTGGTCACCTATAAACAAGCAAGATTTCTGGCTCTCTCAGACCTGTAACTTCTTTAAGAGTCTCCTCTGTCCTCCTCTCGTTACCTGTATTAATGGCACCTGTTTGAACATGTTATCAGTATAAAAGACACCTGTCCACAACCTCAAACAGTCAAACTCCAAACTCCACTATGACCAAGACCAAAGAGCTGTTGAAGGACACCAGAAACAAAATTGTCGACCTGCACCAGGCTGGGAAGACTGAATCTGCAATAGGCAAGCAGCTTGGTATGAAGAAATCAACTGTGGGAGCAATTATTAGAAAATGGAAGACATACAAGACCAATGATAATCTCCCTTGATCTGGGCCTCCACGCAAGATCTCACCCCATGGTGTCAAAATGATCACAAGAACAGTGAGCAAAAATTCCAGAACCACACGGGGGGACCTAGTAAATGACCTGCAGAGCTGGGACCAAAGTAACAAACTAGCCGTCAGGGACTCAAATCATGCAGTGCCAGACATGTCCTCCTGCTTAAGCCAGTACATGTCTGGGCCCATCTGAAGTTTGCTAAAGAGAATTTGGATGATCCAGAAGAGGATTGGGAGAATGTCATATGGTCAGATGAAACCAAAGTAGAACTTTTTGGTAAAAACTCAACTCGTCATGTTTGGAGGAGAAAGAATGCTGAGTTGCATCCAAAGAACACCATACCTACTGTGAAGCATGGGGGTGTTTTTCTGCAAAGGGACCAGGATGACTGATCCATGTAAAGGAAAGAATGAATGAGGGCATGTACCGTGAGATTTTGAGGTAAAACTTTCTTCCATCAGCAAGGGCATTGAAGATGAAACGTGGCTGGGTCTTTCAGCATGACAATGATCCCAAACACACCGCCCGGGCAACGAAGGAGTGGCTTTGTAAGAAGCATTTCAAGGTCCTGGAGGGGCCTAGCCAGTCTCCAGATCTCTACCCCATAGAAAACCTTTGGAGGGAGTTGAAAGTCCGTGTTGCCCAGCAACAGCCACAAAACATCACTGTTTTAGAGGAGATCTGCATGGAGGAATGGGCCAAAATACCAGCAACAGTGTGTGAAAACCTTGTGAAGATTTACAGAAAACCTTTGACCTCGGTCATTGCCAACAAAGGGTATATAACAAAGTATTGAGATGAACTTTTTTTATTGACCAAATACTTATTTTACACCATAATTTGCAAATAAATTCTTTAAAAATTGAACACTGTGCTTTTATGGATTTTTTTTCTCATTATTTCTCTCATAGTTGAGGTATACCTATGATGAAAATTACAGGCCTCACATCTTTTTAAGTGGGAGAACTTGCACAATTGGTGGCTGACTAAAAAATTTTTTACCCCACTGTAACTCTTGTCCCCAGAGTATCTCAAATAACAGGTGACAAATAATTTGTATATGCCACATCAGAATTCTGCAATGCTTATTCATCAATAATTCCTCATCCAATTCGAACATGACTTCCCATAAAGGTTGGCCAGCTTCTTCTCCCCCCATGCTGTCTGGACAAGAATTGCTTGTAGCGAATAATTAGAGAAGTATGGTGAGATATGAATAAAGCATAGAGATCTGTTATTACCGGCAGGCTGTATTTTGAAAACATTTGGGCTAATATTTTGCAAACAGCAAGGTTGAACATTTTGCTAGTCTGAAAGTCTATTTTTTCCACTAACACATTAGTCTTGTTTCCCTGAAGAAGCCAAACTATTAATGAGAATATTGTGACTAGTAAACGTGTACCTCTGAAGTTTTAGGCACTTTTATGAAGAAAAAAAGAGCAGCACTGTGCAAAAGTAACTGTACATTAGGAGATTGGTCTTCCTGCTCCATCTCCATAGCACTCGTCTCCAGAGTAAGACCCAGTGAAATGTCATTCTACGGCACTCGGTGTCACGCTAGTGAGGAGTGCTATGGCGATGGAGTACAGTTATATGTGGTGAACAGACTTTCATTCATAATGAAAGTAATAAAAAAAATAATAATAAACTCAATTGTGCACAGCCGTGCTACATACATCTTTCATAAATGTGCCTAAAACAGTAGAGGTACACTTTGAAGAGTTTTTCTGGGCAGAGGGATTTTTTGCACATGCCTTGGGGTGTGGTGAAAATAAACAGATGACATACTTACCTGCCCGATCCTTCACAGTCACTGTTCTGATGGTGCAAGGTCCCGCAGCTCTCTTCTTCTTCCTTGCTGTTGTGACGTTTCTTTCATACAGACAATACCCACTCACCTGCCAATCACTGGACTGAGCAGTTTTTTTCTGCCTGAATGAAGGGATTAGGGCAGATTACTACAACATGTCATCTTTATTATTTTCACTGGACTCGAGATTTACAAAAGAAGCCTAAGAATACCTTTTTAATTCATACGTGATTAAAAGTTTCATGTTACCTTTTATTAATCTTATAGGCAACCAAACTAACAATACAACCATGCCGAGCACAGAGGTTATGAGTACAGCTTCTACTACCACAACTACTACAACACTTGTCTACAGTGTAAGTATTGAGGCATACCTTATTTACAAGTCATTTTAAGGACAAGCTGTTTGTTACATATGTGTACACATGAGTAGTAGTACTATTTCTGACCATTACGGTATATATTTCCTGTCTATGACATTTTTTTTTTTAACCAGATTTCCTCTTTGGGGGCTCAATTTCAATCAGAATTTTTTGTTGACCCTGAGCTAGTAGGTGGAGCTTGATGTTTATGATGTTCCCCATATACTGTACACACACAGAAGAGGGGACCTGCTCTCCTTTATCTCTAAATACCCATACCCCCCCCCCCCCCCCCCCCGTGTAGTAAAATATTTCCCCACCTTATGTCATCACAAAATAAATACACGCATTGGCAAAAAAAACAACAACAATGCACCCTGATAGAAACGTCAGTTTTCTGCAAAACTCTGTGTGCAGTTATGTCTCAGGCAGATCTGTAAATAAACACAGGTTTGTTCTGATTAGACACTGGGTCCTGCCACAAAATGGGGTCAAGGTGCTTCTCCCTCTGCCCTATTAAAAGAAAAATCTCTCAGGGGCTACTTTTGGGTAGTGTACCTCTTGGTGAGAGATCACTGACCACTCTTTGTTTCATAATACTGAGCCAAATAAACATATAGCCCAGTCCAAGCATTTATTTTAATTTATATAGCGATGACATATTCCACAGCAGTATGCAGAGATTATTACTTTGGTCGATGTCCCCACTGGGGCTAACAATCTAAACTCATAAACTTATCTAAAATTATGGTCCATACAGATGTTGTCCTAGTCAGATTTAAAGGGGTACTCCAGTGGCTATTTTTTTGCTGATGTTGCTCCCTTGTGGTATTCTGATGCCTTTTCAAATTGACATGTGTTAGATGCATGTACCGCATGTGGGTTTTTTACTCACCTGTTTCTTGGGCAGGAAGTTCAGTCGTTTTTCGGTGTTGCTGTGACTGTCGTCCACCGTGGCGGCCATGTTCCGGCAATGCTGTGGACAACGCGTCGTTCTTTTTTTTTTATATATATATATATATATATATATTTTTCCAGCCTCCGAGAGTGGTCAGCCTTTTCTCCACCCTCCTCTTGAATATTCAGTGTTTGTTTTCGCCGGCTTGACCAATGTTTTCGGCTTCTGCACGCATGCATGCTTCGTTCACTGGGCGTGTTGATGCGGCAGATGGGTGTCCAATCAGACTGTGTAAGGCGTGTTCAGGTACGGGACTTGTGTTTGTCATACGAGCTGTAGCTTTTCGTGCACCTGTGTGTAGGGTGCATGTAGCCGACTTCATGTATTTGGATGTCTCTGATTCTTTTATGATTTTTTATTTTTTTTTTGGTTTGTTTGGGAATATGGGTGATTGGTGGGAGGGTGAATGAAGTCTTTTTCTTGAACTTCGCAGGTGTCAATCCTTTACCAAATGCTTTCACTAATGAGACATTACATTCACTGCATGTTATAAAGGCAAAAGCATGCAAAAGAGCTGGGTTGGAACCAGGTGGAACATAAAACAAAAAGGGCAGTACTGGGGTGGACACATGAACAAGCAGAGCGGATGTCCCGAACCCGCCCAAAAAAGCCAGGTGGCCTGCTGGGATTAGTAGTTTGCAGCTCAGCCAGAAAACGGAAATGCAAGCAGCAGGAAAAAAACTAAATAGGCAAAAAAAAGGACAACAAAGAAAGGACAGAGAGTAGACAAGACACCAATGTGAAGAAGGAAACACACCAAAAAAAGTGGGTAACGAAAAAACACAACTGACCACAAAGTACCCCTTTAAGTGTAGCAGACAAAGTTTATAAATAGGGTTTGCTGATGCTTGTAGTCCCACTCATCCCAGAGCAGGGAAAGTCATGGTTAAGGTTAAAAATGTCACAGGTTGTTACATGACACCCAAATGCCCCTTAGAGTCGCTACACAATTGTCAAGGTTAAGGGGCTGCACTGGTGGTATATAGTTTGTATCCCTTGAGGTGCTTCCTAGTGACAATATAGGAAGAGATTTATCAAAACCTGTCCAGAGGAAAAGTTGCTGAGTTACCCGTAGCAACCAGATTGCTTCTTTCATTTTTGAAAAGGCCTAAATAAATAAATAAATTACGTGATGCGACGTGTATGGGCATGGGCGGAGCTTCCTGTGATGTCACGCTTAACCCCAAATTATTGTTGAGAGGACACAACACTTTCAGGATATGGCATCCCTGTATGATTGATTGGGATCTGACTTTTGGCACCTTCACCATTCCTGGGAGTAAATTAGCGCTATGGCTCCTTGTTTTCACTACACAGTAGTTCTCCCTAGTCACAAAGCTGTGCAGGAAACTGTGACTGGCCCCATTGACTTAAATTAAGCTGTTCTGCAGTTCCCCTGGATAGCAGGTAGCCAGGCTCTACTTTGAAAAGGAAAGACTGTGTGGAAAGGGCTACAATACCAAATTAGTGTCGCAGATCAGTGGGGGTCCCAGAAGTCTGACCACTACATCAAAAAGTGATGGCATATCGTGTAAACTATTTTTTTTAAAACAGTTTATTATTTTTAGTAGTTAAAACATTTTCTTTAGTGCTAAAATTAATTTAAAAAAAAATCAAATCTCCCTGTCCCAGCATCTGAAAAATGCCCCCACAAATGTTTTTCCACCACCATGCTTCACAGTAGGGATGATATTGGACAGGTGATGAGCAGTGCCTGGTTACCTCCAGACATGATGCTTAGAATTGAGGCCAAACAGTTCAATCCTAGTTTCATCAGACCAGAGAATTTGATGTCTCACTGTCTAAGAGTTCTTTAGCTGTTATTTGCAAACTTTTCTGTGTCTTTCATTGAGGAGAGCCCATATTGGTAGGGTACTGCAGTGATGGTTGATTTTATGGAAGTTTCTTCCATCTACACACAGGATCTTTGGAGGCACTCCTTCCCCGATTACAGGGTTGCTGTTGGGAGGCCAGCTCTTTGTACTAGAAGTAGAAAATAAAAGAGACCAAAGAACTGCGCCTAGTGTGTTACCCTTGCATAGTAGGGGGACCCTTAAAGGGGTACTCTTGGTCCCGCAGCTGGGGACCCCCGCAATCTAGCATGCAGCACCCACCTGTAAGCACTGCAGGAATTCCTGGAGGCTCTCAGTGTTATGCCTCCCGACCAAGGGGACAGAGTATTGTGACGTCACGCCCCTTCCCATAGACTTGCATTGAGGGGGTGGGGCGTGACGTCAAACGGGGGTGGAGTTGTGACATCACGATACTCCGTCCTCATGGTCGGGAGGCACAACACTGAAAGCCTCCAGCACTTCCTGCAGTGCTTACAGGTGCGTGCTGCATGCTAGATTGTGGGGGTCCCTAGCGGCGGGAACCCCGTGATCAGGCATCTTATCCCCTATCCTTTGGATAGGGGATAAGATGTCTTGGGGCTGGAGAACCCCTTTAACTGAGGATCAGTGAACAGAACATCAGATCTTAGTCAAGATGGTCGCTCATCTTAGATAGGGAAAAATTGCACATATTTCCCCTATAAATGGGGTGTCTTTTGTCGTTGAATTAGCATTTCAGCCAGAAGGTCATATTTTTTAATGATTTTAACATTCTCATTATTCGCTATTGAGTGTAGAATGATAAACAGATAAAAAAGGTTTTTGATTTTAGCACAATGCCTCAACATAACAAAATGTGAAGAAAGTAATTGGGTCTGAAGATGTTCTGAATGCACTGTACAAGTCTTTTTGTGTTTCCCTCTAGGAAAAGAAATGTAGATCGTTTAAGTGTGATGGATCAGACTGCTTTAAGACTCAGACTACTGCACAAACAAAACAATGCCAAGTTGGAATAAACCATTGTGAGGTATGTTATAAGTGGCATTTATCTTGAACCTTTACATACACTGCTCAAAATTTTTTTTTTTAAACAACTGTTTATTTATGTAAAGTTTTTAAGACATTTTATACATAGCAAACAACATAGAAAAAGTATAATAATGCAAAATCATCTGCAATGCAAAAGTAAGCAGAATGGCTAAGATCCATCATGTAAAATTCTTACATCAAAAATAACATGGATTATCAGAACGTTGATAATACAATAAACCGGGTCTATGGTAAGAATCAATGACCATCTGGGTCCAATCATATTAGACATAAAAGAAATTAAACAGAATAGTAAAAGAGTTATAGAAAATAAAGAAATACAAAGGTTAGAGAAGGAAGAATGGATGAAGAAGTCTAAAGAAAGAGTTTAAAAGGAAGGGGAAGGGAAACTAAGAGATGGGTGAATGAGAATCACAGTCCGGGTTCACCTAAAGAGGAGGACGATTAGGATGGTTGAGTAGCCTCCAATGCTCAAAAAATTAAGTGAACACTAAGAGAACACATCCTAGATCTGAAAGAATGAACTAATCGTATGAAATACTTTTGTCTTTACATAGTTGAATATGCTGACAACTAAATCACACAAAAAATATCAATGGAAATCAAATTTATCAACCCATGGAGGTCTGGATATGGAGTCACACTCAAAATCAAAGTGGAAAACCACACTACTGGCTGATTCAACTTTGATGTAATTTCCTTAAAACAAGTCAAAATGAGGCTCAGTAGTGTGTGTGGCCTCCACGTGCCCGTATGACCTCCCTTCAACGCCTGGCCATGCTCTTGATGAGGTGGCAGATGGTTTCCTGAGGGATATCCTCCCAGACCTGGACTAAAGCATCCGCCAACTCCTAGAGAGTCTGTGGTGCAACACAGTTGGTGGATGGAACAAGACATGATGCCCCAGATGTGCTCAATCGGATTCAGGTCTGGGGTACGGGTGGGCCAGTCCATAGCATCAATGCCTTACTCTTACAGGAACTGCTGACACACTCCAGCCACATGAGGTCTAGCATTGTCTTGCATTAGTAGGAACCCAGGGCCAACTGCACCAGCATATGGTCTCACAAGGTGTCTGAGGATCTCATCTCGGTACCTAATGGCAGTCAGGCTGCCTCTGGCAAGCACATGGAGGGCTGTGCGGCCCCCCAAAGAAATGCCACCCCACACCATTACTGACCCACCTCCAAACCGGTCATGCTAGTGGATGTTGCAGGCAGCAAAACGTTTTCCACGGCATCTCCAGACTCTGTCACGTCTGTCACATGTGCTCAGTGTGAACCTGCTTTCATCTGTAAAGAGCACAGGGCACCAGTGGCGAAATTGACAATCTTGGTGTTCTCTGGCAAATGCCAAACATCCTGCATGGTGTTGGGCTGTAAGCCAACCCCCACCTGTGGACGTCGGGCCCTCATACCACCCTCATCGAGTTATGTTCTGACCGTTTGAGTGGACACATGCCCATTTGTGGCCTGCTGGAGGTCATTTTGAGGGGCTCTGGCAGTGCTCTTCCTGCTCCTCCTTGCACAAAGGCGGAGGTAGTGGTCCTGCTTCTGGGTTGTTGCCCTCCTCCACGTCTCCTGATGGCTCCTGGTAGCGCCTCAATGCTTTGGACACTACGCTGACAGACACAGCAAACCTACTTGCCACAGATCACATTGATGTGCCATACTGGATGAGCTGCACTACCTGAGCCACTTGTGTGGGTTTTAGACTCCATCTCATGCTACCACTAGCGTGAAAGCACCGCCAGCATTCAAAAATGACCAAAACATCAGTCAAGAAGCATAGGAACTGAGAAGTGGTCACTGGTCACCACCTGCAGAACCACTCCTTTACTGGGAGTGTCTTGCTAATTGCCTATGATTTCCACCTGTTGTCTGTTCCATTCGCACAACAGCATGGGAAATTGATTGTCAATCAGTGTTGCTTCCTGAGTGGACAGTGTGATTTCACAGAAGTGTGATTGACTTGGAGTTATATTGTGTTGTTTAAGTGTTCCCTTTATTTTTTGAGCAGTATATATATTGTATATCACACCCAGTAATATTAAAATAGACATTACATACTGCAGATGCTTTAGACTAAATGTTGACACAAGTCACGATTTTTTTTATTCTAAATGAATCAAACTCTCAGCTGTTCTTAGATAGAGTTTTTCTTACACATAGATTTAAATTCCCTGCATTGACAGATTATCTATAAATTCTTTGGGGGAGATTTATCAAAACCTGTGCAGAGGAGAAGTTGACCAGTTGCCGATAGCAACCAATCAGATGGCTTATTTCACTTTTAAAAAGGCCTCTGAAAAATGAAAGAAGCGATCTGATTGGTGGCTATGGGTAACTGGTCAACTTTTCCCCTGCACATATTTTAATAAATCTCCCCCAGTATGCATTTAGCTTATGTGCTCCCCCTATTGGTGGCTGTAGAGAGACAGAATTATTTAACTGTATGGCTGTGCGAAGGATTTGGTGTACTGTATCAGAGAAAGAGACATCTAACCACTCTAAAGAAACAAATTACCAAAAAAATAACATGGTTGAAAAAAAAAAAAAGACAACACTAGAAAAGAACCTGTGTGGATACAACCTAAATGTTCTGCTCTATGCAGACTAATACAGACATGCACAATAAAATTAAAACATTTCTGTTTTTTTCCCACACAGTTGCAAAAAATTGTGAAAAATGGTGCCATCTCTTATGAAGCGGGCTGCAGTAATACCTGTTCCACCAGCACTAAATCCTGTGCTGCCATCACTACTGCGGACTGTTTCCAGGAATGCTGTAATGCTACAAATGCAGGATGCTGCATGAAACTGGATGGCCAGGTGCGCTTTAACACCGCTCCATTAGGCCAGAAAGGATCAATCCTGAAGCTATTTACTTGGGCCTTCTTTATTATTTTTGTCTCCCGATTCATTTCTTCCTCATAAGCATACATTTGGATTTTATTTCTGCATCTTTTTACATGTGCATTACAAATGAACTTTCCTGAGAACTTGTGTTTTATTTGTTTTGCCCAGAACCAGAACCTAAGAATAGGGCTATACATTCATTGAGGCATCATCTATCCAGTAATGTAATATCTACATATTGTTGTATCAATTGAAATGTATTTACTATACTCTACTCCTGGGAAAATATGAAAAGAGATAAGTAAACTCTTTGTATCATTTTTTTCCCTATAGTTTACTGGTTAACTATGAAAAACAAGCAACTATAATTTTAACATTCCTGACAAAATTACAGAAAGACATTTACGTGTACCTGTCATATCACAGAAAAAAAATGCTTAAATGGGGTACTCCAGTGGGAAAAAAATGGTGCCAGAAAGTTAAACAGATTTGCAAATTACTTCTAATTAAAGGGTACCTCTCATCAAAAAAACTTTTGATACATTATAGATTAATGTATGCAGAATAACTTTACAATTGCATGTTATTAAAAAATATGCTTCTTTCTATTTAATTTTCCACTTTGAAGAAATGACCACTAGGGGTCTCCCTACCAGTCCTGACAGCAAGCATTTCAGACTCATGCTGGAGTCCTAAACACTACGAGCTGCCAGTCTGCTTTCTTCACAAAGGAGAACACTCAGAGCTGCCAGCCTGCTTTGTTCACAGCCTGTTTGGCTGTGAACAAAGCAGGCTGGCAGCTCTGAGTGTTTAGGACTCCAGCATGAGTCAGAAATGCTTGCTGACAGGACTGATCGGGAAAAATACAATAGAAAGAAGCATATTCTTCATTAACATGCTATTGGAAAGTTATTCAACATTCATTAATCTAAAATATATCAAAAGTTTATTTTTTGAGAGGTACCCTTTAAAAATCTTAATCCTTCCAGTACTTATCAGCTGCTGTATACTACACAGGAAGTTATATAGTTCTTTTCTGCCTGACCAGAGTGCTCTCTGCTGACACCTCTGTCCATGTCAGGAACTGTCCAGAGTAGGAGCAAATCCCCATAGCAAACCTCTCCTGCTCGCAACAGTTCCTCACATGAATGAGTTGTCAGCAGAGAACACTGTGGCCAGACAGAAAAGATATTTAAAGAGAAACAAACTTCCTGTGGAGCATACAGCAGCTGATAAGTACTGGAAGGAATTTGTTTAACTTTCTAGCACCAGTTAATAAAAATAATAATAATAATGATAATAATAAAATAAAATAGTTTTCCACCGGAGTACCCCTTTAAATATGTTACTCACTAGGTCATGCAGATGCTTTACATGTCTTTTTATGTGTCAAGCTTTTGTATTTGGCTCACAAAGTCCTCTGTTCTGCTGCCCACTCATTTTGACATCCACTGCATAGGAAGGGAGTTTGCCCTCACTCACCATGCATTCACTTCCTCCCTGATTCTGCTGAGCTGGCTATCAATCACTGCAGGCTGCTCTCTAACCCCATCCTCTCTGTTTTTAGACAGGAGTTAATGTTATGCCAAGGTGCACAACATACAAAACATTTTTGATGCTGTAAGTACTCATTTAAGGGCAAGCTAAAGCCTGTTCAGAGCCATAATACACTGGAAATATAATCCTATAGAGATTTCCATATTACTATATGCCATGCCACATGCTATTTTAAGTACTCCTGTACTTCTTATGCAGCCATGTAATACATCTATGCCTTGCTGCTAATGGGAAATATTAAGCACCTGCTTTCACATGGATCCATATACAGTGTATTCTAAAAATCAGCTCAGCTTTTTCCTTTGTCTGCAAGACAATCAATACAAGTCTCAGAAACCTGATGAAAAATGGGTGGATGGATTTTTTATAAATTGACATTTTATGTTAAACTTTTTAACAGTTCCACAAGAGGACATTGAGAAGCGATCTCCTGCTCACTCATACAATGCACTGCACTAGTATGCTAATCAGCATTATACTTAAGGGGGTATTCCAGGAATCAAAAAACAGGCCTTTTTTTCTTTCAAAGACAGCGCCCTCCTTGTCTACACTTTGGGTGTGGTATTAGAACTTGGCTCAATTCACTTTAATGGAACTGAGCTGCAGAACCACTCTCAAACTGGAGAGAAGGAAGGTGCTGTCTTTGAAAGAAAAAAGGCCTGTTTTTTTGATTCGTGGAATACCCCTTTAAAGGCAATGTTCTTGACTGTGCTACAGGCAAATCCAAGTGAGAAGATACCCATGAAAGGTCTGAGGGCCTTCATAAGGCGCTGGCTGCCACTGAAAACTATTCGCCAGTAAGCTGATGGGGTAAACAAGGCACTCGGAAATCCTTAAATACCATAGTCACAATTTGACTGTGCGGATTAAAGGGGAAGAAAATGTTCTGAACGCTTAGAGCCGACACCGGGAGCTTGTGATGCCATAGCCTCGCCCTCTTATGATGTCACACCCCGCCCCCTCAATGCAAGTCTATGGGAGGGGGCATGGCAGCTGTCACGCCCCATCCCATAGACTTGCATTGAGGGGGCGTACGGGGTGTGACATCATGAGGGAGTGGGGCTATGACATCACGAGCTCCCAGCGCCAGCTCTAAGCATTCAGAACATTTTGTTCCAAACGCTGAGCAGACACTACCCCTTTAAACTACAAGAAACTGAGGTTTCTTCATTTATGCTAACCACCAAGCTCCCACAACTATGAAACTCCAGCTGGCAAAAAGATGCCTGCAAGGCAACACAACTGCAATTTAAAGAGAATCTGTCAGCTCTATTTGCTGCTAAAAGCTGCAGACACTATTAGATAGCAGTTAAAGGGGTACTCCGGTGGAAAACTTTTTTTTTTTTTTTAATCAACTGGTGCCAGAAAGTTAAACTGATTTGCAAATTACTTCTATAAAAAAAAAAAAATCTTAATCCTTCCAGTACTTATTAGCTGCTGAATACTACAGAGGAAATTATTTTCTTTTTGGAAGACACAGCTCTCTGCTGACATCACGAGCACAGTGCTCTCTGCTGACATCTCTGTCCATTTTAAGAACTGTCCAGAGTAGGAGAAAATCCCCATAGGAAACATATGCTGCTCTGGACAGTTCCTGACCTGGAAGAATTAGGATTTTTTAATAGAAGTATTTTACAAATCTGTTTAACTTTCTGGCACCAGTTGATTTAAAAAAAATAAAACGTTTTCCACCGGAGTACCTGTACCTGTACCCATCTCGGAGCTGATCTCGGAGCGGCTTTTTTGTGCTCATTTAACAATACCGTAGTATACTTTAAAAAATGTTTTGATATTTTTTGCCAGTAATTTATTGTTACCTGCCCCTACACACTTACCATTCATAGTCAGTGATCTATTTTCATATTTTTCTGTGCAGGAATATGTTATGTTACTGCTAAAATGAAACACAAATGATGTATAAATTTCATTTGAAGTATACAAATTATAATACTCAAAAGTATAAATATTTCTATCTTTCCAGGAACCAATTGTAACATGATAACTGACATAATATTTACTCTTTTAGACTAGTTTAGATTATTTTTGGCAGAGCAAACTATAGAGCATATATTTCTAGCATGCACTTATGTATAGTTTGTCATTATATTCAATTCATCATAAATAATGTATACAAAAAAACTGTTATTTTTCAGTAATATAAGAATTTGTAATTAGATTTATGGCAATGTAGATATTAAAAATATAAGCAAGCTAATACAAAAGAAAATGTATATCAGTATATATTTTTATACTTATTATAGTCTCGCAATAAGAGCCTTACATATTATTAGCCGCTAAGATCTGATTGCTGAATTCTAAAGCCTGGATAAAATATACAATTTACTTTATGATGTGCTCAAAGTTTATTACATTTCTAACACTGAAAACAGTATAATGTTTTTTGCTTACCTATAAACGTCCCAAAAAATCTAGAAAATTACAAGCTATTGTTAAATTTGCTATTTTACCATGTGCTAAATGTATTGGGTACCAATGTACTCATGATAACCATGGGGAACAGCACATAAAGAAAAAAAAAAAACTAATGAACATGACTAACATTACCAAATCCATTATTTTATTTTATCATGAGAATGTTAAAATAATGCAAAAATAATTGAGCACTGTATGTAAAGTTTGTAATAAACACTATATTCACATTCAGTCTACTATGGCTTAAAGGGGGTTAACCAGCATAAGGTGATTTTAGTACGTACCTGGCAGACAGTAATAGACATGCTTAGGAAGGATCTGCACTTATCTTGGGGCTAAATGGCTATGTTGTGAGATTACCATAACACTGTGGCTAGCTTTTTGTGAACTGGTATTTCCTTTTTGAGTTTTCTTCTTTGCCTACAATTCCCATAATTCCATTTCCCTCCCTCCCACACATCAGCCACCCCGCCCATTGAAACATAAATGAGCTGCATCCATTCAAAAGACCTGTGGTTTTCAATCAGGGTGCCTACAGCTGTTGCATTAGTTGCAGATTGATCCCTCCACCCATTGAAGCAGACAGGCTCCCTGTCATCAGCTCACTAGTGAGTCAGGTCTAGGCCACATTGCAACCTGGGAAAAATCTGAGACAACAGTCATTTTGTATGCTGGTAAAAATAAATATTGGAGTGAAAATCACATAAGAATTGTGAGAAAACCGTCACACACAGGTACAGACACTATATTATGAACTACACTAACTTTACAGCCCCTGTAGCATAGTCAAATAAAAAAAATCCTGGAATACCCCTTTAACCCCTTAAGGACACATGACGTTCTCATACGTCTCCATTTCCGAGTCCTTAAGGACACATGACGTATGAGAACGTCATGTGTTTTACCGGCCCCCCGCAACCATCTGGAGCGGAGCCGGTCCCCGATACCTGCTGAAATCGTTCAGCAGGCATCGGGGCATATCGCCCAGGGGGGTCATTATGACCCCCCATGTCGGCGATGGCCGCAGATCGCTGGACAATTCAGTCCAGCGATCTGCGGCGGATTCCGGGTCAATCGGGTCTCCAGTGACCCGGTGACCCGGAATTATTGGCTGATCGGGGCCGTCAGAGACGGCCCCGATCAGCCAGAGCCAGCAGGGGTGAGGTGGCACTGGTGCCACCTCACGATCGCCCTGATTCGTCGGCCGGATTACCGGCCGACCAATCAGGGCGCCTGCTGCGGGTGTCACTCCCGCAACCCGCTCCGCCCCTCTTCCGGAGGACGTGAGCGGGTGCGGGAAGACGACCCCCGGTGCTGGGGACCCCGATCCCCGGCGTCCCTGTTGGGATCGGGGCCCCAGGAGCAGCGGCGGCGGCGGAGACGACGAGGGACTGACCTGTGCGGCTGGATCGTTGGAGGTGAGTGACAGCCTCCTGCTGTTGCTTAGCAACAGCTCCCAGCATGCAAAAAGGGCATGCTGGGAGCTGTAGTTATGCAACAGCAGGAGGCAGACCACCACAACTCCCAGCATGCCCTTATGGGCATGCTGGGACTTGTAGTTTTGCAACAGCTGGAGGCACATTCTTTCTATGGAAAAGTGTACCTTCAGCTGTTGTGTAACTACAACTCCCAGCTTGCACAATCAGCTAAAGTGCATGCTGGGAGTTGTAGTGGTGCATCTGGTGGTTGCATAACTACAACTCCCAGCATGCCCGTTGGCTGTCGGTGACTGCTGAGAGTTGTAGTTTTGCAACAGCTGAAGGCACACTGAGTTAAGTAGTAAACCAGTGTGTCTCCAGCTGTTGCATAACTACAATCCCCAGCATCCCCAGCCAAAGTAGTATGCCTCCAGCTGTTGCATAACTACAACACCCAGCATGCCCTTCCGCTGTCCGTACATGCTGGGGGTTGTAGCTTTTGCAACAGCTGAAGACACACTGGTTGCAAAACACTGAGTTTGTTACCAAACTCGGTGTTTCACAACCAGTGTGCCTCCAGCTGTTGCAAAACTACAACTCCCAGCATGCACTGATAGACCGTACATGCTGGGAGTTGTAGTTTTGCAACAGCTGGATGTTCCCCCCCCAATGTGAACGTACAGGGTACACTCACATGGGCGGAGGATTACAGTTAGTATCCGGCTGCAAGTTTGAGGTACGGCAAAATTTCTGCCGCAGCTCAAACTGCCAGCGAGAAACTACTGTGAACCCCCCGCCCGTGCGACTGTACCCTAAAAACACTACACTACACTAACAAAAAATAAAATAAAAAGTAAAAAACACTACATATACACACACCCCTACACAGCCCCCCTCCCCTCCCCAATAAAAATGAAAAACGTCTGGTACGCCACTGTTTCCAGAACGGAGCCTCCAGCGGTTGCAAAACTACAACTCCCAGCATGCACTGATAGACCGTACATGCTGGGAGTTGTAGTTTTGCAACAGCTGGATGTTCCCCCCCCCCCAATGTGAACGTACAGGGTACACTCACATGGGCGGAGGATTACAGTAAGTATCCGGCTGCACGTTTGAGCTGCGTAAAATTTTCTGCCGTAGCTCAAACTGCCAGCGAGAAACTACTGTGAACCCCCGCCTGTGTGACTGTACCCTAAAAACACTACACTACACTACCACAAAATAAAATAAAAAGTAAAAAACACTACATATACACATACCCCTATACAACCCCCCTCCCCAATAAAAATGAAAAACGTCTGGTACGCCACTGTTTCCAAAACGGAGCCTCCAGCTGTTGCAAAACAACTACTCCCAGTATTGCCAGATAGCCGTTGACTGTCCAGGCATGCTGGGAGTTTTACAACAGCTGGAGGCACCCTGTTTGGGAATCACTGGCGTAGAATACCCCTATGTCCACCCCTATGCAAGTCCCTAATTTAGGCCTCAAATGCGCATGGCGCTCTCACTTTGGAGCCCTGTCGTATTTCAAGGCAACAGTTTAGGGCCACATATGGGGTATCGCCGTACTCGGGAGAAATTGGGCTTCAAATTTTGGGGGGTATTTTCTGCTATTACCCTTTTAAAAAATGTAAAATTTTTGGGAAAACAAGCATTTTAGGTAAAAAAAATATATATTTTTTTACATATGCAAAAGTCGTGAAACACCTGTAGGGTATTAAGGTTCAAATTACCCCTTGTTACGTTCCCCGAGGGGTCTAGTTTCCAAAATAGTATGCCATGTGTTTTTTTTTTTGCTGTCCTGGCACCATAGGGGCTTCCTAAATGCGGCATGCCCCCAGAGCAAAATTCGCTTTCAAAAAGCCAAATGTGACTCCTTCTCTTCTGAGACTTGTAGTGCGCCAGCAGAGCACTTTTCACACCCATATGGGGTGTTTTCTGAATCGGGAGAAATTGGGCTTCAAATTTTGGGGGGTATTTTCTGCTATTACCCTTTTTAAAATTGTAAAAATTTTGGGAAACCAAGCATTTTAGGTAAAAAAAAAATATATTTTTTTACATATGCAAAAGTCGTGAAACACCTGTAGGGTATTAAGGTTCACATTACCCCTTGTTACGTTCCCCGAGGGGTCTAGTTTCCAAAATGGTATGCCATGTGTTTTTTTTTTGCTGTCCTGGCACCATAGGGGCTTCCTAAATGCGGCATGCCCCCAGAGCAAAATTTGCTTTCAAAAAGCCAAATGTGACTCCTTCTCTTCTGAGACCTGTAGTGCACCAGCAGAGCACTTTTCACCCCCATGCGAGGTGTTTTCTGTATCGGGAGAAATTGGGCTTCAAATTTTGGGGGGTATTTTCTGCTATTACCCTTTTTAAAAATGTAAAATTTTTGGGAAACCAAGCATTTTAGGTAAAAAAAATATATATTTTTTTTACATATGCAAAAGTCGTGAAATACCTGTAGGGTATTAAGGTTCACTTTACCCCTTGTTACGTTCCCTGAGGGGTCTAGTTTCCAAAATGGTATGCCATGTGTTTTTTTTTGCTGTCCTGGCACCAAAGGGGCTTCCTAAATGCGGCATGCCCCCCAAAAACCATTTGTCGCTCCTTCCCTTCTGAGCCCTCTACTGCGCCCGCCGAACAATTAACATAGACATATGAGGTATGTGCTTACTCGAGAGAAATTGGGTTTCAAATACAAGTAAAATTTTTTTCCTTTTTATCCCTTGCAAAAATTCAAAAATTGGGTCTACAAGAACATGCGAGTGTAAAAAATGAAGATTTTGAATTTTCTCCTTCACTTTGCTGCTATTCCTGTGAAACACCTAAAGGGTTAATACACTTACTGAATGTTTTTTTGAATACTTTAGGGGGTGTAGTTTTTATAATGGGGTCTTTTATGGGGTATTTCTAATATGAAGACCCTTCAAATCCACTTCAAAACTGAACTGGTCCCTGAAAAATAGTGAGTTTGAAAATTTTGTGAAAAATTTCAAAATTGCTACTGAACTTTGAAGCCCTATGGTGTCTTCCAAAAGTAAAAACTCATAAATTTTATGATGCAAACATAAAGTAGACATATTGTATATGTGAACCCCAAAAAAATATATTTTGAATATCCATTTTCCTTACAAGCAGAGAGCTTCAAAGTTAGAAAAATGCAAAATTTTCATTTTTTTCATCAAATTTTGGGATTTTTCACCAAGAAAGGATGCAAGTTACCATAAAATTTTACCACTAAGTTAAAGTAGAATATGTCACGAAAAAACAATCTCGGAATCAGAATGATAACTAAAAGCATTCCAGAGTTATTAATGTTTAAAGTGACAGTGGTCAGAATTGCAAAAAACGCTCCGGTCCTTAAGGTATAAAATGGCCTGGTCCTTAAGGGGTTAATGCACATGAACTTATTAGTAATCTGTCCGGTACATACATCTCTATTTTATTCAGGATGGTTATATAATATCATAGAAAGATTCTCATCATTCTCATCAGTCCTTCTCCCCAGGGAGGATTACAAACCTATTTCTCTAGATCACATGTACAACCTAATGGGAAGTGAATTTCTTTGTGCTAAACACATCCTGTTCATGAGCTTCTAATTTCTATAGAATTTTTTTTCTTCTATGTATGCTATAGAAATTCGGTGTGATCCAATGTATTCTGCATTTTAGCATGTTCTCCCTAACGAACATTTTTTACATGATCACTATACAGGAGCACACAAAGTACATATAGATCCTCCATAATGCAAGGAGTATGTGGAATTGTTGTGTGCATGAGGCCTATCTTAGAGAAGTTAGTTGTAATAGAGGACTCACATATGCAACAATAGTTGTGTATTTAGACATGAACCAGCTTTTCTTTAAAACAATGGTCCATAGTGCATAATGATCTGATTCATCAAAACTATCTGCAAAACCAAGACAAAAGCTCTCTGCAAAGCCTATAAGTGCTGTAAAACTAATGTGTTATTTATCCGACATGGGAACACAAGAAAGAATTTCCTTTAAAAGCGTACTCCCGTGGAAAACTTTTTTTTTTTTTTATTTATAAATCAACTGGTGCCAGAAAGTTAAACAGATTTGTAAATTACTTCTATTTAAAAAAATCTTAATCCTTCCAGTACTTTTTAGGGGCTATATACTACAGAGGAAATGCTTTACTTTTTAGATTTCTCCGAACCTCCGTTTGGAAGTAAATGTTCCAAACACTGTTTTCGCACTGTGGGGGTCGGTCACGCCCCCTGTGATGTCACGGCCATGCCCTCTCAGTGCAATTCTATGGGAGGGCATGGCCGTGATGTCACGAGGGGCGTGGCCGACTCCGGCAGCTCGAAAAAAGCATTTGGAACATTTACTTCCGAACGCTGGCCAGTGGAGTACCCCTTTCAAAAAAACATTTGTTTTGCAGATGTTCCTGTGTATGAGTGAAGGTATGTGTGTAACAAGGAGCTGGTTTGGATCTGCCGTGTTTTGAAGGGGGATCTAATAACCCTCTGTGTTTTCACATTTTATTCAGCTTTAGGATGCAGATGCTGAATTTAGCTGCTAGAGGGCACCAGGTCACTTTCCATTAGTAGTCCCAGGAGACACCAATTTGGCACCAAAGGGGATAAGGTCGTAGTCTAGGCATAAGGTCACGGACAGGCAGCAAGGTAACATAGTCAAGCACAGGCAAGAGAGTCTAAGCAGGCAACACAGGCTCAGGGTAAGAAATCTGGGTACAGGAAAGTTATGAGGCAAATGAACATGTAGAGTCTCTATAGGAACAATAATTAATTACTGATAGGGGTTTGTTATAAGTAGCCAACTATAGTGGAAGCAGCAGGAAAGCAGATGGGGCAGTAAAGAAGACCTGTGTGAAGTTGGGACCCCATGTTCCCAAAAGCTGAATATGGATGCACCATTTGTTTGTGCTGCGTTTGTGCCGCAGAAATGAGCATTTGTGCCGGTTCGGTTCCTGAGTTATTGCGCGTTAGATTTTAATAAAGCCCCGCCCACTTTCCACCCCATGAAGTCAAAATTAAAAAACAAATACACCATTTGTTTGTGCTGCAAAAATAAACGTTTGTGCCGCTTTGGTTTCCGAGATATTGTGCGCTTGATTTTCTGAAACCCTGCCCACTTTCCACTACATGAAGTCAAAATTAAAAAAAAAATACACCATTTGTTTGTGCTGCGTTTGTGCTGGTTTGTGCTGCAAAAATGAAGGTTTGCGCCGCTTTGGTTTCCGAGATATTGTGCGCTTGATTTGCTGAAACCCCGCCCACTTTCCACCCCATGAAGTCAAAATTCAAAAACACATACACCATTCGTTAGTTCTGCGATTGTGCTGGTTTGTGCCGCAGAAATGAGCGTTTGTGGCTGTTCGTTTCCAGAGATATTGCGTGTTAGATTTTGATGAAGCCCGGCCCACTTTCCACCCCATGAAGTCAAAATTCCAAAACAAATACACCATTCGTTTGTGCTGGTTTGTGCTGCAAAAATGAGCGTTTGCGCCGCTTTGGTTTCTGAGATTAGAGAAGTTAATTTAGCATTATGGGATTAACGTAGCAATATATGATTTATTATGATATACACACAATTATTACTACATATTACTACAGAGGTGGAAATGTCTGTACAGTGTTATAGGAATGTCATAGGGATGTCATAGGAATGTCATAGAGATGTCATAGGGACGTCATAGGGATGTCATAGAGGCATCATAGGGATGTCATAATGTCAGAGATGTCATAGAGATGTCATAGGGACGTCATAGGGATGTCATAGGGATGTCATAGAGACCTCAGAGGGATCTCATAGTGTCAGAGATGACATAGAGATGTCATAGGGATGTCATAGGGATGTCATAGTGTCAAAGATGTCATAGGGACGTCATAGGGATGTCATAGGGATGTCATAGTGTCAGAGATGTCATAGAGACTTCATAGGGAGGTCATAGGGAGGTCATAGAGATGTCATAGGGATGTCATAGAGACGTCATAGGGATGTCATAGGGACGTAATAGAGATGTCATACGGACGTCATAGAGATGTCATAGGGACGCCATAGGGACGTCAGAGGAAGGTCATAGAGATGTCATAGGGACGTCATAGGGATGTGATAGGGATGTCATAGAGACCTCATAGGGATGTCATAGTGTCAGAGATGACATAGAGATGTCATAGGGATGTCATAGAGACGTCATAGGGATGTCAGAGATGTCATAGGGACGTCATAGGGATGTCATAGGGATGTCATAGAGACGTCATAGGGATGTCATAGTGTCAGAGATGTCATAGAGATATCATAGAGATGTCTTAGAGACGTCATAGGGACGTCATAGGGATGTCATAGAGATGTCATAGGGATGTCATAGGGACGTCATAGAGATGTCATAGGGACGTCATAGGGACGAGCATTCTGTAATTGCTAATGTCCACTCTGTGTACATTTTATAATACACAATGGAGGTTATTGGCTGAGCAGCATTTGTTGACACTCTCAGCTGTTGAATGGGGGTGAAAGACCATAGAATCAGGAGTTTGTCTGGCGCAGAAAGGAACCATCAGGGAGCAGGATAAAATCAAGGGATTTATTAAATGCAACGCAGCTTCTTCAGGCATGATGCCTGAAGAAGCTGCGCATGCGGAGCGAAACGCGTTGCATTAGTTGACACTCTCAGCTGTTGAATGGGGGTGAGAGACCGTAGAATCAGGAGTTGGTCCGTCGCAGAAAGGAACCATCAGGGAGCAGGATAAAATCAAGGGATTTATTAAATGCAAGTCGTTTTGCTGCACATGCACAGCGAAACGCGTTGCATTTAATAAATTCCTTGATTTTATCCTGCTCCCTGATGGTTCCTTCCTGCGCCAGTCAAACTCCTGATTCTATGGTCTTTCACCCCCATTCAACAGCTGAGAGCGTCAACTAATGCTGCTCAGCCAATAACCTCCATTGTGTATAATAAAATGTACACAGAGTGGACATTAGCAATTACAGAATGCTCGTCCCTATGACATCCCTATGACGTCCCTATGACGTCCCTACGACGTCCCTACGACGTCCCTACGACATCCCTATGACGTCCCTATGATGTCCCTATGACGTCCCTATGACATCCCTATGACCTCTCTATGACCTCTCTATGACCTCCCTATGACCTCCCTATGACGTCCCTATGACGTCTCTATGACCTTCCTATGACGTCCCTACGACGTCCCTATGACGTCCCCATAAAGTCCCTATGACGTGCCCATAAAGTCCCTATGACATCTCTATGACGTCCCTATGACATCAATAAGACATCTCTATGACGACCCTATGATGTCCCTATGACATCCCTATGACGTCCCTATGACGTCCCTATGACGTCCCTACGACATCCCTATGACGTCTCTATGACGTCCCTATGACATCCCTATGACATCCCTATGACCTCCCTATGACCTCCCTATGACGTCCCTATGACGTCCCTATGACGTCCCTATGACGTCCCTATGACGTCCCTATGACGTCTCTATGACCTTCCTATGACGTCCCTATGACGTCCCTACGACGTCCCTATGACGTCCCCATAAAGTCCCTATGACGTCCCCATAAAGTCCCTATGACATCTCTATGACGTCCCTATGACATCAATAAGACATCTCTATGACGTTCCTATGACATCTCTATGACGACCCTATGATGTCCCTATGACATCTCTATGACGTCCCTATGACATCTCTATGACGTCCCTATGACGTCCCTATGACATCCCTATGACCTCTCTATGACCTCCCTATGACGTCCCTATGAAGTCCCCATAAAGTCCCTATGACATCTCTATGACGTCCCTATGACATCAATAAGACATCTCTATGACGTTCCTATGACATCTCTATGACGACCCTATGATGTCCCTATGACATCTCTATGACGTCCCTATGACGTCCCTACGACGTCCCTATCCCTATGACGTCCCTATGACCTCTCTATGACCTCCCTATGACGTCCCTATGAAGTCCCCATAAAGTCCCTATGACATCTCTATGACGTCCCTATGACATCAATAAGACATCTCTATGACGTTCCTATGACATCTCTATGACGTCCCTATGATGTCCCTATGACATCTCTATGACGTCTCTATGACATCCCTATGACATCTCTATGACCTTCTTATGACATCTCTATGACATCCCTATGACGTCCCTATGACATCTCTGACACTGACATCCCTATGACATCCCTATGACATCTCTATGACATCCCTATGACGTCCCTATGACGTCCCCATAAAGTCCCTATGACGTCCCCATAAAGTCCCTATGACATCCCTATGACGTCCCTATGACATCAATAAGACATCTCTATGACGTTCCTATGACATCTCTATGACGACCCTATGATGTCCCTATGACATCTCTATGACGTCCCTATGACGTCC
Organism: Hyla sarda; assembly: GCF_029499605.1. Classification (NCBI taxonomy): domain Eukaryota; kingdom Metazoa; phylum Chordata; class Amphibia; order Anura; family Hylidae; genus Hyla; species Hyla sarda. Next base: position 265,569,024 of record NC_079190.1, on the reverse strand, counting down.
CTACGACGTCCCTATCCCTATGACGTCCCTATGACGTCCCTATGACCTCTCTATGACCTCCCTATGACGTCCCTATGAAGTCCCAATAAAGTCCCTATGACATCTCTATGACGTCCCTATGACATCAATAAGACATCTCTATGACGTTCCTATGACATCTCTATGACGACCCTATGATGTCCCTATGACATCTCTATGACGTCCCTATGACGTCCCTACGACGTCCCTATCCCTATGACGTCCCTATGACCTCTCTATGACCTCCCTATGACGTCCCTATGAAGTCCCCATAAAGTCCCTATGACATCTCTATGACGTCCCTATGACATCAATAAGACATCTCTATGACGTTCCTATGACATCTCTATGACGTCCCTATGATGTCCCTATGACATCTCTATGAAGTCTCTATGACATCCCTATGACATCTCTATGACCTTCTTATGACATCTCTATGACATCCCTATGACGTCCCTATGACATCTCTGACACTATGACATCCCTATGACGTCCCTATGACGTCCCTATGACGTCTCTATGACATCTCTATGACATCCCTATGACGTCCCTATGACATCTCTATGACATCTCTGACACTATGACATCCCTATGACGTCTCTATGACATCCCTATGACATCTCTGACACTATGACATCTCTATGACCTCCCTATGACCTCCCTATGACCTCCCTATGACGTCCCTATGACCTCCCTATGACGTCCCTACGACGTCCCTATCACGTCCCTACGACGTCCCTATCATGTCCCTATGACCTCTCTATGACCTTCCTATGACGTCCCTATGAAGTCCCTATGACATCTCTATGACATCTCTATGACGTCCCTATGACATCAATAAGACATCTCTATGACGTCCCTATGACATCAATAAGACATCTCTATGACGTCCCTATGACATCAATAAGACATCTCTATGACGTCCCTATGACATCTCTATGACGTCCCTATGACATCTCTATGACGTCCCTATGACATCTCTATGACGTCCCTATGACATCCCTATGACGTCTCTATGACGTCCCTATGACGTCCCTATGACATCCCTATGACGTCCCTATGACATCTCTATGACGTCTCTATGACATCCCTATGACATCCCTATGACATCTCTATGACCTTCTTATGACATCTCTATGACATCCCTATGACGTCCCTATGACATCTCTGACACTATGACGTCCCTATGACGTCTCTATGACGTCCCTATGACGTCCCTATGACATCTCTATGACATCTCTGACACTATGACATCCCTATGATGTCTCTATGACATCCCTATGACATCTCTGACACTATGACCTCCCTATGACCTCCCTATGACCTCCCTATGACGTCCCTATGACGTCCCTATGACGTCCCTATGACGTCCCTATGACGTCCCTATCACGTCCCTACGACGTCCCTATCATGTCCCTATGACCTCTCTATGACCTTCCTATCTTCCTATGACGTCCCTATGACATCTCTATGACGTCCCTATGACATCAATAAGACATCTCTATGACGTCCCTATGACATCTCTATGATGTCCCTATGACATCTCTATGACGTCCCTATGACATCCCTATGACGTCTCTATGACGTCCCTATGACATCCCTATGACGTCCCTATGACATCTCTATGACATCTCTGACACTATGACATCCCTATGACGTCCCTATGACATCTCTGACACTATGACATCCCTATGACGTCTCTATGACATCCCTATGACGTCCCTATGACATCTCTATGACATCTCTGACACTATGACATCCCTATGACGTCTCTATGACATCCCTATGACATCCCTATGACATCTCTATGACATCTCTGACACTATGACATCCCTATGACATCTCTATGAAATCTCTGACACTATGACGTCTCTATGACATCCCTATGACGTCCCTATGGCATCTCTATGACATCTCTATGACATTCCTATGACATCATACAGACATTTCCACCTCTGTAGTAATGTGTAGTAATAACTGTGTGTATATCATAATAAATCATATATTGCTACGTTAATTCCATAATGCTAAATTAACTTCTCTGATCTCAGAAACCAAAGCGGCGCAAACGCTCATTTTTGCAGCACAAACCAGCACAAATGCAGCACAAATGAATGGTGTATTTGTTTTGGAATTTTGACTTCATGGGGTGGAAAGTGGGCCGGGCTTCATAAAAATCTAACACCCAATATCTCTGGAACCGAACCGCCACAAACGCTAATTTCTGCGGCACAAACCAGCACAAACGCAGCACTAACGAATGGTTATTTGTTTTTACATTTTGACAACATGGGGTGGAAAGTGGGCGGGGTCCCCACATATGGCGCGCACAATATCTCGGAAACCAAAGCAGCACAAACGTTCATTTTTGCAGCACTAACGCAGCACAAACAAATGGTGTATTTGTTTTTGAATTTTGACTTCATGGGCTGGAAAGTGGGCGGGGTTTCAGAAAATCAAGCGCACAATATCTCGGAAACCAAACTGGTTCAAACGTTAATTTTTGCGGCACAAACCAGCACAAACGCAGCACAAACAAATGGTGTATTTGTTTTTGAAATTTAACAACATGGGGTGGAAAGTGGGCGGGGTTTCAGCAAATCAAGCGCACAATATCTCGGAAACCAAAGCGGCGCAAACGTTCATTTTTGCAGCACAAACAAATGGTGTATTTGTTTTTAAATTTTGACTTAATGGGGTGGAAAGTGGGCCGGACTTCATAAAAATCTAACGCGCAATAACTCAGGAACCGAACCGGCACAAACGTTCATTTCTGTGGCACAAACCAGCACAAACGAATGGTGCATCCATATTCAGCTTTTGCGAACATGGGGTGCCAACTTCACACCGGTGTAAAGAAGGGGGAAGTCATTATAATAGGAAACTTTAATTTCCCTGATAAAGACTTTGAGGCTAAGACCTGCAGGTTTATCAAAAGAAGGAGGTTTGCTGGACAATGGGGAAGTATAGAGAAAAAGTTGCCCAGTTGCCCATAGCAACCAATTAGGTTGCTTCTTTAATTTTTGTAATCTCATTGATTGCTATAGACAACTGGACAGCTTTTCTGCAGCATAGGTTTGAAAAATCTCCCCCAATTACCTTTCCCAACTCGTACAGGACCCAAATCACTTCTGGATCTAAATAAATAATTATTAGGAGAATATTACATTCTGTAAAAAACAAATAAAATGAGCAAAAATATCAACAGCTAGAATGATTGCCACAGAAAGTAAAAAGAACCCCAAAATATTCTTTACCTATATAAATAATGAGATACCTAAAACCAAAAATATTAGCCTCCTAAGAAATTATTTTGGTGATATAGTGGAGGAAGATAAAGAAAAGGCCAATGTACTAAATACCTTCTCCTCTACATGCAAAGGAAAATCCAGTGTCAGATAGTGATAAGGAAAATCTTCAGTTCTCCCATAGAGATATATTGAGGGAGCCTGTCGGCCGCCACTTCGCACGGTGGTTGACACACTTCACTCCCAGGGAGAGCTGAGGTCCCAGCCATCGGACCCCACACAATCTAAAACTAATCCCCTATCCTGCAGATAGGGGATAAGGGGAAAAGTTTGTGGACATGATACTACTCCTTTAATGGCAATAAAACACACAAATCACAGGGCTCAGATGGCATCTATTCCAAAGTTTTGCAGGAAGTACATACTGTGGTTGAAAGACTCTTATTCCATATATTTAAAGATTCTATAATGAAAATGATTGTTCCACAGGACTGGTGCTTAGCAAATGTGAGTTACATATTCAAAAAGGGATCTAAACGGGATCCTAGAAACTATAAGCCTGCAAATTTATATCCATTGTGGGTAACATATTTGAGGGTTTTCTAAGAGATGCTATTCAGGAATATTTTAATGAAGAAGGATCGGTCCTGTCAGACTGATCAGCTTCTATGAGGTCAGTTACAGTATAGATTGGACCAGGGTGAAGCTGTGGATGTTACATTTCTGAACTTTAAGGGTGCGTTCACACGGAGTAAATGAAGAGTAATTCATGCCGAAAAATTGACGGGTGAAAAAAAGAATTTTATTCTCATGCAAAATTCGTGGGAAATTTGCACGCAATTTGCACAGAATTGCGCGCGAACATGGGGAAGAAAGAAGCAAAGGGTTTTTCTGCCATTTCCGCGCAAATTGCGCGCGAATTCCGCGTGAAAATGATGTCGGGCAGAATTTTTTTTTTTACCATTGACTTCAATTGATTTCTGCTAGCGGATTCCGCTTGTAGAATGAACATGTTCTTTCTTCAAGCGGAACGGAATTCAGCGTCGTAATTCCACTAGCAGAATTTCCGCAGTGTGAACAGGCCAGCAGAAATAACATTAAAGTCAATGGGCAGAGGAGATGTGCATTAATTTGGAGCGGAGAATTCAAGAGGAATTACTCGAGTAAATTCCTCTTGAATTACTCCGTGTGAATGCACCCTAAGGCATTTGATACCCTGCCACTCAAAAGGTCAGTACATAAAATTAGGATGCTGGGACTAGGGAAATATATATGTAAACGGCTTAACAACTGGCTCAGTGACAGGAAACAGAGGGTGGGGATCAATGGAACTTACTTACAAGTGGGTCAGTACTGGGTTCATTTCTTTTAGATGGATTACAGAGTAGAATTTCTATATTTGTAGAGTACACTAAATTGAGTAAGGTGATCACAACAGAGGAGGATAACATAATCTTACATTGGGATTTGGGGAAGGTGGAGACTTGTATGGCAAATTAAATTTAACCCTTAAGGACCACAGGTTTTTCTGTTTTTTGCACTTTCATTTTTTCCTCATCACCTTCTAAAAATCATAACGCTTTCAATTTTGCACCAACAGACTCATATGGGGCTTATTTTTTGCGCCACCAATTTCACTTTGTAATGATCTCAATCATTTCACCACAAAATTTACAGCAAACCCAGTAAATATATATTTGTGGGGCAAAATTGGAAAAGAATGCTATTTTGTAACTTTTGGGGGCTTCCGGCTCTTTTTTCCAGTAAAAATGACACCATACATTTACTTTCAATCAATTTTTATTGAAAATTTTTCATAAAAACAAACAGAATCTTAGACAGTCGCAGCTGTCGCATAAAACATGAAAGCAATTCACAATTGTTCACGGATTATAAATATCAAGCACTAAAGCACTAACCGGGCTTCTAGAATAAGGAACAATCGGATAACTAAAGAGAAGCAGTAAAGAATGCATTAGAAGGTGTCGGTTGGTCTAGAACATGTGTATCACCTAGGCTTGTTCAGTCGGCGGACCATTGTATATAGAGGTTACACAAAGAAAACGGTCATGTGCCATTGTTGTAATAACGACAGTAGGGAGATATTAATGAACATAGAGGTGGGAAGGTATCAACCTAGTTAGGTGTGATGTCAATCAGTGTCAGGTGTAGACTTGAACAGTTAGATATTTTTTGTAATATTTAGAAGAAATCCATGGAGCCCATCTGTTAGAGAAAGCAGTCATCCTACCAGAACCCATGGCCAGTATCTTCTCATAGGAGAAGGTTGTATTAAGTTTACTAATGAGTATGTCTATGGTCGGTGTCAAGGCGGTCTTCCAGTAACTAGTAAGAATGGTTTTGGCTACAATGCATAGAATGCAAAACGGATCCCTAAATGGAATTGGTATTGAATTAATGTCAGTGAACAGCAAAACTAGGCTGGGTGTCCAATTGAAATGGAGGTGAAAAACCTCAAGCAGTAAACTTCTACAAGCATCCCAAAAGGGTGAAATAGTAGGACATGTCCAAAGTATGTACCTTTGTGGCCGCATACTCTCCAGCATTGAGCAGAGGATCCAGGATATGCTTTAGAAGATTTGTCAGGGGTGAAATACCAACGCAGGACCATTTTATAAAAGGATTCTACATGTGAGGAGCATTGTAGTGCTCTATTAACCCATTTGAAAGCCGTTTGCCAGTTCTCTATGGGTATTGGTATGGCTAGGTCTCTCTCCCATAATCTCAGAGGATAGCTTTTAATGGATTTATCCGAGTGAGTAAATAGGTTGTATAACGGTTTGAGACCCTTCACTGACGATTTTAGAAATTGTAACATAGGGGCATTGATATTAATAGTGGGTGGTTGTAGTGCAGAGAGGAAGTGACGGATCCTGAGATACTTATAAAAGATCTAGGTATTGCAAATAGGTTTTGAATTTGTTCAAAGGAAAGCAATGTCAATCCTTGGTATTAAAGGTCTGTGTGCGTGAGACCTCCATCTCTCCATCCCTGTAAGGGGAGGTCAGAAAGGGTTGATTGAATAACTCTTAATGGTATGTTGTGTGAGGTCTCAGGTTCAGGGTTATCTAGGTGGCCTAGAAAGGTCTTCCAGGCCAGAAAAGAGGCCTGAAGTATAGGGTTAGAGAAGTTGGGAGGGGTGAGATTCCATGTGGGGTAGAAGAGAAGATCTCGCAAATCATGGGGAGAAACAGTGGATTTTTCAATAAGAACCCAGGGGGAGGAAGGGGTCAGAGACAAACAGTTCCTGAGTTGGGATACTAATGTAGCAATATAGTAACCTTTAACCCCTTAACGACCACGGATGTAAATGTACGTCCTGTTTTGTCGGGACTTCGCGCACCAGGACGTACATTTACGACCTGTGCATGACCGTGAGCATCAGAACGGTGGACCCGCCGGTAATGGCCGACATCCGCGATCGCTTGCTGTGATTAATACAGATCACGGCATCTGCGGCAGTACAGTACTTGAATGGATGCAGCATGGCGGGGGTCTTCCCGGGGTCTTCTGCTCTGGTCTGAGATCGAGCGGACGATAGCAGAAGATCACCGATAATACTGATCGGTGCTATGTCCAATGCATAGCACTGAACAGTATTAGCAATCAAATGATTGCTATAAATAGTCCCCTATATAAAAAGTATTTTAAAAAAGTTGAAAAGTGTAAAAACAAAAAGTAAAAAATAAAATTAAAAACCCCCTTCCCCAATAAAAAGAAAAATTGTCAGTTTTTCCCATTTTACCCCCAAAAAGCGTACATTTTTTAGAAACCTATTTGGTATCGCCACCTGCGTAAATGTCCGAACTATCAAAATATAATGTTAATGATCCCATATGGTGAATGGCGTAAACGTAAAAAATAAAAAAAAGTCCAAAAATTATGCTTTTTTGTCACATTTTATTAAAACAAATTATAAAAAATTATCTAAAAGTTGTATATATACAATTTTGGTATCTATAAAAAGTACAGATGACGGTGCAAGAAATAAGCTCTCATACTGCCCTATATACAGAAAAATAAAAAAGTTACAGGTGGTCAAAATAGGGCGATTACTGATTTTGATTAGGTGGTCAAAATAGGGCGATTACTGATTTTGATTACAGATTTCGTACAAAAAGTTTTTGATTTTTTTTTAAGCGGTCAGAAATATTTAAGTATCTAGCCATGGGTATCATTTTAATTGTATTGACCCACAAAATAAAGAACACGTCATTTTTGCCGTAAAGTGTACAGTGTGAAAACAAAACCCTTCAAAATGTGCAAAATTTTGGTTTTCATTTAAATTTCCTGCCTGGGTTCGCCGTACATTTTATGGTAAATGAGAGGTTTCATTACAAAGTACAATTGATCACGCAAAAAACAAGCCCTTATATGGGTCTGTAGGTGGAAATATAAAAGAGTTATGGATTTTAGAAGGGGAGGAGGAAAAAACAAAAACGCAAAAATAAAATTGGCCTGGTCCTTAAGGTTAAAATGGGCTTGGTCCTTAAGGGGTTAATATCTGGGGTACCCAAGCCTCCCGACATTTTGGAGCATAATAGAAGAGATGCTGCTAATCTGGGTTTTTTTGCCTGCCCAAATAAAGGTAGAAAGCAACCGTTGAACTTTAGTAAAAAAGGAGGCGGGAAGAGGGATAGGGAGGGTACTAAAACCATATGGTAGCTTGGGTAGGAGGAACATTTTGAATGCAGCTACTCTACCAGTCCAAGATATTTCAGATTTAGATAATTTAGTAGTTTCTGCAGTGAGATCAGAAAGTAGAGTTTCAAAGTTGGCTTGGTATAGCTTATTGAGTGGGCACGTGAGGTGGATACCTAGGTAGTCTATGCTGGAAGAATGCCAATCAAAGGGGAAGCTAGCTCTCAGGAGAGAAGAGGCTTTGAGAGATAAATTTAATGGGACAGCTTGGGTCTTCGTACTGTTAAGAAGATAATAGGATAGGGAACCAAATTCAGAGATATTATCCATAGCTGCTGGAAGAGATATAAGGGGGTCTCCTAATGTGAGGATCACATCGTCTGCATAAAGTGAGATAACATTAGAGGTGTGTCCTATGTGTATACCTGAGATTCTATTGTCTAGACGGATAACCTGGGCAAGTGTTTCTATGGATAGGATGTATATGAGGGGGGATAGGGGGCAACACTGGAAAGAGCTCACACTCGAGCCGTAGGTGTAGAATATAAGGCATGAATAGCAGATGGAATGTTACCTGTGGAACCCATTTTCTGAAGTACGGCGAAGGCAAAAGACCATTTAAGGCGGTCAAACGCCTTTTTTGTGTCTAAAGCGAGCACTACTGCTGGTATACGAAGGGACTCAATCTGAGGAAATACAAGCAAAAGCATCCTGGTGTTATCCGAGGTTTGACGACCCGCCACGAATCCTGCTTGGTCCTGTTGGACAAGATCAGGGAGAGTCAGAGAAATGCGATTAGCTAGCAAGTTTGGGGAAGATCTTAAGGTCCTGATTCAGTAATGAGATCGGTCTAAAGTTTTGGGGAACATCTGTGGGTTTTCCTGGTTTGGGTATAGTGGTGATTAAAGCCTGTACGTTTTCTTTGGGAAGTTTGTTGGAGGAAACAGCAGCCATGCAAAATGAAGCAAGGAAGGGAGAAAGGAGTGTTACGCCTAGCGCTCCGGGCCCCCGCTCCTCCCCGGAGCGCTCACGGCGTCTTTCTCCCTGCAGCTCCCCGGTCAGTCCCGCTGACCGGGAGCGCTGCTCTGTCATGGCCGTTGGGGATGCGATTCGCACAGCGGGACGCGCCCGCTCGCGAATCGCATCCCAGGTCACTTACCCGTTCCCGTCCCCTGCTGTCATGTGCTGGCGCGCGCGGCTCCGCTCTCTAGGGCGCGCGCGCGCCAGCTCCCTGAGACTTAAAGGGCCAGTGCACCAATGATTGGTGCCTGGCCCAATTAGCTTAATTGGCTCCCACCTGCTCCCTGGCTATATCTGGTCTCCTCCCTTGCACTCCCTTGCCGGATCTTGTTGCCCTTGTGCCTAGTGAAAGCGTTTTGTATGTTTAAAGCCTGTGTACCAGAACTTCTGCTATCTCCCCTGACTACGAACCTTGCCGCCTGCCCCCGACCTTCTGCTACGTCCGACTTTGCTTCTGCCTACTCCCTTGTACCTCGCCTATCTTCAGCAGTCAGAGAGGTGAGCCGTTGCTAGTGGATACGACCTGGTCACTACCGCCGCAGCAAGACCATCCCGCTTTGCGGCGGGCTCTGGTGAAAACCTGTAGTGGCTTAGAACCGGTCCACTAGCGCGGTCCTCGCCATCCCTCTCTGGCACAGAGGATCCACTACCTGCCAGCCGGCATCGTGACAGTAGATCCGGCCATGGATCCCGCTGAAGTTCCTCTGCCAGTTGTCGCTGACCTCCCTACGCTGGTCGCCCAGCAAGCTCGTCAGATCGCCCAACAAGATCACCAGCTGTCGTACTTGACCACCATGACACAGCAACTCCAGTCACAACTACAGCAAGTACAGTCACAGCTACAGCAGCAACAACCATCTCCTCCGCCAGCTCCTGCACCCCTTCCGCAGCGAGTGGCCACTCCTAGCCTCCGCCTGTCCTTGCCGGACAAATTTAATGGGGACTCTAAGTTTTGCCGTGGCTTTCTTTCGCAATGTTCCCTGCACTTGGAGATGATGTCGGACCAGTTTCCTACTGAAAGGTCTAAGGTGGCTTTCGTAGTCAGCCTTCTGTCTGGAAAAGCCCTGTCATGGGCCACACCGCTCTGGGACCGCAATGACCCCGTCACTGCCTCTGTACACTCCTTCTTCTCGGAAATTCGAAGTGTCTTTGAGGAACCTGCCCGAGCCTCTTCTGCTGAGACTGCCCTGCTGAACCTGGTCCAGGGTAATTCCTCCGTTGGCGAGTACGCCATACAATTCCGTACTCTTGCTTCTGAACTATCCTGGAATAATGAGGCTCTCTGCGCGACCTTTAAAAAAGGCCTATCCAGCAACATTAAAGATGTTCTGGCCGCACGAGAGACTCCTGCTAACCTGCATGAACTCATTCATCTAGCCACTCGCATTGACATGTGTTTTTCTGAGAGGCATCAAGAGCTCCGCCAGGAAAAAGACTTAGATCTCTGGACACCTCTCCCACAGTCTCCACTGCAATCTGCGCCTAGGCCTCCCGCCGAGGAGGCCATGCAAGTGGATCGGTCTCGCCTGACCCTGGAAGAGAGGAATCGCCGTAAGGAAGAGAATCTTTGTCTGTACTGTGCCAGTACTGAACATTTTTTGGTGGATTGCCCAATCCGTCCTCCACGTCTGGGAAACGCACGCTCGCACCCAGCTCTCGTGGGTGTGGCGTCTCTTGATGCTAAGTCGGCTTCTCCACGTCTCACGGTGCCTGTTCGGATTTCTACTTCAGCCAGCTCTCCCCTCTCAGCCGTGGCCTGCCTGGACTCTGGAGCTTCTGGGAATTTTATTCGGGAGTCCTTAGTGAATAAATTCCGCATTCCGGTGACCCGTCTTGTCAAGCCACTCCACATTTCCGCGGTCAACGGAGCCAGGTTGGATTGCACCGTGCGTTACCGCACGGAGCCCCTCCTAATGTGCATCGGACCTCATCACGAGGAAATTGTATTTTTTGTCCTTCCTAATTGCACTTCTGAAGTTCTCCTTGGACTACCCTGGCTTCAACACCATTCCCCAACCCTGGATTGGTCCACTGGGGAGATCAAGAGTTGGGGTCCCTCTTGTTCCAAGGACTGCCTTCAACCGGTTCCCAGTACTCCCTGCCGTGACCCTGTGGTTCCCCCTGTATCCGGTCCCCCTAAGGTCATTAAGGACTCTGCCTGCCACAGGAAATGCCTCTCCCCCCCTCCCAGTCCCATCAGGCAAGCCTCTGTGTCCCCTCATGGCCCTCGTCCTGGTGTCACACTGCCCCGTGCCAGGTCTCGCCCTCTGCCCTCTCTCCCCATTCCTACTCCTGCTGTTCTGCCTGCCGTTGAGGAATCCCTCCATCCTTTCCCGGTGTCCTCATCCCAGGGGAGGCAGTTACCGGACAAAGAGAAGGGGAGACCTAAGGGGGGGGGGTACTGTTACGCCTAGCGCTCCGGGCCCCCGCTCCTCCCCAGAGCGCTCACGGCGTCTTTCTCCCTGCAGCTCCCCGGTCAGTCCCGCTGACCGGGAGCGCTGCTCTGTCATGGCCGTTGGGGATGCGATTCGCACAGCGGGACGCGCCCGCTCGCGAATCGCATCCCAGGTCACTTACCCGTTCCCGTCCCCTGCTGTCATGTGCTGGCGCGCGCGGCTCCGCTCTCTAGGGCGCGCGCGCGCCAGCTCCCTGAGACTTAAAGGGCCAGTGCACCAATGATTGGTGCCTGGCCCAATTAGCTTAATTGGCTCCCACCTGCTCCCTGGCTATATCTGGTCTCCTCCCTTGCACTCCCTTGCCGGATCTTGTTGCCCTTGTGCCTAGTGAAAGCGTTTTGTGTGTTTAAAGCCTGTGTACCAGAACTTCTGCTATCTCCCCTGACTACGAACCTTGCCGCCTGCCCCCGACCTTCTGCTACGTCCGACTTTGCTTCTGCCTACTCCCTTGTACCTCGCCTATCTTCAGCAGTCAGAGAGGTGAGCCGTTGCTAGTGGATACGACCTGGTCACTACCGCCGCAGCAAGACCATCCCGCTTTGCGGCGGGCTCTGGTGAAAACCTGTAGTGGCTTAGAACCGGTCCACTAGCGCGGTCCTCGCCATCCCTCTCTGGCACAGAGGATCCACTACCTGCCAGCCGGCATCGTGACAAGGAGTTCATGAAAGGTTTTATAATATGTGCTATCGAAACCATCAGGGACAGGGGCCTTGCCTAAGGAGAGAGAACGGATTACTTTTTGTATTTCAGGGGCAGTGATGGGTTCATTCAGGGTTGAGAGTTGCGTAGGGGAACGTGAAGGCAAATTCAATTTGTTTAGGTAGGATTGGACTTCAGCTTCTGAAGCAGAGGGGGGCTCAGGAATGGAGGAGTTCAAATTCTATAGATTAGTATAGAACGCCTGGAAACCGTCAGCTATAGCTTTCGGAGTGTAAAGTTTTTCTGCAGTTATGGGATGGGTAAGTACTGGAATTCTGGATTTTAAAGTACAGGATTTAAGTCCGTTGGCCAGAAATTTACTGGATTTGTTATCTTGTGAGTAATATTTAGATTTTGTTTTCCGAAACGCCTTCTCATAGGCTAACAACATAAGGCAGCGGAGGTCCCGCCTAAGCACTAACAGTTGGGAGATTGTTTATTGGCGGTTTCTATATTTTGGAGTTGGGACAATAGTGTGGTGATATGTAGGTCTCCCTGACATTTAAGGATTGAGCTATACTTGATACAATAGCCTCTTATTACTTCCTTGTGGCAATTCCATAGGGTGGTAGGACAGGAAACGGAGTTAACATTTATTTTGAAGTAGTCTCCTAGGTCTGAACGCAATCTTTGGGAATATTCCTTGTGGGACAGCAGAAAGCGGCTAATGCGCCACATATATGAAGTAGCTGAGGATACGGAGTCGCTCAACACTATAGTAACCGCTGCATGATCAGTCCATGAGATCACCCCAATATCAGATCTTACAACAGATTGGAGTATATTTCTGTCCACAAGGAACATATCCAGCCTGGAATAGGAATCATGTACCGCAGAGAGATGAGTATAGTCTCATTCTGTGGCATGGTGTAACCTCCAGACGTCATATAGTTCTTTTCCCCACACCCAGGGGAATAGGGAGAGTGAAGGGGTACGAGAGGTTGAGGTGGAGTATAACAAGGGGGACATAACAGAATTGAAATCGCCACATAATATAGTAGATCCCCATTTACGCTTGGAAACACGATGGAGGAGAAAATTAAGAAATCTAATTTGGCCTTTATTAGACGCATACAGAGAAACTAGAGTGATTGGCACTGAGTTAATAATACAATACAGCACAATAAATCTACCTTTGGTGTCACGCAATGTGTGTTCCAATGTAAAGGAAACTGTGTTCTTAATTCCTATGAAAACCCCTCTGGATTTGGCGACAAAATGGGAGTGAAACACATGTTGGAAAGGAGGATGACGCAGCCTATGAGCATCTTTAGGAAATAAATGTGTTTCCTGGGCACATGTGATATCGCAGTTAAGCGATTGCACCTCTTTCCAGAAATGGGAGCGCTTATGGGGCACATTAAGACCATTAACCCCTTAAGGAACCAGCCATTTTACACCTTAGGACCCGGCCATTTTTTGCACATCTGACCACTGTCACTTTAAACATTAATAACTCTGGAATGCTTTTAGTTATCATTCTGATTCCGAGATTGTTTTTTCGTGACATATTCCACTTTAACTTAGTGGTAAAATTTTTTGGTAACTTGCATCCTTTCTTGGTGAAAAATCCCCAAATTTGATGAAAAATTTGAAAATTTTGCATTTTTCTAACTTTGAAGCTCTCTGCTTGTAATGAAATTGGATATTCCAAATATTATTTTATTTTATTCACATATACAATATGTCTACTTTATATTTGCATCATAAAATTGATGAGTTTTAACTTTTGGAAGACATCAGAGGGCTTCAAAGTTCAGCAGCAATTTTCCAATTTTTCACAAAATTTCCAAAATCACAAATTTGCAGGGACCAGTTCAGGTTTGAAGTGGATTTGAAGGGTCTTCATCTTAGAAATACCCCACAAATGACCCCATTATAAAAACTGCACCCCCCAAAATATTCAAAATGACATTCAGTCAGCATTTTAACCCTTTAGGTGTTTCACAGGAATAGCAGCAAAGTGAAGGAGAAAATTCACAATTTCCATTTTTTACACTCGCATGTTCATGTAGACCCAATTTTTGAATTTTTACAAGGGGTAAAAGGAGAAAATGTATACTTCTATTTGTAGCCCAATTTCTCTCGACTAAGCACATACCTCATATGTCTATGTAAAGTGTTCGGCGGGCTCAGAAGGGAAGGAGCGACAAGGGGATTTTGGAGCGTACGTTTTTCTGAAATGGTTTTTGGGGGGCATGTTGCATTTAGGAAGCCCCTATGGTGCCAGAACAGCAAAAGTCCCCCACATGGCATACCATTTTGGAAACTAGACCCCTTGAGGAACGTAACAAGGAATAAAGTGAGCCTTAATACCCCACAGGGGTTTCACGACTTTTGCATACGTAAAAAAAAATAAAAAAATTTCACTAAAATGTGTGTTTCCCCCCCAAATTTCACATTTTTGCAAGGGTTAATAGCAGAAAATACCCCCCAAAATTTGTAACCCCATCTCTTCCGAGTATGGAGGTACCCCATAAGTTGACCTAAAGCGCACTACGGGTGAACTACAATGCTCAGAAGAGAAGGAGTCATATTTGGCTTTTTGAGAGCAAATTTTGCTCGGGGGGCTTGTCGCATTTAGGAAGCCTAAATGGTGCCAGAACAGCAAAATAACCCCCACATGGCATACCATTTTGGAAACTAGACCCGTTGAGGAACGTAGCAAGGGGTACAGTGAGCATTTACCCCCCACTGGTGTCTGTCAGATCTTTGGAACAGTGGGCTGTACAAAATTTTTAATTTGCGCAGCCCACTGTTCCAAAGATCTGTAAGACACCAGTGGGGTGTAAATTATCACTGCACCCCTCATTACATTCCGTGAGGGGTGTAGTTTCCGAAATGGGGTCACATGTGTTTTTTTTTTTGTTTTTTTTGCGTTTGTCAAAACCGCTGTAACAATTAGCCACCCCTGTGCAAATCACCTCAAATGTACATGGTGCACTCTCCCTTCTGGGCCTTGTTGTGCGCCCCCAGAGGACTTTGTGCCCACAAATGGGGTATCTCCGTAGTCGGGAGAAGTTGCATTACAAATTTTGGGGGGCTTTTTTCCCTTTTACCTCTTGTCAAAATGAAAAGTATAGGGCAACACCAGCATGTTAGTGTAAAAAATTTATTTTTTACACTAACATGCTGGTGTAGACCCCAATTTCACCTTTTCATAAGGGGTGAAAGGAGAAAAAGCCCCCCAAAATTTGTAAGGCAATTTCTCCCGAGTAGGGAGATATCCCATATGTGACCCTAAACTATTGCCTTGAAATACGACAGGGCTCCGAAGTGAGAGCGCCATGCGCATTTGAGGCCTGAATTAGGGATTTGCATAGGGGTGGACATAGGGGTATTCTACGCCAGTGATTCCCAAACAGGGTGCCTCCAGCTGTTGCAAAACTCCCAGCATGCTTGGACAGTCAATGGCTGTCCGGCAATACTGGGAGTTGTTGTTTTGCAACAGCTGGAGGCTCCATTTTGAAAACAGTGGCGTACCAGATGTTTTTCATTTTTATTGGGGAGGGGAGGGGGGCTGTGTAGAAGTATGTGTATATGTAGTGTTTTTTACTTTTTATTTTATTTTGTGGTAGTGTAGTGTAGTGTTTTTAGGGTACAGTCACACGGGCAGGGGGGGTTACAGTGATTTTCCCGCTGCGAGTTTGAGCTGCCGCGCAAAATTTGCTGCATCGCAAACTTGCAGCCTGATACTCACTGTAAGCCCCCTGCCCATGTGAGTGTACCCTGTGCATTCACAAGGGGGGGACCTCCAGCTGTTGCAAAACTACAACTCCCAGCATGCACAGTCTATCAGTGCATGCTGGTAGTTATAGTTTTGCAACAGCTGGAGGCACACGGGTTGGGAAACACTGAGTTAGGAAACAGACAAAGTTTCCCAACCAGTGTGCCTCCTGTTGTTGCAAAACCACAACTCCCAAACATTCTCAGGCATGCTGGGAGTAGTAGTTCGGCAACATCTTTAGAGCCAGATGTTGCCGAACTACAACTCCCAGCATGCTTGGAGTTGTAGTTTGCAACATCTGGAGGACTACAGTTTGCAGACCACTAATACAGTGGTTCCCAATCTGTGCCCTTCCAGATGTTGCAAAACTACAACTCCCAGTATGCCAATACTGTCCAGGCATGCTGGGAGTTGCAGTTCTGCAACATCTGAAGGGCCAGATGTTACAGAACTACAACTCCCAGCATGCCTGGACAGTAAGGGCATGCTGAGAATGTGTAGTTTTGCAACATCTGGAAGGGCACAGTGGTCTCCAAACTGTGGACCTCCAGATGTTGCAAAACTGCAACTCCCAGCATGCCCAGACGCCAAGGGCTGTCTGGGCATGCTGGGAGTTGTAGTATATAGGGTCCCAATACAGCAATGCATGTCGCTTTACGGCGACGTGCATTGCTGTAAAGGGCCTGACCGCGGCTGAAGATCTACTCACCTGTCGCCGCCGCCGCCATCTTCCTCGCCGGGTCTTCAGAGACGAGGTAAGTACCGGGGCCGGTCTTCCTCCCGTCCTCTCCGGACTTCAAGGGGCCGGGCAGGACGGGAGGCAGTAACCGCCCCCCCCCCCCCCCCCCCCTGCGATTGGTCGGTTAACTAACCGACAGATCGCAGGGAATAGGAGGAGGTGGCAGGTTTGCCACCTCGCTCCTAGTCTTCACCATGGTCCTGGCTGTCTGTGACAGCCGGGATCATGCGAAATTACCGGGCGGTCGGGTCCCAGAGACCCGATCAGCCCGGTATCGCCGCAGATCGCAAGGGCGATTTCCCTTTGCGATTTGCGGTCGATCGCCGACATGGGGGGCATACATGGCCCCCCTCGACGTTTGCCCTGGATCCCTGCTGAAGGATTTCAGCAGGAATCCGCTTCCGATCTCCGCCGGGTGAGCGGCGGAGACCAGGAAAAGACATGACGTATGCATACGTCATGGGTCCTTAAGAGGTTAAAGGGGTATTCCAGGCCAAAACTTTTTTTATATATCAACTGGCTCTGGAAAGTTAAACAGATTTGTAAATTACTTCTATTAAAAAATCTTAATCCTTCCAATAGTTATTAACTTCTGCAGTTGAGTTGTTGTTTTCTGTCTAACTGCTCAATGATGATGTCACTTCCCGGGAGCTGTGCAGTTCCTATGGGGATATTCTCCCATCATGCACAGCTCCTGGGACGTGACATCATCATTGAGCAGTTAGACAGAAAACTTCAGAAGCTAATAACTATTGGAAGGATTAAGATTTTTTAATAGAAGTAATTTCCAAATCTGTTCAACTTTCCGGAGCCAGTTAATATATAACATTTTTTTTTTGCCTGGAATACCCCTTTAATGTTAAAACTAGCTATAGTGATAACCATATTGTAAGTATCTGCATAATATGATAAGCAGTACTGAAAAAATAAAAGTAGGAAGAGAGCGCGCTCCCCAGCCAGCACGCACTCTCTTAATGAGAATAGGTAATACACTGATTACATTAACCCCTTAAGGACTGAGCCCTTTTTCGCAATTCCGAAAACGCTTTTACAAAGTATTCAGATTCTGAGATTGTTTTTTCGTGACATATTCTACTTTATTTTGGGCGTAAATTTTCGGCGTTACTTGCATCCTTTTTTGGTGAAAAATCCCAAAATTTCATGAAAATTTTGAAAATTTTGCATTTTTCTAACTTTGAAGCTCTCTGCTTGTAAGGAAAATGGATATTCCCAATAAATGTTATTTTTATTCACAAATACAATATGTCCACTTTATGTTGGCATCATAAAATTGACATGTTTTTGCTTTTTGAAAAAATTAGCTTCAAAGTAGAGCAGCAATTTTCAAAAATGTCATGAAAATTTCTAAATCTGAAGGGACAGATGTTACAGAGCTACAACTCCCAGCATGCCTAGGCAGTCTAGGCATGCTGAGAGTTGTAGTTTGGCAACATCTGGAGGGCTACTGTTTGGGCACCACTGTAACAGTGGTCTCCAAACTGTGACCCTCCAGATGTTGCAAAACTACAACTCCCAGCATGCCCAGACAGCCTTTTGCTGTCTGGGCAAGCTGGGAGTTGCAGTTTGGCCTTCCTAGTGGTTGCCACAGTAAAGATCACTTTACTTTCACTTGAGCCCCCCCCCCCCACCATCGTTTCCCTACCTGAGCCAGGATCTTTGCAGTCTCCAGCGAAGATCAGCGGTTCCCAGGCATCTTCTTCTCCAGGTACCGGCCTCCATCTTCTCCCCATGTTCCCCTCGACATCCAGGGGTGGGCAGAATGGGGGGTTGCCATGGCAACCCATTGTCCTGCTCTGCCATTGGTCAGAATCAGTTCTGACCAATGGCAGGGGATAGGAGGACATCGCAGCACTGCGACCTCACTCCTAGCCCTCAGGAGGATCGGGGCTGTCACTGACAGCTCCGATCATCCCTATTTTCCGCGTGATCGGGTCACCAGAGACCGGATCAGCCTGGAATAGCAGAAAATCACCTGTCTGAATTGACATGCGATTTTCTGCGATCACCGACATGGGGGGTCTCAGGACCTCCCTGGGCGATGTGCTGGCGTGCCTGCTGAATGATTTCAGCAGGCATCCCGGTCCCCAACCGGCTAGCGGCGGGGACCAGAATTCCCACGGGCGTATGCATACGCCCCACGTCCTTAAGGACTCGGGATGCAGGGCGTATGCATACGCCCGGCGTCCTGAAGAGGTTAAAGAGGGAGAGAAACAAGGGTAGGTTAGTAAAACAAAAACATATCAAAAACGGAATAAAATAACAAAATGAATGCATAATAAGGCTCCAATTAATAGAGCCAGCACAATGGCTCGGCGTCGGGAGGTCCAAATTCCAGGACGAGAGGAGAGCTTGACCGTCTTTTATGGATCTCACCACATGAAATTTGTCTCCTTTCTTGATCAGTAAGCAGACCTGGAAACCCCATCTATACGCTATTTTGGCGTTAAGGAGGGTCTGGTGATGGGATGAAGCTTGCAGGGTTGCTGCTGATAAATCTGCAAAGATTGATACCTTGTGAAAGGGAGCGGGGAAACCCCCGTTTTGGCATGAAAACTCCATCACCTTTTCTTTAATTGTGAAAATATGGACTCTGGCAAGTATGTCGCGTAGGATAGAATTGTCCAGATGTTTAGGACATGGGACACTGTGAGCCCTGTCGACTTCTAATTCCTGAGAACTGCAGGATGGTAAGGTTGCTTTAATCAAGGATCTGACATAAGCAGGAATGTCCACCGGGAGCACGGATTCAGGGACACCGCGCAGCTTTATTTATTGTGACGGCTCCTGTCCTCTAGATCAGCTATCTTAGATTTCAGCATGCTGACGTCAACAGACAGTTCGTAATGGGAGTCTATCAGGTCATTATGCGATGTTGAAAATTCCCCAAAATTAGACTCTACGGAGGATATGTATCATTATTTGTGTACGGTAGAAGCATTTTACCCCTTTTCCCGAATTCTAAATTATGTGCAGAAGAGCTAAATTTATCAATCAAGTGCAATGAGCTTCATAAATTGCGGGTAAATATAGTAATCTCCTCAATCCACTCTTTGGAAAATAGAACCAATGATTTAGAGCATCTTGCTACGTTAAGTCCAAGATGGCTTATATTTGCGCAAAAATAACAGCTCTTGCGGCAAAATTTTTGGTGTAAAGGAAAAGTATGCAGTTAATAAATCCATGCGTACTATAGATGTCACTCCAAGGTACCCTGATTCAGCCACATCTGGAGGACATGCTCTACCAAAACGTGCGCAAAAAAAGGGCTTGCGCTAAATTTTGCGCAAAAAAATACACACAAAACAGGGGTAAAATCTTTGATACATGTCCCCCAGGGTGTGTCACTCTTCTTTAAGATCTTGTACTGCGACATTTAGTGAAGAGACCATGGCGTGGATATCAGTGAGGAAAGTTTTGCGTAGGGCCTGCAGCATCCCTTTCATCGCACTGTCAGTGAGGGATTTGTCTGACACAGTAATAGTGTCTAAATCATCAGAGTCCTTATTAACAGTGGCAGCAGTCATTAAACCCCAGTCACATACCTCCGTGTTAGAAGCCGTGGGAGAGAGATGTGGCCTCTGTTTTGTGGGGCTCTGAGAAGGGGAGGCAGAAGGGGATCCCCAGAGTCCATGTCTGCTTGCTGTCTAGGTGCCATCTTGTCTCAGGTCCGCTGAGCTGTGCACTGCAGTAACTGAGGCGCTCAGGGACTGGGGACTGTTGGATCCCTGGGAGATCTGCTATGCAGTGCTGGGTCTGAGGAAGAACGCCGCGTTGGAGCTCTGGCAGGAGATCCCGAGCTGTTGCTGCAGTCCGGCGGAGGTAAACACTGGGTGATCAGCGCCCTCTTGGGTGTCTCGTGCCGGCCGGGAAAAGGGAAATTTGGAGAGTTTCTCATGTCTCACCGGCTTCTTATGTCTTTTCAGCATGTTCAGGAAGTTGAGGAGTCTTGGTGTAGCAGAATAAACGGCAGTGACTGCTGGTATAAGTCGCTAGGAAGGGTTTACATGGAGGAGCTCCTCAGTCAGGTGTCCATCCACCTTGGCATCAAGGCCACGCCCCCAATGACACCATACATTTATTCATACAATTTATATAGTTTTTTTTTATTTTACTACAAAAAAAAAATTATAACTACATGCACCAAAATTAGTATGTTTAAAGTTGTCATCTTATGACCCCTATAACTTTTTAATTTTTCCATATACTGGGTGGTATTAGGGCTCATTTTTTGCGCTGTGATCTGAAGTTTTATTGGTACCATATTTGTTTTGATCATTTTTTAGCATATACAAAGTGACAAAAAAAACGAAATTTTGGACTTTGGAATTTTTTTGTGTACGCCATTGACTGTGCGGTTTAATTAACCTTATATTTTTATAGTTCGGACATTTACGCACGCAGTGATACCACATGTTTATTTTTATTTTGTTTATATATTTTTAATATGGAATTTGGGAAAAGGGGGGGATTTAAACTTAATAAGGAAGGGGTTAATGTGTGTGTTTTTAAACTTTTTTTTTTTTTTACAATTCTAGTCCCCTTACCCTTAGGGGACTTTTAGGAGGAATCATTTGATTCCTTAAATAGATCAATGGCGTTCCATAGAACCACATTGATCTGTGTGCTCTGCCCTCGATTGATAAAGCCTGGTCCTGCCAGGCTTTATCGTTGTCCGAGCCGCAGCCGGCTACCTCAGCATTGGATCGACCCCCCGCGCGCGCGATCGCACCCCACTGGACCACCAGGGAACAGTTAACCCCTTAAAGACCTAGGGCGTATGGATACGCCCTGGCTTTCTGTTACTTAAGGACCCAGGACGTATCCATACGCCCGTGGGAATTTCGGTCCCTGCCGGGCGGGGACCGGACCGGGATGTCTGCTGATATCGTTCAGCAGGCATCCCGTGCAAATGCCGAGGGGGGGTCATCAGACCCCTCGTGTCGGCGATTGTGGCAGATCGTTAGTGAATTCACACTAACGATCTGCCGGGATTCGGGTCATACGGGTCCCGGAGATACAAGGTGATCGGGGGTGTACAATACACCCCCTATCACCCACTGTATCTATGGGGAGGTGTTGATTTTGTCACCCCCCCCCCCCCAGGAGCGCTGCTATTGGCTGGACGATCGTCCAACCAATAGCAGCCGGCAGGGGAGGGGTTAACTGCATCTTCTTGCAGCTCTGCCCGTTAACTGAGTTCAGTCAGTGGGCAAAACTGCTCGAAGGTGCCAGGGACCGCCCCTCTGTGCGATCAGAGCCCCCTCAGGGATGAAGATCTGCAGGGACAGAGCAGGGAAAGAATACACTCCAGGGCAAGGTAGGAGTGAGTGCAAAAAAGTAAAAAAAAAGTTAAAAAAAAAAAAATCCCCCCCCTGACCCCCTAATAGGTCCCCAAGGTTCCACCACAAATTTTTCAGTGTGACCCGGGCCCTATTAGGGGTTAAGGGCGCTGCATTTGCCCCCCCATTTTTTTTTTGTCCGCAATTTTTTTTCCTCCCTTATATAACGGTGTGTGATTTCTAATCACACACCGTTATAGCTAATAGTTACACCAAGCACTCACTACATACATCCCCGCCCCCCACACGCACACACCCTCCCAAACCCCCCCCCCGCCAACGACCCCGCCACCGTAGAAAAAGGCGATGGCTCACCAGGCATTTTCGGCAGCGGAGGCATACGCTTTTCTTGCCTCCGACTCCGAATCTGTCAATGAGGACGATGAAGATCCAACATTCCTGTGTTCTTCATCGTCCTCCTCATCATCTAGTACTGATGATGAGCCCCCTGCACGGCGGCGGAGACGCCGTCAGGCGAGGCCATGCACCCCCCATGAAAGTGGCCCAGTGGCTGGCACTAGTACGAGAGACAATGCCGCTCGTACTAGGAGTCCGACCCCCCAGGCGATTTTACCGGAGCCCCCTTCCGGTGAACCTGTCTGGAGACCCCCAGAGGGTTCCGGAGTTTGTTGGCGACTCCGGAATCCGGATTGACACGGCTGGGTTCACTGAATTTGACTTTTTCAGTTATTTTTTCAGTGACAGCCTGGTCAATCTAATGGTGGAGCAGACGAATCTGTACACCAGGCAGTTCATCGTCCACCATCCTATTCTTTGTTGGCCAGGTCCAATGAATGGTACGCCGTCAGTGCAGCCGAAATGAGGACATTTTGGGGCCTCGTGCTGCACATGGGCCTGGTCAAAAAGCCAAGTGTCAGGCAGTACTGGAGCGGGGACATCCTATACCAGACCACGCTGTACAGTATGGCCATGGCACGGAAGCGGTTCGAGGCCATTCGGAAATGCCTTCATTATGCAGATAATGAGGCATGTCCACCCTGAGGTGATCCCGCCTGTGACCGGCTTTACAAAGTGAGGCCAGTCATCGATCACTTTGGGGCCAAATTTTTGGAGGCCTACGTACCGCTCAGGGACCTCTCTGTAGATGAGTCTCTCATCAGTTTTAAGGGGAGACTCATATTCCACCAGTATATTCCCTCGAAGCGGGCGCGGTATGGCGTGAAGCTTTATAAACTTTGTGAGAGTACCTTCGGGTACACTTACAAATTTAGGGTGTATGAGGGACGAGAATCCCGTATTGAACCCCCAGATTGTTCCCCCACTCTGGGTGTTAGCGGGAAAATCGTTTGGGACCTTATGTACCCATTGCTGGATAAGGGTTTCCACATGTACGTGGACAACTTTTATACCAGCATCCCTCTCTTCACATCCCTTGCCGCCAGATCCACGTCCGCTTGTGGGACCGTGCGGAAGAATCAGAGAGGCCTCCCTCTAAATTTTCTGCAGACACCTATGCCCAAGGGTGAGTCCCGTGCCCTTGCCCATGAAAACCTGTTGCTGGTCAGGTATAAGGATAAGAGGGATGTCCTTATGCTGACCACTATTCATGGCAACGGCAGCTCACCTGTCCCTGTGCGAGGTACCACAACAACGGTCCTCAAGCCTGATTGTATTCTGGACTACAATCGGTATATGGGGGGAGTTGATCTTTCTGATCAAATCCTGAAGCCATATAACGCCATGCGGAAAACACGTGTATGGTACAAGAAAGTTGCGGTCTACTTGGTACAGGTTGCCATGTACAACTCTTTTGTACTGTACCAGAACGCTGGCAGCACAGGGACATTCCTCCAGTTCCAAGAAGAAGTCCTAAAGGCCCTGATCTTTGCTGACCGGGAAAGAGCAGGCCGGACTTCCCAAGGAACTGAAGTAATAGGTGCCAGGATGGATCGTCCCAGGCCAACACTTTCCAGGTGAGATCCCCCACACTAGAAAGAAGGGACTAAGCCAGAAAAAATGCAGAGTGTGTCACAGGAGGGGGATACGGAAGGAGACCACCTATCAATGTGACACTTGCCCCAATCATCCGGGCCTCTACATTAAGGACTGCTTCAGGGAGTATCACACTTCCATGCGGTAATAAATTTTCCCTTTTCATTTTAATTTTCCATAATTTGACCCCAATGTACCATGTCCAGAGTACATTCCAAATTTGAACCCCATAAAACCACAAAATTGCCCCAAAAAAAATTTCAGCAAAAAATAAATAAATAAATAAACTGATAAGACCTCTGGGGGTATTTAAAAAAAAAGAAAAAACGGGTCATGGGTCACTGAGTAACTATCATCGGGGACTTTTTATGTTGCCTCAAATGCGCAGCGCTCTCTCTCCACCTGAGCGGGGTGCGCATTTGAGGCAACAGGTTAGGGACGGCCACACACATCACATTCCTAGAATGATGATTCATAGCATAGGGTTTGGGGTGGGCATATTCTTTAGTTTTGGCTATGCTCTGGGTCATCATTCTGGGAACATAACTTGTTTTATAATTTTATGTCCCACTGTACCCCATTTTAGTAACTTACCCCATGTAACGTTTATTAATTACCCCATGTAATGCCCCTTGAGGGGGGGTCCCACTGCTCTCGCTCCACAGGCAGCGATTTCGAAGCTCAAGGCTAGAGATGAGCGAAATTACAGTAAATTTGATTCGTCACGAACTTCTCGGCTCGGCAGTTGATGACTTTTCCTGCATAAATTAGTTCAGCTTTCAGGTGCTCCCGTGGGCTGGAAAAGGTGGATACAGTCCTAGGAGACTCTTTCCTAGGACTGTATCCACCTTTTCCAGCCCACCGGAGCACCGGAAAGCTGAACTAATTTATGCAGGAAAAGGCAGCAACCACCGAGCCGAGAAGTTCGTGACGAATCGAATTTACTGTAAATTCGCTCATCTCTACTCAAGGCCCTTGACTGCACTCCTGTTCTTCTGTGACCGGTCCAGATATGAGGTATGTCCTTATTCCAAAGAAATGTATTTACAAATAAAAAAAAATTTTTGCTGCTCTGGCACTAAATGCGACATGCCCCCCCCCCCCCCCAAAAAAAAATTTGCTAATGTGACTCCTTCTCTTCTGAGCATTATAATGCGCCTGCAGTGCACTTGACGTCCACACATGGGGTATTACCATACTCAGAAGAGATGGGGTTACACATTTGGGGGGGCATTTTCTCCTATTACCCCTTGTAAAAATCTAAAATTTGGAGAAAAAACTGCATTTTAGTAAAAAATAAAAAAAATTTACAAATCCAAAGTAGTCAAACACATGTGGGGTGGTAAGGCTCACTGGACCCCTTGTTACATTCCTTGAGGGGTGTAGTTTCCAAAATAGTATGTCATGTTTGTTTTTTTTGCTGTTCTGGCACCATAGGGGCTCCCTAAATGTGACATGCCCCCCAAAAACCATTTCTGCAAAATGTGCTTTCCAAAAGCCAAATGTGACTCCTTCTCTTCTGAGCATTGTAGTGCGCCCGCAGTGCACTTGACGTCCACACATGGGGTATTACCATACTCAGAAGAGATGGGGTTACAAATTTTGGGGGGCATTTTCTCCTATTACCCCTTGTAAAAATGTAAAATTTGGGGGAAAACCAGCATTTTAGTGAAAAATATATTTTTTTTTCATTTACACATCCAACTTTAACGAAAAGTCATCAAACACCTGTGGGGTGTTAAGGCTCACTGTACCCCTTGTTACGTTCCTTGAGGGGTGTAGTTTCCAAAATAGTATGCCATGTGGGTTTTTTTTAACTGTTCTGGCACCATAGGGGCTTCCAAAATGCGACATGCCCTAGAAAAACCATTTCAGCAAAATGTGCTTTCCAAAAGCCATATGTGACTCCTTCTCTTCTGAGCATTGTAGTGCGCCCGCAGTGCACTTGACATCCACATATGGGGTATTACCATACTCAGAAGAGATGGGGTTACAAATTTTGGGGGGCATTTTCTTCTATTACTCCTTGTAAAAAATTTAAATTTAGGGGAAAACTAGCATTTTAGTGAAAAAAAATAAATTTATTAACACATCCAACTTTGACATAAAGTCGTGAAACACCTGTGGGGTGTGAAGGCTCACTGTACCCCTTGTTACGTTCCTTGAGGGGTGTAGTTTCCATAATAGTATGACATGTGTTTTTTTTTTTTTGCTGTTCTGGCACCATAGAGGCTTCTTAAATGTGACATGCCCCCCAAAAACCATTTCAGAAAAACTCACTCTTCAAAATCCCATTGTCGCTCCTTCCCTTCTGAGCCCTCTACTGCGCCCGGCCGAACACTTGACATACACATATGAGGTATTTCCTTACTCGAGAGAAATTGGGTTACACATTTTAAGAAGATTTCTCTCCTTTTACCCCTTGTAAAAATTCAAAAACTGGGTTTCCAAGAACATGCAAATGGAAAAAATTTAGATTTTGAATTTTCTCCTTCACTTTGCTGCTTTTCCTGTGAAACACCTAAAGAGTTAACACACTTACTGAATGTCATTTTGGATGCTTTGATGGGTGCAGTTTTTATAATTGGGTCATTTGTGGGGTATTTCTAATATGAAGGCCCTTTAAATCCACTTCAAAACTGAACTGGTCCCTGAAAAATTCAGATTTTGAAAATTTTGTGAAAAATTGGAAAATTGCTGCTGAACTTTGAAGCCCTCTGATGTCTTCCAAAAGTAAAAACTTGTCAACTTTATGATGCAAACATAAAGTAGACATATTGTGTATGTGGATCAATGTATAATTTATTTGGGATGTCTATTTTCCTTATACGCAGAGAGCTTCAAAGTAAAAAAAAATGCTAAATTTTCAATTTGTTCATCAAATTTTGGAATTTTTCACCAAGAAATGAAACAAGTATCAACAAAATTTTACCACTAACATAAAGTAGAATATGTCACGAAAAAACAATCTCGGAATCAGAATGAAAGGTAAAAGCATCCCAGAGTTATTAATGCTTGAAGTGACAGTGGTCAGATGTTAAAAAAATGTCCGGGTCCTTAAGGTATATTTGGGCTGGGTCCTAGCTGGGGTTTTACCCCACCATCAATTTCTTCACGTTTGGTCCAGATAAGTTACATGGTTACACCAATTGCTCTGTCTCCACAATATGTGCTTGTGTATGATCCTACTGTCGCTTTAATATATATTACAGTCTATCTACACTGTTATGATCCTTTTTCATCATATGTATGCTATATCTGTGCGATACCAACTAGCTGGGTGAGATAATACAAAACCCCAACTGTACTTTAACCGCATATATAGATTTACTTAGTAGGATCTACAGTACCAGCGACACTTTATGATAGGGGTGACAACGGACCATTGTTGTAATTTCCCTTATAATAAGATCCATCTTAGATGGTACCCTTATGACAGTGGTGACAACAGGTCATTTCTATCCTTCTCCCATCCAAAGAGATAGATAGCCTTCACAAGTGAGACAGAGAGCCTCCCTATGGTCTATAGTACAGGGCAAGGCTAGTACAACAGGGGTAGGTTCCAGTACGGGGCCGCCCTTTCTAGGGCGATCACTCCGTCTAGGTTTAGGGGTAGTGAAGGGACCTAGTAGAAAGGGCAAGTAGGTAGTGGCCGCCATCCATAGGCCAATATATCCCTAGGCCCTTTCCCCCCTCCACTCTACCCCAACCCCCCATCCTTTCCTTAGTAACCATATAACGGACCATTAACGGTATGTCTCCTGATTGGTGGGAGCAACTGGTTTTCTGATAATTCAATTATGGCTTTCATCATGCCAATATGAATATATATCAGGACCTTTGATTTTAACATATGTTGGTCTGAGAGGATCTTATTTTCATTTGCTTTAATTTAGGTATAATAAAAGTTAAATTTTAGTGTTTCATATTTGGATTAGCAGTTCCTAAAATGGATAGAGGGGTCAGCAGAGAGCACTGTGGTCAGACAAAGGAAATTCAAAAAGAAAATAACTTCCTGTGGATCATTACAGCAGCTGATAAGTAGTGGAATGATTAAGATTTTTTTTCATAGAAGTAATTTACAAATTTGTTTAACTTTCTGGCACCAGTTGATAAAAAATTTTTTTTTTCCGGTGGAGAACTTTAGTGACCAGTGCCAGGCAGCAGCTGTCAAAATCATAGGATGTATCAAGAGAGGCAAGAGAGTATGTTCCCCCCCCATTAGGTTGGCAGTATGTTCCCCCACATTAGGTTGGCAGTATGTTCCCCCACATTAGGTTGGCAGTATATTACCCCCATTAGGTTGGCAGTATGTTCCCCCACATTAGGTTGGCAGTATGTTCCCCCACATTAGGTTGGCAGTATGTTCCCCCACATTAGGTTGGCAGTATGTTCCCCCACATTAGATTGGCAGTATAGTTACCCTGCTCATTGCTCCCCTTGCTTTTTCTATTTTTCATATTTCCTCACCTGGCCACACTCGGCAGGTTCAGGTAATGTGGCGGCTCTTGTGGGCTGTGTGGATAATATGACGAGTGACGTCTCCTGCGGCTCCTCTGTGCGACGTCAGGGACGTCACTCATCATTTCTTGCAGCCGCTACAGGGCACAGTTTTCTTCATTACACCCGATTGCTAAACTTAAGCAGCCAGCGCTGCAGGGAATTATGTATGACGTCCCTGATGCCTTGCAGAGGAGCCGCAGGAGACGTCACTCATCATATTATCCACACAGCCCACAAGAGCCGCCGCATTACCAGAGCCTGCCGAGCAAGGTCAGGTAAGGAAATATGAAAAATAGAAAAAATCAGAAGGAGAAGTGTCCGGGCCTGCAGGACCCACCGCTGGTCACTGGTTTAAAGTGGCAGCGGCCGGGCTGCTGATGTTTAACAAGCAGCCGGCAGGGGGCCCCCTGGGGGATGGGGGCCCAAGGCAATTGCCTGGTTTGCCCCGCCCTAATGCCGGCTCTGCATACGTCCTATCTGTGAGTACGTTCCCTCTGAATAAATTAATTCATATGTCCTGCTGATCTCCTACTCTGTACAGTGCATTGCATAAGATTGGCGTCGGGAACCAGCTGTAAATTACAGCCAGGATCCCACCACAGCTGCTGAAGTCGAGATTGTTCCAGGCTCTGCAATGTTAACCCCATAGAGGCCATGGTCAGTACTGGTCAGGCATCGTAGCCATAGGCTGGGTCACACAGGCTGCATGTCAGTGTATACTGACAGTAATACTATGCTGCAGTACAGATGTACTGCAGTATAGTTTATTAGCAATCAGATGTGAAAAGTATTGAAAAAAAAACCTATGTTTTCAATAAATAAAGTGAGGGGAAAAAAAGAAATAAATGCCAATTCCCAATTAAGCCCGATATTATCAATATTATCATAAAAACTATACATAGTAGCTATTGTCAAGTTTGTGATGACTACTATAAAACAATGTTATTTATCCTGCTCATTGAACTGTGTAAAAACAAAAAGGAATAAAATGAAAGAATTGCCAATTATTAAGCTTATTAAAATTATTAAGCTTTCACACCGCGTTTGGATGGAAAATAAAAAAGTAATAATTGTCTACACTGGGCAACACAAAAAAGGGGGAAAAGGATTTTGCTGTCAAAAGTAAAAAAATCTACCACTACTATAAAGTACATGCCCGTCACGCCCCCTCCCATTGACTTGCATTGAGGGGGCGGGACGTGGTCTTGAGGCTTCAGACTAGGAGCTTCCAGCGCTGCGTGCAGCTCACACAGGAGGGTGCTGCATGAGAGATTGCGGTGTCCCCGATCAGACATCTTATGTCTTAGAGCCAGAGTACCCTTTTAAGGCTCACTATACCCCTTGTTATGTTCCATCAGGGGTGTAGTTTTCAAAACGGGGTCACATGTGGCTGTTTGTTTGTTTTTTTGCGTTTATGTCAGAACCGCAAATCACCAGTTTAGGCCTCAAATGTACATGGTGCGCCCTCACTCCTGAGCCCTGTTGTGCCCCCGCAGAGCACTTTACATCCACATATTGGGTATATCCGAAGAAATTGCGCTACAAATTGAAAAGTATGGGGCAACACCAGTATGTTAGTGTAACAAATAAAAAATAAAAAAGTTACACGTTGGTGTAGACCCCAACTTTACCTTTTCATAAGGGGTAAAAGGAGAAAAAGCCCCACCAAATTTGTAACGCAATTTCTCCCGAGTACGGCGATACACAATATAAGGCCCTGAACTGTTTCCTTGAAATACGACAGGGCTCCGGAGTGAGAGGGCGACATGCGCCCTAAATTAGGGATTTTCATAGGGGTGTACCCGGATGCAAGCATGGCACTTTCCTCCTCCACCAAAAATACTCCATGGCAGTGTTCCCCAAACATGGTGCCTCCAGCTGTTGCAAACCTATTTCTCCCGTTACTTTCTCCCGTCACAAATTAACGTCCGTTATTAATAACGGGCTATGACGGGTTAAAATGGATAATGTAAAAATCCCATAAACTATAATGGGATTGTTTAACGGCCGATTTTCATAATGGACCATATAACGAATCTTTAAAAACGGATGAATGTATAGTGTGAAAGGGGCCTAAGAGATAAAGAAGGGGTTAGAGACTGGTTGATAGTTGGCTGCACAGGACGGGTCCAGAGATGTTTTTTTTTTTTTTTTAACGTGGTTATGATAGAATGTCTGAAGGAGGAGGGAAAGATACCAGAAGAGAGGGAGAGATTAAACATTTTGGTTAGGTGACAGGTAATAGAGACTGGACGAGGTGTGAGGGCATAGGGTCACTAGAGCAGGTAGTGGGGCATGAGGAAGAGAGGAGCCTGAAAACTTCATCCTCATTTATGGGCTTGAAAACTGAGTCTGATGAAGAGGAAATGTGGCCAGAATTTGATCAGAACTTTTGCGCGACTGACAGAGGGTTTATTTACGACTTTAATCAATTTGTTTTAACCCCTTAAGGACCACAGGTTTTTTCTATTTTTGCACTTTTGTTTTTTCCTCATCTTCTAAAAATCATAATGCTTTTTAAATTTTGCACCTACAGACTCATCTGAAGGCTTAATTTTTGAGCCACCAATTGTACTTTGTAATGACTTCAATATTTTACCACAAATTTTACTGCAAACCCAAAAAAATAATATTTGTGGGGTAAAATTGGTAAAAAAAAATGCAATTTTTTAACTTTTGTGGGCTTTTTGATAACTTTTTATACATTTTTTTTAAAGGTATACAAAGTGAGCAAAAATACACAATTTTGGATTTTGGATTTTTTTTTACATGTACGCCATTGACCGTGCGGTTTAATTAACATTATATTTTTATAGTTCGGACATTTACGCATGTGGCGATACCACATATGTTTATTTTTGCTTACATATTTTCATTTTTTTATGGGAAAAGGGAGGTGATTTAAACTTTTATTTAGGAAGGGGTTAAATCACATTTATTCACCTTTTTTTTTTTTTATATCTTTTTTTTTTTTTATATTCTCCCTTTTTAGACACTGCGATCAACTTTGATGGCAGGGTCTAAAGGGTTTATACAGGACATCAGCCTGATCGGCGATGTCCGGTATCAGCCGTGGGTCCTGGTTGCTGATAGCAACCGGGACCCCGCAGATATGAAGCTTTGGGAGCCGGCCACGGACATAAATATACGTTTGTGGTCGTTAAGGAGTTAAAGTCTGTGGCCAGTTCTTCAGCACAGAGATCAGTGATTAGTGGCTGTACTTTTGGCCTAAGGAGAGAGTTGAATGTGTTGAAAAGTCATTTTGAGTTGTTAGAGAGGAGATGAGGGAGGTGAAATATGTTTGGACGAGATGAAGAGCAGAGTAATAGGATCTTAGCATGAATTTATAGTGCAGATAGTCTGATGAAGTCTTAGTTTTCCTCCACAGACGTTCAGCACGCCTTGAGCACTGCCGGAGAAATCATGTTCTTAGCGTGTGCCAGGGTTGTTCGTATTTTGGGGGGTGCTGTTTCGTCCAGGGTAGACTTGAGGGTGTAATGGTAATGTTTGGCTGCTAGATTGGGGCAGGAGGAAATTGGGGACAGTGAAGATTGTAGAGTGTCTATAAGTAGTCATGCGTACCAGGTGTGGAAGGTGAGAGGGTTATACACTTGACTAATAGCCTACAGTTCACACATAGTAAATTATCTTAAAAAGCATAACATTACAATACATTATATGCAGTATATATTTTTGGGTTCAAATCCCACTAAGGACAACAATAAATAAAGTGTTGTTATTATTATTATTATTATTATTATTATTATAATAACGTCAGCAGAGAGAAATGTGGACGTGATGTCATCAGAGAGCATTCCAAAAAGAAAATAATTTCCTCTGTAGTATTCAGCAGCTAATAAGTACAGGAAGGATTAAGATTTTTTAATAGAAGTAATTTACAAATATGTTTAACTTTCTGCCACCAGTTGATTTAAAAGAAAAAAGGTTTTCACCGGAGTACCCCTTTAAGTGTCTGTGGTATCCCGGTACAGGACCTTGTCCTGTTCCTGTCCTTAGTCCCCTCAGGAAGAGTCCCTGCAGTCCATAGGGCTCTCCTGCAGGGCTCACCCCTTGCTCACCTCATATAAATGTATTTATGTATATTGTTTAGTGTGTAGATAAAGGTAGTATAATTGTATAGGACCTTCCTAGGTCATGGAATATATTGTAAAAGTTGTACAAATGTTTAGGACCTTCCTGGGTCATGTGATACTGTCATGTGATGTACCCAGAGTTCCCTGGGTTCAGGACCTACAGGCTTTTCAACCAATGGGCTGTAGTCCAACCTCCTTAGTATATAAGGGTCTGTAGTCTCTAAATTCACTCTCTTTTCTCTTGCTTCCTGCTCATCATCCTGTTCACTTCAGCAATACAAATTCAAGCACAATTGCAACTAGGTAAAAGCCTAAGGAACCTGCAGCCACTACAAAACCGTGAGTTATCAAGCTCTATCTACAATTCCTAGTGACTACTATTCAACTCAAAGCATATAATTAGTAGCACAGTGGCCTGCATAAATCTCAATACTACAAGTCCCAGCAAAGCCTGTGAGGTATCCTGCATCCCGGTTACCTCAAGAAAAACAGTATAACTGTAAAGACTGTTCTATAAGAAGTTTAAGTAAAAGTTCCAGTTATCTCATAAATCCTGCTGTGGACATTCCATTTATTTCCTGCCGTTTTTGAGCCGGTTGTCGGCAGGGCCTCATTCAGAAAACAACCGCATTCTGGGGTCACAACAAATCAAGGGTTAATACCACCAGACCCTGTAACACCATTGCATCACCCCAGACACCACATGTCCATGTAGGCCTGGTTTATGTCAGCCAGACATCATGCCCAATAAGAACCAGACTAACTGAACACAAATCGGTAATAAGGAAATTTTGAAGTCTGATGCTGGTACTGTGACAACTTATGGTGAGACAACTGTGGCCAAACATTTCGTGACGAACTTGAAATGTTGAATTCTTGAACAGGTTCCTGAAATGAGAGTTTAAACAGAAGGCGACTTTTGCAACGTGAGAGCTTTTGGATTAGTGAGCTTAATAGTTTGGTCCTGATGGGGCTTAAAAAAAATATATAGTTTTAAGTGCTCACCTCCCACACCTGGTACGTATGACTAAGGGGGTCTGCTCCCGAAATGCCGTCGCGTCCATGGCTGGGAGAGTCAGAAAGAAGCAAAGACTGCAGCATGCTATGCCTGTACCTACTATTTAAGAAAATTGTTATATTGCTGAATAAAAGAAATGGAATATCTATGGATCCGTGAGTGATTGCCCAATTGGGTGCTATACATGAACTGTGACATTTTCATTTTTCCCCACATATGTATATTTGAACAGAAAAGTGAGACATAGTTGTATAAGAGCGTTCACATTTCCTTTCTCTTAGTCTTCTATCCAGGCAAACACCCAGCGTCATTGCCTGTTCTAGCAAGTCTGGTGTAGGGTACCTAATTAACAAGTGCTTGAGTCTGTCCATCAAGCCCAGTCTGAACTAACACCCAAGTGCTGGATCGCTCCATCCAGAAGCCACACAGTGAATAAATATACATGTAGAAGTAGAAATAAGTGTCATGAGCCCTAAGCCCTAAATGACGGATCGACAACTTGGAGCCGGTCCCTTCCTGCGTTCAAAGGGCATTTAGGTACAAACATAATACAGGACATAGTCGAGGACAGGTCAGAAACGTAACAGGTATACAACAAAACAAACAAGATAAACCAGGCAGGATATAAATATACAAACAGGGGAGGATATATAGCGTACTAACATACAATTCAGAAACCGGAATAAATATAAATGGCAGATATGGAATAAGTATACAGCAAAAACCAGGAGATGCGGGGGATGAACAGTTGAACTGAATATCAAACAGGTCAGGAAACACAGAATGCAGTTCACACTGGACACTGAATAAAGATACAAACAAGACTCCACACTCCAAACATGGAGGGACATCAATACCAAAGCCAAATAGACTCCTAGCCAGCAGGCACACTCCACAGTGTGATCAGGATACTGGCCTAGAAGCAAACAGAAATACAGAAATACACGGAACACTAGACTGAAAACCAGATAAGTCTGAACAGACTCAAGAGACTAAATATGAGCACGAGTACAAGCACAAGACTGAAGTATATCATAACAGCAATCAAGCCATGGTTAAAACTCTGATATTAACAGGCAGACTAAAACAGACATGGTCAGAGAAAGAACTAATCAACAGCCCCCGAGTTCCAGCAGAGCTTGGGTTTGGTTTTGCTGTCATAGGCTGAGAGCATTAACTCTTCCAACCCAAGGAAGAATTAGCACAGAAACAGTTCAGGCACAAAACCAAAGTCTGAACAAGACCTAAAACAGAAAAACAAAAACACAGAAATGGACATTACAATAAGGTTGCAGTAAATTGCTCCTTGGAAATCACGAGGTACTACAGTGACATGGCAGTTGGTCAGCAGCCTTAACAAGCATTTCAAATCATAACATTTCGTGCTACTGACCAATCATAGCCAACTATATCAGTGATATGAGCTCTTCAAGGTTCCCTGCCAGGGCATACATGTGTTATTGCACACTCATGTTTAATGTGTTTTTTTTTATTTTTTTTTTAAATGTTTTTGTTAATCATGTTAGTAAGTTTAGGAAGAATGGGTATGGCTGAAGGCCATACGATTTATGTGCAAAATAGAACATTCCCATTTTACCAAGCTGCTATATGAAGAAAGAAAAAAAGGTTCATCCATGTTGCCATGTAAAAAACTGTATACATTGCAATTTTTGTATACATTGCAATGTCTTTTTACTACATTAAATCTGCACAATAAAATCTGAAATTGTAGCATGGGGCATCACTATCACTGAGAATTGGGAACACAAGCCCAGGATTTTTTTTGCCTGGTGCCCTGGATCTTGCAGCAACCATATTTTAGTCTTCTGGCCTGTACAAGAATAAGTAATGTGATTTATTTTTTTTAACTGTTTATTTAATGAGTTTTTCATTTTAACATAAAAGGAAAAAGACAATATAACAAAAGGAAAAGAAAAAAAACAGTCATGCTTAATGAGCCTTGAGCATAACAATTATGCAATAAAAAGAACAATAACAATGATCGCATATGTGTTAAGGAAGAACCTCGCATTAGGAAGAAATGTGGAGAGAGCATAACAGAGAGTAGTCAGACAAGAAGAGAGGGCAAGAGTAAGTAGGGAAGAAGAAGAGGAAGAAAAAGGAAAATATAGAAGGTTAAAAAGAAATAAGGTGAATAGGATCTCGCATGACCATGCCATGTCATCAGTCATACTAAGAATTATCGGATATCTCCCATAGCCTCCACGTTTTCTGAAAGATGTGCATTTTATTATCAAGTATTGCCGACTTGCGTTCCATTCTATATACATCTTTGATCTTGTCTATCAGGGCTCGGGTCAGCGGAGGTTCAGGGGATTTCCACCAACGGACTATGAGGCATTTTGACGCCGTCAATATATGTAGGAGTAACTTAGAGGAGACAGAAGGTATACCAGAAATGGGGAGATTAAGGAGATATGTCGCCGGGCGGAGAGGAACATGAATATTCAAGACTCGGAAGATTAGGGATTGTACCTCCAACCAGAAGTGCCTCAGGGCCGAACGGCCCCAAAAGATGTGTTGAAGAGAGCCATTTTCAGTTTGACATCTCCAACAAAGAGGGGACACTTGTGGGAAAAGGCGGTGTAACATCTCTGGGGTTTGGATTTTCACTAAGCTTTTACTATACCTGGACTCCCCAAGTTGTTGTGATCCTCTGTTGCAACATAAGGAAAAAGGAAAGGTGTCCAGGACCATATGGGAGAAAATACCCATTGTAAATGTAGTTGAGATGCAATACCAGACCGAGCTCATAGACAGTAGTGGTGCTGTTTTTGGAAAGAAAAATAAAGAAATTCTGATGATGCTAGTTTTTTTCTGTGTACAATTTCTTACAATGATGACATACTATACATTGGTCCAGTCTTCGGCTGTCCAGGCATGCTGGGAGTTGTAGTTTTGCAACACCTGGACTACACCACCTTAGTCTAAACTGTAGTTTCAAAAATTTCACACAATGAGGTTTGCAAGAATGTGGTTTTATTGCATCCTGTGTTTAAGGGTACGTTCCCACACGGCGTATTTGCTGCGTATTTGCTGCTGCGTATTTTATTTTCCCTGTTGAAGTCAATGGGTAGGAAAATACGCAGCACCAAATACGCAGCAAAATACGCCGTGTGGGAATGCACCGTTATAGTGGAACATGAATAGATGAAAAGAACTACATATACCATACAGTAATTTATTCTCAAGCTGTCTTTTAGAAACATATAGAAAAACTTATAGATTTACTAGTATATAGATTGCTTAGGTTGTATTCATATGTTGCTGTTGTGTTTTGTTTTTTCATTTTCCTAAATCTGCGTAAAACTACAGTGAATTCCGAAACCATGGCAAAAACCATGAAGTTATTACCATGGCACAAATGCAATGTGTGCACACAGCCTATTGGAAATCCACCTGCTATTTTTACCAGTAAAGAAATAGCCTGTTACTAAATTCGAACTGTTTGTACTCTATCTCCACTTAGTGGTGAAGTTGGGAACTACAATGGATTACAATAAAATCACTGGTGACAGGAGGGGAAAGGAAATGCTGACGTCGCCCAGCAGATTGGAGGCCAGTGAGGGAGTAACTGTATTCCTGCATTCTCCCAGCCTCCTCTGTCTGAAGAGGAAAACGTTATCCAGTGGCTTCCATTTCACAGCCTTACAGATCTGATCGGTAAATCAATTATTACTGTTCATTTATTTTATTTGCTTTACATGGGTGTTGTCACATTCCCACACGAATGTAGACGACATGACTGTGGTTTTATACTCTAAAAGGTTTTGTTGCTTACCAGCGAAAGAACAAAACTGTAATCCCAGCTATGATTTTTTCTACATCTCTAGATTATGTACTAAGTTTTAAGGAAGCAGCATAAATGTGGTCTTAAAGGGGTCCTATACTACATGATAGTATTACTCTGTAAATAACAATTAGGATGAGGTATAGACATTTAGGGTTTGTTCACATGTTTAGGTTTTTATTTGCAATTATAAAAGCAAGACTATCACCTGGAATATGCTTGTGAAGCAGCACACACACTGTACGAGGTCTTCACAAGCCTATTCTATGATATACCTGGATAGACAAATTAGGCTTCTGTATACTTACCAATAACTGCTTTGTAATTCCTCCAGAGAGACGGAGCCCGGGGTCCGCTCTGCTCCAGGGCCACACTGCTTTTCTCTGTTTACGTTGTGCAGTTGATTGACAGCCAGCGCACGGGCACAGCAAAACTACAGAGGGCCACAGGCAGACGAGCCCTGTGTGCAGGGCCGGATTAAGAGCATCATGGGCCTGGTGCTGAAGATTTTGATGGGCCTTTTTATCGGAATATATAAAATGAAAATGCAACACAAAGTAATTTTTCTTAACACAAATAAAGCGCATCCGTCACATGTTTTATGCACATTAAATTACCAGGATAGCTGAATATATGTTAGTGTCCAGAGGAAAAATTGCTGAGTTAACCATAGCAACCAATCAGATAGCTTCTTTCATTTTCCAGAGGCCTTTTCAAAAATGAAAGAAGGGATCTGATTGGTTGATATGGGCAACTCAGCAACTTTTATACTGGAAGAAAGGAGATTTTGTCTAAGGCAAAGGAAAGGGTTTTTTACACTAAGAACAAGATGTGGAATGCTCTGCCTGCAGATATGATCTTATTAGAGTCTATAAAGACGTTTAAACAGCAACTGGATGAATATTTGCAAAAGCATAACAAAAAGGGGATATAGGCCCTGATTTTTTTAGCATGTTGTGATGCCCCCGCTGTAGCATGTTGCAGAAAATTATTTCCAGTATAATAATCAAATATACCAATTGCCACAGAATGGGAAAGTGCTAAAAAAAAGTTTTTACCATTTAAAACTACAGCTCCCAGTATGACCTTAAGTATGTGGTAAGGCTATGCTAGGAGTTGTTGTTTCACCCATCATTACTGCAGAACTTACAAGTGACTCAAGCTCTGATAGGACATAGGGAAGAGAATACACAATGAAATAAGTGATTACAGGTGACGTCTTCTCTATAGTGAAGAGAATGTACAATGATATCAGTGACTACAGGTGACGTCTTCTCTATAGTGAGGAGAATACACAATGATATCAGTGACTACAGGTGACGTCTTCTCTATAGTGAGGAGAATACACAATGATATCAGTGACTACAGGTGACGTCTTCTCTATAGTGAGGAGAATACAAAATGATATCAGTGACTACAGGTGACGTCTTCTCTATAGTGAGGAGAATACACAATGATATCAGTGATTACAGGTGACGTCTTCTCTATAGTGAGGAGAATACACAATGATATCAGTGACTACAGGTGACGTCTTCTCTATAGTGAGGAGAATACACAATTAAATAAGTGACTACAGGTGACGTCTTCTCTATAGTGAAGAGAATACACAATGATATCAGTGACTACAGATGAGGTCTTCTCTATAGTGAGGAGAATACACAATGATATCAGTGACTACAGGTGACGTCTTCTCTATAGTGAGGAGAATACACAATGATATCAGTGACTACAGGTGACGTCTTCTCTATAGTGAGGAGAATACACAATGATATCAGTGATTACAGGTGACGTCTTCTCTATAGTGAGGAGAATACACAATGATATCAGTGACTACAGGTGACGTCTTCTCTATAGTGAGGAGAATACACAATTAAATAAGTGACTACAGGTGACGTCTTCTCTATAGTGAAGAGAATACACAATGATATCAGTGACTACAGATGAGGTCTTCTCTATAGTGAAGAGAATACACAATGATATCAGTGACTACAGATGAGGTCTTCTCTATAGTGAGGAGGATACACAATGATATCAGTGACTACAGGTGATGTCTTCTCTATAGTGAGGAGAATACACAATGATATCAGTGATTACAGGTGACGTCTTCTCTATAGTGAGGAGAATACACAATGATATCAGTGACTACAGGTGACGTCTTCTCTATAGTGAGGAGAATACACAATGATATCAGTGATTACAGGTGACGTCTTCTCTATAGTGAGGAGAATACACAATGATATCAGTGATTACAGGTGACGTCTTCTCTATAGTGAGGAGAATACACAATGATATCAGTGACTACAGGTGACGTCTTCTCTTAAGTGAGGAGAATACACAATGATATCAGTGATTACAGGTGACATCTTCTCTATAGTGAGAATACACAATCATATCA
The DNA here is from genome assembly GCF_029499605.1 of Hyla sarda. Taxonomy (NCBI): domain Eukaryota; kingdom Metazoa; phylum Chordata; class Amphibia; order Anura; family Hylidae; genus Hyla; species Hyla sarda. The sequence continues at coordinate 265,529,321 of NC_079190.1, read as the reverse complement.
GTGATTTACAGGTGACGTCTTCTCTATAGTGAGGAGAATACACAATGATATCAGTGATTACAGCTGACGTCTTCTCTATAGTGAGGAGAATACACAATGATATCAGTGACTACAGGTGACATCTTCTCTATAGTGAGGAGAATACACAATGATATCAGTGATTACAGGTGACGTCTTCTCTATAGTGAGGAGAATACACAATGATATCAGTGATTACAGGTGACGTCTTCTCTATAGTGAGGAGAATACACAATGAAATAAGTGACAACAGGTGACGTCTTCTCTATAGTGAAGAGAATACACAATGATATCAGTGACTACAGGTGACGTCTTCTCTTTAGTGAGGAGAATACACAATGATATCAGTGGTTACAGGTGACGTCTTCTCTATAGTGAGGAGAATACACAATCATATCAGTGATTTACAGGTGACGTCTTCTCTATAGTGAGGAGAATACACAATGATATCAGTGATTACAGCTGACGTCTTCTCTATAGTGAGGAGAATACACAATGATATCAGTGACTACAGGTGACATCTTCTCTATTGTGAGGAGAATACACAATGATATCAGTGATTACAGGTGACGTCTTCTCTATAGTGAGGAGAATACACAATGATATCAGTGATTACAGGTGACGTCTTCTCTATAGTGAGGAGAATACACAATGAAATAAGTGACAACAGGTGACGTCTTCTCTATAGTGAAGAGAATACACAATAAAATCTGTTACTACAGGTGACGTCTTCTCTATAGTCTTTTCTTATCTAATTCAGATGGTACATACCGCCAGGACTTGTTTCAGCTAAATGTTCACTCAGCAGAACTTGATGGTTCCTCACTATGTTAGCGCATTCTGAACCTCTATATGAAAACAATAATTATTATAATACTGACAAACACCATATCCTTTGAATATAATACTGGCACACACTGTACCCTCTGAATATGATACTACTACACACTGTACCCTCTGAATATGATACTACTACACACTGTACCCTCTGAATATGATACTACTACACACTGTATCCTCTGAATATAAGACCGCCACACACCGTAACCTCTGAATATATTACTACAACACACTGAACCCTCTGAATATAATACTACCACATACTGTGCTCTCTGAATATAACCTTGCCATGAACCCTCTGAATACAATACCGTAATTATGTGACCCATAAAAACCATACTACCCCAAAAATTCCTTATAATATACACTATGGCCGACATGTATAATTGTCTATAGACTGTTTTTTTGTGTCTAAAAATGGTGCAAAAAAGGCGCAAGCAAGGTTTATTTGTGCCTTTTTTGCGCTTGAGTTGTAATCCACTGATTTTGGCAATACACATGATATGGATGGGTTTTATGAACTGCACCTTTTTGTGAAAAGGCACAAAAAATGCGCAAAACCACTGAAAAGTCTCTAAAATTACACCAGCCCAGACTTAGCTTTTTGGTGTATGTGAAGAGTGAAATTTTAGAAAATGTGACCTGCACAAAATTTATCAAATGCTCTGCTACCTTTTAATAAATTTGATGCTCCTACACATTACAGCGCACAAAAAAGGTGTAAAAATGCTTCACTTACACCTACAATGATAAATCCCGGCCCATACCTCTGAAATGCAAAACACTCTGTGCCCCTCATATATGGTAATAATGCCTCATCCTGTGCCCCCACATATATTAATGATAACCCGTCCTGTTCCCCCCACATAATAATAATGCCCTCTGTCCTGTGCCCCTCGCATATAATGCACCCTGTCATGTTCCCCTCACATATAATGCCCCCTGTCCTGCCTCCTCAGGGGGCATTATATGTGAGGGGCACAGGACATGGCACTTTATGTATAAGGGGCACATGTCAGGGGGCATTATATGTGAGGGGCACAGGACATGGGGCATTATATATGAGGGGCACATTTCAGGGGGCATTATATGTGAGGGGCACAGGACATGGGGCATTATATATGAGGGGCACAGGACAGGGGGTATTATAAGTAAGCGGCAAATGTCAGGGGAGCATTATATGTGCATTATATTGGCACATGACAGGGGGGCCCCTGTCATGTGCTCCCACATATTATGCCCCCTGACATTTGTCCCTCACATATAATGCCCCCCCCCTGGACATGGGGTATTATATATGAGGGGCATTATGAGGGGCACAGGACATGGGGCATTATATATGAGGGGCACATGTCAGGGGGCATTATATGTGGGGGGCAAATGACAGGGGGGCATTATATGTGGGGGCACATGGCAGGGGGCATTATATATGAGGGGCACAGGAAAGGGGGTATTATAAGTAAGCTGCAAATGTCAGGGGGGCATTATATGTGCATTATATTGGCACATGACAGGGGGGCCCCTGTCATGTGCCCCCACATATAATGCCCCCCTGTCATTTGCCCCCCACATATAATGCCCCCTGACATGTGCCCCTCATATATAATGCCCCCTGGACATGGGGTATTATATATGAGGGGCACAGGACATGGGGCATTATATATGAGGGGCACATGTCAGGGGGCATTATATGTGGGGAGCAAATGACAGGGGGGCATTATATGTGGGGGCACATGACAGGGGGGCATTATATATGAGGGGCACAGGACAGGGGGTATTATAAGTAAGCTGCAAATGTCAGGGGGGCATTATATGTGCATTATATTGGCACATGACAGGGGGGCCCCTGTCATGTGCCCCCACATATAATACCCCCCTTTCATTTGCCCCCCACATATAATGCCCCCTGACATGTGCCCCTCATATATAATGCCCCCTGGACATGGGGTATTATATATGAGGGGCACAGGACATGGGGCATTATATATGAGGGGCACATGTCAGGGGGAATTATATGAGGGGAGCAAATGACAGGGGGGCATTATATGTGGGGGCACATGACAGGGGGGCATTATATATGAGGGGCACAGGACAGGGGGTATTATAAGTAAGCTGCAAATGTCAGGGGGGCATTATATGTGCATTATATTGCCCCCCACATATAATGCCCCCTGACATGTGTCCCTCACATATAATGCCCCCTGGACATGGGGTATTATATATGAGGGGCATTATATATGAGGGGCACAGGACATGGGGTATTATATATGAGGGGCATTATATATGAGGGGCACAGGACATGGGGTATTATATATGAGGGGCACATGACAGGGGGGCATTATATGGACACATGACAGGGGGGGGGGTCCTGTCATGTGCCCCCACATATAATGTCCCCCTGTCATGTGCCCCTCATATATAATACCCCATGTCCTGTGCCCCTCACATATAATGCCCCCCTGACATGTGCCCCTCACATATAATTCCCCTGAGGGGGCAGGACAGCCAGGGGCATTATATGTGAGGGGCACATGTCAGGGGGGCATTATATGTGAGGGGCACAGGACATGGGGTATTATATATGGAGGGGCACATGACAGGGGGCATTATTTGAGCACATGACAGGGGGGTTCTGTCATGTGCCCCCACATATAATGTCCCCCTCATATATAATAAACCATGTCTTGCAACCTATAATGCGGTTGCTGCCCCCCCCCCCCCCCTGACATGTTAAATTGTGCCCCTCACAGTGCCTTACATTATAAATGGCCCCAAGGGCTGTCACCTTTCTCTCCGGGACCCGGTGACTCAGACTGATACGCTGCGGCTGCTGCTGCTCATGCTCAGTCCTTGTGTCAGTGGGAGCCGTGGGGACGTGACTTCCGGGCGCCGTCGTGAAGTGGATGACGTCACCGCAGCTCTCACTGACAGCTGCCGCAGTGCGTGTGACTGGCGGAGGTGACGACGGCCCGGGTGTTGTGTCGGCGTTAGGTGTTGGCGGCAGAACGGGAGGCGGGTCACCGGTCCGGGCGGCCTATGCGGGCCGCTTGTGCAGGCCACTGGGCCTATTTTAATGTAAGGGTCTGGAGCGGCAGCTCCATCCGCCCCTACATTAATCCGGCCCTGCCTGTGTGTCAATCAATTGTGTGACGTAGCCGGAGAGAGGCGTTGCGGCCCCTGAGAATAACGGGCCCCGACTCCCAGAGGAATTATAAAGCAGATATTTGTAAATATACAGAAGCCTAATTTATCTATACAGTATGCATAGAGTAGGCTTGTGAAGACCTAATGCACTGTGTGTGCAGCTTTACAGCTGGGAGGACCATTGTATGTTAAAGGAGTATTCCAGGACTGGAAAACTTATCCCCTATTCTAAGGATAGGGGATACGTTTCAGATCGTGGGGGGTACGACCGCTGGGATCCACGTGATCCCCCGTACGGTGCCCCGGCAGTCCACGGGAAGGGGCAGGTCAACCACCTCACGAAGCTGCGGTTGACATGCCCCTTCAATACAACTCTATGGGAGAGCCACAGCGCAGTATTGAGGAGGAGTGTTGGCTGTCGCTTCGTGTGGTGAGCAACACGCGCTCTCTGGCCGGAGAGCTGGGGCCCAGTACAGGAGATCACGGGGGGGTCCAAGCGGTCGGATCCCCGTGCTCTCATACTTATCCTTAGGATAGAGGATCATTTTCCAATACTGTACTCAGTGTATTGCCGGCCGCAGTGATGTCCAGTGTATTGCCGGCCGCAGTGATGTCCTGCCTCGGCTGGTGATAGGCTGAGTGCAGAGTCATGTACTAGGCCTGGGCAGCAGGGAGAAGGCGGGACATCGCTGAGGGTGGTGATACGCTGATCGCAGTGTGATGATCCATGTACACGGAAGCAGGGAGAAGATCGAAACTGGAGGACCGAAGACTGATATTGGGGCAACGGGGGAGCGACAGAAGGTGAGTTTTTGTTTTATAGCCACACAAGACTAATAAAGTACGGAGCGCTCACCGTTCCACTTGCAGGCAGACAGGACTTAGTGATCCAAAGACGGCATTGGTCTATGCAGGGAGGCAGCAATTGGATCTGGGGGGAGCTCAGACGTCAGGCCACGGACTGTATCACACCCCTAGGTGCTTCATCAGGACGCTGAAGCTGAGTTTTGTTTTTTTGCAGCCCCCGCGCAATGGGATAAGAAAAAAATGCACTACACTATTTCTTTAAATCCATAACTCTATAGGAAACTGGCAATTGGTTCTGGAGCCCCCAAATATTGTATGTCGTACAGTTGATGCTGTATTCAACATAAGGTGCAGTGATGTGATGACGTCCTCTTTAGAAATTTTACCCCCTGAATGAGGATGTAATATATAACATAGTAGAACTTCTCATTACCTAATCCCACCTTCCTATTCAGTTTCTGTACAGAGAAAGAATTGAGACAGGGATTGGATTATATTAGAAAGTTGCACCAAACTCCCAGCAATGTTTCCCAACAAGAGGATCAATAACCTTGTGCTTGAAGCCCTGTGCACGTGGTTCATCACACATTGGCAGCAACAAAGCTGTGGAATTTGTTTGATATAGAATGTTGTATAAATATTAAGAAATGTAACATTAGGTTACAACATAAAAAAGGTGATGTTAATATATCACTTACCTAAAACAAACATAAATTCTTTGCAGCAAGGTATACCACATTTATTAAGATGCCTGGGCTTTTTAATGTCATTGATGTATCTAACATAGATTTCCACTACAAATTATACCAATTTATGGCATAGAGACCTCTCAGCTAAGCCCTGTCCACTTTTTTAATCTTGAAGAGATTACAGCAGTGAGACTACATCTAGAATATGGTGTCCATTTCTGGAGGCCTCGTCTACAGAAAGATATTGATAAAATAGCTCCTGCCTCCTCCATATTCCCCATCCCCATCATTATTATGCCGATGAATGTCGCAGATGAGTTCACAGAGAGCAGGCCACTTCATGGTGGTGATGTCTCCACCTGCTTAACCAATCAGTGGCCACAGAAGTGATCCACCTCAGGCAGTGATTGGCTAAGATGAATGATTGGCTATGACCAGGAATGGGTGAGCAGCTGGAATCAGGCATTGTCGGATTGGTAGCGGCACAAGATCATGGCAGGTGTTTTTTACATTCTTAGACCAGGCTGGCACTATTAAAAATTATTAAACAATTGTTGAACATCCCTTATAAATCACAGTCGACTAATGTTGTGTTTGAAAATAGATCTTCTAAAGCAGACAACCACTTTAAAGGAAAACGGTCATCCAGTTCATCCACACTAAACCCAAAACACTGGGTGATAGAGTGGGTAAGCAGGAGACCGATGCAGGGTTAGTGAGTTAAATACATACCTCCATCCCGGCGCCCAGTCCCTTTGAAGGTCTGCTAATGAGCCCTGACGTGGCCAACGACCATGAGTATTCAAATCCACCCAGGGGACCTCCTCCAGTGCGCAATTCAGCTAAGACAGAAGCGGACCTTTAAGGGACCGGGCGCCGGACTGAAGGTACGTATTTAACTCACTGACCCCACATCGATCTCCGGTTCACCCACACTATAACCCAGTATATTGGGTTTAGTATTGGTAAACAGGATGACCATTTCTATCAAAGTGTAAAGGGTTGGAAAACTGTGCCTTACAGTATAGGAGTCCATTTAAATTGAAATAATAAAAATCAGTGTTTAGTCAATGCCACAGAGGTTCAATGTTTTTTTCTTATGCATAAGGCAGTATAAGTATGATTGTAAATTAATTATGTAAATTTTGTTTTGTACTTCCAGATTCTACTATGGATCAGTCTATAGCAATCCAGGACACACTGGACAAAGGCGATATCTGCACAGTAGTATCCTTTTATAATACCATATCTACAATGCTTTTACGCATGATTGTCTTTGTTTCTTTATGCACTCAACCTTATTACAGGTATGTGTTGTACAAGTCCTTGAAGGGGTACTTTTTTTAAATCAACTGGTGCCAGAAAGTTAAACAGATTTGTAAATTACTTCTATTAAAAAATCTTAATCCTTCCAGTACTTTTTAGCAGATGTATGCTACAGAGGAAATGCTTTTCTTTTTGGATTTCTCTTCTGTCACGACCACAGTGCTCTCTGCTGACCTCTGCTGTCCATTTTTGGAACTGTCCAGAGCAGGAGAAAATCCCCATAGAAAACATATGCTGCTCTGGACAGTTCCTAAAATGGACAGCAGAGGTCAGCAGAGAGCACTGTGGTCGTGACATTAGAGAAATCCAAAAAGAAAAGCATTTCCTCTGTAGTATACAGCCCATAAAATGTATTGGAAGGATTAAGATTTTTTAATAGAAGTAATTTACAAATCTGTTTAACTTTCTGGGAGCAGTTGATTAAAAAAAAAAAAAAAAAAAGGTTTTCCACGGGAGTATCCCTTTAATATAGCATATATAGTCTGCTATTGGCCCATACTTTCATTGCCTTCAGGTTAATATAGAGGCACATTTTAGGTGTTTTTTAGTGGTCCCCTGAAAAAAATGCATATCATTGTACAGAGGATTTGCTGTTTTATGTTGGACTTACATACATGGTCAGTACCTTCGGCAAATATAAAGGCAGTTAAATGAGGTGTTTTCCCACTAACACTCAGACCCCTACCAATCACAAGAACAGGTGCCCTGCCCAGTGTTGCCCTGGTTGAACTTAATTGAGCAGCAGCATGTATGTCCTACTGCTGCTTCAATAGGGGACGTGTTTAATTGTCTGGTCAGACGCCTGCAAATCTGACACTATCCTTTGGAAAGGTGATGAGTGTAAATGCCCCTTTCACATCATGCTCTCCCTTATGTTTTATAAAGAGGATAAGGTCTTAGCACAAGGGTGAAAGAGAACCTTCTCTAACATTTAAAATAGGCATAAATTGTTCTCTAGTGTTTCCCCTCATAAATGTGGAATTTAAATTTGAACCTTTCGAATCAACTTTAATATAATGCATTGCTACCAGAGCAAGAATGATCCAAAATATCGGTTAGACACCTATGGTGCCTACTCACATTGTTTTGTTTTTTTTGGGCACCATGGGTACAAGTCTTTTGTATCTGCTTCTTATCCATTTTCTAAACATTAGTCTTTCATCTGTACGGCCATCACGCCCCCTCCCATAGACATGAATGGAGGGGGCGTGGCGTGACATCACGTCCCCAGTCCTGGAAATCCAGAGGTTTCCGAAACTGGAGATTCAGCACCCGCAGGGAGTTCGTGGGGGGTCTCAGCAGAGCGCCCCCCGCGATCAGACATCTTATCCCCTATCCTTTGGATAGGGGATAAAATGTTTTTTCCCGGTATACCCCTTTAAGCATACTTACATCAAAGAAAATGTGCAGCTGCCATCATTGATTTGCAAAACAACTTCACAGGCAAGGACATTGCTGCTTGTAATATTGCCTCTAAATTAACCCTTTATGCAGAGCTTGCCCAGGAATGGCAGCAGGCAGGTGTCTGTGTATGTACAGTAAGGCAAAGGATTTTGGAGGATGACCATAAGTCAAGAAGGGCAGCAAAGAAGCCACTTTCTCTCCAAGATAAGCATCAAGGACAGACTGGCATTCTGCAGGGAGTTCAGGGATTGGACAGTAGTAAATATTTTTTTTCTGATGATGCCCCCTTAAGGTTGTTGGGGACATCTGAAAGAATGGCTGTCTGAAGAAGAAAAGGTGAACATAAGTCCTGGCATGTTATGCCAACATTATAGAATCCTGAGACCATTTATGTGTGTGGGGTTGCTTTTCATCCAAGTGGGCTCATTCACAATTTTGCCTGAGAACACTGCCACAGCAACTTCTTCCAACAATCCAGGAACAGTTTGGTGATGGGCAATGCAAGCTTGACAAGCATGACGGAGCATGTCACAAGGGAAAAAGTGCAAACTTTGACATGCTAGATTTATTAAAATGTATCAGGCTGATTGATAAATCTAGTGTATCTGAAGACACATATTAGTTGACTTACTTCAAACCAGTATCATGCAAGTTTTTTGTTGCATATAGGCCACATCCCTTTTGTCAAACCCAACAGAAAAATATCTAAAACTGAGAATAAGGCTTAAATTGGCACTGTCAGATTCAAAATATGTTTATATGTTCCACGTCTTGGCAAAACATTAACCTTTCTAATATACTTCAAAAAGGAAAATTGTATTTTCTTTTTATAGAAATCATGGCTTATAGGACTCCTCTGTGCTCTCTCCTGTCTTATAGCACCCCTCTCTGCTCTCTCCTGTCTGATAGCACTCCTCTGTGCTCTCTCCTTTCTGATAGCACTCCTCTGTCCTCTCTCCTGTCTGATAGGACTCCTCTGTGCTCTCTCCTGTCTGATAGGACTATTCTGTGCTCTCTCCTGTCTGATAGCACTCCTCTGTGCTCTCTCCTGTCTGATAGGACTCCTCTCTGCTCTCTCCTGTCTGATAGGACTCCTCTGTGCTCTCTCCTGTCTGATAGTACTCCTCTCTGCTCTCTCCTGTCTGGTAGTACTCCTTTGTGCTCTCTCCTGTCTGGTAGTACTCCTTTGTGCTCTCTCCTGTCTGATAGTACTCCTCTGTGCTCTCTCCTGTCTGATAGGTGACCCAAAAATAACCCAATTTCCCATATATCCCCAAAACTTTATTATTAACTCATAAATTAGCACACAAATTAGTTTTAAAAACCCAGTGTTTATCGCTCCTGAAAGTATTACTCAGATGCTACACAGCATTCCCAATATTCATAATCGGTGTACACCTGCAGTGTGCACAACCAATGCAGGAGCTAACACTGATGTTTAAAATCAAAGCTCAGCCCCCCTCAACATGTTTCGCTGCTGGACACAGCTTTGTCAAGAGGTTAGCGGGCACTGAGGTTGGAACGCCAGAATCAGGGTTTATAAAAACTCCCCTTGATGACATCAATGAATTATTCATCAAGGGGAGTTTTTATAAACCCCGGTTCTGGCGTTCCAACCTCAGTGCCCGCTAACCTCTTGACAAAGCTGTCATCAAGGGGAGTTTTTATAAACCCCGTTTCTGGCGTTCCAACCTCAGTGCCCACTAACCTCTTGACAAAGCTGCGTCCAGCAGCGAAACATGTTGAGGGGGGCTGAGCTTTTATTTTAAACATCAGTGTTAGCTCCTGCATTGGTTGTGCACACTGCAGGTGTACACAGATTATGAATATTGGGAATGCTGTATAGCATCTGAGTAATACTTTCAGGAGCGAGAAACACTGGGTTTTTAAAAAAAAATGTTAATTTATGAGTTAATAATAAATTTTTGGGGATATATGGGAAATTGGGTTATTTTTGGGTCACCTAGGTGACCTATAGGAATTGAACTTGAGTGCTAACCCGCCATATTGTTAGGATTCGGCAGGCTGGAGGTGGATCCTCTGTGTCAGAGAGGGATTGGCGTGGACCGTACCGGAGGACCGGTTCTAAGTTGCTACTGGTATTCACCAGAGCCTGCCTCAAAGCGGGATGGCCTTGCTGCGGCGGTAGACAGGTGCGGTACAGAAGGACAAGGCAAGAGCAAGGTCGGACGTAGCAGAAGGTCAGGGCAGGCAGCAAGGGTCGTAGTCAGGGGCAACAGCAGAAGGTCTGGAACACAGGCTTGTGACATACACAAAACGCTTTCACTGGCACAAGGCAACAAGATCCGGCAATGCTGGGAAGGGGAAGTGAGGTTATAAAGGCGTGGAGCAGGTGGGAGCTAATTACACTGATTGGGCCAGGCACCAATTAGTGGTGCACTGGCCCTTTAAATCTTAGAGAGCTGGCGCACGCGCGCCCTAGAGAGCGGGGCCGCGCGCGCCAGGACGTGACAGCCGGGGACCAGGACAGGTAAGTGGATTGGGATGCGATCCGAGAGCGGGCGCGTCCCGCTATGCGAATCGCATCCCCGTCGGCAGTGTCAGTGCAGCGCTCCCGGTCAGCGGGTCTGACCAGGGTGCTGCAGAGAGGAGAACACCGCGAGCGCTCCGGGGAGGAGCAGGGACCCGGAGCGCTTGGCGTAACACATATATTGGTCTACATATGGCCTCTCTCCTGTCTGATAGCACTCCTCTGTGCTCTCTCCTGTCTGATGTCAAGATGTACAACATATAACAAGTTTTCTGTATCTGACAGTGCCCATTTCAGTATGGGCACAACAGCTTTTTGCACAAGTTGCAACAAAATTCGGACACATTTTCAATAGTTAATCTGTGCCTCTGTGATAATTCTGGGGGATTTAAAGACTGTTCATCTAAGGTTGCATTGTCTAAAAATTGGACAGTTTTAGTAAAATTGGGCCATAGACTGTTATGGACACCTAATACTTACATTGCAAAATTTGAGCACATCTAATGCTTATTCCATTTCCTCATTTATAACTTTTTTTTACAAACTGAGCCTTAAAAAGGTGCAAGGGATGGTACTTGGCATGTTTGCATAAAATATTTTCAGCATGCTCCAATGTTGATCAAATACTGAGAAAATGGTTGTGGATTTCGGAGAACTAGTCTGTTATATTAATAAGAAGGGGAAGTAGAAAAAACTGAACCTTTTGGTGGGCGCTGATCGCAGAGTCCAAAGATGTCAAACACAATGGTGTCAGGAAAAAGTGCCAAAAGGCACTATGTTTATTAACCCCTTAAGGACTGAGCCCTTTTTCACCTTAAGGACTCGGCCATTTTTTGCAAATCTGACCACTGTCACTTTAAACATTAATAACTCTGGAATGCTTTTACTTATCAATCTGATTCCGAGACTGTTTTTTCGTGACATATTCTACTTTAACATAGTGGTAACATTTTTTGGTAACTTGCATCCTTTCATAGTTACATAGTTACATAGTTAGTACGGTCGAAAAAAGACATATGTCCATCAAGTTCAACCAGGGAATTAAAGGGTAGGGGTGTGGCGAGATATTGGGGAAGGGATGGGATTTTATATTTCTTCATAAGCATTAATGTTATTTTGTTCCAGGAATGTATCTAATCCTGTTTTAAAGCTGTTAATTGTTCCTGCTGTGACCAGTTCCTGAGGTAGACCGTTCCATAAATTCACAGTCCTCACGGTAAAGAAGGCGTGTCTCCCCTTGAGACTAAACTTTTTCTTCTCCAGACGGAGGGAGTGCCCCCTCGTCCTTTGGGGGGGGTTTAACCTGGAACAGTTTTTCTCCATATTTTTTGTATGGGCTCTGGATGATTATTTTTAACAGCATACAAATGACACCCATCTCAGTATACAAATGACACCTATTCCCAGGATGCAGTGTGGCTGAGACACTATCTCACTAGTCAGGTGATGACAGGGAGCCTGTTCTGCTTCAATGGGTGGAGCGACCACTTGGAGTTTGCAACAGCTGGAGGCACCCTGGTTGAAAAGCACTGGTCTTTTGCATCAAATTCAGCTCTTTTGTGGTTCAATGGGTGGGGTGGCTGATCTGTGGAAAGGAGAAGAGAAAAGAGAAAACACCAACAGGAAATACCCAGTTCACAAAAAGAAAGCCACAACTTTATGGTAATCTCACAACATAGCCATTTAACCCAAAGACAAGTGCAGATCCTTCCTAAGTATGTCCATTATTGTCTGGCAGGTACGTACTAAAATCATCTTATGGTGGATAACCCCTTTAACCCCTTAACGACGCAGGACGTAAATGTACGTCCTGGTGATGTGGTACTTAACGCACCAGGACGTACATTTACGTCCTGAGCATAACCGCGGGCATCGGAGCGATGCCGGCATCATGCGCGGCAGGTCCCGGCTGTGGATCGCAGCCAGGGACCTGCCGGTAATGGCAGATACCCGCGATCCCGCGGATGTCCGCCATTAACCCCTCAGATGCCGTGATCAATACAGATCACGGCATCTGCAGCATCGCGATCACTTAACAGGATGATCGGATCGCCCACAGCGCTGCCGCGGCGATCCGATCATACTGCATGGCAGACGGAGGTCCCCTCACCTGCCTCCACTGCCTTCCGGGAGTCTTCTGCTCTGATCTGCCTTCCCGCAGACCAGAGCAGAAGATGACCGATAACCCTGATCAGTGCTATGTCCTATACATAGCACTGAACAGGATTAGCAATCGAATGGTTGCTATAAATAGTCCCCTATGGGGACTATAAGAGTGTAAAAATAAAAGTAAAAAAAGTAAAAAAATAAAGTAAAAAAAATGTGAAAAAACCCCTCCCCCAATAAAAACATAAATTGTCCCATTTTCCCTATTTTACCCCCAAAAAGTGTAAAAAAATTATTTTATATGCATATTTGGTATTGCCGCGTGCGTAAATATCCGTACTATTAAAATAAAATATAAATGATCCTGTACGGTGAACGGCGTGAATGTAAAAAAAAAAAGTCCAAAATAGCTGCTTTTTTATAACATTTTATTCCAAAAAAAATTAATAAAAAATGTAATGAAAGTTTTGTATAAGCAAATATGGTATTAATAAAAAGTACAGATCATGGTGCAAAAAATGAGCCCTCATACCGCCGCTTATACGGAAAAATGAAAAAGTTATAGGTCTTCAAAATAGGGAAATTTTAAACGTACTAATTTGGTTAAAAAGTTTGCGATTTTTTAAAGCACAACAGTAATAGAAAAGTGTATAATCATAGGTATCATTTTAATTGTATTGATCCAGAGAATAAAAAACACATGTAATTTTTACCATAAATTGTACGGCGTGAAAACAAAACCTTCCAAAATTTGCAAAATTGCGGTTTTCTTTTTAATTTCCCCACACAAATAGTATTTTTTTGGTTGCGCCATACATTTTATGGTAAAGTGGGTAATGGCATTACAACGGACAACTGGTCGCGCAAAAAACAAGCCCTCATACTAGTCTGTGGATGAAAATATAAAAGAGTTATGCTTTTTTGAAGGGGAGGAGGAAAAAACGAAAGCGTAAAAATAAAATTGTCTAAGTCCTTAAGGTCCAAATGGGCTGAGTCCTTAAGGGGTTAAGTGGACATTTTGAGAGGGCATGGAAAAAAAAACTCCAGGGCGCACCATAAGAAATATGTCACAGCAAAATTGGGAATTTTCCTATCCATTGTGACGGAAAATTTGGATTTTAATAAAGACAAAACGCGAGTATTATGCTTATATGACTTCTTTACTGACACAGCAGCAAACATATATTGTATATAATAAAAGAAAAAACGTTTTACATATGTAATGCATATAACCATGAAACCTAGGACGTAACCTAGTATGCTATATGGATCATCCAATCAGTCCACAGCCCAGGTAATAAAGGTAATCCACACACAGGTATCTTCCTCTTCTTTGCTGTGAACTGGATAATCTGTAGAAGAAGTAACTTAGACCCGAAAGATAGAACTGAAGACGATGAACATGAAAACTTCTGAAAACAACGAGGGAACGAAGTTCGAAGGCTTTGAAGACGTAGTCTCATCAAATCCACCATACGAAGAGGTTGAAGATGAAGAATACTGATGGGTTATTGTTGCACTATCGGAAATAAAGAACAAAATAGTTATAGGGATGGGTGTATTACACAAAGGGAGGGATAATACTCGCGTTTTGTCTTTATTAAAATCCAAATTTTCCGTCACAATGGATAGGAAAATTCCCAATTTTAAGGCAAGACAAAACGCTCCTATTATGCTAGTTTAAAGCTAGATATAAAATACAATCATGTGTCTAAAAACATATAAATATGCATAATAATAACATTATAATAATACCATAGAAACATGAGATTCGGGTCTGAAATAAAAAGTTTTAAAAGTAGACTCGGAGGACCAATTGGCAGCTTTTAGTAAATCTGAAAGGGATGCTCCTGATTGAAAAATTTTTGTAGAAACTGCTCCTCTAGTAGAATGAGCACCAAATTTGGTGATGTCAATACCCGCCATTTGCATGGTCTGCCTAACCCATCTAGCAAGTGTGGTTGAGGTAACTGGAGCGTGGGGTTTACAAAAAGAGATAAGTAATTGAGATGAAGAAGAAAGTCTAAGAGATTCCGTTTTAGATTCGTAAGAGTGCAGACAACGGACAACGCATAGTTTATCTTGATATGGAAAAGAGGGGTAGAACACAGATTGAAGGTTGGTTTTTGTACGACGAAAAATAGAGAAAAGAACCCCTTGAGGAGTAAATTGTCTACGTGTTATGTCTAAAGCACGAACGTCGGAAATGCGTTTGATTGAGATAAGGCAAAGGAGAACTGTTAATTTGAAAGATAGGAGTTTAAGAGAAAGAGAATCATTATCCTCCCAGGTGGTGAACATTTGTAGGATAAGATTGACATCCCAAGTTGTTGAATATTTGGGTAAAGGTGGACGTCTGAATCGAATACCCTTAAGTAATTGGCATACTAAAGGATGTTTGCCAATAGGGATGGAGTCAATAGGCGGGTGATTTGATGAGATAGCAGAACGGTAGAGATTTATCGTTCTGTAAGCTTTACCCTCATCAAATGAAAAAGAAAGAAAATTCAAGATATTGGGAATAGATGCATGTAAGGGATCCACATCCCGTTGATTGCACCAACGAACCCATAATCCCCAGGCTGATCTGTAAGCCTTTCTGGTACCCGGGGCCCAGGCATCTGATAATATGTCTCTAGTTGATTGAGAAAAATGGAAGTCAGGTCTGTTTGGCCTGATATCAACCAGGCAACCAGAGGTAGTTGGTTGGATAAGATCAAAGGATGAAAGTTCCCTTGAGGGTCTAGGAGAAGATGAGGGAAAGCTGGTAGAAGACGAGGAAAGTCGATGAGGAGACTTAAAACTTGAGGATACCAGGATTGAGTTGGCCATAGAGGTGTAACTAACACCAGGGTGATTTTCTGAATCAAAACTTGAAATAGAACCCGAGGGATAAGGTTGAAAGGTGGAAAGGCGTAGAGGATCTTCCTCGGCCAAGATTGAAGGAAGGCGTCCACTCCCAGCGCTTCTGGGTCCGGACGCCAACTGAAAAATTGAGGAAGTTGGGTATTGAGTCGTGATGCAAAGAGATCCAGATGTAAAGGACCCCATAAAGAATTGATCCTCTGAAAGACTGGGGGATGAAGTCTCCAGTCGCTGTTGTCTGTAAGATAACGAGAATACCAGTCCGCTATGGAATTGGAAATCCCTGGTATATATTCTGCCTTCAGGACAATATTTTTGTCCAAGCAGAAATGCCAAAAATCTTTGACAAAATCTGCAAGCATTTTGGAATTCGTGCCTCCCAGATGATTGATGTATTGGACAGCAGATATGTTGTCCATCCGAAGGAGGATGCAACAATTTGAGGAATTCTTTGCAAAGCTCTTTAAAGCAAAGAAACCTGCCAGGAGTTCCAGGCAATTTATGTGTAGAGTAGATTCCGAGGGAGACCATTTCCCTCCGGTCGAAAGAGGTCCACAATGAGCGCCCCATCCAGAAAGACTCGCATCGGATTCTATGATTAAATCCGGATTTGGATGGAAGATCGCTTTTCCGTTCCAGGATTCTATGTGGACGAGCCACCAGAGAAGTTCCTCTCTGGCTTCGGAAGATAGACGGATGTCGTCTGAATAGCCCAGCCCCTCTCTTAGATGGTGAATTTTCAACCGTTGAAGAGCTCTGTAGTGGAGGGGGGCTGGAAATATAGCTTGAATGGAAGCAGCCAGAAGACCCACTATGCGGGCTATCGTTCTCAGGGAGATCAAGTCCTTGCGAAGAACTTGACGAATCTCCTTCCTGATAGTCTTTAATTTCCTGGATGGAAGACTTAAGGTAGTTGATTGGGTGTTGATCAGAAAACCCAGAAATTCGATTTCTTGTGATGGGATAAGAACTGATTTTTCGAAGTTTATGAGGAAACCCAAATGGGTTAAGAGAGACATAGTCCAATCCGTGTGAAGAGATAGAAGTTCCTTGGATTGAGCCATGAGAAGAATGTCGTCGAGGTATATTATAAGGCGAACCCCGCGACCTCTGAGTAATGCAATCACCGGTTTGAGAAGTTTTGTGAAGCACCAAGGTGCTGATGATAGGCCGAATGGGAGGCAAGTGAACTGCCACCTTTGGTTGTTCCATAGGAACTGAAGGAAAATTTGGGATGAAGGATGGATTGGAACCGTAAGGTAAGCGTCCTTCAGATCTATTTTGGCGAGCCAATCGTCTTTCATTAAAATATCTCTTAGGAGGTGAATTCCCTCCATCTTGAAATGACGATATACAACCAGGTTGTTGAGGGATTTCAGATTGATGACCGGTCTGTGACCGCCATCTTTCTTTTTGACTAAAAAGAGATTGCTGAGATAGCCTGTAGAATGATAGGGGATTGGAGTGATTGCACTTTTTGAGAAGAGATCTTTGATTTCTAGATCTATGAGTTCTTTGTCTGTCATGGAGAATTGGATCGGGTGAGGGAGAGACATTTGAATTGGGGGTGAAACAAATTCTATTTGATAACCCCTGACTGTGTTTAGAATCCAGGAGTCTGATGTAATCATACTCCAATTTGTTAAAAAATGTAGGAGTCTCCCTCCTAATGGGATATGAAGGGAAGAACACTGGGCATGTCTTACCTGAAGATGGTCTGGATCGTGGGTAACCCCGTTGTCCTCGTGCACGCCAAGGTCTGCCCCTGTATGGGAAGAATGGTGTCGGGGTGGGTGTAGTGAAGGAGGGTTGTGGTGGGTTATATGTGGTTCTATATTGGGGTCTATACTGAGTTGAGCGGCTGGAAGAGCGGCCCCTGCCTCTTCCAGCCTTTCCAAAAATCTTCTGAGAGAAGACCTTCTTCATAGAGACCTGTGCCTTACTTAGAGACGAAAACAGGCCCACGTATTTGTTCATTTCTTTTATGAACTCGTCTCCAAAGAGTAATCCTTTAGTAGGATTAGGTGGCTCCGTAGAGGCCAAATTGGTCAACTGCGGGTCTATTTTCATTAGAATAGACCTCTTTCTCTCTGTAGAGAGAGCGGCATTGGCATTGCCGAATAAGCATATGGCTCTTTGAGCCCATCCCTTCAGAGTTTCGGTATCCACCGAAGTATTTGAGTTAGAAGCCAGTTCTGCCAAATTGAGAATTTTGGTTAATGGACCTAGCAGGTCCATAAGTTTGTCCTGGCAAGCCTTGAAGCTGCGGTCGATCCCTTTCTTTGGATTCTTTCCCGTCTTAAATAAAAATTTATTGAGTAAAGGGTCCAACTCAGGGGTGGCCGAAGAGTTATGCGGGAGAGATGGGCGGGGGCACTCTGACTTTAATTTGCTCCTAGAAGCCTTGTCCAGAGATTTAAATACCCACATAGCCAGATATTCAGCTACCTTAGGTTCAGGTAACCATTCCCCTGACCGAGGGTGATAAATCAATGAGGGATCGAAAAAGGGGTCATTAGAATCACCTGTTTTGGTGTCGTCCTGCAGAGCAGGGTCGTCATGGTCTGAGCCACCTTCCTCAGAGATATATAAAATATCGTCCACATCCTCAATGTCTGAGTGATCAGAATCTTCAGATGAGGACTCTCTAAAGGAGTCTGGTTTGGATCTAAAGTCCACTTTTTTCCCTTTAGAGGAGTGAGCCTCTTCTAGGGTGGAAGAAGAATTATCTGACTGGTTAATTCCCCTTATAGGGACGGAGTCATTTGCCTGTGATTTGGAGGGGGCATGAGATTCTAAAGTGTATCTAGTAGGTTTGGAATAAGGATCAACAGACAAATGTCGTCTCTTTGATTTGGACTTTCCAGGTCCTTTAAAGCCCTTAGCCAGTTCAGAGACTGATTCTTTGGGCGACCAGTATTGGTCAGATGGAGTTTGGGGTGGTAAATCTGAGGGGTTTTGAAGGGTGGCACGTGCCAAAACCAGGTTCATGGATTTTGTGATTGTGTCTTGCAAGGTGACAATCGCTGCTTGAACCGATTTGGACACAGATGCGTCCACCATTGCTTGAATACGATCCTGTGAAGGATCAGATACAGTTTTATTTTCCTCAGACATGTTGATAATAAAGAGAATGTAGGTATACAATGAGAGAAATATACTGTGAGAAAGGGTGAAGGAAAAAACAATAATGTTGAATAATATCCACCAGTATATTAAATAATTAAACAAATAATTATCAAGCAGTTGTAAATTGAGAAAATTAATTAATTAATATATACGTATGTCCATATGTATACATACTTATATAAACCTACACACATACATACATATATACACTTTTGTATTTATGGCAAAGTCAATTGGTTATGGAGGGGCAATACGCTGAGGGAAAAAGTTTTTCCCTCCAGCTTGTAATATATATTACAGTCACTAGATGGCAGTCTAACACAGTAGGTGAGAAACTAGAAAGAAATTTTTAAAAATGGAAAGTGAAAAGGATACAAAGTATAATGGCGAACAGTTGTGAGGTAACAATGTAACGTTAAGTCACTGTGCGCTGCTACTCGCTCCGTCGCTCTGAGGAGAATGACGGAAATCTCGTTCACCCTGACAGGAGATCACCTCACTGCCGGGTATCGCGAGATTTCGCGAGAGACGCGCTCGAGCGGCACCTAAGATGGCGGCGACTATGCGAAGAATAGGAAAGGCGCAAGCCGAGGGAACGAACAGGGGACAAAGCCGGGATGAAGGTGACCAGGTGTAGAGAACGGGGGTTAGTGGAAAAAAACCCCAGCGGTAAGTATATGTATCAATTTAGAAGAAGGCTAATGCTGAAACATTATACTGTTGAGTATAATATGAAAGCAAGGAAGAAAATGGCGAAATTACAGTATATGAAAACAATTGTCTTGAAAAAGACAATTATATGTATGAACTGAAAGAAGATTATAGCAAAATAAAATGAATGAAATAAATAAATTAAATAAATTAAATTAAATAATAATTAAGTAATAAAAATAAATTAAATTAAGAAGCACAAAATATTTTTTCAAATAACAGAGAGTACTTATCTGAACTGCTGAGCAGCAAAGAAGAGGAAGATACCTGTGTGTGGATTACCTTTATTACCTGGGCTGTGGACTGATTGGATGATCCATATAGCATACTAGGTTACGTCCTAGGTTTCATGGTTATATGCATTACATATGTAAAACGTTTTTTTCTTTTATTATATACAATATATGTTTGCTGCTGTGTCAGTAAAGAAGTCATATAAGCATAATAGGAGCGTTTTGTCTTGCCTTAAAATCTAATGATTCCAATTTAGAAAACTTGTTGAAATCCACACAGAAATGTGATATGAAATCATAGGACACTTCCTTTAATAATATAAACTATCTGTCTAGAACCACTAGTATAGACAGAGATTATGGGGGAGACTTATCAAAAACTTTATCAAAAAAAAGGAAAAGTTGCCCATAGCAACCAATCAGATCACTTCTTTCATTTTTAACAAGGCCTGTGCAAAATGAAAGAAGCAATCTGATTGGTTGCTATGGGCAACTCGGCAACTTTTCCTCTGGACAGGTTTTGATAAATCTCCCCCTGTATCTATATTAATGTATGTCTGTCATATTACAAGACTATCACCCTTTGTTACATTATTTGCTAAGTATCATAAAAGTAAATCCCTTCATTGTAATCCTTGATCTATTCGATCATGCGGTACAAGGAGTCTTACATAACCCTCACAGCAATGAAAGCAGACTTGTGGGACTGGTGGAGAGCCAGGAGACTGCAGCGTAAGTATCATTTTTTATATATATATTTTTAAGCATTTTGCAGTTATCAAATATACCGTATTTTTCGTCCTATAGGACGCACCGGCGTATAAGATGCACCCAATTTAGAGGTGCAAAATCTAAAAAAATAAAGATTTTGAACCCAATAGTGGTCTTCAACCTGCGGACCTCCAGATGTTGCAAAACTACAACTCCCAGCATGCCCGGACAGCCGTTGGCTGTCCAGGCATGCTGGGAGTTGTAGTTTTGCAACATCTGGAGGTCCGCAAATTGAAGACCACTGCATAGGAGGTAATACTCACGTGTCCCCGCCGCTCCGGACCCGTCACCGCAGCCCTGGATGTCGCTCCATCGCTGTCGCCGTGTCCCCGTCGCTCCGGAACGTCTCTGCTGCCGGCCGGGTATCCTCGCTCTCCTTCGCCGTCATCACGTCGTTACACACGCCGACACACGTACGCGACGACGTGATGACGAGGAAAGAGAGCGCCGGCCATACAGGGGATCCCTGAACGGAGAAGACACCAAGGAGGCAGGTATGGTCCCTCCCGGTGTCCTGTAAGCACTAACCCGGCTATTCAGTTGGGCTGTTCGGGAACGCCACGGTGTCACTTTCCCTTCAGACGCGGCGGTCAGCTTTGATCGCCGCGTCTGAAGGGTTAATACAGGGCATCACTGCGATCAGTGATGTCCTGTATTAGCCGCGGGTCCCGGCCGTTGATGGCCGCAGGGACCGCCGCGATAGGGGTGTATTCGCCGTATAAGACACACCAACTTTTCCCCCCCAGTTTTGGGGAAGAAAAAGTGCGTCTTATACGGCGAAAAATGCGGTAATAGTTCCTGCTGCAGTAAGTGATTGGTTGAGTGGGCATTTCCCCTTTATCTAAAAATGTCTATATTCTATGTGTAACTTTTATAAATAGATCAGCCTGTTATTTCATCTTTCCCTGTTTATAAGTTTAGCGCAGTTTCTATGCTTTTGCTGTTTTATGCAACTGCCTTACAGCTGATCTATTAGTGTGGATCAGTGTTCAAGGATAGATCTAAGGAAAGATTTAGGTTGTCATACAACTCTCAGCCTTACTGTTAGTCCTGGGGGCATATGAGTGTGATAGCATTGTGTGATGAGGGCAGATGTTGTTGCCCTAGGGGCAGATGGCATTAACCCCTTGTATTGGTGACGCCAGGGCGTGGTTTAGCCTAAAACCACATGAAGGTATACCGCTGGATCCTGGGCTAGGCACAGGGGCAATAAAGACTGTCTAAACAGTTCAGCCTGGGCCCAAGGAGGTGACTAGTGACACAGAGACCTTAAAGGGGTACTCCGGTGGAAATTATATATTTTTTAAATCAACTGGTGCCAAAAAGTTAAACAGATTTGTAAATTACTTCTATAAAAAAAAATCCTAATCCTTCCAGTAGTTATTAGCTGCTGTATGCTAAAGAGGAAATTCTTTTCCTTTTGGATTTCTTTTCTGTCTGTCCTCTCTGCTGACACCTCTGTCCATTTTAGGAACTGTCCAGTATAGAGGTGCTAATAAGTACTGGAAGGATTAAGATTTTTTAATAGAAGTAATTTACAAATCTTTCTGGCACCAGTTGATTTAAAAAAAAAAAGTTTTCCACCCCTTTAAGGGCTTGCTGGGACTTGTAGTAGGACTGGACAATTGAATGCAGACCACACTGACTTGACAGATGACAGGGACTGACTTGACTTGATTCATAAAGCTGTGACTCTGGACACACACACACTAGGCACGACTGCACTGGATATCAGCAGCAGAAGAGCAGAGCTCAGAGAGAGAAGCTAGCTCCACCCAGGGCTTATATTGGGGAGACTAGCAGGGAGCTCATAGGTCACTCTTGGGATCACCTGGTCACTGATACCTCCTGGGTAACAATCACATGACATAACTCTTAAAGATACAATATATTTTATAATACAATACACTGCAGAACATATGTACAGGGGGGGAACAGGTACAAGGGGTCCTGGGGGCACTGAAAGAGGCTGCCTGACAGGGCAGCAATGGTACGGGGTAACATCTCCCATACTGGGCCACCACATGAGTACTAGGAGAAAGAAAATTGACTGTTCTAAGTGAAATCCATGTCTGCCAATGTGTGGCCAGCTGTAAATGTTCCAGTAAAGCTGCTTAGAAACTATAGATAATTTTTGAAGGATAGAGTAATAATTTTCATGCCAATAGCATGGCTGTATATTTTGGAATAAACCTTAAATATGGTATAAATGCTTTTGGTTGATGTCAATAGACATTTGCAATTTGATTGTTGTACTTTGCTTGTCTTCACAGATTGTTTATATACAAGCACAGAAGAATGGCTATTAGTGCAGAGGATGTATCGTTGGATAAAATCATCCCATTGGCCGAAGGAATTTCCATTGAAGAAGGTACACTATGTCTATGACTCTTCCCCACATATTTAGTTGTCTTTTAAAGGGGTACTCTGCTGTAAACATCTTATTCCCTATACAAAGGATAGGGGATAAGATGTTGGAACGCAGGGGTCCCGCCGCTTGGGACCTCCGTGATCTCTGGCCCAACAGCGACAGCGTCCGGAAGAGGGAAGCTTATAGCTTCTGTGTTCGTGACATAATGCCATGGCCCCTCCATTCATGTCTTTGGGAGGGGGTGTGGCGGCCGCCATCACTAGTCATCGGGCACGGAGCGGAGTTCGCTCCGTGCACCGAATGACAAGGGTGCCGCAGCGGAGATCGCGGGGTCCCCAGCGGCGGGACCATTGCGATCTATTATCTTATCTATGGGGCTATGACGTCACAAGCTCCAGGCACCGGCTCCAGCATTCGAAACAGTTTGTTCCAAACGCTGAGCAGCAGAGTACCCCTTTAAAGACCAGGCCTGTTTTCTTAAATTGGGGATGTCTGACTTTATCAGAGAAAAACTCTGGTAACGTTTTGCCAATGACGATAGTTCTGGCATTGTTTTTTTGCCACAAGTTGTGCTTCATGTACATAGTAAAAGTAAGCCGATATCATTTGTAGTTTTTTTTTTTTTTTACAATGCAAAAAAATCATGAAATAAAAAAAAAGATTTTTTGCTATTTTAACACTAATAGGTTGTATATATTTATACTTACTGACCAAATTTATACTTACTGACCATACTTTCAGATGTCTACTTTATTTTGAAAACATCTCTTTTTTTTTTTTTTTTTATTATTATTATTATTATTATCATTTTAAATGAATTAGAAGCCTAACAATTTTACATGAAATTTGGAAAATTTGAAAAGTACATCTTTTTCTTTGTGTGCTTTACAAGGTTTGCAGAAATTTGAAGGTGGTAGAACATAGGAACCCCCCCCCCCCCAAATGACCCCATTTTAAAAACTAGACCCTCAAGGTAGGGGGGTACAGTGAGTATTTTAACACCATCGTTTTTTGGCAGGAATTATTAAAAAGTCAGAGTTAAAAATTCAAAATTTTTATTTTTTCACAAATGCATCATTTGTAGGACATATTTTTTGTACATCGCTTCTGATATTGAAAGAAATACACTCTATATTTTATTGAGCTGCTCGACCCGTGTTTTGGAAATACCCCCACTTAGGCCATATTTGGTTCCTTGGCTGTGTGGTAGGACCCAGAAGGAGAGGAGCGCCATTTGGCTTTCAGGGCATCATTTTAGGCAAATGGATTATAGGCCGTACTTCATGCCTGCAAAGGGTTTTAGCTGCCAGAACCATACAGAACCTCCACAAGTGACCCCATTTTGGAAACTACACCCCCTATGGTATTTATATTTATACAAATTATAGGCCGCACTTCATCTTGCAAAGCATTCGAGCTGTCAGAACAATACTGCAAATGACCCCATTTTCAAAACTACACCCCATAAAGTATTCACCTAGGGCAAAAGTGAGTACGTTGAGCCCTTATTGTGTGGCTAGAATTATTTCAGTCAGTTTAAAAAAATAGCAATTAGCTTTTTTTCCCACAAATTCTTTATTTGTGGGACATCATTTTGTTAACCTCTTAAGGACGCAGGGCATACCTGTACGGCCTGGTCCCGGTATTTAAAACGGGGTCACGCCGTGACCCCTCATCATACCGGGTCGGTCCCGGCTGCTAATGATAGCCAGGACCCTGGGCTAATAGCCATCAACCCTTCAGACGCGGTGATCAAAGTTGATCGCCGCTTCAAAAAACAAAAGTAAAAGCTTCCCGTCAGCTCAGTCAGCTAGGACGCGAGCGGAGGCCCCCTTACCTTGCTCCGTTGCATCCGATCGGCGTTTGATTGCTCCAAGCCTGAGCTACAGGCTTGAGCAATCGAGCTCCTAGAACGCTGATCCATGCAAAGCTATGAAAAAATTAATAAAAAGCGGTCAAAAAGTCCGATCAATACAAAAATGGTACCGATAAAAACTTCAGAACACGGCGCAAAAATAAGCTCTCATACCGGCCCGTACGCAGAAAAAAAAAAGTTATAGGGGTCAGAAGATGAGAATTTTTAACGTATAAATTTTCCTGCATGTAGTTATGATTTTTTTCAGAAGTCTGACAAAATCAAACCTATACAAGTAGGGTATCATTTTAACCGTATGGACCTACAGAATAAAGATAAGGTGTTATTTTTTAGCGAAAAATGCACTGCGTAGAAACGAAAGCCCCAAAAATTTACTAAATGACAGTTTGTCTTCAATTTTGTCGCACAATTAATTTTTTTTTCATTTCGCCATGGATTTTTTGGTAAAATAACTAATGTCACGGCAAAGTAGAATTGGTGGTGCAAAAAATAAGCCATAATATGGATTTTGAGCTGTAAAATTGAAAGAAAAAGAAAAAATTCAAATGCAAAAACGGAAAAACGCTGAGTCCTTAAGGGGTTAAGTCGCTTTTGAAATGGAGAAAATGTACCCCATATTTTATCACACTGTTCATCCCGGGCTGGGCAATACCCGTACTTAGGCCATATCTGGTTGCCTGACCGCCTGATAGGACCAAGAAGGAGAGGAGCCCCCTTTGGCTTTCAGGGCATCATTATATGAATTAAAGACCCCACCCCGTGCCTGCAAAGGATCGGAGCTGGCAGAACAATACCGCACCCCAACAAGTGTATTGGCTGGACCAGGGACCGCTCTGATCGGTCCTAGCTCGGCTAGCAGTGATGCACAGCTGTCTGTTACAGTTAAACTTTCTGATGAATATATATCTCGTATTGTGGGAATAAACACCCACTCGTGGCAAATACCGTATATCAATCACTGGGCGTTAAAAAAAAAAAAAAAACTGGAAAAAACTGGATTATTTTGCTGAAGGGGGAATTGGGTGATAGTCAGCATTCATACTGCTTTTCTGCAGTATAGGTGTCCGTTGTCATGTAAAAAAAAGGGATGCCAATGTAAACTGTAGCAGTCTCATTTGGAAATGACTGGAGCTGCTAGAGTATACGTCAGCATCACTTTTTTTTTTACATGATGCTGACGGATACCTCTAACATACTGCTGAAATGCAGTATGAACGGGATGCAGTGTAGGGTCATATAGGGCCCATCCGCAGCATATTTCACACCGTGGATGCCCCCGGCAGTCACAGGGGCAAGATCAGTGCTGCGGCTGGGTAGCTCAGTGTGTTCACTCATGACTGCCGCTATGAGTGGACACACAAAGCTACTCAGGCGCAGCAGGGAGCTCATTATTGTGACTGCTGGCGGGCATCTGCAGTATGTAATATGCTGCGGATGTGCGCCATGTGATCCTACACATTATGCATTTTTATTTTTCATTATATTTATTTAATAAATGTATTTTTATTTTTTTACACTTAAAAATTTTTTTTTTAACACTTCTATTTATTCAAATGTATTTTTTACACTTTTTTTATGCTTTGGAATACTAATACATGCAGGCAGCATATCAGGACGTGCCTCTGGCAATAACCGGGGCAGACCTGGGGTCCTTGTAAGACCCCAGCTGCCCAGGTAACTAGCAGCACCCCGCAATCATTGCAGGGTGCTACAGGAGAGGGACAAAAGGAGCCCCCTTCCTCTGTCAAACTCCTTACAACTCGTGGTCGAATCTGACCGCAGCTGTAAGGGTTAAACTGCCGGGACCGAACTTTACTTTGGTTCCGGAAGTGCGTCAGGCCCCTGCCCGGCGGGGATCACACACAGCACCCCGCGATCACGCTACAGCGGTGACAGAGGCAGCTCCCTCCCTCTGTCAAAACACTTACAGCCTGCGGTCAGGTCCGCAATCACAGTTGCCAGTTTACTTTGGTCCCGGCAGGGCAGCAAGGTCCCAGCTGTGTGTTACAGCCGAGTCCCTGCCGCAATCTCGTGGGTACACTGGGCAGTACCCACGAGAACCATGGATGTGTATACTCGTCCAGGTGCGGGAAGGGGCATCCCCCCTGGACGTGTATACACATCCATGGTCGTTAATATGTTAATGAATGTATTTGCAAATTATGGGGGAAAATAAGTATTTGTTCAATAACAAAACTTCATTTAAAATATTTTGTTATATACCCTTTGTTGGCAATGACAGAGGTCAATCGTTTTCTGTAAGTCATCACAAGGTTTTCACACACTGTTGCTGGTATTTTGGCCCATTCCTCCATGCAGATCTCCTCTAGAGCAGTGATGTTTTGGGGCTGTCGCTGGGCAACACGGACTTTCAACTCCCTCCAAAGGCTTTCTATGGGGTTGAGATCTGGAGACTGGCTTGGCCACTCCAGGACCTTGAAATGCTTCTTACGAAGCCACTTCTTCGTTCCCCGGGTGGTGTGTTTGGGATCATTGTCATGCTGAAAGACCCAGCCATGTTTCATCTTCAATGCCCTTGCTGATGGAAGAAGGTTTTCACTCAAAATCTCACAGTACATGGCCCCATTCTTTCTTTCCTTTTACACAGATCAGTCTTCTTCTTGGTCCCAGCTTGCCTATTGCAGATTCAGTCTTCCCAGCCTGGTGAAAGTCTAAAATTTTGTTTCTGGTGTCCTTCGACAGCTCTTTGGTCTTGGCCATAGTGGAGTTTGGAGTGTGACTGTTTGAGGTTGTGAACAGGTGTCTTTTTTACTGATAACAAGTTCAAACAGATGCCATTAATACAGGTAACGAGTGGAGGACTGAAGAGACTCTTAAAGAAGAGAGAGCGAAATCTTGCTTGTTTGCAGGTGACGAAATACTTATTTTCCACCATAATTTGGAAATAAATTCTTAAAAAATAAGACAATGTGATGTTATGGATTTTTTTCTCATTCTGTCTCTCATAGTTGAGGTATACCTATGATGACAATTACAGGCCTCTCTCATCTTTTTAAGTGGGAGCACAATTGGTGGCTGACTAAATATTTTTTTTCACCACTGTATCTCCAATCTTTTGCAAGGGAAGGAAATATGGATTCCACTGTTATGTGAGGCTCTTTGCTTATATACAGTAGCTTATTCATAAAATGTTTTAGAATGTACAATGTCATTGTATATGTTGCAATTGTCTATTGCTGCCATTAGGTGGCAGATGTGAAGTGCACATGGTAGGATTATTACAGTAAACAAAGGTCTTACTTTTAAATCTTTGGTTTTGTAGTGACACTGTATGAAAGATTCCAAGTCATTGGTAAGTAATGTTTTTGTGTCTTTGTTATTGTAAGCATAATAATTATGCTTTTAATTACGGTTATGCTCAAGTACTAGAAAACAGCAAGATAATACAGTATTTTGTATTCCATAGTTAGTGAAAAAGCCGTGTCTAAGTGCCACAGTCACGGTTCAATTTTCTGTCAATAAGCACTTAGATATATTGTATAATAGAACAGTTTCCTCCTAATTAGACCCCATGAAAATTCTGTGGATTATAAGAATCTGCTTACCCCTACTGGAGAACCCTTTTTACACCTCCTACTACCTGTGGGCCATGCTGGGGATCCAAAGAATTAAAGGGGTATTTCGGGAAAAAACTTTTTTTTATATATCAACTGGTTCCAGAAAGTGAAACAGATTTGTAAATTACTTCTATTAAAAAATCTTAATCCTTTCAGTACTTATGAGCTTCTAAAGTTAAGGTTGTTCTTTTCTGTCTAAGTAATCTCTGATGACACGTGTCTCGGGAAACGCCCAGTTTAGACGCAAATTCCCATAGCAAACCTCTTCTAAACTGGGCGGTTCCCGAGACACGTGTCATCAGAGATTACTTAGACAGAGAAGAACAACCTAAACTTCAGAAGCTCATAAGTACTGAAAGGATTAAGATTTTTTAATAGAAGTAATTTACAAATCTGTTTCACTTTCTGGAGCCAGTTGATATAAATAAAAAAAATTTTTTTCATGGAATACCCCTTTAATCCTTCCCCACACTCCTTTTTTTCTCTCTTCTATTTTTCCTTTTCTTTCCTTACATGGAAACGCTCATACTTGTTGACTGTATTTTTATCAGTTATATTCAAGAAATGTAGTTCAGGAATTTGGGCAGTGTGTATACTATGGATGTTCACTTTGAATAGAGTCATTATTATTGTTACCTTTATTACTTGGAATGCAGTTGTTCTCATTATGATACATTACGCCTCCACAATTGTCGGAGGATTGTTAGGAGGTTTACACATGTTTATTATTATACTGAACTGTTTTCTTTACCAACTGATATGATTATACCTTACAGATGTGTGTATTGTGTAAAATAAAGAATTGAAAAAAATTTATTAAATGGGTTACCCAGACAGCTACAGCCATTAATTTCTATTTCAGCAATTTTTGACACATGTAAGAGGTTAATGAAAAACTCCAAAATACATTTAAGTTCCCAATGATTTTTTTTTTCAATTTTGTATTTTTTTTTCATTTTTTTTTTTTTAGCTTTTAAAACATTTACAAACAGAAAAACCCTACCCCTCGGTCTCCTACAAGGAAGTCCTACCGTGAATAAGTAGATGCAAAGAATCTTAGTACAGAAACAACATTAGCCTGCATATACACATAACACAGTACAGTCAGTATAATATACATAAGAAAGAGCAATATGAGTAGCATCCTCTATCAGCAAATAAACAGGTTCATAAAAATCTGCAGAAAATAGCATATCAAAATGTACTCAACAGTCATTACAAGTGAGAGGAAGAATCCGGAGGTTGGATGAAGTTAGAGCGGGGGTATTAACCATTTCCTAGTTAAAAAAAAAAACTTATGCATTTATATAGCAATCTTTTTGTAAACTCTGTCACTGTCAGAGGAACTTTATTGACCCTTGGAAAATATGTATAATTTAGTATTTCAGAATGCCTAGTGAATATATCTTGGCAGTACCATTGGTCAGATTTGGACCTACTTATAGATATATGGATACAGTGCTCTTCTGCCAATGCCGGATCTTCATATTCTTGAAGAGGTGCAGCATTTCTTGGGGGGCCTTATTTCAAGGATATTTAACTTTTTTTTTTTTTTTTTTAAATCCACGTGTGTTTTAAAGAGCAGAGTCTTTCTTTAAGCATAAAAAATGTATTTTTTTTTGTACTGTCGAATAGATCACATGACCACGTGGCAGAAATATATGCAGCAAAAAGTAAGTGCATCTGGTCTCTTTTCACTTATCTTTAAGGCTCTGACATCACGGTGAGGATAAAGGCTCCAGATACCCAGCTTGACATTCAGCTTCCATTTGGATCCCGCACACAAGAATTTCTACATAAGATCAATAAGTCATGTCAGGGTAAGAATGCAGAACTCTTGGGAAAATCCATTCAGTAAATAGAAGTGAATATGAATTATTGTATATCTATTATTGTGAATAACTTCATGCTAAATAGTCGTTTTGTTTTCTTTTCTTAAAAACTGAATACCAGAGGGCTTCTTTAGAACCGTTATCAGTAGGTATGTAGGTAGTTGCCAATGTATCCTTCAACACAACTGATACAAGCTAGGTTACCTGTCATAAAAAGTGTGCATGGGTTTACACTTCAGCGCTTTTTGCTTGGTTCTGACCTGCTAATTTCTTAAAGGGGTATTCCAGGAGAAAACTTTTTTTAAATTACTTCTATTAAAAAATCTTAATCCTTTCAGTACTTATGAGCTTCTGAAGTTAAGGTTGTTCTTTTCTAAGTCCTCTCTGATGACACCTATCTCGGGAAACGCCCAGTTTAGAAGCAAATCCCCATAGCAAACCTCTTCTAAACTGGGCGTTTCCCGAGACAGGTGTCATCAGAGAGCACTTAGACAGAAAAGAACAACCTTAACTTCAGAAGCTCATAAGTACTGAAAGGATTAAGATTTTTTAATAGAAGTAATTTACAAATCTGTTTAACTTTCTGGAGCCAGTTGATGTATATAAATACCCCTTTAAGACTGAGCAATATTCTTTAATAATGTGTCTTGTAAAAAATAAAAAAACACTGCAATAAAGGAAGATTGGCGCACAGCTCTTTCGGTTGATCTCAATATTTCTAGAAGTGTGTTGTACAATCTGCAGTGTGTTAAAGTCTAGCCTTGTATGAAAATAATAACTTGTACCCATGTTATCTTAACATCTGCTTCTATTCTTGGAGCATTCAGTCAAAAGGTCAGAAATTTCCTTATTGGTTAAAATTAATGGCCCATGCTTTATTCCCAAGCTCCAGGGAGGGAGGATCTTCTAAATCTCATGTGGCTCAGTTTGTTGCAGTGTGGGGATTGCAAACGTTTAACCCATTGATTGCCCATCAATACAATGTAAATACATAATTGTGCATAGGTGATTTAGAAACTTTTTCTAGCCAGGCTTATTAACTGATACAACTACTTTTCTTTAAAGGGGTACTCCGGTGGAAAACATTTTTTTTTTTTTTTAAATCAACTGGTGCCAGAAAGTTAAACAAATTTGTAAATTACTTCTATTAAATTTTTTTTTACCCTTGCAGTACTTTTTAGCGGCTGTATGCTACAGAGGAAATTCTTTGCTTTTTGAATTTCTTTTTTGTCTTGTCCACAGTGTTCTCTGCTGACACCTCTGCCAGTGCCAGGAACTGTCCAGAGCAGCATAGGTTATCTATGGGGATTTTCTCCTGCTCTGATCAGTTCCTGATACGGGGATCAGGTGTCAGCAGAGAGCACTGTGGACAAGACAAAAAAAGAAATTAAAAAAGAAACAAATTTCCTCTGTAGCATACAGCTGCTAAAAAGTACAGGAAGGGTAAAGATTTTTTTAATAGAAGTAATTTACAAATCTGCTTAACTTCCTGGCACCAGTTGATTTAAAAACATGTTTTCCACCAGAGTACCCCTTTAAGTGCCTTTGTTATGGATAAGGCTCAAATAACACCACATTTGCAACTTACCAAAGCAGATGCAAAGTACACGCTGTTGCTATATGAGTATTAGCTTGGATAGGTGATCATACACCAATGGTAGCCTTAGGTAATAGAATATATGCAAACACTAGATTTTCTCATTGAGATAAGTCATCATTGCTTAGGGGTAAATACATTATTTTACTATACACCTACAAAAATAGAATCAAATGAAAAAACATATACGGTACATATAGTGGAAATCCTAAACCATAAATATATAAACCTACAAAGGACCCCAAATAATGGAAAAACAAAATAGTAGAGTGCAAATTTGACAATCTTTATTTATAGCATATAATACACAGAAAATGAACACCCAAATGAAACCTATAAAAAACACATGACAAAAGACAATTAAAATTCATGTCAATTAAGAGTCATGATGGTGGCCAGCAATAAAGAGATTTGGATTCCCTTGCTGGGTTATCCATATAGTGCACCGGAAACAGTATATATGTATATATTCCAATTCATGTATGTACACTCAATAAATAAACTCGTGCATAATAGGGTGACACAACATCTGGGGATAGGGTACAGACAATAAATGTAATTAATGAATTGTGCGCAACGGAGAATATAAAGATGTAAACAATACAAGATTAGCAGCTATGAAATCATGCTAGGTGCTCAGTGCGATGTATAGCTAACATAGGTATAGATAAACCCCACAGATTATATATAATTGTAGTTTAACCATAATGTCTGTAGCTATATGCCCAGAAGTTGTCCTCCCAATGAAGATACAATTCATGTAGGCAATACACCATAATAAAGTGTCTAATGCATAAAGTGCACAAATACTGAGGTGCCCAATAACTTACATGTGCCAGATCAAATGGCTGGTCACCCACGCTCCCCCACCTCACCCTCCGACACGTTTCGCTGACCTGCTTTGTCCAGGAACGCTCCTTCTGGGCATATAGCTACAGACATTATGGTTAAACTACAATTATTATATATAGTCTGTGGGGTTTATCTCTACCTATGTTAGCTATACACTGCACTGAGCACCTAGCATGATTTAATAGCTGCTAATCTTGTATTGTTTACATCTTTATATTCCCCGTTGCGCACAATTCATTAATTAGGGTTATGGTAGATCAGTCACTTAAGGGTCAGTAACACGTGGCACTACAAACTGCTCTCAGCAGAAGGGCGTTCACTGAGATATTAAAGGTACATCAAAAACAAGAAGGGGCTGTTTCTACCTGGATTGCAACAGCTTTTATTTCATCAGGAAAACGCTTATTACACCTCATGTACAAGGGAATTGCGGGGCAGAGTCTAGCAGGAGCGTGTCACTTGGGCAACGGTAGCCGTTTCGCGCTAGGAGGCGTTTCTTCAGGCCCCTTGTGTGCTGGCAATATGGTCTAGAAACAGGCACAATTTTGCACAACTATCTAGTTTTATTTGGCTTTTGGAGGAGATTTGACAAGTTACCTCTTATTTTACTGACCTTCCTTTTCCTTGTTCCTGACCTTGTGCTTGCTCATGTCAGCAATATCCCAGTAAATAGATAGCATCACAATGCTTGGCCTACTTGGGCCTGTGTGGCTCTCCCAGTTCTGTGACACTTTATTAATGGAGAAGCACACAGCTAGCCTACACCACACCACTGACAAGTTCACAAAGACATTGTTTTTCTGATCTTCTCATGCTGATTTCATTTGACCTTGGTGTTTTTCCCTTTGGTAGACTAAACAGGCTACCAAATCTTATTTTAGATGTGCCCCCCCCCCCCCCCCCCCCACACACACACATACATTTTAAAAAACAAATTGACTTTATTACTCTCACTGTTTCTTTACTTTATTGGGTTATTGTAATGTGTTACAGTTTATATGCTCTGTGTGGTGGATTTCTTGTAATGTGTGTTATATGCAACAAAAAGCTCCAAAGGGGTTAAGACACTGTCTATTTCCATTTGCCATAATTTTTTGCCTAAAACATATCCTTTATTAATATATTCACATAAAAGATGATTATTGAAAAAGGGATTTAAAGGGGCACTCTGGTGGAAAACATTTTTTTTTTAAATCAACTGGTGCCAGAAAGTTAAACAGATTTGTATATTATTTCTATTTGCAAATCTTAATCCTTCCAGTACTTATCAGCTGCTGTATGCTCCAAAGAAAGTTGTATATTTCTTCTCTGTCTGACCTCAGTGCTCTCTGCTGACACCTCTGCCCATTTCAGGAACTGTCTAAAGCAGGAGAAATTTGCTATGGGGATTTGCTCCTGCTCTGGACAGTTCCTGACATGGACAGAGGTGTCAGCAGAGAGCACTGTGGTCAGACAGAAAAGAAATTAAAAAAGAAAAGAACTTCATCAATCAAACGTGAGTAGCCTGGAGGAGCGTGAGGGCAGCATGATTACATGCGCTGCAGCTTTGCCCCAATGCCTACTTACCGGGCAGCAGGGAGTAGTGACTAGTTGATTTTTACCATAGTGCGGCATCAGAGGAAGCTTATGGGTATAGCGTCCTAATGCCATGTCTTACATCCACAAGGTGCTGGGGAGGGTTTATTGGGTTTAGGCGACCCGACAGGTTTCCTTCAAATGGATGCTGTACAGTAGCATCAATCACCAAAGGCTTGTATGGTATCATTTCTTTTTTGCAGTCTTCCATTGGACCAAATAGCATGTGTTACTACACAATTCATTCTTTATTTTTTGCAGTATACCACTAGATAGCGTTACTTCCGTTCTGCTGCACCTTCTTTTAGCAACAGGCAGAAGAAATTCAAGTGTGCTGCTTAGTGAAAGGACAAAAAAGGAAAAGAAGTCCATAATAAATAAACACAATGTGAAGCTTCATTTAAAGAATCATCATGCAAAAATGAATCATATTGCTAACAAAATCTTTGTTCAGCGTAGATGGGTTCTTTGGAATTCTAAGTATACTGTTAGAGTGGAAGTATAAAAAAGCAAGTGTTATTCCAGGGCATAGATGTTCCTGTACTGCAAGCCTTTGTGGAATTCTCCAGTAGCTGAGAGGTTAATAGTGGACTGACTATCTGCAGCACTGTTTCCTTTTATTTATCTTAGCAGAGACAGGAGGGTACTGAGCAGACTCTGCACACGCTGTGTATTGTCAGCTACATGCTATCTTTGCTTTTTTATGTTGCTCTCTAAAACCTGGGGCGAAATTGACCCTTGAGTTTTTAGTAAACCCAGGAAGAGTTCTACTTTGTCGCAGTTGTCACTACAAATTTTTTTTTCATGGATACAAGTTGGAAATCCTGTGAGAGTGTTAAACCCCTGCATGGTAAGTGCGGAATCCTATTTAGATATTTGGATTATACATTTCTGAATATGAATTGCTGGGAAGGGTTTCCAAATAAATTCCAGGGATACATGACTGCTAATGTGGCGTATGTAAACCTTTCTTGTGTGAAACTGAGGGAAAACCATACTTGTTACGCTTTTTTGTTTTATTCTTTAAAGGGGTTATCCAGGGGGTTTATATATCAACTAGCTCCAGAAAGTTAAGCAGACTTGTAAATTACTTCTATTAAAAAACTTAATCCTTTCAGTACTTATGAGCTGCTGAAGTTGAGTGGTTCTTTTCTGTCTAAGTGCTCTCTGATGACACCTGTCTCGGGAACCGCCCAGTTTAGAAGCAAATCCCCATAGCAAACCTCTTCTACTCTGTGCAGTTCCAAGACAAGCAGAGATGTCAGCAGAGAGCACTGTTGCCAGACAGAAAAGAACAACTCAACTTCAGCAGCTGATAATTATTGAAAGCATTAAGATTTTTTAATAGAAGTAATTTACAATCTGTTTAACTTTCTGGAGCCAGTTGATATAAAAAAAAAGTTTTTTCCTGGAATACCCCTTTAATTTTCATGTGTATGTTGCAAGTAATGACAATATCTATTTTAATGGATGGAGCTGTATAACAGCTTATTTCTTCTGGGATAACTTATAGTTTTCGTTTGTACTACTTTAGGACACATGTTACTAATATGCAAAACTTTATTTTTGTGTTCATCCTCAATTTAAAACAAAGAATAGTCATTTTGGTATTGTTCGACCCCCAGCTGTGGCACAGAGGTGCTTATTTGTTTACAAAGGGTGCCCTCTACATCTCTATAACCACTTTAGTGCAGCAATGTCAATTGACTATGGCATCTAAGGGGTCAAACAGCCATAATTTAAAGGGGTACTCCAGGCAAAAACTTTTTTATATATATCAACTGGCTCCAGAAAGTTAAACAGATTTGTAAATTACTTCTATTAAAAAAATCTTAATCCTTTCAGTACTTATGAGCTTCTGAAGTTAAGGTTGTTCTTTTCTGTCTAAGTGCTCTCTGATGACACCTGTCTCAGGAAACGCCCAGTTTAGAAGACGTTTGCTATGGGGATTTCCTTCTAAACTGGGCGTTTCCCGAGACAGGTGTCATCAGAGAGGACAGAAAAGAACAACTTAACTTCAGAAGCTCATAAGTTCTGAAAGGATTAAGATTTTTTAATAGAACTAATTTACAAATCTGTTTAACTTTCTAAAGCCAGTTGATATATAAAAAAAGTTTTTTCCTGGATAACCCCTTTAAGTAATCTATAATATAGCTAGCACCTGCAAATGATGGTGTTACATAAGTCAGTAATACTTGCAAATATATTAAACTCGTAACATAGCTTTTATCTCACTGTTCAGAAGCATGTACACTAGTTCCCTCCGTAAATGTTCAAAAAACCTCTTCAGTGTACAAAAAGTATGCTAATAATAATACAGGAAACAAATGGGTGGAGAAGCAAGCAACTGCGGTTTCTGTGCATGTAAGATTGCATGGTATAAATAGGGAGGCAACTTATGGATCCGAGCGCTGAGAACAGTACCACAATACTAAGATCAATACTATAAGAGAGGTAAAGGATCCGATGGTATGGTTGTAAGTCATAATACAGTGATCCCTCAACTTACAATGGCCTCAACATACAATGGTTTCAACATACAATGGTCTTTTCTGGACCATTGTAACTTGAACCAGACTCAACATTCAATGCTATGGAATCTGCGAAACATGTCAATGGCTGGAAGAACCAACCAATCAGAATGGGCATTCACTGGTAACGCCCCTGTATTACTGAAGTGCATGGACTGACTGGCTGTCTGGTAGAGCCCCCTACAGTAAAGGGAGGTACTACATGTTCTGTACTACTCTTTACCTGTATTACTGAAGTGCATGCACTGACTGGTGTCTGGTAGCGCCCCCTACAGTAAAGGGAGGTACTACATGTTCTGTAATACTTTCAACCCATGCCAGGGGGCTGCTCTTTTGGACACCAGGTGAGGACGACTCCATGTTACTTTTTCAGGACATTGCGTGTACTGTACTGGACCCTGAAGAAGCTCCTGTCCTCTACAGACCAGTATATATATATATATATATATATATATATATATATATATATGTATTTATATATCTCAGTTTATTTTGTGCTCTTTGAATTGTATTCAGGGTAAATCAAGCAAATTCTCTTACCTTGTGTATTGGTCACTATTGGTTTTAAATACCTTCTATGTACACTAATATTCAGACTATGACTAAGAGCACATAGTGTGCTAGAAATGTGTCAGCTTAACTTGTGATATATGTACAAGATACCTTGCTCGAATTTTATTATGATTTTACAATAAAGAGGAGTTCGATTTTAAGAAATTTGTCCAGGAAAATGTTTTTTTTTTTTGCCCAGGAAAATGTTTCTTTTATCCTTGATACTAGAAGCTACGGACTGTTGATAGTATTCAGAATACTTGGCAGAGTAGATGGGCCAAATGGTTCTCATCTGCCAACACAGTGTATGTTTCTATTTGAGCCTCTTTAAAAATGACAGAATAA
Organism: Hyla sarda; assembly: GCF_029499605.1. Lineage (NCBI taxonomy): Eukaryota > Metazoa > Chordata > Amphibia > Anura > Hylidae > Hyla > Hyla sarda. The sequence continues at coordinate 265,491,678 of NC_079190.1, read as the reverse complement.
TATGGTGACAGATCCACTTTAAGGGTACGCTCACAAGTACTCAAATTGCTGCAGATTTTCTGCACTGTAATCACCTATGCTATCTGCAAAGCATCTGTGTAGAGCTGGTATCTGTCCTTTGTATTTTATTTGTATTTTTGGCCTTTGTCTTTTTTATTTAGTGGTGATGTCATTTGAGACCCAATTTTTAATTGTTCACAGGGCTTCACTATTCTAAAACTGTCCATTCTTGGTCCCCTTCTGGCCTCTGTACACCTGTACTCCATCAATTACATGTCACCAGTGATGTGAGACCAATGTCACAAAGGAAAGTCATAGAATTAGTATACTGGTTTTTATAAGTAAAGGGATCCTGTCTAATACAACTGGACATAATTGCTGCAAATTGGGGAGTGCAGGGCCGTTTTAAGGAATTTAAGGGGTCCAAGCAAGATAGACATGGAGGCCCCCCCTCCACCCCCTCCCCCTCTCCAATCTAGGTAGTACCCCCAGATTAACCCCCTCTCCCCAGTAGGCAGGTAGTATCCCCAGATTAACCCCCTCCCCCCCAGTAGGCAGGTAGTATCCCCAGATTAACCCCCTCCCCCCAGTAGGCGGGTAGTATCCCCAGATTAACCCCCTCCCCCCAGTAGGCAGGTAGTACCCCTAGATTGGACTCCCCCCCCCCCCCCCTACCCGGCTGGTACCTCTGCAGTTGCCGGGAATTCAGGGCAGAACCTTCCCCAGATAAGGGCTTGCACAGCTACGCGCGGTAATGATGTTCGCTCACGTCACGCTCTCAGAATACCTAGGGCCGGCGTCAGGACGTAGTAACGCTGACCCTTGAATTCTGGGAGCGTGACGTGAGCGGACATCAATACGAGGCCGATGCACGTAACTGTACGGCACTTAACTGGGGCAGGTACGTCCTGAGTGAGGCAACTACAGGTGAGCCCGGGACAAAAATAGGAGCCAGAGGCCGAGCGGCTTTAGTCTCTGCCTCCTGCTCCAGGCTCTCGCACTGCTAACCCGTCCGGCCGACAGAGCGAGCTGCCGACCCGGGATAGGGGCAGGAGGACAGGCCTGGCCCATCGGGCAAACCCGGTGTATAGCTTGGGGCCCCTGGCCAGCTCGGGCTCCAAGCAATTGCTTGCTTTGCCTGTCCTTTAGCGACAGGCCTGGGGGAGTGAAGTACATTAACATAAACTTGTCGTGGCTCATTTCAATAATCGTGTCAGACCCTCGCCAATCATACTTTTCACATCTCTCTGTGACATGTGAAAAGTTATGATAGTAATCAGTTAACCCCTTTAAAGTGTCCCTGACATCTGTATGCCTTGTACTTACCATGTCATGTGGACACTTTTCTTAGCGACTTTGACTTTCTGATGCCCCTCTGGCGACCCTCGGTGCCTCAGCTCAGAAAAGCAGGACTTCTGGTTTCTGAAGTGCTTTGCACCAACCTGTGCCTACAACCCCCATAATTCATAGAGTGCCATTTCCTGCTCTGTGACTATCTCCTGCAAGAAGATATATGCGTGTCACACCTCCTATGGTAGAGAGACCATGTTGTTTCCATATTCAATAAGTGGGACAGGATGAATATAGGCATGGAGGTTTAGAAACCAGAAGAAATCACATGGTCCAGTAACGTAACCAGGCCTGAAATGGCCACCGGAGTGGCTATAACTATCCCTTTAGTTTGTCTAGAGCGGGTGGTTAGGGCATGAACAAAAATATTATTATACTGCTGTAGTTCATAAATGTAAATCTGTGTTCTAGTATGGAGAAGGCTCGTGGTAGTAGGAACACATAGAACAGACTTTGCAACAATTATTTCCTGCGTGTTTTTTTTCTTCTGTAATTTTCACAGTTTTCATGTATAGTTTTCATGAAAATTCAGAAGAAAAAAAACAAAAAAACAAAAGGAAGACAACACTTTCCTGACAAACAGGTATGCTTTTAAAATTACGTAAAATGCTGTTCAATAATGTTCTCACAATTTATATACTGTATCTATACTGTAACATTTACTGTGGCGTTATCAGTGGGAGATTTAGGAAACAGTACACATTGCTTACTAGGGAATCTGCTGTATGTTCGGTCAGCTAGTAAAGCGGACCTGTCATTTCAGTTGACAATGTTATTTCTGGCTTTTATATAAATTGTATATGGTATTATGCAGCAGATTTGGGCTTTATATGTATTTTGTAGCTCTCCCAGAGCTGGTGGGCGGAGCTTTTTCCTCCTCCCCCCATAGACTTGAATTGCTTGTTTTGGAGACACAGGACAGTCTCACAGGAGAAGGATAGAAAGAATTAGATTGACAGAAAAAAGAAGCATTTTGGTTTAATTACATGTATTACTGTCACGATGCCGGCTGGCAGGTAGTGGATCCTCTGTGCCAGAGAGGGATTGGCGTGGACCGTGCTAGAGGATCGGTTCTAAGTCACTACTGGTTTTCACCAGAGCCCGCCGCAAAGCGGGATGGTCTTGCTGCGGCGGTAGTGACCAGGTCGTATCCCCTAGCAACGGCTCAACCTCTCTGGCTGCTGAAGATAGGCGCGGTACAAGGGAGTAGACAAAAGCAAGGTCGGACGTAGCAGAAGGTCGGGGCAGGCAGCAAGGATCGTAGTCAGGGGCAACGGCAGGAGGTCTGGAACACAGGCTAGGAACACACAAGGAAACGCTTTCACTGGCACTAAGGCAACAAGATCCGGCGAGGGAGTGAAGGGGAAGTGAGGTGATATAGGGAAGTGCACAGGTGTAAGGACTAATTGGAACCACTGCGCCAATCAGCGGCGTAGTGGCCCTTTAAATCGCAAAGACCCGGCGCGCGCGCGCCCTAGGGAGCGGGGCCGCGCGCGCCGGGACAGAACTGACGGAGAGCGAGTCAGGTACGGGAGCCGGGGTGCGCATCGCGAGCGGGCGCTACCCGCATCGCGAATCGCATCCCGGCCAGAGGCGGTATCGCAGCGCCCCGGGTCCGTGGAACCGACCGGAGCGCTGCAGTGAGAGGAGTGTAGCGAGCGCTCCGGGGAGGAGCGGGGACCCGGAGCGCTCGGCGTAACAGTACCCCCCCCCTTGGGTCTCCCCCTCTTCTTGGAGCCTGAGAACCTGAGGATCAGACTTTTGTCCAGGATATTGTCCTCAGGTTCCCAGGACCTCTCTTCTGGACCACAACCCTCCCAATCCACTAAAAAGAAGGTTTTCCCTCTGACCTTTTTAGATGCCAAAATTTCTTTGACGGAGAAGACGTCCGAGGAGCCGGAGACAGGAGTGGGGGGAACAGATTTGGGAGAGAAACGGTTAATGATAAGTGGTTTAAGAAGAGAAACATGAAAGGCATTAGGAATACGAAGAGAAGGAGGAAGAAGAAGTTTGTAAGAGACAGGATTAATCTGGCGCAAAATCTTGAAAGGACCAAGATAGCGTGGTCCCAACTTATAGCTAGGGACACGGAAGCGGACATATTTGGCGGAGAGCCATACCTTGTCTCCAGGGGAAAAAATGGGAGGAGCTCTTCTTTTCTTATCCGCGAATCTCTTCATGCGTGAAGAAGCCTGTAAGAGAGAATTTTGGGTCTCTCTCCATATGATGGAAAGATCACGAGAAATTTCATCCACAGCGGGCAGACCAGAGGGCAAGGGGGTAGGGAGGGGGGAAGAGGGTGACGGCCGTACACCACGAAAAACGGGGATTTGGAGGAAGATTCAGAGATTCTGAAATTATACGAGAATTCGGCCCAAGGTAGAAGATCTGCCCAGTCATCCTGGCGGGAGGAAACAAAATGTCGTAAATAGTCACCCAAGATCTGGTTAATTCTTTCTACTTGTCCATTGGATTGAGGATGGTATGCAGAAGAAAAATTTAATTTAATCTTGAGTTGTTTACAGAGAGCCCTCCAGAATTTAGACACAAATTGGACGCCTCTATCCGAGACGATCTGCGTAGGCAACCCGTGAAGACGAAAAATGTGTACAAAAAATTGTTTAGCCAACTGAGGCGCTGAAGGAAGACCAGGAAGAGGGATGAAATGTGCCATTTTGGAGAATCGATCAACGACCACCCAAATAACAGTGTTGCCATGGGATGGGGGTAAGTCAGTAATAAAATCCATACCAATCAGAGACCAAGGTTGTTCGGGGACAGGCAGAGGAAGAAGAAAACCAGCGGGCTTCTGGCGAGGAGTCTTATCCCGGGCACAGATAGTGCAGGCTCGCACAAAGTCCACCACATCAGTCTCTAGAGTCGGCCACCAATAGAAGCGAGAGATGAGTTGCACAGATTTCTTGATGCCCGCATGACCTGCGAGATGGGAGGAGTGACCCCATTTGAGGATTCCGAGGCGTTGGCGTGGAGAAACAAAGGTCTTTCCTGGAGGAGTTTGCCTGATGGAGGCTAGAGAAGTGGAAATCAGGCAGCCAGGAGGAATGATGTGTTGAGGAGAGAGTTCAATTTCAGAAGCATCTGAGGAACGAGAGAGAGCATCGGCCCTAATGTTCTTATCAGCAGGCCGAAAGTGAATTTCAAAATTAAATCGGGCAAAGAACAAAGACCACCTGGCCTGACGAGGATTCAGCCGTTGGGCAGACTGGAGGTAGGAGAGGTTCTTGTGATCGGTGTAAATAATAACTGGGAATCTTGATCCCTCCAGCAGATGCCTCCATTCCTCAAGTGCTAATTTAATGGCTAGAAGCTCTCGATCCCCGATGGAGTAGTTCCTCTCCGCCGGAGAGAAGGTCCTAGAAAAAAAACCACAAGTAACAGCATGCCCGGAAGAGTTTTTTTGCAGAAGGACAGCTCCAGCTCCTACTGAGGAGGCATCAACCTCCAATAGGAAGGGTTTAGATGGGTCAGGTCTGGAGAGCACGGGAGCCGAAGAGAAGGCAGACTTGAGTCGTTTAAAGGCGTCTTCCGCTTGAGGAGGCCAAGACTTGGGATCGGCATTTTTTTTGGTTAAAGCCACAATAGGAGCCACAATGGTAGAAAAATGTGGAATAAATTGCCTGTAATAATTGGCGAACCCCAAAAAACGTTGGATGGCACGGAGTCCGGAGGGGCGTGGCCAATCTAAGACGGCAGAGAGTTTATCTGGGTCCATTTGTAGTCCCTGGCCAGAGACCAAGTATCCTAGAAAAGGAAGAGATTGGCATTCAAACAGACATTTCTCAATTTTAGCATAGAGTTGATTGTCACGAAGTCTCTGAAGAACCATACGGACATGCTGGCGGTGTTCTTCTAGATTGGCCGAAAAAATTAGGATATCATCAAGATATACAACAACACAGGAGTATAACAGATCACGAAAAATTTCATTAACAAAGTCTTGGAAGACAGCAGGGGCGTTGCACAGGCCAAAGGGCATGACCAGATACTCAAAGTGTCCATCTCTGGTGTTAAATGCTGTTTTCCACTCATCCCCCTCTCTGATGCGGATGAGGTTATAGGCGCCTCTTAAGTCCAATTTAGTAAAGATGTGGGCACCTTGGAGGCGATCAAAGAGTTCAGAGATGAGGGGTAAGGGGTAGCGGTTCTTAACCGTGATTTTATTAAGTCCGCGGTAGTCAATGCAAGGACGTAGAGAGCCATCTTTTTTGGACACAAAGAAAAATCCGGCTCCGGCAGGAGAGGAGGATTTACGGATAAAGCCCTTTTTTAGATTCTCCTGGACGTATTCAGACATGGCAAGAGTCTCTGGGACAGAGAGAGGATAAATTCTGCCCCGGGGTGGAGTAGTGCCCGGGAGGAGGTCGATAGGACAATCATAAGGCCTGTGAGGGGGTAGAGTCTCCGCTTGTTTTTTGCAGAAAACATCCGCGAAGTCCATATAGGCCTTAGGGAGACCGGTTACTGGAGAAAGCACAGAGTCACGGCAAGGGTTACTGGGAACCGGTTTTAGACAGTCCTTGGAACAAGAGGGCCCCCAACTCTTGATCTCCCCAGTGGACCAATCCAGGGTTGGGGAATGAAGTTGAAGCCAGGGAAGTCCAAGGAGAATTTCCGAGGTGCAATTGGGGAGGACCAAAAGTTCAATCCTCTCGTGATGAGATCCGATGCTCATTAGAAGGGGCTCCGTGCGGAAACGTATGGAACAGTCCAATCTTTCATTGTTTATACAATTGATGTAAAGGGGTCTGGTGAGACTGGTCACTGGGATGTTGAACCTGTTGACGAGAGAGGCCAAAATAAAATTTCCTGCAGATCCAGAGTCCAAGAAGGCCACAGAAGAGAAGGAGAAGGCAGAGGCAGACATCCGCACAGGCACAGTAAGACGTGGAGAAGCAGAGTAGACATCAAGGATTGTCTCACCTTTGTGCGGAGTCAGCGTACGTCTTTCCAGGCGGGGAGGGCGGATAGGACAATCCCTCAGGAAGTGTTCGGTACTAGCACAGTACAGGCAGAGGTTCTCCATGCGGCGTCGTGTCCTCTCTTGAGATGTCAGGCGAGACCGGTCGACCTGCATAGCCTCCACGGCGGGAGGCACAGGAACAGATTGCAGGGAACCAGAGGAGAGAGGAGCCGAGGAGAAGAAACGCCTCGTGCGAACAGAGTCCATATCTTGGCGGAGCTCCTGACGCCTTTCGGAAAAACGCATGTCAATGCGAGTGGCTAGGTGAATAAGTTCATGAAGATTAGCAGGCATTTCTCGTGCGGCCAGAACATCTTTAATGTTGCTGGATAGGCCTTTTTTAAAGGTCGCGCAGAGGGCCTCATTGTTCCAGGATAATTCAGAAGCAAGAGTACGGAATTGTACGGCATACTCGCCAACGGAAGAATTACCCTGGACCAGGTTCAACAGGGCAGTCTCAGCAGAAGAGGCTCGGGCAGGTTCCTCAAAGACACTTCGAATTTCCGAGAAGAAGGAGTGTACAGAGGCAGTGACGGGGTCATTGCGGTCCCAGAGTGGTGTGGCCCAAGCCAGGGCTTTTCCAGACAGCAGGCTGACTACGAAAGCCACCTTAGACCTTTCAGTGGGGAACTGGTCCGACATCATCTCCAAGTGTAATGAACATTGGGAAAGGAAGCCACGGCAAAACTTAGAGTCCCCATCAAATTTATCCGGCAAGGATAGTCGTAGTCCAGAAGCGGCCACTCGCTGCGGAGGCGGTGCAGGAGCTGGCGGAGGAGATGATTGCTGGAGCTGTGGTAGTAACTGTTGTAGCATAACAGTCAGTTGAGACAGCTGTTGGCCTTGTTGCGCTATCTGTTGTGACTGCTGGGCGACCACCGTGGTGAGGTCAGCGACAACTGGCAGAGGAACTTCAGCGGGATCCATGGCCGGATCTACTGTCACGATGCCGGCTGGCAGGTAGTGGATCCTCTGTGCCAGAGAGGGATTGGCGTGGACCGTGCTAGAGGATCGGTTCTAAGTCACTACTGGTTTTCACCAGAGCCCGCCGCAAAGCGGGATGGTCTTGCTGCGGCGGTAGTGACCAGGTCGTATCCCCTAGCAACGGCTCAACCTCTCTGGCTGCTGAAGATAGGCGCGGTACAAGGGAGTAGACAAAAGCAAGGTCGGACGTAGCAGAAGGTCGGGGCAGGCAGCAAGGATCGTAGTCAGGGGCAACGGCAGGAGGTCTGGAACACAGGCTAGGAACACACAAGGAAACGCTTTCACTGGCACTAAGGCAACAAGATCCGGCGAGGGAGTGAAGGGGAAGTGAGGTGATATAGGGAAGTGCACAGGTGTAAGGACTAATTGGAACCACTGCGCCAATCAGCGGCGTAGTGGCCCTTTAAATCGCAAAGACCCGGCGCGCGCGCGCCCTAGGGAGCGGGGCCGCGCGCGCCGGGACAGAACTGACGGAGAGCGAGTCAGGTACGGGAGCCGGGGTGCGCATCGCGAGCGGGCGCTACCCGCATCGCGAATCGCATCCCGGCCAGAGGCGGTATCGCAGCGCCCCGGGTCCGTGGAACCGACCGGAGCGCTGCAGTGAGAGGAGTGTAGCGAGCGCTCCGGGGAGGAGCGGGGACCCGGAGCGCTCGGCGTAACAATTACAAAGTTTCTTATATTAGCATGTACTATTGATCTATACAAAGTTTGTTCAAATGACAGTGCCTGTTTAATGACTGGTATGTTTTATTATCTTGCCTAGGAAGACTTCCTGCACTCCCATCCCCACAGTTCATGTGGCTGCGCAAGTATTGGCAGAGAAGCCTTCCAAACCTTAACAGCTTCTTCTTGAACAGTATGACACTCTCAGAAGATCCAGAACAAAACAATGCTTCCATAGATGTAAATACATATGAGAAAGGTATGTTATGTCGCAAACACCTGACCTGTAAAGCTTGAGTCTGCTGAGCAGTTGTCTGTATTAGGCTGGGTTCACACCACGTTTTTGCCTTCGGTCGAGAAACCGGATACGGCCGAAAACGAAGCCGACCGGAGGCTGCAGTTCACTCCGGTCGGCTCATAGACATACATTAAATACGGTTCCCGAATACGGCTGAGTGCGGGCGCCGCGATAAAGCCCCGCCCCCCTCCTCCCAACCGTATATGGGAGCCGTATTTAACAAAACGTGGTGTGAACCCAGCCTTTGGCTGGATTTATACCACGATAATACAGACACAGAGCCTTAACCCCTAAAGGACAAAGCCGATCTGGACCTTAAAGGGGTACTCCACTGGAAAAAAAATTTTTAAATCAACTGGTGCCAGAAAGTTAAACAGATTTGTATATTACTTCTAATAAAAAAGCCTAATCCTTCCAGTACTTATCAGCTGCTGTATGATCCACAGGTAGTTCTTTTCTTTTTGAATTTCCTTTCTGTCTGACCACAGTGCTCTCTGCTGACACCTCTGTCCATTTTATAAAATGTCCAGAGTAGGAGCAAATCCCCGTAGAAAACCTATCCTGCTCTGGACAGTTCCTGACATGGACAGAGGTGTCAGCAGAGAGCACTGTGGTCAGACAGAAAGAAAATTCAACTTCCTGTGGATCATGCAGCAGCTGATAAGTACTGGAAGGATTAAGATTTTTTAAAAGAAGTCATTTCCAAATCTGTTTAACTTTCTGGCATCAGTTGATTTAAAAAAAAAAAAAAAAAGTTCTTCACTGGAGTACTCCTTTAACCCCTTAAGGACGCAGGACGTAAATGTACGTCCTGGTGAGGTGGTACTTAACGCACCAGGACGTACATTTACGTCCTAAGCATAACCGCCATTAACCCCTCAGGTGCCGGGATCAATACAGATCCCGGCATCTGCGGCAGTTCGCGATTAAAATGAACGATCGGATCGCCCGCAGCGCTGCTGCGGGGATCCGATCATTCATAACGCCGCACGGAGGTCCCCTCACCTTCCTCCGTGCGGCTCCCGGCGTCTCCTGCTCTGGTCTGTGATCGAGCAGACCAGAGCAGGAGATGACCGATAATACTGATCTGTTCTATGTCCTATACATAGAACAGATCAGTATTAGCAATCATGGTATTGCTATGAATAGTCCCCTATGGGGACTATTCAAATGTAAAAAAAAATGTAAAAAAATGTAAAAGTAAAAGTAAAAAAAAAGTGAAAAATCCCCTCCCCCAATAAAAAAGTAAAACGTCCGTTTTTCCTATTTTACCCCCAAAAAGCGTAAAAAACATTTTTTATAGACATATTTGGTATCGCCGCGTGCGTAAATGTCCGAACTATTAAAATAAAATGTTAATGATCCCGTACGGTGAACGGCGTGAACGAAAAAAAATTTTAAAAGTCCAAAATTCCTACTTTTTTAATACATTTTATTAAAAAAAAAATTATAAAAAATGTATTAAAAGTTTTTTATATGCAAGTGTGGTATCAAAAAAAAGTACAGATCATGGCGCAAAAAATGAGCCCCCATACCGCCGCTTATACGGAAAAATAAAAAAGTTATAGGTCATCAAAATAAAGGGATTATAAACGTACTAATTTGGTTAAAAAGTTTGTGATTTTTTTTAAGCGCAACAATAATATAAAAGTATATAATAATGGGTATCATTTTAATCGTATTGACCCTCAGAATAAAGAACGCACGTCATTTTTACCATAAATTGTACGGCGTGAAAACGAAACCTTCCAAAATTAGCAAAATTGCGTTTTTCGTTTTAATTTCCCCACAAAAATAGTGTTTTTTGGTTGCGCCATACATTTTATGATATAATGAGTGATGTCATTACAAAGGACAACTGGCGCAAAAAACTCGCGCAAAAAACAAGCCCTCATACTAGTCTGTGGATGAAAATATAAAAGAGTTATGATTTTTAGAAGGCGAGGAGGAAAAAATGAAAACGTAAAAATTAAATTGTCTGAGTCCTTAAGGCCAAAATGGGCTGAGTCCTTAAGGGGTTAAGGACCAGAGCATTCTCTGACCTTTGTCACTTTAAGCATTAATTACTCTGGGATGCTTTTACATATGAATTTGATTCCGAGATTGTATTTTCGTGATATCTTCTACCCTGTTAGTGGTAAATTTTCGTCAATACATGCATGATTTTTTCTGAAAAAAAATTACATGAAAAATTTTAATTTTTCTTTTTTTTTCTTTGAAACTTTCTGCTTGTAAGGAAAATGGACATGCTTTATAAATTGTCACAAGCCAGCAGGACAGGTAGTGGATCCTCTAGACCAGAGAGGCGATGGCGCGGGTCATACTGAGGGATCGGTTCTAAGCAGTTACTGGTCTTCACCAGAGCCCGCCGCAAAGCGGGATGGACTTGCTGCCGCGGTAACTACCAGGTCGTGTCCCCAGTAACAACTCGACCTCTTTGGCAGCTGATATGGCGTGGTACACAGGGAGCAGGCAAGAGCGTAGTCGGACGTAGCAGAGGTCAGGGCTGGCGGCAAGGGTTCAAAGGCGAGTAGATGGTAGCAATGGGTTCGGCAACAGGCAAGGCAATACTAGGCTACAGGGAATGCTTTCTCAGAGGCACAAAGATCCGGCAAGGGCAGGAAGGGGCAGGGTACTTTTATAATTTGGCCCTTAATTAACCATTTGGGCCAGGCACCAATCATTGGTGCGCTGGCCCTTTAAACTTAACATAGATCGCGCGCGCCCCAGAGAGCAGGGACGAGCGCGCCGGGACACGTGGCCGGTGTACACAGGAGCGGGGAGAGGTAAATGAGACTGGGATGCGGATCGCGTGCGGGGACGAGTTGCGCCGCGACCCGCATCCCCGCCGGAGATCACAGGGACACTGCGCCCCCGGTCAGGGTGAAGAATCGGGGCGCGCATGGCTGCAGCAGGAGGCGAGCGCTCCGGTCCAGAGGCAGAGACAGGAGCGCTCGTATTGACATAAATTATATATTGATTCACATATACAATATATCTACTTTTTGTTTGCATCATAAAGTTGACATGTTTTTACTTTTTGAAGACATCAGAGGGCTTCAAAGTATAGCAGCAATTTTAACATTTTTCCAGAAAATTTTAAAATCTGAATTTTCCAGGGACCAGTTCAGTTTTAAAGTGAATTTGTGGGTCTATATATTAGAAATCCCCCATAATGGACCCCATTATGAAAACTGCACCCCTCAATGTATTCAAAATGACATTCAGAAAGTTTTTTTTAACCCTTTAGGTGTTTCACAGGAATAGCAGCAAACTGGAGGAGAAAATTCAAAATCTCCATTTTTTACACTAACATGTTCTTGTGGCCCCATTTTTTTTTCTTTCATTTTTACAAGGTGTAAAAGGAGAAAAAGACACTCAAATTTGTAACCCAATTTGTTTCAAGTAAGGGAATACTTCATATGTATTTTGAAGAGTGAATTTTGCTGAAATGGTTTTTGGGGAGCATATCCATGGTGCTAGAACAGCAAAGAAACCCCCACATGGCATACTATTTGGGAAGCTACACCCCTCAAGGAATGTAACAAGGGGTATAGTGAGCCTTAACACCCCACAGGTGATTAACAAACTTTCGTTAACTTGGGACGTGAAATTAAAAAATTAGATTTTTCTCACTAAAACGCTGGTGTTACCCCAAAGTTTTCATTTTCACAAGGGATTGGGAAACTTAATTGGGGGGGGGGGGGCTTAACCTCCAGCTGTTGCAAAACTACAACTCCCAGCATGCACTGACAGACTGTGCATGCTAAGAGTTGTAGTCTTGCAACAGCTGGAGGTACACTAGTTGGAAAACTGAGTTAGGTAAAAGACTAACTCAGTTGACGACACTTTATTGATGCTACCGTGTTTGTACCTCTGCGGCACATTGCTTTCTTTTTGGTATTGCATTTAATACATTGTATGACAATAATGCTGCCTTTAGTCACTTACCGTTCCATTGCTATAGAGACACTGTAGTTCAAGTTTGTAAGTTTTGTGTGTTTTATTATAATAAAAAAAAAAAAAAAAAAAAGACTAGCTCAGTGTTTCCACACCAGTGTGCCTCCAGCTGTTGTAAAACTACAACTCCCAGTATGCACTGTCTATCAGTGCATGCTGGGAGTTGTAGTTTTGCAACAGCTGAAGGCACACTGGTGTGGAAACACTGAGTTAATCGAAGGGCATGCTGGGAGTTGTAGTTATGCAACAGTTGGAGGCACACCACTACAACTCCCAGCATGCCCTTTTGTTGTCCATGTATGCTGGGAGTTGTAGTTATGCAACAGTAGCTGTTGCATAACTACAACTCCCAGCATACACAGAGAGCCAAAGGACATGCTGTGAGTTGTAGTTGTGTGTCTCCTGCTGTTGCATAACTACAACTCCCAGCATGCTTTTTTGTGCATGCTGGGAGTTGTAGTTATGCAACAGCAGGAGGCACAGCCCTTACCTCCTGCTGCTGCTCTCTCCTGCTGCTGCTTCTTCTTTCGTCGCTGCCGCCGCCAGTCCTGGGCCCCCATTCCGACGCCGGGGATAGGGGGCCCCTGCTGCCGGTGGACACTGCTGTCACCTGCTCTCGCTCTCTGGACTAGGGGCGGAGGGGGTGCGTTAGTGACAATGCCCAGCAAGAGTCCTGATTCATAGGGTGAACGTGAGGTGGCACCTGCTGGGCAAGAGTGATTGGTGATGTCTCAGATGGCACCAATCACCCTAATCTTCTGGATCACCGTATGACCCGGAATCGCTGCAAATCGCCAGTCTGAATTGACTAAGGACCCCGCCAGGCATTGGCATGGGATGCCTGCTGAACGATTTCAGCAGGCATCCCGTTCCATTCACTTCCTGTTTACCGGCGGTGAACAGAAATGCAGAGGGCGTACAGGTACCTGTATTCCCTTCGTCGTGGTGGGGTTAAAGGGGTACACTTACAGGCACACTTTTATCCAGTAATTTTTTTTAAATAACCTATGTGCACAGACTTCATAATAAAACAATAATAAGCTTCTACTCACCTCTTTCACAACCTCCGGTATCGGCGCTTGTCTCTGCTACAGCAGTACTTTACGAAGCTGCAGTTGCCAAGTCAAATTGCCGCTATGCCCAATGTGGCAATGTCATGTGGCATCTGCAGCTCTGTGAAGTACTGCAGGGGCTGAGGCTGGGCGCCTATACTGGAGACTACGAGGGAGGTGAGTAAAAGATTTTTTTTTGTTTTATTATGCGACTAAAAGTTTTCAATTAACAACCATCGAATAGCTTAGACACACAACCATAATTCCATATGGGCCAGTCCTGTATCTCCATATACCTATGACTAAGAATAAGTTGCAGCATCTTCCATTGAATATACAATGCTTTATACTGTATCTCAGTCTGAATGCCAGCATGTGACTACAGGCTCCGAGTACTAGGCAACTATGACAGATCATCTAGTTCTTATCCAGACTCTGTGTACATTTCAGGATCTGGTCCTTTTAAATTGGCACTGTCAGATACAAAAACTGTTTATATGTTGTACATCTTGGCAAAACATTAACCTTTCTAATATACTTCATAAAAAAATGTTATTTCTTTTTTATACATATTATGGACTATAAAATCATGGCTTTTTCCAAGCTGAAGAACAGGCATGAAAAAAGTCCAGGAAGTGAGGTTGGGCTAGCACTCCTCTGTGCTTCCTCCTGTCTGATAGGACTCCTCTGTGCTCCCTACTGTCTGATAGCACTCCTCTGTGCTTCCTCCTGTCTGATAGGACTCCTCTGTGCTCCCTACTGTCTGATAGGACTCCTCTGTGCTCTCTCCTGTCTGATAGCACTCCTCTGTACTCTCTCCTGTCTGATAGGACTCCTCTGTGCTCTCTCCTGTCTGATAGGACTCCTCTGTGCTCTCTCCTGTCTGATAGGACTCATCTGTGATCTCTCCTGTCTGATAGGACTCCTCTGTGATCTCTCCTGTCTGATAGGACTCCTCTGTGATCTCTCCTGTCTGATAGGACAGAATAGAACAGAGGAGTGCTATCAGACAAGAGAGAGCAGAGGAGTGCTATCAGACAGGAGGAGTGCTATCAGACAATAATCAGACAATAAGAAAAATGTATGTTTTGCCAAGATGTACAACATATAAAATGTTTTTCAATTTGACAGTGCCTATTTAAGTTACACCTTTAAGTAAATGCTTTCTGAAGGGAATTTGTGCTCTAGTGACTCTCTGTGGAACCTTTTAGAATGGTGACATACTGAGCTCCGTTGAGAATGAGGACAAAGTCACACAACAGTATTTGGTGTCAGTATTTGTCAAATGTTAATGTATCCACACATTTCACCCTATACATTGCAAATGGTGAAACTGATGCCCCTGGGTAATGTGGTTGGGTGCAAAGGGTCTGCTTGTACTGTAGATGCATGCTCATGGCCTGCAAATGCTCCCGCACATTCATACCCAGCCTGGCAAATGAGTGAGCAGTGATGTACAGTACTGCATGCATCGCCGCTCCTCTCACGTTCACTGGGCCAAGTGCTGACTAGCAATATATGTAAAGCCCCCGTGGCTCAGAACACCAATAGTGTATCGCACCATGGAAACAGCATGTCAGTAATAATCTATATATTTATAAAACTCAACGTGTGTGTGTGTATGTGTGTATGTTCCACAAAAACTTCCAAACGGCTAAAGATATTAACATGAAACTTGGCACACATGTTACTTATATGTCAACAACAAACATAGGATAGGTGATTTAACCCTTACTCACCCCCATTTGCCAGGGGCGGGGTTTATGTTTAAAGTCCTATACAAGTCAATGGGAAATATGTTACTGCATAACTTCCAAATGGCTGGAGATATTTCGATAATACTTGGTCACATGTCACTGATATGTCCATTTAAAATATAGGATAGTTAATTTAACCCTTAACTACCCCCATTTGTGGGGGTCGGGGTTTTTGTTTAAAGTCCCATGCAAATCAATGGGGAATGTATGTTCTCACATAACTTCCGTACGGCTGGAGATATTTCAATACCTGGTACACATATTACAGGTTGGGATGGGAGGTCGAGATAGGAGGTCAAGATAGGATGTCGAGATAGGAGGTCGAGTTTGGAGGTCGGGATTGGAGGTGGAGATAGGAGATGGAGATAGGAGGTCGAGTTAGGAGGTCGGGATATGAGGACGGGATAGGTGGTTGAGATAGGGGTCGGGATAGGAGGTCGGAATAGGAGGTCGGGATAGGAGGACGGGATAGGAGGTCGGGATAGGAGGTCGGGATAGGAGGACGGTATAGGAGGTCAGCATAGGAGGTCAGCATAGGAGGTCGGGATAGGAGGTCGGGATAGGAGGACGGGATAGGAGGATTGGATAGGAGGTCGGGGTATGAGGACGGGATATGAGGACGGGATATGAGGACGGGATATGAGGACGGGATATGGGGTTGGGATATGACAACAATGTATGGGGATGGGATTTGAAGTCAAAAAGCTTCCTCCTTAGTTGATTTTCCTCCCCAACAAGGATAAGGAAGGAAAAACCGGGCAACGCCAGGTACTCAGCTAGTCTATATGTATAAAACTCAACGTGTGTGTGTATGTATGTATGTATGTGTGTATGTATGTGTGTATATTCCACAAAAACTTCCAAGCGGCTAAAGATATTAACATGAAACTTGGCACACATGTTACTTATATGTCAACAACAAACATAGGATAGGTGATTTAACCCTTACTCACCCCCATTTGCCAGGGGCGGGGTTTATGTTTAAAGTCCTATACAAGTCTATGGGAAATATATGTTACTGCATAACTTCCAAACAGCTGGAGATATTTCGATAATATTTGGTCACATGTTACTTATATGTCCACTTAAAATATAGGATATTTAATTTAACCCTTAACTACCCCCATTTGTGAGGGTCGGGGTTTTTGTTTAACGTCCCATGCAAATCAATGGGAAATGTATGTTCTCACATAACTTCCGGCTGGAGATATTTTAATACCTGGTACACATATTACGGGTCGGGATATGAGGAGGGGATGGGAGGTCGAGATAGGAGGACGGGATGGTCGGGATAGGAGGTTGAGTTAGGAGGTCGGGATATGAGGACGGGATACGAGGTGGAGATAGGAGGGGAAGATAGGAGGACGGGATAGGAGGTCGAGATAGGAGGACGGGATAGGAGGACGGGATAGGAGGACGGGATAGGAGGTTGAGATAGGAGGTTGGGATATGAGGTGGAGATAGGAGGACGGGATAGGGGGTTGAGATAGGAGGACGGGATAGGAGGACGGGATAGGAGGTCGAGATAGGAGGACGGGATAGGAGGACGGGATAGGAGGTTGGGGTAGGAGGTCGGCATAGGAGGTTGAGATAGGAGGATGGGATTGGAGGATGGGATAGGACAGGGGTCTGCAACCTTTAAGACAAAAAGAGCCACTTGGACCTTTTTCCGAAGAAAAAAAAAAAACTGGGAGTAGCAAAACCATTGTGACATTTAAAACAAATATAAAACTGCATATATTGTTTCTTACCTTAATGCTATATATACAGGATCGTGCAGTCAGCTGTCAATCTGAAGAAAAAAAGGACTTTCACTTAATGTAAAATGTATTTTTGGGGTGGGCTTTTTTTGGGCCCAGGCCTGGGGTGGGCTTTTTTTGGGCCCAGGCCTGGGGTGGGCTTTTTTTTGGGCCCAGGCCTGGGGTGGGCTGGGGAGAGGGGGGTTAATGCACTGGGGAAAGGGGGTTAATGCTGCTGCGGGGTGAGGGGTTAACGCTACCGCTGCCATGGGGTGAGGGGTAACTTAACCCCTCACCCCATGGCAGCGGCAGTGTTAACATCTCACCCCGCGGCAGCGATAACGCTGCCGCTGCCATGGGGTGAGGGGTTAAGTTACCCCCCACCCCATGGCAGCGGCAGCATTAACCTCTCACCCCGCGGCAGCGATAACGCTGCCATGGGGTGAGGGGTTAAGTTACCCCTCATCCCATGGCAGCAGTAGCGTTAACCCCTCACCCCACGGCACTTACATACTCACCAGCTCCTCGCGTAGCGTCTTACTCTCCCGGCGGCGCTCCTTGATTGAGGCGCAGGCCGGCGACGTCACTGTCATGTGACGTTACATTGTCACATGAGAGTGAGGATCCGCACGGCCCTGGAAGAAGAGACTCCGCTCCGATGGCACCAGGGCAGGTAAGTAAACTGACGGCGGCTCACGGGCTCAGATCATTCGGGACACTGCATTGTCCCGGAATGAGGGTGGCCGGGACCCGGGACAGACTCGTGGAGCCGCGGCAAAGGAGTAAAAGAGCCGCATGCGGCTCTGGAGCCGCGGATTGCCGACCCCTGGGATAGGAGGTCGAGATAGGAGGTTGGGATAGGAGGTCGGGATAGGAGGTCGGAATAGGAGAATGGGATAGGAGGACTGGATAGGAGCTCGGGATAGGAAGTCGGGGCATGAGGACGGGATATGAGGACAGGATATGGGGTTGAGATATGAGGACAGGATATGGGGTTGGGATATGACAACAATATATGGCGATGGGATTTGACAACAATATATGGGGATGGGATTTGGAGTCAAAAGCTTCCTCCTTTGTTGATTTTCCTCCCCAACAAGGATGAGGAAGGAAAAACCGCTAGTAGCTAGTAAGACTATAAACATTCTTTTAAACACAGCTTTTTTTTCAATGCTTTACAAGCATTTTTGTTGCCCTTTCTGTGTGTGTGTGTGTGTGTATGTGTGTGTGTGTGGGGGGGGGGGGGGGGGGTTTATGCCAGAAATGCATACCAAGCGCATGCTGCCATTGACCTCAACAAGCTCACGAAACAATTAGAACCTGTATTGCTGGCATAAAAATACAAAAAACACAAGGAATAATGCCACAAAAACAGAAGTTTTCACACACATGCAGCATGTAAGACCACTTCACAGAGTAGTAGCTTATGCGGTTTAGCAATATTTCTTTCTAATAGCATTAGGGATGTGGTTTTAGGGGCTCCTATTTCCTAAGGGGTCCACAATAGATGGCAACCCCAAAAGCAACTTGGGGGTGCAGCAGGGAAAGATTCTGCTACATTGTCAGTCAGAGCTCCTATTCTACTCCTACTGACCATTCTGCATGATGATAGAGAGAACTGGGCAAATTCTTCTATCTCCTGCTGTGCTCTGATCTATATGACAAGCATGGGGTCTTCAGCAATCCCTCAACTTACAATGGCCTCAACATACAATAGTTTCAGCATACAATGGGCTTTTCTGGACCATTGTAACTTGAAACCAGATTCAACATGCAATGCTCTGGACAGTCCAGATCTGCTGAACCGCAGTACTTATAGTATACAGTAATCCCTCAACTTACAATGGCCTCAACATACAATGGTCCTTTCTGGACCATTGTAACTTGAAACCAGACTCAACATACAATGTACAGACAGTGCAGATCTGTGAAACTTGTCAATGGCTGGAAGAACCGACCAATCAGAATGGGTAATTTACTGGTAAAACACTTGTATTACCGAAGTGTATGCACTGACTGATGTCTGGTAGCGCCCCCTACAGTACAGAGGTATTACATGTTCTGTACACTTTACCTGCTCCTCTGGACACCAGGTGAGGGCGGCTCTATGTTACTTTTTTAGGACATTGCATGTACTGTACAGGACCCTGAAGAAGCTCCTGTCCTCTACATAGACCAGTGTTTCCCAAGCAGGGTGCCCCCAGCTGTTGCAAAACTACAACTCCCAGCATGCCCGGACAGCCTTTGGCTGTCTGGACATGCTGGGAGTTGTACTTTTGCAACAGCTGGAGGCTCCCTGCTTGGAAAACACTGACAGACAGTGATTTATAGCTCCCAGCAGATCTTTCTTGCTTTCATATGTAAGGATTTGCTTTAACTATATTAGTTATCTACTTATTTTTCTTTAATTCTCACTTTTTCCTATTTTTGGATGACATTTTGGAACTTTAGAACCAATTACCAGGTTTCCATAGAGTTCTGGTCTCAACATACAATGGATTCAGCATACAATGGTCGTCCCAGAACCAATTAATATTGTAACTTGAGGGACCACTGTACTGATAAGGTGGGGGAATACCACAGCCAGGCATGTACACAGAGGAGGCCGTCCTGCCCGGACTTCCCTCTCCACTAGAGGCGGGGCCTGAGCGGGGCGGGGTCAGCGCTGGGTGCTGGCGCGGATTGGGCGGCGGAGGGGTTGCTGTGGTAGCGATGCCTGACAGAGCTGAGTGACAGGCAGGAAGAGATGTACGCGGCTCGGGACCCCCAGCTCGGCGGTAAAGGTGAGGGGAGCGGGGAGGAATGGTGGTCACATGTTAGTGGTTGTGCTCCGGATACAAGTTATGTGCAGGGGAGAGGTGCAGGTTACACCTCCAGGACACTATTATACGTGACTGTCTTTCCTGTAGACTCTGCCCGGAAACCTGTATTTTCTAGTAGTAGGGGGTTAGTGCTGTCTCTGTAAAGGTGGGATGGTGGTATGCTGCACCCACAGGTGCTCTTATGATGGGTGACATGTGGCTGGGATGTGTGGTGCACCAGTCATACTGATGAAGGTGATAGGAAACTTCATCGACCTTTGACCCTGGCAATGATGTGTTCGGTCACCTAAGTAAATGGCTCAGCCTGTGATCCCCATGGACTCCTAGACGGTGTGTGTACAGAGACCTGGCAGAGAAGTAGTTAATCCCCTTTATATTGGGGATAATGATTCCTGTATATAATGCCTGCTATGTGGCCTCAGGAGGGGCCAGTGATATACCTTGTGCTTCCTAATAAGTCAGTGTTTCCCGACCAAGGTGCCTCCAGCTGTTGTAAAACTACAACTTCCCGCATGGCTGGAATCCAGGTCTGCTGTGAGTTGTAGTTTAGCCACAGCTAGATGCCCGTATACGGGTTGAAAAATTATGTCCGGTTGAATCCGTTTTTAAAGAAAAAAGTATACGTTTTTAACTTTTCACAACATTTTGAATGAAGTTTCACTTGTTTGATTGAAATTCCAAGAAAAAAAAAAACTGCAAAGTCAAAAACAGTATGGTGCAAATCAGATGGAACCGTATGCACACATACGGTTCTGTACAGTTCCTATTGACTCCAATGTAATCAAAACCGTAGACGGTTTAATACGTTTTTTTTTTCACCGGGGCCAAAAAACGTGGTAGACTACGGTTGGGTACGGGTAAGAAAAAAAGGACAAAACCGTATAAGATGAAAAACGGACTAAACTGGATGATGCGTTTAACATACAGTTTACAATCTTAAAGGGGGTAATTCGGTGAAAACCTTTTTTATTTTCAATCAACTGGGGCAGAAAGTTAAACATATTTGTAAATTACTTCTATAAAAAAAATCTTAATCCTTCCTGTACTTATTAGCTGCTGAATACTACAGAAGAAATTCTTTTCTTTTTGGAATGCTCTCTGATGACATCACGAGCACAGTTCTCTCTGCTGACGTTATTATAATAATAATAATGCTTTATTTATTGTTGTCCTTAGTGGGATTTGAACCCAAGTCCCCAGCACTGCAAGGCAGTAGTGCTAACCACTGAGCCACCATGCTGCCCTTAGCCTACATCTGCTATGCATGATTGCTAAAATGGACAGAGATGTCAGCAGAGAGCACTGTGCTCGTGATGTCATCAGTGTTCCAAAAAGAAAGGAATTTCCTCTGTAGCATTCAGCAGCTAATGAGTACTGGAAGGATTAAGATTTTTTAAAATTTACAAATATGTTTAACTTTCTGCCACCAGTTGATTTAAAAGAAAAAAGGTTTTCACCAGAGTACCCCTTTAAGTCAATGCATACGGTTTGCTATACGGTTCTGTACGTGTTTTTTTTTTACTTGAAACTGTATACGGGAACTGTATAGCAAAGACGTGGTGTGCATGTACCCTAACACTTCCCAAGGAACAGACGTCGTCTTGTATCTAAGCAGTGGTGGTGCTTAGATACCATATCACCGATGCCTTAGACCGTGTTCACACAAACAGCTTTTTCTGCATGGTACTACTCTAGAGCTTCTATTGAAATCAGTGGGAGCTTCCTAACTGGATCCTACTAAGTAGATGTTTGCAGTGTAGGGATGTATACAGTGCAGCAGCTGGGCACTAGGACCGCTCGGGGGGGAGGGCAGGGGGCGCAGACTATTGCCTGGCTACTTCCCTAAACTGGGCGCAGCAGATGCTGCACTGAATTGCCTCCACACTGCAGGGTGCAAGCTTATTGCCCATGTGAACAATACCTTAAAAAGGATTTTTGGGGGATTTTGTCTTAGGATAAGTCAGTGTTTCCCAACCAGGCGGCCTCCAGTTGTTGCAAAACTACAACTCCCAGCATGCCCGGACAGCCATTGGCTGTCCGGGCATGCTGAGAGTTGTAGTTTTGCAACAGTTGGAGGCACCCTGGTTGGGATCCACTGTACTAAGATGATGAGGATCCTTTCAGTGATTTAGTAGAACACTTCCTTGTATCTCAGCTTCCCCAGGAACAAATGTCCTCTTGTATCTAAGCAGTGTTGGTGCTCCGATTACCATAATATTAATGCCCGAGACCTTGTTTACACAAGTCCATAAAGACAGTAGGAGGAATCTATCATTGTATGTGTAAGTCAGGTTCTTTTTATCCCCGTGGGCGTACGTCATGTGTCCCTCCCCAGCATTTATCAAAGAATTGTTTGTTCTTCATAAATAGCAAAGTATCTTAGATATAGACAAGTTTCTAAGTGTGGTCCGAGATTGCGCCAAAAGTTGACAGTTTGCGCAAAAAGTCGATAACTTGCCAACCAATACAAAAAAAGCTAACTAGGCCACACAGCATTCTATTTGTTTTGTTGAAAGATTCTAAATGATTTGCACAAGAATTTGGTGCCTTTTTTGCTCATGGCGCAAATATTTTATCCCATGGCGCAAATATTTTATCCCCAAAACAACATGGTAAAACCAACCCCCCTAGAGGAAATGTACACCATGTCTAATTGTGAATTTTGTTCACCACAGGATTAGGGTACGTTCACACTAGGGATCAACCGATATCGTTTTATAGGGCCGATACCGATAATCTGTGGAGATTAGGGCCGATAGCCGATAATTTATACCGATATTCCGGTATAAGTTATCAGCTATTTATCCCCCCGCGACACTGCTGCTGATTATTGATTTAAAGCAGACGCTTTAAATCAATGAACTGCAGCGCTTTTGCGGTGCCATAGGCTGCCGCCGCCACCCGCTTCTCTCCCCCTGCCTGTCCAGGGGTCCTCCTGAGTCTTATCACCACCACCGCGACTGCCCCCCCACTGCTGCACTGCACTGCGCCGCGTCGCACCCCCCACCACACCTCCCCGGCCCCATTGCCTCCCCCCATCCCCGGTTTTATAATTACCTGTTCCCGGGGCCCAGGGTCCACTCTACATCTGACTCCGGTGGCATCCTCCCGAGCTGTCACTGTGCGCACTGACGGTGACGTCTTGTCACTCGTCATTGCGCACATCGTAACGCAGGAAGCAGCAGGAGCCAGAAGTAGCGTGGACCCCGGCCCCCGGGAACAGGTAATTATAAAACCAGGGATGGGGGAGGCAATGGGGGCGGTGCGACGCGGTGGGGTGTTCGCGGTGTGCTGGGGGCGGGGCATTATCGGATTATCGGCAAGGTAATTGCCGATACCGATAACGCCCAAAATCGTGATTATCGGCCAAACCGATAATCGGTCGATCCCTAGTTCACACGCGCTGATTTTTTAGCTGGTTTTCCGCTGTGTATTTGAAAGTGGGCGGGTCACGATGATGTACATTTACGTCCATTGTCGTTAAGGGGTTAAAGAGTACATCTCATGATCTTGTTACATTTTATAATCCTCTCAGTTCACTGCACCCATCATGATAAACCACCTCCTGCCTTTATTGTTATTATTGTTTAGTTCTCTACATTTATATTGCTCTGTATTTTCTGCTCAGTCTCAGATTCACAGACAGGGAAGGGGTGTTCCCCAGCAGGCGTGACATCATCTGAAGCCATACAGGGGAGAACTTCCTCCCTCACTCTGCTACACACAGCCGACAGCAATTCAGTGTGAGATGAGCTATGATTGGATAAGGCTGCACACACACACCCCTCAGCATTTCCTGATTTTGGACTTCTGCCAGGCTAGTCTGTGGAAAAGATGGGGGAAATGTGCTCTGAACAAGTAGGGAGACGTCTAGTAGCAGCTTTTTTAAAACACAAATAAAACCTAGAAAACTTCATTTTTTTTATTTTTTTTTAAACAAAGTACATTAGAAAGATTTCTTTTTATTTACCATAAGGAATGCAATAGAAAAAAATTAGTTTTATTGAGAGTGCCCATTTAAATTTCTGAAATGTCATTTGCCACGAATGAACTTCCACATAAGGTAGCATACTGGTTTCTGTCAACTCAGGAATCTGCTTATTTCACAGGTCTGTGCAACTTTCTGCAAACTCTTAAGAATGGCGTAACTTGTGTTTATACTTTCACCAGTAGGATGAATGTGTGAACTGAGGACCTGTCAGATGACTTAACCCCTAGGGGACGGAGGGCTTACAGGTACGGCCTGGGGGCCTAGGACCATGCACACTAGGATTGCATCATAGACCACAGGACCCAGCTGCTATCAGCAGCCAGGGACCCGCAGGTAATAGTAAACATCAGCGATTGCGCTGATGTCCACCATTAACCCCTCAGATGCCGTGATAAATATTGATCACGGCATCTCCAGCTATGCGGCAGTTCTGGTGGCCGATCTCATTGCCTGCGGCCTGGCCAGAGGGATCAGATCAGCTAAGATGAGACTGGAGGTCTCCTTACTTGCCTCCTGCTGCCCTCATGGGGTCTTCTTCTCTGGTTTGCATAACACTGATCATTATCTGCAAAAAATAGTCCCCCGTGTGTTTAAAAAAAAAAAAAAAAATTAAGGGAATAAGCCCCTCCCCCAATAAAAAATAAAATTCCCCTCTTTTCCCATACAAAAAATAAATAGTAAAAAATTAAAATCAACATACTTGGTAGCACCGCGTGCGGCGCACGGCATAAACTTAAAAAAATCCCAAAGTCTGAAAATATTGATTTTAAAAAAATCAGAAAAAAAATTATAAAGTGTTTAAAAATCAATCAAATCAAGAATACCCATAAGAACTGCAGATCATTGGTGCAAAAAATGAGCCCTCATACAGCCCTGTATACGGAAAAATACAAAAGTTAGAGGTCAATTTTAAATATACCGATTTTGTTCAGTAAAGTTTGACTTCTTATTAACCTGTTGGGGACGAAGGGCGTATGCATCCGCCCTTGCGTCCTGGTACTTAAGGACGAAGGGCGTATCCATACGCCCATGGGAATTTCGGTCTGGGGTGACTGCTGATATCGATCAGCAGGCACCCCGTGCAAATGCCCAGGGGGGGTCATCAGACATTAATCCTCAAATGCGCATGGCACTCTCTCATTTCGGAGCCCTGTCGTATTTCAAGGAAACAGTTTAGGGCCACATATGGGGTATTTCCATACTCGGGAGAAATTGCACTACAAATTTTGGGGGCTTTTTCTCCTTTTACCCCTTATGAAAAGGAAAAGTTGGGGGCTACACCAGCTTGTTAGTCTAAAAAAATAAAAAAATTTACACTAACATGCTGGTGTTGCCCCATACTTTTTATTTTCACAAGCAGTAAAAGGATAAAAAGACCCCCAAAATTTATAACGCAATTTCTCCTGAGTACGGAAATACCCCATATGTGGGCGTAAAATGCTCTGCGGGCGCACCATGTACATTTGATGCCTAAATTGGTGATTTGCACAGGGGTGGCTGATTTTACAGTGGTTCTGACAAACGCAAAAACATAAATATCCACATGTGAGCCCATTTTGGAAACTACACCCCTCATGGAACGTGACAAGGGGTATAGTGACATCCCACAGGTGTTTGATGGATTTTCATTAAATTTGGATGGGAAAATGAAAAAAAAAATAAAAATGTTCTCATTAAAATGCTAGTGTTACCCTAAATTCTTAATTTGTCCAGAATTGAAGACCACGTGTGTTTACAAAGCCCCCACATGTGACCCCATTTTGGAAACTACTCCCCTCACGTAATGTAATAAGGGGTGCAGTGAGCATTTATGCCCCACAGGTGTCTGACAGATTTTTGGAACAGTGATCCGTGAAAATGAAAAATTTAAATTTTTTTGTTTGCACAGCCCACTGTTCCAAAGATCTGTCAAACGCCAGTGGGGTGTAAATACTCACTTCACCCCTTATTAAATTCTGTGAGGGGTGTAGTTTCAAAAATGGGGTCACATGTGGAGGGTCCATTGTTCTGGCACCACGGGGGGCTTTGTAAACGCACATGGCCCCTGACCACCATTCCAAAGAAATTCTCTTTCCAAAAGCTCAATGGAGCTCCTCCTCTTCTGAGCATTGTAATATTTCCATTCTGGGGTATTTCCATATAAAATGGGGTTACAAATTTTGGGGGTCATTTTCTTCTATATTACCCCTTGTACAAATGTAAAATTTAGGGAAAAAACAGCATTTTAGTAAAAAAAAAAAATGTTTTTCTCATTTACACATCCAACCTTAACAAAAAGTCATCAAACACTTGTGGGTAGTTAAGGCTCACTGTACCCCTTGTTACGTTCCTTAAGGGGTGTAGTTTCCAAAATAGTATGCCATGTGGGTATTTTTTGCTGTTCTGGCACCATAGCGGCTTCCTAAATGTGACATGCCCCCCAAAAGTTAGAAAAATGCAAAATTTTCAAATTTTTCATCAAATTTTTGAATTTTTCACCAAGAAACGATGCAAGTATCTACGAAAATTTACCACTAAGGCTGCATTCACACCTCGTTTTTGCAATACGGTTGCCGTATCCGGTTTGATTTAAAAAAAAGTATCGAACCGTAGTGCAAACCGTATACATAGACATTTCATTGTAAACCGAATGCCAACCGTAGCATCAGGTTGTGTACGTTTTGCTTCATTTACGGTTGTATACGGTTTTTAACGGTACACCAAACCGTAGTCTACTATGGTTTTGTGTCCCGGTCAAAAACCGTATCCAACCTGTATACGGTTATTTTAAAATGGAGTTCTATGGTAACCGTATGTAACCGTATGTGCATACGGTTACATCCGGTTTGCACAATAACGGTTTTTCATTTTTGGGGGGGGGGAAATTCAATAAAAAGAAGAACTTTATTTAAAATGTTGACAGACTTTAAAACCCTATATATTTTTTTCAAGAAAAACGTATTAAAACGTATGCAAACTTATATCCGTTTTTAAACCGTATACAGTTTAAAAACGTGAGGAGGCATAAACGGTTGCATACGTTTCGGTCTGGTTTGGTGACATACGTTTTTTTTTAAAGAAACTGGATACGGCAACAGTATTGCAAAAACGAGATGTGAATGCAGCCTAACATAAAGTAGAATATGTCACGAAAAAACCATCTCGGAATCAAATTTATAAGTAAAAGCATCCCAGAGTTATTAATGCTTAAAGTGACAGTGGTCAGATTTGCAAAAAATGCTCCCGTCCTTAGGGTTATAATGGGCTCCGTCCCCAAGGGATTAAAGTAATACAATAATAAAAATAACTATGTAAACTGGGTATCGTTTTGATTGCATTCAGCTACAGAATAAAGATCATATATCATTCTTACTATAAAGTGCATTTTATGATAAAATGAAAGTACAATTTGGTCACACAAAAACAAGACCTCATATGGGTCTGTAAATAAAAAATAAATGAGTTATGGCTCTTAGATGGTGAGGAGGAAAATGCAAAAATGAAAATTTCCTGTGTCCTCAAGGCCAAAATGGTCCGAGTCCTTAAGGGGTTAAAGAGGACCTGAGGTAATTTCTTAAATTGCTATGTAGGGGTATGTATAGAGTTTGGGGAGAGGTGGCGAGAGGATGATCACAAAGCTTTGTACGGTTTGTAAATCCGCCCCCTTCAACCACCCCCAGTTTCACAGTTATTTAGTGTTTTATTTCCAGCCGATAGATTCTTGAATTCGGTAGATGGGTGCTCATAATTATGATGCCTTGGAGGCATGGGCGGGCTTATCGGCTAGGGGCATATATAACATAATTGCCAAACCGTATCTTTGTGGTCAGCGTACTCCGCAGGAAAACATCTTATCCCCCGTGATCTCCGGGCTGGCAGCGGCGGTGCCCGGAACACAGAAGCTTGGTGTTTCAGTGTTCATGACGTCACACCACGCCCCCTCCGTTCAGGTCTATGGGAGGGGGGCATGATGGCTAGTACGTAGCCGTCCCTCCTCCCATAGACATGAATGGAGGGGGCGTGGCGCCTGTTGTCGGCGCCGGGCCCCCCCGATTAGTCTTCTTATCCCCTATTCTTTGGGGGTCTCAAAACTATGCCTATTGTGTGGGATATGAATTATGAACCTCTAGGGCTCCTGTGGTGCCTCGGTTGTCCTGCTCCGATTCTTGAGTGTTCCGGGCCCAATGTGCTGCTCAGCAAATTGCTGTCCCACCTTGGCCAGCCATTCACTTAGCAGCATTATGATATATATATTGGGCTCCGTGCCCGACCGTCACGCTGCAGCTCAGGAAAAGATTGAATCAAGGGACCAGAGCAGGACACCAAAGGCACTGTGGGAGCACTGGAAAGAAGCACAGGTTTATTTATTTATTTATTTTATATCCCACACAATGGGCATTATTAAAAAAAAAATAAAAAAACTTCTGCTGGATAACCCCTTTAACCTTTCATTCACTGTATGTAGGTTGTCTATGTTCTGCTTTGTGTTTTACAAACTTTGCTGCCCAAAACTATGAAGTCATTGTTAGACAGCCACAGGCTTGACTATCTAAACACAGAACTAGTTCTGAGAAACCTACCTGGGGAATTTACACTATGCTGTTTAGATTTAGAGAGATCCCACATAACAATACTTATCACTTGTACACTGTATTTTTTCCTTCTGCTGAAGGGCTTTACTGCTTTCATACCTAGTGCATATGCCATAACGTGTATATAGCACAAAAAAATCCTCCATATGCTTTATAAGACCCTCCTGTATGTGCCAGATCAAGGAGCTGCTAATATACAGCGGGTCTTACTGTGGCAGACTAGGAGTGGCCAGCTCCATGATGCCAGTGGCAGAATCACCTGTTTGTCCATGCTACTTGTTGCTGCCAGCCTCCCTGTCTGTAGTAAGGCTATTTTTAAAGAGTACCTGTCATCAAACCATATTTTCTAAACTAACTCAGATTATATTCCCTAACTACTCCTAACACCACTCCTGCCCTTTAAAAAAAAAAATCCGAGCTTTAAAAAGCTGTGTATCATACCTTTGTCCTTACTTACATTGTGTGAGCTCCCGACAGGATAGAGTGGTCTTTCCCCAGCAGGCGCGACATCACTGAAGCCTGCGAGAGCTGTTCCTCGCCATGCCTCGTACGCACCTCCTGAGTTTGGTCTCCTGCCAGGCCTGGAGGAGACCTAACTAACTGTTTGACATGCAGCAGGGAACAGAACAGAGCCACCTAGTGCCCATTTTTTCAGTCACATTAAACTCATATAAAGGTTGAGAATTTTAACAGCAAGTAAATTACAGTGTCTTATAATTACATAAGGAAGAATATATTAAAAGTTTAGTTTGGTGACAGTCTATAAATGGGTCCGATATGCTGCAGGTTTTCTGCATAGATTTTCATGCAGAAAAACTGCAGCGTATTAGGACATGACATACCTAAAACTTTAAAGCAGATTCTTAAAACTCCCATAGACTTCCAATGGGAGAATCCATGTGGAAAAGCTCACAAAAGTGTCATGTGGCTTTATTTTCTGCAGTGGAAAATCAGTGATGCAGTTTTTGAATACCATGCAGATTTTTTAGCTTGATATGGTTGATATAAATTGATTTTGATGCAAAAACATGCTGATTTTGATGCAGAAAACAGCACAGATTGTTCTCAAAATCACTGTAGAAGTGTAGTGTCAAAATCAGCATAGAAAGAATGGAAACAGCCTGAGAGAATCCATGCTGAAATCTATATGTTGCAGAATTTGCCTGATAACTTCAATAAAAGGTCAAAATATTTGAAAAATCCGCCAAATCTGCTACAGTCTGCACTAAAACTCTGCAGCAGCAAATCAGCAAGTTTTATTGCTGATTTACATTTCTGATGTGTTTAATATCAGCCGTGCTGATCCAACAATTGCAATATGTATAGAGGTGTCCTGACTCTTCTAGGGCAGTTGTTGGGGGGGGGGGGGGGGGGGGAAATAAGGCTTTTGTGAAAGCCCGTATACAGTTAAAAACCTTATACAGTTTAAGAAAATGATGTCCGGTTGCATCCGTTTTTTAAGAGAAAAAAAAAACGTACTGTATATGTTTTTAACTTTTCACTCCATTATGAATAAAGTTTAACTTGTTTGATTGAAATTCCAAGAAAAAAACTACTGTACAAAGTCAATAACCGGATGTTGAAAACCGGATGGAACTGTATGCATGTACGGTTCCCTTTGACTTCCATGTTAAAAAAAAAATGTATACGGTTTAATAAGTTTTTTCACCCAGACCAAAAACCGTGGTAGGCTATGGTTTTGGGTATGGGCAAAAAACTGACAAAACCGTACAGGATGCAAAACGGACATAATCTGATTCATCTTTTGGCATGTAGAGCCAATGCATATGGTTTTCAATACGGTTTTCACATTGAAAACTTATATGGGAACTGTATTGCAAAAAGTGGTGTGAACCAAGCCTAAGCCGCCTGTCTAGGTTTTGTTTAGACTCTGTTCTTTTTTCCTTTAGTTATGTTTGAGTTCACCAAGTACTCTGTACATAGAGTTGATATTGTTTTTTGTGAAAACTGGTTATTGTACTATTGTAATTTCCATAGAGGTTGTAGTTACCTTTCCATATGTACTGTGTACATTACTTGTTTTCCCCCCACTACTGTATTTTCCATACATGTGCTTTCTGTAATATGCAGCTTCATCTATAGTTGTATTCTTTACGGTGCAGAATTATAGCCTCAGTATTCATAATCTAGAGAACATAATATAAGCCACACTATCTATCCAAGAATCTATCCAAGTGATCTCCATTGGTGACACGTTCCATCATATTCTCGGATATAGACTCCACTGTTTAGTGATGCGTTGTCTCAGGTCATTCAGATCACTCTGTGTGCTTCATGTAGCCTCACAAAAAGAAGGTGCATGGTGTTAGATCTGGTGATCGTGGAGGCCAGCACAACATTGGTGAATCATTGGCCCTCATTTACTATTCTAAACCCGACCTCTTTTGTCAGGTTTTTTTGGCGCATCTTTGTCTGCGCCATGTCGCAGACATCGTGCGCCAGTCTGCGACACTATGCGACATTTTT
This sequence comes from Hyla sarda, assembly GCF_029499605.1. Lineage (NCBI taxonomy): Eukaryota > Metazoa > Chordata > Amphibia > Anura > Hylidae > Hyla > Hyla sarda. The sequence continues at coordinate 265,461,023 of NC_079190.1, read as the reverse complement.
TCCCGACGGACCCGATGTGGATTCTCCCAAACCCGAAAAAGGGGCGTAACCCGACATTTCTGAGCTTTCCCAGGTATTTATTAAGGTTTCCAACCCGAATTTGTTGAATTGTTGTGGATTTTTTCCCGACAGCTCAGAGGAGTTGGAAACCAAAACCTACAAAAGCCACGTGCGACAAACAGGATGCGACATAATAATAAATACCAGGGGAAAAAAGCAATCGGGTAAGAAAGCAACATAGACTTACAACCTGATTTTCTTAGTAAATGAGGGCCATTGTTTCCGTCGCAATTGATCCAACACGCAAAAAGCTTTATCTTGTTTCAATGTCATCACCTTATGTCACACTATGTATAGCACCTTTCACATGATTACATTTCGTGAGAAATCCAGGCGCATGGGAGGAAATCTTCACCAACTTGTCTTGGCTACAAATACGGGTGCAGATTTATCAATTTGTCTGAAACATATCAGCCAATCGCAGCTCAGCTTTCATTTTTGAACTTGCTTTAGTAAAATGAAAACTGAGCTGTGATGTGTAGTAAGTGGTTATTATGGGCAACAAAGACAAACTGTGTCCTCTGTGTGAACCCAGCAATACTCCCTGAAACCAAAACGGTCTGATTTTGGTCTCAGGGACCATGCAGCAAACCACAGCTTAGCTTTCATATCTTGACAAATAACTGTTGAAAGTCGATCTGTGAATGGCTGCTATGGGCAAATCACTCCAGGGTCTGGCTCAGACAGGTACCGTATATACTCGAGTATAGGCCGACCCGAATGTAAGCCGAGGCCCCTAATTTCACCCCAAAAACCCAGGAAAAGTTATTGACTCGACTATAAGCCTAGGGTGGGAAATACATCATCCCCCCTGTCATCATCCAGACCCCCGTCATCATCCAGAGCCCCGTTATCATCACCGCCTGTCAATCCCTTCAATCAGTGGTCTTCAATCTGCGGACTTCCAGATGTTGCAAAACTACAACTCCCAGCATGCCCGGACAGCCATCGGCTGTCCGGGCATGCTGGGAGTTGTAGTTTTGCAACATCTGGAGGTCCGCAGGTTGAAGACCACTGACTGAAGGGATTGACAGGCGGAGAGTTCACTCGAGTATAAGACGAGGGGGGGCGTTTTCAGCACGAAAAATCATGCTGAAAAACTCGGCTTATACTCGAGAATATACGGTAGATATATCTGCCCCCGCCCACTTCTGCTCTCATATGTTTCTGCTTATATGAGAACAGAAGGGGACGGAGGCCGGAAAGCTCTGTATACCCCTTCCCACTTCTATTGCGCAGGGGATATTAGCAGTGGGGAAAGTAAACAGCCTGGATCTCTGGAACCAGACCACTGATCAGGGTGAGTTTTTTAATTAGGTTCTTCCACAGTATAACTCTGTTTATTGAGTTTAGTGTGGGTGAACAAGGTGTCAGTTTCCCTTTAATGCTGCTCTCGCAGAATTTAAAGGGGTTATCCAGGAAAAAAACTTTTTTTTTTAAATATCAACTGGCTCCAGAAAGTTAAACAGATTTAAAAAATCTTAATTTTTTCAGTATTTATGAGCTTCTGAAGTTGAGTTGTTCTTTTCTGTCTGATGACACGTGTCTCGGGAACCACCCAGTTTAGAAGAGGTTTACTATGGGGGATTTGCTTCTAAACTGGGCGGTTCCCGAGACACGTGTCATCAGAGAGCACTTAAACAGAAAAGAACAACCTTAACTTCAGAAAATTGGTATGTCACCTCTACCATAAAGTGCACTGAGTAAAAACGATGCTAAAATGAAAGGTGTCATTAACCCCTTAAGGACGCAGCCCTTTTTCACCTTAAGGACTGAGCCCTTTTTCGCAATTCTGACCAGTCGCTTTATGAATTAATAACGCGAAAACGCTTTTACCGACTATTCTAAATCTGAGTTAGTTTTTTCGTGATATATTCTACTTTATTTTGGTGGTAAGTTTTTGGCGTTACTTGCATCCTTTTTTGGTGAAAAATCCCAAAATGTCATGAAAATTTAGCATTTTTCTAACTTTGAAGCTCTCTACTTGTAAGGACAATGGATATTCCCAATACATTTTATTTTTATTCACAAATACAATATGTCCACTTTATGTTGACATCATAAAATGTTTGCTTTTTTTTCGCTTTTTGAAAAAATTACAGGGCTTCAAAGTAGAGCAGCAATTTTTAAAAAATTCATGAAAATTGCTAAATTTGATGGGACAGATGTTACAGAACTACAACTCCCAGCATGCCTGGGCAGTCCAGGCATGCTGAGAGTTGTAGTTTGGCAACATCTGGAGGGCTACCGTTTGGGCACCACCCAATCCCAAACTGTGACCCTCCAGATGTTGCAAAACTACAACTCCCAGCATGCCCAGACAGCCTTTGGCTGTCTGGGCATGCTGGGAGTGCAGTTTGGCCTTCCTAGTGGTTGCCACAGTAAAGATCACTTTACTTTCACTTTCAATTCCCCCCCCCCCCCCCCCCCCCCCCCCCAGAGTAGTTTCCCTACCTGACCCAGGATCCAGCAGTCTCCAGCGATGATCGGGGATCTCCAGGCATCTTCTCCTGCAGGTACCGGCCTCCATCTTCTTGCCACAATCCCCTCGACATCCAGGGGTGGGCAGAATGCCATGGCAACCCACTGTCCTGCTCTGCCATTGGTCAGAATCAGTTCTGACCAATGGCAGGGGATAGGAGGAGATCGCAGCTCTGCGACCTCACTCCTAGCCCTCAAGATGATCGGAGCTGTCCCCGACAGCTCAGATCATCGCTATTTTCCGGGTGATCGGGTCACCAGAGACCCGATCAGCCCGGAATAGCAGAAAATCGCAGGACTCAGGACCCCCCTGGGCGATGTGCCGGGGTGCCTGCTGAATGATTTCTGCAGGCATTCCGGTCCGGTCCCCAACCGGCTAGCGGCGGGGACTGGAATTCCTACGGGCATATGCATACGCCCCACGTCCTTAAGGACTCGGGATGCAGGGTGTATGCATACGCCCGGCGTCCTGAACAGGTTAAAAAGTACAGTTTTATGAGTTATGACTTTTAAAAGAAGAGAAGGGAAAAAAAATTTAAATTGCTGAGGTTTCTAGTTTTTACAGATTATTATTGTGTCAGTGACTTATTTGTTCTTGACATGAAAAGTATGTAGATGTCTACAGCATAAGATGCAGTTACAGTAGTCGCAGATCACATGATGCGCCAGAAACTGTCCTCAATATCAACCACAAAAACTCTTTTGTCAGTGATAAATCATTTTTTAGTTATAGTCATTATAGCTGTGAATAGTCTTTTCTGATGCGGTGTTAGGTTTGTTTCCTTAGTCTAAACATTATCATGAATGTTTTATTTTATGTTTGTGTTATATTACAATGTGTATTGCAAGCTGTAATTAAGCTTTTTTTTTTCCTGGGGTTGAATAAAACACTGAGGGGACCATACACATTAGATGAATATCAGCCGAACCCACCATACACCTTAGATAGCTGTTTTCTGAACCCTTTTTTTTCCTCATTTCCACAGTGGATCCTGTGGAGAATTTTTTGCTGTAGACCTCATTAAATCTGCGGCAAACTTTCTGCTTCAGAAATCCCGCTGTCCTCCGCACCCAAACCGGCAACAGAAACTCATAGTAGATCCACCCATGTGAATGGACCCTTATAGAAAGATTTTCACGATCTTCTGTGTTTGGAGCCCTCTCCTAGGTTTAACTAAAATACTTATCAAAATGAGGACAAAATACTACATGTCAAAGAGGTCATACATGTGCATAAAACACAGGATACTGATCTGTTTAAATTAGCAATCCTAGGAACCTCATTTCCGATAATCGGCCACTGTAAAATGCTCAGCCATTAGCCTACGAACAAGCAAATGCTCTTTGGACAGCTGATTGAATCTTTTGCGCAGTCACTCAAATTACCGTTGTCAACCACACATTGTCCTCTGTAAAGAGGTCACATCTGGCCGAGACTTATGAATTTAAAGGAAAATGCAAAAGTGCAAAGTATCAGTGAATGTACGCTGATCAGACATCAGCACTCGTGATCGGGGCAGCCATGACCCATGGAAGAGGGCCTTAAACCACTAATAGCACCTCCATCACACACACAAACACTGAGGTTTGAAAGGGAGAGCTCAAGTGTGTTTTATGAAAAAATACTCAGACCTGCCCTGTGTGCATGTGTTCTCTGCTGGTGGCTTATCTTCCCTAAAATGACAAAGGATCATGCATTTTGATATTCAGTAAGCCCAGTCCTTCTTCCCCGTACATGTTCTTTTAGGAGGAGACTTTGGACACCTCCATATACATTAGCTGTTTCGGCATTTTACTGAAAGTGGTGGGTTTGGCTGGAGTTTACCAAATGTTTATGGCCACCTGTATGATTTAGGTCCAATGACCATGGCCGTTAGCACACTTGGTTAGGTTCCTGGAAAGCCTCCTAAAAAAATACAAGGCAATGCTTCTAGCTGTGTGCGCTGCAAGATGTGTGCTGCATTTTTCACCACAGTTGGGGTCCCCAGACTTGGGAGCATTTAAACGTCTGTATTACAGCTACAAGTCCTAAACTGACAGTGTGTCTGCTGACCTGAACTAACAGTTGTTAGTTAAGGTTATCCAACCTGCAGTCAGGCTAGGAATTTTAGCTGTAATATGATGCAAAAATGCAGCCACTCTTGTGTGGGGAGCCTTAAAGGGGTACTCTGCTTCAGGACATATTATCCCCATCCAAAAGATAGGGGATAAGATGTCTGATCGCGGGGTTCCAGCCGCTGGGACCCCTGTGACCTCCGGGCCGCACCCTGGCTTTCTGAACAGTCATGTTCAGAACACTGGGTTCGGGCGGGAGGAGTGCTATCAGACAGGAGAGAGCACAGAGGAGTGCTATCAGACAGAAGAGAGCACAGAGGGTCAGGGACCGACCAAGGGACAAGGAGAGTGAGCCCTAAAACCGCTCTCCCTGCCTAATTGCCCATCCACCCTAAACGGTGGATCGACAACTGGGCGCCGGTCCTTCCCTGAACTAAAGTGCTGGTGACTAATATAAACACATACTAACAAATCGGTCACAAACCAGAAACATAACAGGAACATAGGACTCTATAGTGTAAAGTTTTGAGGACACAGATCAGAGAGTTAGTACAGAGGACACTATCAGCGGACATTAACAGAACTGTCATGAAATGAGGACACTATAGATAAGCGGTCATGAACAGAACTCCAAAGATCTGAATAAAGAACTAACAAACATATAGAGTTCAAAACACCAGACAGAAAAATGGATGAGTCTGAACATACTATAGAAACAAAACAGGAATAAGCTGAATCCCCTAGAAAAACCTCCAGTAGACACAGGAATAAACAATACCCTCTGAGTCCCCATGGACAGGTAAACGGGATCTATCGCTAAACAGGAATTATCGCAATCCCTCCGAGCACCTCCACTAGACAAAGTCCCCATGGACAGGTAACAGGGATGCCGAGTTACAACTCAGAAAAACAGATACAACAGGAAATAATTATAGAACACTGTTCACACTGAACACAAGACAGGAATAATCGCAATCCCTTCAGAACACCTCCAGTAGACACAGGAATAACAATACCCTCAGAGTCCCCATGGACAGGTAACAAGGATGCCTAAGTACACAGGATATAATATAGAACACTGTTCACACTGAACACACAAACTGGACATTCCACTCAACTTAAGGAGTAGCCATTAATAATAAATCCAAATAGACTACTGGCCAGCAGCACACTCCGCAGTGTGGTCAGAAGCTGACCCAATAGGAAAACAGAAATATAAAACACAGAACTTCATAAGAACGGATACAAGAGAAAACACAGTGTGAAAAGATAAATAACAGAAAGGACATACAAATCCTAAAACAGACTATACAAACACAGCTTAAAATCTACTAAGAGCATGCCACATAAAATTGGCTAAAATCTGAAAATTCAAAGTTTATGCTAAAACAGAGATAGTAGCTTAAAAGCTCAAACAAAGAGTGTTTCACCAAGAGCTCCATGCAGCATGTCCAGCCTCTTAGCAAGTCAGAATATAATGAAGTCAATCACCAGCCCAGAGGCTAGACTGGGCTGACTTTAAATAGACGCACCCTAGCAAGCAAAAGGCTATTAACTATTCCCTGACCAGGGAACATAAAACTGTTCACACACAACCAAACCAATAGCTGTGTGTGAACACAGGCCAATACAGACATTACACAGAGGAGTGCGATCAGACAGGAGAGAGCACAGGGGAGTGCTATCAGACAGGAGAGAGCACAGGGGAGTGCTATCAGACAGGAGAGAGCACAGGGGAGTGCTATCAGACAGGAGAGAGCACAGGGGAGTGCTATCAGACAGGAGAGAGCACAGGGGAGTGCTATCAGACAGGAGAGAGCACAGGGGAGTGCTATCAGACAGGAGAGAGCACAGGGGAGTGCTATCAGACAGGAGAGAGCACAGGGGAGTGCTATCAGACAGGAGAGAGCACAGGGGAGTGCTATCAGACAGGAGAGAGCACAGGGGAGTGCTATCAGACAGGAGAGAGCACAGGGGAGTGCTATCAGACAGGAGAGAGCACAGGGGAGTGCTATCAGACAGGAGAGAGCACAGGGGAGTGCTATCAGACAGGAGAGAGCACAGGGGAGTGCTAACAGACAGGAGAGAGCACAGGGGAGTCCTTCCAGACAGAAGAGAGCACAGAGGAGTCCTATCAGACAGGAGAGAGCACAGAGGAGTCCTAGCTCACCCCCACTTACTGAACTTTGTCCATGCCTGTGCTTCAGCTTGGACGAAGCCATGATTTTATAATCCATGATTTCTATAAAAAGGAAATAAAATTTTATATAGTATCTGACAGTGCCTATTTAAGATTTATTACTGATCCATAGGTAATTATTTCTCATAATGCAGTAATACTGACCTGTCATCTTTATGCTCATGAGACATTAAAAAATATACCAATACCATGGGCATAAAGCCCAGGGCACAAAAAAAAGCACAAAAAAAAAAACTTTATATACCTCCCTTAAAATTTTACTTTTATTAGGATCACTAAAAGTAGTGTTGATAAATGTGACCAAACGTGAAGTGATTTAAAAACTTACTGCCATCATTTGCTGTGCCAATCTAATTGTATTAACAGGATGCCCAGTATCATCATTTATTGGTATTCACAATGGAGTCTGCAGTACTCCAATGAATAAGGCACTATGATGGTTGCACTTTAAAACACACAATTTTGCTCCCTCTACATGTTTCAGTGCTTCTGCACCATCTTCAGGAGGAACATGAGGCAAACACTCAAAAACATGGCCACCAGCTGTATTTATAGATAATCTAATGTTGTCATCAGCGTACATCCTGTCATTATCCTCCAATAGGTAACTGTCTAAGTTCCACCTATCACCTTCCCAGCAGACCAGTTCAAAGGTCAAATCCCGACATTGTGCCAATAGAATTACCTGTAACACCTTTGTCAATTACGTCACTTTTGCCTGTCTCGGTACTTGTGCTGTGCTATGGGATCAGAAAGTGCCTAAGTCACTCCCTTCCCATTAACGCGAACTTCCATCATAGTGCTCACAGTATACTACCGGAGCGCATGCGCAGGGATCGTAGAGGTACCACGCAACCCTGTACAGATACGCACTGGTTCATTTAAACCCTTAAGGATGCGTCCCATTTGTCCTATATATTAAAAAATGGGAACCTTATAAGGGAGATGGAAATAAATCCTCAATGCAACCATAGTACTTGTTTTCATAATTGAATCCCCATAATATAGGACACAAATGAATTGACTTTGGCCTGATATATATTCAACAAACCATTTGTATTGTATAGCAGGTTAGTGTCAGTCATAAAATACACTGGGAATGTGCAAACAGAAAATAATTAATAAATGACTGAAAAATTGCTGGAGGGAATACATCAATTAAATGCTACACTGTATTATACCATGCAGTTATCACCAACTGTTGACCAAAGAGTGCTGATAAAGTCACTAAATATGAACAGTCCATTTATTTGAAACTTTTATGCCAAATAGTGTATCGGCAGCAACAGTATTATTGATCAAAAACAAAGCTGCAACTGAAAAACCTTTGTTCAGGCCAGTAAACAGTGGAGCCGAATTTATCAAATGGTGCACACCTCTTAATAAATCAAGGTGCATGCAAGGCTGCCACGTGCGGCAGCCTCAGAAATCCATGCCAGCCTGCAGCTGGCACAGATTTCCACTACAATTTGTACCTGTGAGCAGGCGTTATTTATAGTAAATTTGGTTGCCATGCCCCTGTCAAACAAAGCCCTTTTTGGACTTAAACCAAGACCATTTTTCTGAAATAGCTGCTTTTAGATGAATTTTGTATTCAGCACTATTCCTTCAATTTTTTCTGTCTTTACTGTAAAGCTAATGGTAATCAAGAGAGCTATAAATAATAATAAACAAGGAGCTGGAAATATGGTGGATAAGAGGTAAGTATCACTGAGGCTTCTTGTCTCAGTTTGTGTCTGGGTTTTCACACTGAATGAAGGTTCTGGAGATAAAGCCAATCCCATACTCCAGAATTGGAATTTCCACTAGGGAAACATCTGCCACAGAAATTCCACCGCATGCACAGTGCAGCAGAGTCCTATTGAAAAAATATATATATACCATCACACTCTGCTCCTAAATTCCTTCATGTGAACATGGCCATACACTGCACCAAAAAAGACTTTGACTTTGCCACTGAATGTGCCAAGTTTTGGGTGTAGAGAACCTGAATTGAATGACCTTTAGGTTTCTGCTGGCAAGACTGGATAAAGGGTCCCTTTCCACTAAATATATGTATACACATACTATATATATACACTGATCAAAATAATAATGGGAACACTAAGATAACACATCCTAGATCTGAATGAATGAACTAATCGTATTAAATACTTTCGTCTCTATATAGCTGAATGTGCTGACAACAAAATAACACAAAAATTATCAATGGAAATCAAATTTATCAACCCATGGAGGTCTGGATATGGAGTCACACTCAAAATCAAAATGGAAAACCACATTACAGGGTGATCCAACTTTGATGTAATGTCCTTAAAACAAGTCAAATTGACGCTCAGTAGTTTGAGTGGCCTCCACGTGCCCATATGACCTCCCTACATCGCCTGGGCATGCTCCTGATGAGGTGGAGGTGGCACCAACTCCTGGGTTCAACGTGGTGTTGGTGGATGGAGCGAGACATGATGTCCAAGATGTGCTCAATCGGATTCAGGTCTGGGGAAGGGGTGGGCCAGTCCATAGCCTTCCTCTTGCAGAAAATGCTGACACACTCCAGCCACATGAGGTCTAGCATTTTCTTGAATTAGGAGGAACCCAGGGCCAACGGCACCAGCATATGGTCTCACAAGGGGTCTGAGGATCTCATCTCAGTACCTAATTGCAGTCAGGCTACCTCTGGCAAGCACATGGATGGCTGTGCGGCCCCCCAAAGAAATGCCACCCCACACCATTACTGACCCATCGCCAAATCGGTCATGCTGGAGGATGTTGCAGGCAGCAGAACGTTCTGAACCTGCTTTCATCTGTCAAAAGCAAAGGGCGCCAGTGGCAAATTTGCCAATCTTGTTGTTCTCTGGCAAATGCTAAATGTCCTGCACGGTGTTCATACCACCCTCATGGAGTCTGTTTCTGACCATTTGAGCGGACACATGCACATTTGTAGCCTGCTGGAGGTCATTTTGAAGGGCTCTGGTGGTGCTCCTCCTTGCACAAAGGCGTTGTTGCCCTCCTACTGCCTCCTCCACATCACCTTATGTACTGACCTGTCTCCTGGTAGTGCCTCCATGCTCTGGGCTGACAGACACAGCAAACCTTCTTGCCACAGCTCCCATTGATGTGCCATACTGGATGAGCTGCACTACCTGAGCCACTTGTGTGGATTGTAGACTCAGTCTCATGCTACCACTAGAGAGAAAGCACCGCCAGCATTCAAAAGGGACCAAAACATCAGCCAGGAAGCATAGGAACTGAGAAGTGGTCTGTGGTCACCACCTGCAGAACCACTCCTTTGAGTGTCTTGCTAATTGCCTATAATTTCCACCTGTTGTCTGTTCCATTTGCACAACAGCATGTGAAATTGATTGTCAATCAGTGTTGCTTCCTGAGTGGACAGTGTGATTTCACAGAAGTGTGATTGACTTGGAGTTACATTGTGGTGTTTGTGTTCCCTTCATGTTTTTTGAGCAGTGCAGTTTCAGTGTTCACTCCTAAATCTCTGTAGCACTAAGCAGATTTCATCTTATTATAATGTGGACAGTGGAAATACTGTAGGGCTTTTTATTGTTTGTTTACCTTGTGATTTCAAGCTGATGCAAGTGATCATTGTTCTTCTTTACTGCTAATGACTGGTTGGCCAATAATCACATTAAAGAAACTTAGTTTGCAGCAGGAAATTAGAAAATGAAGTTGGTGGGTGTGGTGAAGAGGTGGGGGCTGTCTAGTGATTTCCTACTATAGTTTATCTGGTATCTCCTCTACATAAGAAGGGGGGGGGGGGGTGGAGTAAAAAATGTCAGTGTTCCTAAACCTTCAGTGCAATCCTGACCTGCATGCTATCATGTTCACTGCTCATTCACATGCTATTTATTTCACTACAGATGACAGACCTGAACACCTCCAGCAGAATGGACAGTGGCTGAGGACTGCAGAGAAACATGACCCTTCACGATCTCCGCACTCTCTACGCAGGTAAATGAAACTTTGGATTTGTTTTTGAAACTTCAGACTTTTGATATAATATCTGTGACTTTATGAATAGCTGGAGTGCAGTCATAAATGTACAGGAATGCATTGTGTGCTATAGCCCAAAACTGCAATAATAATTCTGCTTCCTTCAGAGCTAAGATCTTCCTGCATTCATTGCCTACTTAGAGTTTGCACAGTTTGCTCCGGTAATATACAATCTGGGATGTTTAGTGCTTACAATAGGCTCTGTACATAATCTAACATAACAAACAACTGTCTGTGCTGTAGGATCTCAGATCATCTGTGAGGGGTGTGTGTTTCTAGAGCAGTTTTTCCCAGCCAGGGTGCCTCCAGCTGTTGCAAAACTACAACTCCCAGCATGCCCGGACAGTCTTTGGCTGTCTGGGCATAGTGGGAGTTTAGTTTTGCAACAACTGGAGGCACCCTGGTTCGGAAACACTGTTCTAGAGGTTGTCATCTGTTTGTTTTAATCTGGAGTAAAACAATGTTACTGAACTATTAAAGGGGTACTCCCCTGGAAAACATTTTTTTTTTTAAATCAACTGGTGCCGGAAAGTTAAAAAGATTTGTAAATTACTTCTATTAAAAAATCTTAATCCTTCCAGTACTTATCAGCTGGTGTACAATCCACAGGAAGTTCTCTTCTTTTTGAATTTCCTTTCTGTCTGACCACAGTGCTCTCTACTGACACCTTTGTCCATTTTAGGAACTGTGCAGAGTGGAAGCAAATCTCCATAGAAAACGTATCCTCCTCTGGACAGTTCCTAAAATGGACAGATGTGTCAGCAGAGAGCACTGTGGTCAGACAGAAAGGAAATTCAAAAAGAAAAGAACTTCCTGTGGATCATAACAGCAGCTGATAAGTGCTGGAAGGATTAAGATTTTTTAATAGAAGTCATTTACAAATCTGTTTAACTTTCTTGCACCAGTTGATAAAAAAAAATAAAAAAAATGTTTTCCAGTGGGGTACCCCTTTAACTACTGGCCAATGGCATGCTGCAGTATATGCAGAGATACCTTTTTGATTGTATTCCTGCAGCATATAGCCAAAATGTAAGATGAAGAACCCCAAAGTTTTTAAATTTAGTAATAATACTTCTACAAAAAAAAAATTATATATTATTTTTGAGAAACGGGGTTATGCCCTCACTGATCATGAGAACAAACTGGCTATGACTGACTGCTCCATTAACTTGTAGGGATAAAGGACCTATATTCTTTCAGACTGAGCTAGGTGAGAACTTCAGGTGACCCCTTTAAAATGAGAAGTTGGTCATCATAACTCCACATGGTACTGAAGTAGTCATGACCTGCACATCAGAAAACATATTTTCATTCTCAGTTATAGAAGACCATTTTTTATATAAGGAACCAATGTAGAGGAAGTGGATAAAACTATATAAGAAGATGCAGGTTTCAGATCAATATTCAGTAGTAGAATATAGCAGTTGTTTAACATTCCTGGAGAGCAGACACTTCATTGGTTATTTACATTGCAGATGATGCTCTTTGCAGTAACCAAATGCTAAATCAGGGTACACAGGGTACATGGCTTGTGTATTGATGGAAATCCTTTCACATTTGCTATCATTGATATTTAAGTGACCATCTCTTCTGGCAATTACTGTGTTTCATTGCTCGTGACTATTGGGAGATACTGGAAATAAACACTAGTGTTCAAAGTACACCAGACATCCAAAGAATTGTTAGTGAAGAAGGAAAGAAAATAAGATACCCCCAGCCACTGCTGAATATGAAGCCCCAAAATTGTAGTGATTTATTGATCACATTGCTTTATGTGAGAAGGTATAAATAGTATATCTGGTTACTGTAATAGGCATACACTTAAAGGGAATTCATCATCATAAAATTATATATTATTTTTATGCTACACATATTTAAGACATTTTTGGGATTTGTTTTTTTATTAGAATTTTCCATTTGTGATTAATATTTTATAATCCTGAAATCTTGCATTTGCCATTCTGGCCAATAGGGCTAAAATTAAAGGGGTATTCCAGGCAAAAACTTTTTTTTATAGATCAACTGGCTCCGGAAAGTTAAACAGATTTGTAAATTACTTCTATTAAAAAATCTTAATCCTTCCAATAGTTATTAGCTTCTTTTTCTCTCTAACTGCTCACTGATGATGTCATGTCCCGGGAGCTGTGCATGATGGGAAAATATCCCCATAGGAGCTGCACAGCTCCTGGGACGTGAGTCATCAGAAAGCAGTTAGACAGAAAACAACAACTCAACTTCAGAAGCTAATAACTATTGGAAGGATTAAGGATTCTCCATATACATTATACAGCGCTTCAAAGTTTTCTCTCATGTATATCCCTGGATAGTTTTGAACATAGTTGTCTTATGTATACACTTCACTTCTTTCATCTTTTGTACATGAAATAAACGTAAACAAGCAAAAATGGCAACCTGTCTGGGGGTAGTTTTTAAGGACATTTCTATTCCTAGTTTTACTAACTTTCATATATCTCCCTGTTTGAATTATACCAATTGCACCATGAGCCTGGTTTTATTCTATATTTTTTTTTAACAATTTTTAGGCTCCATAAAACTAAATCTGATATTACCCACATGGTCCGAACAGCAGATGTGATCTCTGCTAACAAAGTGGAAATGCTTCCCTTCCCCAGATTTGGTCTGCGGGATAACTTAATAAAGTCTGAACTCTTGAAGAAAGAACCAACCTATACATCCATTCAAGACTTTAGGTACTTTAACATGACAAGAAGTTCTGTAAAACAATATAAATAACCCTGATAATGGGTATTGATAAGACTGTGCTTATAGTGGTCTGTAGTTTGTAGAGACTATAGAAAAATGTATACAGGTGTAAGAGCTGTAAGTACCAACATTTTTATTGGGAATGACTATGGGGGAGATTTATCAAAACTTGCCCAGAGGAAAAGTTGCCCATAGCAACCAATCAGATCGCTTCTTTCATTTTTATCAAGGCCTCTGAAGAATGAAAGAAGTGATCTGATTGGTTGCTATGGGCAACTTTTCTTCTTGATAAATCTCCCCCTTAACAGAACAGAATATGAGGTATTGAAGAAGAACTCTAGTTTTGAAGAACTTAGATAGGGGATAAGTGTCTGGTCAGGGATGGGTTTGGGGCGGGGGGGGGGGGGGTTGGGGCAGTCCATCCGATGCGACCCCCTGCGGTCTCCTGAAGGGAGTGCCTCTATGGGAGAGCCGGGGATACACCAGCACTGTACTAGTGTATCTCAGGTTCTCCTGTAGAGATGTATTGAGGGGATGTGTTGACATCAGCTTCGTGCACAAGGAGAGCATGAGTGCTGGGCAGGAGATCGTGGGGGGTTCAACCGCTGCCCCTTTACCCTCCCTCCAAATCTCTTGCACAGCACCCTGTCTCTCCTAGTGCACACAACGGCATCAGACATTATCCCCTATTCTGGGTGTCCATGGTCAGAGAAAATGTACCAACACATTCTGCAAAGAAATTCTAAGATTTTATCCCAAATGATAGATACTTCTTGATGACATTTAACAACATTTTTAAAATGCTTATCCTCAGGTTTTTCATTGGAACTTACAATGTCAACGGACAGTCCCCAAAAGAGAGCTTACAACTGTGGCTTAATGTGGATCCTGAGCCACCTGATGTATATTGTATTGGGTATGTAACACAGGTCTACTTATATAGTTGATCTGTTTTAGAAGGGCTTGTACATTTTGGGGTACATTGAGGGAAGACATAAGGGGAGATTTATCAAAACCTGTGCAGAGGAGAATTTAATTGTAAAAAAGGCCCCTGAAAAATAAAAGGAGCAATTTGATTGGTTGCTATTAGTAACTGGTCAACTTTTCTTCTGCACTGGTTTTGATAAATCCCCAATAGTTTTCTGCATTTATGCTTTTAGTTCTGCTATGTTACTTGAGCTTGCGATCATAAGCGTGATTTCTTGACTGTACTTTCCCTTGTCTGTAATCTCTACATATTAGTCTGACTGTGATTGTTTTAGTATGAAAATGAAACTTCCTTTCCCTCCCAGATTTCAAGAGCTTGACTTAAGCAAGGAAGCATTTTTCTTCAATGACACACCTAAGGAAGAAGAATGGTTTAAAGCAGTCTCCGAAGGGTTACACCCAGGAGCCAAATATGCAAAGGTACTGGAAATATTATAAGGGTAAAGCATCAAAAAACAATGAAAGATCACTGTCCTGCATTTTGAGTACTCATTTATCCAAAATACATCGCTTGTGCCAAATTTAATGTTTTTAAAACATCACATTGCAAAGCCTGGGCTACAAAGCTGCAGCTGTAGCTCCATAGTTATAGTCACCTAGTATCCCTATAACAAATTAGTTTTAAGAAAGAGGCAGGGTTAGCTATAATCTACTACAGGTACAAGGTCTTCCCCACAAATATCCATATGTATGTTTATAAATAACTGGAAATACTTGGCTATATGATTAGATTTAAACTAGTTCTTCTGTTTTCCCCTTGTCCCATCAGCAGCACAATAAGGGGGGAAGTGTTCTTTCCCCTGTGAGGCTGCAGGACAATAGAAATTCTAATGAGATCAATTAATATAAGACCTCTCCCTCCAGGTGTATAGGTGTACAAGCCCTAAGGCCAGTGAGTCATAAAGTAACTAAATTAAGAAAGAGAAGCTTGTCCTGCTCATGTACATCAACAAGAACAAAGAAAAACACCATTCTAGTGCACACCCAATAATATGTGTAATGAAAAATGTTTGTCTAAGCAACAATCAACATACATGTACAAGACACTACAGTTAAAACACCTAAAATCTGCAGAAAGATCTGGCATGGAAATTCTGCTGTGTGAAAAGTGCAGTAAAATCCCATTGAAGTCAATGGGACTCTGCTGCTGCGCAGAAGAATTCTGCATGGAGATTCCGCCTTGTGAGCATTAAGAGTTTATGTATGCTATACATTAGTAGCACAGATTTCTGCACTCACTGATCTACCTTGAAATGGATGGTTTAGAAACAGTTTTGCCCTTGTTCCTTCATGTATAGAGGACCAAAAGGTTCTCAGACTGCCAAAAGACATCAAAAGACCTGATTATTAACAATGGAAAAACCTCCTTTTCTGGAAGTGTTAGGATCCTCTCCTCTATCCTGAAATGGGTCTTTTAGGACCTCTGAGGGGGATCTTTCTTGCCATCTGTAAAAGGGCCTTTGTGTCTGAGGAAGGGACTTGCCTCTATAAAGGAAGAGAGTTCCAGCCCAAAGAGCCTGCTAGGGGAAAACACAGTATTTAGAGGGGTTATCCCATCACCATGGTCTTAACCACAGCGCATGCCTGGTAACGATTAAAAGAGACATCTCTCTGGCATTCTGCCATAGTGTAGAGATCTGTATGCGACAGTCTATAGGGTCACAACGGTTAGACCCATCCTTCACCACATTGTTCCTCTTAGGTAGCCACACTAAATCCATATCTTCCTGGAAAAAGTGACCTCTCATAGTCAGGTGGCCTAGGGCGACAAGCTATTCTAATCAATAAAAGGTAAACTGACAGAAGTGTCACCCACACTAAACTATACAGGTAGATAGTACGGGTGACCCTGTTTCTAACATTTCTTACTGGAAGAAAATCAGTGCAGCCATTCAGGAGATATTCATCTTGTTGCTAATATGGTAATTTCTTCTTATGAACATCGGGAGTGGCTGCTGCTATATGTGCAGTTTTTTTTTCCTGCCCGCCCCCGTCAGGTAATAACTCCTTCCCTACATAAATATTCACCCCCCATCCTCAGCAGGTTTGTGAAGGGGGTCGGGTTATTGCCAGAGCAGGTGGGAGAAAGCATTGCACATGCAGCAGCAGCCTGTCTTGAGTGCTCTTAAAAGGTTAGTCCGGAGTAAAAAAAAAAAATATATAATAATTATACAGATTTGTAAATTATTTCTACTTTAAAATCTTAAGCATTCCAGTACTTATCAGCTGCTGTATACTACAGAGGAAGTTGTGTAGTTCTTTTCAATCTGACCACAGTGCTCTCTGGACAGTTCCTGACACGGACAGAGGTGTCAGCAATCAGTAAATCCATCCATATTAGGCTGGGTTCACAGCACGTTTTGTTAAATACGGCTCCCGTATACGGTTGGGAGGAGGGGGGGGCGGAGCTTAATTGCGGCGCCCGCACTCAGCCGTATTCGGGAACCTTATTTAATGTATGTCTATGAGCCGACCGGAGTGAACCGCAGCCTCCGGTCGGCTTCGTTTTCGGCCGTATGCGGTTTCCCGACCGCAGGCAAAAACGTGGTCGACCACGTTTTTGCCTGCGGTCGGGAAACTGCATACGGCCGAAAACGAAGCCGACCGGAGGCTGCGGTTCACTCCGGGTCGGCTCATAGACATACATTAAATACGGTTCCCGAATACGGCTGAGTGCGGGTGCCGCAATTAAGCTCCGCCCCCTCCTCCCAACCGTATACGGGAGCCGTATTTAACAAAACGTGGTGTGAACCCAGCCTTAGCCTCTGTTAGGACAGATCAGACTAGGAGGCCAGGGTCTGATGACACAATTAAGGAGACAGTGACCCCTGGTGGCCACAGAGAGAGCTAGTAATAATACCATTATTGAAGTAAAAAAAAAAAAAGAAACACAGGAGGGAACCTAACTGCGTTCTTACACTACTAAAATATTAAATAAAAAACTCCTGTCCCTGAGACCTATTTTAATAATAATATAAGTAAATATAAATAGAATAAATAAAATCGATTATCAAAACAGCTACCTAAAACCTGTTTTGAGAAATAAACATAACAGTCCCAGGGGATTTCATTCAAAGTTTCTTTGCCAAAGAATATTTTTTTTGCATTGCACGTTGTGTTGGAACAATACAAAATAGCTGCAAAGGCTAACAATGCCTTTTTTAGCACTGCTTTTTAAATTTGCAGTAAAGCCACCTTTACCGTGACACTTCCATATGTTTGTCTAAGCAGCTTGTTTTCCCTGTCCTTATTCATGTAAAGTGTGAAAAGCTTCTCTCTTAGAACTCTTCCTAGATCTGTCCTTTAGCATCTCTCTAATGCGTGGGGAAATTGAATTAATGACTCCAAGTGGATAGCCAGGAAATGTCCCTCACCAGTAGTGTTTACCCAATGCTCTGCATTGTTTCTGTAGATTAAGTTGATCCGACTTGTTGGGATAATGCTGCTGCTGTATGTTAAGAAGGATCTGGCAAGTTATGTCTCAGAAGTGGAAGCAGAGACTGTGGGCACAGGACTCATGGGAAGAATGGTAAGTTTAAAGTGAATAGAGAACTCCACAATAGTAGGCATGTATACAGCTGGGGTTTCCTTGTAGAATAGTTGTTTTATAAAGGGGTATTCCCATCTTAAACTGTTAACCCTTAGCACTAGGATAGGGGATAACCAGCCAACTGGTGGGGGTCCAATCGCTGACAACCCCACCGATCCTAAGAATTAGGTACTGGAATGAATAGACTGCACCCACTGCTTCATTTATTCTCTATGGAGCCACCAAACATATCAGTTCAGTTCTTAGCAATTTTCAGCAGCCCCATAAAGAATAAATGGAGTAATGGCTGTGCACTTCATTCATTCTAGGGACAATTATGTACTCTGGATCAATGGGGGCTCCAATGGTCGGACCCCCCCCCCCCCCCCCCCACTGATCAGTTTGTTATCCCCTGTCCTATGAAAAGGGGATAACAAGTTGAGATTGGAAGATCAGGTCAGTTACAGATGTCGGCCATTACCGGCAGGTCCCAGGCTCGCATGATGGCTGATGGCAGCCAACCATCTATGAAGTAAGCTAAACTCATACTCATCATTGCCTGTTAGAATGGGCAATGATTGATAAATCATTCCCAGAGTCTTTAAAGAAGAACTCTGGAATGACACACTGAACCATCCGTGAGTTGTAATAAATGTGTTCTCTGTCCAAAGTAATCTTCACTATATATTTTGTCATATCAGTTGTGTTGGCGTTGGGCATTAGGACCAGCAAACTGTCAGGAAAAGGACCTTTCACACTGGGAGGGGTTGTCTAAAGAGGTAGTCCACATTGAAGTTTCTTTTTTATAGTTACAGCAAAAATCTAAAGTCACAGTGTCTGAACAGTTGACAGGTTTGTTAGTTTGTAAGCCTTATTCTAGTACAACACTAAGGCTGCCTTCACACTATATAATTTCTATGTTTTAAAGACTTATTATAATGTTCCGTTAAGGAAACCCTTTAAACCGTCCGTTAAACGGCCGTTACAACATCTCATACAGCCGTTACAAAATCCTGGTTAAGTCTATGGGATTTTGTGATTAGCCGTTATGACCTGTTTATGCTGTTATGAATAATGGACGTTATTTTGTGACGTGACAAAAAATGGTACATGCACTAATTTTCTCCTGTCACAAAATAACGTCCGTTGTTCATAACGGACATTAACGGGTTATAACTGCTAATCACAAAATCCCATAGACATGACTGGGATTTTGTAACGGCCATTTATTGGCTGGTTTTAAGGATTTCCTTAAAGGAACATTATAACTAGAGATGAGCGAACTTACAGTAAATTCGATTCGTCACGAACTTCTCGTCTCGGCAGTTGATGACTTTTCCTGCATAAATTAGTTCAGCTTTCCGGTGCTCCGGTGGGCTGGAAAAGGTGGAAACAGTCCTAGGAGACTCTTTCCTAGGAATGTATCCACCTTTTCAAGCCCACCGGAGCACCTGAAGGCTGAACTAATTTACGCAGGAAAAGTCATCAACTGCCGTGCCGAGAAGTTTGTGACGAATCGAATTTACTGTAAGTTCGCTCATCTCTAATTATAACTGGTCTTTAAAACTGAGAAATTATATAGTGTGAAAGCAGCCTAAAATGTTTTAAATGGCTCATGCACTTTCACTCCTTGCAGGGTAACAAAGGAGGTGTGGCCATCCGTTTCCGATTCCATAACACTCATATTTGTGTTGTTAACTCTCATCTGGCCGCTCATGTTGAAGAATATGAGAGGAGAAACCAGGACTTCAGAGACATCTGCTCCAGAATGCAGTTCCCTCAGGTGGACCCAACACTTCCCCCTCTGACCATTCACAAGCATGAGTATGTGTTCCACTTGCCACTTAATTCCTTATGGGGGTTAGTTATTACAGCTCAGCAATTGTAACCAATCGTATTAGATCTTTGGGATCATTATTATAACAGAAAACCTGCCAGCTCTATCTGCTGCCATTAGCTACAGACACTGTTGGATAGCTGTTAGGCAGTTATTACAGCAAACTGTACCTCTCCTGCAGCTGTTGATGGTTTCCAAACGTTGCTTGCACTCCCCTTCCATCCCCTTCTCAATTGACATACAGAGCCCTGTTCATCAGTCAATGACAGAATGGGAGGAAAAGGTGAGCAAAGAGGCTTGTCTGACAGCTATCCAACAGTGTCTACAGCCCTTAGCAGCTATAAAATAGTACTTTTTTCTATCGGCTCCATTGGTGGACACAGACCGTGGGACACAGACCGTTGTTGTATGCTGCTGTCTCTAGGAGGTGTGACACTATGGTAATAAAAAAAGTCGGCTCCTCCCAGCAGGATATACCCGCCTCCAGGCCCTGAGCTAATCATCTTAAGCTTAGTGTCTGAAGGAGGTGGACATGGTCTGGAATTCTCCAGACCAGGTCTTCCGATTTTTTGTTTTCCTAGTATAGGGACGTGTTACTTTTTTATTCCTTTTTCTTTCCTGTTTTCAGGTGGGGACTCAGGGACTCCGGTTCCCTGTTTCCTCATTGCAAGTAAGTCCGGGTCCCCCTATTTCTCTGCTCGCCT
Organism: Hyla sarda; assembly: GCF_029499605.1. NCBI lineage: Eukaryota > Metazoa > Chordata > Amphibia > Anura > Hylidae > Hyla > Hyla sarda. The sequence goes on along the minus strand of NC_079190.1, from coordinate 265,440,438 downwards.
CGCTCGCGCATAGCAGCCAGGCGTGATGCAGGTGACAAAAGCTGACTGAAGACTTCACTGAAGACTGCATTAGGTAAGTTCTTCTGACTGAGGTAAGTACTTCCCCCTTTTCTCCTTAGGTGCGGACTTGCAACCTCTGGAGACCCCCTGTTTTTGGCCCACCTTTTCAGGTTATGGGGCTGGCTTATACAGGGGCTGGACTTTTTTTCTGGGGGAGCAGTGGCATCTTAGGGGGCATGTAATCTATGTTTTACTTCACTGTGTGTGTGTGTGTGTGTGTGTGTGTGTGTGTGTGGTTCTTGCGGCTATGACCGCAGCGCCTTATATGCTGCTGACGCTTGTACGGGCCGGGCACTATGAGCGCCGGCTTACTTTCACTTTCTCCAGCAGTCTCTGCCGGCGTATAGGCCGCCCGCTCTATTCCCCCGAGCGCATATGCGGCTGACATGTGCGCTCAGGACAAGGAGCGGGCACCATTACAGCTTCTTCTCGGCCAGTCTATAGCTCCGACCACAGGGCTGTCGGAGATCTTCAGAGGCACGAAGTAGCCTCCAATCAGTGCCGTGGGCGCGATTTTCAGTTAGAAGGGGCCAATTAGTTAGTGCCTCTGCTTCAGGCACGCCCCTCTCTACTATTGGCTGGCCTGTTTCTTACACTCTAGCTGTACGGAGCCGAGTTCTTCTCCTCACTGCAGCTGCCAGGGGACACAGATTAGGGTTGAGAAAGTTCCTGTCTCTTTTCTCATTATGTCCATACCCAGAGCTGTTCCTCCTTCAAAACAGAAACCTGGAACGTCAGTGACTTATTTTGTCTGTAAGCACTGTAATACCAAGATGCCTGGCTCTACTTAGCCCACTTGCCCTGCCTGCTCCACTGCTCCCCCAGACCCCCTAGTACCCCCTGATGCCCTTTCGGTTTCCGGTGGATTCAGCCGCTCCACCAGCCTGGGTTTCTTCCCTGACCCAGTATATGGCTGACTTGACCCAAGTCTCCTGTTCGGTAGCTGAGGCCTCCCAGGAAGTGGTGTCCACCTTGAAGGGGTCTACCCTGCGCAGGGCCTCTGAGAGGGCCCGCTTCTCGTCTCCACATACTTCATGCTCTCACAAGCGTACTAGGGGTGCCTCGTCTGACTCTTCCATTGAGTCTTCAGATAGACGTTGGCGTTCCCCTCGTGGGTCCTGGCCCCCCCTGTCATCTGGGCACAAATGTCGCTCCTCCAGAGGACGTTCTCGGCGTCGCCGCTCTGCCACGCCAGAGCCGCGTACCCGATCAGGTTCGCCCCCCTCCAGGACTGCCTCCACTCATTCACATTCTCCTGGTGAACTGGCGGACGAGGTTTCCGAACCGGCATCTGACTCAGAGGACCGCTCGGATTCAGTTGAAACGGTGAACTCATTGGTGGCAGCCATAAGAGACACCTTTCACTTAGAGGACCCAGGATCTTCGGATGTCACTCCTGGAGTATCCTTTCATCGTGCTAAGCCAGCACCTCAAAGGTTCAGCTCTCATGCTGACTTTGACGCCATTCTGGAATCTGCATGGAAACATCCAGGCAAGAGGTTCCCGGGAATCAAGACGATTCAAGAACGTTATCCATTTGACAAGGACCTTGTCACTAAGGTTGTTTCCCCTTCCTCAGTGGATCCACCAATCTCCCGGATCTCTAAGGCGACTACACTGCCACTGGCAGATGCTGCTGCCTTCAAGGATTCCACGGACAAGAAGGTAGAATCCTAAGCGAAGTTTGCCTCTGAAGCAGCTGGCTCTTCTCTTCTTCCCATCTTCGCCTCGGCATGGGCATCCAAGGCCCTGTCGGAGTGGTGCCAAAAGCTCCATCAGGGTATCTTAGCGGGATCCCCCCAGAGTATCTGTCTGCTCTGGCTCTCCAATGCTCTAAAGCTGGGGACCTCCTGTGCGCGGCTTCCATGCAGTCAGCCCGTTGTTCTGCCTTTGCTGTGGGTCACCTAGCGGCTCTCCGCCGCTCTATGTGGCTTAAAGCTTGGAATGCGGATGCCGCTGGAGACTGAGTCCTGGGTCCGAAGGTCGTGGTACGCCGACGTATTCAGGCTCCTAGACGACGCTCCACTGCGCCTTCCGCTCCGTCCGGACCTGCTCTCTCAGGCTCCTCTTTGCCACCCCAATTTACAGTCGATGCATTTGACGGCATGGCGGTTGAGACCGTGGTTTTGAGGGCCCGCGGGTTCTCTTCCCAAGTCATTCACACCATGCTCAGGGCTCGTAAGCCCTCCTCCGCAAGAATTTACCACCGTACTTGGTGGTCTTATTTTCGTTGTTGTGAAGCTCAGGACTTATCCCCTGTAACCTTCTCGGTTCCCCGTCTTCTCTCCTTTTTGCAGTCGGGTTTGGAACTGGGGTTGTTTCTCAGTTCCCTTAAAGGTCAGGTTTCGGCCCTTGCTATTCTTTTCCAGCGGCCTCTGGCTTCTAATTCTCATGTCCGGTACTTCCTTCAAGGAGTGGCGCATGCTGTTCCTCCTTATCGGTCACCCTCTACTCCTTGGGACTTGAATCTGGTTCTGAGTGCCCTCCAGGGTGAACCCTTTGAGCTCCTTAGAGAGGTGTCTCTCCGCCTCCTTTCTTGGAAAGTGGCGTTTCTTGTTGCTATCACCTCCATCCTGAGGGTGTCTGAATTGGCAGCTCTCTCCTGCCGTTCTCCGTTTCTGGTGATCCACCAGGGCAAGGTTGTTTCCTGCTCTCCCAGGATTTGCAAGGCGGCTACCTGGTCGTCTTTGCACACTTTCTCGAGGTTCTACCGAGTTCATACCTTCGCATCGGCTGATGCTAGTCTGGGCCGTAAAGTGTTGCAGGCGGCAGTGGAACGGCCGTCTGCCTGACTGCTTATCTGCCCACCCAAGGGACGGCTTTGGTATGTCCCACGATTTTTGTTTACTTATTGTAAAATCTCTTTCTCGAAGGATCCATTGGGGGACACAGCTCCCGCCCTTTTTGGGTTTACTTTGGTTCTCTCTCCGAGGGCGAGTTCAGTTATGTTTTTTTTTTTCTGGTTCTCGGACAGTTTGTGTCTTCTTTGACCTGTCGGTCCTCTCCTATTGCTCTGGAACTAAAACTGATTAGCTCAGGGCCTGGAGGCGGGTATATCCTGCTGGGAGGAGCCGACTTTTATTATTACCATAGTGTCACACCTCCTAGAGATAGCAGCATACACCCACGGTCTGTGTCCCACGGTCTGTGTCCCCCAATGGATCCTTCGAGAAAGAGATTTTACGGTAAGTAAACAAAAATCTCCTTTTTTTTTTTTTTAATAAATAACTGCCTGAGGTAGAAAGACATTAATTGGGGAGGTTTATCAAAACCTGCCTGGAGGAAAAGTTGCCCAGTTGCCCATAGCAACCAATCAGATTGCCTCTTTCATTTTTAACAAGGCCTCTGAAAAATTTAAGAAGAGATCTGATTGGTTGCTATGGGCAACTGGACAATTTTTCCTCTGGACAGGTTTTGATAAATCTTCCTTGTTGCAGGTGAAGCTTTGTTGTCCATCTTGCCTTTCCTGCAACTGTTGGTACTAAACTGCTGACAGGAGAGCTAGTGCTTTAATTCATTGGAGCTATTTTCTAAAGGACAGGGAAAGCCTTATCTTTGACTTTACCTAAAGATTACCTGTCATGATATTTTTTTATTTTATAATCCTCCCAGTTCATGCACCCATCATGATAAACCACCCCCTGCCTTTATTTTTATTATTTGTTAATCTTCTACCTTGATATTGCTCTGTATTTTCTGCTCTGTCTCAATGAGATTCACAGACTGGGAAGGGGCATTATCCAGCAGGTGTGACATCATCTGAAGCCATACAGGGGAGAACTTCCTCCCTCACTCTGCTACACACAGCCAAGAGCAGTTCAGTGTGAGATGAGCTATGATTGGTTAATGCTGCACACCCCGTCAGCACTCCAAACTGCATCTCTTGATTTTGGACTTTTGCCAGGCCAGCAGGAGTCCAAAGTCTGTGCAAGAGATGGGGGAAATGTGTTCTGCACTAGTTGGGAGACACCTAGTGGCAGCTTTTTAAAATACAAATAAAACACAAAAATGCATTTTTTTTTAAACTAAGTACATTAGAAAGATTATTTCTAGTGCAATAGCAAAAATTTGTTATAATGACCCCATTTAAGGAATTGTGATTTGCCTATAGTTGTTGAAATTGCATTGCAAATATGACACCATATGTATGTTTTACAGTGTTGTTTTATGGCTTGGAGATCTAAACTACAGATTAAAGGAGGTTGATGTGGAGAGAGTTAAGACGCTAATTGAATTGAAGGACTTCAAAACACTTTACCAGTTTGATCAGGTATAAGTTTTAAGACAACTTCTCTAGTTTGTAAAATCTTTTTCCATTAGGATAACATATTAACATTCTAACTTCATTTACAACCTTTAAATGATTGGAAATGTTATTTGCTTTGTCAAAGAGATAAACAGAGAAAATTATTTAGGAACTTGTACTTGAATTGGGGGCTTTTATAGATAGACATCAGCATATTCATTATAAAAGATTTGCATAATGATAGTGTTTTTTTTTTTTTTTTTTTTTTTTTTTTACCCCTTCCCACTTCACACTGTAAGGTTATGTTGACACACCGTTTTTGAGGGTAATTATGAGATGAGCCTCAAAAATTGTTGCCATTTTTATAGACTAACGAATTTGTAATTCTTTTTTATTTATTTATTTATTTTAAACTTGTGTTTCCGACATTTTAGGCTACAGCAAAAGCTATGACCTTAGAAAGTCTGCTTTTAATTTTGACATTTTTTAGGACATTTATGTTCCATAATTCAGCCTTACTTTGTCAGCCAAAATGTCTTACAGCCTAAATGTCTTACTTTTGCGGCTGTAACAATTACAGACATATAATAAAGCATATGGAAGCAAAGAGCAGTTCACTCAATAGAATGCTGTTTTTAGGTTGTAAAATGGTAATTTTTGTGATGTTTTACAGCCCAAAAACACTGAGAACATAGCCTAATACATACTATACAATGTGAGAAGTAGATGGTTCCTACACTAAGCTGCAAAACCCTGGAACTGGAACTGACCATCCCATTCCCAGGTGTTAACCCCTCTAATGCCACAATACTGATCACAGCACCTTGGTGGTTCTACAGAGGGAAGAAGTTGTCTTTGTTATCAGAGGCCTCCACAGGCAAGCCATGTATTTGACCACCAGGCTTATAGGCTGCCTGTCAGTTAGCAGTGTGTTATTAAAGCGATCAAAGGATCATACAGTCATGTCCCCTAATGTGACAAAAAATTAAGTTTGCTGAAGCATTAGACAATAAAATTAAAGTTTCACATCTTATATATAATGTACAGTGATAGCAATAAAAAGGAATCCCAAAAAACATGACAGAAAGGCTGATGTGGTGTTTTTTTTAATTTTTTAATTTTAATTGTAAAAAACAAACAAAGCCATTATTTTGATGATAACCTTTATCCAACTGTTATAAAAAGTAGTTATGTCTGTGAGGACAAGTATTATTATTTTTTTTGTTTAAAGAGTTTAAGATTTAGGAAATACTGTGATATCTGAACATCTGATGTTTTATTTTATGTAGCTTAAACAGCAAATCGAGGAAAAGACAGTTTTTGATGGTTTTTCAGAGGGCGGAGTAGATTTTCAACCTACTTACAAGTATGACACTGGTTCTGATGAATGGGATACAAGGTAAGCAATAAAAAAAAAATCAACAAAGCATAAACAAATGACGGTTACCTTGTGATTGGTTTAAGAACTGCTGGAAAAGACACAAACTCAAGATAACATGGGTATTCCTTCCATAACCATTAATGGCATATACATAGGATATGTCATAAATAAATATGATATAAATAAGGTGGCGGTTACTCCTCTTGTACACCTGCATTGCTCTACTGGGATCCATGTGAGGCCTATGGTTGGGTGTCCTCTGACAATTGCTTAGTTTTGTATGAACTTTTGATATCTGTTGTGTTTGCGTTGACTTGCACTGTTAAAGGGGTATTCCAGGCAAAACCTTTTTTTTATATATATATATATATATATCAACTGGCTCTGGAAAGTTAAACAGATTTGTAAATTACTATAGCTAATAAATATTGGAAGGATTAAGATTTTTTAATAGAAGTAATTTACAAATCTGTTTAACTTTCCGGAGCCAGTTGATATATAAAAAAAAGTTTTGGCCTGGAATACCCCTTTAATATGTTGCAGGTTTCTTATATTGGTGAAACTGCAATGCACCAGGCATGGCTGTGACCAGTAAGGGGTTAACACATACATACTGCTAGGAACCCTGTCAAAGGAAGGGATGAGCTTGTTTTGGACCAGCCTCTCTAGAGGAAATGGCAGTTTGTGTTTAACCTCTCTTCTTAGAGAAGTTGAGTTAAGAGCTAGTCCCTCTACATGTTGAGGCAGCCTTTCTGCTGCAGGGTGTGAAAGTCAGTCTCTTCATGTGTGAGGAGAGGATTTGGCAGAGGACAGCTAGGGATAAGGTTACCTACTGGTAAGAAATTCTGTCCACAGCATTCTCCTTACTAGTCCTGATCTGTAAGTGGGCTTAATAGAAGTAAAGAGTGTTCAGTTTTGTTTTCCAACCTCTGATCTCTACTGTGATTCAGTTACCACTTGCTCTAAGGTGAAAGATAAGTGGCTGGCAACAAACAAGGCTAGAGGACCAGCTCTGGGTACCCTAGAAACATCAATACCTTGGGTTATCCTGCTACAGCCAAAAACCTGCCTGTTTCTTATTTAAGGACTGTCTATCCTGTGTGATTAATTGAACTACAGTAAAGAACTGTGGTTTGCTAGAGTTAGCTACAGTGTCTGGCTTCATCATTGCACATAACCACCAAGGGCACCCCAAAACACCACTAGCCAAGACACTTACACATGGTGTGACCAAGGGCAAAATCAATATCACCATTTTAAGTGCAACCCCTCTTTTCACGCTGTATAGGCTGACTCCACAGTCAAGAGTACCTGTGGAAGCCCTTAAGCCATAGTGACTGGTAAGACACAGACCATGACCAGTTTGAGGACTGCAGGCCTTATCCATCCCTTTGCCTGCCTTGGGCCAACTAAGCTCCCTTTGTGCTGGCTTGAAGTTAACTTACCCATGCTCATTTATTCAACCGAGTATATGCAGTGTCAAACATTTGTGCTATATAGATTGGTATGTGTAACTATGTTAGGAAGCACCATAGAGCTTTAGTGACTGAGATTGTGTCTCAGGGATTGAATATGCTCTTGATGGCATCAATTAAATAGAGATCCACTTCAAACAATTGCTAGAATAATTTTGTAAAATATTTTATAAACCGCTTCTGTAAATCATTTGAACAAGCAAAGAAATGTTATGAAATAATTTTTAAAGAGTGGACAGATTTTGAGCTTTACTAAGAGATCAGATAACAGCTGCCCATAAAAGGCTATGAAGTAAGCAGAAGCAGGAGATTCCTGTCTCTTATGCACATAAAAGCTGCAGCATGGAGGGCAATGTGGAGCAGTGTAGATGTGAATCCAGCACCACGGTGAGACCATAAAACAAATACTACAGCCTGTAGCATTTTTTTTATGTCTCTGTGCAGCAGTTTCCTCCTCCTACTTTACCCCTCCTCTCTCCATTGACTTTTATGGGCAACGGTAACCCATCTGCCAGGCCCCGGAGTATTGACGTTGCCTTGAAGATGTATTTCCTACCCTAGGCTTATGTTCGAGTCAATAACTTTTCCTGGGTTTTTAGGGTAAAATTAGGGGCTTCGGCTTATAATCGGGTCGGTTTATACTCGAGTATATACGGTATATAGGTATACATAAAAAAGTGTATTTGTTACTTATCACAACCAATTAGGCAGCTGCTATTGTTTTCAAAAATTCTCTGGAAAAAGGGAAATCCATAATCCTATGAAGAGAAATGCTTTGAGAGCATTAACAATTTAGGCATACATAACCTTTGATGTGGTTCCTTTCAAGAACTTTATAAAGTGCTGCAATCATTGGGACATTTGGACAGGTATAAATTGTTTGTAGCTAAATTCAGCTGAATTGTAAATCATTAAAGGGAGTTGTTTACCAGTCTTTTTAAAGGTACATTCCCATCACTAGTACATACCACAACTTCATGACAGATGTGATCTTTAGGATCCCTACTGATTCTAAGGGTGCGTTCACACTGAGTAAATAGAGAGTAATTCACGCCAAAAAACTTACGGGCGGAAAAAAGAATTGTATTTCCGCGCGAAATTTGTGTGCAAGAAAGAAGTGAAGGGTTTTTCAGCCATTTCCTCGCGAATTCCGCGCAAATTGCATGCGAAAACGATGTTGGTCGGAATTTTTTATACCAGGTTTTTTTGTGAAAATACGAATTTACTTTAAGATAATTTACAGATTTAAAGTAATCAGCAGTTTTGAGCAACCAAACCCCAGTAAAGTCATGTAGTAGTGAAATGAAACCTTGTGAAATGCTGCCAATATACTGAGATAAACGTTCTGCACCCTGCCACTCAACCGCCACAAGTGTCAAAGAGGCAGACTCTTCTTCCATGCACAGAGCTTTTTGCATTGACACTTGTGGTGGCCAAGGCATAGGATAGCATTTGTGCCCTACTTATGGAGACCTAATGTATCTTTCTGCTTTCCTCTCCATGACTATATTAATTTCCTTAAAAAAATATAAAATAATAATAATAATAAGCTAAAGAAGCAAGTAATTGCACCATGTAAACCCCTAATAGGCTAAAATGAAATGTATAAGTCTGAAACACAGCTAGCTATGTTGGTGTATTTAACTGGTCAACAGAGTTAGAGTCAGGGGCCAAGCTCAGGATTTCTGTATACAGTCTGGGTCACTTACAAATGCAATTAGGTGTTTTTTTCCGACTGATAACTAACTGTATTCCTTCTTTTATTTAATGTAGTTTAGCAGTTAAAATAAAAAAAATGTATGCTGTTTTGTTAGTAGCTCTACAATTTATACAAATACTGATACCCAAAAAATTTTTTTTACCAAAAACTATACCAATATGTTTTTTTTTTCTCTGTAGTGAAAAATGTCGTGCACCTGCCTGGTGTGACCGCATTCTCTGGAAAGGCAAACATGTAACTCAGCTAGATTATCGAAGTGTTATGTCTCTAAAAACAAGTGATCATAAACCAGTCAGTTCTGTTTTTAACATTGGGGTAAGTCATTCTTTTGTCTACAGTGTATCAGATCCCATTCACTTTTATCACATTAAATTGCCAAAATACTCATTTATTTAACCCCTTAACGACCACGGACGTAAATGTACATCCTGGTGTGGCGGTACTTGGCGCACCAGGACGTACATTTACATCCTGTTTATGACCGCGAGCATCGGAGCGTTGTTCGCGTCATACACGGCAGGGACCTGCTGCTAGCAGCAGCAGGGGACGCGGCGGTAATGGCCGACATCCGCGATCGCGTGGATGTCCGCCATTAACCCCTCAGATGCCGTGGTAAGTACAGATCACGGCATCTGCGGCAATGCGCATGTTAAAATAGATGATTGGATCGCCCGCAGTGCTGCCGCAGGTATCCGATCATCTGTAATGGCGAATGAAGGTCCCCTCCCTTGCCTCTGTCCGTCTCCCGCAGTCTCCTGCTCTGGTCTAAGATCAAGCAGATCAGAGCAGAAGATCCGATAATACTGAGCAGTGATGTGTCCTATACATAGCACTGGACAGTATTAGCAATCAAATGATTGCTATAGATAGTCCCCTATGGGGACATAAAAAGTGTAATAAAAAAAAATTATAATAATGAAAAATTCAAAGTAAAAAAAAAGTGTAAAATCCCCTCCCCCAATAAAATGAAAATTGTCAGTTTTTCCCATTTTACCCCCAAAAAGCGTACATTTTTTTTTTTGTAAACATATTTGGTATTGCTGTGTGCGTAAATGTCCAAACTATCAAAATATAATGTTAATGATCCTGTACGGTGAATGGCGTAAACGTAATTTTATTTTTTTTTTAAAGTCCAAAAATGCTGCTTTTTAGTAACATTTTATTCCAAAAAATGATCTAAAGGTTTTAAATATGGTATCGATAAAAAGTACAGATGATGGCGCAAAAAATGAGCCTTCATACCGCCCTATATACGGAAAAATAAAAAAGTTATAGGTGATCAAAATAGGGCGATTTTAGATTACTGATTTTGTATAAAAAGTTTTAGATTTTTTTTTTTATTTTTTTTTTAAAGCGGTACAAAAATATAAAAGTACCGTATATACTCGAGTATAAGCCGACCCGAGTATAAGCCGAGACCCCTAATTTCAACCCAAAATCCCAGGAAAAGTTATTGACTCGAGTATAAGCCTAGGGTGGGAAATACCTCATCCCCCCCTGTCATCATCCAGACCCGTCATTAACATCCTCATCATCCCCTTGTCATCATCCCACACATCCCCCCTTCATCATCCCCTTGTCATCATCCCACACATCCCCTTGTCATCATCCCACACATCCCCCCTTCATCATCCCCTTGTCATCATCCCACACATCCCCCCTTCATCATCCCCTTGTCATCATCCCACACATCCCCCCTTCATCATCCCCTTGTCATCATCCCACACATCCCCTTATCCCACACTTCCCCCCTTCATCATCCCACACATCCCCTTATCATCCCACACATCCCCCCTTCATCATCCCCTTGTCATCATCCCACACATCCCCCCCTTCATCATCCCCTTGTAATCATCCCACACCCCCCCCCCCCCCTTCATCATCCCCACCCCCCTTCATCATCCCCACACCCCCCCCCCCTTCATCATCCTCTTCTCATCATTCGCCCTCAGTGGTCTTCAACCTGCGGACCTCCAGAGGTTTCAAAACTACAACTCCCAGCAAGCCCGGGCAGCCATCGGCTGTCCGGGCTTGCTGGGAGTTGTAGTTTTGAAACCTCCGGAGGTCCGCAGGTTGAAGACCACTGCGGCCTTCAACATGCGGACCTCCAGAGGTTTCAAAACTACAACTCCCAGCAAGCCCGGGAAGCCATCGGCTGTCCGGGCTTGCTGGGAGTTGTAGTTTTGAAACCTCCGGAGGTCCGCAGGTTGAAGACCACTGCGGCCTTCAACATCATCCAGCCCCCTCTCACCCCCTTTAGTTCTGAGTACTCACCTCCGCTCGGCGCTGGTCCGGTCCTGCAGGGCTGTCCGGAGAGGAGGTGGTCCGGTGAGGAGGTGGTCCGGGCTGCTATCTTCACCGGGGGCGCCTCTTCTCCGCGCTTCCAGCCCGGAATAGAGGCGTTGCCTTGACAATGACGCATAAGTACGTTGGCAATGAACGCACCTCTGCGTCGTTGTCACGGCAACGTGACTATTCTGAGGCCGGGCCCGAAGCGCTTAGAAGAGGCCTCCCCGGTGAAGATAGCAGCCCGGAACCACTATGCCACCGGACCACCTCCTCTCCGGACAGCCCTGCAGGACCGGACCAGCGCCGAGCGGAGGTGAGTACTCAGAACTAAAGGGGGTGAGAGGGGCCTGGATGATGTTGAAGGCCGCAGTGGTCTTCAACCTGCGGACCTCCGGAGGTTTCAAAACTACAACTCCCAGCAAGCCCGGACAGCCGATGGCTGCCCGGGCTTGCTGGGAGATGTAGTTTTGAAACCTCTGGAAGTCCGCAGGTTGAAGACCACTGCGGGTGGGGGAGTTCACTCGAGTATAAGCCGAGGGGGGTGTTTTCAGCACGAAAAATCGTGCTGAAAAACTCGGCTTATACTCGAGTATATACGGTATCTAGCCATGGTTATCATTCTAATCGTATTGACCCACAGAATAAAGAACACTTAAAGTGTACAGTGTGAAAACAAAACCCTCCAAAATGTGCAAAATTGTGGTTTTCATTTAAGTTTCCTTCCTAAAAAAATTATTTTTGGGGTTCGCCGTACATTTTATGGTAAAATGAAAGGTTGCCGGGATACTTTTACTTTCACTTTTAGACGCGGCGATCAACTTTGATCACCGCATCTAAAGAGTTAATGCTGGACATCTGCTGGAATGGTAATGTCCGCAATTAGCCATGGGTCCTGGTTGCTGATAGCAGCCGGGACCATGCGGGTATGATGCGAACTCGGCTCCTGAGCTCGCTTCATAACCCTCCTGTGCTGCAGCGCCGTATAAACCCGGCGTTCTGTGGCAAGGGGTTAAAGGAAGGACTCCTCTATCCTAAATTCCCTTCTGGCTTTAGCTAAAAAAAAAAAAAAAAAAAAACTGTCACTACCCCCATAGTGTAATAGAACACAAAATGCTGATGGGGATAGCAAAGTGAGGCTACAAATTTTTTTTGTACTAAATGGAAGAGATTTATGATGCATGTGAAAAGTAGAAGAGATTTTGATTGCAGCAACAAAGTTAATTGCAGCTCAGGTTGGATTGCTTTGGGTAGCACCTCTCTACATGTCTAGTTTGCTGTTACGTTACATAGTTCAGATGAGAAGACAAAACGAGTCAATCAAGTTAAAACTATAATCCTAGTGTGTAGATCCAGATGAAGGCAAAATACCCTTATGCGGTAGATGGCAGTTGCCCCATACGTAATACCCTGTAAGTGTCTTTTTGGGTTTATTTTTCTTTTGATATTTAGACGAACATCATGTATTCATTACCTATTTTCTGTGCAGGTAAAAGTGGTTAATGAAGAGCTATATAGAAAAACATTTGAAGAAATTGTCCGTTCTTTGGACAAGATGGAAAATGACTGTATTCCTTCAGCTACTCTAACTCAGCGAGAGGTATAGCTATTAGTAACATTATGCTTTGATTTGTTAAATTGCGTCCCTCTCAAAAGGGTCTTATTTAGTTTTTTCTTATATGTCTTGATTTTCTGCACTAAGAAATCAATAACGCATTACAGAACAATAAGTGTAAAGGAAGATTCAAAAATCCAATTAATATGTGGAAAAATAATTGGGTGACACTAAGGATAGAGAGCACATTTTGAAATATGCTGCATATCTATTATGTTGTGTAATTGCAGTGCAGGGCCATGTTCACACAGCAGAATTCCAAGAGGAATCTGGTGAAATTCACAGCAAAGTTTAATTGCAAAGAAATGACTTTGTCTTGAGCGTTAAAGGGGTACTCCGCTGCTCAGCGTTTGGAACAAACTGTCCCGAACGCTGGGGCCGGCACCGGGAGCTCATGACGTCATAGCTCCGCCCCTTCATGACGTCACAACCCGCCCCTTCACTGCAGGTCTATGGGAGAGGGCGTGACGGCTGCCACGCCCCCTCCCATAGACTTGCATTGAGGGGGCGGGGCGTGACGTCATGAGAGGCGGTGCAGGCTATGACGTCACAAGCTCCCGGCTCCAGCGTTCGGAACTGTTTGTTCGAAATGCTGAGCAGCGGAGTACCCCTTTAAGAGATTGGGTAGAGCTCTGTATGGGTTAATGTAAACTTTTTTGACTGAATAACTTTTTCAGGAAGCTTGTAAAATGCTGTAAAAAGTGTTAGTACTTAGACAAAATTAGTGATTAGGCAAAGTGAAGATTGCATAATGCACTGGCCTGACATCTTCATAGGCTTTACAGAGTGTAGTCAGTAGAAGAGACAGCATGAATGGCACATATAATAATACATATGCATCCACGTCTACTAAAGTCAATAGAAGTTTTTCTAACCATGAGGTGTTTGTTTAGTGATTAAATACAGAAAACCAGCAAACTGAGGCTACAAATGGTTATCGCCAAGTTTAAAAGGGCTTTTTGTTTTTTCACAACATGATGCAACCCTTCGATTTTTGATACATACATTTTGTTTTTTATACTTTGCTGAAACTTGCACTAAGAAACTTTAAATGAGTGTTAAGTAGATACGGTCATAAAAAAAAATGTTTGTCACGTCACATAGACATGTCAAAAGTTTTAATCAGTCGATAGATCTCTAGATATAGCCGGGAGAAGCGCGACTGTGCACTACTCTCCATGGCTCGCCACTTGACCCAACTTATTGCTGGAGATGGGGTGAAGCACTTCACCTGACATGTTTGGTGTGTGTGTGTTTTATATATATGACAACAGTTTAGGGCTAATTCACATCGCCATTAGAAAACACATCCATATTGTGTCCAGAAACGGGAGAGATTTATCTAAACCTGTGCAGAGAAAAAGACCAGTTACCCATAGCAACCGATTAGGTGACCTCTTTTATTTTTTAGAAAACTCTTTAAAGGGTACCCTGGCGCTAAGACAGCTATCACGCCCCCTCCCATAGGCTTGTATTGAGGGGGCGGAGCGTGACATCACACGGGGCGGGGCCGTGACGTCACAATGCTCTGGCCCCTGTGATCGCCAGTAATCAGACCCAGAGCGAACGTGCTCCAGTGACTGTTTGTAACTGGGTGCTGCGTGCAAGATCACGGGGGTCCCCAGCAGTGGGACCCCCGCGATTAGACATCCTATCCCCTATCCTTTGGATAGGGGATAAGATGTCTTCGCACCGGAGTACCCCTTTAAAAATGAAAGAATCAATCTGATTGGTTGCTTTGGACAACAAGTAAACTGTTCCTCTATAGAGGGTTTGATAAATCTCTCCCTATGTGTATATTTTCATCTGTATGGAGTTTCATTACCATGTTTGTATTACAGCCATTTGTCCATATTCGATCTGTGTTAGCTTCTTATTTGAAAAAAATACTATCCAAACAACAACACACTAAATATGCATTTAATATAAATCCAACATCAATGTAAATGTAACCATTTTTTATATTCATGTCAGTGTTCAGGTAAAAAATAGTCATTGTAATTGGACTTTACCAATAAAGGACGCTTAAAACGCTGATGTCTTGTCTATTCCACAGTTTCACTTCAAGGATGTGAAGTACATGCAGCTACAAGTCCAAACATTCACCATTCATAATGATGGGCAGGTAGCTTGTCAGTATGAATTTATAAGTAAGCTGGATGAACCGTCATATAGCAAACAATGGCTCCGAGCTAATCCAAGTAAAGGATTTCTTACACCAGGTATATGCATGTTCTGTTTCTTTATGACACTCCCATTGCTCAATGTATTTCCATATTAGATATTCTTATATTTTCTAGTAATTATGGTTTTATATGCTGATCAGCCATAATATTAAATCCACTAGCAGGTACAGTAAATAACACTGACTTGTGACAAGGGCATCTGTAAATTGGTAGAATATAACAGTCCGTTCTTAAAGTTTATATAGTAGAAGCAGGAAAAATAGGCTTAACCCCTTAAGGACAATGGATGTAAATGTACTTCCTGATGCATTGGTACTTAACACACCAGGATGTACACTTACGTCCTGTATATGATGCACTGCAGGTCCCGGCAGCGATCGCGGTAATGCAGGCAATAACTGCCGCGGGGATCTGATCATCCCCTTACCTGCTCCGGCCGTCATCCCAGGGTCTTCTTCTCTGGTCTGACATCGAGCAGACCAGAGAAGAAGTTTGCCAATAATACTGATCAGTGCTATGCCTATGCATAGCACTGTTCAATATATGCAATCTAATGATTGCTATAAATTGTCCCCTGTGGGTGCTGGCAGCCAAGGGAGCATTGAGAAAGATATATTCTAAAAAGAGGTTGTGAATATATATATATATATATATATATATATATATATATATATATATATACCCAAGTCAAGTTTGTTTGAAAACTGTTATGAATGTAATTTTGCTACTTTGTCATTAAGTCAAAGTTTTTGATTTTTAATATGCAGTTCCTGCATTTAGTGACATTATTATTACTGTGTATTTAAGACTATAATCTGTTGTACATCTAGGTATATAGCTTGCTTATAGTAAACGAAGAAAACTGAAATGAATCTAGCTTATGCACGCATTAGCAATAAAAAAATAAGGAAAAAAAAAAGCAATAAAAAAAAGAGGAAATTCCTTTTTATTTTTTGCTTAGTGCCCTAATAATGTACATAATAGTGTCCTATATTTTACATCAAGCTTTTGCTCTTTCTCCTAGGATCAGAGACACAAATAGAACTGGAGTTGTTTGTCAATAACCAAACTGCTGCACAACTTAACTGTGGTGAGGAAAAATTGGAAGACATTTTAATTCTGCACCTGGACAGAGGAAAAGACTTCTTCTTGTCTGTGAGTGGAGACTATCTGCACAGCTCCTTTGGATCCTCCATCCAGATGTTATGCTATATGAGAGAGCCCATCAGAGACATGTCTCCTGAAACTATCAGAGAACTGGTAAGATCATCACGCCATTACATTCTACATGCTGTCATTCTACATGTATTTTTATTTGTATTTATTTTTTCCCCCACTATAGACACGTATGCCTCTTCAAATGAAGGATGATTTTGTTGGTGCAGAAAAACCTTTGGATGTACCTAAAGAGCTTTTCATGATGGTTGATCACTTACACCGGAATGCATCCCAGCAGGTCAAATCTCTCTCCTTTTTTTAAAGTAAAAAAAAATCTTTCAGCTCTAGATCATGCTCAGAGCTTGTGTCAATGGGGGGACATTTATCAATAGATGTATATAATTTTTTGGTGTATTTTAGGGGCAAAATTTTGTGCTGTTGCTGTTTTTGCATCTATTTTGTGCGTTCTGTTTGTTGAAGCATTTTTCAAAGCAGTGTATTGTTTGGGGCACAGTGTAGAATGTTATGCAGTGGGCACGAAGTTATCATGTGCTACTTTTTTTGGGGCAAAGCTACACTACTTAATAAGGCACTTACAGAAGTGTCAGATGCCAACGCACAAAGCTTAAACCAATCAGCTTATTGGTTTCTATAATTGCGCAAAATTTATTAAGTCCTGTGCCCCTTTTAGGTATATTTTTAGCAACTGTGCAAACAATACACCAAGCAAACGGGGGTAAAATCTTTACTCTTTTATCTTTGATAAATGTGCACCAATGAGACTGTGCTAGGCCGCAGGATGCATGCCTCCTTCCTCTCCCCACCTCTCCCTGTCTTGTCTGATTGACATGCACAGCTTAGTGCTGGAAGAGGAGCCCTGTATGGCAATCAGTTAAGGCAGGGAGAGGTGAGGCATAGAGGAGACTTAGCACAGATTCTGTGACACTTGCACTCTGAGCATAAAGTGATGCTGACAGATTCCCTTTAACTAAAGCCCTCATTGATGGGTATATTGGTAGAAAAATGTGTATAATAAAGTATTGTCACCTTTTATGCTCAAGTCATCAGTATACAGTGGTCCCTCAACATATGATATTAATTGGTTCCAGGAGGACCATCATATGTTGAAACCATCATATGTCGAGTACATATGTCTATGTAAAAATGGTAATTGGTTCTGGGGCCTCGGAACCATTGTATGTTGAATACATATCTCTATGGGAAACTGCTAATTGGTTCTGGGATGACCATTGTATGTGGAGTGTATGGGGAGTGTTTAACAAACCAGGGTGCCTCCAGCTGTTGCACAACTACAACTCCCAGCATGCATGTACAGCCATTGACTGTCTGGGCATGCTGGGAGTTATAGTTTTGCAACAGCTGGAGGCACACTGATAGGGAAACATTGATGTATGGGGTGTATAGTGTGTCTATGTATTGTATGTGATGTGTGACATCGCATACAGTACTGTACAGTTCTTTAAATACCTTCAGGGGGGACAGAATGTCCTCCATTACGATCCTGCCGACTACAGCTCTATAGGAAAGGAAGGGGAGGGCAGCCAGCAGCTCATTGGATGCCTGCAGCAAGATGCTGCAGGCTATTGGCTATGGCTGCACTGGGGGGGGGGGGGGGGGGGGCTTACACGGAGCTCACAGTGGAAGCCTGCGTGAGTTAGCAGGACAGCATGTGAGTAACAGGAGGCAGAACGGGGCACACGGGGCACATTAAACAACTATCTGTCAGTTGCTGAAGTTGTCAGTGCTGTCAGATAGCTGTTTGTACGATGGCCCCGACACACAGCAGCATCATATGTCGATGCTGCCTTCAACATACGATGGGCTCTGAGAGGCCATCATATGTTGAAATGATCATATGTCGGGGCAATCATAAGTCGGGGGGTCACTGTATATAAAAAAGAAATATGTGAAGAATAACTCTATTTCAGACCATTATATGATTTGTATCCAGCTTTTGTTAGCAGTTTTTCCCCTCTCCAGGCTTTAATTGGCAGTTTTCCCTAAACTTAGACATTTTATCTTGTAAACATTTAATCTAGTGACCAGTCTGCGACAAGGGCCCTGCCGCTGACATCACATCATTTTCTAAATAAATGTCATTATTTTATGCTATTTTAGACACGTTTTCTCTTTCTCTTCTTTCTAATTTTTGACCATATATCTTTTACTCTTCCCTAGCCTAGCAGGACTGCCTCCCTTTTTATACTATTAGTACTCCTTTTTGGCACATGGGTATGTGCAACGCAGTATCATCGGTATAGATTTTCCCTCTTTTTTTACGTTGAGCTCCGACATTTTTTGTATATTTTCCCTAAACTTAGCTTCAGAGTGGACAAAGGCTAACTGCTGGCTCCCATACCCAGCACACAAAAAGAGAAGACCCTGCTCCCATGAGTGTCTTTTTCATAGGCAGCAACATCTTAAAAGGCATTATACAGCGTCAGTAAGCAGTGTAGCGGAGAATCTAGTTCTGGGGTAAAGCACCAGAACACAGGCTAAGTGCATATCGGTGTACATCTCTGTTCGGGGAGAAAAAAATACAGTAAGAAGTAATATTTTTTTGTTAAGATGCTGCAAATAAATGGACAACCAGATGGAAACTTGACAAACTCCATTTAGAGTCAGTGGTATCTATTGGTGTCCGCTGTGCAGTGGACGCTGATGTGCACCTAGCCTTACTGCAGCAACATCTATGTGTGTGTGCCAACATCTGTATGTGTGCAGTTGCTCCTTCCCTTTCCATAGAAATGTATAGGCTGCGGCTCAGTGATCTGTGAGAAGTAAGACGTTTTCCTGGAATATATATTACAAATTTTGTTATCACTGCTTGTACCTTTAATATATAAAATGTCTTTCACACATTGTCATGGAAACAAAAGTAGTTTTCATTTAGTGTATGTTTCATCATTGCTTACCTGGGCTGTCTCATAATACTTGCTATTCATTCATTTGCCTGTATGTGGCTTATACAGGGACATAAGATTGTGAGACTCAACCTGATTGCTGTTAAGTAGTCTTTTTGCAATGTACAGTAGTTTTCATATAGTATAGAATGTTATTGTACCAAATTTCTTTTATATGGCACCTTTTGGTTTTATCCTCTTACTATCTAGGGCAGTGTTCTTCAACCTACGGACCTCCAGATGTTGCAAAACTACAACTCCCAGCATGCACGGACAGCCGTTGGCTGTCCGTGCATGCTGGGAGTTGTAGTTTTGAAACATCTGGAGGTCCGCAGGTTGAAGACTGCTGATCTAGGGTGTAGAAATGTCTCCGGGTTGGGTATTATAGATATGACCCACTTGTGTGCTTGTGATGTAGAATAAAGATTATAGTAGCAGACGTGACTGTACTTTTTTTTTCTTTATTGCAGGAAGATCTGTTTCAGCAGCCTGGCTTGAGATCTGAATTTGAAGCTATAAGAGACTGTTTAGATACCGGATTCCCAGAATCCATCCGTATCCTTTAAGAGTTAAAGTGAAAAATAAAAATAAATTTCTGGTGCTGTATATACTGTATGTCTATTAAGTTGTCTATACTCCTATCAATCTGCCTCCAGTCCATACATTATTCCCACAGCTGTCAAAGGACACTGGCCATCAAGTGCACATATACTAGAAGATGTGGAACAAATGTTATCTAGTTAAAACTAGGGCTGCACAATATGGGGAAAATGTGCGATTGCGATTATGGGCTTAAATATTGCAATTTCAATATGCAATGCGATATAATAAATAAAACGGTGAAATCATGTCCAATCTCCTCCATTTCACATTTATCCACCTATTTTATGCCCACTGCCCATTTTACATCTCCCGCTGTCACATTTTCTCACCATCACATTCTCTCCCCCCATGGTCACATCTTCCCCCATCACATTCTCCCCCCACGGTCTCATCTCACCCCCCCCCCCCCCCCCACTTTCACATTCTCCTCTCCCCCCCCATGTCGCAATCTCCCTCCCCATGTTGCAATCTCCCTCCCCATGTTGCAATCTCCCCCCCAATATGTCACAATGTCCCCCTTAATATGTCACAATCTCCACCGCCCCATGTCACAATGGGAGCCTGCCCAAGCACATAATCGCAAGTTTTCCCGGGGGGGCCGTATCGCTATATCGCGAAAAGCAAAAATCGCGATTGGATTGCTTTATTGCGATATCGTGCAGCCCTAGTTAAAACTGATTGTTTTAGTCCCATAAAAGATAAATCAAATGAACATGAACAACTAGTGAAAACTGTGATATGTTGGCGCCACCAGAACTAGACATGGATATTCCAATGAATAAAGGAAATATTTTTTATTAACCTTATGCCAAGCATTTTTGGTCTGCCCTGGCCCCTTTGTTGGGCATGACTTGAGTAGCTTAAGAACAGGAAGTAACGTTATATTATTACAAACCACATGCAAGTCCATAAATACATATGTGATTGGAGTAATGGCATAGAATCACTTCAGTATTACATAAACCTCACAGTTGTGTTCAGACAGTACATTTTAGACACACTAGCTTTCAAATAGCAAATACTATTATTGTACTTTACTGATGCTTATTTATGCAGACACCTGTACCATTGTACCTAATACATACAGTATGTGCAAGTAAATAGATGCGCAGTATATGATAATGAACAATTAAACTAACCTAAAATGAAAACAGTCTCCAGTGGAATGATAATAAAAGGATTGGATACCTGCAGACAACTGATATATACACTGTATGTATTTATGATATAATAAACACGGACAGAGCTAAAGATAATATAGCAGTATAAACCTGATGTATTATTGTGTCCTTTTGAGATCCCAAATATTTTCCTTGATGTTCTGCAAGCTGGAAGCAACCATTCCGTAGTTGAAGCATTATTGCTGTTTCTAGAAGGCCTCCCAGAGCCGGTCATTTGCTACAGCTATTATCACAAGTGTCTAGGGTGTGCTGGAGATTATAACAGCAGTAAAGAGGTAATCTTTTTTATGGCTTAATTATTTAAAGGGGTCATCCAAGATTAGAAAAGCATATTTGCTTTCTTCCAAAAACAGCGCCACTCTTGTCCTCAGTTTGTGTGTGGTATTGCAGCTCCGTTCCATTGAGGTGAATGGAGCGGACCTTCATCGCTTACACATGTTGAATGAACAGCAGCCGTGTTTTGTAATCTTGGGAGAGCCCTTTTAGGGGGTGTTCCCACATAAGAGGTTTTGTTGTGTTTCTTTATTTACACAATTAGAACCTAAATTGCTGGTGTGGGCTCTAATGTAATTTCCATTACCAGGCGATCATTTATGTGGTCCTACCCGCACGATAATTGATTTACTAGATCAGCAGTCGTATTTTGCTTGGGTCTGTCCATCTAAAATGACCCTAAGTTTAATTTTACAAATCCTTTTTAGTGAGCATATTGTATCCATGTGTGTTGTGGCAGGTCCATCAAACCTATCTGCAGTATTATTTTTCTCTGTTTTAAAAGGTGCCTTTAACTATAGCAGCAAGTTAACATGTTCAGAGCATAGAATGCATCCACACATGCATCCCATCTGTAGAGTAAAATGATATACTCTCAGTATATACTGAGTAAGCTTATCAGTAAGCATTCAAGTCTAAATATCATTGAGAATTAAAGGAGTACTCCGGTGGAAAACTTTATTTATTTATAATTATTTTTTTTAATCAACTGGTGCCAGAAAGTTAAACAGATTTGTAAATTACTTCTATTAAAAAAATCTTAATCCTTCCAGTACTTAGCTGCTGAATACTACAGAGGAAATTCTTTTATTTTGGAACATAGTGCTCTCTGCTGACATCACGAGCACAGTGCTCTCTGATGACATCTCTGTCCATTTTAGGAACTGTCCAGAGCAGCATATGTTTTCTATGGGGATTTTCTCCTACTCTGGACAGTTCCTAAAATGGACAGAGATGTCAGCAGAGATCCCTGTGCTCGTGATGTCAGCAGAGAGCTCTGTGTTCCAAATCGAAAATAATTTCCTCTGTAGTATTCAGCAGCTAATAAGTACTGGAAGGATTAAGATTTTTTAATAGAAGTAATTTACAAATCTGTAGAAATATATATATTAGGGCTCAGGGTTTGAGACAACTGGACAGGTTGTGTTTCAAGTAATATTTAAATTTATTGATTGTATATAATGTGACAATTGAATATTAGATAAAATGTAAATAGCAGCAACTGCGTCTCACAGGGCCCTTGTGTAGGCGCAGCACCAACTATTAAGAACTATAGCATATGTATAGTACAGTATATAAAATATAAAAATATACTTGTAAAAAATTATAAAAGATATAAAATAAGAATATAGAGACCACCATAAACATATATATAGAGAGGGATCTGGGTGGGAGAGTCTTAGTCCATCCTCTACCGTAAATAATCTCCTCTCATAAAAAAGTCCTGCTCATATAGACCGATTCTGGTAATGTGGTAACCAATGGCAACCATAAGGTTAGTAACCCGTAGCAACCGTTCAGATGAGTCCGGCTATTTAAGCACTTCAACGTTTAAGTAGAAGATAAACTTGCTATTTGTAGACAATATTCAACGTGAACAGCTAGTGTGCAGTCACTGTTAATATGCATGCATATTTGTATGATACTTTGTATCTCACCGCTCCCGGACACTGATGCGCTGAACTTCACGGGGATGCTGCGATCTCCTCCTGATGCGTTGTGTAATCCCGCAGTGTGTTAGCACTGAGTAGCTGTCTTGGTAAGCGGCAGCATCACCGGAGACTCGGCCGTCTCCCACAGTGGTGAGGTTGGTAGATGGTGGGTTGCGGGTGGTGTTGTCGCAGCGGTTCTGTGGATGCGCACTTACATGTGCCGGTGGCGTCCTCGTGGCAGCGAGGCGCGGATGTCTCCTTCACCGGGTGTCGGGTGATTGACAGTTTATTGTCCGTTATCGGACTGCTATTGACTTAAGCAGGGCAAATATACTGGTGGTCTCAATAGGTATTGAGGGGACGCTGGACGCATTTCAGGACTGTCTCAGTCCTTTCTTCAGCAGCAAAGAAACTTTTTTCTCTGCTGCTGAAGAAAGGACTAAGACAGTCCTGAAACGCGTCCAGCGTCCCCTCAATACCTATTGAGACCACCAGTATATTTTCCCTACTTA
Source organism: Hyla sarda (assembly GCF_029499605.1). Lineage (NCBI taxonomy): Eukaryota > Metazoa > Chordata > Amphibia > Anura > Hylidae > Hyla > Hyla sarda. The sequence continues at coordinate 265,417,166 of NC_079190.1, read as the reverse complement.
AGTCAATAGCAGTCCGATACCGGACAATAAACTGTCAATCACCCGACACCCGGTGAAGGAGACATCCGCGCCTCGCTGCCACGAGGACGCCACCGGCACATGTACGTGCGCATCCACAGAACCGCTGCGACAACACCACCCGCAACCCACCATCTACCAACCTCACCACTGTGGGAGACGGCCGAGTCTCCAGTGATGCTGTCGCATGCCAAGACAGCCACTCAGTGCTAACACACTGCGGGATTACACAGCGCATCAGGAGGAGATCGCAGCATCCCCGTGAAGTTCAGCGGATCAGTGTCCGGGAGCGGTGAGATACAAAGTATCATACAAATATGCATGCATATTAACAGTGACTGCACACTAGCTGTTCATGTTGAATATTGTCTACAAATAGCAAGTTTATCTTCTACTTAAACGTTGAAGTGCTTAAATAGCCGGACTCATCTGAACGGTTGCTACGGGTTACTAACCTTATGGTTGCCATTGGTTACCACAATACCAGAATCGGTCTATATTAGCAGGACTTTTTTATGAGAGGAGATTATTTACCGTAGAGGATGGACTAAGACTCTCCCACCCAGATCCCTCTCTATATATATGTTTATGGTGGTCTCTATATTCTTATTTTATATCTTTTATAATTTTTTACAAGTATATTTTTATATTTTATATACTGTACTATACATATGCTATAGTTCTTAATAGTTGGTGCTGCGCCTACACAAGGGCCCTGTGAGACGCAGTTGCTGCTATTTACATTTTATCTAATATTCAATTGTCACATTATATGCAATCAATAAATTTAAATATTACTTGAAACACTACCTGTCCAGTTGTCTCAAACCCTGAGCCCTAATATATATATTTCTACAGACAAACTACAATCTGACACCTTGGGTATAAGTGTCTAATTAGGTAGCCCGGGTTTATTTGGTGGGTAGTCAGACAAGAGCCTCTCCAACTCTTCTATATAATTTACAAATCTGTTTAACTTTCTGGCACCAGTTGAGATATAAAAAAATAAAGATTTCCACCGGAGTACACCTTTAACCCCTTAACGACAATGGACGTAAATGTACATCTTGGTGCCGTGGCACTTAATGCACCATGATGTACATTTACGTGCCGCCATGACTGCGAGCACCGGACCGGTGCTCGCGTCATGCGCGGCAGGTCCCGACTGCTATCAGCAGCCAGGGACCTGCCTGTAATGGCGGTCATCCGCGATCACGCGGATGTCCGCCATTAACCCCTCAGACGCCGTGATCAATACAGATCACGGCATCTGCGGCAGTGCAGTACTTTGAATGGATAATCGGATCGCCAGCAAAGCTGCCGCGGCAATCTGATCGTCCAGCATGGCGGCCGGAGGTCCCCTCACCTTGCTCCGGCTGTCTCTCTTCTGCTCTGGTCTGAGATCGAGCAGAAGATGACCGATAACACTGATCAGTGCTATGTCCTATGCATAGCACTGAACAGTATTAACAATCATAGGATTGCTATAGATAGTCTCCTATGGGGACTATTAAAATGTAAAAATGAAAGTAAAAAAAAGTGAAAAATCTCCTCCCCCAATAAATGTAAAATGTCCTTTTTTCCCATTTTACCGCCATAAAGTGTAAAAAAAAAAAATAATAATAATAATAATAATAATACACATTTGGTATCGCCGTGTGCGTATATGTCCGAACTATTAAAATATGATGTTATTGATCCTGTACGGTGAACGGCGTGAACGGAAGAAAATTAAAGCACAAAATTGCTAATTTGTCACATTTTATTTAAAAAAATAAAAATTCCAACAAATTTAATAAAAAAATTTATAAAAGTTTTATAAACACAAATGTGATATCAATAAAAAGTACAGATAATGGCGCAAAAAATTAGCCCTCATACCGCAGCTTATACGGAAAAATTAAAAAGTTATAGGTCGTCCAAATAGAAGGATTTTAAACGTACTAATTTGGTTAAAAAGTTAGCGATTTTTTTTTTTTTTTTTTTTTTTTTAAGCGCAACAATAATAGAAAAGTATGTTATCATGGGTATCATTTTAATCTTATTGACCCACAGAATAAAGAACACATGTCATTTTTACCGTAAATTGTACAGTGTAAAAACAAAACCTTCCAAAATTAGCAAAATTGCAGTTTTCGCCACACAAATAGTATTTTTTTTTTGGTTGTGCCATACATTTTATGGTAAAGTGAGTGATGTCATTACGCAGGACAACTGGTCACGCAAAAAACAAGCCCCCATACTGGTCTGTGGATGAAAATATGGAAGAGTTATGATTTTTAGAAGACGAGGAGGAAAAAATTAAAATGCAAAAATAAAATTGGCACTTGGGGTTAAAGTCACCATGTTAGTTTATGAATGGCTGCTTATTTCACTAAAATAAAAAGTTGCCATATAACCTTTTAGTCATTTCTTGGCTTTTGGAAATGTTAGGTGACAACTAATCTAGCCACCATTTCAATGCACACTGCTGCACTACAAATTAGACATGACTGCACATCCACATATTATATACTTTGATCTAAAAATTACAAAAGTAACATGAGGTAGTTAGTGCACGTTTTTGATAACATTTTATAGGCCAACTTGCCACTTCATTGCCAACAAATTCAATCAGGTCCCTAAAAAGCATAGCACTACGCAGCAACACCAGCACCCACAGGGGGAGTGACCAAGTGATCAGGGAACCCCTACTGCTGCCAGACCAAGCACCCCCAACTCTGTACCATGCCACCAAGCACTGCAACAAAATCGGCTGCCCCACGGCACAACACCCTGTGAATCATGCACTCTGATGTTGAAAACCAAGCTTTTCTAGTGGTGTGAATTACAAGTCTACTGGAGCAGGTGGTATATCACTGCATATCTTCAGCTTGGGAAAGCTAAGTGACATATTTGTCATCGCTCATTTTAAAAGGGATTTAACCCCTTAAGGAGGGACCCATTTTTTACCTCAAGGGCCAGGCTCTTTTTTTTTTTTTAACCTGTATCTCTTTAAATGGTAATAACTTTGGAACACTTTTTCTGAGCGGAGCGATTCTGAGATTGTTTTTTCGTGACATATTGTACTTTATATAACTGGTGCATTTTTGTTGACACATGCAGCATTTCTTGTGAAAAACCTCAAAATATTATGAAAAACTGGAAAATTTCTGGCGTTTTTTTAATTTATTTTTTATGGTGTACACTGTGCGGTAAAAGTGATGTTATATTTATTCTGTGGGTCAGTACGATTATGGCGATACCCATTTTATATAGCTTTTTCCTTTTCTGAGCAAAATTCTTTTTCTGCCATTCATTTTCCAACAGCGGTAACTTTATTTTTCGTCCGACGCCATTGAGTAAGGGCTTATTTTTTGCGGGATGAGCTCTACTTTTTATTGGTATCATTTTTGTGCTACATTTTTGCGCATTTTTGATGTTTTTTTTTTTACGGCGTTCACCGTGCGGGATAACTTACATTATAGTCATTATGGACGTGGCAATACCTATTATGTATATGATTTGTGTTTTTGATCTTTTTCGGTCATAATACAGGGCTTTTTATTTTATTTTTTTAGACTTCATACTTTTATTGAAGAACTTTTTATTTTATTTTTTACAGGTTATACTATGCTGCAATACATTTGTCCTGTTGAGCTGCAGACAATACAGCCTTTGCGATCCAGCCTCTGGCTGGATCTCACAGGCTTCCGTAGCAGGCATACAGGAGGTCATGATCTGACCTCCTGCTGCCATAGCAACCAACGGTGACCCGCGATCGTATCGCGCCGCCGTCGTTGAACAGGGGGAGAGCGTTCCCCCTGTCAACACCATAGATGCCGTGATCAGGATTGATCACGGCATCTAGGGGGTTAATGCTGCCGGGACTAGCGCAATCGCGGCTGCGGCGGGACTCCGGCTGTGATTAACTGCCCGCGGCATTTCCGGAGATCGCTAGGACGTATGCATATGCCCAAATGCACGAACATGTCGGATGATTGGACGCATGTATACGTCCTATAGCAGGTAGGGGTTAAGAGGTCTAAGTCCAGTCTAAGCTCAGTCTATACAGTGAGAAACATCCCCCTAATCTATGAGGATGTCTTGTTGTGGCAGGTGGGCTCACACAATTTGATCAGAAAGTGCACTAAGAATCTGATATCAAATAAATATGCCAGTTTATTCTATATTTTGGTGTTTGCGTGTACCTTAGTGCGCACCCAGCTTTTTAAGAATATGAACTATACAGCAGTTAGGAGCATGACAGACAATACATAGGATAGACTGAAGGCATTTTATTAATGGCAAAACTGTATTTATTACTAACAACTACTGCAGATTAAAGTAAGTTTACTTTCCTATTGAACAAAAATAAAATCAGTAAAATGAGTGCAAGGTGTCCTCTCCTGTGAAGTTGCAAATACTTTTCAGGAATGAGATGCATTCCTGTATAACTAGTCAACAGTGTTATTCAGTGTTCTTGGAACGTCAGAGACTTAAAGTGTATCAGGAGCATTTCTGCACACCAAAAAGTTTTTCTCTGAGACAGAAGGTTTCCTTCATATTTTATGCTCCACTCCAGAGTTCAGCTTAAAAGGATTTTAGAGGATTGTAAAAATATGGCTGCTTTCTTTCAGAAACAATGAGGGTTGTGTCTAGTATTTACCTTCAGTGGGGCTGATCTGTACTGTAAAACAGTCAATGGACATGTCTGGCACATCTGTGCATTTTCTAGCAATGTATTCCCCTTTAATTTAAAGGGGTTCTCTGCTCCTAAACATCTTATCCAAAGGATAGGGGATATAATGTCTGATCACAGGAGGTCGCCGCTGTGACCCCCAGCGATCTCCTGCACCCCAGTCATCCAATGCACAGTGCGGACTCCGCTCCATGCCAGATGAAGGGCCACCACAGCTGTCAAGCCCCCTCCATTAATGTCTATGGGAGGAGGCGTGATGGCTATCTACAGTACTAGCTGTCACACACCCTCCCATAGACATAAATGAAGGGGGCGTGGCATGACATCCAAAGGCCCAGAGACCTTTGGATAGGGAATAAGATGTCTTGGGGCAAAGTACCCCTTTAAGAAAAAGCAACAGAAATACAGCTTAAAGAGGTTCTCCAGCCCTTATAAATCCTATCCCCTATCCATTCCATAGACTTGCATTGAGGAGTGGAGTTGTGATGTCACATGGGGGCGGAGTCATGTCACAATACTCTGGCCCCGTGGTCATCACCCTACAAACGCGGGGCCTCCAGCGCTGCGGAGAGCTCACAAAGGTGGGTGCGCAATGACTGATTGCGGGACCCCCAGCGGCGGGACCACTGTGATCATACATCTTATCCCCTATCCTTTGGATAGGGGATAAGATGTATTAGGGCTGAAGTACCCCTTTAAACACCAAAGGGGAGATTTATCAAAACCTGTCTAAAGGAAAAGTTGCTTCTTTAATTTTTCAGAGGCCTTTTCCAAAATAAAAGAAGCAATATGATAGGTTGCTATGGGCAACTTTCTGTTGGACAGGTTTTGATAAATCTCCCCCTAAATCTATTGCCGCAAGTAATGCTAATTATGCCATCAAAATGATAGAAGTCTGTCAGGTGCCTTATGGATTTGTTTTACGATGGAAGCCATTATACGCATTTAAACAGTCTTGGTTTACTCTTGATCTTCTCCACTTTGTCTGGTAGATGGCTGATGCGTGGTGGGGCTAAAGGCCCTTTTATATGGTCCGATTATGGGTAATGCAGATTCCGAGCAAACGCTGGTTTGTCCGCTGAACACATCTTTTGGATTAGCTTTATACATTATCGATACCGCTATGTGTAAATAGGGTACATGCTCCTAACAGTGATAAATTAAACCGTCTGCACAAATGATCCAGCAGTCATTAATGCAGCCCAGCCACCAGTTTGGTTGAGTCTTGTAAAGGCATAGCAAACAAATGCTGATCAGTGACATCGGTGCTCATTGTCTGCCTGCAGTCGGCCTGTCTATCTAAAAGAGCCTTGAGGGTTTCTGGTCTGCTGTAGGCAGAGTAGTGGGGAACGTTTAATTTTTGCAATCTGGCCCAAATCTATCAAAGCTGCACAGGTGCAGACCTGGCAAAGAGTCGCAATAATGTGCATATTCTTACCATGTGGGCTGATAGGGGAGGTGCGGCATGGTGTTAAGGGGGCCTTCCTTGCCGAATTTACTACAATTATGCCTGTAAAAATTACAGCAAAAATCTACGCTAGCTTGTTTATTTTTTGGGATTTATTTAGGTGTGTGCCACTTATTAAAAATGAAAACTTAAAACATATCCCTTATCTAAAGAATATGAAGACCAGAAAAAGGAGATATATGGTCCTTCAGCCAATAATATACATGCCCTTGGAGACAATTTTCCAAAATAATAACTCTACTGAAATCTACCAATGAGGCCACAGAAAAACGCATTAAGCTAAAAATGTATAATTTTATTCACGCCGCACATTGAGTCCACACAAGGGACATCAGGGACTGGGAGTTATCGTCTCCTTTGAAGCCTCCACATTAGGGAGGTGATACCAGTTTTCCTTATCACCATATTCATCATGCATCTTGGGCTGCCTGACGCTCTAAGCATCCTATATTAGGTGCTCTGTTGGAAGTGTTTCTAATCTTTTCACAATCCACCTTGATTCGTCCTGACGCTTTGCATTATCTGGTCAGGGGTATCTCTGGCCTAACATTTTGTATCATTGTATTTGGTGTGTCACACCAGTCATCAGTTTTTAGTCTATTACCATCATACCTGGGTCCTAGCTTATTCATTAACACAGGGTGTGGCAAACAGTGATCCCTGGGGTGTTATATCTGTAATACGACGTTGGGCTATTTCATGCATACCTAATTACATTTGGAGTACTTGCTTTGGACAAGGGACGTGTTCTTCATCTACTCATAGTACAATTAAGGATCCACATTTCTTCCATTGTGGCCAATGTGGAGTGATTTATCTACTTCTCATACATCTATTTATCATTACTCAGTATCAATGTGCAGCTATCATGCTTTTGTATCACGTGTGCTTCACTTGTTTATTTATCACTTTTTATTTATAGTGTTTTTTTGATTATTATCTGTTGTGATATGTTGACTGCTCCCCTGAGCCCTGATGAACCCCTAACTATAAGTAAGGGTGAAACGCGTAGGTCATTAGGAGTAAGAATATATACATATTAAGTCATTGCATTGTTTATTTTTAATGTTTATGTGACTTATATTATCCCTACTCCCTGTCCACACTTATTGTAGTGAGGGCAAGGGGTTAGACTAGGTAGGGTTGGTCAGGTCAGGTTTTTCACCTGTACCCCAAACCCCCTCCCTTGGTTTTGTGTTCATTATTCAGTGCTATATCTGACACCTTTCTGAGCACTGTATTGTGAGGCATTGTTTTTCTTATTATCTTTAATAATAAAATTATACATTTTTACCTTATCTAAAGAATACTGATTCTGATTGTGGTGCCCCCATCCCCCTCCACCCCCGCAATCACCTGTACGAGGCCCCGGCCCTCACCTCACTATGCAAGGTCTGCCACTTCTCCACCGTGTGCTCCGGCCTCTACCCTTGGAGACGTGCTTTTGCTGAACAGAAGTAATTGCCCACTCACCCCCTTTTGTGTTTAATAGCATCTGGATCTATAATATTTGCTTGCTCTACTTCTAAGGATATGTTCACACGACAGAATGTACCGAAACATCTGGCACGTAAATTTTGCAGTGTGCACAGAGCAGCTGAATCTCCTTGAAATGGACAGGACTCTGCTGCAGCGGAATTCTGCACGGAAATTCCGGCATGTGAATCTAGCCTAAAAGGTTCCAAATTAGGAACTGAAACTATGCAGCTTGTTCTTTTCTAAGGAAGTACATAGAGCTGATGACCTGACCGTACATTACCTCCCTATTTAAAAGACAAATTAGCTTACTTGAAAATACTGTTTTTTGTTTTTTGTTGTCTTTTAGATTATTTCAATGTTGCCACTGCATCATAGAAATGTCTTCAAGTGCTTGATTTCATTTTTACGGGAGCTGCTAAGTAACTCAGTACAAAATCATCTGGATGTCAACATTTTAGGTAAGCGTTTTAATTTGTCCCTTTTAAAACCAGATTAACTTTGAATGTTTGCATAAACCCTGATGTTTGTTCTTTTGAGTAAGTAAATTAACTTTTGGATTTATAGGATCATATATATTATTGCAAGTGTGACAGAATTCTAGCATAATTTGTGCTAAAAAAAAGCAAAACTGTCTTACATGAATTTTAGACACCCTTCACTCTGGGCTCTAGTTTTGCAGTCATTAAAGGGGTACTCCGTCCTTAGCATCCCCTATCCAAAGAATAAGGGGATAAGATGTCAGATTGCGGGGATCCCGCCGCTGGGAACCCCCGGGATCTCCGCTGCAGCACCCCGCTATCATTACTGCACAGAGCAAACTCGCTCTGTGCCTAATGACGGGCGATACAGGGTCCGGAGCATCGTGACGTCACGGCTCTGCCCCCTCATGACGTTACGGCCCACCCTCTCAATAAAAGTCTATGGAAGGGGGCGTGGCGGCCATCATGCCCCCTCCCATAGGGGGCGGGACATGACGTCATGAGGGGGCGGAGTCGTGACGTCACGATGCTCCGGCCCCTGTATCGCCGGTCATTACGCACAGAGCGAGTTTGCTCTGTGTAGTAATGATAGCTGGGTGCTGCAGCGGAGATCCCGGGGGTCCCCAGCTGGGGGCACCCTGCGATCTGACATCTTATCCCCTATCCTTTGGATAAGGGATAAAATGCTAGGGGCAGAGTACGCCTTTAAGAGTGTGACCTAAATGCACAAGAATTTTGGAAGACTGTTCTGGTTTGAAGTAAGCTAATAGTTTGTCTAAACTTCCAGTGATTGTTTAGTAGACACAGGATATATGTTAAAATTTTCGCTCTGTCGCCCAAGCCTTCCGAGTCAGAGACGTTCAATTAACTGATTTGGCGGAAGTGCCATAGACCATTACTGGATATATGTTTTAAGGCTAGACAATCTGCATACAGTCATAGCCGTTAATGTTGGCACCCCTGAAATTTTTCTAGAAAATGAAGTATTTCTCACAGAAAAAGATTGCAGTAACACATGTTTTGCTATACACATGTTTATTTCCTTTGTGTGTATTGGAACTAAACCAAAAAAAGGGAGGAAAAAAAGCTAATTGTACATATTGTCACACCAAACTCCAAAAATCGGCTGGACAAAATTATTGGCACCCTTAAATTAATATTTGGTTGCACACCCTGTGGAAAAAATAACTGAAATCAGTCGCTTCCTATAACCATCAATAAGCTTCTTACACCTGGCAAACCCAGCTTTCTGACACTGGGCTGTACCATGCAACCCAAAATCCGTTGGTAATCCTCAGATTTCATGATGCCTTGCACACATTCAGGGCACCCAGTGCCAGAGGCAGCAAAACAACCCCAAAACATCGTTGAACCTCCACCATATTTCACTGCAGGTACTGTGTTCTTTTCTTTGTCGGCCTCATTCCATTTTCTGTAAACAGTAGAATGATGTACTTTACCAAAAAGCTCTATCTTGGTCTCATCCGTCCACAAGACGTTTTCCCAGAAGGATTTTGGCTTACTCAAGTTAATTTTGGAACAATGTAGTCCTGCTTTTTTATGTCTCTGTCAGCAGTGGGGTCCTCCTGGGTCTCCTGCCATAGTGTTTAATTTTATTTAAATGTCAACGGATAGTTTGCGCTGACACTGATCCTCCCTGAGGCTGCAGGACAGCTTGAATATCTTTGGAACTTGTTTGGGGCTGCTTATCCACCATTCGTACTATCTTGCGTTGACACCTTTCATCATTTTTTCTCTTCCTTCCAAGCCCAGGGAGATTAGCTACAGGGCCATGGATTGCAAACTTCTTGATAATGTTGCGCACTGTGGACAAAGGCAAATCTGGATCTCTGAAGATGGACTTGTAACCTTGAGATTGTTGATATTTTTCCCCCAATTTTGATTCTCAAGTCCTCAGACAGTTCTCTTCTCCTCTTCCTGTTGTCCATGCTTAGTGTGGCACACACAGACAAACAATGCAAAGACTAAGTGAACTTCTCTCCTTTTCATCTGCTTTCTGGTGTGATTTTTATATTACCCACACCTGTTACTTGCCACAGAAATAGAGAGATCATCCAGCTCTCCACCGCCGCCTCAGTGCGCGGACTCGTGCGGACACCACGAAGACGAACAATTGAAAAGTAGAACAATGTCCAGCACAAAGCACGATGCAAGATGGAATTTATTGTAGATACACACAGCAAACAGCAACACGGATCATGGAGTAGAGTGACGCGTTTCAGCAACCTTAGTCGCCTTAGTCATACAATGGTATACTCAGATCAGTCTGGCTCTTATAGTGGGTGGCACCGCCCCCCCCCCACCAGGTGAAAACACCTGAGTGGGACGGGGCGGTGCACAGCCACACACAAAGGCCAGGCCGACGTCTGCGCTCACATTAGACAAAAAGGAACACTAAACAAAATATACATAGCTCACAAATAAAATAAACTGTGAAATATCATAAATAAAGAAAAGTATACATAAACAAAATTTCTAGGGATAAAGACTGACCGACATGTATAGAAAAACCATATAGTAACAAATCAATAGTTTAAAAATACACGGTAGTATACATTGTCAGTCACACCCTAAGTGTGCTCAAGTTTATCAATGTTGGACACAGTATAGAACCAATACCATCATCATTTTTAAGATATCAAGCCAAGTCACTTCAGGTATGGCAAATAATGTTAATATGTAAAGGGAAAGGAAGGACTTGGTACAAATAAACTGGTAAGAATACTTAAAAAGTTATAGTTATATAGATTAAGAACTAATCCCCTGGATATACCCCACATCCGAAAACAATGACTGAATAAATGCGAAGATAATCGTAAACTAGTATAAGTTAAATGTTAGCCATCTGTATGAGCGGATGCGGGACAATCCCTGGGAAGATGTCTAGGTTCTATAGAAAAACGTAATGGGGGAAAGGATGAGGGCCACTCGTCCAAAGTCTATAAAACCACATATGGTTGGATATGATATGTTCCGATAAACCTATTCTGGATAACCTTGTGGATCTTGGGGTAGCTAATAGATTTATTGATCAGCGTCAAGCTGAGTATATCAAAATCAAACATCCAGTTATTGCTATATTCCATTCGCTCCCCAAGGTCCACAAAGGCATATTTCCCCCACCCATGAGACCGATTGTGGCAGGGATATCTTCCCTGAATGAAAGAATGTGCTCATGGGTGGATAATCTGCTCCAACCACTGATCGGCCAAATTCCGGGCTATATCAAAGACACCGGACACATTTTGACTATGTGTGAGGATATAACTTGGCGAGATAATTATATATGGATAACTGCTGATGTCACCTCCCTTTATTCAGTTATACCTCACACATTAGTCAGACCAGCATTAGACTGGTTTTTGAAAACATATTCGCGGTATTCGGCTGATCTATGCGAATATGTTATCTTAGTGGTAGAGTTTTTACTAACACATAACTTTTTCAAATTTGACCAACATTTTTTTCTGCAAACGACCGGAGCGTCGATGGGGGCGAAGTTCTCCCCCTCTCTCGCCAACATTTACATGTGTTGGTGGGAGAGGGAGACCATCTTCGCCCCCAGCAACCCTTATTCTTCATCCATTTTATTTTACGGCCGACATCGACGACCTCATATTCATATGGGATTCGAATGTGTCGGCCGTGGAATTATTTTCAGAGTATTTAAATGATAACGCTCTTAACCTCAAATTTACTGTATCATCTTATGTCCCCACTGTCTCCTTCCTGGACCTATATCTGACTGGTGATATCATTACCGGAAAGATTGAGACGTCCACATATAGGAAGGAAACCAATGTGAACTCTATCCTACGAGCCGATTCGTGTCATCCCACCCACGTGACCAAAAATTTACCCGTGGGTGAGATGATACGTGCTAGACGTAACTGTTCTAGACAGGAGGACTTTGATCGTGAGATCGGAGTTATCTCATCCCGTTTGAGATCAAGAGGCTACCACGATCGGCACATTCAACGGGCGATAAACATTGCCCGCGACCGTGATCGCCCAAAACTTCTGTCTGGTGGGAAGAGATTGCCCTGTCCCACCAGCGATAACAATATGGTGATGCAAAGACATCACCCCATTACGTTTGTGACCCAATATAGTGATGACTTTCATGCTATCCGCAATATAGTGCAAAAATACATTCCCATGATTTCAGGTGATCCATCTTTTTCTGAAATATTCAGTGGTGGTTTCAGATGTATATCTAAGAAAGCTAAAACTATATCTAATAAAGTGTCTCCTAGTCTCTTTTTGAACACTAGAAGTCACAAGACTAATTGGTTGCAACACCAGGGCTCGTTCAGATGCGGTCATGGCAGATGCACTTGCTGTTCTATTATGCTCAACAGCACGAGCTTTGTGTCAGCATCCAATGGTGAACAATTCAACATGACACAGTTTGTCAACTGTAACACACACCATGTCGTTTATCTCATCACGTGCCGGGAGTGTAACATCCAATATGTGGGGTGCACGACGGGTGCCCTGAAGGTGAGAATTCGGAGGCACCTGTCGGACATCCCCCATTTTAACTCCCGACACGTTTCCATGGTGAGTCGACATTGTGCAGAGAAACATTCTGGGTCAACTCGCAGCTTATATATTCAGGGCATAGAAAAAGTTACCATGCCTTTGCGCGGTGGGGACCATAGAAAAAAGTTACTTGACCGTGAGGTGTTTTGGATTTTAAAACTTGATACTAGGTCTCCTAGGGGTTTGAACAAAAGGCAAGACACCATGTTGTATTATTAGATCTGCATATAATGAAATATACGCTCAGATAGTTCGTTTTATTTCTTGAACTGTTTATCTGATGTCTTGCCCTTGTTCCTATCCCCTCACTGAACCCATATATACAGGGACGTCATAGCTCAATATACAATACAGCTATTTCATATACTCCCTCCCACATAGTAGACCTTACAACTCAGTTCCCTACAGTTCATAGTCCTCCTGTTCCATTAGTTGATATTTCCCATAGGTCTATATTTACCACAATATATGTTCTCTATCTTTTATATTATAAACATATCATATCCAACCATATGTGGTTTTATAGACTTTGGACGAGTGACCCTCATCCTTTCCCCCATTACGTTTTTCTATAGAACCTAGACATCTTCCCAGGGATTGTCCCGCATCCGCTCATACAGATGGCTAACATTTAACTTATACTAGTTTACGATTATCTTCGCATTTATTCAGTCATTGTTTTCGGATGTGGGGTATATCCAGGGGATTAGTTCTTAATCTATATAACTATAACTTTTTAAGTATTCTTACCAGTTTATTTGTACCAAGTCCTTCCTTTCCCTTTACATATTAACATTATTTGCCATACCTGAAGTGACTTGGCTTGATATCTTAAAAATGATGATGGTATTGGTTCTATACTGTGTCCAACATTGATAAACTTGAGCACACTTAGGGTGTGACTGACAATGTATACTACCGTGTATTTTTAAACTATTGATTTGTTACTATATGGTTTTTCTATACATGTCGGTCAGTCTTTATCCCTAGAAATTTTGTTTATGTATACTTTTCTTTATTTATGATATTTCACAGTTTATTTTATTTGTGAGCTATGTATATTTTGTTTAGTGTTCCTTTTTGTCTAATGTGAGCGCAGACGTCGGCCTGGCCTTTGTGTGTGGCTGTGCACCGCCCCGTCCCACTCAGGTGTTTTCACCTGGTGGGGGGGGCGGTGCCACCCACTATAAGAGCCAGACTGATCTGAGTATACCATTGTATGACTAAGGCGACTAAGGTTGCTGAAACGCGTCACTCTACTCCATGATCCGTGTTGCTGTTTGCTGTGTGTATCTACAATAAATTCCATCTTGCATCGTGCTTTGTGCTGGACATTGTTCTACTTTTCAATTGTTACTTGCCACAGGTGAGTTTAAAGGAGCATCACATGCTTGAAACAATCTTATTTTTCCACAATTTTGAAAGGGTGCCAATAATTTTGTCCAGCCCATTTTTGGAGTTTGGTGTGACATTATATCCAATTAGCTTTTTTCCCTCCCTTTTTTTGGTTTAGTTCCAATACACACAAAGGGAAGTTACTGCAATCCTTTTCTGTGAGAAATACTTCATTTTCTAGAAATATTTCAGGGGTGCCAACATTTACGGCCATGACTGTATATGTCAGATTTATCAGTCAGACTGACACACTTTGATAAATCTGGTGTATTTAAAAACTGTCCTAAGTTTGCACAGTTTTAGTAAATCTGGGTCATAGCTCCTTTAGCTGTTAATTTGTTTTTCCTTCTGTTAAAAATGCTGCCTGCAGGTTCAACCAATGGGACTTGTTCAATTTAAAAGGGATTTGTCTTCAGATGACAATCCATTGTTTAAATAAAGTTTCTGTAAAATTTTATATATATATTTTTTTAAAGAGAATTTGTCGGCTACTGTTGGATCACGTCACCGCTCTGCACCGTCTTCTTAGGGAGCAGAGCGGTGACGCGAGCCGACATTCAAGCCGTCGGGGCAGGGCCACGGTCGCAGTGAATGGAGCTGGTAAGTGTAAGTCCCTACTTGCCGGGGGGGGGGGGGGGGGGCTTTATAACTTAATATCTTCACCATCCCTGGGGGGCACAGACTTCCCCCGGGGATGGTGAGTATAACTATTTTAGCATATAAAATGCATTGCCAAGCACTATATATTCTAAAATATGCTGATTTGGTTCCCTCCCTTTAAAGCTTTCCCGTATTTAACACAGTTTGTTTTATTCACAGCGAGTATATTTGGAAACCTAATACTCCGACCTCCTCCTGATCAGTCAGCACCTAGCAACTTGGACAAGAGAAAGTGTCAGGAATTTGTTCAGCAGTTCCTCATTGGGACAGACAGTCCTTAGTATTGTGTCAAACATCTTTTTTTCTGAAGCTGTGCTTTCTCATCTATCCATTCTAGTTGTAAATATCGGTATTTATGGTGTCCTATTTGCACAACTGATTTATGTTTTTTATAATGTAGATCATCGTTCTTGCTGAAAAAAGAAAGAGGAACTTGTTTTCCTTTGCTGACAAATACCACTGTGCCTTAAAGGGGGTTTTCAGTCCCACAAATGTTTCATATGAGCTGGGGCTAGCTTAATAATAAATAAGGTTCTACTCACCTGCCTGAACACCAGCCTTTTCTGTCATGACAATGCCTGGTTCCATCTGAGAAACGCAGGTAATGCTGTCTGAGGCAGATCACCACAGCCTGCTATTGGTAATTTCTTGCATGTTGAAAGGAAAGCAGAAAGTGCTGCCTACCTGGGACCATGCACTGTCAGGACAGCATGGGCTGGGGACTTGGCAGGTAAATAAAACTTCATTTTAAAGGACATCTGTAGTACAACATAACTTATCCCCTATCCGAAGGATAAGTTATAGATCGCGGGGGGTCCGAGCACTGGGGCCCCCCGCGATCTCCTGTATGGGGCCGCAGCAGTATTCTGGAAAGGGGGCGTTCCATCCCCGCATGACCCAGCGGCTGAACACGCCCCCTCCATGTACCCCACAGAAATACATGGAGGGGGCATGTCTGCTGCGGCTTTCTGCTGGGGACGAAACTGCAATTTCTCCAGACTGCCGCGGCCCCGTAAAGGAGATCGCGGGGGGCCCCAGTGCTCGGACTCCCCGCGATCAATAACTTATCCCCTATCCTTCGGATAGGGAATAAGTTATGTTGCACTACAGATGTCCTTTAAGCCAGACCGAACCTATAACTAACCTTTATTGGGTTATAAAATCTGTAATAACATATTGTTAGCCATTTATAAATCACTACCAGACATTCCATTTTAACATGTTCAGGTAACCTCAAAAAGTGTTTATATTAATTTCACTACTAAATCTGTTAAAGAGAATATATTATCGGCAGGGGCCAGTGTTGAAATTTTCCCGCCGGATTGCTAAAATGCGGTGTACACGTTAAAGGTACCATAAGATAGTATTTTTTTATCTTTTTGGGCTTATTTTACATAATTTGTTAAGGAACTGCTTAAAGAGGTACTCTGCTGCTCAGCGTTTGGTACAAACTATTCCTGAATGCTGGAGCCGGCATCGGGAGCTCGTGACGTCATAGCTCCGCCCCCTCATGGCATCACACCCCCTCAATGCAAGTCTATAGGAGGGGGTGTGACAGCTGTCACGCCCCCTCCCATAGACAAGCTGTGAGGGGGTGTGGCTTGACATCATGAGGGGGTGGGGCCATGACGTCACGAGCTCCAGCGTTCGGAACAGTTTGTTCCAAACGCTGAGCAGTGGAGTATCCTTTTAAGAAGCGTTACCACAATGCATTCATATTACGTTTTTCTCTTTGATCCAAAATATTCCTCAACAGAGTGCCACTATCTTTTATATGCTGCAGGAGTCTGTGAAGGTAATGTAGTGGCAGATGAAGCCATATTCAGCTGTACCATTTATCAATATAAAGGTATTGATAATATGATACATTCCATTTATGTGGTAGTATGTTTATGCCTGTTATGTGCATGGAAGCTATTTGCATGCTTATAAAGAATGGCAGCAATTTGACTAAATAGAAGGCCAAATATTTCGTAATGTCGTCCTTTATTGCTATGCTGAACACATATATGTTCTAATATCTGTTAAGATGCACTCAAAAATGGCTTATATCACTACATTACAGCAACAGCCATATTATTTTGTACAAAATATAAAAATTCTTCCTCTTTTTTTGTTGCTAAAAAGCAGCTTTTGTTTCCATCCAGAAATGTGGGAATTGTACTATGATTTGATAGAATATCCTTTCTGCAAGGATCCCCATTGTTCCTGCAGTTTTATAATCATGCCTTGAACAATAGAGAGTACCTGTCATCTATATCAGATGTGTAATGGAGAAGCATCAGTGTACATGCAAATGAACGCTTGACCTAAATCTTAAAGTGGGTATCCAGGAATAGTAAATCAGTAAATAGTAAAACAGAACCAAAACAGGTTTTGTGTGGTATTACAATTTGTCACCATTTATTTAAATTGAATTGATCTGTAATACCGTAAACATCCTGATGACAGGTGTGGCTCTGTTTTTTGAAGAAATCAGTTCAGTTTTCTACTTCTGGATGGCTCCTTTAAGATTGTTTACAGCGTACCAAACAGAACATTGTTTAAGAAGAAATCAGGAGTATAAATGATTTGGAGAATTTTCCTAATATACTTATAAAGTCTATGGTGCTCTCTTTCTCTGTTTGTCCACATAAATACTCAGCTGTCTGTTACTGGCACTGGTGTAGATCTATATATGACTCCTCGACCAAACTGCACAGGGTCTTCGAATGAGCTGGTAAGTGTATGTGGTAAAACAGAGAAATGATAAAAATGGTTAGTATTATTTTATCCCCTGATGAAGGGTTTACTCACATATGAGAAACATTAACTACACTGTACTGCATGGCCAAATGTAATCTTCTGCTCATAGACTACAATTGTCTCACTGACTCAGTATGCATCACTGACAGGTAACTAAGTAGCAGAAATAAGTTGATGGTTGTATATTGTCACAATAAGTCAGCCAGCTTATTAAAACCTGAAATTATTGTTAGCTAAATAATATACTGCATATCCTTTATTGTCCATGCTGGATGAATAAACTCTTTGAGACATACATAATATGTATTTTTAGACTGTAAAGTCATCTGTAGAAATGTTTTACTTGTGCTAAGTTGTGCCACTTTTGATATAAATCAAAATTTCAGAATTTTTATTCTTCATTGTAAACTGTTCTGCTGACAAGGCTTTGTACAGACATTTTCTATTTTGTATGTGTTTGTAAGACACTTAAGATGTCTTTAATTATTTTATTTAATGTTTGTATTAATACAGAAAGGGAACTATTTTAAAATGTTGGTTTAAATTACAGACCTGTAAGGGTGGGTTCACACTGTGTTTCTGCGTTTTTGTTTCAGTTTAACATATACGTTTTACACATTTGAAGTAAACATGTTAACGGATGCTTAAGAATGCTCAGGATTACCTTAGACGCACATAATACAAATATATACCTTTTTTTGCTGTATGACTACATTTTAATATATAGTAAATTAATATACTGTAACAGAAACAGTAAAATGGAGACAAAAACCCAGTGTGAACATACCATAAAATACTAATAGAGAATAAATATTTAATTATAAATTTGTTTCTGTCTTATTGATTTATATTTCATACAGTGAGACATGTTACAGAACTCCACTGTATCAGTGTCTACAGGGCTTTGTTCACATGAAAATGTGCAGTTCCACCTAAAAAAAAAAAAAAAGATCACCAGGTCCAGATGGCAATAACCCCATATGCTAAACAACTGATGCACGTTGTCATCAGTTGTGGCATCAGAATTGGGGCAGACTAACCAAAAGAAGAAAGAAAGACAAAAAAAAATACATTAAAATCCAAAACATCTGGTCATGAAAGGATTAATTATAAGAAAAAAAGGTCTTCTGTCTATCACACTTTGTAACTTTCTTACATCACAGGGGTTATTACTAGTAGTAGAATATGGCACTCTTGATTAAATAGTTGGTGCTCAAGTAGGATCCCACTCCTTAAAATCATAGAAAAAAGACTTGGCACTCAAATGCTGCGAATGTGAGGTTTATTTCATGTGCAATCCAAAACAAGAGATAACGTTTCGGTCAAACATTGACCTTCATCAGATCAAAGATTGCTGTAGAGTTGGTGCATGGTAAACAGCCTAAAGCCGTGGAGGTGGAATATGGGGATGTGCGACCGCACATCCGATGGCCACCTCCACGGCATGTTCACGGCCTCCCACTTGAGACGCGCATGAATGTTAACTGTCCCGTTCAAATGATAGGGATCAGTTCTACAATCAGTTTCCCTCCAGTGCTTCTTTTCTACAGCGTCAGAGGGAAACGCCACTGGGTGACCAACAATTGTAAACGGGTCTTAAGCTAATTTATTCCATAAATGATATTTAATTGCAAAAATGAATCCACTAGTTCTCACATGGCTAGCAATGCCAAATATGTGAATATGTGTACACTGTAAAGACCCTTTAGCTGCTGCGTAAGGTTCATGAGTTTTAGTAAAAGCAGAAAGGGCCTTGGAAGAACTAAATAAAAAATAATAATAATAATATAATATTTTTTTTCTTCATATTTTAATGTTTGTTTGTTTTTTTCATTATTACTTATCTTTTTTGTTCCTGCTATTGAATACAATGGGGTCAATCGGGATCCGTTATTTGCCGGCATGCTTCGGCAAAATTACGTCCGGCAAAATGCAAAAAATAAATAAAAAAGGGAGTTTGACGGCCCAATTTGCCAGAGCATACCAGCAGTGTGATAGGGGCCTTAGGATGTACTCTGATATACAACCCTTTTTAAAATGTTATGACAGCTAGAGTTCCCTAAAATAAAGATGCCATAAAATGTCTGTTACCAATTCATCTAAGCAGTCATAAGGATTAGGATTTTGATTATGTAGAGACTGGACAAGTCCTATACACCATTGTGAATATAAAGCCAAGGCTGGCAAAAAAAGGGCTTATTTAACCACTTCCTGCCACAGGGGAAGAAAAAAATATATATTTATACAGTCATGGCCATAAATGTTGGCACCCCTGACATTTTTCAAGAAAATGAAGTATTTCTCACAGAAAAGGATTGCAGTAACACATTTGTGGAAAAATATCAACAATCTCAAGGTTACAAGTCCATCTCCAGAGATCTAGATTTGCCTTTGTCCACAGTCCGCAACATTATGAAGAAGTTTGCAACCCATGGCACTGTAGCTTATCTCCCTGAGTGTGGACGGAAGAGAAAAATTGAAAGGTGTCAACTCAGGATAGTCCAGATGGTGGATAAGCAGCCCCAAACAAGTTCCAAACATATTCAAGCTGTCCTGCAGGCTCAGGGAGCATCAGTGTTAGCGCAAACTATCAGTTGACATTTAAAAGAAATGAAACGCCATGGCAGGAGACCCAGGAGGACCCCACTGCTGACACAGAGATATAACAAAAGCAAGACTACACTTCGCCAAAAAGAACTTGAGTAAGCCAAAATCCTTCTGGGAAAACATCTTGTGGACAGATGAGACCAAGATAGAGCTTTTTGGTAAAGCACATCATTTTACTGTTTACCGAAAATGGCATGAGGCCTACAAAGAAAAGAACACAATACCTACAGTGAAATATGGTGGAGGTTCAATGATGTTTTGGGTTGTTTTGCTGCCTCTGGCACTGGGTGCCTTGAATGTGTGCAAGGCATCATGAAATCTGAGGATTACCAACGGATTTTAGTACAGCCCAGTGTCAGAAAGCTGGGTTTGCATCCGAGATCTTGGGTCTTCCAGCAGGACAATGACACCAAACATACGTAAAAAAGCACCCAGAAATGGATGGCAAAAAAGCGCTGGAGAGTTCTGAAGCGGCCAGCAATGAGTCCAGATCTAAATCCCATTGAACACCTGTGGAGAGATATTAATATTGCTGTTGGGAAAAGGCGCCCTTCCAATAAGGCTAAGTTTCTACTTGTTTTTTTTTTGGGGGGGGGACGCCAATTCTGCCGCATGGCATTTTTTTGGCCAAAAAACGCTGTGGCCAGATGTTAGCTGTTATTCTTTTTCCACTTGGCGTTTTTCAGTTTGGCGTTTTTTTTTTTTTTTTTATCCTTTTGGTGTTTTTTCACTCTTTTTTGGCGTTTTTCAGCTCCTTGGTGGTTTTGCAGAATTGCAGCATGTTAAGCCACTGGTGTTTTTTTCCCTGAAATCATGGTGTTTTTCTCCCATAGAAGTCTATGGGAGTAAAAAAAACGCCAAGAAAGACGCCATGTGGGTTTTAACTTTGGCATTTTTTCAGGCGGTTTTTATTCTCTTTTGGACTTTAGCAATCCAAAAAAGTGATGGAGATACCTTTTTAAATAAAATTTCGTAGGGTACCATTAAAAAAATATTTATAAAAAAAGATACAGTAGTTATGGAAAAAATTGTATTTAACGAAATTTATCTTTTTTATAACATTTTTTATTAATTTTTAAACAGGGATCAATTTATGTGGGCGGCCAGGGCACAAAAAATATAGTCGACAAGAATAAATGTAGTGTGTGTGTTTTTCACTTTTTATTTATTTTTTAGGTGGTACTACTACTCCCAGCATGGAACACACACTGTTCCATAATGGGCCGGCTGCTCTTCTATGGTCCCCTGCACTGACTTATATATACACCTATTCATATTTCCCGCAGAGAGCTGTGATTGGTCAGATGGTTCCAGCCATTCACAACTCTGTGGGAAATATGAATAGGTGTATATATAAGTCAGTGCAGGGGACCATAGAAGAGCGGCCAGCTGCATCTATACATTATACAGGAGGATCACAGTGGGTGTCAGGAGTGACAT
Organism: Hyla sarda; assembly: GCF_029499605.1. NCBI lineage: Eukaryota > Metazoa > Chordata > Amphibia > Anura > Hylidae > Hyla > Hyla sarda. Next base: position 265,395,628 of record NC_079190.1, on the reverse strand, counting down.
CCGCTGTGATCTTTCCTTAACTGCAGGTACTACTGCTTCCAACATGGAACAGAGCGTGCTCCATAATGGGAGTAGTAGTTCCTGCATTAATAGACAGATCACAGCAGGTATCACTCCTGACATCCGCTGTGATCGTCCTTTCTATTGCAGAGATGTGGACCTGCTCTATAAAGCATCTTTGCACTATACTCCGGCCAATGATGTGAATAGAACATCACTCAATCATATTTCCCTCTGAGAGCTGTGATTGGCTACAACCATCCGGCCAATCACCACTCTGGGCAGAAAATATGAATGAGTGATGTTCTATTCAGATCACTGGCCGGAGTACAGAGCAGAGATGCGAGCGCTGTATAGAGCCACTTCACATCTCTGCTATATTATGGGCGATCGCATCGGGCAATATGGCTATTAGTACAGGTACTACTACTCCCATCATGGAACAGTGTGTTCCATGCTGGGAGTAGTAGTACTACCTAAAAAATGTCAAAAAAGAGAGGGGAAAAAAGTGAAACACACACACTTTATTAAAATGTTGTTATAAAAGATATAAACAAAGAATAAGTTGGCCAGCACTAATGATTCCAAACTATTATATGGACCTGGCTTACAGGTGCAGGCTGCTGGGCTAAATATACAGCAACAGGAGAATACAGCAGCACACTGCTAGCACAAAGATATAGATAAAACATGAATATATAGATGAAACATGAGTATATAGATAAAACCTAAAAAGCTATACAGCTGTAGTGCAATAAATGAAAATATGAAATTATGAAACAGTGAGGTACTTAGCTTGCCAATTTGGCGGCCAAATAGCTTGGACCGTCCCACCACGGCAAGATGACCTCATTTTGGGACGGACCCTACACTATGAATATGCCTCTGTGTGAACAGTTCAGCAGGCATTGCAAGATCTGAAACATCCAAGGCACCTTATATACTCCTGATAGAGGTGGGTGGGGTGCAAGAGCCAACATGGAAACACTGTTTCATAATTTTATATTTTCATTTATTGCACTACAGCTGTATAGCTTTTCATGTTTTATCTATATACTCATGTTTTATCTATATCTTTGTGCTAGCAGTGTGCTGCTGTATTCTCCTGTTGCTGTTATAAAAGATATAGTTAAATAAAAAAAAATTCCATCACTACAGTACTGCATCCTTTTTTTGGGGGGTACCCAACTAATTTTGGGTACCAAAAAAAACGCGAAAGGGGGAAAAAATTCAATTTCCACACAAATGAAAAAATGCCAGGAAAAACGCCAGACGCAGGAAATTGCACTGGCGTTTTTTTAAACCAAAAAACGCAAGACAAAAAAAACAAGTGGAAGCTTAGCCTAAGGGTACGTTCACACAAGTGGATTTTCGCAGCGTATTTTGCTGTGGATCGGCTGCTGAAGGACCCTCTGTATTCTGCCTTCACATGTGCCTGCTCGTAGCGGCAATACGCCGCTACGAGCAGACACAGTGCGAGTGCCTGCGTGCATGCGCAGTATACTTGCACATCGCGGCAGCTCTCGGCCTGGCTCATTGAGCAGGGGGAGCGGCCGCGATGCGTGCGAGTACACCGCGCATGCGCGGCGACTCGCACATCATCTCAGTGTGTCTGCATGTAGCGGCATATTGCCGCAACGAGCAGTCACATGTGAAGGCAGAATACAGAGGGTCCTTCAGTGGCGGATCCGCAGCGTAAAGTACGCTGTGAAGCCGCTCATGTGAACGTACCCTAAGACAGACCTGGAGCAATTTTGTCCAGCCCATTTTTGGAGTTTGGTGTGACATTTATGTCAGTTTGCTTTTTTTCCTCCCTTTTTTGGTTTAGTTCCAATATACACAAAGGGAATAAACATGTGTCTAGCAAAACGCGTTACTGCAATCCTTTTCTGTGAGAAATACTTAATTTTCTTGAAAAATTTCAGGGGTGCCAACTAGAGATGAGCGAACTTACAATAAATTCAATTCGTCACGAACTTCTCCGCTCGACAGTTGATGACTTTTCCTGCATAAATTAGTTCTGCTTTCCGGTGGGCTGGAAAAGGTGGATACAGTCCTAGGAGACTCTTTCCTAGGACTGTATCCACCTTTTCCAGCCCACCGGAGCACCTGTAGGCTGAACTAATTTACGCAGGAAAAGCCATCAACTGCCGAGCCGAGAAGTTTGTGACAAATCGAATTTACTGTAAGTTTGCTCATCTCTAGTGCCAACATTTACGGCCATGACTGTATATTAAAAAACAAATTTCTTATTTTGTTTACAATTTTTCCCCAAGTTTAAGATCCATAATGTTTTATTTTTCAGTAGATTATGCCATATAAGGGCTTATTTATTTTATTTTTGCAGGACAAGTTGCAGTTTTTATTGGCACCCTTGATTTTACCATATAATGTAGCCTGTTATCCTTATTCTTCAGGTCAGTATAATTAAACCGATACTACATTTATATAGTTTTGGTTGTTTTCTACCGCTAATAAAATGGTTTATATTGCTGAGCATCACCTTAATCTGACCCCTATATATTTTATTTTTATGCATCCTGTTAAGGGATGGGAGCAGCAAGTAAACAGATTAGCTGGAAAAATGGGCAATCTTACAGGCGTTTTCTGGGCAAACATTAGGCCACCAAGTGCTGACACATGGCATCCCTATCGATTGACTGTTCGGCACAACTGCAGTGCCCGGATATACACAAAGAATGGGACCTGAACCCTTAAAGGGGTACTCCGCCCCTAGACATCTTATCCCCTATCCAAAGGATAGGGGATAAGATGTCTGATTGCGGGGGTCCCTCTGCTGGGGACCCCGGGATCTCTGCTGCGGCACCCCGCTGTCATTACTGCACAGAGCAAACTCGCTCTGTGCGTAATGACGGGCGATATAGGGGCCCCGGAGCATTGTGACGTAATGGCTCCGCCCTTGTGACGTCACGGTCCGCCCCCCCTTAATACAAGTCTATGGGTGGGGGCGTGGTGGCTGTCACGCCCCCTTCCATTGACTTGCATTATGCTCCGGCCCCTGTATCGCCCGTCATTACGCACAGAGCGAGTTTGCTCTGTGCAGTAATGACAGAGAGGTGCCGCAGCCGAGATCCCAGGGGTCCCCAGCAGCGGGACCCCCGCAATCAGACATCACAAGAAGAAAAAATAGGGACATGCTCCGGTGCATCCTGTGCCTTTACCTCGTGGCGGCAGATATAAAATGTGTATGTAATATAACTGCTCACCTTGATGTGTTACGCTTCGAGCACAACACCGTCATCAGCCTTATGGAGGAATCGGCAGCAGCCCGTGTCTGTCCGTGCCCAGTGTCCTGGGGCTGTGTAGCAATGTAGAGATCCGCACTCTTGGAGAGGTTTGAGAGAAAAGGACACTTGTTTGGCGGTTGCTGGATCAGGAGACAAAGTTATAAGGATGCCAAAATTCTAGGCGATTTCAAACAGCGTTCTTTATTATAACAAACAATTGACTGTTTTTTGGCATCCTAATAACTTTGTCTCCTGATATGCATGCAAGACATATATCGGTGGTTGTTTACAGAACCTGTTGGATGGCTGGGGCGTTGTGCAGGGAGGGCTTCATTATCAGTTGGTGGATTGTTCCTGCCACCCTCTATGGCGATCATTTGCACATTCCATATTACAGAGGAAGATCCCCTATTACATGCTCAGCCAATGAATAAGGACTCTTAGTGTGAGCTATACCTCCATGCAAACAAGTACCAGAAGACCCCTACATGGTGCCTTTAGATGTGCCTGCTAGGAGCTGAACGACGCCGCTATGAGCAGAGACAATTCTGAGATGTGCGAGTCGCCACACATGTGCGGTGTACACGCACACATTGCAGCCTCTCCCCCTTCTCCCTGAGCTGGGCCAAGAGCAGCCGTGATATGCGAGTATACTGCGCATGCACGCGGTGACTCACACATCACAGTGTATCTGCTCGTAGCAGCATGTTGCCGCTCTGAGCAGGCACATCTAAAGGCACCCAGTAGCAGTCCTTTGGCGGCGTATCTGCAGCGTAAAATATGCTGTGGATCCGTTCATCTGAATGTACCCTATAGGAGTTGTGCCCTTTAAAGTATATAAGAAAAAATTGCTAATTTCTTCCAAAAACAGCACCCCACACCTGTCCTTATGTTGTGTTTGGTATTACAAGTTGGCTTCATTCACTTCAATGAAACTAAGTTGCAATACAACACACACTCTGACTTTGGTGTGGCACTGTTTTTTGAAGAAATCAGCAGTTTTCCTAATCCTGGATAACCCCTTTAAGACGTGTGTTATATAGCCACAAAAAGCTTAAAAAAATGACTACAAAAGCCATTTTTTTATTTGAAAGGTGGCAACGTTTATATAGATTTATGGGGAGATTTATCAAAACCTGTCCAGAGGAAACGTTGCTGAGTTGCCCATAGTATCCATTCAGATTGCTTCTTTAATTTTTCAGAGGCATTTTCAAAAATGAAAGAAGTGATCGGATTGGTTTTCCTCTGGACAGGTTTTGACAAATCTCCCCCCATAGAGTTGGTAGGTTTTAGACTGCAGTTTTAATTTCTCCATTCCAATTCAACAACTTTGTACTTAAAAAATAACAATATACATACACATTTATAAAACCCTGTGCTGAGGAAATGTTGCCCGTAGCAACCAACCAGATCGCTTCTTTCAGGCCCCTGAAAAATTAAAGACGTAATCTGGTTGGTTGCTATGGGGCTTTTCCTGTGCATAGGTTTTGATCTCCCCCCTAGTGTTGGGTGCTATGGGGCTTTTCCTGTGCACAGGTTTTGATCTCCCCTAGTGTTGGTTGCTATGGGTCTTTTCCTGTGCACAGGTTTTGATCTCCCCCTAGTGTTGGTTTTTATGGGATTTTTCCTGTGCACAGGTTTTGATCTCCCCCCCCTAGTGTTGGTTGCTATGGGACTTTTCCTGTGCACAGGTTTTGATCTCCCCTAGTGTTGGTTGCTATGGGTCTTTTCCTGTGCACAGGTTTTGATCTCCCCCTAGTGTTAGTTGCTATGGGACTTTTCCTGTGCACAGGTTTTGATCTCCCCTCTAGTGTTGGTTGCTATGGGACATTTCCTGTGCACAGGTTTTGATCTCCCCTAGTGTTGGTTGATATGGGACTTTTCCTGTGCACAGGTTTTGATCTCCCCCTTAGCGTTGGTTACTATGGGGCTTTTCCTGTGCACAAGTTTTGATCTCCCCCCTAGTGTTGGTTGCTATGGGACTTTTCCTGTGCACATGTTTTGATCTCCCCTAGTGTTGGTTGCTATGGGACTTTTCCTGTGCACAGGTTTTGATCTTCCCCCTAGTGTTGGTTGCTATGGGACTTTGCCTGTGCACAGGTTTTGATCTTCCCCCTATTGTTGGTTGCTATGGGACTTTTCCTGTGCACAGGTTTTTATCTCCCCCCTAGTGTTGGTTGCTATGGGACTTTTCCTGTGCACAGGTTTTTATCTCCCCCCTAGTGTTGGTTGCTATGGGACTTTTCCTGTGAACAGGTTTTTATCTCCCCCCTAGTGTTGGTTGCTATGGGACTTTTCCTGTGCACAAGTTTTGATCTCCCCCCTAGTGTTGGTTGCTATGGGACTTTTCCTGTGCACATGTTTTGATCTCCCCTAGTGTTGGTTGCTATGGGACTTTTCCTGTGCACAGGTTTTGATCTTCCCCCTATTGTTGGTTGCTATGGGACTTTTCCTGTGCACAGGTTTTTATCTCCCCCCTAGTGTTGGTTGCTATGGGACTTTTCCTGTGAACAGGTTTTTATCTCCCCCCTAGTGTTGGTTGCTATGGGACTTTTCCTGTGCACAGGTTTTGATCTCCCCTAGTGTTGGTTGCTATGGGACTTTTCCTGTGCACAGGTTTTGATCTCCCCCTAGTGTTGGTTGCTGTGGGACTTATCCTGTGCACAGGTTTTGATCTTCCCCCTATTGTTGGTTGCGATGGGACTTTTCCTGTGCACAGGTTTTTATCTCCCCCCCCCCCCCTAGTGTTGGTTGCTATGGGGCTTTTCCTGTGCACAGGATTTGATCTCCCCCTAGTGTTGGTTGCTATGGGTCTTTTCCTGTGCACAAGTTTTGATCTCCCCCCTAGTGTTGGTTGCTATGGGACTTTTCCTGTGCACAGGTTTTGATCTCCCCTAGTGTTGGTTGCTATGGGACTTTTCCTGTGAACAGGTTTTGATCTCCCCCTTAGCGTTGGTTACTATGGGGCTTTTCCTGTGCACAAGTTTTGATCTCCCCCCTAGTGTTGGTTGCTATGGGGCTTTTCCTGTGCACAGGTTTTTATCTCCCCCTAGTGTTGGTTGCTATGGGGCTTTTCCTGTGCACAGGTTTTTATCTCCCCCCCCCCTAGTGTTGGTTGCTATGGGGCTTTTCCTGTGCACATGTTTTTCTCCCCCTAGTGTTGGTTGCTATGGGACTTTTCCTGTGCACAGGTTTTGATCTCCCCCATGTTGGTTGCTATGGGACTTTTCCTGTGAACAGGTTTTGATCTCTCCCCTAGTGTTGGTTGCTATGGGACTTTTCCTGTGCACAGGTTTTGATCTCCCCGTGTTGGTTGCTATGGGGCTTTTCCTGGGCACAGGTTTTGATCTCCCCCCTAGTGTTGGTTGCTATGGGACTTTTCCTGTGCACAAGTTTTGATCTCCCCCCTAGTGTTGGTTGCTATGGGACTTTTCCTGTGAACAGGTTTTGATCTCCCATAGTGTTGGTTGCTATGGGACTTTTCCTGTGAACAGGTTTTGATCTCCCCCTAGTGTTGGTTGCTATGGGACTTTTCCTGTGCACAGGTTTTGATCTCCCCCTAGTGTTGGTTGCTATGGGACTTTTGATGTGAACAGGTTTTGATCTCTCTCCTAGTGTTGGTTGCTATGGGGCTTTTCCTGTGCACATGTTTTGATCTCCCCCTAGTGTTGGTTGCTATGGGACTTTTCCTGTGCACAGGTTTTGATCTCCCCCCTAGTGTTGGTTGCTATGGGACTTTTCCTGTGCACAAGTTTTGATCTCCCCCCCTAGTGTTGGTTGCTATGGGACTTTTCCTGTGAACAGGTTTTGATCTCCCCCTAGTGTTGGTTGCTATGGGACTTTTCCTGTGAACAGGTTTTGATCTCCCCTAGTGTTGGTTGCTATGGGACTTTTCCTGTGAACAGGTTTTGATCTCTCCCCTAGTGTTGGTTGCTATGGGGCTTTTCCTGTGCACAGGTTTTTATCTCCCCCCCCCCCCCCTAGTGTTGGTTGCTATGGGGCTTTTCCTGTGAACAGGTTTTTATCTCCCCCCCTAGTGTTGGTTACTATGGGGCTTTTCCTGTGCACAGGTTTTTATCTCCCCCCCCCCCTAGTGTTGGTTGCTATGGGGCTTTTCCTGTGCACAGGTTTTGATCTCCCCCCTAGTGTTGGTTGCTATGGGACTTTTCCTGTGAACAGGTTTTGATCTTCCCCCTAGTGTTGGTTGCTATGGGACTTTTCCTGTGCACAGGTTTTGATCTCCCCCCTAGTGTTGGTTGCTATGGGACTTTTCCTGTGCACAGGTTTTGATCTCCCCCCTAGTGTTGGTTGCTATGGGACTTTTCCTGTGCACAGGTTTTGATCTCCCCCCTAGTGTTGGTTGCTATGGGGCTTTTCCTGTGCACAGGTTTTTATCTCCCCCTAGTGTTGGTTGCTATGGGGCTTTTCCTGTGCACAGGTTTTGATCTCCCCCTAGTGTTGGTTGCTATGGGACTTTTCCTGTGCACAGGTTTTTATCTCCCCCCCTAGTGTTGGTTGCTATGGGACTTTTCCTGTGCACAGGTTTTTATCTCCCCCTAGTGTTGGTTGCTATGGGGCTTTTCCTGTGCACAGGTTTTGATCTCCCCCTAGTGTTGGTTGCTATGGGACTTTTCCTGTGCACAGGTCTTTATCTCCCCCCCTAGTGTTGGTTGCTATGGGGCTTTTCCTGTGCACAGGTTTTTATCTCCCCCCCCCTAGTGTTGGTTGTTATGGGTCTTTTCCTGTGCACAGGTTTTTATCTCCCCCTAGTGTTGGTTGCTATGGGGCTTTTCCTGTGCACAGGTTTTGATCTCCCCCTAGTGTTGGTTGCTATGGGACTTTTCCTGTGCACAGGTTTTTATCTCCCCCCCCTAGTGTTGGTTGCTATGGGGCTTTTCCTGTGCACAGGTTTTTATCTCCCCCCCCTAGTGTTGGTTGCTATGGGTCTTTTCCTGTGCACAGGTTTTTATCTCCCCCCCCCCCCCCCACCCCACCCCCCCCCCCAGTGTTGGTTGCTATGGGGCTTTTAGGACTCTTAGTGTGAGCTATACCTCCATGCAAACAAGTACCAGAAGACCCCTACATGGTGCCTTTAGATGTGCCTGCTAGGAGCTGAACGACGCCGCTATGAGCAGAGACAATTCTGAGATGTGCGAGTCGCCACACATGTGCGGTGTACACGCACACATTGCAGCCTCTCCCCCTGCTCCCTGAGCTGGGCCAAGAGCAGCCGTGATATGCGAGTATACTGCGCATGCACGCGATGACTCACACATCACAGTGTATCTGCTCGTAGCAGCATATTGCCGCTCTGAGCAGGCACATCTAAAGGCACCCAGTAGCAGTCCTTTGGCGGCGTATCTGCAGCGTAAAATATGCTGTGGATCCGTTCATCTGAATGTACCCTATAGGAGTTGTGCCCTTTAAAGTATATAAGAAAAAATTGCTAATTTCTTCCAAAAACAGCACCCCACACCTGTCCTTATGTTGTGTTTGGTATTACAAGTTGGCTTCATTCACTTCAATGAAACTAAGTTGCAATACAACACACACTCTGACTTTGGTGTGGCACTGTTTTTTGAAGAAATCAGCAGTTTTCCTAATCCTGGATAACCCCTTTAAGACGTGTGTTATATAGCCACAAAAAGCTTAAAAAAATGACTACAAAAGCCATTTTTTTATTTGAAAGGTGGCAACGTTTATATAGATTTATGGGGAGATTTATCAAAACCTGTCCAGAGGAAACGTTGCTGAGTTGCCCATAGTATCCATTCAGATTGCTTCTTTAATTTTTCAGAGGCATTTTCAAAAATGAAAGAAGTGATCGGATTGGTTTTCCTCTGGACAGGTTTTGACAAATCTCCCCCCATAGAGTTGGTAGGTTTTAGACTGCAGTTTTAATTTCTCCATTCCAATTCAACTACTTTGTACTTAAAAAATAACAATATACATACACATTTATAAAACCCTGTGCTGAGGAAATGTTGCCCGTAGCAACCAACCAGATTGCTTCTTTCAGGCCCCTGAAAAATTAAAGACGTAATCTGGTTGGTTGCTATGGGGCTTTTCCTGTGCATAGGTTTTGATCTCCCCCCTAGTGTTGGGTGCTATGGGGCTTTTCCTGTGCACAGGTTTTGATCTCCCCTAGTGTTGGTTGCTATGGGTCTTTTCCTGTGCACAGGTTTTGATCTCCCCCTAGTGTTGGTTTTTATGGGATTTTTCCTGTGCACAGGTTTTGATCTCCCCCCCTAGTGTTGGTTGCTATGGGACTTTTCCTGTGCACAGGTTTTGATCTCCCCTAGTGTTGGTTGCTATGGGTCTTTTCCTGTGCACAGGTTTTGATCTCCCCCTAGTGTTAGTTGCTATGGGACTTTTCCTGTGCACAGGTTTTGATCTCCCCTCTAGTGTTGGTTGCTATGGGACATTTCCTGTGCACAGGTTTTGATCTCCCCTAGTGTTGGTTGATATGGGACTTTTCCTGTGCACAGGTTTTGATCTCCCCCTTAGCGTTGGTTACTATGGGGCTTTTCCTGTGCACAAGTTTTGATCTCCCCCCCTAGTGTTGGTTGCTATGGGACTTTTCCTGTGCACATGTTTTGATCTCCCCTAGTGTTGGTTGCTATGGGACTTTTCCTGTGCACAGGTTTTGATCTTCCCCCTAGTGTTGGTTGCTATGGGACTTTGCCTGTGCACAGGTTTTGATCTTCCCCCTATTGTTGGTTGCTATGGGACTTTTCCTGTGCACAGGTTTTTATCTCCCCCCTAGTGTTGGTTGCTATGGGACTTTTCCTGTGCACAGGTTTTTATCTCCCCCCTAGTGTTGGTTGCTATGGGACTTTTCCTGTGAACAGGTTTTTATCTCCCCCCTAGTGTTGGTTGCTATGGGACTTTTCCTGTGCACAAGTTTTGATCTCCCCCCTAGTGTTGGTTGCTATGGGACTTTTCCTGTGCACATGTTTTGATCTCCCCTAGTGTTGGTTGCTATGGGACTTTTCCTGTGCACAGGTTTTTATCTCCCCCTAGTGTTGGTTGCTATGGGACTTTTCCTGTGCACAGGTTTTTATCTCCCCCCTAGTGTTGGTTGCTATGGGACTTTTCCTGTGCACAGGTTTTGATCTCCCCTAGTGTTGGTTGCTATGGGACTTTTCCTGTGCACAGGTTTTGATCTCGCCCTAGTGTTGGTTGCTATGGGACTTATCCTGTGCACAGGTTTTGATCTTCCCCCTATTGTTGGTTGCGATGGGACTTTTCCTGTGCACAGGTTTTTATCTCCCCCCCCCCCCCCCCCCCTAGTGTTGGTTGCTATGGGGCTTTTCCTGTGCACAGGATTTGATCTCCCCCTAGTGTTGGTTGCTATGGGTCTTTTCCTGTGCACAAGTTTTGATCTCCCCCCTAGTGTTGGTTGCTATGGGACTTTTCCTGTGCACAGGTTTTGATCTCCCCTAGTGTTGGTTGCTATGGGACTTTTCCTGTGAACAGGTTTTGATCTCTCCCCTAGTGTTGGTTGCTATGGGGCTTTTCCTGTGCACAGGTTTTGATCTCCCCCCTAGTGTTGGTTGCTATGGGGCTTTTCCTGTGCACAGGTTTTTATCTCCCCCTAGTGTTGGTTGCTATGGGGCTTTTCCTGTGCACAGGTTTTTATCTCCCCCCCCCCCTAGTGTTGGTTGCTATGGGGCTTTTCCTGTGCACATGTTTTTCTCCCCCTAGTGTTGGTTGCTATGGGACTTTTCCTGTGCACAGGTTTTGATCTCCCCCATGTTGGTTGCTATGGGACTTTTCCTGTGAACAGGTTTTGATCTCTCCCCTAGTGTTGGTTGCTATGGGACTTTTCCTGTGCACAAGTTTTGATCTCCCCCCTAGTGTTGGTTGCTATGGGACTTTTCCTGTGAACAGGTTTTGATCTCCCATAGTGTTGGTTGCTATGGGACTTTTCCTGTGAACAGGTTTTGATCTCCCCCTAGTGTTGGTTGCTATGGGACTTTTCCTGTGCACAGGTTTTGATCTCCCCCTAGTGTTGGTTGCTATGGGACTTTTCCTGTGAACAGGTTTTGATCTCTCTCCTAGTGTTGGTTGCTATGGGGCTTTTCCTGTGCACAGGTTTTGATCTCCCCCTAGTGTTGGTTTTTATGGGATTTTTCCTGTGCACAGGTTTTGATCTCCCCCCCTAGTGTTGGTTGCTATGGGACTTTTCCTGTGCACAGGTTTTGATCTCCCCTAGTGTTGGTTGCTATGGGTCTTTTCCTGTGCACAGGTTTTGATCTCCCCCTAGTGTTAGTTGCTATGGGACTTTTCCTGTGCACAGGTTTTGATCTCCCCTCTAGTGTTGGTTGCTATGGGACATTTCCTGTGCACAGGTTTTGATCTCCCCTAGTGTTGGTTGATATGGGACTTTTCCTGTGCACAGGTTTTGATCTCCCCCTTAGCGTTGGTTACTATGGGGCTTTTCCTGTGCACAAGTTTTGATCTCCCCCCTAGTGTTGGTTGCTATGGGACTTTTCCTGTGCACATGTTTTGATCTCCCCTAGTGTTGGTTGCTATGGGACTTTTCCTGTGCACAGGTTTTGATCTTCCCCCTAGTGTTGGTTGCTATGGGACTTTGCCTGTGCACAGGTTTTGATCTTCCCCCTATTGTTGGTTGCTATGGGACTTTTCCTGTGCACAGGTTTTTATCTCCCCCCTAGTGTTGGTTGCTATGGGACTTTTCCTGTGCACAGGTTTTTATCTCCCCCCTAGTGTTGGTTGCTATGGGACTTTTCCTGTGAACAGGTTTTTATCTCCCCCCTAGTGTTGGTTGCTATGGGACTTTTCCTGTGCACAAGTTTTGATCTCCCCCCTAGTGTTGGTTGCTATGGGACTTTTCCTGTGCACATGTTTTGATCTCCCCTAGTGTTGGTTGCTATGGGACTTTTCCTGTGCACAGGTTTTTATCTCCCCCTAGTGTTGGTTGCTATGGGACTTTTCCTGTGCACAGGTTTTTATCTCCCCCCTAGTGTTGGTTGCTATGGGACTTTTCCTGTGCACAGGTTTTGATCTCCCCTAGTGTTGGTTGCTATGGGACTTTTCCTGTGCACAGGTTTTGATCTCCCCCTAGTGTTGGTTGCTATGGGACTTATCCTGTGCACAGGTTTTGATCTTCCCCCTATTGTTGGTTGCGATGGGACTTTTCCTGTGCACAGGTTTTGATCTCCCCCTAGTGTTGGTTGCTATGGGACTTTTCCTGTGCACAGGTTTTGATCTCCCCCTAGTGTTGGTTGCTATGGGACTTATCCTGTGCACAGGTTTTGATCTTCCCCCTATTGTTGGTTGCGATGGGACTTTTCCTGTGCACAGGTTTTTATCTCCCCCCCCCCCCCTAGTGTTGGTTGCTATGGGGCTTTTCCTGTGCACAGGATTTGATCTCCCCCTAGTGTTGGTTGCTATGGGTCTTTTCCTGTGCACAAGTTTTGATCTCCCCCCTAGTGTTGGTTGCTATGGGACTTTTCCTGTGCACAGGTTTTGATCTCCCCTAGTGTTGGTTGCTATGGGACTTTTCCTGTGAACAGGTTTTGATCTCTCCCCTAGTGTTGGTTGCTATGGGGCTTTTCCTGTGCACAGGTTTTGATCTCCCCCCTAGTGTTGGTTGCTATGGGGCTTTTCCTGTGCACAGGTTTTTATCTCCCCCTAGTGTTGGTTGCTATGGGGCTTTTCCTGTGCACAGGTTTTTATCTCCCCCCCCCCTAGTGTTGGTTGCTATGGGGCTTTTCCTGTGCACATGTTTTTCTCCCCCTAGTGTTGGTTGCTATGGGACTTTTCCTGTGCACAGGTTTTGATCTCCCCCATGTTGGTTGCTATGGGACTTTTCCTGTGAACAGGTTTTGATCTCTCCCCTAGTGTTGGTTGCTATGGGACTTTTCCTGTGCACAGGTTTTGATCTCCCCGTGTTGGTTGCTATGGGGCTTTTCCTGGGCACAGGTTTTGATCTCCCCCCTAGTGTTGGTTGCTATGGGACTTTTCCTGTGAACAGGTTTTGATCTCCCATAGTGTTGGTTGCTATGGGACTTTTCCTGTGCACAGGTTTTGATCTCCCCCTAGTGTTGGTTGCTATGGGACTTTTCCTGTGAACAGGTTTTGATCTCTCTCCTAGTGTTGGTTGCTATGGGGCTTTTCCTGTGCACATGTTTTGATCTCCCCCTAGTGTTGGTTGCTATGGGACTTTTCCTGTGCACAGGTTTTGATCTCCCCCCTAGTGTTGGTTGCTATGGGACTTTTCCTGTGCACAAGTTTTGATCTCCCCCCCTAGTGTTGGTTGCTATGGGACTTTTCCTGTGAACAGGTTTTGATCTCCCCCTAGTGTTGGTTGCTATGGGACTTTTCCTGTGAACAGGTTTTGATCTCCCCCTAGTGTTGGTTGCTATGGGACTTTTCCTGTGAACAGGTTTTGATCTCTCCCCTAGTGTTGGTTGCTATGGGGCTTTTCCTGTGCACAGGTTTTTATCTCCCCCCCCCCTAGTGTTGGTTGCTATGGGGCTTTTCCTGTGAACAGGTTTTTATCTCCCCCCCTAGTGTTGGTTACTATGGGGCTTTTCCTGTGCACAGGTTTTTATCTCCCCCCCCCCCCCCCCTAGTGTTGGTTGCTATGGGACTTTTCCTGTGAACAGGTTTTGATCTCCCCCTAGTGTTGGTTGCTATGGGACTTTTCCTGTGAACAGGTTTTGATCTCTCCCCTAGTGTTGGTTGCTATGGGGCTTTTCCTGTGCACAGGTTTTTATCTCCCCCCCCCTAGTGTTGGTTGCTATGGGGCTTTTCCTGTGAACAGGTTTTTATCTCCCCCCCTAGTGTTGGTTACTATGGGGCTTTTCCTGTGCACAGGTTTTTATCTCCCCCCCCCCCCCCCCTAGTGTTGGTTGCTATGGGGCTTTTCCTGTGCACAGGTTTTGATCTCCCCCTTAGCGTTGGTTGCTATGGGACTTTTCCTGTGCACAGGTTTTGATCTTCCCCCTAGTGTTGGTTGCTATGGGACTTTTCCTGTGCACAGGTTTTGATCTCCCCCCTAGTGTTGGTTGCTATGGGACTTTTCCTGTGCACAGGTTTTGATCTCCCCCCTAGTGTTGGTTGCTATGGGACTTTTCCTGTGCACAGGTTTTGATCTCCCCCCTAGTGTTGGTTGCTATGGGACTTTTCCTGTGCACAGGTTTTGATCTCCCCCCTAGTGTTGGTTGCTATGGGGCTTTTCCTGTGCACAGGTTTTTATCTCCCCCTAGTGTTGGTTGCTATGGGGCTTTTCCTGTGCACAGGTTTTTATCTCCCCCCCCCTAGTGTTGGTTGCTATGGGGCTTTTCCTGTGCACAGGTTTTTATCTCCCCCTAGTGTTGGTTGCTATGGGGCTTTTCCTGTGCACAGGTTTTTATCTCCCCCTAGTGTTGGTTGCTATGGGGCTTTTCCTGTGCACAGGTTTTTATCTCCCCCCCCTAGTGTTGGTTGCTATGGGGCTTTTCCTGTGCACAGGTTTTGATCTCCCCCCTTAGTGTCATTAGGTCACGTGATCCACTTAGCACTTCCTGTCCCCTCTGTCAGATGACCACGTCTCGTGAACGCTTTCATTCATGTCTGTCCCTCTCGGGTTTCCGTCGCTTCCTAGGAGCCAGGAAAGGAAGGCGGATCAGGAAGTGGCGCTGTTGAGGAATGAACTGAGGGCACCGGGGCACGGCTAGCGAGAAGAGTCGGGTCTGGATGTCAGTTTCCTGAGGTGTCTGTGGAAGCCATTGGTGTAGGGGGAGAAGGTGAAGCTCCGCTGCTTTATACGCTGCCGCTGTGCGAGGGGCGACCCGTGTGAGACGTGCCATTCGTGTCTATGGAGAGCAGCGGCCGCCTGCTGGACGTGGGGCCCTAAAGTCCTCGGTCAGAGCCGGAGCTGTAGACATTACTAGCTGATCACCTATCCTCTACATGGTCAGGCATTGGTCATGTCAGAACGTCCCTCCTCACCACCATGGGGCATCACTGAGATCCTGAGATGGACCGTGCTTCACCTTGGCCTCCTGTGAGGATTGTTCTTCATATAATGTGTATAGGAGTCCTATGTGGAGAATGCTGGCATGTAAATGGAGAAGTGCGCCCCACATATGAGGTGTCTGTGAATCTTCAGGATCCCTGGCAGTAGACCATAGATTGGCAGAGAATAAGACTCATAATGGGAGAGAATAGCCCAGAGCTGGCCCTTATGTCCATGGAGGAGGATGGCATCTGCCCAGATGACAAAGTGCGGAAGTGGTTCCTGGATAAAGGAGGACGAGAAGCCACCACGGTATATGATACCACCACTGTCCTCATAGAGCAGGACCAACAGCCGTCAGAGGAAGATGACGAGGAGGAGGAGGATGACAGTAATGTTGGCACCAACTTACCGTTCCTTGATGCCGCCAATGAGGAAGGCCTGTTGCTTATGACCGATCAGGACGCCATGTCTCAAGGCTATGTTCAGCACATTATTTCTCCAGATCAGATCCACTTCACTATTAATCCTGGCTCTACACCGATGCCCAGGAACATTGAGGGGGCCACATTAACCCTGCACTCCGAGTGCCCTGAAACCAAGCAAAAGGAGGTAACGCATAGTAGTTTTATATGAATCCCTCCATTGAGAGGTACCATTAATCCAATGAGAAGAATGTAGCTGCTGCTGAGTATACAACGGAGCTAGTGACCGGAAAGGCCACCAATATGCCCCTCCGAAGGATGGTACTCCCACTCCTGCAGATTGTTGTAAGGCAGTGGTCTCAGTCTGCGGCCCTCCAGTTTTTGCAAAACTTCAACTCCCAGCATGCCCGGACAGCCAACGGCTGTCCGGGCATGCTGGGAGTTGAAGTTTTGCAACATCTGGAGGGCCGCAGTTTAAGACTACTATTGTAAGGTGTTTGTAGGCATATTGACGGTATAAATAGTGAGTATGCCTTAGCTATATTCTTATATGATGACAGGCTCCAATGCCAGTTTAGGCCAACGAGATTGTTGGCAAATGCTGTGCTGATGTTTATTGGTCTATCAGCATGCCTTTCATCTCACTATAGAAAAGAGTATGTTCACACTGAGGAATTGGAGAGGAATTTACCTGTTATTCCACTCCAATTCATCCTTAAAGGGGTACTCCACCCCTAGACATCTTATCCCCTATCCAAAGGATAAGGGGATAAGATGTCAGATCGCCGCGGTCCCGCTGCTGGGGAGCCCAGGATCCCCGCTGCGGCACCCCGCTCTCATTACAGCACAGAGCGAATTCGCTCTGTGAGTAATGACGGGCGATACGGGGCACGAAGCAGCGTGACGTTATGGCGCCGCCCCTCGTGACATCACGGCCCGTCCCCTTAATGCAAGTCTATGGGAGGGGGCGTGACGATCGCCACGCCCCCTCCAATAGACTTGTATTGAAAGGGGCGGGCCGTGACGTCACGAGGGGCTGAGCCGTGACGTAACGATGCTCCGGCCCCTGTACTGCCCATCATTACATGCAGAGCGAACTCTCTCTGTGCTGTAATGAGAGCGGGGTGCCGCAGCGGGGATCCCACGGCTCCCCAGCAGCGGGACCCTGGCGATCTGACATCTTATCTAGGGGCGGAGTACCCTTTTAAAGGGGTACTCCGGTGGAAAACATTTTATTTTAAATATACTGGTGTCAGAAAGTTAAACAGATTTGTAAATTACTTCTATAAAAAAAAATATTAATCCTTCTGGTACTTATTAGCTGCTGAAGTTCTTTTCTTTTTGAATTTCCTTTCTGCCTGACCAGTGCTCTCTGCTGACACCTCTGTCCATTTCAGGAACTGTCCGGAGAAGGAGAGATTGGCTATGGGAATTTTCTTGTACTCTGGACAGTTTCTAAAATAGACAGAGGTGTCAGTAAAGAGCACTGTGGTCAGACAGAAAAGACAAAAAGAAAAGAACTTCCTCTGGAACATACAGCAGCTGATAATTACTGGAAGGATTAAGATTTTTAAATAGAAGTAATTTACAAATCTGTTTGACTTTCTGACACCAGTTGATATAAAGGGGTACTCCGGTGGAATTTTTACATTTTTTTTTTTTTTTAAATCAACTGGTGCCTGAAAGTTAAACCGATTTGTAAATTACTTCTATTAAAAAATCTTAATCCTTCCAGTACTTATTAGCTGCTGAATACTACAGAGGAAATTATTTTCTTTTTGGAACACAGAGCTCTCTGCTGACATCACGAGCACAGTGCTCTCTGCTGACATCTATGTCCATTTTAAGAACTGTCCAGAGCAGCAGATGTTTTCTATGTGGATTTTCTCCTACTCTGGACAGTTCCAAAAATGGACAGAGATGTCAGCAGAGAGCACTGTGCTTGTGATGTCAGCAGAGAGCTCTGTGTTCCAAAAAGAAAATAATTTCCTCTGTAGTATTCAGCAGCTAATAAGTACTGGAAGGAGTAAGATTTTTTAATAGAAGTAATTTACAAATCTTTTTAACTTTCTGGCACCAGTTGATTAAAAAATAAAATAAAAAAAAATTAATAAAATTCCACCGGAGTACCACTTTTATCAACTCCAGGGGAGTACCCCTTTTAAAAGAAAAATGTTTTCCAGTGGAGTACCCCTTTAAATGAAAGTTCCATTGACCTTAAACTTTCTGCTGCCCTGTTCACACTGAGGAAATCTGTTCCGCCTGAGCATTGAACATGTTCATTCTTCAGGCAGAATTCGCCTATTGAAGTCAACAGGATTTTTTTTCCTGACAAAACGAGTTTCGTGTGGAATTTCCCCTCCCACAGCATTTTTTCCCCATCTAGGTCTGTTCATTTCCACGCGGAAATTCTGCACCAATTCTGTGGAAGGGGGAGAAAATGTCAAAAATGTAAATTTTCCTGACCAAAATGATTCCTCTTTGGGTTCCTCAGTGTGAACATAACTTGAGAGAAACAAGTTGCCCAGCATCAGGAAGTTTAAGTAAAAATTCTTAGCTTTATAGCATTATCCAAAATTCATATATTAATAAAAAATAAATAAAATAAAAAAACGCACAGGGGAACACAAGTGAAAACATCTGATCTGTTTAAGATTCAACAATCCTAATTCATAGTGTCCAGTATAAACAGTGAGACATTTTACAATAGTGTTTGAATTGGAAAACGTCGAACTAGATCCACTTCCAACATGTTAACCCCTTAAAGGGATTCTCCGTTGCTTAGGGATAGGGATAAGATGCCTGATTGCGGGAGTCCCGCCGCTGGGGACCCCCGGGATCTTGCACGCCACACCTTGTTCATAATCAGTCCCCGGAGTGTGTTAGCTCCGGGTCTGATTACCGGCGACCGCAGGGCCGGCGGCGTGTGATAGTTGTCACGCCCCCTCCCATAGGCTTGCATTGAGGGGCGGAGCATGACGTCACTCGGGGGCGGAGGCGTGACATCACATGCCGCCGACCCTGTGGTCGCCGGTAATCAGACCGGAGCGAACACGCTCCGGGGACTGATAATAAACAGGGTGCCGCGTGCAAGATCACGGGGGTCCCCAGCGGTGGGACTCCCGCAATCAGGCATCTTATCCCCTATGCTTTGCATAGGGGGTAAGATGTCTAAGCACCGGAGAACCCCTTTAAGGATGCAGGGTTTTTCCGTTTTTGCATTTACATTTTTCCTCATCACCTCTAAAAATCATAACGCTTTAAATTTTGCACCTAAAATTTCATATGAAGGCTTATTTTTTGCGCCACCAATTCTACTTTGTAGTGACATTAGTCATTTTACCAAAATATCCACGGTGAAGCGGAAAAAAAACATTCATTGTGCGACAAAATTGAAGAAAAAAATTTCATTTTGTAACTTTTGGGGGCTTCCGTTTCTACGCAGTACATTTTTCGGTAAAAATGACCCCTTATCATTATTCTGTAGGTCCATTCGATTAAAATGATACCCTACTTATATAGGTTTGATTTTGTCGTACTTCTGGAAAAAATCCTAACTACTTGCAGGAAAATTAATATGTTTAAAAATGTCATCTTCTGACCCCTATAACTTTTTTATTTTTCCGCGTACAGGGCGATATGAGGAATAATTTTTTTTGGGCCGTGATCTTAAGTTTTTATCGGTACAATTTTTGTATTGATCGGACTTTTTGATCGCTTTACAATTCATTTTTTCATAATATAAAAAGTGACCAAAAATACGCTATTTTGGACTTTGGAATTTTTTTGCGCGCACCTCATTGACCGAGCGGTTTAATTAACGATATATTTTTAGAATTCGGACATTTCCACACGCAGTTATACCACATGTGTTTATTTTTATTTACACAGGTTTATTTTTTTTTATGGGAAAAGAGGGGTGATTCTTTTATTAGAGAAGGTGTTAAATGGTCTTTATTAACGTTTGTTTCACACTTTTTTTTTTTTTTGCTCTGTTATAGCTCCCCACGGTGGCTATCTCATACACAGATCACTGCCATGCATTAACGTTATTAGCCCAGGGTCTCGGCTGTCATTAGCCGCCGGCACCGACCCGGTATGACGCAGGGTCACAGCATGACCCCGCATTTTATACCAGGACCGGGCGCAGGGGTACTCCCGTGGAAAACTTTTATTTTTTTATTTTATTTTTTTTAATCAACTGGTGCAAGAAAGTTAAACAGATTTGTTAATTACTTCTATTAAAAATCTTAATCCTTCTAGTACTTATTAGTTGCTGAATACTACAGAGGAAATGGTTTTCTTTTTGGAACACAGAGCTCTCTGCTGACATCATGAGCACAGTGCTCTCTGCTGACATCTCTGTCTATTTTAAGAACTGTCCAGAGTAGGAGTAAATCCCTATAGCAAACATATGCTGCTCAGGACAGTTCCTAAAATGGACAGAGATGTCAGCAGAGAGCACTGTGCGCATGATGTCAGCAGAGAGCTCTGTGTTCCAAAAAGAAAAGCATTTCCTCTGTAGTATACAGACCCTAAAAAGCACTGGAAAGATTAAGATTTTTTAATAGAAGTAATTTACAAATCTGTTTAACTTTCTGGCACCAGTTGATTTAAAAAAAAAAAAAAAAAAAGTTTTCCATGGGAGTACCCCTTTAAGAGGTTAAATTTATGTCTCTTATCCTCTTCTCACATAAAGCTCTAACATCAGTCATTTCACATTATACTATTGTGACATGTCTTTCACTGTTTATACTTGCAACCTATGAATAAAGCTTGTATTATCCAAGAGCGTCAGGTGTTTTCACTTTTGCTCCCTGTAAGGTTTTTTTTTTAATTATTATTAAATGGGCACTGTCAGATACAAAAACTTTTGATGTGTTGTAAAGCATGTATAACCAATAGGTTTTGCAATTGATTTTATTAGAAATTTTTCAGTATTTCATCCTGACAAGCCAGTCAAACAACTGCCCCCCTGCCTGCTTGGACACATCCTAGTCCTGCTGTGTCCATGCATCATCATCTATGTCATGGACACACTTCCTTGATTGATAGCTTGGAGCGCAGGGCTCACAGCTAGAGGAAAAATCCTCTCACTGTCAGCTTGTGTCCCGCTACTGTCAGTGAGGACAAGATGGGAGTTGTAGTTTTGCTAATGCTAGGGGAGATGTGAGCAGCACGATCAAATGAACACAGATCAGTGGAGTTCAATAGAACTGCATTGATCTGTGTGAGGAATCTAATGATTCCTCCTAATAAAGTGTATTAAAAAAAAAAAAATTATGAAAGTTAAAAAAAAAACACCCATTAACCCCTTCCATATTAAAAGTTCATATCACACCCCTTTCACAATATGTAAACTTGATAAAAATAAACATATTTGGTATTGGCGCATGCGTAATTGTCCGAAAACATCATATCCCAGAAAAAAAATGAAGTAAAAAGTGTTAAAAAAAAATCTGATCAATACCAAAATGGTACCAATACATACAGCAAATTACAGCCCAAAAAATTGAGCCCTTATACAGCCCAGTATTGAAAAAATAAAAATGTTATAGAAATCAGGAATTTTTTTTTTTTTTTTTTTTAGTGTGCGTTCCCACAGGACGTATATGCAGCGTATTTGACAAAATATGCTTCCTATTCCTTGCTCACTATACACACAGGGCTTTCCGGCGGCAGCCCTATGCGTGTAGTGCGTTTTGGAGGCGGAGCAGCGCGTCACAGACACACCGGCACATGGCCCCGTCTCCAAAACTCACTATACATATAGGGCTGCCGCCGGAAATCCGCCCTGTGGGAACGCACCCTTAAAGAAAAAAATATTTGGTATTGGTAAAATCAGGCCGACCTAAAGTACTAAAATAATGTGTAAGTTTGACCACAAGGTGAATGGCAACCCCCCCCCAAATTTACATACTATTTTGATTACGGTAAACTTTTGTCCACCAGGACAAGTGGATTTTCACGAGGGACAAGTAGATTGTGCTCCGTTTTAGTCCCTTGTTTTTTTTTTTTTTGTGTTTTTTTTTAAATTTCCACCCCCCTGCACATAAAAAATAGATGTACATGGTCAGGATTAGGTACTGAGTGATATATTTAAAATAATATTTAATTTTTGTTGGATTTGACGGGTACGCTTTAATGCTGAAATCTTCTATAAATCGGAGAATTTTAAAGGACAAGTCTCACAGTAAACAATTGTTCAGCTTTTAGTGCAGAAGGTAAAGTTATACAGGTTTGTAAATCACTTCCATTACCAATGCTGCTTAGAAACAAGCTTTATCTGCATTCTTCTGTCTGACAGGAAATTCAGCTGTTCCAGGTTTTCATGACTTTCGACCCCTATTCAGGCTGTTATCAGCAGCATCCCGGGGCCGTGACGTGACAATTACCCAGAAAACCCCTGTGCTGCAGAGAGCTCCCTGAGCTCGGGCTTAGCCCCTCCCATCTGATGAATATTCACACTGTCCTCCCTCTGTTCTGCAGTGATTGGCTGAGCAGCACTGCCTATATGCCGGCTGATTCAGATCATAGCAGCCCCAGCAAACAGGCTGATTCTCTCCCCTCTCCTTGCTAATATTTTTACACTGAGAACGGAGGAGAGGGGGGAGGGGAGGGAGCTGCCAGCGTAGACCTGTCACACTGAGAATGGAGGGGAGGGAGAGTAGACCTGTCACACTAAGCACTGGGGAGAGAGGAGTGCAGGGCAGAGAAGGGGGGAGGTGATTGTGCCAGTGTAAAGCAGGAGGGGGAGGGAGTGATTTTACAGTGTAAAACTGCAGCTTCAACTCCAGGGTCCCTCTCTCTGAGATTACATTTTGTTTCCTCGTGGCCACCCTGCTGTATAAGGCTATGATTGGAGCTCAGTGTTATGTGGCCACCCTGCTGTATAGGGCTATGATTGGAGCTCAGTGTTATGTGACCACCCTGCTGTATAGGGCTATGATTGGAGCTCAGTGTTATGTGACCACCCTGCTGTATAGGGCTATGATTGGAGCTCAGTGTTATGTGACCACCCTGCTGTATAGGGCTATGATTGGAGCTCAGTGTTATGTGACCACCCTGCTGTATAGGGCTATGATTGGAGCTCAGTGTTATGTGACCACCCTGCTGTATAGGGCTATGATTGGAGCTCAGTGTTATGTGACCACCCTGCTGTATAGGGCTATGATTGGAGCTCAGCGTTATGTGACCACCCTGCTGTATAGGGCTATGATTGGAGCTCAGTGTTATGTGACCACCCTGCTGTATAAGGCTATGATTGGAGCTCAGTGTTATGTGGCCACCCTGCTGTATAGGGCTATGATTGGAGCTCAGTGTTATGTGACCACCCTGCTGTATAGGGCTATGATTGGAGCTCAGTGTTATGTGACCACCCTGCTGTATAGGGCTATGATTGGAGCTCAGTGTTATGTGACCACCCTGCTGTATAGGGCTATGATTGGAGCTCAGTGTTATGTGACCACCCTGCTGTATAGGGCTATGATTGGAGCTCAGTGTTATGTGACCACCCTGCTGTATAGGGCTATGATTGGAGCTCAGTGTTATGTGACCACCCTGCTGTATAGGGCTATGATTGGAGCTCAGCGTTATGTGGCCACCCTGCTGTATAGGGCTATGATTGGAGCTCAGTGTTATGTGACCACCCTGCTGTATAGGGCTATGATTGGAGCTCAGTGTTATGTGGCCACCCTGCTGTATAAGGCTATGATTGGAGCTCAGTGTTATGTGGCCACCCTGCTGTATAGGGCTATGATTGGAGCTCAGTGTTATGTGACCACCCTGCTGTATAGGGCTATGATTGGAGCTCAGTGTTATGTGGTCACCCTGCTGTATAGGGCTATGATTGGAGCTCAGTGTTATGTGGTCACCCTGCTGTATAGGGCTATGATTGGAGCTCAGTGTTATGTGGTCACCCTGCTGTATAGGGATATGATTGGAGCTCAGTGTTATGTGGCCACCCTGCTGTATAGGGCTATGATTGGAGCTCAGTGTTATGTGGCCACCCTGCTGTATAGGGCTATGATTGGAGCTCAGTGTTATGTGGCCACCCTGCTGTCTGGGCTATGATTGGAGCTCAGTGTTATGTGACCACCCTGCTGTATAGGGATATGATTGGAGCTCAGCGTTATGTGGCCACCCTGCTGTATAGGGCTATGATTGGAGCTCAGTGTTATGTGACCACCCTGCTGTATAGGGCTATGATTGGAGCTCAGTGTTATGTGACCACCCTGCTGTATAGGGCTATGATTGGAGCTCAGCGTTATGTGTCCACCCTGCTGTATAGGGCTATGATTGGAGCTCAGTGTTATGTGACCACCCTGCTGTATAGGGCTATGATTGGAGCTCAGCGTTATGTGGCCACCCTGCTGTATAGGGCTATGATTGGAGCTCAGTGTTATGTGGCCACCCTGCTGTATAGGGCTACGATTGGAGCTCAGTGTTATGTGACCACCCTGCTGTATAGGGCTATGATTGGAGCTCAGTGTTATGTGACCACCCTGCTGTATAGGGATATGATTGGAGCTCAGTGTTATGTGACCACCCTGCTGTATAGGGATATGATTGGAGCTCAGTGTTATGTGGTCACCCTGCTGTATAGGGCTATGATTGGAGCTCAGTGTTATGTGGCCACCCTGCTGTCTGGGCTATGATTGGAGCTCAGTGTTATGTGGCCACCCTGCTGTCTGGGCTATGATTGGAGCTCAGTGTTATGTGACCACCCTGCTGTATAGGGCTATGATTGGAGCTCAGTGTTATGTGACCACCCTGCTGTATAGGGCTATGATTGGAGCTCAGTGTTATGTGGCCACCCTGCTGTATAGGGCTATGATTGGAGCTCAGTGTTATGTGACCACCCTGCTGTATAGGGCTATGATTGGAGCTCAGTGTTATGTGGCCACCCTGCTGTATAGGGCTATGATTGGAGCTCAGTGTTATGTGGCCACCCTGCTGTATAGGGCTATGATTGGAGCTCAGTGTTATGTGACCACCCTGCTGTATAGGGCTATGATTGGAGCTCAGCGTTATGTGGCCACCCTGCTGTATAGGGCTATGATTGGAGCTCAGTGTTATGTGACCACCCTGCTGTATAGGGCTATGATTGGAGCTCAGTGTTATGTGACCACCCTGCTGTATAGGGCTATGATTGGAGCTCAGTGTTATGTGACCACCCTGCTGTATAGGGCTATGATTGGAGCTCAGTGTTATGTGACCACCCTGCTGTATAGGGCTATGATTGGAGCTCAGTGTTATGTGACCACCCTGCTGTATAGGGCTATGATTGGAGCTCAGTGTTATGTGACCACCCTGCTGTATAAGGCTATGATTGGAGCTCAGTGTTATGTGACCACCCTGCTGTATAGGGCTATGATTGGAGCTCAGTGTTATGTGACCACCCTGCTGTATAGGGCTATGATTGGAGCTCAGCGTTATGTGGCCACCCTGCTGTATAGGGCTATGATTGGAGCTCAGTGTTATGTGGCCACCCTGCTGTATAGGGCTATGATTGGAGCTCAGTGTTATGTGGCCACCCTGCTGTATAGGGCTATGATTGGAGCTCAGTGTTATGTGGCCACCCTGCTGTATAGGGCTATGATTGGAGCTCAGTGTTATGTGACCACCCTGCTGTATAGGGCTATGATTGGAGCTCAGCGTTATGTGGCCACCCTGCTGTATAGGGCTATGATTGGAGCTCAGTGTTATGTGGCCACCCTGCTGTATAGGGCTACGATTGGAGCTCAGTGTTATGTGGCCACCCTGCTGTATAGGGCTATGATTGGAGCTCAGTGTTATGTGACCACCCTGCTGTATAGGGCTATGATTGGAGCTCAGCGTTATGTGGCCACCCTGCTGTATAGGGCTATGATTGGAGCTCAGTGTTATGTGGCCACCCTGCTGTATAGGGCTATGATTGGAGCTCAGTGTTATGTGGCCACCCTGCTGTCTGGGCTATGATTGGAGCTCAGTGTTATGTGGGAGTGACTAACATAAGTTAGGGGTGGTAACAAGTTCTCTGCTCAGGCAGCTGAGAGCAGGAAATGTGAGCAGTGCATGCAGGGAAATGTAGTTTTTGAGATCACAGGCATAGCCACCATAACCAGGAAGTAACTGCAATTTATGAGCTGAATAGCCGGTGAATGGGGGGTGGAAAAAAAATCACAAACATGTCAGAGAGGTGGTAGGTGAATATACTATGGAATGGCTAGGTATTTTTTTTTTCTTTGCTGCATGGGATATCTTCTTTAACTTAAATATTCTGTTGCTGGACAATGAAGGAATATGAAGAAAGGCACTGGAGGATGGTGCTGTGTGGAATGGCACTGGCGGAGGCTCCACCTGTGCCATCAAAGACAGTACCATCCTCCAGTGCCTTTCTTCTTTTTCCTTAATTTCTCTATATGGGTTCCCGCAGTGGATTTTTATTATAGATCAACTGGCTAATTTACAGATTTGTAAATTACTTCTATTAAAAAAATCTTAATCCTTTCAGTACTTATGAGCTGCTGAAGTTGAGTTGTTCCTTTCTGTCTAAGTGCTCCCTGATGACACCTGTCTCGGGAACTGTCCAGAGTAGAAGCAAATCTCCATAGCAAACCCCTTCTACTCTGTGCAGTTCCCGAGACAAACAGAGATGTCAGCAGAGAGCGCTTGCCAGACAGGAAAGAACAACTCAACTCCAGCAGCTCTATAAATTTAATAGAAATAAATTACAAATCTGTTTAACTTTCTGGAGCCACTTGATATAAACATTTTTTTTTCCTGGAATACCCCTTTAAAGGGGTACTCCGCCCCTAGACATCTTATCCCCTATCCAAAGGATAGGGGATAAGAGGTCAGATCGCCGCGGTCCCGCTGCTGGGGACCCCCAGGATCCCCGCTGCGGCACCCCGCTATCATTACAGCACAGGGCGAGTTCGTTCTGTGCGTAATGACGGGCGATACAGGGGACGGAGCAGCGTGACGTCATGGCTCCGCCCCTCGTGACATCGCGGCCCGTCCCCTTAATGCAAGTCTATGGCAGGGGGCGTGACGACTGCCACGCCCCCTCCCATAGACTTGTATTGAAACGGGCGGGCCGTGACATCATGAGGGGCGGGGCCGTGACGTAACGATGCTCCGGCCCCTGTACTGCCCGTCATTACATGCAGAGCGAACTCGCTCTGTGCTGTAATGATAGTGCAGTGCCGCAGCGGGGAACCCGATCTGACATCTTATCCCCTATCCTTTGGTAGGGGATAAGATGTCTAGGGGCAGAGTACCCCTTTAAGTCCCCATATTCGGGGTGATATGCACAAAAGACAAGAGGCTTAAAGGGGTACTTTGCTAGAAACGTCTTATCCCCTATCCTTTGGATAGGGGCTAAGATGTTTTCAACGGAGTACGCCTTTAATAGGGGAGAATCCTACCAACTCAAGGGGACCACAAGGGCGATCACACCCTACTGTATTACACGAGGCACCTTACTGTATTGCTGGACAACACCATTACTTTTTTTTCTGTGTCCTACAATATACGAAAGAATAAACCCACTTTTCTATCAAGTGAAAAAAGTGGCGTACCAATAGACACCAGCCCACAAATAGGGTTACATTTTTTTTTCCAGCAAAATTGTTGCCAATGGCGGAAATGAAGTACAAGTCGTCTCTCAACATACAATGGTAATCTGTTGCAAATGAACCATTGTTTGTTGAAACCATCGTATGTTGAGGGATCCGTTCAATGTAAAGTATAGGAAGTTATAATCACATGTCCCCGCCGCTCCGGACCGTCACCGCTGCCCTGGATGTCGCCCTCCATCGCTGCCGCCGTGTCCCCGGGGTGTCCCCGACGCTCCGGACGTCTCTGCTTCCCCGGGATCCTCGCTCTCCGTCGCCGCCATCATGTCACTACGCACGCCGCTCCTATTGGATGACGGGACGGCGTGCGCGGCGACGTGATGACGGCGATGGAGGGGACCTCGATGAGGACGCTCCGGAGCCCCGAGGACAGATGAGACCATCACCGGAGCACACAGGGCACCGTAAACGGCAATCCGGCGGCAGCTGAAGCAGTCTGCGCTGCCGGATAGCCGTTTATGCGATGGCCCTGACATACAAAAGCATCTTATGTTGATGCTGCCTTCAACATGCGATGACCTCTGAGAGGCCATCGTATATTGAAATTATTGTAGGTCGGGGCCATCGGAGGTCGGGGGGGTCACAGTATTTGGTGGCATATACCACTTAGCTAGATAATCCATCCCTCCAATTTCCATCTAGTGTCTGTTTAATTAGCAGGATTTAGGCCCCTTTCACACTACAGGTATCATTCTGTAAAAAACCTCTGATATTACTCCTGGCAAAAAGTCCTGAAAACGTCCGTAAAAAAAAATCCCATTCATCTCAATGGGATTTTTTGAACATCCTTTTGCATCAGATATGTCCGTTTTTAGACATGAATGGGAGCTGTTCTTCTGCAGCTATAAAACTATTTAAAGCACTGCTAGTAGTAGATTTTAGCACCCTCTAGTTTAACCCCATGTGGACACCTTCTACATCTTAAGCCAGTTGTCATCCACCAGTCTGACGGCTAAACAAATATTTCTTTATTTCCTTGTAACTTCTAGTACCACTAGCCCAGGGCCCTAACTGTACAGCATCTCACGCTGTAGTATATATACTGTTTGTAGCCTACTATGGGTTTATACTGTACCTCAGTCTTTATCATATTAATATGTAATGTAATAAATCCCCTACTTTCTCCCCATACATAGGCCGGCATTTATCATTGTAGTGTAAGTGAAGCATTTTTTTACACCTATTTTTTTCTGTGCTGCTAATGTGTAGGAGCACCACATTTATTATATGGTCACAGAACATTTGATACATTTTGTGCAGGTCACATTTTCTCAAATTACTCTTCACATACACCAAAAAGCTAAGCTAAGTCTGGACTGGTGTTTCAGTGGCTTTGCGCCTTTTTTGCGCCTTTTTTCAAAAACCCTTCCATATAAAAAAATGGCGCCTTTTCTAGACACAAAAAACAGTCTAAAGACAATGATAAATGTTCGCCATATACTGCTTTTATACTTAAAGGGGTTGTGCGCTGCCCTGCAGTTCGGAGCTCCACTAACAGCGTCCGGAAGTTCATTACTCCGAACGCTGTGTGCAGGCTTCTATGTAAGCGGCCTCCGGGCATGACGTCTCACCCGCCCCCTCAATGAAAGTCTATGGGAAGGGGGCACGACCGCTGTCACGCCCCCTTCCCATAGACTTTGGTAGAGGGTGTGGGCGTGACGTCACGAGGGGGCGGGCGTGACGTCACGAGGGGGCAGGCGTGACGTCACGAGGGGGCGGGCGAGACGTCACGAGGGGGCGGGCGAGACGTCACGAGGGGGCGGGTGAGACGTCATGCCCGGAGGCCGCGAACACGGAAGCCCGCACACAGCGTTCGGAGTAATGAACTTCTGGACGCTGTGAGCTCTCACAGCGGTGTGCCTACTCCCAGCATGGAGCCGTATGACAATGGTGGGGAGCAGGCTTGCCTCTGTAAGATTTGAATAGCCTGTCTGACTGTAGCTGAAGTACAAGGCAGCTGTGATAGAAGTATACAAGCTGTGGGCTAAGTAAATAAACTGGCTTGTTGCGTGAACCTTGCTGGACTGACTTCTATCTATTAAGAAGAAACAGGAGTCCATCACTGAGCCTAAAGCAGCTACAAGGGTCTGGAACAGAAAGGGGGCAAAAAATCCATGAACTAGAACAACTTCAATGGAGATGTTGTTGTGTAAAACTATTTGGGCTCCCAGAACTACTTAGTTCACACGGCCCTTGTGCTCCAACCCATTCAGGGTTCATTCTTTTTCTCCACCAAATGGGCCCTGAATGGGTCGGAGCACAACTGACTCAGATGGGTCTGTCAGGTGCCCAATACTTTACAGGAGTGGCCGACCAGGCTACTTAAACCGGAGCACACCGACCGTGTGAATGACCCCGTAGATAAGTGGTTTTTCTTCATGGAAAGAAGCTTCTGATTAGAATGAAGTGAACTTATAGTAAATTGTCTCGTAGCGAACCTCGCAGCTCGGCTGTTGATTACTTTAGTCTGCGTAAATGAGTTCAGCTTTCCAAGGGCTCTGGTTGCCTGGAATAGTTTGGGATGACAGTCTTAGGTCTGTATCCACCTTTTCCAGGCAACTGGAGTCCTTGGAAAGCTGAGCTAATTTCTGCAGACTAAAGTAATCAACAGCCGAGCTGCGAGGTTCGCTACGAGACAATTTACTGTAAGTTCACTCAACTTTGCTCGTGATCTTTAACTGCCTGCAGCCACCTCTTGTGTAATCCCTGGGTGCACACTTTTTTTTCTTTATTTGTGACTCTGCATTTTTTCCCAGTGTTACACAACAGGATCAGCCTACCTCACAATAATAGCAAAGCAGCACACAGCTTGTACACAGGGAGGGTGTTCATTGTGATGATAGAGAAACTAAACACAAAGTATCATGGCCATGTGCCTTACTTTCTGGTGTGTAATACAGCCTGACACCCACTGTTGTTAAAGTGCTGGGGGTGAGGGGAGATAGTGGCTGTATGATGTCTGTGTGTAGTTCCATCTAGAAATATGTAAAGAGTAATATCTATCTGCTTACACACTATAAATGCACATACAAATTCTATTGTGTATGTATGGCATCCAAGAAGCAGAGTAGCCAGTGCAATGGTACTGAGCAACCCTCCCCACAAAACAAATAATATATATATTTTGTGTATAATATGATCTTTTGTGTATAATATGACCTTTAGGAAATAAGAATAGGAAGTCAGGCGACAATAATTTGCAGCGCATGCAACAAAAATAAAGATTGCTTTTAAGGAAGTCTCTTTTCACAGAATCCTTATTACAGTCATGACAATTATAACTATTACATATACACTTATGTTAGTTACAGCTCTTTAGTAGCCGAGATCCCACCTAGATTAATTCATGCCTTCAACATACGATGGTAATCGGTTCCAAATGGACCATCGTTTGTTGAAACCATTGCATGTTGAGGGATCCGTGCAATGTAAAGTATGGGACAGTGGTCTACAAACTGCGGACCTCCAGATGTTGCAAAACTACAACACCCAGCAAGCCCGGACAGCCAACGGCTGTCTGGGCATGTTGGGAGTTGTAGTTTTGCAACATCCGGAGGTCTGCAGGTTTAAGACCACTGGTATAGGAAGTTGTACTCGCCTGTCCCCGCCGCTCCGGACCGTCACCACTGCCCTGGATGTCGCCGTCCATCGCTGTCGCCGCGTCCCCGGGGTGTCCCCAACGCTCCGGCAAGGCGTCTGCTTCCCCAGCATCCTCGCTCTCCATCGCCGCCATCACGTCGATATGCACGCCGCTCCTATTGGATGATGGAGTTCCACCGGAGTACGCCTTTAATTGGGAAAATCTCTCTATTAAAGGGGGTACTTCGCTGCTCAGCGTTTGGAACAAACTGTTCCGAACGCTGGAGTCGGCGCCAGGAGCTCGTGATGTCATGGTCACGCCCTCTCAATGCAAGTCTATGGGAGGGGGTGTGACGCCCCCTCCCATAGACTTGCATTGAGGGGGCCGGGCGTGACGTCATGAGGGAGCGGGGCAATGACTTCACGAGCTCCCGACTCCAGCGTTGGGAACAGTTTTTTTCCAAACGCTGAGCAGTGGAGTACCCCTTTAAGGTGTATTAAAACCTGAAGAATTCATGTATTATGCACATTGAGATCACAACCACTTACCGTATTCATTGACCTCTCAAAGATGAGCTTTTTTTCTTCCGCTATCTGGGGCATGCTCCGATATGTGGAAACATGTCAGAAACCCTTCTCCACTAGTAATATATATGATGGCTAATGCATGCATCATGATCTTGTATTGCAGGTGAAGCGCTATCAGTGTACGTTTGAAGGCTGCCTTCGCACATACAGCACAGCAGGAAATCTGCGCACTCACCAGAAAACACACCGAGGGGAATACACCTTTGTATGTAACCAGGAGGGCTGTGGGAAGGCGTTTCTTACCTCATACAGCCTCAAGATTCACGTCCGTGTACACACAAAGGAAAAGCCTTTTGAATGTGACGTGCAGGGCTGTGAAAAAGCTTTTAATACCCTCTACAGGTGAGAATATCATGTTGAATCTGAGAAAGTATCATTTAAATTCGCACTGTCACCGTTAAAGGGGTAACCATTAAAGTTAAACAGATTTGTAAATTACGTCTATTAAAAAATCTTAATCCTTCTAGTACTTATTAGCTGCTGAATACTACAGAGGAAATTCTTTTCTTTTTGGAACACAGTGCTCTCTGCTGACATCTCTGTCCATTTTAAGAACTGCTAGGAGAAAATCCCCATAGCAAACATATGCTGCTCTGGACAGTTCCTAAAATGGACAGAGATGTCAGCAGAGAGCATTGTGCTCATGATGTCAGCAGAGAGCTCTGTGTTCCAAAAAGTAAATAATTTCCTCTGTAGTATTCAGCAGCTAATAAGTACTAGAAGGATTAAGATTTTTTAATAGTAGTAATTTACAAATCTGTTTAACTTTCTGGCACCAGTTGATTTAAAAAAAAAAAAGTTTTCCACCGGAGTACCCCTTTAAACACCCCAGCTGATCAGGAGGACTGCCCACAGTGGGTTCTCCCGTCTCTGTGTCATGTGATAGACGCATAATGTAAGTCTTTGGGACCGCTTCGGTCACATAAACATGGAGCGGAGAGAGTAGCATGTGGCATCACTCCTCTCTCTTGTTCCATCGATCGGTTGGAGTCTGAGCAGCCAGACGCTGACCAAGCAGAACTGTTCACGTTACATGTGCACAATGAACTTGCATGTTTTTTGAGTCCAAAAATGGTACAATTTAACCGGTGCATAGGCTGAAATATAGCACTTATTGGGATGCATTATGCACTTTTGGATTTAATAAATAAGCAAGTTCTTTTTGCTCTTTTATCATTTGCTGGCAGTCTGGTTCTTTCCACTTGCCAATGCCGGATTTGGGACGACTGGCTGACTTTGCATCCTTTTTCCTGATTTTCGAAGTATAGATGATGCGGGATACATTTTTTGTGCTGTCAGACCTTTTTTCATTTGTTCATGTTTTGTTTTTATTTAATGACAGGGACACTTTAAAAGGAAATCTACAGATAATGATTTTCTACTATGCTGTGGATACTTGAGGATTACATTGGCTCTATACAAACATAAGCTTTCTGTAGGGCTTGTTTTTTCAAGAAATACATGGAGGTCAAAGATGAGACTGTACCACACATTAATCTGGCTGGTATTGTTAAATATGTGGCCTTTCTTTGTGGGGTTTGTGGAAATCAGACTTCAGTTTTGGCCTCCAAAACCCATTATATTACTCATATAGGTAAAGCTGCCATAGACCTGTGCTTACTGCACCCCAGAAAGTTGTTCGGTGGATGGACGTCCCTTCTGACCTTGCACTCCCTCTACTTCAGCAGTTCAGTGCAGTTAGCTAATGGAGTGTCCTTGGTAAAGCTTATGTCCTGAGAAAATCCTGTATCTATACCTTCTAATGACATTTTCCTTTAATTCATTACTAACGGATCCAACATGTTAAAATCCATCTGCCCAAATGTGCTCTACCCAACATCTGCCACTGAGGAGTCGGGATGTCTCCTTAATAACTGCGTACCCAGCCGGTGACACTGCTCAAAGTGGAGTTCACTTTATTTTCCTAGGTGCCTTTGTTACTGATACTTGTAAACCCCCCGTTATATGCACATAAGGGTCTCTGGTGCACTTGTCATCCTTCCCGACCGGTCTGGTCATAATTTCTCTTCTGCAGGTAGCCGCTATGTTAGAGCCAGATGTGCTGGACATCAGCATGTAGTGGTTCCGTGCAGCAGAGAGGAATGTGAATATTTATTACAGTTCCTCATTTACATACAAGGACTCTTAAGGCTATATCACAGGGATATTAGAAAATAAACGCCGTTTTGGTCAGCGTCACCTGCACTAACAAGCTGTAAGTTAGTGCTGGTGACATTGCTGTCAGATGGATGAAACCCCCCTAACCTGAATATACAAGTGTTTAGTGTGGTTAGTGATCCTGGTAAAATGATGTATTCTTTACCTCAATCCGTTTAGCCATTCCTGAGAGGAAGAGCAATCTAGCATTACGCAAATAACCTCTTAACTGCTCTAGAGGTTGGTACTAGAACTATTTGCACCTTGGGTCCTGTTGGCACTACCCACTCATCAATATTCATCATATTTTCCTTAAAGGGGTATTCCAGGATTTTTTTGATTTGACTATGCTACAGAAGCTGTAAAGTTAGTGCAGTTAATAATATAATGTCTGTACCGGTCTCTGATGGTTGATCTTGCATTCTTATGTGATTTTTGTTGTAAATGTTCTTTATTAACAGCATACAAATGACACCCGTCTGTGTCTTGGCCGCACTGCATCCTGGGAATACCTATCTTACTAGTCAGGTGATGACAGGGAGCCTGTTCTGCTTCAATGGGTGGAGCGACCACAGGGAATTAGCAACAGCTGGAGGCACCCTGATTAGAAAGCACTTGGCTTTATCATGAAATTCAGCTGGATTGTGGTTCAATGCGTGGGGTAGCTGATGTGTGGGAAGGGGAAATTAGATATTATGGGATTTGTAGTAAAAGAGAAAACTCCAACAGGAAATACCCAGTTCACAAGATCTCACAACATTTAACCTAAAAACAAGCGCGGATCCTTCTTATGCATGTCAATGGTCGAAACCCCCTTTAAAGGGGTACTGTTTTGGAAAACTTTTTTTTCTTCTTCTTTTTAAATCAACTTGTGCCAGAAAGCCAGATTTCTAAATTACTTCTACTAAAAAATGTTTAATCCTTCCAGTACTTATCAGCTGCTGAATACTACAGAGTAAGTTCTTGTCTTTTTGAATTTCCTTTGTCTGACCACAGTGCTCTCTGCTGACACCTCTGTTGATGTCAGGAACTGTCCAGAGCAAGAGAGGTTTGCTATGGGGATTTGCTCCTCCTCTGGACAGTTCCTGACATGGACAGAGGTGTCAGCAGAGAGCACGGTGGTCAGACAGAAAGGAAATTCAAAAAGAAAAGAACTTCCTCTGTAGTATTCAGCAGCTGATAAGTACTGGAAGGATTAAGATTTTTTAATAGAAGTAATTTACAAATCTGTTTAACTTTCTGGAGCCAGTTGATGTAGAAGAAAATGGTTTTCCAGGAGAGTACCCCTTTTATGAGTGGGGCAGCACAAATAGGACCCAGGGGATGACGTCAGAGGTACATATAGTCTCTAAACACGCCTCCAGTGCAGTTAAGAGTTAATTTGCATATTGAAAGATTGTGCTGTATCCCGGGAACAGCTGAATGGATTGGGGTAAGAAATACATAATTTTACTAAGGATCACGAACACTAACCACCTGTTTGTTCAGGTTAGTGGGGTTGATCCATCTGTCGTTTTTCTTCATATGTACTATATGGAGGAGATTCATCAAATCTTGTTCAGAAGAATAGTGCAGTTGCCCTTAGCGACCAATCAGATTGCTCCTTTTATTTTTCACCGGCCTCTTAAAAATTAAAGAAGAAATCTGATTGGTTGCTATAGGCTACTGCACCACTCTTCCTCTACACCAGTGTTTCCCAACCAGGGTGCCTCCAGATGTTGCAAAACTGCAACTCCCAGCATGCCTGGACACAGGGATGTTGAAATCCTATCGCCCGGGGCAAGTAGTTTTGTTCGCCGGGCAGGTGATTTTTTTTTTATAGATTTAGCCCTTTATCGGGCAAGCAGGGCCGGACAGACTTCCCCCCCCCTTATTTTTCTTTAATGCCGGTGTGAGGCGCAGGAGCCGACGCAAGTCTGCACCTCACACCGGCGCTCAGGGTGTATGGAGGGGGCGGCGGTGTGAGGTGAGATTTCCAAACCCATCTCACCTCACGGCGGCCCCCAGCTGATTTCAGTAGCCGAAGGCCGTTGCTCAGAGCCCCCCCAGCCGGTGTGAGGGGATCTCTCCTCCCCTCCGCTCTCCGAAGTTTGTCGAAGCTAGAGCGGGGAGGAGCGAGGGCAGAGCCCGAGGACGGTCTGCAGGAGATGATTAAGCCATGCCCCCTCATCCCCCTCCCGGAGGATGGAGAGCGCAGCTCTGAATACAAGAAGACGGGGAGAATGAGGACGTACACAGCCCCTCCCCTGCTCTGTCTACACAGGACCTCACTTATCACGGGGAGGTTTCAAGTTTTCACAGGGGAAAACACAGAGCGGGGGGAGGGGAGAGGACGTGTGTGAGGAGACATGCTGAACTGCACTGCACAGGCTGGGGATTTCACCTCACACCGGCATGTATGTATGTATATGTATGTAATGTATGATTAGGGGGGGTGTATCAGCGGCAGGTGTATGTATGTGTGCATATGTATGGTGTATGTGTCATGTGTATATATGATGTGTGTATGGTGTCTGTATGATGTGTCTGTGTGTGATGTGTGTATGTAATGTATGATATAGGGGGCAGCAGCCCGGTGTATGTAATGTATATGAGTATGTATGATGTGTGTATATGTGTGTGTGTGTGTGTATGTAATGTATGATATAGGGGGCAGCAGACCAGTGTATGTAATGTATATGTGTATGTATGATGCGTGTATGTAATGTATGATATAGGGGGCAGCAGCCCAGTGTATATATGATGTGTCTGTGTGGTGTGTGTGTGTGTATGTAATGTATGATATAGGGGGCAGCAGCCCGGTGTATGTATGATGTGTATATGTAGTGTATGATGTGGGGGACAGCAGCAGGTGTATGTATGGTGTATATGTATGGTGTGAGTATATGTTTGATGTGTGTATGTAATGTATGATGTGGGGGGGGCAGCGGCGGGTGTATGTATGATGTGTCCATGTATAATGAATGTATGTAATGTATAATATAGGGGACAGTGACCCGGTGTATGTATATGTGTCTATGTATTATGTATGTATGATGTGTGCATATGTATGGTGTGAGTGTATGTGTATATATGATGTATGTATGTAATGTATAATATAGGGGGCAGTGGCCGGTATATGTGTATGTATGATATGTGTATACATGTATGTTTTGTACAGGGGCGGACTGACAAGTGCTGCTGCCAGTTGTGCTATCTAATTTTTTTTATTTTTTTTTTGTGATTTCTGGCCACCCGCACTGAATTGCACCACCAGAATCCCGCCCCCTTCATACTCGCCCGCCGACCAAGAGCCCCACGGATGCACGCAAACACGCCCGAACCAAAACTACCACCTCCAGCATGTTGCACCATAACCTAAACTGTAGAACTATAAAGTGTAACATGCTGGGAGTTGTAGTTTTGGTTTGGGTCAGCTGCAGAGCCATAGGCTGTATCAGGGCATGCTGGGTGTTGTAGTTACTAACTGGAATTCCCAGTATTCCTTGACACAGCCTACGGCTCTGCAGCTGACACAAACCAAAACTACAACTCCCAGCATGTTACACAATAACCTTAACTGTACTACTATACAGTGCAACATGCTACAACACCCACACAACCATAGGCTGTATCAGGGCATGCTGGGTGTTGTAGTTATCTACTAACTAAATGCAACATAATGACACATAAATTAGAGTAAATAAAATGCACCACATAAACTGGAGATCAGAACCCCCGCCCCAGTAACAGCGCTGTTCAGTGTTTTCCAATCAAAAGGCTCCATATAGAAGTCCCTAAGAAGACTGAAAAAAAGTTATTAAAATATTTGAAAAAGGGGGTATATATGTGAATAAGCCCCTTTCCTAATAAAAGTTCTGATAATAAATGGCGCAATTTTCTGGGCTTGCCTCGGGTGTAAAAGGAGCTAGCTACAGCTCTCCCGCCACTAATAGCCTGGCATGCTGCGATCACCGTGACCGCTATTAAACCATTAGATCACCGCTGTCTAAGTTGACAGCAGTGTCTAAAGGGATCTTATATCCATCCCTGGTTGTCTAGTGGGGGGGGGATCAGACTATTTTGGTTGAAATTATTTGATCTACCAGGACAAGTGGATTTTCTTGAGGGACAAGTAGATTGTGTTCCGCTTTAGTCCCTTGGACGAGTAGTTTTTTTTTTTATTTCCACACCCCTGCTGGACAGCCTTTGTCTGTCCACGCATTCTGGGAGTTGTAGTTTTGCAACACCTGCAGGCACCCTGGTTGGGAAACACTGCTCCACACAGGTTTTGATAAATCTCCCCCTATGTGTTTCCCATTCTATATATTTGCTTGTGGTTTATTTCCTTATTTTAGGTTGCTTTGATAATTTTTAATGAGAACAGTGTTGTTAACGTAATGAATGAGTAAAGAAACAAAGAGCACAAAAACAGCACAACAAACCAATTGCCTTTTTCATTTCTGGTAAAAGCTGTGTTAACACTCTCAGGTTATTAATTGCAATTATTAAATACAAAGCCAGGAATGGATTTGACAAAAACAGAAGTCTGTCATTCCTTTGTGTCCTCTATATATGCTCTGTTCCTGGCTTTGTATTGAATAATTGCAATTATAAACCTGAATGTGTGAACACACCCTCATAGATCAAGTTATATGATATAGATAATTATAGCCTCCTAGTTCTTGTTTACCTGATCTCTTACCTAGTTTTCAGTTCATATAGATTTTTTTGGATGTACATAGGAACATACATAGAAGCAGAAGCAAGTGGCCTTTGAGCTCAATAAGAAGTGAGGTAAAGGAGAGAAAAAAGGGTGAAGTAGCTAACAGATTGTACAGTACCGTATTTATCGGCGTATAACACGCATTTTTTAGGATAACATTTTTTGCCTAAAGTCTATCTGCGTGTATAAGCCGCTGCAGTTCAATGATTAAAAGCGGGCGCTTTAAATCAATGAACTGCAGCGGCTTTTGCAGGTCGACCTGCCGTCGCTGCCCGATTCTCTACCCCTGCCTATGCTGGGGTCGAGAGACTGCCAGCGCCGCTGCCCCATTGCCTCCCCCATCTCCCCCTAACCCCCCCGGTTTTTCTGACCCCGCGGAAGCCCCCAGGAAAGGCAGGGGGAGAGAGGCCCGCGCTGCCCGCTTCTCTCCCCCTGCCTTTCCTGGGGGCTAGAGCCCTGCTGCCGCCGCTTCTCTCCCCTGGCTATCGGCGCCGCTGCCCCATTGCCTCCCCCATCCCCGCTTTTATGATTACCTGTTGCCGGGGTCGGGTCCGCGCTGCTTCTGGCTCCGGTGTGGCGTCTATGCATCGTTGCTATGTGCTGCGGGGCGCAATGACGAGTGACGTCACGTAGGCTACTGCAGCGCATAGCAACGACGCATAGATGCCACACTGGAGCCAGAAGCAGCGCGGACCCGACCCCGGTAACAGGTAATCATAAAACCGGGGAAGGGGGAGGTAATGGGGCAGCGGCGCCGATAGCCAGGGGGAGAGAAGCAGCGGCAGCAGGGCTCTAGACCCCAGGAAAGGCAGGGGGAGAGAAGCGGGCAGCGACGGCCTCTCTCCCCCTGCCTTTCCTAGGGGATTCTGCGGGGTCAGAAACAGTGTATCTGGGTATACACATGCACACACACACACCCTCATTTTACCAAGGATATTTGGTTAAACTTTTTTTACCCAAATATCCTTGGTAAAATGAGGGTGCGTGTTATACAGTGGGGATCAAAAGTTTGGGCACCCCAGGTAAAAATTTGTACTAAAGTGCATAAAGAAGCCAAGGAAAGATGGAAAAATCTCCAAAAGGCATCAAATTATAAATTAGACATTCTTTAAATATGTCAACAAAAGTTAGATTTTATTTCCATCATTTACACTTGAAAATAAAAGAAAACCAAAAAATTGTGTCTGCAAAAGTTTGGGCACCCTGCATAATTTATAGCATGGACTGCCCCCTTTGCAAAGCTGAGACCTGCCAGTGTCATGGATTGTTCTCAATCATCATCTGGGAAGACCAGGTGATGTCAATTTCAACAGTTTTAAATGCCCAGACTCATCTGACCTTGCCTTAACAATCAGCGCCATTGGTTCTTCTAAGCAGTTGTCTAGAAATCTGAAACTGAAAATAGTTGACGCTCACAAAGCTGGAGAAGGCTATAAGAAGATAGCAAAACGTTTTCAAATGTCAATATCCTCTGTTCGGAATGTAATTAAGAAATGGCAGTCATCAGGAATAGTGGAAGTTAAAGCAAGATCTGGAAGACCAAGAAAAATATCAGACAGAACAGCTCGTAGGATTGTGAGAAAAACAATTCAAAACCCACGTTTGACTGCACAATCCCTCCAGACACTGGAGTTGTGGTACACTATTCCACTATAAAGAGATACTTGTACAAATATGGTCTTCATGGAAGAGTCATCAGAAGAAAACCTCTTCTACGTCCTCACCACAAAAATCAGCGTTTGAACTTTGTAAATGAACATATAGACAAGCCTGATGCATTTTGGAAACAAGTTCTGTGGACTGATGAGGTTAAATTTGAACTTTTTGGGCAGAATGAGCAAAGGTACGTTTGGAGAAGAATTGGAACTGAATTTAATGAAAAGAACCTCTGTCCAACTGTTAAGCATGGGGGTGGATCAATCATGCTTTGGGGTTATATTGCAGCCAGTGGCATAGGGAACATCTCACGAGTAGAAGGAAAAATGGATTCAATAAAATTTCAGCAAATTTTGGATGCTAACTTAATGCCATCTGTAAAAAAGCTGAAGTTAAAGAGAAGATGGCTTCTACAAATGGATAATGATCCTAAACACACCTCGAAATCCATGGGGGATTACATCAAGAGGCGTAAACGGAAGGTTTTGCCATGGCCTTCACAATCTCCTGACCTCAACATAATTGAAAATCTGTGGATAGACCTTAAAGGGGTATTCCAGGCCAAAACTTTTTTATATATATCAACTGGCTCCGGAAAGTTAAACAGATTTGTAAATTACTTCTATTAAAAAATCTTAATCCTTCCAATAGTTATTTAGCTTCTGAAGTAGAGTTGTTGTTTTCTGTCTAACTGCTCTCTGATGACTCACGTCCCGGAAGCTGTGCAGTTCCTATGGGGATATTCTCCCATCATGCACAGCTCCCGGGACGTGACATCATCATTGAGCAGTTAGACAGAAAACTTCAGAAGCTAATAACTATTGGAAGGATTAAGATTTTTTAATAGAAGTAATTTACAAATCTGTTTAACTTTCTGGAGCCAGTTGATATATATAAAAAAAGGTTTTGCCTGGAATACCCCTTTAAAAGAGCAGTGCGTGACAGACAGCCCAGAAATCTCAAAGAACTGGAAGACTTTTGTAAGGAAGAATGGGCAAAGATACCTCAAACAAGAATTGAAAGACTCTTGGCTGGCTACAAAAAGCATTTACAAGCTGTGATACTTGCCAAAGGGGGCAGTACAAAATATTAACTCTGCAGGGTGCCCAAACTTTTGCAGACGCCATTTTTTTGTTTTCTGTTATTCTGAAAGTGTAAATGATTGAAATAAAATCTAACTTTTGTTGACATATAAGAATGTCTAATCTGTAATTTGATGCCCTTTGGAGATTTTTCCATCTTTCCTTGGCTTCTTTATGCACATTAATGCAATTTTTTTCCTGGGTTTCCCAAACTTATGATCCCCACTGTAGGCCGGTGCATGGTATACCCCGATAAATACGGTATATTACATAAGGGAAACATAATTACTAAAGTTTCTGGATGTTTTGCATATCTAGTACCCTCCACACACACAATCCCTGCAAAAACTATAAGGAATCTTCTAGCGTTTATACTTTCTAACAAATACACAAATCACAGAGATAATAAGAACATTTTCCCAGTTTTATCAATCGGTCTAGGGACGCAAACAGTCTGGTTTTGCCCTTAACAACCAATCACAACTCAGGTTTCATTTGACAAACGCAAACTGAGCTTTGATTGGTTGTTATGAGAAAATTCCACAGTTTTTGTCAGATTAAAAGATTAATAAATATGGCCCTTTGTCTATTATCATTTTAATTGTTTTTAAAAAATATCAGATCATTTTTATTGCACCATCCACCCCGTGCCAACCCCCCCACCCACAAACAAAACAACCCCAATTCCATAGGTACCATCTAGTAACATAAGCAAAAAATGTCAAAAAATATCTTGAAAAATATTACCAATAGGAGTCATAGGGATACCAGAAAGTACATAAAGATGAATTGAGGCATCAGTAACAACAGCAGGTATCTAGAGATTATCCACAACCAGAAATAAGTGACCCTAGTCATGTTAAAAGTCAGATGAATGTACCATT
This sequence comes from Hyla sarda, assembly GCF_029499605.1. Lineage (NCBI taxonomy): Eukaryota > Metazoa > Chordata > Amphibia > Anura > Hylidae > Hyla > Hyla sarda. The sequence continues at coordinate 265,353,712 of NC_079190.1, read as the reverse complement.
AGGGTAGGGTCACACATAGCGTATAGGAAGAATGACACTACCCTTACAGGGAGCTCAAAAGTACATAGGTTTGTTAGCTGAACATTCTAGCTTACTAACATGAAATGACATTATTTTATTTGAAGTGCTCTTGTCATAATACAATACTTTTTACATGTTGCAGGGACATGACAAAATTGGATATCACATGCTTCACCCGGCTATATTTAGAGAACACTCTGAGAATGTGTTACCACCTCAAATAGAATTACTCAATTGCAGAAAAAAAAATGGAATTATCAACAAAATAAACCCCAGATACTTTCTTCTGTTGTTTATTTGACACCTTGAATTGTTTGGGACATGGACTTCACTTGTGATAAACAGTATTCTTCTCTACATCCAGCTGGTTCCATCTGCTCTGGTTCCAAGATCAAAATAAATGTTAAAATGGGCACTGTCAGATACAAAAACTTTTTATATGTTGTAGGTCTTGGCAAAACATTAACCTTCCTAATATACTTCATGAAAAATGTTTATTTTTTTTAATAGAAATCATGGCTTATAAAATCATGTCCATGCTGAAGCACAGGCATGGACAAAGTCCAGTAAGTGAGGGTGGGCTAGCACTCCTCTGTGCGCTCTCCTGTGTGACAGGATAGAGCACAAGGGAGTGCTATCAGACAGGAGAGAGGATGGAGGAGTGCTATCAGACAGGAGAGAGGACAGAGGAGTCCTATCAGACAGGAGAGAGCACAGAGGAGTGCTATCAGACAGGAGAGAGCACAGAGGAGTGCTATCAGACAGTAGAGAGCACAGAGGAGTGCTATCAGACAGGAGAGAGCACAGAGGAGTGCTATCAGACAGGAGAGAGCACAGAGGAGTGCTATCAGACAGGAGAGAGCACAGAGGAGTGCTAGCCCACCCTCACTTACTGGATCTTGTCCATGCACAACATATAAAACGTGTTTGAATCTGATAGTGCCCATTTAAGTTTTTATCTTGACACTTTGATGTCTACCCATATATTTATTTTCAGAATTTCTCCATTTTGGTTTTAAACTTGCGCCAAATTTTACACACTGACAGCAACCAACTTCTTTTGCCCCATTATGTGATTGATTTTCTTTTAAAGAGGACTTGTGACCAACCCCCCTCAAAAAGATCGCATTACCATAGGTTACCATAGGGCACCATGCCTGGATCACACATTTTTACAGTTAATATGCCATTTTCTTCCCAATATATTTGGGTTCATAGTTTGTCTGACAATTCAGGTAATCGGTCAGATGGGCAGGAACTTTATTTTAATAATTGGAGGGAGTATCAGACGACGGGCGGGCTTATACAGTCTTGGGGTGTGTATAAGTCATACACCCCCCTGAATGTAGTAAGAGTGTATGCCCCCCCCCCCCCCCCCGTCTACTTTAGTAAGAGTTGTGCCTGTAAAAATGCTAAATGCAGAACAGGTCTGTACAGGTATTACTTTGGTGTAGAGTGTTGTAGGCATTTTAAACAAATTACTGTAGACCTGAGTTTAATTGTTTTGTTGTATGTTTTATGGAGAACTATATATGTTGTATGTTATTTATATGAATTAGTATGGCAGAAATAAAGTTTTGATGTTGCCTTCCTCAGGTTAAGAGCACATAAAAGACTCCACACGGGTGAAACCTTCAATTGTGTGACAGAAGGTTGCAGCAAGTATTTCACTACCCACAGCGACTTACGGAAGCACATTCGCACGCACAACAGGGAGAAACCATTCCGGTAACTTTATTTACTTTATCTCTCATTCTCTCCTTAGCAAATACTAAAATGCTAATACTTTTATGTTTTCTACTGTCATCTGTGGCATCTGCTGGTTATATCGTCTCTGCTCTGGTTGTAGGTAAATGCAGCTACCTTATGATTCACCTCACTTAATAATGACTATGCTAGATTATACAATAGAAAGCCTTTTATCCTTAAAGAAGATATCCCATGCAGCAAAGGAAAAAAAATACCTAGCCATTCCATAGTATATTCACCTACCACCTCTCTGACATGTTTGTGATTTTTTTTTTCCGGCCCCCATTCACCGGCTATTCAGCTCATAAATTGCAGTTACTTCCTGGTTATGGTGGCTATGCCTGTGATCTCAAAGACTACATTTCCCTGCATGCACTGCTCACATTTCCTGCTCTCAGCTGCCTGAGCAGAGAGCTTGTTACCACCCCTAACTTATATTAGCCACTCCTTCAGCTCTGCTAGCCACTCCCACATAACACTGAGCTCCAATCATATCCCTATGCAGCAGGGTGGTCACATAACACTGAGCTCCAATCACAGCCCTATACAGCAGGGTGGTCACATAACACTGAGCTCCAATCGTAGCCCTATACAGCAGGGTGGCCACATAACACTGAGCTCCAATCGTAGCCCTATACAGCAGGGTGGCCACATAACACTGAGCTCCTATCATAGCCCTATACAGCAGGGTGGCCACAAGGAAACAAAATGTAATCTCAGTGCTCAGAGAGAGGGACCCGGGAGGTGAAGCTGCAGTTTTACACTGTAAAAGCACTCCCTCCCCCTCCTGCTTTACACTGGCACAATCACCTCCCCCCCTTCTCTGCCCTGCACTCCTCTCTCCCCAGTGCTCAGTGTGACAGGTCTACTCTCCTTCCCCTCCATTCTCAGTGTGACAGCTCTACGCTGGCAGCTCCCTCCCCTCCCCCCTCTCCTCCGTTCTCAGTGTAAAAACATTAGCAAGGAGAGGGGAGAGAATCAGCCTGTTTGCTGGGGCTGCTATGATCTGAATCAGCCGGCATATAGGCAGTGCTGCTCAGCCAATCACTGCAGAACAGAGGGAGGACAGTGTGAATATTCATCAGATGGGAGGGGCTAAGGCCGAGCACAGGGAGCTCTCTGCAGCACAGGGGTCTTCTGGGTAATTGTCACGTCACGGCCCCGGGATGCTGCTGATAACAGCCTGAATAGGGGGTCGCAAGTCATGAAAACCTGGAACAGCTGAATTTCCTGTCAGACAGAAGAATGCAGATAAAGCTTGTTTCTAAGCAGCATTGGTAATGGAAGTGATTTACAAACCTGTATAACTTTACCTTCTGCACTAAAAGCTGAACAATTGTTTACTGTGAGACTTGTCCTTTAAGCGCATAGCTCTTAGTGTTTGTGCTTATAGGTTACATGTCTACCTAGTTGGTGATTTGGTCTATTTAACAACCTCTCTGTATTGGACAATATTTATTTATTTTTTATCACCGAGAAGTAAAAAGAAAAGCTTAAGAGAGAGAGAGAGAGAGAGATATATATATATTTGTGGTCAGGACTTTGAACCGTGCATGGGCTTACCTGTTATCTCCTGCCAAGGCCACCTGCAAGAAACTAGATTTACCAAGACCTAAACCCAAAACTCTGCTTATAACATAGAACAGCGGTTGAGGTGTGCCTGAAAACCGCGTCGAGGGTCAGCCTATAGAGGGCATTCCCTTATGTATGGTGATGAAGAAAAGGGTGAGGAGGGTGGGTTTCGCCAACCCAGCATACGCCCAGAGGGAGGGGCCGATGGATGTTAAATAGCCAAAGCCCCTCCCACAAATTCAGCCTGATAGGCTTCCCACTTGTGGTCAGGACTTTGAACCGTGCATGGGCTTACCTGTTATCTCCTGCCAAGGCCACCTGCAAGAAACTAGATTTACCAAGACCTAAACCCAAAACTCTGCTTATAACATAGAACAGCGGTTGAGGTGTGCCTGAAAACCGCGTCGAGGGTCAGCCTATAGAGGGCAAAAATACACCACCAGTTAGGGTAATTAAGTATCATTTATTTATAGTGCCAAAAATTGAAATGCCTCTGCCATTTCCCTTGAGGGATCTGGGACATAAGTGGTATATGCATCAGACCGCCACCTCCCCAACTTCTGGATGACATGTACAGGCACTTTGTGCCTGGAGGCCGCCGATGCTGCTCCTATGCGGAATGAGTGCCCTGAGAACTCTCTGGGGTTGTGTCCTAAATTACCAAGCAGCGTGCGGACATGCGATGTGAAAAGAGAAGTGGTAAGAGCACCTCCACCGAAAGGCAACAGTGGCGACTCCGGAGGCTTATCATGGAGGAACTCAACCAGTTGTGCCAACACTGCCACCGGGCACCAGTTATTACCTGAAGGAAAATACTTAACCACCGCCCCCCACCTACAAGTTTTTGTGACAGACAGTGAAACTTCGAACCAAGAACCCTGCCACCTTAAATGAGCCTTCTGTGGATGTGTCGCTCCCCGCCTGACACATGAAAATTCACCCGGCCGTAGGAAGCCATAGAAGGCTAGATAAATGGCAGATTTGATTATCAGACTGCGCTCGAAGCCAAACGGGTTATTGGCTAATGCGTCAGACATGGCTCGGAACAGCTCGCCGCTGATCGGTTTCCTGAGAGTTGGCGCTGTGGCGCTACGAGCCACCACCCCTCTGAGCGCAGCCTTGACCGCCTGAGATGATAAGATAGATAGCCTGTCTGGGTGGGATAAAGAAATGAAATGCTGAATGCCCGAAAGGTAAGATTTGATAGTGCTATGAGACAGGTGCAGAGAAGAGTGGCAGAAACCGATGAAAGATAGAATGATAGTGGTGTCGTAAGAAAAGGGGATACTATGCTGCGACAGATATGCCTTGAAGGTGTCGTGTGCTGCATGATAGGCCTTCCTGGTATTGGGGGCTAAGGCGTCCGACATTAACTCCCGGGCCACCTGTGTGTAATGATTCAGTCCAAGATTAATTGTGCCAGGCAAGGGGGTTGTGTTCCTACTGCGTCTGCTTGCGGAGCCACCTGTGAAAAGAGATTGAAATTAGCTCTGGACAGAGCATCTGCGGCCGTGTTGTCTACCCCCGGTATGTGTCTGGCTACAAAATTGAAATTGTGTTGTAAGGACACCCAGACTAGTCTGCGCATGAATGACATAACAGTAGCATGCCCGGAACTGCCCTTGTTGACTATGGCAACTGTCGCCTGATTGTCACACTGAAACTCCACCGTCTGCCCTGACCATTTGTCGCCCCATGTCACTGCAGCTGCTACAATGGGGAAAACCTCAAAGAGTGCCGAGGTGCTGCTGAAGCCTGCCAGAGCCATTACCTGCTTGGACCATTGGCCCGCCATCCACCTGCTGCCCCACACTGCACCATAACCGATGGAAGATGACGCGTCAGTGCAGATCTTGGGGGACAACTCGGAGGCTGGCGGGACAAACATGGCCGTCCCATTCCATTGTGCCATGAACCTATCCCACATGTTCAGGTCAGCCAGGGCTTGACAATCTAACCAAACCCTACTGTGTTGATGAGGGACACCATGCAGCAAAGACAATATTCTGGATACAAACGCTCTACCCTGCGGGATTGCTCGCATAGCAAATGCCAGCATTCCCAGCAAGCTCTGCAACTCGCCCTTGGTCGTGACCTGTGAGACCGTGTACTTATGAATAGTGTCTCTGATACGGTTGAGTTTGTCAGTGGGCAAGCTGACTTGCATTGCGACTGAATCTAGGATTACTCCCAGAAAGGTGAGACACTTAGTTGGACCGACCGTTTTCTTGGGAGACACTGGCACCCCAATATCAGTGAACAGTTTTAGCAATCTGACCAACTGGTCCGGCTCTTCCCTCGGGCGACTGAGCAGAAGAAAGTCATCCAAGTAATGGATGACCTGGCTGCATCCAGAGACATTAACCAGCAGCCAGTGCAATGCCTGGGCCAGTTGGTCAAACAGCCACGGGCTGCTCTTGCATCCGAACGTCAACTTGGAAGCAAAGTAATATGCCCCTTGCCATTTGAGCCCAAACCATTGCCACTGGTCCCTGTGCAATGGCAGCAACTTGAAGGCGTCAGTGATATCCGCCTTCGCCATCCAAGTCCCTGGGCCGAGCGCCAAGATGACCTGAATAGCCTGGTCTATGGAAGAATAATGCATGCTAAACTCCTCGGATGGAATGAGAGAGTTGATACTGGGAATACGTGACCCATGAGGAGCCGACAAGTCAAATATCAGTCTCTTTTTCCCATTGAACTTGCCTGTTACCACCCCTACCGGACTGACCCTCCAAGACCTGAATGGAGAAACTAACAAGGGGCCAATCATATAACCTTTCATTAGCTCAGCATTTATTAATTCAGTGACAACAGCGGGATCGTTTACGGCAGACAACAGATTGTCGCATTCAAATGTGGCCTGCGGCAGTGTGACCATGCCGGCGTGGAAGCCTCTAACAAAACTATTAATCAACCATTGGACCCAATCTGGGTCCGGGTGATCCGCGAGCAGAGCGGCCAGGACTGGGGTACGTACCCCGCCTAGTCATGCTGGCCCTTTCTGCCTACAAGCAGAGCCCGGATGTGCCCTGAAGCAGTAGAAGCAGACGTGTAATAACCTGCAATTGCTGAAGTTGCACGAAGACATGTTATAGTTGTTACAAATTTGTGAGCCTCCGAGGTAGTGTACTGGACGGCCCAACTTATCCACGGCAGGTGCGGACCTGCTGAAACTGTCCGTGGAAGTGGACGGTCTGATAGTGCCCTGCTCGCCCTGTTGAGCCAGCCCTACACACCACGCCGTAGTATGCGTGATTGATTGACAGGCGGCACATGCGGGGAATTTGAGATTTGCGAAGTGGCTGCAGAACATCTGTGAATCTTCGATGCTCCAGTCTGTGAGATACCCATCTTGGCTGAAGGCCGCCGCTGCCATGGCTGAGAAACTTCTATGATAATCGTAGAAATGGGTACCACCGTATTTGTAAGCGTATTCCGTAACCCTCAGCAAATACAGGTCGAGCTCCTCTCTGCGCTCCGGCCTGGCTGAGCATATCACCTCCCTGTATTTGCTGAAGGCAATGACAAACTCGTGGATATTTAGCTTCCGTTTCAGCCTGGTGTCCTTACTCTTAAGGACAACAGATAAGTCAGCGCATGCTACCGTTCTAGTGTCCTCAACGTCAAAGGCAGATAGCAACAGGGCCGCCAAATTGATGTCCTTCCCTTCCAGTATGTCTTTCCTCAGGGCCGCTGGGACAAAATGGACTGGTGACACCCTTGGTGGCCCAGAGCGCCTACCTGGGTTGCCTACCGGAACAGGGGCAGACATCTGTGTAGGCGTTGGCGCCTGCAATACTGCTGGAGCTGGAGGCCCCTGAATGCCCCTTCTCTCCAGAGAATCCAGCCTGCCCAACATGGAAGTCATCATTGCATGCAGTTCAGAGAGGGTGGACTGGCTCGAGGTCCCCTCCTGACTGTCGCCAGCCCCCTGATCCGCCATGAGGAGTTTGTACAACTCTGCTTTTCGGGCGGTTGCTGGAAATGGAATTGCTCTCTTGCGCAACTCCTCCATCAATTTAGGGATCGTCCAAGCCCTGTAAGCTGCAGAGGAGGGCGTCCCTCGCACGGAGCTTCTAGCTGGTGTATCAGGGATGGACATCGGGTCCTCTATGTCTGACACGTGAGACATGACCTGTCCGGGCCGTAACGGGTGCCGGGGAAACAAAACGGTAATCGTGAGTCACCAGATATGAGAAACGTGTACCCCCCTCGCTGAGTACTGACTGACCTTACCACCACTGTAACACAACAGTAAGACGTCTGAACGAACAGCAAATCGACTGTAACCCTGCAAACAACCGAATACATACTTAATGTTAGCTTACAGCTGCAGACTGCCCGTGAAATGTGGCCGAACCCAAGAGTGCTGACCGTAGTGCCAGTGCGACCCCAGAGTACCACCTGAATAGTATGAAACGAGGCCTGACCGTGTGTCTGACCGAGAATGTGTGCATGACGCGTATAGTCATGAATAATTAAACCGTGAACACATCCTGACTGCGAGTCAAGATTACAGTGTGCACCGTTTCTAACTAACTAGCGATGGCTCTGAAGACGTGTCAGCAACCACCGCAGGCGAGTGGTCACCCTTGAAGAAGAGTCAAGATCGCAGTGACCACTACCTGTGTAAACGAAATGCACTGTATGCGTGACAGTAGCAATGACGCCTTGAACCCTATCTGACATGTCGAGTCAGATATACAGTAATTCAGGGCCTATGTGTAACAGCAGTAGTGCGTAACCTTAACTAATGTAACAGGAGTATCAAGCATTTGACTGAAATGACGTGAACTAGCGTCTGCTAGCGAAAGTGATGACCACCGTGAAACGTGAATAAATAACATGAACAACCGCCGTACGGTTGGTACTGACCGTAGCCGAATTTGCAATGACCAGGAACGTAACGACCACCTAACTGGATACAGCCCCCCTAAACTGCAAGAGAAACTAACAGTGTACTAACCATATGGTTTACGCGCCACCTACTACCTCTGACCCCATACCTGCTGACCCCCCCTTACCCCCCCCCTATGCCTGAAACTACCCCAACCCCACGCTTCTGACCCGTTACCCCGATATGCATGACCACCCCCCCCCCTAAACCGAGCCACAGTGATATGAATTATCGTATTATAAACTTTACAAGCTGCCCCTTGTCTGTGATAGTGCATGTGTCAGGAACCGTGGCCTGACACCGGTGCACCATGAGCCAGCCCCTATTACTGTATGGTACCAATACTCTCTGTAAGCCTAACATTTCCTCACACACACACATCTCCTTTTTTTTTTTTTTTTTTTCAGCGCCACCTGCTGGCCATCCGTGGAGCTATACCGTCGGCTCACTGGCATGCTGTGACTCCGCCCGTTCAGAGCCCCGTGTTGCACGTGAGACGCCGGCACAGGGAGACCCACGTGGGTCGCGTCTCCCCGCGCTTGCCATGCCGCCAGCTGCTGCTGGACCCAGAGACCGTATACGCTGCGGCCAGCCCGGGCATGCGCTGCACCGACGGACCGCCGCCTAACATAACACGCTGGGTGCCGGAGCCTGCCCGCCAAACGAGGGGAGCAATAGCAACAGACCAGGGCCCCAGTAAAGAAACCTGCCGGTCACCCGGCACTTACCTGCACCACCACACACCTGACCCAGCGTACGCAACGAAAGAACCCCCGCAATTTCGCCAACCCAGCATACGCCCAGAGGGAGGGGCCGATGGATGTTAAATAGCCAAAGCCCCTCCCACAAATTCAGCCTGATAGGCTTCCCACATATAATTAAATTTAGGAAATAATCAGCCAATGTATATGTGTTTGTGTGTGTGTGTGTGTGTATGTGTATATATACATTATATGATATATGTAAGCATAAATTGTATGTTACAGTTTTTATGTAGATTAATTCAAAGATATCTATTACACAAAATGTAAAAAAATATATATATTTTTTTTGTTATAAGGAATAGAGCAATATAATCCAATGCCACTGTTTTTGCTCACTACATGGTTCTCATTGAGCTCTATGTAGCATGCAAAAGAGAAGAGATAAGCAGTTATCAGTTTCGGTCTTGATAGAGGCCCATTCACATTACTAATTCTGCTGCACCATTTACACTACAGAATTTCCGCAGCAAATGTTTCCGCCCTTAGACTCCGTCAAAAGAATGAACATGTACATGCATTGCTGTTTATTGAGACGGCACATCTCTGAGCGGTCCTAGCTCCAGCTTGTTATTCAGGCGGGATTTCCACCTGTAATGTGAATAAACCCTACGGGGGTTCATGGTTATCTGCTGTTGGGCACCCTACCTGCTTCTGCTATATTGTAGGAGCTTTCAACCTGCGACATTCATGCAATTATGTAACCATAAGACTTTGTTCACACACAGCAGTCCTGGCCTATATTACAGCTGTATGAATATTGCCCTACTGTTTAACTCTTTGACAGTTGTTACAATTAAAGGGGTATTTTGGCATCGTATAAAAAAAATATAGTGCCCAGGGGGCCCTTGTAAAATTCACTTGTGAATGGACAGTGGTACATGAATGTAGGGTACATATAAATTTTAATATCCTCTTATTTTTATGATGCAGATGTGATCATGATGGATGTGGTAAAACATTTTCTGTAAGCCACCACCTGAAAACACATGCAAGGAAGCATACAGGTGAGGGGTATAGTGCTATGCCAGTGTGTGTGTACAACGTTCTGTCATTTGAGGATATGTTATCAGATTTTGATGATAAACACTTGTTTTGGTTCCAGGAAAGCCACACTTTTTTTGCGCCCTTGATGGATGTGAGAAAACTTTAAGCACACAGGACAGCTTAATGAGTCACATGAAGGATCATGATCCTACTGGGGTGGATGAGCAGTTCCACAATAATGCAGAGGTACGAAATGAAACTATATATACCCCTTCTTGATTTGTCTAAGAACAAAGCTTATGCCCACTGAATCAGATTACAGCTGTCTCTCTACCGACCCAGATTACAGCTGTCTCTCTACCGACCCAGATTACAGCTGTCTCTCTACCGACCCAGATTGCAGCTGTCTCTCTACCGACCCAGATTGCAGCTGTCTCTCTACCGACCCAGATTACAGCTGTCTCTCTACCGACCCAGATTACAGCTGTCTCTCTACCGAACCAGATTACAGCTGTCTCTCTACCGAACCAGATTACAGCTGTCTCTCTACCGACCCAGATTACAGCTGTCTCTCTACCGACCCAGATTACAGCTGTCTCTCTACCGACCCAGATTACAGCTGTCTCTCTACCGACCCAGATTACAGCTGTCTCTCTACCGAACCAGATTACAGCTGTCTCTCTACCGAACCAGATTACAGCTGTCTCTCTACCGACCCAGATTACAGCTGTCTCTCTACCGACCCAGATTACAGCTGTCTCTCTACCGACCCAGATTACAGCTGTCTCTCTACCGACCCAGATTACAGCTGTCTCTCTACCGACCCAGATTACAGCTGTCTCTCTACCGAACCAGATTACAGCTGTCTCTCTACCGAACCAGATTACAGCTGTCTCTCTACCGAACCAGATTACAGCTGTCTCTCTACCGAACCAGATTACAGCTGTCTCTCTACCGACCCAGATTACAGCTGTCTCTCTACCGACCCAGATTACAGCTGTCTCTCTACCGAACCAGATTACAGCTGTCTCTCTACCGACCCAGATTACAGCTGTCTCTCTACCGACCCAGATTACAGCTGTCTCTCTACCGACCCAGATTACATCTGTCTCTCTACCGACCCAGATTACAGCTGTCTCTCTCTATACCAAGTATCTTATATGCAGGTCACACATACCATTTCTGGCTGCATTACAGCTGTACACATTTAGGCTGCTTTAAATAGTATCCATTATATATCCTGTGGACATGCCATAAGTGTGCGACCTGCGTAGAACTCCTTTAGAGGAGCAGCCCAATAATTGACACACTACCAGTCCTACCCTGTGATTCGATTTTCGACATTTTATAGATTGGTAATAGTTTTATAAAAAAAATAAAAATGAAAAAAAAGGACGTGTAAGAATTTGATACTATAATAATATTGCTCAGAAGCAAACGTATGGGCCCTACCCAGTGATGTTGCTAACACTTTTTCCTTTTCTTCTCGTTCAGGACACAAACCATTGGCTCTGCCTCAGTGATCTAAGCACTTTATCCACTGATTCGGAACTTCGGGATAATGCTGATGGAGTGAGTCATTAATTTAGGAATGTACATTTAAAGGGGTTGTCTTATTAAAACCAATGCTGGCTTATCTTCTGCCCACTGTGCACCCTGGCAACTGCTACAACACTGTGAAACTCCTGTGCCACTTCATCTTCTTTTAGCTTTGTTTTGGTTTCATTTGGCTACATTGACTGTTTAGACCATCATGAGCTTAATATGCAGCCTGTTAGGCAACATGGTTTGGATCTTTTATAGCTCTACTGGCTGTTAGTTCTGTGATTGGTGGGTGCCAGAGCTTTGGGACCTCCATCGGTTAATGTAGGCTTTGATGGTATATTGCTTGGATACATTATTATTTATCAGAAGAGTTATCTCAGAAATTTGTAAAGTATATTGCCAAAGTATAGACCATTTTTTTAAAGTACATGCAGGAGAAAATTTAGCTGTATACTGTATTTAAGATGTTCATATACTTAGTAATTGGAAAAAATTGCACTTTATTTAATATACCAGCCTGCATATAAAGGGAACATTTACATTTTATACATTCTTTTAACATTTTTCTTTTTCTGGTTTAGAGGCCTGGACAAGCCCTGGGTTCATTATTATCACCAAACCTATTTCAGTCCATGTTTCAGAGTCCAGAACACATAGAGGAAAATGCTTTTGCTCATCAGACAGGTATAAATATAACGGAAACACGATGTACATTTTTGTTAAGACAAAAAAAAAAAAAAAAAAAGATCTCTTCTTTTAACCCACATAAGAAGTTTACTAGTTCTCGCATATTCTTTGACCCCTGAAAACGCCGCCTGTTTTTTACCTTTAATGACAAAGTCCCATTTTTCATATCTGGCATGTCTCTTTAACCCCTTAAGGATGCAGGTTTTTTCCGTTTTTGTATTTTCATTTTTTCCTCATCACCTTCTAAAAATCATAACGCTTTCAATTTTGCACATAAAATTCCATATTATGGCTTATTTTTTGCGCCACCAATTCTACTTTGCAGTGACATTAGTCATTTTACCCAAAAATCCATGGCGAAACGGAAAAAAAATTCATTGTGCGACAAAATTGAAGAAAAAATGTCATTTTGTAACTTTTGGGGGCTTCCGTTTCTACGCAGTGCATTTTTTGGTAAAAATAACACCTTATCTTTATTCTGTAGGTCCATACGATTAAAATGATACCCTACTTATAGGTTGGATATTGTTGTACTTCGGAAAAAAATCATAACTACATGCAGGAAAATTTATATGTTAAAAATTCTCATCTTCTGACCCCTATAACTTTTTTTTATTTTTCCGCGTACAGGGCGGTATGAAGGCTAATTTTTTGTGCCGTGATCTGAAGTTTTTATCGGTACCATTTTTGTATTGATCAGACTTTTTGATCGCTTTTTATTCATTTTTTTCATGATATAAAAAGTGACCAAAAATACACTATTTTGGACTTTGGAATTTTTTTGAGCGCACGCCATTGACCATGCAATTTAATTAATTATATATATTTATAGTTCGGACATTTTCGCGCACGGCGATACCAAATATGTTTATTTTTATTTACAGTTTTTTTATGGGAAAAGGGGGGTGATTCAAACTTTTATTAGGGAAGGGGTTAAATGACCTTTGTTAACTTTTTTTTTCCCTTTTTTTTTTTTTGCAGTGCTATAGCTCCCATAGGGACCTATAACACTGCACACACTGATATCCTATGCTGATCCCTGCAAAGCCATAGCTTTGCACGGATCAGTCAGATAGGGGCTCGATTGCTCAAGCCTGTAGCTCAGGCTTGGAGCAATCAATCGACGATCGGACGCCGCGGAGTCAGGTAAGGAGACCTCCGCCATGCGTCCTATCTGATCGGAACATCGCGATTTTTCGCGACGTCCCGATCAGCCCTACTGAGCTGCCGGGAAGCGTTTACTTTCGTTTTCAGACACGGCGGTCAACTTTGATCGCCGCGTCTGAAGGGTTAACAGCGCGCGGCACAACAATCGATGCCACACGCTGTTAGCCGAGGGTCTATGATTATCAGCCGGGACTGACCCCGTTTTAAACACCGGGCGTAGGGCGTACAGGTACGCCCTACGTCCTTAAGGAGTTAAGGGGTAACAACTTGAAATCAGTGGTATTATGTGTATTTTATTTACACTATGGGAGCAGCTTAGGTCTGAGAAAGCTTGAACATATATTTCATATATGTCAAAATATAATGTTAATTATCCTGTATGGAGAACGGTGCAAACGTGTAAAAAAAAAAAAAAGAAAGAAATCCATAATTGCTGCTTTATTTTCGGTCACATTTTATTAAAATATAATGAATAAAAAGTGATTAAAAGTTTCATATATGCAAATGTGGTATCAATAAAAAGTACATATCAATGCGCAAAAAATTAGCCCTCATACAGCTGCGTATACGGAAAAAGGAAAAGGTAATAGGTGGTCAAAATAGGGTGATTTTAACCCCTTAAGGACTGAGCCCTTTTTCACCTTAAGGACTCAGCCATTTTTTGCAATTCTGACCACTGTCACTTTAAACATTAATAACTCTGGAATGCTTTTAGTTATCATTCTGATTCCGAGATTGTTTTTTCGTGACATATTCTACTTTAACTTAGTGGTAAAAATTTTTGGTAACTTGCATCCTTTCTTGGTGAAAAATCCCAAAATTTGATGAAAATTTTGCATTTTTCTAACTTTGAAGCTCTCTGCTTGTAAGGAAAATGGATATTCAAAATAATTTTTTTTTATTCACATATACAATATGTCTACTCTATGTTTGCATCATAAAATTTATGAGTTTTTACTTTTGGAAGACACCAGAGGGCTTCAAAGTTCAGCAGCAATTTTCCAATTTTTCACAAAATTTTGAAACTCGCTTTTTTTCAGGGACCAGTTCAGTTTTGAAGTGGATTTGAAGGGTCTTCATATTAGAAATACCCCATAAAAGACCCCATTATAAAAACTGCACCCCCCAAAGTATTCAAAATGACATTCAGTCAGCGTTTTAACCCTTTAGGTGTTTCACAGGAATAGCAGCAAAGTGAAGGAGAAAATTCACAATCTTCATTTTTTACACTCGCATGTTTTTGTAGACCCAATTTTTGAATTTTTGCAAGGGGTAAAGAGGAGAAAATTTTTACTTGTATTTGAAACCCAATTTCTCTAGAGTAAGCACATACCTCATATGTCTATGTTAAATGTTCGGCGGGCGCAGTAGAGGGCTCAGAAGGGAAGGAGCGACAAATGGTTTTAGGGGGGCATGTCACATTTAGGAAGCCCCTATGGTGCCAGAACAACAAAAAAAAAACACATGGCATACCATTTTGGAAACTAGACCCCTCGGGGAACGTAACAAGGGGTAAAGTAAACCCTAATACCCCACAGGTGATTAACGACTTTTGCATACGTAAAAAAAAAAAATTCCCTAAAATGCTTGGTTTCCCAAAAGTTTTACATTTTTAAAAAGGGTAATAGCAGAAAATACCCCCCAAAATTTGAAGCCCAATTTCTCCCGATTCAGAAAACACCCCATATGGGGATGAAAATTGCTCTGCTGGCGCACTACAGGTCTCAGAAGAGAAGGAGTCACATTTGGCTTTTTTGAAGGAAATTTTGCTCTGGGGGCATGCCGCATTTAGGAAGCCCCTATGGTGCCAGGACAGCAAAAAAAAACACATGGCATACCATTTTGGAAACTAGCTCATTGAGGTTTAAAAAACAAAATAACCTCCTCTCTCTCTCTTGCCCAATCTGTAGTTGGTTATTGAGGGATGATGCTGCATGCTGAGCAGGATACATGCATAATACTAGCTAGGGTCATTGCCTTGGATCGGAGTCTCTCAGCAGGTGAAAGAGAGACACCTTTACCCCCTTAAGGATGCAGCTCATTTTCACCTTAAGGACGCAGCCCTTTTTTGCAATTCTGACCACCATCACTTTAATCATTAATAACTCTAAGATAGAGCTGGGCGGCATGACCAAAAATGTGTATCACAGTATTTTTGTAACTTTTATGGCGGTTCCACGGTATATAACGGTATTTCTCCCCCCCCCCCCCTCCCCCAAATCATGTGACCCGCGAGTGCTGTTCTGCTCCCCCCCCCACCCCACAACAAATCATGTTACCCGCCTGCACTGTTCTGCTCCACCACCAACAAATCATGTTACCCGCTTGCGCTGTTCTGCCCCCCCCCCCCCCCCCCACCCCAATTAATTATCAGCCCAGTGGGGTACTACTCACATAGGTCAAGCACTGCCCTCCTCCTCTTTGTTGCGGGCCGACACCGGCGCTGGAACTCACTGTACGCCAGTGTTCTCCAACCTGCGGACCTCCAGATGTTGCAGAACTACAACTCCCAGCATGCCAGGACAGCCAACGCTGTCCGGGCATGCTGGGAGTTGTAGTTTTGCAACAGCTTGAGGTCCGCAGGTTTGAGACCACTGCTGTACGCTGTATTCCTATGCTCGGGCTGCAAAAGATAAAGAAAATAAACTTTTAACTTACCTACGTCAGCCCTGGAACGTCGGACAGCCGTCAGCCTATCACTGGCCGCAGCGATGTCCCGCCCTGGCCGGTGATAGGCTGAGCCCACTGTCATGTAAGAAGCCGGCTTCTTACATGACAGTGGGCTCAGCCTATCACTGGCAGGGGCGGGACATCGCTCCGGCCAGTGATAGGCTGACGGCTGTCCGACGTTCCAGGGCTCTCTGGCGTGTGCAAGTTATAATATTAATTGGTTCCAGGACGACCATTGTATGTTGAGACCATAACTCAATGGAAATCTGCATATTGGTTCCGGACCCCCAAAATGTCATCCAAGAATAAGAATAATTAGGAGAATTCATCAATACTTGTCTATTTAGAGTACTTTTCAGGGCTGCAGTAAATTGGTGTGGGTTTGTGTGTAAATGACTGGAGCTGCGACTTTTGTGTGACTTTCAGAGAAAAGTCTCACATCATGAATCGATCACCACGGCATAAAACTAGTCTAAAGCACTGCACATGGTAGTTCACTTTCAGATATGATCAATAGCTAAAGTCACACAAAAAGTGACTGAGACTTTTGATGCGACTTTTTTAGATAGAAAAAAAAACGGTCAAAAAAGCTTGATGAATTCCCCTCAATATGTAGAAAAATAAGTAGATAACTCTTACAGCTAAAGAAAGTCCTTACTTATAAAGGTAAGAAAGATCTGCTGGGAGCTGTAAATCACTGTATATGTAGAGGACAGGAGCTTCTCCAGGGTCCTGTACAGTACAGAGTGTCCTAAAAAAAAGTTAAATGGTGCCTCCCTCACCTGGTGTTAAAAGGAGCAGCTAACCCTGGCACAGGTAAAGCGTAGTACAGAAGGAGGTGCTACCAGACAGACAGCCAGTCAGTGCATGCACTTCAGTAATACAGATGTTTTACCAGTGAAATGCCCATTCTTATTAGTCAGTTCTTCCAGCCATTGAAGAACTGGACTGCCCATAAAATTGTATATTGAATATTATTTCAAGTTACAGTGGTCCAGAAAAGGTCATTGAATGTTTAAAGTATTGTATGTTAAGGCCATTGTAAGTTGAGGGGTCACTGTATATAACTTTATTTTTTTTTCTTGTACTTCTGAGTTGTTGTTTTTCTCCAGAATTGTGATCATGGGGTTGCTGGTGGGCCTGACCATGTCATTAGAGGACATCTGCAGCAAAATACAACTTATCCCCTATCCACAGGATAGGGAATAAGTGTTTGATCGCTGGGGGTCCAACCGCTGGGATCCCCCGCGATCTCCTGCAGGAGGCGTGTCGGCCGCAGCATGACATCACAGCTGACTATCCTCCTCCATGTTTCTCTATGGGAGAGGCGAGGAGGCAGCGTTCGTGCTTCCCCGCTTCTCCCATAGAACTGTATAGGAAGGAGGCGTGGAGGGGGGTATACTGTCAATCACAGAGAGGTTGATGCGATGTCCATTAGCCATCACACCCCTTCCCATAGACTTGCATTGAGGGGGCGGGCATGACATCACAAGGGGGCAGAGTCGTGACATAACAATACTCCAGCCCCGTGGTCGTGAGGCTTCAGTCACGGAGCGATGATCGCATTGTGCAGCTGAGACCGATGGGTGCTGCATGAGAGATTGCAGGGGACCCCCGCGATCAGACATCTTATTCCCTATCCTTTATATAGGGAATAAGATGTCTTCGAGCCAGAGTGCCCCTTTAAGGGCATATGGAAACAAAGACTTGTTTACTAAGCTTTATTGGCACTATGTATGACAAGATCCTGTAAAACACTGCCAAACACTTCTTTTCTACTTCCCTCTCCTTGGATCAAGTCCCATTTTTGGCATATGAAGAAAACATAGAGCGAAGATACTGCCGTGTGAACGTGCCCTTATTGTTACACGTAAATACCACTTTTCATAAACTTGATTCTGAAACTATTTTGTGATTGAGAAGTGAAAATACAGCCTTAGACAAGTTTATTACTGTTAACCATAGTTGTAAAATGGACTGATCACATTTTTTCTATTGTTGTACAGATGCGATATTGAAAAGTTGGACTTCAGAAATACAGACAATACATTCTGCAGAGACCAGCACAAGTGATCCTCCTTCTCTAGTTATCCCTACGGTTAACCCAAGCGCTGTCTCGGAGGCTTCCCTGCAGACTGCACCTAGCACAGCGTCCATGCCTTTACCTTCTGGCTCCATTGGATGTGGGACTCAGACAGCACCTGTTGTGTCTATCACAGCACCACAACCTTTGGAAGTGCCTATCCACAATGGGGGTCCTTTCATAGTCACCCAGGACAACTTCATAACTCCTCAGACCTCTCAGCCCTTAGTTGAGGGATTGACTGTGGTTGCAGGACCTACTTTGCCTGTAGGAGCCCCTACAGATACTGTCTTACCAGCGTTGGTGCAGGCTGCAGTTTCTAGTGCCAGTACAGTGCTGGACAACAACCCTGCCATAACCTTAACACAGACTCCTAATGCAACCATCTTGCAGCCAAGCATAGTGATGGATGAGCAAAATCTTCAATGGATTTTAAATCAAACTTCACAAAATCATAAGCATTCTGTAAGTATTTACAACAGCTGTACAGAGAAAAAAATGCAAAAATCCTGTAATCTGGCATTTTATAAACCATACCTTGTTTACAGTATACTGCAATGTAAGATGCAAAGTAGAAGAGGGTTGACAAACTAACAGGAAGTTTCTCTTTAAAAAACAAACTTATAGAAGCAGTATTATCTTTCTTTTCAAACGTATGGCTTTTATATGACATAGTCGCATGACCTTGATAAATAAATCGCACGTAAGCAAAACCCAGGAAACCCGCTTACAAAAAGCATTTTTTAAATCAAAAAAATGTTCCCTTATGTTAATAGCCAAAGTTCCTCATCTATCCTTTATTTACCAGTAGCATTGCTAGAGAGTGACGGGGAGGGGGGGCGTACCGCATCCGGTGACACCCTGACTGGCGCTAAATAGCTGCACTCTCAACTATCCCACAACAACCCATCCACCCTCCTCGGAAATAAAAAAATATTAAAAACATACTATGCCGCACCATGAATATCCGTACTCTGGGGGCTTTTTTGTTAAATTTTGAGCCCGCATTTTGTGACGCTGGTGGGGGGAGTCTCTCGTCGCTGCGCTGAGGCCAAAGTTTACATCAGGAAGGAAGACAACGCAGCACCAACAAGCACATAAACAATTGTGAAGCCACATAAAAAAAAAAAGGCTCGGTACGTTACCCACCCCAAAATGTGCATGAAGCTGTATTACTATGCATGTTTCTTTTTTTTTTTTTTTTTTAAGGAAAAATTTTTGTGTCACATTTGGGTTATTTACGTAGTAATTTTTTTTTTTTGTGCCTTATTCTTAATTTAAAAATGTTGTATTTACACCAGCATTTACATGTCCTAAAATTAACAAGGTGTGCAGTATGTATTTTCAACCTTAAAATTAAGTTTAGTTAATAGTTTTTTTCTATAATTAACATTAATGTAGTAGCTTTGTTTCATGATCTAGAACAAGAACAGTTGTTAAAGTGGGTGTTAATGTCCTTTTCTGCAGACGCATGCACTTTCTGTAAGCCAGGTTGGACCTGGAATACATATGCCACTTTTAAATGGAGATGCGACTTTTTTTCTTCATTAATAGCTACTATCGCATTTGATAAATTCGTGACCACTAAAAAAAAAAAAAAAAAATTTACTATGTGAGCAGATTTTAGAGGGGTGCTTTGGAATAAGCAAAAATCAAAAACTCGCAGCATGTATAGAAAAGCTTGTTTCATAACCCAGTAGGTTGTGTGTGGGTTAGCGGGAAAGATGTTGGCAGTATGCAGGGAAAGGTAGGAAGATCTGCAATCCTCCTCCTGTCCCTGCATGTTTCCAGATAACCCTGGGGGAGGGGAAATGGGATTAACTTTCCTCATTGTTAGAAAACATACTTGCTCTCTGATATCATATACAGGTTAGTGAGGAGGTTAGCAGCTGCTGCTCTAGTCCCTCCTCAGCCTCATTAGTCTGTTTGTTGGCTGTAAGATAAAGTAAGGGGTCTGGATCTCAATGTCAAGTAAGGATGCGTTCACAATACAAACATGCCATTCGTGGCACACACATGTCTGCATCCTGTGACAATAGAATACCAAAGTTTAGAAGACGCTGATAGGCACAGGTCACGCTGATGTCCGCCGTTAATGTCTCAGATGCCGTGATCAATACAGATCACTGCATCTGCAGCAGTACAGCACTTTAAATGGCTGATCTGATCGCCTGCAACACCGCCTCCCTCCGTCCTCACAGCATTTTCAGCAGACCAGAGAAGATCGTCGTCGATAACAATGATCCGTGTTACGCATATGCATAGCACTGCACAGTATTAGCAATCTGATGATATCTATAAATCTATAAAAAGTGTGAAATAAATGGAAAAATAGAATGGAAAAAAGTGAAAAATACCCTCCCCCAAAAATCCCCTCTAATCAAAAAAAGCATAAAAAATTATAAATAATAAACCTATTTGGTATCGCCACATGCATACATGTCCTAACTATAAAAATAATCCCATACGGTGCATGGCGTAAACGTAGGGGGGAAAAAAGTCCCAAATTTCAGCTTTTTTTGTCACATCACATTGAATTTTTTTTTATAAAAAGCGATCACATATATGCAAAAGTGGTACTAAAAAAGGCGCAAAAAATGAGCCCTCACACATCCCTATATGCGGAAAAATAAGAAAGTTAGAGGTGATCAAAATAGGGCATTTTTAAACATATATACTTATTTTTGCTTGATTTTTTTTTTAAAAGCGGTACAATAATAGAAAAGGATGTAACCAAGGGTATCATTTTAACCCCTTAAGGACTCAGTCCATTTTGGCCTTAAGGACTCAGACAATTTAATTTTTACGTTTTCATTTTTTCCTCCTCGCCTTCTAAAAATCATAACTCTTTTTTATATTTTCATCCACAGACTAGTATAAGGGCTTGTTTTTTGCGCGACCAGTTGTCCTTTGTAATGCCATCACTCATTATATCATAAAATGTATGGCACAACCAAAAAACACTTTTTGTGGGGAAATTAAAACGAAAAACACAATTTTGCTAATTTTGGAAGGTTTCGTTTTCACGCCGTACAATTTATGGTAAAAATGACGTGTTCTTTATTCTGAGGGTCAATATGATTAAAATGATACCCATTATTACATACTTTTATATTATTGTTGCGCTTAAAAAAAATCACAAACTTTTTAACCAAATTAGTACGTTTATAATCCCTTTATTTTGATGACCTATAACTTTTTTATTTTTCCGTATAAGCGGCGGTATGGGGGCTCATTTTTTGCCCCATGATCTGTACTTTTTTTTTATACCACATTTGCATATAAAAAACTTTTAATACATTTTTTAGAATTTTTTTTTTTAATAAAATGAATTAAAAAAGTAGGAATTTAGGACTTTTTTTTTTTTTTTTTCGTTCACGCCGTTCACTGTACGGGATCATTAACATTTTATTTTAATAGTTCGGACATTTACGCACGCGGCGATACCAAATATGTCTATAAAAAAATGTTTTATTTATTTCTTTTTTTGCCATACATTTTTGAGTAAAATGAGTGATATCATTGCAAAGTACAAAAAAAAAAAAAAAAACAAGCCCTCATATGGGTCTGTGAATGGAAATATAAAAGAGTTATGGATTTAGAAGGTGGAGGAAATACGCAAAAAGAAAAATTAGCCTGGTCCTTAAGGCCAAAATGGGCTGTGTGCTTAAGGGGTTAAGTTCCCATAGGAAACTTTTATACGCAATCATTAGATTGCATTTACTGTATAATACTATGCCTATGGCATAGTATTACACACTGAGATCGGCAATCGACTGATCTAGCCAAGCTACATCAGTGAGTTGGCGATCGGTGGCAGGAGGAAGGTAATGGGGACCATACTTCACCATTTTAGCTTACCGACGTGATCAAGGGGTTTGGTTAGCTCTAGAGATGAGCGATGTTGGTGATTCGATTTGACACGAACCTCGCGGCTCTGCAGTTTCAGGTGCTCCGGTGGGCTGGAAAAGGTGGATACAGTCCTAGGAGAAAGTCTCCAGCCCACCGGAGCACCTGAAAGCAGAACTAATTTATGCAGAATAAAGTCATCAACTGCCGAGCCGATAAGTTCATGACTAATTGAATTACTGTAACTTCGCTGCTCTCTTGTAAGCTCCTCTGAGCTACTGCAGATGTTTACTTTCACTTTAGACGCAGTGATTGGCATTGATTGCCCCGTCTAAAGGGTTAAATACGACATTTAACTCTTAAGATGCTGTGATCCATGCCGATCACGACTTCTGATGGTGGCTGAAACTCACTGCTCTGAAGCAAGTGCAGCTCCTGCACTTGCTTCAAAGCCACTTAATTTGTCAGAGCGTGATTAATAAAGAAAACAACACCAGTAAATATCACCACTAGGGGTCCCCATACCGTCTGGGACACTAATCAGTCCTGCAGCAGCATCAGGCATGTCCATGACTCATGGACAAGGCTGCATGAGCAGAAACACCAATCACCTCCCACCACCACAAGGGAAGGACACCCCCTACCCCCTTTTCCCCTGAGAGGATTTCTAACACCGTAAGCTAATGAAAAGAGGCATTTTTTATTAATAAATATAGGTTATAGAGGTTATTTTTTATTTTTTTTGTGGAATCTAACAGGCATGCTTTTAAGGTCCGAGTCAAAAGCGTATACATTTGGAAAATTACTTGAAAATAGTTGCTGGCTGCCAATGTTTGGCCATTAAAGTCTATGGGGCCCATGTTTTGTGTTCTCCAATTATTGGAGGATGCCGACATACACTGCAATTGAAAAGTTTTCAGATCCTTTCACTTTTTTTAGATTGTGTTGCAGCCTTGTGCAGAAATGATTGGACATGATTTGGAATGACATGTCCCTGCCTAAACTCACTGGCCACTTTATTAAGTACTCTGTATTGCTAGTACAGTGTTTCCCAACCAGGGTGCCTCCAGATGTTTGAAAACTACAACTCCCAGCATGCCTGGACAGCCTTTGGCTGTCCAGGCATTCTGGGAGATGTAGTTTGGCAACACCTTGAGGCACCCTGGTTGGGAAACACTGTACTAGTAGATGGTTAGGACCCCCTTTTGCCTTCATTCTTTGTGGCATACGTCTACACTTACAAGGTGCTGCCGTGTTATTGACTGCTATTTCCTGTTAACAAGCAATTGAACAGGTGTACCTAATAAATTGGCCAGTGCCTATACATAAGGTCTCAACGCTGACAATGCATAGCAGAACAAAAACAGAGCCATGATGTGGAAAGAACCTTCTGTAGAGGATTGTGTGGAGGCACAGATCTGGAGAAGGGTACGCTGAAACTTCCAAGAGCACAATGGTCTCCATATTTCTTAAATGGATAGGGGCGAAGGGCCTTGGTAAAAGAGGTAAACAAGGCCCTAGTGATCACCTCAGCTGAACTTAGAAGATCCTGTGTGTGAATGGGGGAAACATCCAGAAGGTCACCCGTCACTGCAGCCCTACACCAATCTGGGCTTTATGGCAGAGTGGCCAAAAAGAAGCCTTTTCTCAGAAAAGACACATGAAAGCCCGCCAAAAGTTTTCAAAAAAGAACCCGAAGGTCTCTAAGACTGTGAGAAACAAGATTATCTGGTCTGTTGAAACCAAGATTAAACTTTCTGGCCTAGGTGGGGTCTAGCTGTTGAGACCCCCACCTATCACCCAGTAACACCCCACCAGAGTGTGGTCTCTTTTTGGTGAGTCTGCATTGTACAGATGCAGTGAAAGTCTGTGGCCCCTGAGGCAACAGAGCCCCAATATGACTGCTACCAATATAGTTTTATCTTAAAACCAGATTTTGGTCTCAATAGTTCTGACGATTGTATGAAGCTGTGTATAAACGTCCTTTTTTTTTATGTAGTTCAGCGGACCCTAGCCTTTTGTAAGTCATGCTTTTCTCCACAAATTGATTCTTATAAAAGTTAAAGGGGTACTCTGGTGCTTACACATCTTTTCCCCTATCCAAAGGATAGGGGGTGAGATGCCTGATCACGGGAGTCCCGCCACTGGGGACCCCCGGGATCTTGCACGCGGCACCCCGTTTGTAATCAGTCCCCGGAGAGTGTTCGCTCCGGGTCTGATTACCAGCAATCACACAGCATGAGCAGGCCATATGCTGTTGGCTAAAGTACCTGTGGATGGGGCAGCCTATGGATATCCAGTTAATGTTTTCTTTAGATACTTTTACTTCTTATGAGAAATGAACAGAAAGTAGTTGTGATCAAATAAAACAAAGATCTTCTTGTCTTATGCTGTAAATAATGAACTTTATTTCTTTACACAGCAGCAAGCTCCAAAGGTAGAGAATTTATTCTTCACCACTACAGTCCCGTTTACAGCCACCGGTACGTCTCCTATCAACGCTGGTACACATTAAGATGGCCACTAAGTTTACCTTTGCTAAACAAAACCTTAATTAGAAGTTATTTTATCCTTTTATCTTTTAAGATATGCTCACACTCAGTTTTCTTGTGTATTTTCAGGCATAAAACATCTTACACCTCAAAAGTGATTTTTATGTTGCTTCTTTTCCCATTGAACAGCATAGAATTTACATGTACAGTAATTTTTTTTTCTAGTTGTGGTGTATACCGTATTGTACTCCTCATCTGCTGAGGCACTGGATAGTTTAGCAGGCCATTAGGGAAGAAGAGTATGGGCTAATCTGTAACAGACAAAACTAGATAAGGGACAAATCTCTTGTTTGAGAGGTGCACAGGGGAAGCCATAGAGCTTAGGGAAGGTGGGATTAACCCCTTAACGACAATGGACGTAAATGTACGTCATGGTGCCGTGGTACTTATGTACCATGACGTACATTTACGCTCCGCATGATCGTGAGCAGCGGACCGGTGCTCGTGTCATGCGCGGCAGGTCCAGGCTGTTATCAGCAGCCAAGGACCTGCCGGTAATGTCGGGAATCTGCAATCGCGCGGATGTCCGCCATTAAGCCCTCAGATGCCGTGATCAATACAGATCGCGGCAGTGTGGTAATTTAAATGGATGATCGGATCGCCCGCAGTGCTGCCACAGGGATCCGATCATCTGTAATGGCGGCCGGAGGTCCCCTCACCTGCCTCCATGCGTCTCCAGGGGTCTTCTGCTCTGGTCTGAGATCGAGCCGACCAGAGCAGAAGATGACCGATAACACTGATCAGTACTATGCCCTATGCATAGCACTGAACAGTATTAGGGTGCGTTCACACTACGGAATTCCACGAGCGGAACTCCGCGAGCGGAATTCCGCGGTGTGAACTTAACATTGGTGTGAATTGTTCCGCGCAAAGAAAGAACATGTTCGCCAGGCGGAATCTCCTCTCACGGAATTCTGCGAGCGTTGATTCCGCAGTGTGAACGCACCCTTAGGCTGCATTCACACATCGTTTTCACTGTACGGGTGCCGGATCCGGCTGGGGGAGGGGAAAACCGGGTGCTCCCGTACCCCAGCCCTAGAGCAGGAGAAAATCCCCATAGCAAACCTATGCTGCTCTGGACAGTTCCTGACACGGACAGAGGTGTCAGCAGAGAGCACTGTGGACAAGACAAAAAAGGAATTCAAAAAGAAAATAATTTCCTCTGTAGCATACAGCTGCTAATAAGAACTGAAAGGATTGAGATTTTTAAATAAAAGTAATTTACAACTGGCACCAGTTGATTAAAAATTTTTTTTTTCCACTGGAGTACCCCTTTAAGGCCAAAATGGGCCTGGTCCTTAAGGGGTTAAACCATAAGGGTGTGCTTGGGGATGTTATAGCAGAGGCTTCCCCTAATATACTGTAGATTGGATAAGCAGGTAGGGGTGATACGCTCCTGTAATAGGGGGTGGGGGGTATAATGGCAGGCAGACCTCACAGAAAACACACAGAGCACTAGATAGTGTTGTTGCAGCTTTGGCCCCCAGTGAATTATACACCAGCTTAAAGTTATAAAGTAGGCTTGCAAGATGTCCAGGAGGAAGCACATATACATTGCCAATAGTAATAACATGATTATGCTGTTGATCAAACTAACATACATACTATGTAAATGTTCCTAATTCTAATTCCTTTCCATTTTATCAGGTAATACCGTACAGCAAATTGGTTTGAGCGTACCTGTTATCATCATCAAACAAGAAGAGTCCTGTCAGTGTCAGTGTGCCTGTAGAGATTCTGTTAAAGAGACTCCTGTCAATCCCAATACATGTTCCACTTCCGAATCTACCACCGACCTCGAACCAGCAGCTGAGTCCCCCCCTCCTGATCCTGTACCCCTTCCACCTTCACCATGTGAAGGAAGCAGTGGACATTTATTGAATTCTGCAGACTCTGAACCATGGACACCGCCTTCTATACACATCCCAGACTTCCTTTCCCTTCAGAGTCCAGAGAATTCCTCCTCTCTGGTCCCTGTGGAAGCCTTGCTGCAAGGAGATGATATCAGCCTTAGCGGCTTTTCTAAATAGACTGGAAAATCTGCCAATGGACATTTTTTTTTGGAAATTTTTGTAGTCCCCTTACTGACAACACTCAGTATTCATCTCTGGCTACATAACCCAACTGGCAGCTCTATGTTCAATCTGTTTTCATATCTGGTAGCTTTGTTGTATGAAAGCCCTGACTGAAGGAAAGGAAGCAGCTTTACCATGTGGCACTGAAGGGTTGTCAGCCGGGATACACCAATTGCTTTATTGCACTATAAGTCACTTTGTGAATTTCTGGAGGAATATATATATATATAGATATATGTATCTCACGACATAGATAAATCACTGGAGTTAATGTTTTACAAAATATTGTTACTAGACATTTTACAATGGGACAGATATATAAAGATGTTTTAATATTGGCTTTATTTGTATAATTTCATCCAGAAATGCTGAAAATCTACCAATGATCACTTTGCATTCGTGGAGTGACCTGACCTTTAGTTGTCTTCCTCATTAGATCTTTTGGAAATAAATACCCAACGATAAGGAACAGTTTATAGTGTTAGAATATGAAAGAAAAGCTATCATTAATTTCATGCTGCCTGAACCATGAGTCATCTGGCCGGTTCTTGGTGGTGGCTTCTGTCTGCCCCACCAACTTTGATTTAAAGGGGTACTCCGCTGCTCAGCGTTTGGAACATTCTTTTCCGAACGCTGGAGACAATGCCATAGCCCTGCCCCCTCTTGATGTCACGTCCCACCCCCTCAATGCAAGTCTATGGGAGGGGGCGTGACAGCCTCCCATAGACTTGCATTGAGGGGGCGGGGCTATTCGTCACATGCTCCCAGCTCCAGCGTTTGGAACACACTGTTCCGGAGTACCCCTTTAATAGTCCCCCTCCTGTTTGATTATAGAGAACAATTTATCAATAAATGCTGGCAGGGCAGGCAGAAGCCACCAGAAACTGCCCCGATAACTTGTGGTTCAGGCAGCATAAAAGTGATCACAAGTTCACTTCAAATTGTCAGAAAAACATGGTAGCAAGGCGATCGGGGTTCACAACAATGTAATAAGATTCCAAGCCAATGCTACACACGTTTTTATTACACTATACTCAGATACCGATGCTGCATCATAGCTTCATTCAAAATAATTATGGGGCACAGATTCCCTCATCTCTTTGTTGGCCATACAGCTTCCCTGTCCATGATAGGGCTTACTATGTAGGATCACATGATTCTACCCTCCTTGACTGAGCGCAGTTTAGAGGCACAGTGGTAGATCTCATCGCATACTCCTCTATGCTGAATAATTACATGAAGGGGAATGGTGCAGCATCAGTGTGAGTGAGTTCTTATTGTAAAGTATGTTTTGGTATTGGGTGTGTAAAGAGTTAATTTTTTCTAAAGAGGTTTTCCCATGAAGAAAGTGTATTACCTAATCTGCAGGATAGGTTAGAAGTGTCTGATCGGTGAGGTCTGACCACTGAGCCTCCACTGTTCTCAGTCACTTGTCTCCCCTTTGAAGTGGTGGTCAGACCAATGGAGTGGTGGTCAGACCAATGGAGTGGTGGTCAGACCAATGGAGTGGTGGTCAGACATGCCACTACTTATAACTTTTATGAGCTTGATAAAGAAAGTACAAAACAGTGCTATAAACATCAAGCCTATAGAAGTGAATGTTGTTGTGACCCCACTGATCAGATCTACGGATAGGTGTTTGGCATCCTTTATGGGAAAATCCCTTTCTCCCACCTCTAGGATTAGCCGGTGATAACATGGCTGCTAGTACATTAAGAAGGGACGTCCTTAACACTTTTAACAAGAGGAAAGAACTAAAATGCTGTCATTAAAATCCTTGATTTAATGTTAATATGTTTTTGTGTTTTTTCTTTTTATGCTAAAGCAGGGCATTATGGCATTACCCAGGAGAACAATACTTTTCTGGATCTGCTTATTCTTGCTATTGCTGTTGGGAAATATTCAGGGACTGCATTATTATGTTGTGCCTTCCATTGCCAGTAAAATGTAAAAGTGTTACGATATTTCTAATCATAGTAGCTATGTAATTTATTAAATCATTTCTCCTCTGTTGTCTTGTTATAGCCAGCCCATCTTCCTTTGTACACAGTCTACTACTTGTCTTAATCTTCACGTTTGCCCTTAGCCTTATTCAGTGTCACATTATAAATGTTCTTAAAACTCGAATCTGAATAGAAAAACCAATGGATACCACAGTCCTTTTCTTCTAGAGTAGTCAATGGCTCAGTGGGTCTTAGGCTTATAACAGTGGAGTAGCAAACTTTAAACTTTCTTTGAAATACTTACACCTGTCTAAAAATGTATGTTGGCAGTAAAGGGCCCCTGAGAAATTCCCTTAGACTGACATTCGTTAGCATTTTTATTACAGCGGCAATCGCTGGCCTGACCACGGTTCAGATTACCCAAAATGATGCATTTTTGAATCCATAAAACGCTAGTTTGAACCCAGCCTTAAACCATGTTCACACAGCCGAATTTCTGAGCACAATTCTGCCGTGTGAACATGTGTATTCTTTTTTCAGTTTCCCCTTGGAATTGCATTTTCGAGCAAATCTAGCACCCTACCAGAACATTTACATGTGTGGAATGTCCGCCTGGAAAACACAGCACGTTTTCAGCCATGTGGAAATATCTTTGGAGTTCTGCTGGCCATACACCTTGGATGAAAGAGAATGAAATTATTCAATTCAGACTGGTGTTTTATTCACCCATCAGTACATGATGCAACATTTCGATCCACAATCCAGATCTTTGGAGTGCCGCTTCATTCTCTTTCATTGTGTGGAATTTTGGGACATTGAGTCGAGTCTCCTGCAGCTGAGCACCACCAGGACTACAAGTCCTTCACAGTGCCTTACCGATCTCCTTTGCCTTTGGATAAAAGTTAGATGATCCAGATAGTTTTATAACTAGATTTTTGAAAACTATGTGCTGAAATTCCCTGACAACCACTTGATGTCTGTCGGAAGTGTGATTTGTCATGGTCAGATGGTTTGTATCAATAATTGGGGTATTCCCAACTCCAATAGCGATCAGCTATCCACAGGATAGGAGATAAGAAGCTGATTGTGGAGGTGTGACTGCTGGGCCTGCTGTCAACCCTAATGGAGGAAAATCCTCCCCCCCCCAAAATTAATGAAGGACACACCGCTCATATTAGTAGGATGGCATTTATTTATCTTTTTGCAGCCATATAGATTGCGAATCAGACTCTGAAACTAAAGTCTTATCAGTATAACGTCTTGGACATGCAGACAATTTAAAGGGTTACTGTCACTTGATGTCACTGCGGTTGCTAGTCATTAGCTTGGGATGGCAGCGGCAGCTGACTTGTGTTCTGACCTGTCAACACACATCTCTCTAAGGGTGCATTCACACTTCATTTTTACATTATGGGTGCTGGATCTGGCTGAAGGGAGGGGCAAACCCGGGCTCTCCCGTACCCCAGCCGGACCAGCGCTGAACTCCATTTACTTTAATGAGCCGACCGGAGTCAAACGGTGACTCCAGATGGCTCAGTTTTGACCCGTATCCAGTTTTGTGACCTGACCTAAAACCGTAGTATACTACGGTTTTATGTCCGGTCAGGAAACCGCATACGGGTAAAAAATGAGCCGACCGGAGTCACCGTTTGACTCCGGTCGGCTCATTAAAGTAAATGGAGTTAAGCGCTGGTCTGGCTGGGGTACGGGAGAGCCCGGTTCGGCACCCATAATGTAAAACTTACCACGGTTTTTGGTCCAGGTGAAAAACCGTATTGAAACCGTATACGTTGTTTTTTAACATGGAAGTCAATGGGAACCATAGAGAACCGTATGTGCATACGGTTCCATCCGGTTTGCACCATCCAGTTTTTGACTTGGCACATTTTTTTATTTTTTTTTGGGGGGGGGGGGGGAGAATTTCAATCAAACAAGTGAAACTTTATTCATAATGGAGTGAAAAGTTAAAAACATATACTTTTTTTCATAAAAAACGGATGCAACCGGACATCACTTTTCAAACCGTATATGGGTTAAAATTTGTACACCCATTTTGATACAGTGTTAGTCTGGTTTTGAGGAATCAGTTTTTCATCAAAATCCTGATATGGGAACTGTATTGCTAGGACGTGGTGTGAATGCACCCTAAATTGACAAGTAAATGGAGGTCAGAGTATGATGAGTTAGGCAGGGTTCACACACACTATTCATTTTTATTTTTTAGGAATGGCACCGATACTGAGAAAACTATGATGGAAAGTTTTGCCCTGGTTCGTGTTGTGGGCTCACTCCATGTTTTGGTTAAAAAGACTAACTAAAATACTTCGTGTGAGCCCAGCCTTAAAGGGGTACTCCGGCCCTAATACATCTTATCCCTTATCCAAAGGATAGGGGATAAGATATCTGGTCGCAGGGGTCCCACCACTGGGGACCACCGCAATCTGTCATTCTGCACCCACTTTTGTGAGCTCTCCACGGCGCTGGAGGCTCCGAGTGTGAAGGGTGACGACCACGGGGCCAGAGTATTGTGACACCACGACTCTGCCCCCGTGTGATGTCATGCCCGGCCCCCTCAATGCAAGTCTATGGGAGGGGGCGTGGCTGCATCTACCATCCATCTGCTAGCTGTTGCAAGACTACAACTCCCAGCAGTTAGGACATGCTGGGAGTTGTAGTTGCAACTCTTGGGCGGATGGTTGATACAGGTCGGGGCAGTGGAGCTGGCCGGCTCCAAGAAATATGAAACTACACTGTAATTTCATATTTCCCGGGTGGTGCCGTGATTGGCCAGTTGTGAAAACTGAAATTTTCTTTGGTAAGCTCTTTTGTAGATTTTTGCTTACCGCTAAAGGTCGCACAAAAAATTGCTTAGATGCAGATGCGACTTTTTGTGCGACTTTTGTAAGCAAAAAATTTTTCTTAGAGCGCCATTAATTCCAGGGTGAATTACAACATAACAAATACAATACGCATGAACTAAAGGAGCGACAGACTGGTACAGAAGGAGAGAAAACCATGCCCACAAGGGCTTACAATCTACATTTTACATTATTTCCCATTGAATTCAGTGGAGAAGTGTCTTTTCTGAGCCAGAAGATACACTGAGGGAGATTTATCAAAACCTTTCCAGAGGAAAAGTTGCTGAGTTGCCCATATCAACCAATCAGATCACTTCTTTCATCTTTAACAAGGCCTCTGCAAAATGAAAGAAGCGATCTGATTGGTTGCTATGGGCAACTCAGCAACTTTTCCTCTGGATTGGTTTTGATAAATCTCCCTTGTGTGTATGTTACCTCAGGCTGGTTCACATGTTTGCATTTTACATTTTAAGCTCCATTCTAGGGATGCATCAAACCAACCCCCCCCCCCCCCCCCCCCCCCTGTCCCACCTAGCTAAACTTTACTCTCTAAATTAAGTTTAGTACAGTGTTCCCTCAAGTTCAATAGCAATTGGTTTTCAGGATGACCATTGTAAGTAAAAAATACTGTATCTTGAGAGCAGAACTCTATGGAAAACCGATAATTGGCTGTAAAGCCTCCTAAATGAAAAAAAAAAGGCAGATAATTGAGGCAAGGCCAGTCCTAACATATACGTCAGAAAGAGCTGGTGTATTCTGTAAATCATTTTATATGATGAGAACAGAAGCTTTTTATGTTTTTCAAAACCCTGCATAGAAAACACAATGTACCCGGACAAAAATCTGCAGCTGAGCTTGTCACAGGTAAACAGTAACGTTGTACCGGACTGCACTGTAGAGGCGCTACTAGACCAATCACTGAATGTCTAGTGATACCTGTGTTTTACCAGTGAATCGCCAAATCTGATTGGTTGGATCTTGCAGCTGTGGTGGCCCAGTACGGGAGGTGTTACCCCGTACTCCTGCTGCCCTGTCAGGCAGCCTCCTTCAGTGTACACAGGGCCCCCTGCATTAGTTTCCCCATTGTAAATATGTTGTACTGTATAAAATGTGTTATCACTTTGAGTTATATCATGCACCTCACACCCTGCCAGCATACAGCCATTGATATATTGTTGATCCAGACTGCCTGTGAAATTGTATCTTGAATGTGGTTACAGTGGGCCAGAAAAGACCATTGTATGTTAAATATATTGAGACCAATGTAACTTGAGGGACCTCTGTATAGTGGAATGACACAATAGCAAGGATCCTCTGTGCTACCATGTTTTATTATCTGTAAATGGCACATGCTGATTCTTTAGCTTTGAAATTAGATTTCAGCAGCCTAATGTTTACATTAAAAATGTACAAAGGAGAAGAATGTTAAAAGGAAAACTCTAAAATACAGTGAAGTTTTATTTTCCTAAGTATATGAATTGTATAGTTCATTATACAAAATAAAACATGCTTACACAAAATTATATTTTTGTTTTGGCTTCTGTCTATAATACAGCTAGGACAATTGTTCCTGAGCTCTCAGTTAGGATGCTTCTAAGTTGCTCGGCTGAAGGGCAGTAAGATACTCTGGGCCCTGACCTTATATCGAACCTGAGCATCACAATTTCTGAGAGGAAGAGGGATCGGAGTGGGACACCGGAGGCCCTTTGTGTTCGTGATGCCAGGGCATGACCCCTGGTTAGAATTCTGTTCTCCCACACTATAACCCAGTGTATTGGATTTAGTGTGGGTGAACTTGGCTGACAGTTTTTGGCATATCACCAGTGAATGCCAAAATTTTCAGTGACGTGTGACTTAAATTCTCTAAAACTACAGCAAATGGTCTATTAAGAAAGAAGAAGTAGGAGCATGTGATAGAGGTGCAGATATGTCTAGAAAGGAGTCATCAATTGTGTTAAGGTCATCTCCTAGGATAATATTAAAAGGATGCCAGTCACTGAAGTTCCATAGTATACCTGCCTGCTAGGTCCATCCTGTACTGTGTGATCGAGGCTCTTGTGAAATAATATAGCCACCACTCTCTTTTTCTTATTAAAAGACACTTCATGGCAGTCAAGATAATGCTTATTTCTAAGGGGAGGATGAGTTTTCTTTATCTCAAGGGTTTCTTGTAGAAAAACTATATGGGGGTGAATATGTGAAATGTGATCTAAAACCTTGCCGGTTTGTCCTGATTGTTGAGGAGCTTGAAAAAAAATCAGGGCACTGGTGGGAGTTGGGGCCAGATTTTTCAAGGCCCAGTCAATGTGCGCGGCCCACCTGTAAAAAGTTGGCTAAATCAGTTAAGGCCTTTAACCCTCTCAGCAACACTGTTAAGCTGGAGATTATTTTGGTGACTACAGTTTTCTAGGTCATTATTTTCTCCAGTAGCTGCCCCATTTGTTGATCCTTTTTATCTGTGTGAGATTGTAGAGAATACTCCTGGTCAAAAATTCCTCGCTCCGCATCAGTGAGTCTTTTACCATGATCCACAATTTGTGTGGTGATGAGGTCAAGAGAAGTTTGAAAGGATGTAAATCTGGTATCATTTGCCAGCATCAGTATAGCCACAATGGCCTTTGCCATATTCTGAAGAGATTGGTCTGACATGGTGGGACACCCCTCTGATGGAGAAGGAGACTTTTGCTGAAAGTGGGCCATCGCAATCCACACTGGGGAGTTCTGCAAAACATAATAATTGCGGCATCAACACCATTTTCGCCAAGTTTGTTCGGCCAGCCATCGACAAGGAAAGCTTACACCAGACTGCCACTGTCAGGAGGGGGGGTCAGATTATGATGAAGGGAGGGAGTAATTATAATTCCCAGATATTTAAAGCTAGTAACTACCTGAAGCTGAGAGGCAGCATTCTGAGGGATATCAATCAGTCAGAGGGTCAAGAGGTATAAGCTCAGAGTTGTCCCAATTGATCAACAAACCGGAATAGGAACCAAATTCAGATATAAGAGACATAACAGGCGCTAGGGAACTGGCTGTATCCCCTAAAAAAACAACATGTCATCCGCATAGAGCGCCACCCTTTCTTCAATAGACACATATCAAAACCCCACCATGTCAACAGATGACAGAATAGAACAAGCCAAAGGCTCAATAGCCAAGGCAAAGAGCAGAGGCGACAGAGGAAACCCCTACCACATGCCCCTCTGCAACTCAAACGGTACTGACAACCGAAGACGGGCAACAGGATTCCAGTAGAGAAGTTTAACATAAGAGAGAAATCTAGGTCCAAAACCCATGGAGCCCATCACTCACCACAAATAGTTCACTCGATGCTATCAAAAGCCTTGGCAGCATCCAGTGAAAAAAACTGAGCGGGCTCCAGCCCCCTCCCGAGTCATCTGCAAATTAAGGTATACCCTACGAATATTATCTACTTTGGACTTACCTGGCATAAGGTCAGTCTGATCCTCATGAACTATGGACAATACTACCTTTGCCAACCTGTTAACGAGCACCCGAGCCAGCAGCTTCACATCAGCACATAGTAGAGGAATAGGCCTGTAAGAGCCCACAGACAATGGTCCTTACCAGGTTTTGGAAGAAGTACTACAATAGCCTCAATCATGGAGCGGGACAAGGAGCCCTCCAATACTGCTGTCTCGACTACCCGCTGCAGCTGTGGCAAAAAAACATTTATATACCTCACTCGGTAGACCAACTGGGCATGGAGACTTCTCATTAGCAGCATCCTTCAATGCCAACTCTAATTCCTCCAGAGAGATAGGTGAGTCCAGCTCATCTTTCTGTTCCAGAGAAAGAGAGGACACCCTACGCACATATTCCTCCAAGTCCCCGTCAGAACAAGTAGTCTTGGACAAGTATGCATCTCTATAGAAATCTAGCATTACCCTTAAAATATCACCATCCTCAGTAACCATCCTTCCCTGGCTATCCCTCAGGCAACCAATGTACGTCACCTCCTGCTGAGCGCGAGCAATAGAAGACAACAGTTTTCCCGTACCCTCACCACATTCAAAATACCTCTGCTTAGTAAAGAAACATTTATGTTCTGCAGCATCCTCTAAGTAGTGAGCATAATCACCCTGATCCTGTAGCCAAACCTCCTTAGTCACAGGAGAGGGGGGCAGGAAATATGAGCATTCAGCCCCAACCACCGCAGTCTGCAACCGTTTCCCCTTCTTTCTGGTGAAAGACTTATTTGTACTAATATCCCAGATAAACAGGCCACATAGGAATGCTTTAAGGGGGTCCCAAACCATGGAGATTGAAGCCGTGGCTCTTCCGTGCATGTAGTTTTATGGGAGAGGTGGAGATGCAGCGTTCGTGTCTCCCCACCTCTCCCATAGAGCTGTATGGGGAGAGGCGTGGAGGTGGTGTGCCGTCGACCTCACTGAGGTCAACGCTACGCGCATTAGCCTCTCTCACAGACCAGCAATGCCGGGGCCCATTTGGGAGATCCTGTAAATAGGGGATAAGTTGTTATCGCTGCTGTTGTTTAAGCTCAATATATGTTGTGAGTTCTACACATACAATCTCCACTGTAGTCAGCAGTTGCAGCCAAAACGGATTCAGCCTCCACAGCGGGCGCTCCATCACAGGACAACCAGTAGGGGTGCAGAAACTTTCAATTATGCATAGCCAGAGACAACATGAGTGCTGAGCAAATGATTTAGTGATACACACACACCACTGGTGTGACTAAATAGCCGAATATAGTAGAATAGAGGTGTGGAATTAGACAGTCACAAAATCTTGTGGCAAGGAGAAAGAGAAGCACTGTGAACTGTGATGGAAGTTCCACATTGTGCTGCTATCCCTAGAAAAAGGAGAGCAACAACAGCGCTCTAAGAGCAACAACAGCGCTCTAAGCTTAGTAAGTGCAGTAGTAGATTAAAGAGTCACCAAACTAAACTTTTATGATATTGTTCCTTATGTAATTATAAGACACTTTGCTATTAACTTGCTGTTAAATTTCTTAACCTTTATATGTTTTTAATGTGATTGAAAAAATGGCCACTAGATGGCTCTGTTCTGTCCCCTGCCGCAAGTAAAACAGTTAGTTTGGTCTCCTCCCGGCCTGGCAGGAGACCAAACTCAGGAAGTGCGTGTGGGGCATGGAGAGGCACAGTGCTCGCAGGCTTCAGTGATGTCGCACCTGCTGAGGAACGCCCACTTTCTCCTGCCGGGAGCTCACACTGTATGAGCAAGAGGAAAGGTATGATACACAGCAAGAGGGGTGTTAGGTGTAGTTAGGGAATATAATCTGATTTAGTTTAGAAAATATAGTTTGATGATAGGTACTCTTTAACCCATTTTCACCTTAAGGACCCGGGCATTTTTTGCACATCTGACCACTGTCACTTTAAGTATTAATAACTCTGGGATGCTTTTACTTTTCATTCTGATTCCGAGACTGTTTTTTCATGACATATTCTACTTTATGTTGAAAAATTTAAAAATTTGATGAAAAATTAAAAGATTTAGTATATTTTTTTTTTTTACTTTGAAGCTCTCTGCATGTAAGGAAAATGGACATCCCAAATAAATTATATATTGATTCGCATATACAATATGTCTACTTTATGTTTGCATCATAAAGTTGACATGTCTTTACTTTAAGAAGACATTAGAGGGCTTCAAAGTTCAGCAGCAATTTTCCAATTTTTCACAACATTTTCAAAATCTGAATTTTTCAGGGACCAGTTCAGTTTTCAAGTGGATTTGAGGGTCTTCATATTAGAAATACCCCATAAATGACCCCATTATAAAAACTGCACCCCTCAAAGTATTCAAGTGTGTTAACAGGAATAGCAGCAAAATGAAGCAGAAAATTAAAAATCTTTATTTTTTACACTCGAATGTTCTTGTAGACCCAGTTTTTGAATTTTTACAAGGGGTATAAGGAGAGAAATCACCCTAAAATTTGTAACCCAATGTCAGGCCCAAGGCCTGATTATTAAGATCCTATATGTGTATTATATTTATAACTGTGTGATGTATTATCCAAGCCATGGGTGAGAGGTCATTCAGACTGTGTTTTGTGTATTGCATTTTATTGGGGGTCTGGCTGTTTGTTTGTATCGCCTTTGAAGTCATGTACTCTGGTCTCGTCATATAATCAAAGAGATAAGGGGTCAGGAAGGGATCAGAGGGGAGGGGGGAATGGAGTCTCCCTCCCAAGAGAGCAGAAATGATATTTAAACAATGCTAGACTAAAAGTTGGGTGTTAAAAGCTGGGCCACAAGCTGACAAGACCATCCTAAGAACAGCTCTCTCATGGACTGCTATATCATCATGCTGTAAGAACTTCATCTTTTGTTTTCTGAACTTGCCTTGCTAAACACTTTTATACATTTTTGTAACTGTATGTCATTTGTTTTTGTATTTTTATATAGTCAGCACTGTGATACCTTTTATCAGATTAAATGTTTTATTAATCAGCTCTGGTCTTTGATCTCTAAATATATAAGCTCACCTTTCTGAAGGCAGCTCTGGTAAAACACGTTTATCTAAAGGTTAATTTGGTGACTTGCTGGGACTTGTAGTGGATACCCAGAGGTCTGGCGGCTTTAACCCTTGCACCATCACACTCTCTCTAGCGTCTTAGCTGGACCGATATGGTGTGATCATGACACCTAATTTCTCTTGAGTAAGGAAATACCTCATATGTGTATGTCAAGTGCTCTGTAGGTGCATTAGAGGGCTCAGAAGGGAAGAAGCGACAATGGGATTTTGGAGAATTTTTCTGAAATGGTTTTTGGGGGGCATGTCACATTTAGGAAGCCTCTATGGTGCCAGAACAGCAAAATAAAAAACCCACATGGCATACTATTTTGGAAACTAGACCCCTCAAGGAACGTAACAAGGGTTCCTGTGAGCCTTAACACCCACATGTGTTTGACGACTTTTCGTTAAGCCCTTGGGGACAGAGCCCATTATGACCCTAAGGACGGCAGCATTTTTTGCAAATCTGACCACTGTCACTTTAAGCATTAATAACTCTGGGATACTTACAAATTTGATTCCGAGATTGTTTTTCATGACATATTCTACTTTATGGTAGTGGTAAATTTTCGTCGATACTTGCATCATTTCTTGGTGAAAAATTCAAAAATTTGATGAAAAAATTGAAAATTTTGCAATTTTCTAACTTTGAAGCTCTCTGCTTGTAAGGAAAATAGACATTCCAAATAAATGATATATTGATTCACAAATACAATATTTCTACTTTATGTTTGCATCATAAAGTTGACATGTTTTTACTTATGGAGACATCAGAGGGCTTCAAAGTTCAGCAGCAATTTTCCAATTTTTCACAAAATTTACAAAATCGGAATTTTTCAGGGACCAGTCCAGTTTTGAAGTGGATTTGAAGGGCCTTCCTATTAGAAATACCCCACAAATGACCCCATTATAAAAACTGCACCCCTCAAAGTATCCAAAACGACATTCAGTAAGTTTGTTAACCCTTTAGGTGTTTCACAGGAATAGCAGCAAAGTGAAGGAGAAAATTCTAAATCGTCGTTTTTTTTTACACTCGCATGTTCTTGTAGACCCAGTTTGAAAATTTTTACAAGTGGTAATAGGAGAAAAAGCCCCCCAAAATGTGTAACCCAATTTCTCTCGATTAAGGAAATACCTAATATGTGTATGTCAAGTGTTTGGCGGGCGCAGTAGAGGGCTCAGAAATGAAGGAGCGACAATGGGATTTTGGAGAGTGAATTTTGCAGAAATGTTTTTTGGGGGGCATGTCACATTTAGGAAGCCCCTATGGTGCCAGAACAGCAGAAAAAAACCCACATGGCATACCATTTTGGAAACGACACCCCTCAAGGCACATAACAAGGGGTCCAGTGAGCCTTAACACCTCACAGGTGTTTGAGGACTTTTCGTTAAAATCGGATGTTTAAATGAAAAAAAATATTTTTTCACTAAAGTGCAGTTTTTTCCCCAAATTTACCATTTTTACAAAAGGTAATGGGAGAAATGCCCCCCAAAATTTGTAACCCCATCTCTTCTGAGTATGGAAATACCCCATGTTAGGACGTAAAATGCTCTGCTGGCGAACTACAATGCTCAGAAGAGAAGGAGCGCCATTGAGCTTTTGGTAAGCGAATTAGTTTGGAATGGTAGTTAGGGGCCATGTGCGTTTACAAAGCCCCCCGTGGTGCCAGAACAGTGGACCCCTCACATGTGACCCCATTTTGGAAACTACACCCCTCACAGAATTGAATAAGGGGTGCACCGAGTATTTACACCCCACTGGTGTTTGACAGATCTTTGGAACAGTGGGCTGTGCAAATGAAAAATTTTATTTTTCATTTTCACGGACCACTGTTCCAAAAATGTGTCAGACACCTGTGGGGCGTAAATGCTCACTGCACCCCTTAATACATTACATGAGGGGTGTAGTTTCCAAAATGGGGTCACATGTGGGTATTTATGTTTTTGCATTTATATCAGAACCGCTGTAAAATCAGCCACCCCTGTGCAAATCACCAATTTAGGCCTCAAATGTACATGGTGCGCTCTCACTCCTGAGCCTTGTTGTGCGCCCGCAGATCATTTTATGCCCACATATGGGGTATTTCCATACTAAGGAGAAATTACATTACAAATTTTGGGGGTCTTTTTTTCCTTTCACTGCTTGTGAAAAATAAAAAGTATGGGGCAACACCAGCATGTTAGTGTAAAAAATTTTTTTTTTAAACTAACAGGCTGGTGTAGCCCCCAACTTTTCCTTTTTATAAGGGGTAAAAGGAGAAAAAGCTCCCAAAATTTGTAGTGCAATTTCTCTTGAGTACAGAAATACCCCATGTGTGGCCCTAAACTGTTTCCTTGAAATATGACAGGGCTCTGAAGTGAGAGAGCGCCATGCGCATTTGAGGACTAAATTAGGGATTGCATAGGGGTGGACATAGGGGTATTCTACACCAGTAATGCCCAAACAGGGTGCCTCCAGCTGTTGCTAAATTCCCAGCATGCCTGGACAGTCAGTGGCTGTCCAGAAATGCTGGGAGTTGTTGTTTTGCAACAGCTGGAGGCTCCATTTTGGAAACACTGCCGTACAATACGTTTTTCATTTTTATTGGGGGGGGGGGGGGGAGGGACAGTGTAAGGGGTGTCTATGTAGTGTTTTACCCTTTATTATGTGTTAGTGTAGTGTAGTGTAGTGTTTTTAGGGTACATTCACACTGGCAGAGGTTTACAGTGAGTTCCCTGCTAGGAGTTTGCACTGCGGCGAAAAATCTACCGCAGCCCAAACTTGAAGCAGGAAACTTACTGTAAACCTGCCCATGTGAATGTACCCTGTACGTTCACATGGGGGTCAAACCTCCAGCTGTTTCAAAACTACAACTCCCAGCATGTACTGAGGAGTTGTACTTTTGCAACAGCTGGAGGCACACTGGTTGGTAAACCTTCAGTTAGGTTCTGTTACCTAACTCAGTATTTTCCAACCA
Source organism: Hyla sarda (assembly GCF_029499605.1). Classification (NCBI taxonomy): domain Eukaryota; kingdom Metazoa; phylum Chordata; class Amphibia; order Anura; family Hylidae; genus Hyla; species Hyla sarda. The sequence continues at coordinate 265,312,811 of NC_079190.1, read as the reverse complement.
ATGTGCCTCCAGCTGTTGCAAAACTACAACTCCCAGCATGTACTGACAGACCGTGCATGCTGGGAGTTGTACTTTTGCAAAAGCTGGAGGCACACTGGTTGGAAAACCTTCAGTTAGGTTCTGTTACCTAACTCAGTATTTTCCAACCAGTGTGCCTCCAGCTGCTGCAAAACTACAACTCCCAGCATGTACTGATCGCCAAAGGGCATGCTGGGAGATGTAGTTATGCAATAGTTGGAGGTACGCAACTACTACTCCCAGCATGCCGAGACAGCTGTTTGGGCATGCTGGAATTTGCAGTTTTGCAACATCTGGAGGGCTACAGTTTATAGACCACTGCCCAGTGATCTCCAAACTGTGACCCTCCAGATGGTGCAAAACTACAAATCCCAGCATGCCCAGACAGCAAAGAGCTGTTTGGGCATGCTAGGAGTTGTAGTTTTGCAAGATCTGGAGGGATACAGTTTAGAGACCACTATATAGTGGTCTCAAACTGCAGTTCTCCAGGTGTTGCAAAACTACTTATTCCAGCATGCCCAAACAGAAGACAGCTGTCTGGGCATGCTGAGAGTTGTAGTTTTGTAACATCTGGAGGGCTACAGGTTAGAGACCACTGTAGCCCTCCAGATGTTGCTAGGCAACTTTCTGGTTTCCGTAGGATCCAGGGAGCCGTCCTCTTCTGCCGCACGACATCGCGATCTTCGTCGCCGCCCGCCTATCACCGTCATCCGCTGCCTCCGTACGGGTAAGTGGACGTCGGCGTTCAGTCCCCTTCGGTTCCCCGTTCTGCCCCACGTATTGTGGGTGGGCAGGACGGGGAAAACTAAAGTAAACCCCCCCCCCCCCCCGCCCCTGATCTGCTATTGGTGGTCGCATCTAGACCACCAATAGCAGGGATAGGAGGGGTGGCACCTGTGCCACCTCACTCCTATCGCTTCAGGGGATCGTGGGTGTCTTAGACAACCGCGATCCCCGTTATATTCCGGGTCACCATAGACCCGTAATGACCCAGAATCTGCGCAAATCGCAAGTGTGAATTCACTTGCCATTTGCGCTGAACGCCGACACGGGGGGGTCTGATGACCCCCCTAGGCATTTGCGCGGGGTGCCTGCTGATAGATATCAGCAGTCACCCCGGTCCGGTCCCCGCCCGGCGCGCGGCAGGGACCGAAATTCCCACGGGCGTATGGATACGCCCTTCGTCCTTAAGTACCAGGACGCAAGGGCGTATGCATACGCCCTTTGTCCCCAACAGGTTAAAGTTGGATGTGTGAAAGATTTTTTTTCACTAAAACACAGTTTTTCCCCAAAATTTTACATTTTTATAAGGGGTAATAGTAGAAAATGCCCCCCAAAATTTGTAACCCCATCTCTTCTGAGTATGGAAATACCCCATGTGTGGACGTCAAGTGCACTGCGGGCGTACTACAATGCTCAGAAAAGAAGGAGACACATTTGGCTTTTGGAAAGCAAATTTTGCTAAAATGGTTTTTGGGGGGCATGTCGCATTTAGGAAGCCACTATGGTGCCAGAACAGCAAAAAAAAAACACATTGCATAATATTTTGTAAACTAAACCCCTCAAAGAACTTGACAAGGGGTATAGTGAGCCTTAACACCCCACAGGTGTTTGACGACTTTTTGTTAAAGTCGGATGTGTAAATGAAAAATATTTTTTTTCACTAAAATGCTGTTTTTTCCCCAAATTTTTAAATTTTACAAGGGGTAATAGGAGAAAATGCCCCCCCAAAATTTGTAACCCAATTTCTTCTGAGTACCCCATGTGTGGATGTCAAGTGCTCTCCTGGCGCACTAGAATGAAGAGAAGGAAAGGAGCGCCATTGAGCTTTTGAAGAGAGAATTTGATTGGAATAGAAGTCGGGGGCCTTGTGCGTTTACAAAGCCCCCCCCCCATGGTGCCAGAACAGTGGACCCCCCCCCCCCCACATGTGACACCATTTTGGAAACTACACCCCTCACAGAATGTAAGACGGGGTGCACTGAGCATTTACACCCCACTGTCGTTTGACAGATCTTTGGAACAGACCACTGTAAATGCTCACTGTAACCCTAATTACATTCCGTGAGGGGTGTAGTTTCCAAAATGGGGTCACATGTGGGGGGGGAGTGAGGTTCATTGTTCTGGCACTATGGTGGCTTTGTAAACACACGTGGCCTTCAATTTCGGACATATTTTCTCTCCAAAAGTCCAGTTGCGCTCCTTCTCTTTTGAGCATTGTAGTTGGCCCGCAGAGCACTTTACATCCACATATGGGGTATGTTCTTACTCAGAAGAAATGGGGTTACAAATTTTGGGGGGCTTTTTTTTCCTATTTTCCCTTGTGAAAATGAAACATTTAGGGTAACACCAGCATTTTTGTTTAAAAAAAAAATATTTTCATTTTCCCATCCAACGAAAATTCATCAAACACCTGTGGGGTGTTAAGGCTCACTATACCCCTTGTTACGTTCCGTGAGGGGTGTAGTTTCCAAAATGGGGTCACATGTGGGTATTTATTTTTTTTGCGTTTATGTCAGAAGCGCTGTAAAATCATCCACCCCTGTGCAAATCACCAATTTAGGTGGAATAGACAGGCTGGTGTAGACCCCAACTTTTCCTTTTCATAAGGGGTAAAAGGAGAAAAAGCCCCCAAAATTTGTAGTGCAATGTCTCCCGAGTACAGAAATACCCCGTATGTGGCCCTAAACTGTTTCCTTGAAATACGACAGGGCACCGAAGTGAGAGAGCACCATGCGCATTTGAGGACTAAATTAGGGATTGCATAGGGGTGGACATAGGGGTATTCTACGTCAGCGATTCCCAAACAGGGTGCCTCCAGCTGTTGCTAAACTTCCAGCATGCCTGGACAGTCAGTGGCTGTCCGGTAATGCTGGGAGTTGTTGTTTTGCAACAGCTGGAGGCACCGTTTTGGAAACACTGCTGTACGATACGTTTTTCATTTTTATTGGGGGGGGGGGCATTGTAAGGGGTGTATATGCAGTGTTTTACCCTTTATTTTGTGTCAGTGTAGTGTAGTGTTTTTAGGGTACACATTCACACGGACGGGGGTTCACGGTGAGTTTCCCGCTAGGAATTTGCACTGCAGCTGAAAATTTGCCGCAGCTCAAACTTGAAGCAGGAAACTCACTGTAATCCCGCCTGTGTGAATGTACCCTGTACATTCAGATGAGAAAGGGGAGAGGGGGGGGGGGCATCTAGTTGTGAGTAAAGGCCAGTGCAGGTTACAGGCAGAGAATGTTTGCAGAGAGGGTTAACAGTTCCTTAATTATTAAGACATGCCCAGTGGTACCCTATGGTCCTGCTCAGGGGATTATGCTCTCCCCCTTCAGCCTCTTGAGAGCGTGGCTATAAAGTATCTAACCTGGAAGGCTGCCTTCCTAGTGACCATCACCTCAACCAAGAGGATCGGTGAGTTACAAGCCTAATGCATCTATTAGCCATATACCCTATTCTTGCAAGAAGGGGTCTTTTGAGGTTCCTACTATCTTTTGTCCCAAAAGTTCTATCCATTGGTAACATCGACCAGGTGATATCCTTACCATCTTCTATCCAGATCTTTCTTCAGAAGAAGAGACTCTGCTACACGACATGGATGTTTGCAGATGCTATAGCTCCTATGGGGGCTATAACATTGCAAAAAAAAAGTGGGAAAAAAAAGTTAAAGGAGTAGTCCAGTGGTGACCCAGTGGTGAACAACTTATCCCCTATCCTAAGGATAGGGGATAAGTTGCAGATCGCGGGGGTCCGACCGCTGGGGCCCCCTGCGATCTCCTGTACGGAGCCCCGACAGCCCGCAGGAAGGGGGCGTGTCGACCTCAGCACGAAGCGGTGGCCGACACCCCCTCTCATTACAACTCTATGGCAGAGCCAAAGCGCTGCCTTCGGCAATCTCCGGCTCTGCCATTGAGATGTATTGAGGGGGCGTGTCGGCTGCCGCTTCGTGCGGGGGTCGACACCCGCTATCTGGCCGGAGAGCCTGGCCCCAGCGGTCGGACCCCCCCGCGATCTCAAACTTATCCCCTATCCTTAGGATAGGGGATAAGTTTTTCACCACTGGACTACCCCTTTAATAAAGATCATTTAACCCCTTCCCTAATAAAAATTAAAATTACCCCCCTTTTCCCATAAAAAAAAAAACAATGTAAATAAAAATATGTGGTATCACCACGTTCGGAAATGTCTGAATTATAAAATATATAATTAATTAAACCGCACGGTCAATGGCGTATGCGCAAAAAAAATCCAAAGTCCAAAACAGCGTATTTTTGGTCACTTTTTATATCATGAAAAAATTAATAAAAAGCGGTCAAAAAGTCCTATCAATGCAAAAATGGTACCGTTAAAAACTTCAGCTCACGGCACAAAAAATGAGCCCTCATACCGCCCCATACGCGGAAAAATAAAAAAGTTATAGGGGTCAGATGAGAATTTTAAACATTTTCTTGCATGTAGTTATGATTTTTTTCAGAAGTACGACAAAATCAAACCTATATAAGTAGGGTATCATTTTAATTGTATGAACCTACAGAATAAAGATAAGGTGTAATTTTTACCGAAAAATGTACTGCGTAGCAACGGAAGCCCCCAAAAGTTACAAAATGGCGTTTTTTCTTCAATTTTCTTGCACAATAATTTTTATTTCCATTTCGCCATAGATTTTTGGGTAAAATGACTGATGTCACTGCAAAGTAGAATTGGTGGTGCAAAAAATAAGCCATCATATGGATTTTTAGGTGCAGAATTGAAAGAATTAAGTTTTTTAAAGGTAAAGTCCGAAAGTGCAAAAACGGAAAAACCCTTGGTCCTTAAATGGGCACTGTCAGATACAAAAATTTTTGATATGTTGTAAAGCATGCAAAACCAATAGGCTTTGTGATTGCTTTCATTAGAAAATTTTCAGAATTTCACTGAAAAAGTCAGTCAGACAGCTGCCCCCCCCTGCCTGCTTGGACACACACTAGTCCTGTGTGTCCATGCGTCATCACCTATGTCATGGACACACTTCCTTGATTGACAGCTGTTAGTGCAGGGCTCACAGCTGGAGGAAAAATCCTCCTTCTGTCAGCTTGTGTCCCGCTACTGTCAGTGAGGACAAGCTGTAGTTTTGCTAATGCTAGGGGAGATGTGAGCAGAAAGTATACTGAGGGAGGGGGCAGAGGAGATCGGCGACTGGACCCGGCTGTTAATCACAGCCGGAGTCCAGACGCAGCTGCCGGAGCCGCGATCGCACCGGTCCCAGCAGCAATAACCCCGTAGATGCCGTGATCAATCCTGATCACGGCATCTATGGTGTTGACAGGGGGAGCGCTCTCCCCCTGTTCTCCAACGGCGGCACCGCAATACGATCGTTGGTTGCTATGGCAGCAGGAGGTCAGATCATGACCTCCTCTCTGCCTGCTACAGAAGCCTGTGAGACCGGCTGTAGTGTGTGCAACTCATCAGGTCATACTGTGCTGCAGTAGAAATGTATTGCAGAATAGTATAACCTGTAAAAAGTGTAAAAAAATAAATAAAAAGTTCTTCAATATAAGTATGAAGTGAAAAAAAAAATGCCCCTTTCCCAATAAAAGCCCTGTATTATCACCAAAAAAGATCAAAAACACAAATCATTTACATAATAGGTATTGCCACGTCCGTAATAACGTGTACTATAAAACTATAATGTAAATTATCCCGCACGGTGAACGCCGTAAAAAAAACATAAAAAAAGCGCAAAATTCGCCAATTTTAGTACAAATAGCGGAATAAAAAAGATCAAAAGGTAGCACATAGCACAAAAATGATACCAATAAAAAATATAGCTCATCCCACAAAAAATAAGCCCTTACTCAATGGCGTCGGATGAAAAATAAAAAAGTTATGGCTGTTAGAAAATGAATGGCAGAAAAAGAATTTTGCTCAGAAAAGGAAAAAGAACATAGAAAGCTATATAAAATCGGTATCGCCATAATCGTACTGACCCACAGAATAAATAACATCACTAGAGATGAGCGAACTTACAGTAAATTCGATTTGTTACGAACTTCTTCGCTCGGCAGTTGATGACTTATCCTGCATAAATTAGTTCAGCTTTCAGGTGCTCCGGTGGGCTGGAAAAGGTAGATACAGTCCTAGGAGACTCTTTCCTAGGACTGTATCCACCTTTTCCAGCCCACCGGAGCACCGGAAAGCTGAACGAATTTATGCAGGAAAAGTCAGCAACCGCCGAGCTGAGAAGTTCGTGACGAATCGAATTTACTGTAAGTTCGCTCATCTCTAAACATCACTTTTACCGCACAGTGTACACTATAAAAAAAAAAAAATTAAAAATACGCCAGAAAGGTTCCTGTTTTTCACAATATTTTGTGTCAACAAAAATGCACCACTTATATAAAGTACAATATGTCACGAAAAAACTATCTCAGAATCGCTCTGCTCAGAAAAAGCATTCTGAAGTTATTACCATTTAAAGAGATACATGTAAAATTAAAAAAAAAGAGCCTGGTCATTGAGGTGAAAAAATGGGTCCGTCCTTAAGGGGTTAAAGACTTATAGCAGTTCAACCCCTAAAGGACCAAGGGCATACATGTACGCCCTGGTCCTGCTCCCGCAGTTTAAAGCGCACCCATGAGCTGAGCGCGCTTCATACCCGTTGGGTCCCGGTTACTATCAGCAGCCAGGGCCCACGATTAATGCCATACATTAACCCTTTAAAGGCCGCAATCAAAGTTGATTGGGGCAACCAAATGCGGGAGTTAATGGTAGTGGTTAGCTCGGGCAGCTGATTGGGAGATCTGCGCAAAATTGCGGAGTCCCGATCAGCTGAGTGGACGGCGGAAGGGTTCTTAGTGCCTCCTTGCCGTCCGATCACTGCTCTGATGCAGCCTCTGCAGGGTAGAGCGGCAGAGCGCTGATTACACTAATCAATGCTGAGCCGAAGCACAGCATTGAACAGTGTATGCAGTTGCAAGATTGCATGTTATAACCCCCTATGAGGCCTTTAAAAAAAATTAATATATGTGAATTAACTGCTTCCCAATAAAAGTCTGAATTACCCCCTTTTCCTATTAATAAAATAAACAAAAATAAACATATGTGGTACTGCCATGTGCATAAATGTCCGAACTAATAAAATATATTGTTAATTGAATTGCACGGTGGATGGCGTACACATAAAAAAATATACCAAAGTCCAAAATTCCGCATTCACTTCATATACCATAAAAAATGAATAAAAAGTGATCTAAAAGTTCCATCAAAGCAAAAATGGTTCCGATAACTACAGATAAAACTACAGACCATGGCACAAGTCAGATGCGGACTGTTTTAACATACTCGTTTTGGTGCATGTAATTATAATTTTTTTAAAGGAGTAAAATAAAACAAAACATACATAAGTCCCCTTTCACACTACCGTTACGCTCCTGAAAACACCCCCACCAAGAACTCCTGTCAGAAAGTCCATAAAACTGCCGTCAAAAAATGACAGGGCAAATAACGGTGCATGAACTAATTGTTAAAATTGAAGTCTTTGGGTGTTGAGATTGAAGTCTATGGGTGACAGATGTTCACAAATGACATCTGTTATTGTCCTTCATTTTTATATTCCGTTATGATCCGTTATTGCTGTTGAGCATACTCAGTACAGCATCACAACCAGGAAGTCACCTGTAAATACAATAACGGACATAAAATAACGGACTATAACGGTGCATGACGGGTGATAACGGATGGCACACTTTTTTTGACAGAATGTCCGTCAAAATTGGTCATCGATTATCATCCGTTGTATTCAATTATTTCATCCATTTTTTCATGACCGGTTATTGCTAAATAATGGGTGTCAGAATGCAGCAACATAACGGTAGTGTGAAAGGGGCTTTAATTGGGTATCCTTGTAATCGTATGGACCTACAGAATAAAGAGAACATGTCATTTTACTTAAAAAAGAACTGCGTAGAAACAAAAGCCCCCAAAAGTTACAACTTTTCAATTTCACCTCACAAATAATTTTTTTGGTTTCGCCATTGATTCTTTGGTGAAATGAGTGATGTCCTTACAAAGTACAATTTGTGGTGCAAAAAACAAGCCCTTATATGGGTCTGTAGGTGGAAAATTAAGTGTTATAACTGTTAGAAGGGGAGAAGGAAAAAAAAATGAAAATGCAAAAATGAAAAATGGCTGGGTCCTTAACGACGCAGGACGTAAATGTGCGTCCTGGTGCGGGGGTACTTAACGCACCAGGACATACATTTAGGTCCTGTACATGACCGCGAGCATTGGACCGATGCTCAGGTCATGTGTGACAGGTCCCGGCTGCTATCAGCAGCTAGGGACCCGCCGGTAACGATCGCGCAGATGCGTGCCATTAACCCCTCAGATGCCATGATCAATACAGATCACAGCATCTGCGGCAGTGCGGTCACTAAAATGGATGATTGGATGGCCCGCAGCGCTGCGGGGATCGGATCATCTAACATGGCGGCAGGAGGTCCCCTCACCTGTATTCCCACTTACCAGCAAAATAAGGGTTTGGTGACCCATGTCTGCCCTTCCCCAGCTCATTGTAAAGGTGGCCTCTGTCTGTCTGTCTCCTGTGGTCTGAGATTGAGCAGACCAGAGCAGAAGATAGCCGATAACACTGATCAGTGCTATGCCCTATGCATAGCACTGAACAGTATTAGCAATCAAGTGTTGCTATAAATAGTCCCCTATGGGGACTATTAAAGTGTAAAAATAAAAGTAAAAAGTAAAACAATTTGAAAAATCCCCTCCTCCAATAAAAATTTTAATTGTCCCTTTTTCCCATTTTACCCCCCAAAAATGTAATAAATTAATAAACATATTTGGTATCACCACGTGCATAAATATCCGAACTATTAAAATATAATGTTAATGATCCCGTATGGTGAATGGCGTGAACGTAAAAAAAAAAAGAAAAAGTCAAAAATTGCTTTTTTGTAACATTTTATTCCCCCAAAAATTTATAAAAAATGTATTAAAAGTTTTATATAAGCAAATGTGTTATCAATAAAAAGTACAGATCACGGCGCAAAAAATTAGCCCTCATACCGCCGCTTATACGGAAAAATGAAGAAGTTATAGGTCAGCAAAATAGAGTGATTTTAAATGTACTAATTTGGTTAAAAAGTTATCGATTTTTTTTAAAGCGCAACAGTAATAGCAAATTATGTAATCATGGGTATGCTTTTAATAGTATTGACCCACAGAAAAAAGAAAACATGTCATTTTTACCGTATATTGTACAGTGTGAAAACGAAACCTTCCAAAATTTGCTAAATTGCGTTTTTCTTTTCAATTTCCCCACACAAATAGTATTTTTTTGGTTTCCATACATTTTATGGTAAAGTGAGTGATGGCATTACAAAGGACAACTGGTCGCGCAAAAACAAGCCCTCATACTAGTCTGTGGTTGAAAATATAAAAGTTATGATTTTTAGAAACGAAAACTTAACAATAAAATTTGCCGAGTCCTTAAGGGGTTAAAAGTGAGGAGGAAAAAAGCAAGATGCAAAGGTGTTATAATGCAAACCCGGCCTACGTTTACAGTCCTGTAAGTAAAGTAATGCTTGTAAACCAGATGAAAGTAGAGCTCTTGTGTGGTTTGTGGGATCCTCAAGTAGGATAAGGCAGTGTTTTCCAAACAGGGTGCTTCCAGCTGTTGCAAAACTACAACTTCCAGCATGCCCGAACAGATGGAGACACACTGTTAAACACTAGCAGAAGCTAAGGTATCACACAGGTTTTGACCGACACCCTCTTGTGGCGAAAGGACATGCGCAGAACAGCACTATGCATATGCTGTATACATTGCAGCCAAAGTCCTATGTTTCATATAATTGTTCTGAAAAATTTATCCGATTAAAGACCGATAGTAAAGAGTGAGCAGAGTTCTACTGTGTAGCAGCAGTCACACCACTTCCTGTTAGCTGGAACGCAAATCCCACGTAGCCAAGACGGCGCAGACACGTAGCCATCACTGGTGACGTCATCAACACGAGACAGCGCAGCGGCTGACCCCGGAAGTGTTGTTCCTCACACGTGGTTGTTCGGGAAACCCTGTCAGATGAGGCAGATTGGCCGGCTACAGGGAGTAGTGTCCGCGATGGCCTGTCAGCCTCCGTGTAGAGACTTGGTCAGTAAAGTAGTGAAGCTTCCCGGCGGGTCTAACAGTTGTAGGAACGGCCCGGACAAAGACCTCAAGGGTGAGGAGTATGTTGGGTTTGGGGTAGGACATCTCCTGGATGCTGTCCTCCCATCTTTTCAGTGATCTTCCTGACCTAGGAAACTGTTAAAACTCTCAGGTCTATGTCACTTTTTTCTGTTCTACCCCCCTAGGCTGGAAGGAAATCCTGAATACCTCTGCAGGTGTCCTCCAACAAGGTGGAGTGATTGGTGTGCCCACTGACACCATCTATGGCGTGGCATGCCTGGCACAGAGCTCCCAGTCCATCAGAAACATTTATAACGTCAAAGGGCGCAACGGGACCAAACCACTGGCTATTTGTGTGGGGGCCATTGAGGATATTTATAAGTTAGTAACACCATTAAATCCTTCTATATTGTTGGCTTGCATTACAAGTGTTGCTGTCACAAGTGTTGAGACCCCCTTCGATTAACAAATTGTGTGGTGGTGCACTTCACTCCCTTGCCCGGTATGCAGTCTGACAGATTGCAGCAGGGGGGGGGGGGGCAATTATAAGTCTACTGAGCTTGTCTCCTGCTATAAGGACTGTGCATCAAGCTGGGGAGCAAAGTGTGCAGAACACTTAACCCACCTAGACCTCCCGATCAGAGGGCACTGAGACCCTGACAATCTGAGTGTTTGACGTGTCTGTGACAGTAACTCTTAGCACTGAGACTTGACCAATTTAAGCTTTTTAACATGTCTGTGTGATATCAAAAAGTTATTTAAATGACCATAAGGTGCTGTATTACTGTTTTTTATTTGTAAAAATGTATTTGTTTATTCCACTAAACAGCTGACTAAAGTTATCTAAGGTCTTTTTATGCTTAAAACAGATCCAGCAGTGTCTGGTCCCCACTGCTTTCTGATGTCATCTCAACACAAGTAAGTTCCCACTCAGCTAAACATAGGCTTAGACAGGTCACCGCCTTGACCAGAGATTGGCAAAACGGCACTTCCTTGTGTTGACATGTCACCAGAAAGTGGTGTGCAGCGGGGACCAGGCACTGTCGGATCATTGTACATCATTGAGGCAGGAGAGTAAATAACATTCATCAGAAGAGAGAATCATGCAAGTGGGGCCACCTTTCCAATGGCAGACCTGGCTCACCAAACCCTTATTTTGCTGGTAAGTGGGTGGATACTGCTATCAAGCATCCATGCCATTAATTCATCCAATACAGTATTTTGCATTTTTAGTGGACAGGGATCAGTTCTGTTTAGATACACTTAGCCTCTTTAAAAAAAAAAAATTATTTATCTTGAATCACTTTTTATTTAACATAATTGAAGCCTGTTGTGCATAACAGTAGCACTTTACAGAGCTTTCTTCCAAGATGTCTGATTTTTTTGTTGTTGAATGCAGATATTGTCATGTTAATGTCCCTGACCAGTTACTTCGGGATTTATTACCTGGACCAGTTACTTTGGTGATGGAGAGATCAGATGAACTTAATAAGGAGCTGAATCCTTACACTCCAGTAAGTATAATCAATATTCTGTAGTACTTATGGAACATACTGAATCCATAACACTTGGAATACATTTCTGTGATGTAAATAAAATATTTTAGGTCTCATGAACATTAGTGCATTACAGCTCTAGACAGTCTTGTAGTGTAGGCCCACATTAATGTGTCTATAGATTTTTATTGAAGTATTATTTTTAGAGTCGAATATTTCTATAATGCAGTACCACACTGAGCACCATACACTGGCACAGGCTGTACTTATGTTTCAGGACTCTGTGTCTGTGTGCTTCCATACAACTGTGCACATCATTTAGTGAATGCCCATTGATTTAGAATTGATTGTAGTAAGTAAACCCTTTCTCAAGTTGACTTTGGCTTTATTATTATATATTAAAGGGATTATTCCAATCACTGCATAGGTGATATGTTTCTGATTGGTGGGAATCCAACCACTGGGCCCCTGAAGATCAAGAGAAAGAATGAAGTCGCAGCTTGTATGCTTGGCCACAATTACATTTATTAACTATGGGACTGCCAAAGATGGCAAGTGAATATAGTGGCAGCCGGTTATGTGAGCTGCTGCATTATTCTATTGGGGACAAGAGATCCCTTTTCTCTTGATTGGTAAGAGGCCCCAAAGCTTAGACCTCCATAAATCTCCTACTCCTCTCCAATCCTGCAGATGAGGACTTCTAAATTTTGGGATAACTCTTTAATATGTTCAGCCCTTTAGCATTTTCTTTTAAATATACCAATCATGATTTCTCTACTCTAAAAAAAAAAAAAGTAGCCATTTGTCTTACTATTATTTTTTATTTTTTTTTGCATTGATTTCTTTTGTCTTGTTTACTCCAGCTGGTGGGTGTTCGCATTCCCGATCATGCATTTATCAGACAGCTGGCACAGATCTGCACTGAACCATTGGCACTGACTAGCGCAAACATCAGCACCCAGCCAAGCACACTGTCAGTTGAGGTATTACTTTATATTAAATACTTTGTTATACTGTAAGTTCTACAGATTTAAGTCACAAAAAAATTATTTTAACATATTTTAAAATTTAAAGGGTTACTTAAATCATCTTGTCCGATCGCAGGGGTCCGGCTGCTGGGACCCCTCGCGATCTCAGGGCCCGGCACCACGGTGTTCTGAACAAAGGAAGCTTGGAGCTTCTGTGTTTGTGATGTCACAGCACGCCCCCTCCATTCATGTTTGTTCATGTCTACTCATCACACCCCCTCCCATAGACCTGAATGGAGGGAGCATGGTGTGACGTCACGAACAACGAAACCCCAAGCTTCTGTGTTCAGAATGCTCCTTTGCCAGCCCAGAGATCTTATCCCCTATCCTTTGGCTAGGGGATAAGATGTCTAGGGGCGGAGTACTCCTTTTAGTACTCTAGGGGTACTCCACTGGAAATTTTTTTTTCTTTAAATCAACTGGTGCCGGAAAGTTAAACAGATTTTTAAATTACTTCTATTAAAAAATCTTAATCCTTCCAGTACTTATCAGCTGCTGTATACTACGGAGGAAGTTCTTTTCCTTTCTTTCTGACCACAGTGCTCTCTGCTGACACCTCTGTCCATGTCAGAAACTGTCCAGAGCAAGATAGATTTGCTCCTGCTCTGGACAGTTCCTGACATGGATAGAGGTGTCAGCAGAGAGCTCCTGTGGAGCAAATAGTAGTTAAGTACTGGAAGGATTAAAGGAGTAGTCCGGCGCGCACTTTTCTTATTTTATCCGGTCCGGGCTGCAAAAAAAACAAAACGTTTTCTTGCCTGCCGGTACAGGTGTTCGGACGACGGGCTGTTTGCTTCTTACTTCCTGTTAGCCCAGCACGTCACACGGAGCTTCAGCCTATCACCGGCCGCAGAGATGTCCCACCTCGGCCGGTGATAGGTGTAGGTAGGCAAAAAAAATATTATTTTTTTTATTTTTTGCAGCCTGGACCAGATAAAATAAGAAAAGTGCTCGCCGGACTACTCCTTTTTAAGATTTTTTTTAATAGAAGTAATTTATAAATCTGTTTAACTTTCTGGCACCAGTTCATTTGTGATCTGATATTGCCACATTATGACATTTCCTTATTTGATGTTACATAGAAATGAGTTATTTATTTTACTTTATTGATTGTAGGAGTTTAAAGACTTGTGGCCTGTGTTGTCCCTCGTAGTGGATGGAGGACCTATTGGAGACTTGTCCAGTCCTGAATGCAGATTAGGTTCAACAGTAGTGGATCTTTCGGTTTCTGGGAAGTTTACGATTATCCGACCTGGATGGTAAGTTCACTGATGTCAGAGTATGTCTTGGTTTTGCTATATGCATGTATTTTAATAATTAATTTATTGTCTAACTACTTTGCATACGTTAGTAAAGGCCTAAATATGTAAGACAAAATACAAATGCTTGGGTTACAATCATTTTCCTTGCATGTTGTGTGTAATTTCTAAACAAATAGGGTTAAGTATGTTGCTGGAAACTAAATAATAATATATTGGCATTGATGGTACTGTGGTGCTCCTCTTGTGCTTTGGTATCACAATACAGTCATTGTCGTAAATGTTGGCACTCCTGAAATTTTTCAAGAAAATGAAGTATTTCTCACAGAAAAGGATTGCAGTAACACATGTTTTGCTATACACATGTTTATTCCCTTTGTGTATATTGGAACTAAACCAAAAAAGGTAGGAAAAAAAACTAATTTGACATAATGTCACATCAAACTCCAAAAATGGGCTGGACAAAATTATTGGCACCCTTAACTTTAATATTTGGTTGCACACCCTTTGGAAAAAAAAACTGAAATCAGTCGCTACCTATAACCATCAATAAGCTTCTTACACCTCTCAGCCGGAATGTTGGACCACCAGCAATTTTAACCCCTTAAGGACTGAGCCCTTTTTCACCTTACGGACTGAACCCTTTTTTGCAATTCTGACCACTGTCACTTTAAACATAACTCTGGGCTGTCTCATCCATGTCTCATCACCCCCCCCCCCCCCCCCATGTCTCATCATTTCCCCCTGTCATAGACCACCACTAGACATACAGACATGAAGCATTTAGTCCCTCCCCCACCATCATTTCCCCCTGTCTCATCATGTCCCCCATCATTCTCCCTCATCATCCCCCCACCCTGTCTCATCATGTCCCTCATCATTTCCCCCTGTCTCATCTCCCCCCCCCCCCCCCTTCCATTTCCCCCTGTCTATCATCCCCCCATCATGTTCCTCCTATGGCATCCAGTGTTCTTCAACCTGCAGACCTCCAGATGTTGCAAAACTACAACTCCCAGCATGCCCGGACAGCCAACTGCTGTCCGGGCATGCTGGGAGTTGTAGTTTTGCAACATCTGGAGGTCCGCAGGTTGAAGACCACTCTTCCCCTTTCCTTACTTGTCTGCGCTTCAGCTGTCTTGCGGGGTCAGTGAAGCAGATGAGTGATGTCCTCTCCCGGCTTCTCTGTGCTGCATCACGGACGTCACTTTTCAGTGGTGACTACAGGAAGTGAAGTGATTCCGCACAGAGAAGAACGTAACTCATCTGCTTCACTGACCCTGTAAGCCCCCCCCCCCGCCTGACCTGCCGAAGCGCAGACAGGTAAGGAAAATAAACAAAACTTTAAAAAGCTGGGGAGGGGGGAATGATGAGGGAGGGGGAATGATGAGGGAGGGAAAATGAAAAGTGAAACTCACTTGTCTCCCGCACGATCCACAGGAACTGGTGTGGTGGATAGTGCGGGAGAAAACAATAGTGTAGGGCTCATTTTAATCAGCGTCTCCCGCACTATCCACCACACCAGTACCTGTGGATAGTGCGGAAGAAAAAAAGTGACAGTGCGGGGAGGAGACGCTGCTGGTCACTGATTTAAAGTGGCCGTGCTGTTAATACTTAACAAGCAGACGCTGCTGCGGCCGCTTTAAATCAGTGACCAGAAGACTTATCGGCGTATAACACGCAGGCAGGCTTTTTGCCCTAAATTTAAGTTTCAAAAGTGCGTGTTATATGTCGATAAATACTGTAATTAACTTTCCTTAATTCCTATTAACCTATTGGGGACCAAAGGCATACCTGTACACTTTCGGTATTTCCGATTGCCGCGGGGTGGTGATCAGAACAGGATGCCTGCTGAAATCATTCAGCAGGCATCCCGTGACATCGCACCCCCATGTGGTCTGTATGACCGTCCAATTGCTTGTAGTTGCTGGAGGTGATCTCCTCCCCTCACCCTCCCAATGCCCCCCCAGATCTCCCCTGTGCTTTCCTTGTAGTTGGTGAGCAGAGAGAGAGAGAGAGCAGCACCTGATGTCTGTGTGCCCCAGACCTTACAGGGGTGCTGCGGCTTATGCCCATCTTCTTTTTTTTTTTTTTTTTGTTGCGGGCCGAGCCACCAGCAGCAGTACCGTACCCCTGTGTGTGTGCTTGCCCTGACTGGTAACAGTAATAAATCACTGATCAGCGTTTTTTTTTTTTTTTTTGTTTTTTTTTGGGGGGGGGGGGGGGGGGGTTCAGGCAGGTGTTTTGTTAACCCCTTGTGTCTCCTGCTGCCACTGAGCCCTAATCAGTGGCGCACACAACTGATTAGGTATACTCTCTTTGGCGCAGGGTTTTTTGCGCTAGAAGTACATCCTTAATTTTTTTCTTTCCCCTTATATATATTTTTTTCTTTGTTAGGGGTTGTGTTAGGGTAGGTTAGGGATAAAGTAGAAGCCCCCACACATACACACCCCCATAAAAGTTATGAAATGGCCCGCAGGGTGTTTTCAGCGAAATAGGCATATGCCTTAATTGCCTCTGACCTCTGACACAGAAAACGCCAGTAAGGGCGAGGAAGACCCCACTTTCCTTTTGTCTTCCTCGCTCTCCTCATAATCCAGTTATGATGATGAGCTCCCAAGGCGGTGGAGATGCTGCTCTGCGAGGCCACAAAACCCCCATACAACTGATCCTGTGCCCCATACTAGTACGAGCGACCCTGCCACCACTACTAGTATGCCGGCCCAAGAGGCAAGTCCACTGGTACCCTTTACCGGTGAACATGTCTGGAGTGCCCCAAAGAACTATGAGCCTGTGATTCCTGGGTTTGTTGGCAACCCAGGAATCAACATTGACATTGCTGGCTTTACTGAAATAGACTTTGTGACCGATGGTAGAGCAGACAAACCTAACATTTTGTCTCCGCACACCCAGGCTCAGTTTTGGCTAGGCCCAATGAACGGCACGCCGTCAATGCAGCCGAAATGAGGACATTTTGGGGCCTCGTGCTGTATATAGGCATAGTCAAAACACCCAGTGTCAGGCAGTGTTGAAGTGGGGATGTCCTTTTACCAGCCCCCACTCTACAGTATGGCCATGGCACGTTTTGAGGCCATATGGGAATGCCTGCATTACAATGATAACCCAGCATGTCCCCCATAAGGTGATCCTGCCTATGACTGCCTGTACAAAATCAGGCTGGTCATGAATCTCTTGATCTCTATTGATGAGTGTCTCATTAGTTTTAAAGGGAGACTCGTTTTCCGCCAATATATCCCATCTAAGCGGGTGAGGAATGGCATGTAACTCTATAAACTCTGAGAGAGTACCTCAGGGTACACTTACAGGCTTAGAGTTTACGTGGGTCAAGAGTCATTGAACCCCCAGAATGTGTCTTCCCTCCCCCCCCCCCCCCCTTTTGCACCCACTGCTGGATAAGGGTTACCACCTTTTACATGGATAACTTCAATACTAGTATCTCTTTTTGAATCCTGTGCCACCAGATCCACATCCGCTTGTGGGACCGTGCAGAAAAATCTGACCTATCCTCTCCAGGCACCAATCCCCAGGGGTGAGACCCGTGCCTTTACCAGTGAAAACCGGTTGCTGGTCAGGTATAAGGACAAGTCCTTATGCACACCACAATTCATGGGAATGGCAGCACCCCTGTTGCCTTGCGAGGTACTGCTGCATCGGTCCTCAAGCCCGATTGAATTCTGGACTACAATCAGTATATGGGGGAGTTGATCTCTCTGATCTCTCTGATCAAACCATACAAAAAAGTTGCGATCTACATGGTCCAGGTTGCCATGTACAATGAATTTGTACTTTACCAGAGCGCTGACAACACAGGAGATTTCTCAAGTTCCGGGAGGTGCTTGTAAAGGCACTCATCTTTGGCGATCAGGGGAAGAGGCCCCAAGCACGTCCGGAATGAGAGGTGCCAGGATGGTCTCAGGCCAACACTTTCCAGGTGAGGTTCCCCACACTGGAAAGAAGGGGCGATCCCCACAAAAATGCAGTGTGTTTCACAGGAGGGGGATTCGGAAGGACACCACCACTCAGTGTGACACTTGCCCCGATCATCCGGGCCTCTGCATTAAAAATTGCACACACTTCCATGGAGCACTAAATTTATATTCCTTTTCCCTAATTTTAATTCCCCAAAACTCGACTCCAATGTACCAGTCCAGAGTACAGTGTCTTCACAATTTTAAACTTAAACCCCTTTCCCAATACCCCTGATAATATCTTTTTACCCAATAAAATGCAGGTGCGCATTTGAGGTAACAGAATGGGGACGGCCACACACATATCACATTCCCAGAATGATGAAGCGGAGCATAGGGTTTGGGGCGGGCATCATTTTTACTTATGGCTATACTCTGGGTCATCATTCTGGGTACCTAATTGGCATATTAGTAGGAAAATTGCAATTTTCATTTTTCACAAACTACACTTCATCCATTCCTGGAAAATAAATTGAGGGAACATCCATCTGTTCCAAATCTCCACTTCCCTCCCCTATACACCTTTCCCAGGGGGTGTTTTGTCTGTAATGGGGTCACATGTGGGTGTTTTTTTCTTTTTAAAATGTTCCTCTCAATGTATGTAACTGTCACTTACTGATATGTCGGTAAGAAACATCGGCCTCAAATGTGCAGTGCTCTCTCCTCCCCTGAGCACTGTGCGCATTTTCAGGTAACAGTTTAGGGACAGCCACACATAACAAACATTCCCAGAATGATGAAGCAGAGCATAGGGTTTGTTGCAGGCATACATTTTACTTTTGGTTATGCTCTGGGTCATCCTACTGAGTACACAGATAGCATGTCAGTTGGAAAATTGCAATTTTAATTTTTAACAAACTACACTTCATCCATTCCTGGAAAATACATTTAAGAAACACCCGTCCGTTCCAAATGTCCACTTCACCCCTATAAATATTCCTCAGATGTGTACTCTCCGTAATGTTGTCACATGTGGGTGTTTCTTTTTTTTTTTTCTCTTAATGTATCGAACCGTCAGCTACTGGATTGTCATAGGCTTCAAATGCAAACATAATTCTGAGTCTTGAGCCCTGTTGTGTGCCCACATAGAACATTACATCCACATATGGGGCATTTTACTCGGGAGAAATTGGGCTAAACATTTTTGGGGCTTTTTCTCCTATTTGCTTTGTGAAAAAGCTAAATTTTCACCAGCATTTTAGTGAAAAAAAATCATTTTTCATTTTTACAACCCACTGTTCCAAACACTTTTGTAAATACTCACTTTACCCTTTGTTACATTCCTTAACCCCTTTACACAAAATCAGGTACATGTATGTGGTGATTAGGGATCACGCATCACCACATACATGTACTTGATGGAATTAACTGTCACAGCGCCGCCGGGCGCTGTGACAGTTTATTGGGCTCGGCTGCGCTGCACAGCCGAGCCTCCCTGAACCCGGCCAGGGACCAATCGCAGCGGTCCCCGGCTGGCGATCACAGCTATTGGTCCATCAGTACAGATGGACCAGTAGCAGGGATATTACGGGGGTCTCCTTCCCCTTTCCTCCGTCGCTTCACACAGTGAAGCGATCGGTAGTGAGGGGGGCCCCCGTCGGAGGACACGCTCTGATCCTGGGTTAACCCTGTAAACGTTGCGGTCACTGAGACCGCAGCATCTATTAGTGTAACAGATGCAACGCCTCCTCCCATAGGCTTGCATTGAGGGGGGCCCCCGTCGGAGGACACGCTCTGATCCTGGGTTAACCCTGTAAACGTTGCGGTCACTGAGACCGCAGCATCTATTAGTGTAACAGATGCAACGCCTCCTCCCATAGGCTTGCATTGAGGGGGCGGAGCGTGACCTCACACGGGGGCGGAGCCGTGATGTCACAATACTCTGGCCCCATGATCGGCAGTCATCAGACCCAGAGCGGGCTGATGGTAACAGGGTGCTGCGTGAAAGATCACGGGGGTCCCCAGCGGTGGGACCCCCGTGATCAGGCATCTTATCACCTATCCAAAGGATAGGGGATAAGATGTCCTAGCGCTGGAGTACCCCTTTAAGGTCAAAACAGGCTAAGGAGTGAAGTGTTAAGGGGTGTATTTTCAAAATTGAGATCACTTGACAGGGTCTTTTTTTTTTTTTGTAGATTTCATGTCAGAACCTCTGCCATTGCAGTGCAAATCACCACCTTAGGCCTCAAATGTGCTCTCTCAGTCCTTAGCCCTGTTGTGCACCCACACAGCACGTTACATCCACATATTGGGTATTTCCATACTCGGGAGAAATTGGGCTCCAAATTGTTTGTTTATTTTTTCCCCCCTATAATCCCTAGTGAAAATGAAACATTTGGGTTAATACCAGCAGTTTAGTGTTTAAAAATCTAATTTTTCACTTTTATGGCCCACAGGTTCAAAACCTGTGAGGTGTAAGTACTCACTGTAACCTTTATTACGTTCCTCGAGGGGTGTAGTTTCCAAAATGGTGTCACATGTGGGTGGTTTCCGCTGTTCTGGTACCATGGGAGGTTTGTAAATGCACATGGCCCCCAACTACAATTCCAGCCACATTCTCTCTCCAAATGCCCAATGGTATGTTACCCTACCCCCTAAGGGTACGTTCCCACACGGCGTATTTGCTGCGTATTTGCTGCGTATTTGCTGCGTAGTTTCCTACCCATTGACTTCAACAGAGAAAATAAAATACGCAGCAGCAAATACGCCGTGTGGGAATGTACCCTAAGGGTGTATTCACACATACAGTATCCTATGCATATTTGATGCGCAGGATTTAAAGGGGTACTCCGGTGCTTAGACATCTTATCCCCTATCCAAAGGATAGGGGATAAGATGCCTGATTGCAGGGGTCCCGCTGCTGGGGACCCCCATGATCTTGCATGCCGCACCCCCTTTATAATCAGTCCCCGGAGCATGTTCGCTCCGGGTCTGATTACCGGCAACCACAGGGCCGATGGCGTGTGACATCACGCCTCTGCCCCCGTGTGACGTTGCGCTCCGCCCCTCAATGCAAGCCTATGGGAGGGGGTGTGACAGCTGTCCCCAGCGGCGGGACCCCCGCGATCAGGCATCTTATCCCCTATCCTTTGGATAGGGGATAAGATGTCTAAGTGCCGGAGTACCCCTTTAAAGCTGCATATTTCAATGTAAACTAAATGACTGCATACAGCTTTAAGTCCTGCGCATCAAATATGTGCTGTATACCATACATGTGAATAGACCTAAAGGCAGCTTTTGTTTATTCCCCTGCTGACAGCAGTCACAACAGCTATCTTCCTGCTGCGGCCAGGTAGCTCTTTGTGTCTGCTCATAGTGTCCGATTTTCCGCTATGAGCAGACACACTGTCTTCAGCGGGAAATGCGCCGCAACAAGCGGACACATAGAGCTACCCAGCTGCAGCAGGGAGCTCACTCATGTGTCTCTCATAGATGCATCCACATTGTGAAATACACTGCAGATGCCCTCTGTGTGATTCTACCCTTAAAAGAAAAACTGTCTTTACTACGCATAGCAACCAATCACAGCTTTGCTTTTATTTCATATAGTGTTCCTTAGAAACTACAGTGGTGCTGTGAGTTTCATTTGGGCATTTTTTTTTATTTAATTCCCCTCACCTTGTATCATAGAAACAAAATGGAGCTGCCATCATTTGGTGTAGAAGCTGCTCATCCTGGCACAATAGACATCCAGTCAGTGAGTGTTGTTTAGTAATACAGGGATTTTACCAGGTAAATGCTAACTCAGATGATTTAGCCATTAACATATGCTACAGACTGTCCGATCTGCAGTACAAGTAAGGTTTTAGGTTACAGAAAGGATCATTGAATATTGTAACCTGAATATGCTGTAACTTAGTGGGTCCCTGTATTTAATCGCCTTCTATATTTTTGTCTGTTGCAGTGCTCTAAAACAAACATTGGAAACCTTGAAGAACAAATATGGCATGTCATCTGTGTCCTGACGTCTTCTGCCCTTGGCTGATGATCTTCAAACTGTAGACGGAGACATAATCCATGTGGTGACAGCAGACCAGCACATATATTTAATGCAAGGACGAATGAAGTGCGGTGCCCGAAATCCACGGCATGTCTTGGTGATGTTTTAATCAGTTGGACTTTTTAAACTTGTGATTCTGTTTCAATATGGATGCAAGGAAACATTGAATGCACAAGGAAAATGAATTATTTATTTGAAAGATAAACTGTTCCGACGATGACCTATTTTGTTACTTAAACATTAGAGTATCCGGGTCCATGTATATTACAGATGGGTGCTCTGTTTTTAAAGGACCAGACTTAAGTTATTGTTTAGGCCAGTGTCATAGGAGTATATTTTTGGACTGATATTATGCCGGCAAATCTCAGCCTAACTGCTGGTTTGATTTCCAGAATAAATATTAGGATATATACGTTGGCACACTAGATTTATTGTTGGGCTACAATTTGCAGATGTAATACAGGCATGTTTTGCTAGTCTGAAATCCCCCATAAGGATTTTTTTTTATGATTTTAAAATTGAACTAGAATTTCTTAAAGAATTGTTTTCAGCATTAGGATTTTCCCCATTTTTTTTTTCCTTTTCATTTCAAAATACTATAGATGCAGACCATACGTTTTTGCTTGTAGTTACAGGCATGAAAGGTAACTTGCTGCTGCTAAACTCAACCAAACTTTTCAGCTAGCAACTTTGACAATGTTTGTTATCAGTTTAAGTGTCTGGTACAGTTTCATGCATACTAATGCATGCCAGCCTTCCAATAAATTGTGTTTGTAAAATAAAAATCTAAGTATTCGTGTTTTGACTTTTCAGGTGCCACTTACAGGTGTGATATTCTAAAAGGGAACAACACTATGGTATTGCACACCTACCGGAAGGGGTGCACAGTGAAAGGAATCCTAAGGAACTCTGTGAAATTAAGTATATTTACAAGGAAATATTTTAGGCATATGCAATCATACATTACGCTGAGAGGGCAAATGACTGCCCTCTGAGAGCATGATGCCAGCTAGAAGACTGTTATCAGAACCATTATTTCTTTTCTTTATAGGAACATATACATGCACTGAAGACATCAGTGTCCAAGGAACAGGCAAGATAGGAAAACAAATGGGTATACAAGTATTAAAACAAATAACCACTTAGAGTAATCAAAGCTGGTAGCTATTAAGATGTGCAGTATCATAAGGCACTAATATTTTTAGCAATTTTGTTGTGGGAAACGGTAGCGAAAAAAATTGTGGCCGATATTATTACTGAAAATAAGAGTGTAACTAACACATGTACACAATTTTAATGCTGCATGAACCCAGTGTTAGGTTTCAGGGATATGTCTTATTCCAGGACTTATTGTATAAGACCTTTTACAGTTCTCCAGAAAGGCTTTATGAGGGCACAAGCCAAGAAAAGGTGTGTAAGTGCCTCCCGAGCTGCTTTACATACTGCGGATATCCATATTCAGCACCTAAGGTGCACCCAGATACTCTTTCCAGTATAGAAGAAATAAAGATCATCACCATAGTTATTACCATCATACTGTTACTGACAAAAACTGAGACCAATATTACCAATAATACCAGTACAAAAAACTGAAATGGTCAGCACATCCAAACAAAATGAAATACATGCTAGGTGCACACTGCTAGCTTTGTGTGTTACTAGTAAGGGACAAATACTACCACCATTACTACTAATGCAGCTATAGTGTTACTTAACACCTTAACCCCTTCCCGCCCTTGGACGCATGCATACGTCCAAGTTGCTAGCTTGTTAGTGCAACTGGACGTATGCATACATCCTAGCCATCTCCTTCTCTGCGCTGCAGGAGATCGCCGGCGGGACCCGGCTGTCAATCACAGCAGAGGTCCCGCCATGATCATGCAAGTCCCAGCAGCATTAACCCAATAGATGCCGGGATCAGGCCTGATTACAGCATCTACGGTGTTGACGGGGAGGGTGCTCCCCCTGTTCACCAAGGTGGCGCCGCGATACGATCCCGGTCGCCGTTTGTTATTATGGTAGCAGGAGGTCAAATGATGACCTCCTGTATGCCTGCTACGGAAGCATGCTGTCGTGTGTACAGCTCATCAGGTCGTACAAATGTATTGCAGCATAGTATAACCTGTACAAAGTGAAAAAAAACTATAAAGGTTCTTCAATAAAAGTATAAAGTGTAAAAAAATAAATAAATAAAAATAATAAAAAAAATGCCCCTTTCTCAATAAAAGCCCTGTTTTATCATTAAAGAAAACACAAATCATATACACACTAGGTATTGCCACGTCCGTAATGACATGTTCTATAAAGTTATATTGTAAATTTATCCTGCACGGTGAACGCGGTAAAAATTTTGGTGCAAATAGCAGAATAAAAAAGATTAAAAGGTAGCATATATCGCAAAAATGATACCAATAAAAAGTACAGCTTGTCCCGTAAAAAATAAGCCCTCACTCAATGGCGTCGGCCGAAAAATAAAGTTACAGTTGTCGGAAAATGAGGGGAAAAAAGAATTTTGCTCAGAAAAGGGAAAATAATATAAAAAGCTATATATAATGGGTATCACCATAATCATACCGACCCACAGAATAAATAGAACACCACTTTTACTGTGTATTGAACATCATAATTTTTTTTTTTTAAAGCCAGATATTTTCCAGTCCTTTACAATATTTTGGATTTTTTTTGTACAAAAAATGCTGCACGTGTAAACAAAAATGCACCACTTATATAAAGTACAATATGTCACGAAAAAACTGTCTCAGAATCACTCTGCTCAGAAAAAACATTCTAAAGTTATTACCATTTAAAGAGATACATGTCAAATAAATAAAAAAAAAATGTAAAAAGCCCGGTAATTAGGGTTAGAGTTGAGCGAAGTTAGTGATTCGATTCATCACAAACTTCTTGGCTCGGCATTTGATGACTTATCCTGCATAAATTAGTTCAGCTTTCAGGTGCTCCGGTGGGCTGGAAAAGGTGGATACAGTCCTAGGAGACTCTCTCCTAGGACTGTATCCACCTTTTTCAGCCCACCGGAGCACCTGAAAGCTGAACTAATTTATGCAGGCTAAAGTCATCAACTACTGAGCAGAGAAGTTTGTGATGAATCGAATCACTGTAACTTCGCTCATCTCTAATTAGGGTAAAAAATGGGTCTGTCCTTAAGGGGTTAAGGACCGCTCATGTGCTACAACAACACAGGATCAGTGGCTGACCAAACCCCTCCCCGACCCCCCCCCCCGGTCATAGCCGGCTGGTCCCAGCGGCTATCGGCGATTGCGGTGATGCTCGGCATTAACCCCCTTAGACGCGGTGATCAGTTCAGATCAAGTTGATTGCTGCTTCTAAAATGAAAATAAACAGTTCCTGGCAGCTCAGTGGGGCTTTTTGGGACTGCTGCGGTGAAATTGCGGGGCCCCAAATAGCTGTATGGACAGGGTAGGGTCCCTACCTGCCTCCATCTCCGTTCGATCAGCACACTGCAGCTCCATGCCTGTAATTCAGGCTGGAGCAGCAGAGAGCTTATAACACAGATCAATGCTATGCTATAGCATTGAACAGTGTATGCAATCAGAAGATTGCATGTAATAGTTCTCTATGGTGACAAAAAAAAGTTAAATGTGATTTAACCCCTTCCCTAATAAAAGTTTGACTCACCCCCCTTTTACCATTTAAACCAAAAAATGTAAACATAAATAAACATATGTGGTATCTCCACGTGCGTAAATTTCCAAACTCTCAAAATATAACTTTGAGAATTCAAATAGAGAAAACAGACATGGTCGCACATCCACAACATACACAATGATCTAAGGCTTCTCAGCAACATTTATTAAACTAACAGGTCGTTAATGTTCCTTTATGATCATGAAGTGCAATCCCGGCCACCTGTAAGTAGCAGGTCCTTAACATCCCTAGCATAAAATGACGTAGCACTAAGCGCTGACCACTGCCGCCGCAACACCAGTGCTCACAGGGGGATCGACCCACTGGCAGAGCAGCCCCAATGCCACTCAAACCAGTCCCAGGGCCGTGCCTTCCCACAGACATGGCTCTGCGGCAGCAATGGACGCTGCACAGCAGCATGTAAAAGCTCACTCGCCAAGTGCTCCCAGTCGGAGACTGGAAGGTAGCCAGAAAGAAAGGGGCACTCTGCAGCTTTCTGCTTATTTATATATGCCTGGGCTGAGGGGGAGGGGCAATGTGCTGACCAAGTAAAAAAAACAAAAAAAACTGGGAGCTTGTACACCTTGTTCACACTGGTTTGGTGCTGTGCGGCGTCCATTGCTGCCAAGGCACAGTGTCTGTGGTGAGGCGTGGCATTGGTGCTGCTCTGCCAGTGGTGGTCGTTCCCCCTGTGGGCACTGGTGTTACGGTGATGGTGGGCGCCGCTCAGTGCTACGCCATTTTATGCTAGGGACATTAGGGACCCACTACTTACAGGTGGCTGTGATGTGGCTAGCTTTAGTTTTATACATTTTTATTAAGCTTTATTAATGTTGCTGAGAAACATTAGATCATTGTGCATGTTGTAGATGTGTGACCATGTCTCTGTTTTCTCTATTTGAATTCACATCTAAAAATATAATGTTAATTACACTGCACGGGCAATGGCGTATACGTAAATAAGGTGTCATTTTTACCAAAAAGTGCACTGCGTAGAATCGGAAGCCCCCAAAATTTACAATTTTTTTTTTTTTCAATTATGCCCCACAAATATTTTAAACAAAACAAAAGTGCAAAAATGAAAAATGGCCCGGTCATTAGGGGTTTAAAAAAAAACCTATACAAAACCGTAAATAATATTCCTACATACATTGACAATATAGATACCAGCAGTACACATGATCTGATCTGTATACCATATAGGTGGTTACAGTTTAATATAATGATTCCCTTTCCGATCAGAGTCGTCCTCTTACTTTTCTTATCCCTCCAGATCAGACTGCCATGTTGACTTCTTCCAGCCAGAACTCTTTAGCATCTGCATGACAAAGATTTTTCCAGTGCCGTCTACACAATTTCTCCATCTCTAAGCTCCCAAACTGTAATAATGCCCCCTGTACTTTTAGTGACGTCATTAAAGGTTAAGTTTTAATTCCATGTGCCACAGTAGTTAGTTCCTTTCTAGGTAGTGCCCTCCCCAAATAGGTAAATGCATCCTTGGGTAGATTAATACACCCAACTGGGTAAATATGTTGGCAGGTAGTTGGGTAACGAAGTATGTAGATAGATAACTAACTAACTAGGTAGTTATTTAGCCAGGCAGGTAGATAACTGCCTAGTCTACTCTACAGGAACATTACATTGATCTAGGATTCAGTAGTGTGCTGTTATGATCCAGCACTTGGTACAGGCTGAATAAATGGTTCTGAATCAATGAATTAATGACAGATATTAAAGGTGTATTCCAGGATAAAACTTTTTTTTTTTTTTTTTTTAGATTAACTGGCTCCAGAAAGTTAAACAGATTTGTAAATTACTTCTATTAAAAAAATCTTAATCCTTCCAATAATTATCAGCTGCTGAAGTTGAGTTGTTCTTTTCTGTCTAAGTGCTCTCTGATCACACGTGTCTCGGGAGCTGTCCAGCGTAGAAGCAAATTCCCATAGCAAAGCTATTCTGCTCTGTGCAGTTCCTATGGGAATTTGCTTCTACTCTGGACAGCTCCCGAGACACGTGTCATCAGAGAGCACTTAGACAGAAAAGAACAATTCAACTTCAGCAGCTCATAAGTACTGAAAGGATTAAGATTTTTTTTAATAGAAGTAATTTACAAATCTATTAAAAGTAAATGGGGCTCAAAGGTCAAAGATATCTGGTTTAGAATAATTTGTATTTATTAATATAGAATGAAAAATGAATTAAATAGGGAATGCACAGGGCCCTTGTACTCCCCTAATTAATTTAATACACAGTAAAATATATAATAATCCCAATATAAAAATAGCAACTAAAAACTAAAATTAAATATAAACTAAAAATAACTGTAAAATTATTCTGCGATTTGAGCCTGTGTGATCAATATGGCGATCTACTAATCCTGTAGAAAAGCACAGTG
The DNA here is from genome assembly GCF_029499605.1 of Hyla sarda. Taxonomy (NCBI): domain Eukaryota; kingdom Metazoa; phylum Chordata; class Amphibia; order Anura; family Hylidae; genus Hyla; species Hyla sarda. The sequence goes on along the minus strand of NC_079190.1, from coordinate 265,284,807 downwards.
CAAATGTTCATTCCTGTTCTCAGAGCTCTTCAATAAAACAGATACAATGTAGCAGCTGCAGATAACGGTAAGTCAATTGGTATTGTATCTGTCCAACCAGTGGCAACTAAATTCCACCGATATAGTGATACAATATAGCGCTTTGTGTATAGTCGCTTAAAATCGATCTTTAAGTATCTCTGTATATACCGCAAAATATCAAATCAACCAGTTGGCAATAAACTCCATAAAATGCTCACCGCTCCCGGGATACCATGGATCTCCCTTCGGTGTAGTCCTGTGGACCGGCTGTATAGCGTATTTCGCCCGGTGACTGGCCTCAGTCAGGGATCGTGCTGCTGGAGTCTCGGCCGACTCCTAAGGGCGCAGCACTTGGTGGTGGGCACCGTTTGGGGGGACTGCAGCGCTGTCAAGCGGAGTCCCTAGGTCAGACCAACTGGGAATGAAGGCGGTCAGCAAGCATCGAATCCTTGTTGTAGATAGCCCGGTTAGCTTTATACTTGTGATTAAAGTAGCGGTTGGATGCGGTATGCAGAGTGAATAATCCGGCGGCGTTCCTCGTGCACAGGTCGCACGCTCGGGAGATAGCGCACTGTAACAAATGTCTTGGATCTGTCGGATGATCGCTAGTACTGTTAGGCAGATGTTCTATATTGGCAGGCTCAATATCGCATATTTAGAATCGCTGGACGCGTTTCAAAACCATCCTCGGTTTTTTTCTTCAGCAGCGGAACGTGAGAAAAAAGAAGAAAAAAACGAGGATGGTTTTGAAACGCGTCCAGCGATTCTAAATATGCGATATTGAGCCTGCCAATATAGAACATCTGCCTAACAGTACTAGCGATCATCCGACAGATCCAAGACATTTGTTACAGTGCGCTATCTCCCGAGCGTGCGACCTGTGCACGAGGAACGCCGCCGGATTATTCACTCTGCATACCGCATCCAACCGCTACTTTAATCACAAGTATAAAGCTAACCGGGCTATCTACAACAAGGATTCGATGCTTGCTGACCGCCTTCATTCCCAGTTGGTCTGACCTAGGGACTCCGCTTGACAGCGCTGCAGTCCCCCCAAACGGTGCCCACCACCAAGTGCTGCGCCCTTAGGAGTCGGCCGAGACTCCAGCAGCACGATCCCTGACTGAGGCCAGTCACCGGGCGAAATACGCTATACAGCCGGTCCACAGGACTACACCGAAGGGAGATCCATGGTATCCCGGGAGCGGTGAGCATTTTATGGAGTTTATTGCCAACTGGTTGATTTGATATTTTGCGGTATATACAGAGATACTTAAAGATCGATTTTAAGCGACTATACACAAAGCGCTATATTGTATCACTATATCGGTGGAATTTAGTTGCCACTGGTTGGACAGATACAATACCAATTGACTTACCGTTATCTGCAGCTGCTACATTGTATCTGTTTTATTGAAGAGCTCTGAGAACAGGAATGAACATTTGCACTGTGCTTTTCTACAGGATTAGTAGATCGCCATATTGATCACACAGGCTCAAATCGCAGAATAATTTTACAGTTATTTTTAGTTTATATTTAATTTTAGTTTTTAGTTGCTATTTTTATATTGGGATTATTATATATTTTACTGTGTATTAAATTAATTAGGGGAGTACAAGGGCCCTGTGCATTCCCTATTTAATTCATTTTTCATTCTATATTAATAAATACAAATTATTCTAAACCAGATATCTTTGACCTTTGAGCCCCATTTACTTTTAATATATTGTCCCTATTTTTTACACCGTGGGTATAGGTGTTTGTTGGGTTGCTCGGGTCTTTAGTGACGGTCAAATAGACAGGAGCCTCTCCATTGTGTTCATATTAATTTACAAAACTGTTTAACTTTCTGTAGCCAGTTGATATATATAAAAAAGTTTTTTCCTAGATAACCCCTTAAGGACTGAGCCCTTTTTCGCAATTCTGACCACCCTCGCTTTACGAATTAACGCGAAAACGCTTTTACCGTATATTCTGATTCTGAGAGAGTTTTTTCGTGACATATTCTACTTTATTTTGGTGGTAAATTTTCGGCATTACTTGAATCCTTTTTTGGTGAAAAATCCCAAAATTTCATGAAAATTTAGCATTTTTCTAACTTGAAGCTCTCTACTTGTAAGGAAAATGGATATTCCAAATACATTTTATTTTTCTTCACAAATACAATATGTCCACTTTATGTTGGCATCATAAAATTGACATATTTTTGCTTTTTGAAAAAATTAGAGGGCTTCAAAGTAGAGCAGCAATTTTCAAAAAATTCATGAAAATTGCTAAATCTGAAGGGACAGATGTTACAGAACTACAACTCCCAGCATGCCTGGCCAGTCCAGGCATGCTGAGAGTTGTAGTTTGGCAACATCTGGAGGGCTACCGTTTGGGCACCACTGTAACAGTGGTCTCCAAACTGTGACCCTCCAGATGTTGCAAAACTACAACTTCCAGCGGGGGATTTCTCAGGACCCCCCTGTGCGATGTGCCGGGGTGCCTGCTGAATGATTTCAGCAGGCATCCCGATCCGGTCCCCAATCGGCTAGCGGCGGGGACCGGAATTCCAACGGGCGTATGCATACGCCCCACGTCCTTAAAGACTCGGGATGCAGGGCGTATGCATACACCCGGCGTTCTGAACAGGTTAAGGTAAAGTCTGGCAGGGTTTTTTTTTTTTTTTTCATAGGCTCGAAATCTGATAAGGTCACAGGCATCTGTCATGTCATTCTTTGTTCAATCTTGGTGATCATGCTGCCTTCTGATACTAATAATATCATGAACAATAATAATAATTCATATTTAAGTTTCAAAAATAACAAATATTAACCTCTTAAGAATGAATGAAACAGAATGCCTGCTGAAATCATTCAGTAGGCACCCTGTGCCAACGCCTGGGGGATCCTGAGACAGAATCAATTCCCCCAGAAGGGATAGTAGTGAGGTGGCAGGGGTGATACCCCTCCTATTGGTTGGTCAGAAGCGACCGACCAAGAGCAGATCGGGGGCGGGGGGTTAAAGTTCAGTTCCACTGCTCTGCCCACCCATGGGTGTCTGGGCAGAGCAGGAGAACAGTAGGAGCAGCGGGTGGTGGCGGCATTACTCGTCCAGGCGGCAGAGTGATGCGGTGAAGATCCTGGTGAGTGGCCTCTGAGTGATCTGAAGGACCACAGATTGGAGATCACTGCAGAGTGATCTCTAAACTGTGGCCCTCCAGATCTTCCAAAACTACAACTCCCAGTATGCCCAGACAGCCGTTTGCTGTCTGAGCATGCTGGGATTTGTAGTTTTGCAAGATCTGGAGGGCTACAGTTTGGAGATCAGTGTGCAGTGATCTCTAAACTGTGGCCCTACAGATCTTGCATAACTACAACTCCCAGCATGCCCTTCGTCTATCAGTACATGCTTGGGAGTTGTAGTTTTGCAACAACTGGAATCACACCGGTTGGAAAAGACTGAGTTAGGTAACAGAATCTAACTCAAGGTTTTCCAACCAGTGTGCCTCCAGCTGTTTCAAAACTACAACTACCAGCATGCACGGTCTGTCAGTTTGCAGAGGTTTGCGCACCCTCCCCCTATGTGAATGTACAGGGTACATTCACACAGGCGGGTTTACAGTGAGTTTCCCGCTGCAAGTTTGAGCTGTGGAAAATTTTCCGCCACAGCTCAAACTCCAAACAGGAAAATCACTGTGAACCCGCCCGTGTGACTGTACCCTAAAAACTCTACACTACACTAACACAAAATAAAGGGTAAAAACTACATATAAAAAACCTTACATTGTCCTCCCCAATAAAAATGAAAAATGTATCGTACGGCAGTGTTTCCAAAACGGAGCCTCCAGCTGTTGCAAAGCAACAACTCCCAGCATTGCCGGACAGCCATTGACTGTCCAGGCATGCTGGGAGTTTTTCAACAGCTGAAGGCACCCTTTCCACCCCTATGCAACTCCCTAATCTAGGCCTCAAATGCGCATGGTGCTCTCTCGCTTTGGAGCCCAGTTATATTTCAAGGCAACAGTTTAGGGCCACATATTGGGTTCTTTCGTACTCGGGAGAAATTCTGTTACAAATTTTGGGGGGCTTTTACCCCTTATGAAAAGGAAAAGTTGGGGTCTACACCAGCATGTTAGTGTAAACAAATTAAATTTTTTACACTAACATGCGTGTGTTGCCCTATACTTTTCATTTTCACAAGAGGTAAGAGGAAAAAAAAGACCTCAAAATTTGTAACCCCATTTCTTCTGAGTAAGGGAATACCCCATATGTGGATGAAAAGTGCTCTGCTGGTGCACAACAAGGCTCAGGAGTGAGAGCGCACTATGTACATTTGAGGCCTAAATTGGTAATTTGCACAGGGGTGGCTGATTACAGCGGTTTTGGCATAATCGTGAAAAAACAAACACCCACATGTGACCCCATTTTGGAAACTACACCCCTCAAGGAATGTAACAAGGGGCACAGTGAGCCTTAACACCCCACAGGTGTTGAACGAATTTCTGTTTAAAGTTGGAACGTGAAAATGAAAAATTTAATTTTCTTCATTAAAATGCTGGTGTTACCCTAAAAATTTTTTTTTTCACAAGGGGTAATAGGGGAAAAAAAGTGTAACCCCATTTCTTCTGAGTAAGGGAATACCCCATATGTGGATGTAAAGTGCTCTGCTGGCGAACTACAGGGCTCAGAAGAGGAGGAGTGCCACTGGGCTTTTGGAGAGAGAATTTGGCTGGAATTGAAGGCCATGTGTGTTTACAAAGCCCCCATGATGCCAGAACAGCCGAACCCCCCACATGTGACCCCATTTTGGAAACAACACCCCTCATAGATTGTAACAAGGGGTGCAGTGAGCATTTAAGCCCCACAGGTGTCTGACAGATGTTTGGAACAGTGGTCCGTGAAAATGAAAAATGAAATTTTTCATTTGCACAGCCCACTGTTCCAAAGATCTGTCAAATGCCAGTGGGGTGTAAATGCTCACTGCACCTCCTTATTAAATTCTGTGAATGGTGTAGTTTCCAAAATGGGGTCACATGTGGGGGGATCCACTGTCCTGGCAGCATGGGGACTTTGTAAACGCACATGGCCCCCGACTTCCATTCCAACAAAATTTTCTTTCCAAAAGCTCAATGGCACTCCTCCTCTTCTGAGCCCTGTAGTTCGCTTGCAGAGCACTTTACATCCACATATGAGGTATTTCCATCCTCAGAAGAAATGGGGTTATACATTTTAATGGGCTTTTTCTCCTATTACCCTTTGTGAAAATGTAAAATTTGGGGTAACAAAGCATTTTAGTGAACAAAAGAAAATCTAATTTTTCATTTTCACGTCCAACTTTAGTGAAAATTCTGATATTTTCATGTCTTATGTCTCTTAGGGGCAGTTTGGATCAGTTCAGATCAGCTCCTTCTGCTATCTGCTTATACTCGTGCTTCTGGGTCCTACAGTCCAACTGTTATGAGTGTTAGGGTCAGTTTTGCAGATTAGGGAGATTTTCAGGAATTGCAGGGGCCAGCGGTGTGCAGTATTAAGGTCAGTGAAAGATCTAGCAAAAGAGCCATTACAATCCCAGGGTTAAACTACAATACAATATTGAATAAGGTAAGATTTGTGTTAGAAATCATTTCTATTAGTATGTATGCTAGGGGTGGCCAGATGTGATCAGTATGGTATTTATTTATTGCTGTTATGTTTCCTTTTTATGGATGTACTAAATAAAATAGAGATATATATTCTCAGCTCACCCTCTGACCTTGGAACTAGACCCAGTGCAAAGATACCACGGTGCAGTGGAAAGCAGGATACAATCAAAGAGAAAAAGTCCAGCGCTTGTAAATGAAGCTGATAAAAAGACTTTATTAATCCCTTTAAAACATCATCTTACAGGCATTGTACAGAAGAAGCAAAAGCTCAGCTTGACGCGTTTCATGGCATCCCACTTTTTCAAAATCATACTCCAAGCATTACACACTTTTGTGTAATCCTGAAGTGTTACATAAGGGGTTAATATTAACCTTGCTTTTATGAAAAGTTTTGCATTCGTGTTACTCATTGTTTTTAATTGTGTGTCTTCAGCTGATGACTATCAGTCTCTGGAGTTTTCCTATTTTAATGCCTTGTGTAATGCTTGCAGTATAATTTGGAAAAGTGGGATGCCACGAAACGTGTCAAGCTGAGCTTTTGCTTCTTCTGTACATGCCTGTAAGCTGATGTTTTAAAAGAATCAATAAAGCCTTTGAATTTTATCCACTTCACCTACAAGCGCTGGACTTTTTCTCTTTGTATCCTACTAAATAAAATGGGTAAATGTAAGACAATCAGGACATTTATTGACACGTTCTTATACTTACTGATTCCCCAAAATAACACATAAAACAGAAATAAACTTAATAAGTTCTTGAAATAAATAGATGATGACCAAGCAGAGATTTTAGGCTTTTCAGATGCTTCTAGTGCCACCATAACAGTGATAGAAGTCATAGTACAGTGCTTATAGCCATAAATTCCCTATACAGTAGGATGCAGCTCCAATCTTCTGTCCTGCTCTATGATAGGATGTCAGGGAGATTTAAGATCCATACCAGCTATTGTAAGCTGTTGTTCTGGTCAACAACACATGAAAATACAAGAATAAGGGTTATCCAACAAAAGGAAAAAATACCAAACAGTCTTTTACCAAGTGGAAGGTGTACCAAGCAAGCCTCCAACACCCAACGTTTCACTCCTATGGCTTCTTCCGGGGAGGCCCGGAAGAAGCCATAGGAGTGAAACGTTGGGTGTTGGAGGCTTGCTTTGTACACCTTCCACTTGGTAAAGGACTGTTTGTTTGTTTTTTCCTTTTGTTGGATACTTTGTTTACTTAGCACTTCTGCACTTTGCATTACTGACTATGTGATATTATTAGTGCTGTCCACCTTAAGGGTATAATACCTTATATCCACCCATTGTGAACCCTTATTTACTGTCTTTTGGCATTGTCAAGCCTCCATCTTTGTTCGATTCACACCAGCATTACTCTTCACGGCTTTATAGATTTTATGAATTTTAAATATGTATATGTCTTGCATTTATGTATTGATAAAGATTATCTTTTATTTTATCCATATACGTTTGGTGTTTTGTGGTTGCATATGAAATGATGACCTAGAGTCTGTTACTTATGGGAACATTTTTTGTATTTCTCGTTCTACCAAGGGTAACAAGGAGAGCATCCTCGAAATGATTGACCATTTAAAAAGGCTACTATAAAACAAACATAAAACAGGTTAGGACTGGTTTTGCCACTATCTTTAGTGGTTCAGTGTGTGTGTGTGTGTGTGTGTGTGTGTGTGTGTCAATAAGTTATAGATTGGAATCACGGACTGTGATAGGGACTGCTTACGTTTTTATGCCCTCAAAACAGCCGCATACCCTGTGTCTAGCAGTTTTATAACTTTTTTTAACACTTTCCAGCCCTTTATGGTACCTGAAATGATTATTCTGCATCTTACAATGTTTTAAGTGCCTTTGTGAATTCTATATTAACAATAGTTATGATGTTACACTATTGGAGGGCAACATATAACAGAGGGGAAGATCCTAGGCTTGGAGATATAAATACTGAATCAAGTAATGGGAAATGTATTTGTTAAAAGCAGCTTCTCTACTACAGGTTCAGTGGGAGAACCTCCTTTACCATAATGTGTAAAAGCTGTACCTCTTGAGTACATCTGTCGATTACACTAACAGCCCCCCTGGTTGAAATGGACCCTGAGTAATGCTGTGAACCAAATGCTTGCTGCTGGGTTAAGACAATACTCAGTCTTGCAGAGCCTGATATTTTCCTTAGAAGTTTATTTAATGTAAATTTCTCTCATACAATTTCAGACAAACTCCACTTAGTAGTCTTCCAGCAAATGGCAGTCACAAATGCATGCGTCATCATTCTCACCGACTTATTGGTTTAACTTCTTCCAAGTAGAAATTTTGTTGCTTGAGCTCACATAAGCCATTGTTCTTTTTCCTTGTTGAAGTGTTCTGCCCATTTCCTTGTAAGAACAAGGTAGAGTTCAGACTGGTGCGGCAAATAGTCTAAATAGAGACGATTGGCTGTTTTCTTTGGAACAGCTTTCTCAATCTGGGTACCCTCATGCCATTCATTGAACGATGTAATGGAAACTATTTCTGGACGGACAGTGAGGGCAGCCTGAAGAGCTGTTTCATAATACTTTCCGTTCACTCTATTCCTGGTGTTATGATTGTTCCATGGCCTGATACTTGTGTCTATGTAGCCAGGACCAACACTTGGTACAAACATAAGATTATTGGTATCACAGAAGCTTTTGATAGTTTTCCAGTTCTGGTGTGAGGAGCCAAAAGAAAAACCATTGGAGGCAAAATATGTGTAAATACCATCATACCCAGCTGTAAGGATATCATGTTTGTGTCCTTCCTCTACCAACAGGCCAAGAAAAACTGCATCATAAGGGGTGTTACGGATAGAGTGTGAGCCAGTCACTGTCAGTAGGTTTGCCCATGATTCAGGTGGTGTTAGATAGGAGTCATAAATGTAGAAAAAAGGAAGGCTTTTACCAGTACTTGTTTTATATCTGTAAAAAGCTGCATGGGATCCGAAGCTAAAAAGAAAGAGGAATATTTCATGATAAACAAGATATGCAGTGGGATAGGAACATTGTAAAACATGCATTGTTATAACAGTATGCTTCAACATGCAGTTTTGCTGCTTAGCATGAACATTTTCAACATATGCACAAGATGAAAATATATATATATATTTTTTTTTTGCATAACATGTCACATGTAAAAAGGGCATGTGTTTAAAGGGGTACTCCACCCCTAGACATCTTATCCCCTATCCAAAGGATATCTCCGGGCCTGTACCGCAGTGTTCGGAACATGGAAGCTTGGGGCTCCTGTGTTCGTGGTGTCACACCATGCCCCCTCCATTAATGTTTATGGGAGAGGGTGTTGCGGCTGTGTACTGGCTTCCGCCAATGGATAAGATGTCTAGGGGCAGAGTACCACTTTAAGAAAAGTGCCGCCTCCAATGACCAGACTTGTTTTTACAGCACATTCTACATATGATCAACACTAAGAACTGACTTTTTAGTTGGTACCTAACAAGGTTATCAGGTAGTGAATGTTATTGTCTCTTAGTGTAACATTTTTATGCACCAATTGTTCTGTAAATGGGAACCCTTTCCAATCTATATTATAGTGTAATTTTGCATTTCCCTATAAAAAATATATATATTTTTACATATCTAGCATCCTTATGTAAAAGTCTGACATTAACTGCACAAGTAAAACTGTGTCTAAGGCTGCAACAAATAATGGCAATAAAAAAACCTCACTTATCAATGATGTATTTAATGTTTTCATGAAGTGTGTGATCATCACGTCCCTTGTATGGTTGGATATGAAATGCCACCTGTAATACAAAGAAAATATGACAACTTTTATTTAAAGCATACTTTTAGAATTTTTAAAAAACATAAAAAAAAAAAAGTTTTCTTACATTAACCCTCCAGAGTAGCAAAAAGGTTATTTTAGTGCTCTCACTGCTGTTATTCAGCCCTTAAAAATCCCCTCCATGGTGCAAAGCTTTTTCTCATTTTATTTCAGGGGGGCAGGATCAGAAATGGGCCGTTTGCCAGCAGTAATCACACCTGGACTTCCTGTTCCTTAATTCTCTGGTTAATCAAAGGACAGCACCTACACCTCAATGCTGATATACTGTTTAAAAAAGTGCACTAGACTGAACAGATTGGCACAGTGCTGGGGAAGATATACTAAGTATACTACTATAGGAAGCATTGAAGGGGAAAGGAGGTTACTAATGTACTGGCTTTCCAAGGTGTTTTGTGAGCAGAACAGAATACAGCAACAGGATCACAGCTAGAGTTACATCACAAGTGGAACTAGTTTAAATCCTTAAGGACGCAGGGCGTACAGGTATGCCTGAAGTCCTGGTACTTAAAGGAGATATCCAGTGCTGAAAAACTTATCCCGTGGGGTGGGGGCTGTGTTAGTGCCACAAGCCACTATTCTGGACTGAGAGGCCAGACCCCCCACTGACTTCTGCGCCCTCTGCCGCCACCAAGCGCTAATCAGTGCGCAAACCACTGATTAGGTAAAAGCTTTTTGCGCCAGAAGTCCTTTTTTTTTTAGTTTTTAGTTTTATTTTATATTTTTATATTTTTGTTCTTAGGGCGGGTTAGGTAGTAGGTTAGGACAGGAGGTCAGGTAAATGGCCCTCAAGGCGTTTTCAGCAGAGGAGGCACATGCCTTACTTGCCTCTAACACTGAAAGTGCCAGTCGGGACGAGGAAGAACCCACCCTCCTTATTTCTTCTTTGTCCTCCTCATCATCTTCTGATGATGAGCCACCAAGGCGGCGGAGTCACTGCCATGCGAGGCCTCAAACCTACTCTGCTCCTGACCCTGTGCTCCAAGCTAGTATGAGTCCCCCTGACGCTCATACTAGTCAAACCCCCAAGCCAAGTTCACTGGTGCCCCGTAACGGAGAACTTGATTCCTGAGTTTGTTTCCTCTGAATGTATGTAACTGTCAGGTCCGTAAGAAACATCGGCCTCAGACGCGAAGAGTTCTTGCTCATGAGCTCTGTCGTATTTCCAGGCGACAATTCGGAGTCACATGTTAGTTGTTCCCAGAAAGATGAAGCAGAGTATAGGTTGAAAATTGCAATTTTTAAAAGCTACCCTTCATCCATTCCTCGGAAATAAATGTCCTCTTTAGCCCTATACCCATTCCTCGGTAATGATGTTACATGTGGGTGTTTCATTTTTGTATTTTCCTCTGAATGTATGTAATAGTCAGCTACTGATATGCCATAGGCCTCAAATGCAAACAGACCTATATGACTTCTGAGCCTTGTTGTGTACCACCCCTTGTGAAAATGTTACAATTTGGGTAACCCCAGCATTTTAGTGTAAAAAAAAAATCACATTTTTCAATTTATGGCGCACTGTTCAAAAAACTTGTGAGGTGTAAGTAAACACTGTACCCCTTGTTACCTTACTTGAGGGGTGTAGTTTCAAAATTGTGGTCACTTGCCTGTTTTTGATTTTTTGATTTTATGTCAGAACCTCAACCATTGCAGTGCAAATCACTACTTTAGGCCTCAAATCTCTGCGGTGCTGTCTCACTTCTAAGCCCTGATTTGCACCCGCATAGTGCTTTACCACCATATTTCCTTATTTTGGAGAAATTGGGCTACAATTTTTGGATTTTTTTTTTCTCTTACTACTTGTGAAACGAAAAAAAATTTGGTTAATACCAGCAATTCAGTCTCAAAAATAAAATGTTTAACTTTACGGCCCACTGTTCAAAAAACCTGTGAGGTGTAAGTACTCACTATAACCCTTGCTACGTTCCTTGAGGGGTGTCGTTTCTAAAATGGCGTCACATGTGTGGGGTTTCTGTTCAATGAAAACCTGTCAAACACCTGTAAGGTGTTAAAGGGTACCTTTCATCAAAAAAAAAACTTTTCATACATTGTTATGGACATGAAAATGACATACATTTTATTTGCTATATTTTGTGATTCTAGCCCTAGAAGGCCGCATGGAGTTTAGACAAAAGAAAAGATGGAGGATCATCTTTATAGTAGGGGGTCTCCAAGGCATGCTTACAGGGGCTTTTGTAACATTAGACAGACCACCTGGGGGCTGGCTGGGGCGGAGACCATCTAAATAAAAGCCCATTCAAAGGGGACCGCTCTCTTCTTTCTATTGCGGGGCTGGATACCAACACACCTGGCCATTCGACTTCCTGTTTGGGCCTGAATCCTGAAACAAAGGACTGCAGCTACTCCCATGCCTGTCTTTGTTGCTCATACTTGCTGTAAAGGGTCCCCGAAGCGAAGTATTTTTCAGTATTATATTCTCTGTGTGTTTCATTTAGTATAGTTGTATATTTTAAGGAAAATCCACCTAAATAGCCAACCGATAGTGTTTTCTACTATAATCGTTGTATATGTGTCTACTTACACTGCAGATTTAAGTTCTAGCTATTTGTAAAATCTTTTCCTCTTTTCTCTCTTAGTTAGAGTGTGTTTTAGTTAGCTGTATATTAAAACATCTTTATTTCTGCCAGTATTTGGGTGTGTAGTGTTAATTTGTGCATTGGATATTAGGATATAACTCTTCCAAAATTCCTAAATAGGTTGGTCTGTGGGGTGTTTATGAATGCATTTGGTCTCCGGTAGTACTGCTCAGTTAAGTGTCTATGCACCTGGTCTGTGAACATATTGTATTCACAACACCGCACGGTGGCAGCCATTTTCGTCGGACATTTTGTGTCCCAGATGCATGGTCTGCAGATCTTAACTGGTCGTGTGACCCTTGGAGCCAGATATAATTCAACCCCAGAGCCACGAACCACAACAAATGGCGACGAGGATGGGATTTTGCAGGAGTTATGAATATTAGTAACCAATTGACCATATTAACTAATTTTCCTAACAATTATAATTAATTTATGAAACTTTTATAAAGGAATATTTTTCTGATGAATAACTTTGTAGTCTTCAAAGGGCTTTTAAACTAAAAGGGTGATTTGTATGTTGGCCTGTACTTCCTGCTTCCGTTTTATACATAGCTGGGGGCCATTTTTAGGGACAAAGAAAGCACATGGTCGGGGGAGGGGCATGTTTTGTTGTACTCTTATACAATAGGTTAATCTGTTTAGATGTGGTTATCTCGTGTAGCACTGTACTAATTTTACAGGATCCTAATAGACTGCTGCTTTGTGTTCCTTGTTTTAAGGGTAACTTGAATATCATACATGATAGTTATTTAGTGATTTGTCACTGGTAATTAATAGCATTGCTTTTCTAGGTAATGGTTGTTTGTATTGCATACATGATAGTTTAGACACAGACTGTAAAGCATATTGAAAGTCTCCTGTTGTACATGTGTTTTCATATTGTGACTGTACCTTTAGTTGTGCGAGCTGTAACTCTCCACTGTATTATCTAGTGTGGGAGGGTGTATACACAAGTGAGATACCCCAGTGTAGCCTGTTTGTGTATGTGTTTGGTGATTGTCCTGCCCTCTGATATTGTACTTGAGGTTCCTTTGTCTGATCACATTCCAAGTATATCTGACTGAGAGAATGAGCTTCATTAGAAGGAAGTTTTGCTCATTGATTGAGGATAGAAGGCCCAAATTTGGGGCTGTACCACATTGGGCTACCACTATGGGAAAATGGAGTGTTGTAGCAGAAGAGCTTGTACGCTATGGTGCACCGGTTTACCCAGAGATGGGGGATGAGATAGGAGGTATGGCTCTGAAGCTTGATTTAGGGGTTTATCCCAAAAATGAGAGCCGAGCTGCGGCTGAAGTGGGCTGGACTTTGTTACATGCCCTAAAATGTGAGGTGCAGAGAAATGAGGAACTTGAGAAAGAGTTGCAGACAAAAACACAGGTGATTTGTGATAAAGATAAGCAGATTTGCATGTTGGAATCAGAATTAATGGAATGGGAGAGCCAATGTATAGATACTGATGAAAAATTGTCTCAGTCTTATGCTGAAATCCGGGAGTTGAGGAATGAGATTGCTAAAAGCGAGTTCCCCAAAATGGTGTCTGGTGTGGCCCCTTCCCATAATTCACAGCCACATTCCACAGCAAATTTACCCTCTGATAAGGTCTGTGTTTCAAGTGCAAATAAGGGGGCGCTAGAGAGTGAGATTGTAGAAGTTCCCAGTGTTGGTTCTCAATTGTGCAATAAACAGAAATTGACTAACAGTAAGGGGAAATGCAAAGCAAATTGGAGAAGTGTAAGAGTTGTTAGAAGTGTGTCTCTGGCAGTGAAGCGGTATAGATCAGCTATGAAAAATGAGACCCAGATAGTAAATACGGCTAAAAGGGTAAAGTCTTGTTTTGCATGTGGTGGTTCAGGCCATATCGCTAGATATTGTAAGGCACATGGTAACAAAACGAAACACTGTTCAGCTAAATGTACTACATGTGGTCATAGTGGCCATATCTCCACAAGTTGTTATTCTACTGGAAACATGAAGCAGAGGGAACCAGGTAAATCCAAACAGACTGGGAAGGGAAATCTACATTCTTCCTCCAAACAACAGTTTCCAGAGAAATCTCTCAGCTTCCCATATAAACCTCATCTGTTTAATCCTATGAAAGATGACATTACAAAATACGTGTTCGAGGAGTTGTGTGCACAGGTAGCAATATTCTTACAGAAACCGTATATACAGGTGGAGGATCCCATGCCCCCTGTTGGTCAAACGGGGGAAGGGAGACTAAAGAGTGAACAAGGGCCACCTTCCTTTTGCATGTAAATAGTGTTCACTTGTTTTGTCTTTTGGAGAAAAATGGCGGTACATAAGATACTGACTAAACTTTCTTTCTGCCCACTAGGGCCATGCCATAGGCTTACTTGTAAAAATGACAATTCATTTGTTAGTTTAGGGTTGACATTTACAGGAGCCTCCCCAAATTTGTGGGGAAAACTAATTAGGAAGAAACTAACTAACCACTTTGATTTATTTTTTTCAAGAGGTGGGGAAGGTTTAGCAATAGCTATTCCTCCCACTAGAAGGCAATATGCCTAGAGGGACTGAGGTAACACTCACACTCAAATATTAGTTAGCAATGATCGGAATAATGCTGGGAAAGTGAGTGTGGATATGCAGAGTGGAGTTCAACTGTGTCTGGTGTTGGGTTGTTCCAAGGTTCACTGATCAGCACAGGCCGAAGAGAATCTCTGATGGACCTGGAAATACTAAAATTGTATTGTTGGAAAGTGACTCTAAACATGTTTGTTTTCCATTCAGCAGATTAGTGGCAGTGTAACCCCGCTCAACCCATGGACCTCCAATCAGAAGAATCCAAGCTCACCACAAACAGATGACCAGATGACCAGCGCTTCTAATGGAGTGAAGAAGGCTACCTATTCCCCAGCATCCCGTGGTTGGAAGATGACAAGGATCAAGTCGTCAAGACTGGGTTTTGGATGACATCACAAGACAGGAGAACCCAGAACCAAAGGATTCCCTCCAAAATTTTGGAAAAGGCTTTTGGACACCACAGAGGACGCTTTAAATGAACTGTCTCAAGAGAAGCTACAACATGAGGACAGTAGCTCCATCACTCGCCTAAGACCTAGACTATCCCTTTACTGGCAACAGTAGAGTCGGTGCTATAGCTACATAGTGAACAATGCGGGCGATGTCTACCATAATCTATGTAAGCTGATAGCAAGAATCTAGGGCTACCTAATGTTAATTTAATAATTTGTGAATACTGAGTTTAGAGGATTACCCATCCAGCAAGCAACTCTAATGTGGTTTCCTGGTACTAGAATCAAGAGGTGGAATGTTATGGACATGAAAATGACATACATTTTATTTGCTATATTTTGTGATTCTAGTCCTAGAAGGCCGCATGGAGTTTAGACAAAAGAAAAGATGGAGGATCATCTTTATAGTAGGGGGTCTCCAAGGCATGCTTACAGGGGCTTTTGTAACATTAGACAGACCACCTGGGGGCTGGCTGGGGCGGAGACCATCTAAATAAAAGCCCATTCAAAGGGGACCGCTCTCTTCTTTCTATTGCGGGGCTGGATACCAACACACCTGGCCATTCGACTTCCTGTTTGGGCCTGAATCCTGAAACAAAGGACTGAAGCTACTCCCATGCCTGTCTTTGTTGCTCATACTTGCTGTAAAGGGTCCCCGAAGCTAAGTATTTTTCAGTATTATATTCTCTGTGTGTTTCATTTAGTATAGTTGTATATTTTAAGGAAAATCCACCTAAATAGCCAACGGATAGTGTTTTCTACTATAATCGTTGTATATGTGTCTACTTACACTGCAGATTTAAGTTTCTAGCTATTTGTAAAATCTTTTCCTCTTTTCTCTCTTAGTTAGAGTGTGTTTTAGTTAGCTGTATATTAAAACATCTTTATTTCTGCCAGTATTTGGGTGTTTAGTGTTAATTTGTGCATTGGATATTAGGATATAACTCTTCCAAAATTCCTAAATAGGTTGGTCTGTGGGGAGTTTATGAATGCATTTGGTCTCCGGTAGTACTGCTCAGTTAAGTGTCTATGCACCTGGTCTGTGAATATATTGTATTCACAACACCGCACGGTGGCAGCCATTTTCGTCGGACATTTTGTGTCCCAGATGCATGGTCTGCAGATCTTAACTGGTCGTGTGACCCTTGGAGCCAGATATAATTCAACCCCAGAGCCACAAACCACAACAAATGGCGACGAGGATGGGATTTTGCAGGAGTTATGAATATTAGTAACCAATTGACCATATTAACTAATTTTCCTAACAATTATAATTAATTTATGAAACTTTTATAAAGGAATATTTTTCTGATGAATAACTTTGTAGTCTTCAAAGGGCTTTTAAACTAAAAGGGTGATTTGTATGTTGGCCTGTACTTCCTGCTTCCGTTTTATACATAGCTGGGGGCCATTTTTAGGGACAAAGAAAGCACATGGTCGGGGGAGGGGCATGTTTTGTTGTACTCTTATACAATAGGTTAATCTGTTTAGATGTGGTTATCTCGTGTAGCACTGTACTAATTTTACAGGATCCTAATAGACTGCTGCTTTGTGTTCCTTGTTTTAAGGGTAACTTGAATATCATACATGATAGTTATTTAGTGATTTGTCACTGGTAATTAATAGCATTGCTTTTCTAGGTAATGGTTGTTTGTATTGCATACATGATAGTTTAGACACAGACTGTAAAGCATATTGAAAGTCTCCTGTTGTACATGTGTTTTCATATTGTGACTGTACCTTTAGTTGTGCGAGCTGTAACTCTCCACTGTATTATCTAGTGTGGGAGGGCGTATACACAAGTGAGATACCCCAGTGTAGCCTGTTTGTGTATGTGTTTGGTGATTGTCCTGCCCTCTGATATTGTACTTGAGGTTCCTTTGTCTGATCACATTCCAAGTATATCTGACTGAGAGAATGAGCTTCATTAGAAGGAAGTTTTGCTCATTGATTGAGGATAGAAGGCCCAAATTTGGGGCTGTACCACATTGGGCTACCACTATGGGAAAATGGAGTGTTGTAGCAGAAGAGCTTGTACGCTATGGTGCACCGGTTTACCCAGAGATGGGGGATGAGATAGGAGGTATGGCTCTGAAGCTTGATTTAGGGGTTTATCCCAAAAATGAGAGCCGAGCTGCGGCTGAAGTGGGCTGGACTTTGTTACATGCCCTAAAATGTGAGGTGCAGAGAAATGAGGAACTTGAGAAAGAGTTGCAGACAAAAACACAGGTGATTTGTGATAAAGATAAGCAGATTTGCATGTTGGAATCAGAATTAATGGAATGGGAGAGCCAATGTATAGATACTGATGAAAAATTGTCTCAGTCTTATGCTGAAATCCGGGAGTTGAGGAATGAGATTGCTAAAAGCGAGTTCCCCAAAATGGTGTCTGGTGTGGCCCCTTCCCATAATTCACAGCCACATTCCACAGCAAATTTACCCTCTGATAAGGTCTGTGTTTCAAGTGCAAATAAGGGGGCGCTAGAGAGTGAGATTGTAGAAGTTCCCAGTGTTGGTTCTCAATTGTGCAATAAACAGAAATTGACTAACAGTAAGGGGAAATGCAAAGCAAATTGGAGAAGTGTAAGAGTTGTTAGAAGTGTGTCTCTGGCAGTGAAGCGGTATAGATCAGCTATGAAAAATGAGACCCAGATAGTAAATACGGCTAAAAGGGTAAAGTCTTGTTTTGCATGTGGTGGTTCAGGCCATATAGCTAGATATTGTAAGGCACATGGTAACAAAACGAAACACTGTTCAGCTAAATGTACTACATGTGGTCATAGTGGCCATATCTCCACAAGTTGTTATTCTACTGGAAACATGAAGCAGAGGGAACCAGGTAAATCCAAACAGACTGGGAAGGGAAATCTACATTCTTCCTCCAAACAACAGTTTCCAGAGAAATCTCTCAGCTTCCCATATAAACCTCATCTGTTTAATCCTATGAAAGATGACATTACAAAATACGTGTTCGAGGAGTTGTGTGCACAGGTAGCAATATTCTTACAGAAACCGTATATACAGGTGGAGGATCCCATGCCCCCTGTTGGTCAAACGGGGGAAGGGAGACTAAAGAGTGAACAAGGGCCACCTTCCTTTTGCATGTAAATAGTGTTCACTTGTTTTGTCTTTTGGAGAAAAATGGCGGTACATAAGATACTGACTAAACTTTCTTTCTGCCCACTAGGGCCATGCCATAGGCTTACTTGTAAAAATGACAATTCATTTGTTAGTTTAGGGTTGACATTTACAGGAGCCTCCCCAAATTTGTGGGGAAAACTAATTAGGAAGAAACTAACTAACCACTTTGATTTATTTTTTTCAAGAGGTGGGGAAGGTTTAGCAATAGCTATTCCTCCCACTAGAAGGCAATATGCCTAGAGGGACTGAGGTAACACTCACACTCAAATATTAGTTAGCAATGATCGGAATAATGCTGGGAAAGTGAGTGTGGATATGCAGAGTGGAGTTCAACTGTGTCTGGTGTTGGGTTGTTCCAAGGTTCACTGATCAGCACAGGCCGAAGAGAATCTCTGATGGACCTGGAAATACTAAAATTGTATTGTTGGAAAGTGACTCTAAACATGTTTGTTTTCCATTCAGCAGATTAGTGGCAGTGTAACCCCGCTCAACCCATGGACCTCCAATCAGAAGAATCCAAGCTCACCACAAACAGATGACCAGATGACCAGCGCTTCTAATGGAGTGAAGAAGGCTACCTATTCCCCAGCATCCCGTGGTTGGAAGATGACAAGGATCAAGTCGTCAAGACTGGGTTTTGGATGACATCACAAGACAGGAGAACCCAGAACCAAAGGATTCCCTCCAAAATTTTGGAAAAGGCTTTTGGACACCACAGAGGACGCTTTAAATGAACTGTCTCAAGAGAAGCTACAACATGAGGACAGTAGCTCCATCACTCGCCTAAGACCTAGACTATCCCTTTACTGGCAACAGTAGAGTCGGTGCTATAGCTACATAGTGAACAATGCGGGCGATGTCTACCATAATCTATGTAAGCTGATAGCAAGAATCTAGGGCTACCTAATGTTAATTTAATAATTTGTGAATACTGAGTTTAGAGGATTACCCATCCAGCAAGCAACTCTAATGTGGTTTCCTGGTACTAGAATCAAGAGGTGGAATGTTATGGACATGAAAATGACATACATTTTATTTGCTATATTTTGTGATTCTAGTCCTAGAAGGCCGCATGGAGTTTAGACAAAAGAAAAGATGGAGGATCATCTTTATAGTAGGGGGTCTCCAAGGCATGCTTACAGGGGCTTTTGTAACATTAGACAGACCACCTGGGGGCTGGCTGGGGCGGAGACCATCTAAATAAAAGCCCATTCAAAGGGGACCGCTCTCTTCTTTCTATTGCGGGGCTGGATACCAACACACCTGGCCATTCGACTTCCTGTTTGGGCCTGAATCCTGAAACAAAGGACTGAAGCTACTCCCATGCCTGTCTTTGTTGCTCATACTTGCTGTAAAGGGTCCCCGAAGCTAAGTATTTTTCAGTATTATATTCTCTGTGTGTTTCATTTAGTATAGTTGTATATTTTAAGGAAAATCCACCTAAATAGCCAACGGATAGTGTTTTCTACTATAATCGTTGTATATGTGTCTACTTACACTGCAGATTTAAGTTTCTAGCTATTTGTAAAATCTTTTTCTCTTTTCTCTCTTAGTTAGAGTGTGTTTTAGTTAGCTGTATATTAAAACATCTTTATTTCTGCCAGTATTTGGGTGTTTAGTGTTAATTTGTGCATTGGATATTAGGATATAACTCTTCCAAAATTCCTAAATAGGTTGGTCTGTGGGGAGTTTATGAATGCATTTGGTCTCCGGTAGTACTGCTCAGTTAAGTGTCTATGCACCTGGTCTGTGAATATATTGTATTCACAACACCGCACGGTGGCAGCCATTTTTGTCGGACATTTTGTGTCCCAGATGCATGGTCTGCAGATTTTAACTGGTCGTGGACCCTTGGAGCCAGATATAATTCAACCCCAAAGCCACGAACCACAACATACATTATAGATTAATGTATGCAGAATAACTTTCCAATTGCATGTTATTAAAAAATATGCTTCTTAATTAATTTCCCACTTTGAAAAAATGATCACTAGAGGTCTCACTACCAGTCCTGGCCGCAAGCCCTTTTATAGATTTCAGACTCATGCTGGAGTCCTAAATCTCAGACTGCAGCCGGGATACAGACAAGCTCAGCACTGCTCCCTGACTGTCAATCAGACAGGTAGGAGCCAGCACTGTGCTCATAGCACAGCAGGGCATATTCCTGACTCTGCCTTACTGCATGCCCTCATTCATTTTACTATCTGAGCTCCGATCTTTCTTCTCTCTGCAAATGCAGTTGAAAACAGAGAGGAGAAGATTCAGAGCTGCCAGCTGAGCTTGTTGGTGCCCGGCTACAGTCTGAGATTTAGGACTCCAGCATGAGTCTGAAATCTATAAAAAGTAGGGAGACCTCTAGAGGTAATTTTTTCAAAATGGAAAATTAAATAGAAAGAAGCATATTTTTTTAATAACATGCTATCGGAAAGTTATTCTACATACATTAATCTATAATATATAAATGAAAAGTACCCTTTAAGGCTCACTATACCCCTTGTTATGTTCCTTGAGAGGTGTAGTTTCCCAAAGAGTGTGCCATTTGTTTATTTTTTTTTTTGGTGTTCTGGCACTCTGGGGACTTGCTAAATGCAAGATGCCCCCCAAAAATAATTTCAGCAAAATTATCTTTAAAAAAGCCAAATTTTGCTCGTTCTCTTCTGAGCATTGTAGTGCACCAGCAGAGCACTTTATGTCCACATATGGGGTATTTCCATACTCAGAAGAAATGGGGTTTCAAATTTTGCGGGGCATTTTCTCCTATTACCCTTTGTGAAAAAGAAAAATTTGGGGTAACACCGGCATTTTAATGTTAAAAATCGAATTTTCCATTTTCATGTCCAACTTTAACGCAAAGTCATCATACACCTGAGGTGTTAAGGCTCACTATACTCCTTGTTACGTTCCTTGAGTGTTGTAGTTTCCCAAATAGTATGCCATGTGGAAGTTTTTTTTGCTGTTCTTGCTGTTCTGGCACCCTGGGGGCTTCCTAAATGCAATATGGCCCCCAAAAACTCTCCAAATCCCCACAGTTGCTCTTTCACTCTTGAGCCATGTTGTCAGCCCGCAGAGCACTTTATGCCAACATTTCAGGTATTTCCATACTCGAGAGAAATTGGGCTACAAAATTTGGCGTCTTTTTCTCCTTATACCACTTTTAAAAATGAAAAAAAAAAAAATGGGGTTACAAGGACATGCGAGTGTAAAAAATGCAGATATAGATTTTTCTCCTCCACTTTGCTGCTATTCTTATTATTCTAAAGGGTTAACAAACTTTCTGAATGTCATTTTGAATACTTTGAGGGGTGTCGTTTCTATAATGGGGTCATTTATGGGGTATTTCTCACAGAAAGGCCCCTCAAATCCACATCAAACTTAACTGGTCCCTGAAAAATTCACATTTAAATTTGTGAAAATTTAGAAAATTGCTGCTATACTTTGAAGCCCTCTGACGTCTTCCAAAAAATAAAAACATGTCAACTTTATGATGCCAACATAAAGTAAACATAAAGTATTTGTGAATCAATATATAATTTATTTGGAATGTCCATTTTCCTTACAAGCAGAAAGTTTCAAAGTTAGAAAAATGCTAAATTGTCATGAAATTTTGGGATTTTTCACCAAGAAAGGATGCAAATAACAACGAAAATTTACCACTATATTAAAGTAGAATGTGTCACACAAAAAAACTGTCTCGGAATCAGAATAAAAGGTAAAAGCATCCCAGAGTCATTAATGTATAAAGTGACAGTTGCCAGAATTGCAAAAAATCCTAAAGGTGAAAATGGGCTGAGTCCCTAAGGGGTTAAGCAGTAAACTTCTGCTGCTGTTGATAAGTTAAAGAGAGGTGAGAACTCCGGCAGGAGACTGTGAGAGTGCTAGAAGTAAGTAGATATTTGTTTTTGTACTCCACAAAACAGGCATAATTAGAAAAAAAAATTCCTGTTGGAGTAGTTCTTTAAGTCCCCTTTCAGCAATACTCTGAGGGGGTTTTCTATAAAAGCACATTTACAGGGGTGCCATTTTTTTTTGTCAGTATTGTATTTATGAAAACTGCACAAATGTTGTCAGCCATGCACGATAATACAGCACTGTGCACTGACATAAATGATTGATGATATTGAAGACTACTACAAAATCATTTACTAGCTATGTGCAGTGATTGAAATGAAAGAAAACTGCTGCTGCTACAATACAGTCCACTCTCCTCCACTGTGTATATTGGAGGAAGACATTCATAGGGGTTGCAGTTATACAAAAGGAAATTGGTTCTTTTCACTGCTGTCACCCACTGTGTCTAAGGGTAAAATTATAAGTGACAGATTTGTTGGAAAAAAAAAGGATTTGAATGTCCCTTTCATTTGTATGGGGTGTACAGAAATCCATGTGCGTGATGCAGGAGCAACCCCTTTTTAGATGGAATTGACATTCAGCCACAGAAATATTCCACTGCAGATCTCACTGCAAATCCTTAAAGGGAACCTGTCACATTGCGTTATATTAGAGCAGGAGGAGCTGAGCAGATTTATAACTAGTTTGTGAGAACAGTTCCAGGTAGACTTGTCATTTATTCATCCAAATCTAAGTAGTCATTTTGGAGGTCCTACCCAGTGACTGACAGCTCCCTGTGTTCACACTAATACCCAGATATCTGTCAGTTACAGTGTAGGACCTCCCACATGACTACTAAGCTCAGAATAAGCAGAGATTTACATGAACAGAGCAGAGAGTTATCCTGGAACTTTTCTACATGTCATCAGCTCAGCTTCACCTGCTCTATAACATAATGCCTTCAGATTAAACTGCATTTTTAATGTGACAAGTTCCCTTTAAGAAATGTTACACATATATTAAAAATCTAAACACAGAAATAATGGGATAGATTTATCAATCAGCCTGAAACCCTAATTGTCTGTTTTTTCACACAGCAACCAGAATTTTCAGAATTATAAAACTACATCCCTTTCCCTTATCCCCTTACACCCTTCACTTCAATCCCCTGGTTGGACTTGATGGACGTATGTCTTTTTTCAACCATACTAACTATGTAACCAATCACAGCTCAGCTTTTCAATGTTAACAAGCTCTTGTAAAGTAAAAGTTGAGCTGTGATTGGTTGCTATGGGGAAAAAAACAGACAATTAGGGTTTCAGGCTGATTGATAAATCAGGGCCAATATGTCATGATATATTGTATCCATTTTAGTTCCTTATTTTCTTATAAGTTGTCAGTTTTTCATCCCTATTTGTTCTACATTTTTGTTAAAGAGTACTTTTTATCCAACCATATTTTCTAAACTAACTCAGGTTACATTTCCATACCACTCCTAACATCCCTCGTGCACTTAATTTTTTTCCCGAGCCTCAAAAAGCTGTGTATCACACCTTTCCCCTTGCTCACATTGTGTAAGCTCCCGGCAAGAGAAAGTGGCCATTCCCCAACAGGCGCAACGTCACTGAAGCCTGCAAGAGCTGTGCCTTGCCATGCAATGCACACACTTCCTGAGTTTGGTCTCCTGCCAGGCAGGGAGGAGACCAAACTAACTGTTTAACTTGTGCAGGGAACAGAACAGAGCCACCTAGTGGCCGTTTTTTCAATCACTTTAAAAACATATAAAGTGAATCACAGAAAACATTAAAACTTCACTTTTATTATATCACTATAAAATATATAGACCATCAAAAAAACACATATAACAATTCTGGTGTTGTACCCAAATATCGTACATCCAACCAGAGGAGACAAAAATTACACCTTGGTCATTCAGACCACTTTTGCTGCACCGCAACTATGATAAGTTGACCCTTTGCAGACTTACAGAAAAATGCACAGATCCCCCGACCCAGTAGCAGTATAGTGTTTCAATATATACAGGATATATACAGGATGTCCTACAATAAAGGATGGGTATAAGGGCGGGGTAGGTATGGGTAGGACCTGGGGGTAGCACGGGCTAGATATTAAGTGCCCCTGTGGCTATCCTAACCCTAGATGGTCACCCTACTCTAGGCCTAAACCTAGGCGGAGTGAACACCCTGATAAGGGCGGCCCGCTCCAGAACCTACCCTAGTATGCCCTGGAACAGCCCTGTTTCAGAGACAAGTAGGAAGGTGGCTCTCTGTCTCACTGGGGCGCCCTGTCTAACTCTGTGGACAGGGAGGATGCCCTAACCTACATACATATATAGTCAGATAATGTAGAGAATAAAATGTGTAAGTATCTCACTGAGATGTTATGTAAAGTAATAGGTGTATACTATATACAGATAAAGGATGAAGAGCTAATTGTTACCTAATAGAGTATAGTATTGGTCGATGACTATAGCAGGATATATATCGCAGATCCCTGCAAACTGAGCCATATATCGGTATATATATCTATCATGGTGTCCCAGGTTTGAGTAGTTAGGTCTTAACAAGGTACAAGCATAATCAGATAGAGCAAAATACCTGGTTGCTATAGACAACTCGTCCAAAATTCACAACCTCACTTATATGACCTGGTGCATCCAGAGAAATGTCAAAGACAATGTTATTCCAAAGCTCGCTACTCAATATAAACCAATAAGAAGGATTCACAATTGGTTGCCATAGGCAACTAAGATGACTCACAGCTCAGGATATATACCATACATGTGACTCTCTATGTGGTCCACTGGTCAGTACCACATATATCCAAATGCAGATTCACAAAAGAAACACAGCAATAGATATAAGTATACACAGATAGGGCAGTGGGATACTTATCAGACCGCTTTAGGATCGGAGGACTGCAGTCCCTACGCGTTTCACCCCCTCAGTTCTTCAGGGGACAATAGAGGGGTGATATGGTGTAAATGGACAATCCCATGATGGCGGATGGAATACAGTAGGGTGGAAACTGCTGGTGGCCATATTGGACTGTGCCTATCTGAGGTTAAAATAGGGATCCTGGACCCTCCCCTCTCATTGTTTGTCCAATCAATATGCTGTTGGCAGGCATCGGACTTACCTGATAAGTCCGTATCGGCAGATATACAGTGCCCCAGAAGCGGCATCAGACGCCGTGGTCCCGCTGCTAAGAAGCGCGAGGTGTCGGAAGTAAACAAACACCACGTGTGTGTGCGCGCATCAGGTGACCGGGGCCATTGCGTCATATGATATATGACGTGCGATGCTACTCCCATAGTAGGCGGGTATAATGGATGCGGACGGGTTACAGAAGTTAGTTTCAAGCGCGCATGCTCCATCCACAATCATAGTGCTAAAATGTAAATATGAACCTAAGGTTCATAGAAATTATGGCACAATTTTATAGATCTTAATTAGAGGTTAAAAGAGTATGAAAAAAAAACAACTTAGATAAGAAATATACAAAATTAAGAGTGCGGGGGATATAGAGGTTCAGGATCACAGAATAGGCACAAGTTCATGTTTCCAGGAATAAAAACCTATCCCTTCTGATTCTCAGAGTTCAACCTATGATCATAGGCAGAACATAGATAAGTCTATTGGTTCCGATCTGCACCAACTGACCCAATGGATATAGATAGAAATTATACTAAACACGATATATGGTGGAACAAAAATATGTCCAACATAGATAGATAAAAAACATATAAAGGTTGAGAATTTTAACAGCAAGTAAATAGCAAAGTGTCTTATAATTACATAAGGAACAATATATTAAAAGTTTAGTTTGGTGATAGGTATTCTTTAAAGAATTAACTTTTTTCTCGATTTACAAATGTAAAAAAAATTAACAATTACAATGAACGTTGCAAAAATAAAACATGCAGTTTTAAGTTCAAGCCATTGACTTGTATAGAATAAAACCAGTATTACTATAGAATTTATGGAGGATGCTGTCTATTAAAAAAAAAAAAAAAAAAAAAAAAAAACACAATTTTTATAAAGACTGTTCATTTAAGAAATTTTTTTTATGGAAGTAAAATCATTTAAATTGTACCTATTTTTCAATAAATAAAAAATAATATGAATATGTGTTTAGGAATAAGTTTACATTTATAAAAGACTGCAATTGGTGTGTTTATAAAGGACGTGCGGCATATTTGCATATATTTTGCATTCTATTATATCCTATAAGTAACTAACGTTTCCCCAGAAGAAGTACCGTAGGGCCCATAGAGTCAGACCAGACAACTGCTTTGGGACCTGTGAGACAGGGGGGCCCCATCATGGCAATACTGCCATCAAAGACCCTGGTCAAATTATACATCTGCCGTTAGAATAATGGAGGAGGGGCAGAGAGGCGCAGGGCAGGCTGTGAGGATTCTCTTCGTATGGACCCCCTAAATATTTGTTGCTTTGAAAATAAATGTGTTTGTCTGCAGGTGTGTATCCATCAATACCTAGATATACACACACACTGGGGGATATATTAAAAAACTACTGTAATTTTTGTTCCAGCGATATTAAAGGGTACCTCTCATCAAATAAACTTTTGATATATTTTAGATTAATGAATGTTGAATAACTTTCCAATAGCATGTTAATGAAAAATATGCTTCTTTCTATGGTATTTTTCCCGATCAGTCCTGTCAGCAAGCATTTCTGACTCATGCTGGAGTCCTAAATGCTCAGAGCTGCCAGCCTGCTTTGTTCACAGCCAAACAGGCTGTGAACAAAGCAGGCTGGCAGCTCTGAGTGTTCTCCTTTGTGAACAAAGCAGACTGGCAGCTCGTAGTGTTTAGGACTCCAGCATGAGTCTGAAATGCTTGCTGCCAGGACTGGTACGGAGACCCCTAGTGGTCATTTCTTCAAAGTGGAAAATGAAATAGAAAGAAGCATATTTTTTAATAACATGCAATTGTAAAGTTATTCTGCATACATTAATCTATAATACATCAAAAGTTTTTTTGATGAGAGTTACCCTTTAAAGGGGTACTCCAGTGGAAAACAAAAACTTTTTTTTTAAATCAACTGGAGCCAGAAAATTAAACAGATTTGTAAATTACTTCTATTAAAAAATCTTAATTCTTCCAGTATGTATGAGCTGCTTTATGCTCCACAGGAAGTTCTTTTCTTTATTTATTTATTTTCTGTCTGACCACAGTGCTCTCTGCTGACACCTCTGTCCATTTCAGGAACTGTCCAGAGTAAGATAGGTTTGCTATGGGGATTTTCTCCTGCTCTGGACAGTTCCTGATACAGGCATCATGTGTTAGCAGAGAGCTCTGTGGACAAGACAAAAAAGAAATTAAAAAAGAAATGAATTTCCTCTGTAGCATACAGCTGCTAATAAGTACTGGAATTTTAATAGAAGTAATTTACAAATCTGTTTTACTTTCTGGCACCAGTTGATAAAAACAGTTGATAAAAACAAAACAAAAAATAGTTTTCCACCAGAGTACCCCTCACACTTATTTTTTCTCATCACATTTTCAAAGGTATCTTGTGATGCTTTGATAATATACAAATATGTTCATTGTTGTGCCACTTTTGTTTTTTTGCGTAAAAAAATTCCAATTTTTTATGGTGCCAAATAGATTTTTTTTTGCGCCAAAATTGCCAAGGTGGTGCCTAATTTTAAATCACAGAAAATTCTGGCGGAAGTATCTCATCTAATATTTCATGATTACCAGTGCCCATACAAGCGATAACTATATGGATAAAATATGTCCAGGGGTTAAATGTGAGTGCAGGTGCAGTGACCATGAAAAATAATAATAATAATTTCAATTAATTAAATAACACCATTTTTTCCCAAAAAACTAACAGAAACAAAAACCAACAACCATTTCTGTGATTTCTACACTAGCAAACGGCTGGTGTGAAATTTTTTATGTAAAATGGACCCTCGCCCTTTTATCATGTAAAACATGAAATTTACATAACTGCGCCCACTTTTGCAAAACTGGCATGACTAGTGTAAAGCTTGGATCATTCTCATGTAAAACACTTTAAATGCAGCAAGATAAAAAGTGCATCTTCACAGAGAGATCCAGACAGACTAGTTCTGCAAACATTACACAAGTGCAACACCGCCGAGACCTCTTATCAGATCCTCTTACCACTACAGTAGAGGACAAAGGATTATCTTGGTGAGTGCTGTAGTGCACTATCTATTTCTATATCGATCTATGCTATATGGCAACTACTACTACTGCTACAACCACCGGAATAAATGGTGAAGCCCGTACCTGGTCAGCCACTGTCCACTCATACTCTAAGGGGCCCCTGAACATTATCACTTGGAAATATTTGGCGGCCCTGTAGACAATGAAAGGAGCGGTAGCTGGCCAAAAGTGGTCCATAGTTCACAATCTGTGGATAGGGTAGAACTGAATGAGATGGAAAAACGCCTTTAAACATCTGACACATCATAGGGACATTTCAGAATTTGTGATCAGTGGGGGCCTGGCTGCTAATACCCCCACTGATTGCTAGAATGAAGAGGCAGATGCCTCTTCTCATCTTGAGAAGTATATGGATTCAATATAACTGTTGGACATTTTCGGCAAATCTATATCCACTCTCACCGCTGTTACTGAGCAGAATAATTAAGAAAAAAAAGCCCCCAGCGGAGAGCTTTTTCCCCTTTGTTCTATGGGGCCCAGCCTATTCTAGTTACACCCCTGCCCAGAAGGGAAGAATTAACTTTACAGCCCTTGCATTATTAAAGGGGTACTCCGGTGGAAAACATTCTTTTTTTTAAATCAACTGGTGCCAGAAAGTTAAACAGATTTGTAAATCTTTACCCTTCCAGTACCTATTAGCAGCTAGATGCTACAGAGGAAATTCTTTTTTGGTGTTGTCCACAGTGCTCTCTGCTGACACCTGATGCCCGTATCAGGAACTGTTCAGAGCAGGAGGAAATCCCCATAGCAAACCTATGCTGCTCTGGACAGTTTCTGACACGGACAGAGGTGTCAGCAGAGAGCACTGTGGACAAGACAAAAAAGAAATTCAAAAAGAATAGAATTTCTTCTGTAGCATACAGCTGCTAAAAAGTACTGGAAAGGTAAAGATTTTTTTAATAGAAGTAATTTACAAATCTGTTTAACTTTCTGGCACCAGTTCATTTAAAAAAAAGTTTTCCACCGGAGTGCCCCTTTAAGCTATTTTTTAAGACCACAGTATATCTCTTACCTTTATTTCGTATCTGTGAGCAGCATCCAGAACTAGTGGTACCAGATTTTCCACTGCTTCTCCATTCTCATCTGCTGTACCAGGGGGGTACCACAACAGCACAAGTACTCCTTAAATAGAAACAAATATGTAGTTCAGTTTTCATTGGTTACGTCTTGGAAAAACCTGTAAATAACACACTAGGACAGTTCTGATGTATAAGATTTTTTTTGGCTTACCTATAGCAGCTGCCCTCAGCTGCCTCATATGCTCTTCAAGGACCTCTGGGTCTTTAGAACTGTAGGGTCCTAACTCTGGGTAAAAGCTGGAACCAATATCCTCAGGTGGACTATGTCTACCTTTTGGATAACTTGCTGAAATTTTTGGATCCCAATGAGGTACCATCACATGATCCCAGTGGATATAGTTGTTATCAAACTTAGGATTTCCATACCACATGTAGTAGAAAACATGAAGATCATAGTACACTTTTGTTTGGTCTGGTGCATTTGCAGTGCCTTGTGGTTGGGAAATAACATCACTGGAAGCAGACCGCTTCTCTGATTGTTCTCCAAAGGGCATAAGCTCTAGGCCAGGAGCCAGGTCAGAAAAGCCATCTGTGGGCTTTAAAGTTCGCAAGCCCATCATAGTTCCAAAAATAAAGAGAGTAAAAAGGAAAAGAGCAATACATGCTTTCCTTCGAAGCCTTGCCATCTCAGATAACAATGTTCTGATCTATAAACCTTTGTCCTTTTTTGGATATCAAGCGAACCTTACAACATCAGCTCCTGTGGAGGCATATCTGTAACACAAAAAAATATATATACATGTGTATAAATAATACCTTGACCACTAAAACCCTATCTTATAGCTATGTTTGCTATCACACTAAACACAAAAAAAAACGAGGTAAGTGTGGGACTACAATCATAATATATTCACAATTGCCCCAGGACAGAAGTCGGGGGCACTAAAGTCCCATTTGGAACTAACTACCTTAAAATGTAACTTTTAATGAGTACGACATAAATTAAGACCTGGTGATTGGTACTGTTAAAATTGGCATCACTATGTCTTGAATGTCTATATCACTGTTCTAATTAACAGCACGACTGTGGGTAGGTAGCGTGGCCTACAGGCTCTTACACCACAATAGTTCTGCACCCACTACTCAATTTATTGTTTTCTTGGTGGGGCCTACAGGCTATTCCACCATGGGTGTACAGTCACTACCTCTTCTGACAGGTATATGAGTGACGCAATTAAAAACCTGAATGTTTCGGTGTCACCACACCGTCATCAGGAGGAAAAATGAGGCAAACCACCTACCATGTGCTGCAAACAATTATTTATGGGGTTATCACTTACACCGTCATCTTCCTGCCTCTTCCATTCGCCAATCCCTTCAGTGCATCTATCATTCATCATGGCAACCTTCACATATCCTATAGCCAATCACAGAGGCTAGTCACCCTGACATATTACCTCACATCCTCTGAAGTCACCATCAGGCGTCTGTTCTCCATGTCCGCTATAAGTCGCGCGACATTTCCTTAACCTCGCGGATGACAGTGGACTTGTTCCCCACTGCGCGCATCGCATTCTATTCTGAGGATGCGCATCCTTGTATCGGCTTACATGTTAAATCGCGCGAGGCTTATGATGACTTCAGATGATGTGAGGTAATATGTCAGGGTGACTAGCCTCTGTGATTGGCTATAGGATAGGATGTGAAGGTACAGGTTGCCATGACAAATGATAGATGCAGTGAAGGGATTGGTGAATGGAAGGTGCAGGAAGATGACGGTGCAAATGATAACCCCATAAATACTTGTTTGCAGCACATGGTAGGTGGTTTGCCTAATTGTTCCTCCTGATGACGGTGAAACATGCAGAGGGGTGCAATTTTTCAGGTTTTTAATTGCGTCACTGTTACGCCGAGCGCTCCGGGTCCCCGCTCCTCCCCGGAGCGCTCGCTACACTCCTCTCACTGCAGCGCTCCGGTCGGTTCCACGGACCCGGGGCGCTGCGATACCGCCTCTGGCCGGGATGCGATTCGCGATGCGGGTAGCGCCCGCTCGCGATGCGCACCCCGGCTCCCGTACCTGACTCGCTCTCCGTCAGTTCTGTCCCGGCGCGCGCGGCCCCGCTCCCTAGGGCGCGCGCGCGCCGGGTCTTTGCGATTTAAAGGGCCACTGCGCCGCTGATTGGCGCAGTGGTTCCAATTAGTGTTTACACCTGTGCACTTCCCTATATCACCTCACTTCCCCTTCACTCCCTCGCCGGATCTTGTTGCCTTAGTGCCAGTGAAAGCGTTTCCTTGTGTGTTCCTAGCCTGTGTTCCAGACCTCCTGCCGTTGCCCCTGACTACGATCCTTGCTGCCTGCCCCGACCTTCTGCTACGTCCGACCTTGCTTCTGTCTACTCCCTTGTACCGCGCCTATCTTCAGCAGCCAGAGAGGTTGAGCCGTTGCTAGGGGATACGACCTGGTCACTACCGCCGCAGCAAGACCATCCCGCTTTGCGGCGGGCTCTGGTGAAAACCAGTAGTGACTTAGAACCGATCCTCTAGCACGGTCCACGCCAATCCCTCTCTGGCACAGAGGATCCACTACCTGCCAGCCGGCATCGTGACAGTAGATCCGGCCATGGATCCCGCTGAAGTTCCTCTGCCAGTTGTCGCTGACCTCACCACGGTGGTCGCCCAGCAGTCACAACAGATTGCGCAACAAGGCCAACAGCTGTCTCAACTGACTGTTATGCTACAACAGTTACTACCACAGCTCCAGCAACCATCTCCTCCGCCAGCTCCTGTACCTCCTCCGCAGCGAGTGGCCGCTTCTGGACTACGACTATCCTTGCCGGATAAATTTGATGGGGACTCTAAGCTTTGCCGTGGCTTCCTTTCCCAATGTTCATTACACTTGGAGATGATGTCGGACCAGTTCCCCACTGAAAGGTCTAAGGTGGCTTTCGTAGTCAGCCTGCTGTCTGGAAAAGCCCTGGCTTGGGCCACACCGCTCTGGGACCGCAATGACCCCGTCACTGCCTCTGTACACTCCTTCTTCTCGGAAATTCGAAGTGTCTTTGAGGAACCTGCCCGAGCCTCTTCTGCTGAGACTGCCCTGTTGAACCTGGTCCAGGGTAATTCTTCCGTTGGCGAGTATGCCGTACAATTCCGTACTCTTGCTTCTGAATTATCCTGGAACAATGAGGCCCTCTGCGCGACCTTTAAAAAAGGCCTATCCAGCAACATTAAAGATGTTCTGGCCGCACGAGAAATGCCTGCTAATCTTCATGAACTTATTCACCTAGCCACTCGCATTGACATGCGTTTTTCCGAAAGGCGTCAGGAGCTCCGCCAAGATATGGACTCTGTTCGCACGAGGCGTTTCTTCTCCTCGGCTCCTCTCTCCTCTGGTTCCCTGCAATCTGTTCCTGTGCCTCCCGCCGTGGAGGCTATGCAGGTCGACCGGTCTCGCCTGACATCTCAAGAGAGGACACGACGCCGCATGGAGAACCTCTGCCTGTACTGTGCTAGTACCGAACACTTCCTGAGGGATTGTCCTATCCGCCCTCCCCGCCTGGAAAGACGTACCCTGACTCCGCACAAAGGTGAGACAATCCTTGATGTCCACTCTGCTTCTCCACGTCTTACTGTGCCTGTGCGGATGTCTGCCTCTGCCTTCTCCTTCTCTTCTGTGGCCTTCTTGGACTCTGGATCTGCAGGAAATTTTATTTTGGCCTCTCTCGTCAACAGGTTCAACATCCCAGTGACCAGTCTCACCAGACCCCTTTACATCAATTGTATAAACAATGAAAGATTGGACTGTTCCATACGTTTCCGCACGGAGCCCCTTCTAATGAGCATCGGATCTCATCACGAGAGGATTGAACTTTTGGTCCTCCCCAATTGCACCTCGGAAATTCTCCTTGGACTTCCCTGGCTTCAACTTCATTCCCCAACCCTGGATTGGTCCACTGGGGAGATCAAGAGTTGGGGGCCCTCTTGTTCCAAGGACTGTTTAAAACCGGTTCCCAGTAACCCTTGCCGTAACTCTGTGCTTCCTCCAGTAACCGGTCTCCCTAAGGCCTATATGGACTTCGCGGATGTTTTCTGCAAAAAACAAGCGGAGACTCTACCTCCTCACAGGCCTTATGATTGTCCTATCGACCTCCTCCCGGGCACTACTCCACCCCGGGGCAGAATTTATCCTCTCTCTGCCCCAGAGACTCTTGCCATGTCTGAATACGTCCAGGAGAATCTAAAAAAGGGCTTTATCCGTAAATCCTCCTCTCCTGCCGGAGCCGGATTTTTCTTTGTGTCCAAAAAAGATGGCTCTCTACGTCCTTGCATTGACTACCGCGGACTTAATAAAATCACGGTTAAGAACCGCTACCCCTTACCCCTCATCTCTGAACTCTTTGATCGCCTCCAAGGTGCCCACATCTTTACTAAATTGGACTTAAGAGGCGCCTATAACCTCATCCGCATCAGAGAGGGGGATGAGTGGAAAACAGCATTTAACACCAGAGATGGACACTTTGAGTATCTGGTCATGCCCTTTGGCCTGTGCAACGCCCCTGCTGTCTTCCAAGACTTTGTTAATGAAATTTTTCGTGATCTG
Source organism: Hyla sarda (assembly GCF_029499605.1). NCBI lineage: Eukaryota > Metazoa > Chordata > Amphibia > Anura > Hylidae > Hyla > Hyla sarda. The sequence continues at coordinate 265,250,899 of NC_079190.1, read as the reverse complement.
TTATACTCCTGTGTGGTTGTATATCTTGATGATATCCTAATTTTTTCGGCCAATCTAGAAGAACACCGCCAGCATGTCCGTATGGTTCTTCAGAGACTTCGTGACAATCAACTCTATGCTAAAATTGAGAAATGTCTGTTTGAATGCCAATCTCTTCCTTTTCTAGGATACTTGGTCTCTGGCCAGGGACTACAAATGGATCCAGATAAACTCTCTGCCGTCTTAGATTGGCCACGCCCCTCCGGACTCCGTGCCATCCAACGTTTTTTGGGGTTCGCCAATTATTACAGGCAATTTATTCCACATTTTTCTACCATTGTGGCTCCTATTGTGGCTTTAACCAAAAAAAATGCCGATCCCAAGTCTTGGCCTCCTCAAGCGGAAGACGCCTTTAAACGACTCAAGTCTGCCTTCTCTTCGGCTCCCGTGCTCTCCAGACCTGACCCATCTAAACCCTTCCTATTGGAGGTTGATGCCTCCTCAGTGGGAGCTGGAGCTGTCCTTCTACAAAAAAACTCTTCCGGGCATGCTGTTACTTGTGGGTTTTTTTCTAGGACCTTCTCTCCGGCGGAGAGGAACTACTCCATCGGGGATCGAGAGCTTCTAGCCATTAAATTAGCACTTGAGGAATGGAGGCATCTGCTGGAGGGATCAAGATTTCCAGTTATTATTTACACCGATCACAAGAACCTCTCATACCTCGAGTCTGCCCAACGGCTGAATCCTCGTCAGGCCAGGTGGTCTCTGTTCTTTGCCCGATTTAATTTTGAAATTCACTTTCGGCCTGCTGATAAGAACATTAGGGCCGATGCTCTCTCTCGTTCCTCAGATGCTTCTGAAATTGAACTCTCTCCTCAACACATCATTCCTCCTGACTGCCTGATTTCCACTTCTCCAGCCTCCATCAGGCAAACTCCTCCAGGAAAGACCTTTGTTTCTCCACGCCAACGCCTCGGAATCCTCAAATGGGGTCACTCCTCCCATCTCGCAGGTCATGCGGGCATCAAGAAATCTGTGCAACTCATCTCTCGCTTCTATTGGTGGCCGACTCTAGAGACTGATGTGGTGGACTTTGTGCGAGCCTGCACTATCTGTGCCCGGGATAAGACTCCTCGCCAGAAGCCCGCTGGTTTTCTTCTTCCTCTGCCTGTTCCCGAACAACCTTGGTCTCTGATTGGTATGGATTTTATTACTGACTTACCCCCATCCCATGGCAACACTGTTATTTGGGTGGTCGTTGATCGATTCTCCAAAATGGCACATTTCATCCCTCTTCCTGGTCTTCCTTCAGCGCCTCAGTTGGCTAAACAATTTTTTGTACACATTTTTCGTCTTCACGGGTTGCCTACGCAGATCGTCTCGGATAGAGGCGTCCAATTTGTGTCTAAATTCTGGAGGGCTCTCTGTAAACAACTCAAGATTAAATTAAATTTTTCTTCTGCATACCATCCTCAATCCAATGGACAAGTAGAAAGAATTAACCAGATCTTGGGTGACTATTTACGACATTTTGTTTCCTCCCGCCAGGATGACTGGGCAGATCTTCTACCTTGGGCCGAATTCTCGTATAATTTCAGAATCTCTGAATCTTCCTCCAAATCCCCGTTTTTCGTGGTGTACGGCCGTCACCCTCTTCCCCCCCTCCCTACCCCCTTGCCCTCTGGTCTGCCCGCTGTGGATGAAATTTCTCGTGATCTTTCCATCATATGGAGAGAGACCCAAAATTCTCTCTTACAGGCTTCTTCACGCATGAAGAGATTCGCGGATAAGAAAAGAAGAGCTCCTCCCATTTTTTCCCCTGGAGACAAGGTATGGCTCTCCGCCAAATATGTCCGCTTCCGTGTCCCTAGCTATAAGTTGGGACCACGCTATCTTGGTCCTTTCAAGATTTTGCGCCAGATTAATCCTGTCTCTTACAAACTTCTTCTTCCTCCTTCTCTTCGTATTCCTAATGCCTTTCATGTTTCTCTTCTTAAACCACTTATCATTAACCGTTTCTCTCCCAAATCTGTTCCCCCCACTCCTGTCTCCGGCTCCTCGGACATCTTCTCCGTCAAAGAAATTTTAGCATCTAAAAAGGTCAGAGGGAAAACCTTCTTTTTAGTGGATTGGGAGGGTTGTGGTCCAGAAGAGAGGTCCTGGGAACCTGAGGACAATATCCTGGACAAAAGTCTGGTCCTCAGGTTCTCAGGCTCCAAGAAGAGGGGGAGACCCAAGGGGGGGGGGTACTGTTACGCCGAGCGCTCCGGGTCCCCGCTCCTCCCCGGAGCGCTCGCTACACTCCTCTCACTGCAGCGCTCCGGTCGGTTCCACGGACCCGGGGCGCTGCGATACCGCCTCTGGCCGGGATGCGATTCGCGATGCGGGTAGCGCCCGCTCGCGATGCGCACCCCGGCTCCCGTACCTGACTCGCTCTCCGTCAGTTCTGTCCCGGCGCGCGCGGCCCCGCTCCCTAGGGCGCGCGCGCGCCGGGTCTTTGCGATTTAAAGGGCCACTGCGCCGCTGATTGGCGCAGTGGTTCCAATTAGTGTTTACACCTGTGCACTTCCCTATATCACCTCACTTCCCCTTCACTCCCTCGCCGGATCTTGTTGCCTTAGTGCCAGTGAAAGCGTTTCCTTGTGTGTTCCTAGCCTGTGTTCCAGACCTCCTGCCGTTGCCCCTGACTACGATCCTTGCTGCCTGCCCCGACCTTCTGCTACGTCCGACCTTGCTTCTGTCTACTCCCTTGTACCGCGCCTATCTTCAGCAGCCAGAGAGGTTGAGCCGTTGCTAGGGGATACGACCTGGTCACTACCGCCGCAGCAAGACCATCCCGCTTTGCGGCGGGCTCTGGTGAAAACCAGTAGTGACTTAGAACCGATCCTCTAGCACGGTCCACGCCAATCCCTCTCTGGCACAGAGGATCCACTACCTGCCAGCCGGCATCGTGACAGTCACTCATATACTTGTCAGAAGAGGTAGTGACTGTACACCCACGGTGGAAGAACCTGTAGGCCCCACCAACAGCGGGTGGTTCAGCCTGTAGGCACCACTCAGTCAGGGACGGCTTTTGGGGTGTGCAAGCTGTGCGGCCGCACAGGGTGCCATAGCAATAGGGGGCACCGGGCGGCTGGCACAGTTCGCAGTGTAACAGGCCTGTGTGAGGTGAGATTTTCAAACTCATGCAAAAGTCGGACCGCTCCTCCACTCCCCAAAGTTTTCCGAAGCTAGAACGGGGAGAAGCGAGGGCAGAGCCCGAGGTCGCACGTCTGCATGAGATAATTAATTTATGTCATACTCATTAAAAGTTAAGTTTCAAGGTAGCTAGTTCCAAATGGGACTTTAGTGCCCTGGACTTCTGTCCTGGGGCAATTGTGAATATACTATCACACTAAACACACAGTATGGGGGCATTTATCATTCTCTGTTCTTTTTGCCTAGGCGTACTTCATGTGTACTTTACCCACATTTATGAAAGAGGTGCACATTGTTCAGAAATAGCAAAGTATCTTACATGTAGGCAAGCATGCTCCGGGCTGGCGAGAGGTTTAGCAAAACATTTTAGTGCAATCACAAAACTATGCAACAATCTTGAAAAAGTTGCAATTGATAGATCACAGACCACTGCCAAAAGCTAACTATGCCACACTACGTTGTTTTCTTGAATAAGGCTGTATGCATTGTGCAAATATTTGCAACATTTGAACCCATTGTTCAACTATTTGTGCTGCCGCAATAAATAAAAAAATAATAAAACTTACCTCCTGCTGGTGCCGCCGTCCCACCCTGTTGTGCGGATTTCTTTCTGCTTCAGGGGCACAACATGTCACACTGAAACTCAGCTATTCGCCGGCCGCAACAATGTCCATCTTCAGCCGGTGATAGGCTGAGCCGCAGTGTGACATGTCCAGCTCCAGAGGCAGAAAAAAAAAACGCACTGGAGGATGGTACAGTGATACCAAGGGATTGGTGGAAGGTTAAGGTTTATTTTTTTAATTGCCGCAGTCCGGACATAATGGAAAAATAAGAAAAATTGTCAGAGTACCCCTTTAAATATTGAGAAATATAATTGCAAGATATAACTTCTGTCTTTTAAAAGGACAGAAGTTCCATCTGCTGTTTTACACTGCTATAAGTGGTTGCCATATACTTTTGTGTCTCTTAAATGTGTCTGCATAGTTAAAGGGGACCTGGCCTTTTTTGAAAATGTCAGCTGTCATTATTCATATGGAGCTGCCGCTCTACAGATTCAGGGAACATTAATGGATAATACCAGAGATCAAGTTATCCTACCTAATTGTGAGTTATGGAGCATATATAGTTGCCATGGGCAATGATGCCACTACCATGCTGGCAGTCGCCATATTTGTACATAGATGTATGTGCCCTCCAGTATTAGTGCTAGCTGCCATAAGTACAATTAGCTGGGACCTTTAGAGGGTCCAAGTACTGATATGGATTTTATCAGTGACCTAGTAAATATCTAACTCCCGCCCGAATTTGTTATATCTTTATCAGATTAAAGTGCATGCACATAAGTAAATCACACACAGACAAACATTGTCAGTGTTTACATACTTCTAGCTTTATTTGGCAATCGTCCAGGTCATATAGACATTGCAATTAGCATAAGTTCCTGCCCTCACTAGGGAGGTGTTTTTAGCCTTGGCATACCATATAAGGTATGCCCTCTGTCTCAGACATTAGGCATTGGCTAGAACAGGTAATTCCTCTCCTCGACAGGAGGAGGGAAAGCAAGGAGCAGAGTATCGTGGGGGATGGGCTTTGTCAAATAGTCTTTTTATAATGCATACACATACATATATACAGGGTGGGCCATTTATATGGATACACCTTAATAAAATGGGAATGGATGGTGATATTAAATTCCTGTTTGTGGCACATTAGTATATGTGAGGGGGGAAACTTTTCAAGATGGGTGGTGACCATGGTGGCCATTTTGAATCCAACTTTTGTTTTTTCAATAGGAAGAGGGTCATGTGACACATCAACTTATTGGGAATTTCACAAGAAAAACAATGATGTGCTTGGTTTTAACGTAACTTTATTCTTTCATGAGTTATTTACAAGTTTCTGACCACTTATAAAATGTGTTCAATGTGCTGCCCATTGTGTTGGATTGTCAATGCAACCCTCTTCTCCCACTCTTCACACACTGATAGCAACACCGCAGGAGAAATGCTAGCACAGGCTTCCAGTATCAGTAGTTTCAGGTGCTGCACATCTCGTATCTTCACAGCATAGACAATTGCCTTCAGATGACCCCAAATATAAAAGTCTAAGGGGGTCAGATCGGGAGACCTTGGGGGCCATTCAACTGGATATGCGAAATTGCTACATGATGATTTGTTTCCCTCTTTATGCACTGAAGTTGGCACGTTCCCTGAGTTTTTCCAGCAAGATGGTGCACCACCACATTATGGGTGTCAGGTCCGAGCATTTCTAGATGAAAAGTTTCCTGGAAAGTGGATTGGTCGTCGTGGGCCAGTTGAATGGCCCCCAAGGTCTCCCGATCTGACCCCCTTAGACTTTTATCTTTGGCGTCATTGCCACCATTGCCTCTTGAGAAAGCCGCGGAGGGGGCAAAACATGTAGAGGCGGCAAAAGTGTTATTTTTAAGCGATACCAGTGGTATCCTTATAATAGATAGCCACTGCAGGGCTACTCAGTTAAAAAGTGGAGATTGTCCTTTTAAAACGATTTATATTGACACTAGGGTCCCTTGGTTATCAGTTTTAACTTTCTTTTTGTTGGGATTTGTACCTTTTACATTATTATGAATTAAAAGTTATATTTTAGGGGTAAGCAATAGAGGTTTCATACCCGGGGCTTCGGCCTTGGGGTTCAGTTATTTAGTCTGAGTGAGTGTTATGGTCCCATCCGAAATGAGGCCACCTCCCCGTGGTGGATGGGGGACATGTTTTGATCAAAAAGTGCGCTAAGAGCCTCAATTTTTTTGAACGAGTGCTGCTATAACCTTCTTTTTGTATACTATATATATATTATATATATATGTGTATGCATTATGAAAAGACTATTTGCCAAAGCCCATCCCCCATGCTACTCTGCTCCTTGCTTTCCCTCCTCCCGTCGAGGAGAGGTATTTCCTGTTCTAGCCAATGCCTAAAGCCTTTTTAAATATCTGAGACAGAGGGCATACCTTATATGATATGCCTATGGTATGCCAAGGCTAAAAACACCTCCCTAATGAGGGCAGGAACTTATGCTAATTGCAATGTCTATATAACCTGGAAGATTGCCAAATAAAGCTAGAAGTATGTAAACACTGACAATGTTTGTCTGTGTGTGATTTACTTATGTGCATGCACTTTAATCTGATGCAAATATAACGAATTTGGACAGGAGTTAGATATTTAATAGGTCACTGATAAAATCCATATCAGTACTTGGACCTTCTATATATTATATATATATATATATATATATAAACACATCCACCTCAATCCCCCCTTAACCCCTTAAGGACCAAGCGTTTTTCTGTTTTTGCACTTTCGTTATTTCCTCCTTACCTTTTAAAAATCATAACCCTTTCAATTTTGCACCTAAAAATCCATATGAGGGCTTATTTTTTGCGCCACCAATTCTACTTAGTTAACACATCAGTCATTTTACCCAAAAATCTACGGCGAAACAGGAAAAAAATTATTGTGCGACAAAATAGAAAAAAAAACACAATTTTGTAAATTTTGGGGGCTTCCGTTTCTATGCAGTAAATTTTTCGGTAAAAATGACACTTTATCTTTATTCTGTAGGTCCATATGGTTAAATGATACCCTACTTATATTGGTTTGATTTTGGCGTACGTTTGGAAAAAATCATAACTACATGCACGAAAATTAATACATTTAAAATTGTCTTCTTCGGACCCCTATAACTTTATTATTTATGTACAGGGTGGTATAAGGGCTCTTTTTTGTGCCGTGATCTGAAGTTTTAATCTGTACCATTTTTGTTTTGATCAGACTTTTTGATCGCTTTTTATTCCCTTTTTTATGGTATAAAAAGTGACCAAAAATACGCTATTTTGGACTTTGGAATTTTTTTGCGCATACGCCATTGACCATGCGGTTTAATTAACAATATATTTTTATAGTTCAGACATTTCCACATATGTTTATTTTTAATATGTTTATACATTTTTATAAGGAATTTGGGAAAATGGGGGTGATTTAAACTTTTAATAAGTAAGGGGTTAATGTGTGTGTGTTTTTAAACTTTTTTAAGTTTTTTTTTCTTTTTACACTTTTAGTCCCCTTAGGGGACTTTTAGGAGGAATCAGTTAAATCCTCATACAGATAAATGTGGTTCCATAGAGCCACATTGATCTGTGTGCTCTGCGCTCGATTGAAAAAGCCTGGTCCTGCCAGGCTTTATCATTCTGAGCACCGGAGTCGGCACAGGAGGAGAGGTAAGCCCGCAGGCGACCTCCACAGTGGAACACCCCCCCCGCAATCGCGCTGCGGGGGGGGCGATCCACCCCACTGGACCACCAGGGACGGAATAAAGGCACCTTTAGATGCCGCTGTTAGCTTTGGCAGCGGCGATCTAAAGGGTTAATAGCCGCCCGTGGCTATTAACACCGCCCCCCCAGCTACTGGAATCAGCTGGGAGCTGGCCGGTATGAAGCGGACTCGAGTCGGGAGCCCATGTCATACCCCGTTAAGGGCACATGGACTAGCATAGACGTCCATGGTCATTAGCAGGTTAAAATAACTATTTTCCCTTTCCCAAATTTCCATCATCCTAACTCATCTGCCCCAATGTGTTTTCTCAAATGCTTCACTGTACTTTAGACGACCCATGGCTTGTCCATGGACCCCCCTAGCCTCAGACTTTAGACATATGGAGTCAGATGCTGTCCCTATGGTTCACTTGTTTTATAGATGGCATTGAAGCTCTGTAATGGGGTATAGGCTTCATCAGTAGTCTAAAAGTCCAAATTCGTCATCACTTCAACATCTTCTTTAAGCAAGACAAAACACAGCACAAAACAAAAGCAAGGATTATCAGGATTCTAAGTATGGCTATTCCTATCCCTTTTTCCACCCTCCCATCCAATCAGAGTACTGATCCCAGGGGTCTGAGATTCCAGAATTCTTTTTAACCTTTTAAGGACGCAGGGTTTTTCCGCTTTAGCATTTTCATTTTTTCCTCATCACCTTCTAAAAATCATAACGCTTTCAATTTTGCACATAAAATTCCATATGATGGCTTATTTTTTGCGCCACCAATTCTACTTTGCAGTGATATTAGTCATTTTACCCAAAAACCCACGGCAAAACAGGAAAAAAATTAATTGTGCGACAAAATTGAAGAAAAAAATTCATTTTGTTACTTTTGGGGGCTTCCGTTTCTACGCAGTGCATTTTTCGGTAAAAATAACACCTTATCTTTATTCTGTAGGTCCATTCGGTTAAAATGATACCCTAGTTATATAGGTTGTTTATTGTCGTACATTTTAGTGCATCACAACTACATGCAGGAAAATGTATATGTTAAAAATTCTCAAAATTCTCATTTTCTAACCCCTATAACTTTTTTATTTTTCTGCGTACGGGCGGAATGAAGACTCATTTTTTTGCGCCGTGTTCTGAAGTTTTTATTGGTACCATTTTTGTATTGATTGGACTTTTTGATCGCTTTTTATTCATTTTTCATGATATAAAAAGTGACCAAAAAATACGCTATTTTGGACTTTGGAATTTTTTTGCGCGTATGCCATTGACCGTGCGGTTTAATTAACGATATATTTTTATAGTAGACATTTCCACAAGATACCACATATGTTTATTTTTATTTACACAGTTTTTTTTTTTTTAGATGGAAAAAGGGGGGGGGGTGATTCAAACTTTTATTAGGGAAGGGGTTAAATGACCTTTGATAACTTTTTTTTCCACTTTTTTTTGCAGTGTTATAGCTCCCATAGGGACCTATAACACTGCACACACTGATCTTTTACCCTGATCCCTGCAAAGCCATAGCTTTGCATGGATCAGCGAGATAGGGGCTCAATTGCTCAAACCTGTAGCTCAGGCTTGGAGCAATCAAACGCCGATGATCGGACACGACAGGGCAAGGTAAGGGGGTCTCCACTCGCGTCTTAGCTGATTGGAACATCGCGATTTTATCGCAATGTCCCAATCAGCCTGACTGAGCTGCCGAGAAGCGTTTACTTTCATTTTTAGACGCGGCGATCAACTGTGATCGCCGCGTCTAAAGGGTTAATAGCGTGCGGCACAACGATTGGTGCCGAACGCTATTAGCCCAGGGTCCCAGCTAGCTTAGCAGCCGGGACCGACCTGGTGTGATGCGGGGTCACGGCGTGACCCCATTTTAAACACCAGGACCGGGCGAGGGGCGTACAGGTATGCCCTTTGTCCTGAAGGAGTTAACCCCTTAACCCCTTATCCTGCATCATATCGCGTCGGTCCCGGCGCTCATCAACGGCCGGGACCCGCGGCTAATATCAAAGCTGACCGCCGCTTCTAAAGTGAAACTGAAAGTGACCTGGCTGCTCAGTCTGGCTGTTCGGGACCGCCGCGGTGAAATCGCGGCGTCCCGAACAGCTGACCGGACACCGGGAGGGCCCTTACCTGCCTCCTCGGTGTCCGATCGCCGAATGACTGCTCCGTGCCTGAGATCCAGGCAGGAGCAGTCAAGCGCCGATAATGCTGATCACAGGCGTGTTAATACACGCCAGTGATCAGCATAGGAGATCAGTGTGTGCAGTGTTATAGGTCCCGATGGGACCTATAACACTGCAAATAAAAAGTGTTAATAAAGGTCATTTAACCCCTTCCCTAATAAAAGTTTGAATCACCCCCCTTTTCCCATAAAAAAATAAAACAGTGTAAAAAAAAAAAAAAATAAACATATGTGGTATCGCCGCGTGCGTAAATGTCCGAACTATAAAAATATATCATTAATTAAACCGCACTGTCAATGGCGTACGCGCAAAAAATTACTAATGTCACTGCAAAGTAGAATTGGCAACGCAAAAAATAAGCCATAATATGGATTTTTAGGTGGAAAATTGAAAGGGTTATGATTTTTAAAAGGTAAGGATGAAAAAACGAAAGTGCAAAAACGGAAAAACCCTGAGTCCTTAAGGGGTTAAAGGGGTATTCCAGGAAAAAACTTTTTTATATATATATCAACTGGCTCCAGAAAATTAAACAGATTTGTAAATTACTTCTATTAAAAAATCTTACTCCTTCCAATAATTATCAGCTACTAAAGTTGAGGTTTTTTTTTCTGTCCTGCAACAGTGCTCTCTGCTGACATCTCTGCTTATCTCGAACTGCACAGAGTAGAATAGGTTTGCTATGGGGATTTGCTTCTACTCTGGACAGTTCCCGAGACACGTGTCATCAGAGAGCACTTAGACAGAAAAGAACAACTCAACTTCAGCAGATCATAAGTACTGAAAGGATTAAGATTTCTTAATAGAAGTAATTTACAAATCTGTTTAACTCTCTGGAGCCAGTTGATATATAAAAAAATGTTTTTTCCTGGATAACCCCTTTAAGTTCTACTGATAGGTCTTCTAGTTTCTTTATGGCTATGGTTACTTACCATTGGTTCCTGTATTGGCTGAGATATATGGCTGGCTCCTTACATGACAGTGCGCTCAGCCTATCACGGGCCGAGGCGGGACATCGCTGCGGCCGGTGATATGCTGACGGCTCTGTGACGTTCCCGTCCCCAGGAAGCAGCATGAAGATCGCTGCGAACAGTGAGGCCAATACCAGAGCAACAGGGAACGTAGGAAGGTGAGTCAAAGTTTATTTTGTTTAATTTTGCTGCCCGGGCACAGGAATATGTAAAATTAATCAGTACAGATGTCCTTTATTAATCATTTCCAGCACAGCGCCACGCAACTCATTTAAAGCGCCGGCGGCTCACAGGAGGACGGGGGGGAGCAGCGCGCGCAGGTCACATATGATTAGTTCCCCGATGTGGGGGACAGTACAGCGCTGTGGCTTATAATTCATTGGGGGGGGGGGGGTTTAGAGAAGCCGAAGATCGCCGGCGGGTCACATATGATTAGTTCCCCAGCGTGGGGGGGGGGGGGGAATACCGTGGAACCGACATAACTTACAGTAATACCGTGATATGCATTTTTGGTCATACCGCCCAGCACATTTAATTCTGGAGTGTGGTTCAGGTTCCTCTGTAGGCTTGGTAGGGAAAATGTGTATGGGCATAAGAGCCGTGGCTAATGTGCATTCTCCAGACCAATTCCCTTCTATTCAGGTTCTGAGCTTCATATCCCCAAGTATCCCATACCTTACGGTAGTTAACATTTACTCATCCCACTGGCTAGGCCGTTCCTTTCTTTATTTTTACACCAAGTATTCCTTTTCCTTATAAGATTATCACCCACTAAGATGACACCATTGTTCACCCACTGATTCTCCTTATACAGTGTCACATCCTAACAATCCAGTGTGATTATCTTTTCCTCTGGAACAACCATGATTATGTAAAGATATAGATTTAACAGTTATTAGAGAATATATAGACATCAGGCCATTAGATTAATTAGTTATCTGTCCAATCATTTCCTGATATTTATAAACGTTTTGCTCAGTCTTCTTTCATTCATCAGTTCAGCAAGTCCATTTGTTTGCACAATTACACTATAAAACTCAGTCTTTTGCAACATCCAGTGCATACTCCTATATACATCTATACGGGATCATCATATGTAAGCGTCTCTTTCCTCACTTATTTCCTGACACACACTCAATCATGGGTTTAAGGAAATGTGTAACAATTACAGAATCTGAACTAGGCCCAACTTTACAAAAGGTTCTTAGTTGTATTCTTTATGGTTAGGGAATCAGTACAGTCTGACAAGGACATACTTATATTGGTCCACTTTAGGCAGTTAGATGAAGTCTACTCATAGTCTCTGAAACAGGTAAGATGATTATGGAGTGTGTTGGTCAGGTACCTTTATTGTTTTACCTAGGTCATAACAGATGTAAATAATGAAGTCTGTACAAACCTTCTTTCTACAATCCTGAGGCCACCCAATGTACGGACATTACTACACACATAGCTAACTTCTGTTTTGTGTATGGGGGCATATATACTATGGGGTACAAGACTGTTGGCACACACAGTTTCTTACCAACTCTCCAGATGCCGTCTTTGCCCTGTACCACCTCTTTCTTCTTCCATTGGTCTCTCTCAGCATGCATTGCTGGTTCCTTCAGCCAAGTTACACAGCTCAGTGGATCTCTTCAACTCTACTTTCTGAAGCAACAGCTCAGATCGAGTGGTTTATTGAAGTAGAACTTCATTCTGCGTGTGGTCACCATATATCCTGTCCTATGTATTACATCTTTGCATCACTTGGAGCAAGCTTACATTTACAACTCAGCATCAACCATGGATTCTCTGATATCTTATCATGGCTCTTGAATTCTTAACCTTGATAAGTTCAAGACAATGAATCATAATCTGAGAGTAGCAGAGCTATCAAAGAGAATTCTTCTTTTTCAGCATCTTCATTTTACACTAAATTATCAATATAAAGTTATCAACTCAAAATTGATGTTATTCAAATAAATGCAATATAGAATGTATCGGTATATCACATTGTGTATACATGTATTATGGACATACTCGATTTCAAACAGTAGATATATATTTCCATCAAGTCTAATGTGACTTTGTGTTTCAGGAGAGTAGGCTGTCATTCTCCCTATAAGCCCCACCTTTCTCCTCACACTCCTCCATGTCACTGGTCACCACCCCTTTGAGTCTGGCTTTTTGTTTTCCCTCAGCTTAGCTCAGTCATCAATAACCCTTGAATGTCTAGTAACAGACTGGATTCCTGTGTCACTTTACATGAGGACATCAATACACACATAACATGTAACAATACCGACATGTACAAATACTCAACGTACATCACACAGGGCCCAACACACATTCTTACCAAAAATGTAAAAGAATAAAAAAAAATATACAGAGCTCTTTCAAAAACTGCAAAAAATTACCTTCAATGCGCATTGTTTATAATCCAATAGAGCCATTAGCTGATTTTAAATGCTTGGGTAATGCCTATCAATTAAATAGTGATCACTTTTTTATATCTTTTATTTTATTTTTCTTGGCCAAATTTCTTCTCTTGTTACTCCTATAATATAATCAGACAATTAATCGCATTCCCTGATACACTTCATTTTTGGCATCCATCCTGCGGAACTGTGACAATATCATCAAATAGGTTCAATTAATACCACATGGATTTTCTTTTGTTCTTCACCAATCTAAAAAAGGATCCGTTACAACACAAACTTACATAAACAGCTTCAACCATGCTTTCACTCAGCTTTCCTAAAGACCACACCCTCTGCTTTCCATAGCACTAAGCACTTCTCATCATCATCATCTCCACTTTTGCCAACTCCATTCATTCGTCTCCATTCATTGGACTAACATCTGGAAGTTCATTGGACTAACACATCTGGAAGTTATTATCCACACCCTGAAACAAAGGCTTTCTTTATTCAATATATAATATATCTCTTATTCAACATCCTATCAACAGGCTACCAAAATGTATATCTGTACATCAGTGTTAATTTCATTACCTAATTATTTTGATTATAATTATAACAGTTCAGATGACTACAATATAACCAAATTAATCATAATTTGCTCTCAAGAATCACACTGCTGTATATGAATACTGTATATAACACTGCTATATATGAATACTTCTGTCCATCAGTATATTTCAAACTTTCAACTTCCTTAATATCCATAGTCCATTCTTCACTCACCACATGCTTTTCCATCAAAACCTTGAGTTTCCATTTTCTTTCTCTCTCTAATCCTATCAAGCTGCTAACAACAATCTGCTCCTCTTTTACTTGTCGTTTCACTTGTATATCTCATTAACTTTTGGACTAACTTATCACCTTTCTCAACAACACAATGCATACTTTGTCTCTTCAAACTACTATATCCAATACCACTAAGGAACATTCTGTGGGAGATAATTGGGCAATCCTACTCAACAACTGAGTTTACAACACAGGCACAGTTCTGACATTTCTGAGGGTATTACAACTCCCATTATACCTTCCTTTCACCCCTTTACACACACATCTACATACTTTTTCAGTTTCTCCAGCTCTCATTATCATCTCTATACGTTTCCCATCTTTGCAAACTCATACATCCTTCCCCCTCTCTCTCCTTTCAACAACTATACCAGTGAGGTCATTCTAAACTGCAGCTCTGTGACCTTTGCTTCTCATTGTCTTACATCTGGCCCACAGGCCCCCCTTGTGTTATTTAAAGTGGTACCTATTTGTTGCAAAAACAAGACTGCTCTGCTTTAAATGCAGTTTTTCATTTTTAACTAAGTCTGGTACTAGAAAGGAAAGATCTCCCTCTCTTCTAAAATAGCTAACATTAATCCATGGACACAATTAAGACATGACATGACACATATACAATCAGTTGCAATGGAACGGGTCCCAGGAATATGTTATGGTCGGAGACTCCTGTGTCATACCCTCTGGTATACACTGTCCTAGACACACCTTCCCACAGTGTCTACTTATGACATTATAACCGGCGTCCTGCGCCAAAATCCACTAATATCCTCTCTCTGTATCATTAGTATACTCCTAAACTCAATTCCCCGAGAGACCCAATATCCTTCTCCCAAGGATCCTGCTTATTCACTCATTCACATTTTATACACACTCGGTTAGCAGATACTTTTGACAGGTTCAGTTAACAGACTCTGGGCGAGAAGTTACCTGCCTTTGTTGGTTGCGAGACAGTCGACTTAACCCCTTAAGGACCGGGTTTTTTTTCTGTTTTTGCATCTTCGTTTTTTGCTCCTTGCCTTTAAAAAATCATACCTCTTTCAATTTTGCACCTACAAAATCCATATGATGGATTATTTTTTGTGCCACCAATTCTACTTTGTAATGACGTCAGTCAATTTGCCCAAAAATCTATGGTGAAACGAAAAAAAAAAAATCATTGTGCGACAAAATTGAAAAAAAAAACGCAGTTTTGTAACTTTTGGGGGCTTCCGTTTCTACATAGTACATTTTTCGGTAAAAATGACACCTTATCTTTATTCTGTAGGTCCATACGATTAAAATGATACCCTACTTATATAGGTTTGATTTTGTCGGACTTCTGAAAAAAATCATAACTACATGCAGGAAAATTAATACGTTTAAAATTGTCATCTTCTGACCCCTATAACTTTTTTATTTTTCCGTGTATGGGGCGGTATGAGGGCTCATTTTTTGCGCCGTGATCTGAAGTTTTTAACGGTACCATTTTTGCATTGATAGGACTTATTGATTTTTTTGCGCGCACGCCATTGACCGAGCGGTTTAATTAACAATATATTTTTATAATTCAGACATTTCCGCACGCGGTGATACCATATATGTTTATTTTTATTTACACTGTGTTTTTTATTTATTTATTGGAAAAGGGGGGTGATTCAAATTTTTAATAGGGGAGGAGTTAAATGATCTTTATTCACTTTTTTTTTGCAGTGTTATAGGTCCCATAGGGACCTATAACACTGCACACACTGATCTTCATCATTGATCACTGGTTTCTCATAGGAAACCAGTGATCGACGATTCTGCCGCATGACTGCTCATGCCTGGTTCTCAGGCACTGAGCAGTCATTCGGCGATCGGAAAGTGAGGAGGCAGGTAGGGGTAGCGTAAGCTGTTCGGGATGCCACGATTAGCCGCGGCTATCCCGAACAGCCCGACTGAGCAAGCCGGCAACTTTCACTTTCGTTTTTAGCCGCGCGGCTCAGCTCTGAGCGTGCGGCTAAAGGGTTAATAGCGTGCAGCGCCGCGATCGGCGCTGCACGCTATTAGAGGCGGGTCCCGGCTTCACTATGACGCCGGGCCCGCCGTGATATGACGCGAGGTTACTGTGTAACCCCGCGTTATATCAGGAGAGCAGGACCAAGGACGTACCGGTACGTCCTTGGTCCTTAAGGGGTTAAGGCACCAAGATAAACCAAAGGGGAGACAGTGGCACTTTGGCTAGGTACAAGAAAGTTGTCCTACTCTACTCTTGGAGATGATCAGCTTCCGTCTGTGTCCCATCTCTTTGGTCCAACTTAATGCCTTGTATTGCGCGACTGCCTCATGGTATCATAACCCAGAGTCCCTGTTGGGGCGCCAAACTGATATGGATTTTACCAGTGACCTAGTAAATATCTAACTCCCATCCGAATTCGTTAAATCTTTATCAGATTAAAGTGAATGCGCATAAATAAATCACACACAGAAACACATTGTCAGTGTTAACATATTTCTAGCTTTATCATTGCAATTAGCATAAGTTCCCACCCTCACTAGGGAGGTGTTTTTAGCCTTGGCATGCCATATAAGGTATGCCCTCTGTCTCATGTATCATGTATTTTTATGTATCAACTGGCTCCGGAAAGTTAAACAGATTTGTAAATTACTTCTATTAAAAAATCTTAATCCTTTCAATAGTTATTAGCTTATGAAGTTTTCTGTCTAACTGCTCAATGATGATGTCACGTCCCGGGAGCTGTGCATGATGGGAGAATATCCCCATAGGAACTGTACAGCTCCCGGGACGTGAGTCATAAGAAAGCAGTTAGAAAAAAACAACTCAACTTCAGAAGCTAATAACTATTGCAAGGATTAAGATTTTTTTATCAAAGTAATTTACAAATCTGTTTAACTTTCCGGAGCCAGTTGATATATAAAAAAAAAGTTTTGGCCTAGAATACCCCTTTAAGAAGGTAATAGAACAGGCTACAACAGGAAATTCCTCGAAGGGAGGAGGGAAAGCAAGGAGCAGAGTAGCATGGGGGATGGGCTTTGTCAAATAGTCTTTTTATAATGCATTCACATACACACACACACATATATATATATATATATATATATATATATATATATATATATACATATATGCACACTGCTCAAAAAAATAAAGTAAACACTCAAAGGGGTACTCCAGAGCTTAGACATCTAATCCCCTATCCAAAGGATAGGGGATAAGATGCTTGATCACGGGGGTCCCGCCGCTGGGGACCCCCGTGATCTTGCACGTCGCACCCCATTTAACCCCTTAACCCCTTAAGGACCAGGCCATTTTACACCTTAGGACCAGAGCGTTTTTTGCACATCTGACCATTGTCACTTTAAACATTAATAACTCTGGGATGCTTTTAGTTATCAATCTGATTCAGAGATTGTTTTTTCGTGACATATTCTACTTTAACATAGTGGTAAAATTTTGTGGTAACTTGCATCCTTTCTTGGTGAAAAATCCCAAAATTTGATGAAAAATGTGAAAATTTTGCATTTTTCTAACTTTGAAGCTCTCTGCTTGTAAGGAAAATGGATATTCAAAATATTTTTTTATTTTATTCACATTTCCAATATGTCTACTTTATGTATGCATCATAAAATTGACGTGTTTTTACTTTTGGAAGATACCAGAGGGCTTCAAAGTTCAGCAGCAATTTTCCAATTTTTCACAAAATTTTGAACCTCGCTTTTTTTCAGAGACCAGTTCAGGTTTGAAGTGGATTTAAAGGGTCTTCCCATTAGAAATACCCCACAAATGACCCCATTATAAAAACTACACCCCCCAAAGTATTCAAAATTACAATCAGTAAGTGTTTTAACCCTTTAGGTGTTTCACAGGAATAGCAGCAAAGTGAAGGAGAAAATTCACAATCTTTATTTTTTACACTCACATGTTCTTGTAAACCCAATTTTTGAATTTTTACAAGGGGTAAAAGGAGAAAATGTATACTTGTATTTGTAGCCCAATTTCTCTCGAGTAAGCACATACCTCATATATCTATGTAAAGTGTTCGGCGGGCGCAGTAGAGGGCTCAGAAGCGAAGGAGCGACAAGGGGATTTTGGAGAGTACGTTTTTCAGAAATGGTTTTTGGGGGGCATGTTGCATTTAGGAAGCCCCTATGGTGCCAGAACAGCAAAAATAACCCACATGGCATACCATTTTGGAAACTAGACCCCTTGGGGAACGTAACAAGGAATAAAGTGAGCCTTAATACCCCACAGGTGTTTCACGACTTTTGCATATGTAAAAAAAAATATTTTTTTTTCCACTAAAATGTGTGTTTCCCCAAATTTCGCATTTTTGCAAGGGTTAATAGCAGAAAATGCCCCCCAAAATTTGTAACCCCATCTCTTCTGAGTATGGAGGCACCCCATAAGTTGGCATGAAGTGCATTACGGGCGAACTACAATGCTCCGAAGAGAAGGAGTGATATTTGACTTTTTGAGAGCAAATTTTGCTCGGGGGGCATGTCGCATTTAGGAAGCCCCTATGGTGCCAGAACAGCAAAAAAAAAGCACATGGCATACCATTTTGGAAACTAGACCCCTTGAGGAGCGTAACAAGGAATAAAGTGAGCCTTAATACCCCACACGGGTTTCACGACTTTTGCATATGTAAAAAAATATATATAT
This sequence comes from Hyla sarda, assembly GCF_029499605.1. Lineage (NCBI taxonomy): Eukaryota > Metazoa > Chordata > Amphibia > Anura > Hylidae > Hyla > Hyla sarda. Next base: position 265,232,368 of record NC_079190.1, on the reverse strand, counting down.
TTTTTTCACTAAGATGTGCGTTTCCCCCCAAATTTCACATTTTTGCAAGGGTTAATAGCAGAAAATACCCCCCAAAATTTGTAACCCCATCTCTTCTGAGTATGGAGGTACCCCATAAGTGGACCTGAAGTGCACTACGGGCGAACTACAATGCTCAGAAGAGGAGGAGCACCATTGAGCTTTTGGAAAGAGAATTCGTTTGGAATGGTAGTCAGGGGCCATGTGCATTTACAAAGCCCCCCGTGGTGCCAGAACAGTGGACCCCCCCACATGTGACCCCATTTTGGAAACTACACCCCTCACAGAATTTAATAAGTGGTGCAGTGAGCATTTACACCCCACTGGCGTTTGACAGATCTTTGGGACAGTGGGCTGTGCAAATGGAAAATTACATTTTTCATTTTCACGGATCACTGTTCCAAAAATCTGTCAGACACCTGTGGGGCGTAAATGCTCACTGCGCCCCTTATTACATTACATGAGGGGTGTAGTTTCCAAAATGGGGTCACATATGGGGGGGGGGTCCATTGTTCTGGTACCATGGGGGCTTTGTAAACACAAGTGGCCTTCAATTCCGGACAAATTTTCTCTTCAAAATCCCAATGGCGCTCCTTCTCTTCTGAGCATTGTAGTGCACCCATAGAGCACTTTACACCCACATATGGAGTATGCTCTTACTCAGAAGAAATTGGGTTACAAATTTTGGGGGGCTTTTTTTTATTTTCCCTTGTGAAAATGAAAAATTTAGGGTGACACCAGCATTTTAGTGAAATTTTATTTTTTTTTCGTTTTCCCATCCAACTTTAATGAAAATTTGTCAAACACCTGTGGGGTGTTCAGGCTCACTATACCCCTTGTTACGTTCCGTGAGGGGTGTCGTTTCCAAAATGGGGTCACATGTCTGTATTTATTGTTTTGCGCTTATGTCAGAACCGCTGTAAAATCAGCCACCCCTGTGCAAATCACCAATTTAGGCCTCAAATGTACATGGTGCGCTCTCACTCCTGAGCCTTGTTGTGCGTCCGCAGAGCATTTTACGCCCACATATGGGGTATCTCCGTACTCAGGAGAAATTGCGTTACAAATTTTGGGGGTCTTTTTTTCCTTTTACCTCCCGTGAAAATAAAAAGTAAAGGACAACGCCAGCATGTTAATGTAAAAAAAAATTTTTTTTTACACTAACAGGCTGGTGTAGACCCAACTTTTCTTTTTCATAAGGGGTAAAAGGAAAAAAAGCCCCCAAAATTAGTAACGCAATTTCTCCCGAGTACGGAAATACCCCATATGTGGCACTAAACTGTTTCCTTGAAATACGACAGGGCTCCGAAGTGAGAGAGCGCCATGCGCATTTGAGGACTAAATTAGGGATTGCACAGGGGTGGACATAGGGGTATTCTACGCCAGTGATTCCCAAACAGGGTGCCTCCAGCTGTTGCTAAACTCCCAGCATGCCTGGACAGTCAGTGGCTGTCCGGAAATGCTGGGAGTTGTTGTTTTGCAGCAGCTGGAGGCTCTGTTTTGGAAACACTGCCGTACAATACGTTTTTTATTTTTTATTAGGGGGACAGTGTAAGGGGGTGTATATGTTGTGTTTTACTCTTTATTATGTGTAGTGTAGTGTTTTTTTAGGGTACATTCACACTGGCGGGTTTACAGTGAATTTACCGCTAGGAGTTTGTGCTGTGGTGAAAAATTTGCCACAGCCCAAACTTGAAGCAGAAAACTTACTATAAACCCGCCAGTGTGAATGTACCCTGTACGTTGACATTGGGGGGGGGGGGGCAAACCTCCAGCTGTTTCAAAACTACAACTCCCAGCATGTACTGACAGACCGTGCATGCTGGGAGTTGTACTTTTGCAACAGCTGGAGGCACACTGGTTGGAAAACCTTCAGTTAGGTTCTGTTACCTAACTCAGTATTTTCCAACCAGTGTGCCTCCAGCTGTTGCAAAACTTCAACTCCCAGCATGTACTGATCGCCGAAAGGCATGCTGGGAGATGTAGTTATGCAACAGCTGGAGGGATCGCAACTACAACTCCCAGCATGCCCAGAGAGCTGTTTAGGCTTGCTGGGAGTTGCAGTTTTGCAACATCTGTAGAGCTATAGTTTAGAGACCACTGCATAGTGGTCTCCAAACTGTGGACCTCCAGATGTTGCAAAACTACAACTCCCAGCATGCCCAGACAGCAAACTGCTGTCTGGGCATGCTGGGAGTTGTAGTTTTGCAAGATCTGGAGGTGCACAGTATAGAGATCACTTTGCAGTGGTCTCAAACGGTAGACCTCCAGCTGTTGCAAAACTGCAACTCCCAGCAAGCCTAAACAGCTCTCTGGGCATGCTGGGAGTTGTAGTTTTGCAACATCTGGAGGGTTACAGTTTAGAGACCACTATAGTGGTCTCAGACTGTAGCCCTCCAGATGTTGCTAAGTAACTCACCGGCTTCCGTTGGATCCAGGGAGCTGCGTCGCGGTCCTCTTCTTCCGCCGCAGATCTCCGTCGCCGCCGCTGATCGTCGCCGCTGCCGTCGCCGATGGGTAAGTGGATCTTCAGCGCCGGTCCCTGTCGGTTTCCCCGTTCTGCCCCGCCTATTGTGGGTGGGCAGGACGGGGAAACCGAAAGTAAACCCCCCCGCCCCCGATCTGCTATTGGTGGTCGCGTCTAGACCACCAATAGCAGAGATAGGAGGGGTGGCAACTCTGCCACCTCACTCCTATCGCTACAGGGGGATCGTGGGTGTCTAGGACACCCGCGATCCCCCTTCTATTCCGGGTCACCGGGTCACCATAGACCCGTATGACCCGGAATCGGCGCAAATCGCAAGTGTGAATTCACTTGCGATTTGCGCCGATCGCCGACATGGGGGGGTCTAATGACCCCTCTGGGCATTTGCGCGGGGTGCCTGCTGATAGATATCAGCAGTCACCCCGGCGTGATCCCCGCCCGGCGCGCGGCGGGGACCGAAATTCCCACGGGCGTACAGGTACGCCCTTGGTCCTTAAGTACCAGGGAGCAAAGGCGTACCTGTACGCCCTTGGTCCTTAAGGGGTTAAGGACTGAGCCCTTTTTCACCTTAAGGACTCGGCCATTTTTTGCAAATCTGACCACTGTCACTTTAAACATTAATAACTCTGGAATGCTTTTCGTTATCATTCTGATTCCGAGATTGTTTTTTCGTGACATATTCTACTTTAACTTAGTGGTAAAAATTTTGGTAACTTGCATCCTTTCTTGGTGAAAAATCCCAAAATTTGATGAAAAATTTAAAAATTTTGCATTTTTCTAACTTTGAAGCTCTCTGCTTGTAAGGAAAATGGATATTCCAAATAATTTTTTTTAAATTCACATATACAATATGTCTACTTTATATTTGCATCATAAAATTGATGAGTTTTTACTTTTGGAAGACACCGAAGGGCTTCAAAGTTCCGCAGCAATTTTCCAATTTTTCACAAAATTTTGAAAATCGCTTTTTTTCAGGGACCAGTTCAGGTTTGAAGTGGATTTGAAGGGTCTTCATATTAGAAATACCCCATAAATGACCCCATTATAAAAACTGCACCCCCGAAAGTATTCAAAATGACATTCAGTAAGCGTTTTAACCCTTTACGGGTTTCACAGGAATAGCAGCAAAGTGAAGGAGAAAATTCACAATCTTCATTTTTTACACTCGCATGTTCTTGTAGACCCAATTTTTTAATTTTTGCAAGGGGTAAAAAGGAGAAATTTTTACTTGTATTTGAAACCCAATTCCTCTTGAGTAAGCACATACCTCATATGTCTATGTAAAGTGTTCGGCGGGCGCAGTAGAGGGCTCAGAAGTGAAGGAGCGTCAAATGGTTTTTGGGGGGCATGTCACCTTTAGGAAGCCCCTATGGTGCCAGAACAGCAAAAAACCCCACATTGCATGCCATTTTGGAAACTAGACCCCTCGGGGAATGTAACAAGGGGTAATGTGAACCTTAATACCCCACAGGTGATTCACGACTTTTGCATATGTAAAAAAAAAAAAAAAAAGAATTTTTACCTAAAATGCTTGGTTTCCCTAAAGTTTTACATTTTTAAAAAGGGTAATAGCAGAAAATACCCCCCAAAATTTGAAGCCCAATTTCTCCCGATTCAGAAAACACCCCATATGGGGGTGAAAAGTGCTCTGCTGGCGCACTACAGGTCTCAGAAGAGAAGGAGTCACATTTGGCTTTTTTGAAGGAAATTTTGCTCTGGGGGCATGCCGCATTTAGGAAGCCCCTATGGTGCCAGGACAGCAAAAAAAAAACACATGGCATACCATTTTGGAAACTAGACCCCTGGGGAACGTAACAAGGGGTAAAGTGAACCTTAATACCCTACAGGTGTTTCACGACTTTTGCATAAGTTAAAAAAAATACAAAAATTTACCTAAAATGCTTGGTTTCCCAAAAAATTTACATTTATACAAAGGGTTAAAGCAGAAAATACTTCCCAAAATTTGAAGCCCAATTTCTCCCGATTCAGAAAACACCCCATATGGGGGTGAAAAGTGCTCTGTTGGCGCACTACAGGTCTCAGAAGAGAAGGAGTCACATTTGGCTCTTTGAAAGCAAATTTTGCTCTGGGGGCATGCCGCATTTAGGAAGCCCCTATGGTGCCAGGACCGCAAAAAAAAACCACATGGCATACCATTTTGGAAACTAGAGCCCTCGGGGAATGTAACAAGGGGTTAAGTGAACCTTAATACCCCACAGGCGTTTCACGACTATTGCATATGTAAAAAAAAAAAAAATTTTTACCTAAAATGCTTCTTTTCCCAAAAACTTTACATTTTTAAAAAGGGTAAAAGCAGAAAATACCCCCCAAAATTTGAAGCCCAATTTCTCCCGAGTACGGCGATACCCCATATGTGACCCTTAACTGTTGCCTTGAAATACGACAGGGCTCCAAAGTGAGAGCGCCATGCGCATTTGAGGCCTAAATTAGGGATTGCATAGGGGTGGACATAGGGGTATTCTACGCCAGTGATTCCCAAACAGGGTGCCTCCAGCTGTTGTAAAACTCCCAGCATGCCTGGACAGTCAACGGCTGTCCGACAATACTGTGAGTTGTTGTTTTGCAACAGCTGGAGGCTCCGTTTTGGAAACCGTGGCGTACCAGACGTTTTTCATTTTTATTGGGGAGGGGAGGGGGGCTGTGTAGGGGTATGTGTATATGAAGTGTTTTCTACTTTTTATTTTATTTTGTGTTAGTGTAGTGTAGTGTTTTTAGGGTACAGTCACATGGGCGGGGGTTCACAGTAGTTTCTCGCTGGCAGGTTGAGCTGTTGCAGAAAATTTGCTGCAGCTCAAACTTGCAGCCCGATACTTACTGTAAGCCTCCGCCCATGTGAGTGTACCCTGTACGTTTACATTGGGGGGGACATCCAGCTGTTGCAAAACTACAACTCCCAGCATGCGCTGACAGACTGTACATGCTGAGAGTTTTAGTTTTGCAACAGCTGTAGGCACACTGGTTATGTATCACGGAGTTTGTGACCTTACTCAGTGTTTCAAAACCAGTGTGCCTCCAGCTGTTGCAAAACTACAACTCCCAGCATGTACGGTGCATGGTGTAAGGTGACTGCTGGGAGTTGTAGTTTGCAACAGCTGGAGGCACACCGGTCGTGAAACACTGAGTTAGGTAAAAAAAAAACTCTAAGTTTCACAACCAGTGTGCCTTCAGCTGTTGCAAAACTACAACTCTCAGCAGTCACCGACAGCCAACGGGCATGCTGGGAGTTGTAGTTATGCAACCAGCAGATGCACCACTACAACTCCCAGCATGCACTTTAGCTGTTTGTGCAAGCTGGGAGTTGTAGTTATACAACAGCTGAAGGTACACTTTTCCATAGAAAAAATGTGCCTCCAGCTGTTGCAAAACCATAAGTCCCAGCATGCCCATAAAGGAATGCTGGGAGTTGTGGTGGTCTGCCTCCTGCTGTTGCATAACTACAGCTCCCAGCATGCCCTTTTTGCATGCTGGGAGCTGTTGCTAAGCAACAGCAAGAGGCTGTCACTCACCTCCAACGATCCAGCCGCGTGAGGTCAGTCCCGCCGCCGCTCCTGGGGCCCCGATCCCAACATGGACGCCGGGGATCGGGGTCCCTAGCACCCGGGGTCGTCTTCCCGCACCCGCTCACGCCCTCCGGAAGAGGGGCGGAGTGGGTGCGGGAGTGACACCCGCAGCAGACGCCCCGATTGGTCGGCCTGTAATCCGGCCGACGAATCAGGGCGATCGTGAGGTGGCACCAGCGCCACCTCACCTCTGCAGGCTCTGGCTGTTCGGGGCCGTCGGAGACGGCCCCGAACAGCCAGTAATTCCGGGTCACCGGGTCACTGGAGACCCGATTGACCCGGAATCGCCGCAGATCGCTGGACTGATCGCCGACATGGGGGGGCATAATGACCCCCCTGGGCGATATGCCGGGATGCCTGCTGAACGATTTCAGCATGCATTCGGCTCCGTAAGGACTCGGAATGCAGGGCGTATCCATACGCCCTGCGTCCTTAAGAGGTTAAAATCAGTCCCCGGAGCGTGTTTGCTTCGGGTCTGATTATTGACGATCACGGGGCCGGAGTGTTGTGACGTCAAGGCTCCGCCCCATGTGACGTCACGCTCCGCCCCATGTGACGTCACGCTCCGCCCCCTCAATGCAAGCCTATGGGAGGGGGCGTGACAGCTGTCACGCCCCCTCCCATAGGCTTGCATTGAGGGGCGGAGCGTGACGTCACACGGGGGCAAAGGCGTGACGTCACTCGCCGCCGGTCCTGTGGTCGCCGGTAATCAGACCCGGAGCGAACATACTCCGGGGACTGATTTTAACTGGGGTGCTGCGTGCAAGATCACGGGGGTCCCCAGCGGTGGGACCACGGCGATCAGGCATCTTATCCCCTATCCTTTGGATAGGGGATAGGATGTCTAAGCGCCGGAGTACCCCTTTAAACAACACAATGTAACTCCAAGTCAATCACACTTCTGCGAAATGACACTGTCCACTCAGGAAGCAACACTGATTGACAATCAATTTCACATGCTGTTGTGCAAATGGAACAGACAACAGGTGGAAATTATAGTCAATTAGCAAGACACCCCCAATAAAGGAGTGGAGTGCTGCAGGTGGTGACCACAGACCACTTCTCAGTTCTTATGCTTCCTGGCTGATGTTTTGGTCACTTTTGAATGCTGGCGGTGCTTTCACTCTAGTGTTAGTATGAGACGGAGTCTACAACCCACACAAGTGGCTCAGGTAGTGCAGCTCCTCCAGGATGGCACATCAATGCGACCTGTGGCATGAAGGTTTGCTGTGTCTGTCAGTGTAGTGTCCAGAGCATAGAGGCGCTACCAGGAGACAGGCCAGTACATCAGGAGATGTGGAGGAGGCTGTAGGAGGGCAACAACCCAGCAGCAGGACCACTACCTCCACCTTTGTGCAAGAGCAGGAGGAGCACTGCCAGAGCCCTGCAAAATGACCTCCAGCAGACCACAAATGTGTATGTGTCCACTCAAATGGTCAGAAACAGACTCCATGAGGGTGGTGTGAGGTTCCGACATCCAAAGGTGAGGGGTGTGCTTACAGCCCAACACCGTACAGGACATTTGGCATTTGCCAGAGAACACCAAGATTGGCAAATTCGCCACTGGTGCTTTGTGCTCTTCACAGATGAAAGCAGGTTCACACTGAGCACATGCGGCAGACATGATAGAGTCTGGAGACGCAGTGGAGAACGTTCTTCTGCCTGACATATACTCTAACATGACCGTTTTGGCGGTGGGTCACTAATGGTGTGGGGTGGCATTTCTTTGGGGGCCGCACAGCCCTCCATGTGCTTGCCAGAGGTAGCCTGACTGCCATTAGCTACCGTGATGAGATCCTCAGACCCCTTGTGAAACCATATGTTGGTGCCGTTGGCCCTGGGTTCCTCCTTATGCAAGACAATGCTAGACCTCGTGGCTGGAGTGTGTCAGCAGTTCCTGCAAGAGGAATGTATTGATGCTATGGACTGGCCCGTCAGTACCCCAGACCTGAATCCGATTGAGCACATCTGGGACATAATGTCTCGCTCCATCCAGCAATGCCACGTTGCACCACAGACTGTCCAGGAGTCCGCCACCTCATCAGGAGATGAGTAGGGAGGTCATACGGGCACATGGAGGCCACACACACTACTGAGCCTCATTTTGACTTGTTTTAAGGACATTACATCAAAGTTGGATCAGCCTGTAGTGTGGTTTTCCACTTTGTTTTGAGTGTGACTCTATATCCAGACCTCCATAGGTTGATAAATTTGATTACCATTGAAACATTTTTGTGTGATTTTGTTGTCAGCACTTTCAACTATGTAAAGACGAAAATATTTAATACGATTAATTCAGTCACTCAATCTAGGAAGTGTTATCTTAGTGTTCCCTTTATTTTTTTTGAGCAGTATATGTATATATATATATATATTTTTATTAGGGATCGACCGATATAGTTTTTTTTAGGGCCGATACCGATAATCGGTGGAGGTTAGGGCCGAAAGCCGATAACTTATACCGATATTCCGGTATAAGTTATCGGCTATTTATCCCCCCGCGACACCGCTGCAGATCATTGATTTAAAGCGGGCGCTTTAAATAAATGCACTGCAGTGGCTTTTGCAGTGCCATAGGTCGCCGCCGCCACACGCTTCTCTCCCCCTACCTGTCAGGGTGGTCCGGGCCATCCATCCTTCCTGTAGTATCCGGCGGCATTCCGAGTGGAGGGTGAACCAGTCCGGGCTGTACTTCTTCTCCGGGGGTCCTCTTATCCACTCCGGGCAGGCTCCGGCCTAGTAATGCAGCATAGACGCCGCTGCGCAGTGACGCCCGTGCGCAGCTACGCACCTGACTTCACAGCGTAGCGGCGTCTATGCAGCGTACTAGGCCAGAGCCTGCCCGGAGTGGAGAAGAGGACCCCCGGAGAAGAAGTACAGCCCGGACCGGTTCACCCTCCACCCGGAATGCCGCCGGACACTACCCGAAGGTTGGATGGCCCGGACCACCCCCATTACAGGTAAGTTTAATTTTTTTTTATTGACTCGGAGGGTGGGGGAGGGGCCCGACTGGTATAGCGGTATGGGCAAAAATCCATACCGTGGGGGAAAAAAAACAGTATCCGGTTTATACCGGTATACCGCCCAGCACTACGGTGGGGGGTGCGACGCGGTGCGGTGGGTCGGGGGGCGGTCGCGGTGTGGTGGTGGCGGTGCGGTGGGCGGGGCATTATCGGCAAGGTAATTGCCAATACCGATAATGCCCAAAATCGTGATTATCGGACGATAATATCGACCACACCGATAATCGGTCGATCCCTTATATATATATAGATATATACGTCCAAGGAGGAAGACAGCACTAGTCCCTGCTCTTATGCCCGTGACCATCCGGATAACCAGTCCAGATACAGAACATCCAATTGGTATAGGTCACAGCAAGAAGTATGCAGACTCCCAATTTCAAAAAGGCTGTGGTCTTTATTTAGGTCATCAGCAATGCAACGTTTCGGCTATAGTGTAGCCTTTGTCAAGCATGCATGACAAAGGCTACACTATAGCCGAAACGTTGCATTGCTGATGACCTAAATAAAGACCACAGCCTTTTTGAAATTGGGAGTCTGCATACTTCTTGCTGTGACCTATACCAATTGGATATATAGATATATATATATATATATGTATATATACATACATACATACACACACACATACACATTTGTACATCCACTTCAGTACTGATGCACTTTGAGAGTTGCACTTTATTATATGTATTATGTTGCATTGATTGCATCATTGTAGCTCTTGTCCTGTAACGTCTTAATATGTGTATGTATTTTGATCACTGTTACTTCAAGATTAAATGTCTGTGCCTTTCTTGTAGCACAGTAAAGTGTGTGGAACTTACTAGAAGTTTCACAGTAAAGTGTGTGGAACTTACTAGAAGTTTCCATGTTAGTCTAACCTGATTTGTGTAAGGGTCTATTCACAGGGCAGAATTCTGCCTGAAATGAAAGCCCAATACACTTCTATGGGATTCCGCACTCCCGTTGACACTTCGAAAATCCCGCTATTCCACAAGCAGGATTTCCAAAGTGTCAACGGAAGTGCGGAATCTCATAGAAGTGTATTGGGCTTTCATTTCAGGCGGAATTCCACCCGTGGAAATTCCGCCGTGTAAATAGACCCTAAGGCTAGGTTCACATTACTGAAATTCCGCTTGTCTGCTTGCAAAAGTTGGTAATTTCCGCCTCCAAAGCCTGTTTTCAGTCAATCTGCCTCCATTCCGCGTTGGGTAAAAATCCGCCTTTAAATGAGAGTCTCATTGAAGTCATTGGGATTCTGCTACGAAAATCCACCTGAAGAAAGAGCACCACCATTATTCAGATGGAAATTTGAAAGCGTGAATGGGTGCACGGAAAACCCATTGACTCGCATGTACATTTTAGTAAGCAGAATTTCTGTCTTCAATTTCAAAGCAGATTTGCATGCGGAATTTCAGTAGTGTGAACCTAGCCTAACTGTTGTCCCTACTCTGCCTATCCGTGTTTGCTCCTTCCAGGACCTAATCAATGTGATCTCCTGTTTGGACAGGGTGCTTTACGGCATACCCTGTGCCCAGCAGGATGCACCTTGGAAAAGGAGGTTGCTATAACAAGAATACAGACTGCTGCTGCAACTGTTCCTGGGGATTTCACAAGTCCCTGCACCTGAGAAAGCTGATGCACCTGCTGGAGCAAGAGGGAAGATCTGGTACTGAGGAATTCCAGGAGAGAAGTGCCAAGACTGTACCTGGTCAGGGAACCTGGTGGTAGATTGTAATGTAATAAAGATCCCCCAGCTTGTAGGCAGAAACTACATAGGCAGGACTTTCCAACAGTGAGCAAGGGACTGACAAGAGACTCTGAGTTCAAGTGCAATGGCTTAACCCAGTGATTTTGGTTAAATACTGCCCAGCTTAGTGGCCACAAGTTAAAGGGACAGCAGCCTAACAAGTTGTGCTTAAAACAAGTCTGCTGCAACTGTTCATGTACTGTGCCTTCCTACTCGGAGGAACTATTACCATCATTCTCATCTGCAATTGTTGAAAAGTTGCTAGTAAAAGTCTTGAGTTGTTCAAGTGACCATGTATGCATGTGTCTCTGCAAGGCCTCCTCGGTACCAGCAAAGCAAATAAGTTCTCACCCAACCAGAATTCTTTAGTGCAGGTGTCCAGGAACTTACAAAGCCATTGGCTCAAAAGTAAAAAGAAAAATGATTCTTGGATAGTTCCTTAAAATCCACATCTTTCATTTCATGATAATTAAAATGTGTACAGATAGCAATTCTAAGGTCCAGAGACTGACACGTTTCTAGAAGAGAATGCTCTTAATCATAGTCCTCAGTACCACTGAGCTAGGCTATTGACGGGCCTCACCTCCTCTTCATCCAAAAGCTGGCTCCCACATTTACTTGGGGCAGTGTGCTTCCTCATGTAGCCTCCCTTATGGCACAAACCTGTTTATAACTATTTTATGCACTCCTCTATAACACTACATCTAAATGACTTCTTTTCATTCATACTTACCCCTAAAGGACATCTGTCAATGGCTTGTATGTAATTTCAAAAGGCTAAAGTTCTCTTTGTGATATAAAATTTCAATGAATGTTTAAGTAACAGAAGAGAAACTGATCAGTCACAAAGAAAGACACAATATGGGAGACACAGTAGAACACTGAAAGCTGATCGGATTCCACTCATCCATCCTCCTTGAACAGTAGATACATATATTATTAATTTTCCAAAGTGCTATATTGTAACCTTTATAATGTAAAACAACAGGAATGTACAGATGCAAAAAAAATAAAAAATGCAGAAAAGCAGCACGTAAATTAATCAAGTGGATGTATATCTCTAGTATTGTCTATTCTGCCCAGTATTGTAAATGTAGGGGCAGTAGGGTGTGCTCCCATTATGATTTTGCATTAAAAAAAACATTTGTGTGAAAATGTATTTAGTCGATTATAATCCTAATGGCATCAAAATTCTCCATTCTCCTCTTTCTCTTCCTGGTCGACAAGACATATGTTTTTTGTTTTTGCAATTTGTTAAATGAAGGGAACTGGATTTGTTACATTTAGGGAACTGGATCATCATCATAGCACCATCACTCTGCATATCCCTCTTCCTGACTCTTGCTATGTGTCCACTAGTAGAATAATGTAGCTCCTTTTTTAGCAAAAACAGCACCACTGCTGTACGCATGTTATATCTGTTATTGTAGCTCAGCTTCATTAAAGTTAATGGAACTAAACTGTTGTACTACATAACCGCTATCTATTCAGAGATAGTGCTTTATACTAATACAATGATACAATGGCCGAAAATTGAAACAAATATATGTTTATTATTAACATCATTACCATCTTTCTCTATAATGGTTCATACTGAGACTTTGTTAGATACCTTAATTTTTTCAGGGGACCACGTGTACTATATAATTAACCAGTATCATATTTATATATTGTTTTTAGTTGGAGAATAGCTGCAAGGGCCCTGCATTTTATATCTTTTATCTATCTATCTGTCTATCTCTCTTTTATCAATAAATTAACAATTTTAAATACTTTATGTTGGGACTGGATATATATATATATATATATATATATATATATATATATATATACAGCAACAGAAGAATGCAGCAGCACACTGCCAGCACAAGGATATAGGTGCAACATGAATATGCAGTTAAAACATGGAGAGCTATACAGCTATGGTGTAATAGATGCAAATGTGAAACTATGAAATAGTGAGGCACTTAGCTCGCAAATTTGTCTCCGCCGGCGGTCAAATAGCTTGGACCGTCCCACCGCGATAAGGTAGCCTCCTGGGACGGACCCTACACTGTGAATATGCCTCTGTGTGAACAGTTCAGTAAGCATGGCAGGATCTGGAACATCCAAGCCACCTTATATACACACCTGACAGTGTGCTGCTGCATTCTTCTGTTGCTGTATATCTAGCCTAGTAGCGTGCACCTGTAGGCCAGGTCCATATAATAGTTTGGTATCAACTAAAGTGCTGGCTGACTTATTCTTTGTCTGTATTGCACATACGGGGGAGTGGCTACCTCCATGTTGGCCTTGCACCCCACCCACCTCTATCAGGTGTGTATATAAGGTGGCTTGGATGTTCCAGATCCTGCCATGCTTACTGAACTGTTCACACAGAGGCATATTCACAGTGTAGGGTCCGTCCCAGGAGGCTACCTTATCGCGGTGGGACGGTCCAAGCTATTTGACCGCCGGCGGAGACAAATTTGCGAGCTAAGTGCCTCACTATTTCATAGTTTCACATTTGCATCTATTACACCATAGCTGTATAGCTCTTCATGTTTTAACTGCATATTCATGTTGCACCTATATCCTTGTGCTGGCAGTGTGCTGCTGCATTCTTCTGTTGCTGTATATCTAGCCTAGTAGCGTGCACCTGTAGGCCAGGTCCATATAATAGTTTGGTATCAACTAAAGTGCTGGCTGACTTATTCTTTGTCTGTATATATATATATATATATATATATATATATATATATATATATATATATACACACACCTCTATTAGTCCAAAACCAAACATCCCTGTACATCTAACAGTGTGAATCCACATGATACAATTATATACACTATATTATATATAGAAACATAGTAGCAACATAGTTCACAAGGTCGAAAAAAGACCAGAGTCCATCAAGTTCAACCTATAACCCTAATTAAGGTATATAGAGCAATCTAGACATAGACATCACCAGACACCCAAGGTGAGGCACAATTAGGTGTCGCTTACCCCCGTCTGTGCTGGTGTAGAAACCTTCTTTCCTCTAGATGTAGAGGAAGCCCCCTTGTTATAGATACAGTCCTGGGTATAAATAGATCATGGGAGAGATCTCTGTACTGTCCCCTGATATATTTATACATAGTTATTAGGTTTCCCCTAAGTCTTCTTTTTTCTAAACTAAATAACCCTAATTCTGATAATCTTTCTGGGTACTGTAGTCCTTCCCTTCCCCGTATTACCCTGGTTGCCCGTCTTTGAACCCTCTCCAGCTCCACTGTATCTTTCTTGTACACTGGTGCCCAGTACTGTGCCCAGTATTCCATGTGTGGTCTGACTAGTGATTTGTACAGTGGTAGAATAATTTCCTTGTCGTGAGCATCTATGTCCCTATTGATGCACCCCATGATTTTATTTGCCTTGGCAGTAGCTGCCCGACACTGGTCACTACAGCTAAATCTACTGTTTACTAAGACTCCCAAGTCCTTTTCCACGTCAGTCGTCCCAAGTGTTCTCCCTTTTAATACATAATCCCAGCCCGGATTTTTCTTCCCCATGTGCATTACCTTACATTTATCAGTGTTGAACCTCATCTGCCACTTCCCAGCCCAAACCTCCAACCTATCCAGATCCATTTGTAACAGTGCACTGTCCTCTATAGTGTTTACCGCTTTACAGAGTTTAGTATCATCTGCAAATATTGCTACTTTACTATTCAACCCCTCTACAAGGCCGTTAATGAATATATTAAATAGGATAGGAGCCAAGATGGACCCCTGTGGTACCCCACTAGTAACAGTCACCCAATCAGAATAAGTACCATTAATAACCACCCTCTGTTTCCTATCACTGAGCCAGTTACTTACCCACTTGCACACATTTTCCCTTATATACAATAGACTGATTTAGTTTTATAACATCACACTAGAGAAAAGTTTATACCCTTTTCTTTTTCTCCAAATATACTGGACTAACCCCAAACTTACATCTTCATCTCTTTTTACTAAAACTATTCTTGAATACTATATATGCATAAGAAACTATAGGCGATTAGACCAGACTAGAGAATGGTAATCTCCTTTGCTTTATGTATGTTTCTTAGGTTGTCCAAGGTACACAACCTTATTTATACCAGTTCTCATTGGGTTCTATTTAGGCTACTGTTGATCTACCTATTTCAGACATTGTAGCCACTCCCCCTGCTCCCTGAGCTAAGCCGAGAGCAGCCGCAATGTGTGCGAGTATACTGCGCATGCGCGATGTGACTCTCAGAACACTGTGTGTCTGCTCATAGCGGCGGATTGCTGCAGGCACAGCTGGAGGCACACTGTAGGGTCTGTCATCAGCAGATGTGTGACCCTACCCAAGTGTTTCGCAACCAGGGTGCCTCCAGGTGTTGCAAAACTACATCTCCCAGAATGCCTTGACAGCCAAAGCCTATCCAGGCATGCTGGGAGTTGTAGTTTTGCAACCCTAAGGTCGGTCCACACGTGCATATTTTTTGCTGCTGAAATACTGCAGATTTGCTACTGCAGATTTTGCTGCCCACTGACTTTAATCAGTGGCAAAATCTGCTACAGTAAATCTGCAGCAGAAAATACACCCGTGAGAACTTACCCTTAAGCAATAAAACCTTTGGTCCCTTTATGACACAATCTCATGACATCTACTCTCTGTTGATTCTTCTGGAGCTCACTGCAGCATTTCACACTGTAGACTGACCTATACTCACTATTTTGCTATTTGGCTGCATGTTTCATTGAATTGTTAGATGGGCAGGAACTTTAGTGAAAACTGGGAGTGAATGCTAGGCTGGGGGGGGGGGGGGGGTCTAATATCATACCTCCCTGATATGATTCACACCACCTCAGCCTCATAATAAAACCCCTTAAGCTAGTATTCACACCCCATTTTACAATAAAGTTCCCGCCCATCTGACTATTCAGAGAAGTAAAGATAGTCAACCAAACAGTAAAGCCCTTATATCTCAGGAACAGCATGCGGTTGGGGCATGACAGAAACACATCATTGGAATCAGGGCATCACACACTATAAAATGGAACCATAAGTCCTCTCAGCATACATATTGTTTTTTTAAGCATAAAAAACCTGCATGATTTTGATACATTAACCCTTTACCTGAGACATGGATTAACATTACATGACTTTTATAAATGTGGGCCCCATAGCCTAATGGTTATTTTATCTATTGGGTGAAAAACTACTATATGATTCACCATGTGACCATAAGAGAAGTCACTAGGATCCCAGCAATTGTTTGCATGGAAATGCTGTTTTACATCGCCCTTTCTGTGCAACTGACTCATCTTTAAGACCTTTTGTAAGCGTAATCCCTGTCTTACCACTTTTACCAGATAATTGCAGAATGGATGACTGCCAATGGTATACTGGCATATTTTTTATACACTAAAGCATTTTATTTCCTAAGCCCTTGGAGCACATGCAGAGCTTATCCCCATAGCAACTCACAATTATATTTATATCAAATGTGTGACCAATGCAGTATCTCCGTAGCTTATTGTCTGACATTTAGATTTATAGCACAGGTTCTAGGATGTACTGTACAGCACTATATTAACACAAAAAGTATGATGATCTAGGTCAATGGAATACATTAGCGCAAACAAACCGTATGAAAATGTATAGGTATATTCAGGGTCATTATAAAGATTTCATTCCTACGTTTTGCACATTCTTTGCACTGTACTCCAATCTGCAGATATTAAAAGGGATGTTTCATAAAGACAACCCTTCTTCATATGGACATCATCGAGGTGGGTCCCCTGCTTAGGTGAGATAGAGAGTTGTTCTGTACAACTCACATTAATTCTTATGTTACAAGGACAGACACAGAGCTGACTGGCTGCCATGTAATACAATATTTCCCCTGAGGAAGAAGCTGTAGGAGAAATGCCAGGCTGGGTGCAACTTCCCCCGGTAAATCAAGCTGTTTGTTTGAATCCACATGACTGCATTATGAAAGAGGTTCTACATTGGGGCAAAAAAGTATTTAGTCAGCCATCAATTGTGCAAGTTCTCCCACTTAACCTCTTGGGGACGCAGAGTGTATGCATACACCCTGCATCCCGATCCTTCAGTACAGGTACGCCCTGGTTCGGTAAAACGGGTTTAAACCGTTCTCACTGGCGGAGAACGGGTTAAACCCAATGGGTCCCGGTTGCTACGGGCAGCTAGGACCCACGGCCACCCGATCGGGCCGATGCCCGGCATTAACAGATGAGGGTGCAAAAAATAACAGATGAGGGTGCAAAAAATGAGCCCTCATACCGCCCCATACTCGGAAAAAAAAAAAGTTATAGGGGTCAGAAGATGACAATTTTAAACTAATTTTGATGCATATAGTTTAGAATTTTTAAAGTATTAAAATAAAATAAGTATTAAAATAAAAACTACCGTATTTATTGGGGTATACCACGCACCCTCATTTTACCAAGGATATTTGGGTAAAAAAGTTTTTTACCCAAATATCCTTGGTAAAATGAAGGTGCGTGTGTGTGCATGCGTATACCCCGATACACCCCCAGGAAAGACAGGGGGAGAGAGGCCGTTGCTGCCCGCTTCTCTCCCCCTGCCTTTCCTGGGGTCTAGAGCCCTGCTTCCTGCCCTTCTCTCCCACTGGCTATGTGCGCCACTGCCCGTTCTCTCCCCCTGACTATCGGTGCCGGCACCCCATTGCCGGCGCCGATAGCCAGGGGGAGAGAAGCGTCGCCGGCAATGGGGCAGCGGCGCCGATAGCCAGGGGGAGAGAAGGGGCACCCATTGCCAGTGCGCTGCCCCGTTGCCTCTCCCATCCCCGTATAATGTATAATTATCTGTTGCCGGGGTCGGGTCCGCGCTGCTTCAGGCCTCCGGTGTGCGTCCCATGCGTCGTTGCTATGCACTGCACGGCGCAATGACGAGTGACGTCATTGTGTCTCGCAGCGCATAGCAATGACGCAGGGGACGCACACCGGAGGCCTGAAGCAGCGCGGACCTGATCCCGGCAACAGGTAATTATACAACCAGGGATTGGGGAGGCAACGGGGCAGCGGCGCGGGTAATGGGTGCCGCTGCCCCTTCTCTCCCCCTGTCTGTCGGCGCCGCTTCTCTCCCCCTGGCTATCGGCGCCGGCAATGGGGCAGCGGCACCGATAGCCAGGGGGAGAGAAGGGCCAGCAGCAGGGCTCTATAACCCAGGACAGGCAGGGGCAGAGAAGCCGGCAGCGAAGGCAGGTCTCTGCACCTGCAAAGTCGCTGCAGTTCAATGATTTAAAGCACCCGCTTTAAATCATTGAACTGCAGCGGCTTATCGGCGTATAACACGCATGTTATGTTACTTTTTAGCCTAAAAAGTGCGTGTTATACGCCGATAAATACGGTATATAAATTGGGTATCATTCTAACCGTATGTACCTACAGAATAAAGATAAGGTGTCATTGTTACCAAATATTGCACTGTGTAACAACAGGAGCCCCCAAAAGTTACAAAATGGTGTGTTTTTTTTTTCTTCATCCCACAAGTAATTTTTTTGTGGGGTTTCACTGCAGGTTATATTATAAAATAAGTGATGTCATTGCAAAGTACAATTGGTGACGCAAAAAACAAGCCCTTATATGGGTCTGTAGGTGCAAAATTTAAAGCATTATGATTTTTAGAAGGGAAGGAGAAAAAGCGAAAATGCAAAAATACTAAAATTTGCTGAGTCCCTAAGGGGTTAAAAAGATGAGAGCGGCTGGTAATTTTCATCATAGGTATGCCTCAACTATGAGAGACATAATGAGGAAAAAATCCATTAAATCACATTGTCTGATTTTTTAAGAATGTATTAGCAAATTATGGTGGAAAGTAAGTATTTGTTCCCCTACAAACAAGCAAGAACTTCTTCTTTAAGAGTCTCCTCTGTCCTCCACTCGTTACCTGTATTAATGGCACCTGTTTGAACTTGTTGCCATTATAAAAGGCACCTGTCCACAACCTCATACAGTCACACTCCAAACTCCACTATGGCCAAGACCAAAGAGCTGTCAAAGGACACCAGAAACAAAATTGTAGACCTGCACCAGGCTGGGAAGACTGAATCTGCAATAGGCAAGCAGCTTGGCATGAAGAAATCAACTGTGGGAGCAATTATTAGAAAATGGAAGACATACAAGACCACTGACAATCTCCTTCGATCTGGGGCTCCACGCAAGATCTCACCCCGTGGTGTCCAAATGATCACAAGGACTGTGAGCAAAAAATCCCAGAACCACACAAGGGACCTAGTGAATGACCTGCAGAGAGCTGGGAAACAAAGTAACAAAGACTACCATCAGTAACACACTATGCCGCCAGGGACTCAAACCATGCAGTGCCAGACGTGTCCCCCTGCTTAAGCCAGTACATGTCCGGGCCCGTCTGAGGTTTGCTAGAGAGCATTTGGATGATCCACAAGAGGTCAGATGGTCAGATAAAATCAAAGTATAACTTTTTGGTAAAAACTCAATGTTACGCCGAGCGCTCCGGGTCCCCGCTCCTCCCCGGAGCGCTCGCTTCACTCTCCCCGCGGCAGCGCTCCGGTCACGTCCTCTGACCCGGGGTGCTGCGATTCCGCTGCCAGCCGGGATGCGATTCGCGACGCGGGTAGCGCCCGCTCGCGATGCGCACCCCGGCTCCCCTACCTGACTCGCTCTCCGTCTGTTCTGTCCCGGCGCGCGCGGCCCCGCTCCCTAGGGCGCGCGCGCGCCGGGTCTCTGCGATTTAAAGGGCCACTGCGCCGCTGATTGGCGCAGTGGTTCCAATCAGTGTGTTCACCTGTGCACTTCCCTATATCACCTCACTTCCCCTGCACTCCCTTGCCGGATCTTGTTGCCTTAGTGCCAGTGAAAGCGTTCCTTGTGTGTTCCTTGCCTGTGTTTCCAGACCTTCTGCCGTTGCCCCTGACTACGATCCTTGCTGCCTGCCCCGACCTTCTGCTACGTCCGACCTTGCTTTTGCCTACTCCCTTGTACCGCGCCTATCTTCAGCAGCCAGAGAGGTGAGCCGTTGCTAGTGGATACGACCTGGTCACTACCGCCGCAGCAAGACCATCCCGCTTTGCGGCGGGCTCTGGTGAAAACCAGTAGTGGCTTAGAACCGGTCCACTAACACGGTCCACGCCAATCCCTCTCTGGCACAGAGGATCCACTACCTGCCAGCCGGCATCGTGACAGTAGATCCGGCCATGGATCCCGCTGAAGTTCCTCTGCCAGTTGTCGCTGACCTCACCACGGTGGTCGCCCAGCAGTCACAACAGATAGCGCAACAAGGCCAACAGCTGTCTCAACTGACCGTTATGCTACAACAGTTACTACCACAGCTTCAGCAGTCATCTCCTCCGCCAGCTCCTGCACCTCCTCCGCAGCGAGTGGCCGCTCCTGGGATACGCTTATCCTTGCCGGATAAATTTGATGGGGACTCTAAGTTTTGCCGTGGCTTTCTTTCCCAATGTTCCCTGCATCTGGAGATGATGTCGGACCTGTTTCCCACTGAAAGGTCTAAGGTGGCTTTCGTAGTCAGCCTTCTGTCCGGAAAAGCCCTGTCATGGGCCACACCGCTCTGGGACCGCAATGACCCCGTCACTGCCTCTGTACACTCCTTCTTCTCGGAAATCCGAAGTGTCTTTGAGGAACCTGCCCGAGCCTCTTCTGCTGAGACTGCCCTGTTGAACCTGGTCCAGGGTAATTCTTCCGTTGGCGAGTATGCCGTACAATTCCGTACTCTTGCTTCTGAATTGTCCTGGAATAATGAGGCCCTCTGCGCGACCTTCAAAAAAGGCCTATCCAGCAACATTAAAGATGTTCTGGCCGCACGAGAAATTCCTGCTAATTTACATGAACTTATTCACCTAGCCACTCGCATTGACATGCGTTTTTCCGAAAGGCGTCAGGAACTCCGCCAAGATATGGATTCTGTTCGCACGAGGCGTTTCTTCTCCTCGGCTCCTCTCTCCTCTGGTCCCCTGCAATCTGTTCCTGTGCCTCCCGCCGTGGAGGCTATGCAGGTCGACCGGTCTCGCCTGACACCTCAAGAGAGGACACGACGCCGTATGGAGAACCTCTGCCTGTACTGTGCTAGTACCGAACACTTCCTGAGAGATTGTCCTATCCGTCCTCCCCGCCTGGAAAGACGTACGCTGACTCCGCACAAGGATGAGACACTCCTTGATGTCTACTCTGCTTCTCCACGTCTTACTGTGCCTGTGCGGATGTCTGCCTCTGCCTTCTCCTTCTCTACAGTGGCCTTCTTGGACTCTGGATCTGCAGGAAATTTTATTTTGGCCTCTCTCGTCAACAGGTTCAACATCCCGGTGACCAGTCTCGCCAGACCCCTCTACATCAATTGTGTAAATAATGAAAGATTGGACTGTACCATACGTTTCCGCACGGAGCCCCTTCTTATGAGCATCGGATCTCATCATGAGAGGATTGAACTTTTGGTCCTCCCCAATTGCACCTCGGAAATTCTCCTTGGACTTCCCTGGCTTCAACTTCATTCCCCTACCCTGGATTGGTCCACTGGGGAGATCAAGAGTTGGGGGTCCTCTTGTTCCAAGAACTGTCTAAAACCGGTTCCCAGTAACCCTTGCCGTAACTCTGTGGTTCCTCCAGTAACCGGTCTCCCTAAGGCCTATATGGACTTCGCGGATGTTTTCTGCAAAAAACAAGCTGAGACTCTACCTCCTCACAGGCCTTATGATTGCCCTATCGACCTCCTCCCGGGCACTACTCCACCCCGGGGCAGAATTTATCCTCTCTCTGCCCCAGAGACTCTTGCCATGTCCGAATACGTCCAGGAGAATCTAAAAAAGGGCTTTATCCGTAAATCCTCCTCTCCTGCCGGAGCCGGATTTTTCTTTGTGTCCAAAAAAGATGGCTCCCTACGTCCTTGCATTGACTACCGCGGTCTTAATAAAATCACGGTTAAGAACCGCTACCCCTTACCCCTCATCTCTGAACTCTTTGATCGCCTCCAAGGTGCCCACATCTTCACTAAATTGGACTTAAGAGGCGCCTATAACCTCATCCGCATCAGAGAGGGGGACGAGTGGAAAACGGCATTTAACACCAGAGATGGACACTTTGAGTATCTGGTCATGCCCTTTGGACTGTGCAACGCCCCTGCCGTCTTCCAAGACTTTGTCAATGAAATTTTTCGTGATCTGTTATACTCCTGTGTTGTTGTATATCTGGACGATATCCTAATTTTTTCTGCCAATCTAGAAGAACACCGCCAGCATGTCCGTATGGTTCTTCAGAGACTTCGTGACAACCAACTCTATGCCAAAATTGAGAAATGTCTGTTTGAATGCCAATCTCTTCCTTTTCTAGGATATTTGGTCTCTGGCCAGGGACTACAGATGGATCCTGACAAACTCTCTGCCGTCTTAGATTGGCCACGCCCCTCCGGACTCCGTGCTATCCAACGCTTTTTGGGGTTCGCCAATTATTACAGGCAATTTATTCCACATTTTTCTACCATTGTGGCTCCTATCGTGGCTTTAACCAAAAAAAATGCTGATCCCAAGTCCTGGCCTCCTCAAGCAGAAGACGCCTTTAAACGACTCAAGTCTGCCTTTTCTTCGGCTCCCGTCCTCTCCAGACCTGACCCTTCCAAACCCTTCCTATTGGAGGTTGATGCCTCCTCAGTGGGAGCTGGAGCTGTTCTTCTACAAAAAAATTCTTCCGGGCATGCTGTCACTTGTGGTTTTTTCTCTAGGACCTTCTCTCCAGCGGAGAGGAACTACTCCATCGGGGATCGAGAGCTTCTAGCCATTAAATTAGCACTTGAGGAATGGAGGCATCTGCTGGAGGGATCAAGTTCTCCTGTTATTATCTACACCGACCACAAGAACCTCTCCTACCTCCAGTCTGCCCTCTGGTCTGCCCGCTGTGGATGAAATTTCTCGTGACCTTTCCATCATATGGAGAGAGACCCAAAATTCTCTCTTACAGGCTTCATCACGCATGAAGAAGTTCGCGGATAAGAAAAGAAGAGCTCCCCCCGTTTTTTCCCCTGGAGACAAGGTATGGCTCTCCGCTAAATATGTCCGCTTCCGTGTCCCTAGCTACAAGTTGGGACCACGCTATCTTGGTCCTTTCAAAATTTTGTGTCAAATTAATCCTGTCTCTTATAAACTTCTTCTTCCTCCCTCTCTTCGTATCCCTAATGCCTTTCACGTCTCTCTTCTCAAGCCACTCATCCTCAACCGTTTTTCTCCCAAATCTGTTCCTCCCACTCCTGTTTCCGGCTCCTCGGACATCTTCTCGGTCAAAGAAATTTTAGCTGCCAAAAAGGTCAGAGGGAAAAATTTTTTTTTAGTGGACTGGGAGGGTTGTGGTCCTGAAGAGAGATCCTGGGAACCTGAGGACAACATCCTAGACAAAAGTCTGCTCCTCAGGTTCTCAGGCTCTAAGAAGAGGGGGAGACCCAAGGGGGGGGGTACTGTTACGCCGAGCGCTCCGGGTCCCCGCTCCTCCCCGGAGCGCTCGCTTCACTCTCCCCGCGGCAGCGCTCCGGTCACGTCCTCTGACCCGGGGCGCTGCGATTCCGCTGCCAGCCGGGATGCGATTCGCGACGCGGGTAGCGCCCGCTCGCGATGCGCACCCCGGCTCCCCTACCTGACTCGCTCTCCGTCTGTTCTGTCCCGGCGCGCGCGGCCCCGCTCCCTAGGGCGCGCGCGCGCCGGGTCTCTGCGATTTAAAGGGCCACTGCGCCGCTGATTGGCGCAGTGGTTCCAATCAGTGTGTTCACCTGTGCACTTCCCTATATCACCTCACTTCCCCTGCACTCCCTTGCCGGATCTTGTTGCCTTAGTGCCAGTGAAAGCGTTCCTTGTGTGTTCCTTGCCTGTGTTTCCAGACCTTCTGCCGTTGCCCCTGACTACGATCCTTGCTGCCTGCCCCGACCTTCTGCTACGTCCGACCTTGCTTTTGCCTACTCCCTTGTACCGCGCCTATCTTCAGCAGCCAGAGAGGTGAGCCGTTGCTAGTGGATACGACCTGGTCACTACCGCCGCAGCAAGACCATCCCGCTTTGCGGCGGGCTCTGGTGAAAACCAGTAGTGGCTTAGAACCGGTCCACTAGCACGGTCCACGCCAATCCCTCTCTGGCACAGAGGATCCACTACCTGCCAGCCGGCATCGTGACACTCAACTTGTCGTGTTTGGAGGAGAAAGAATGCTGAGTTACTTCCAAAGAACACCATACCTACTGTGAAGCATGGGAGGTGTAAACATCATTCTTTGGGGCTTTTTTTCTGCTAAGGGACCAGGATGACTGATCCTTGTAAAGGAAAGAATGAATGGGGCCATGTATTGTGATATTTTGAGTGAAAACCTACCATCACCAAGGGCACTGAAGATGAAATGAGTCTTTCAGCATGACAATGATCCCAAACACACCACCCGGGCATTGAAGGAGTCCGTGTTGCCCAGCGAAAGCCCCAAAACATCACTGCTCTAGAGGAGATCTACATGTAGGAATGGGCCAAAATACCAACAACAATGTGTGAAGACCTTGCCAATATATAACAAATGTGATTTTATGGATTTTTTTCTCAATATGTTTTTTTATAGAGGTATACCTATGATGAATTACAGGCCTCTCTCATCTTTTTAAGGGGGAGAACTTGCACAATTGGTGGCTGACTTAATATTTTTTTTCCCACTGTATATGTGTGTGACAAAAAGATCTATCATTGTGTAAAGGTGTTCTTCACACCAAAATGTAAAGTACAGCAAGAATAGTAATAATAATATTGATTTTAATAATTTAAACACTAGATCATTGATTATCCACTTTCTTATCCTGGGATCCCTGCTTGGAAGAATCCAAACATTGAGTATTCTCATGATCTATTTTGTAACTGTTCACCCCCATGCCTTCTGTATTGTAAAAGTGACACCTCTGCGGCATTTCTCATAACTCCTGACCGGATTCCATGGGAAACCCTGATAAGAAAACAGCGGAGCACATTTGCTATGGCAAATGTGTCCGACAAAAGGGGTGTGGCCTCAGTAAAATGGAGAATGACTTAAAGGGTAACTCTCATTAAAACTAACTTTTTCTATTGCACTCCTTATGGTAAATAAAAAATATTTCTAATATACTTTGTTGAAAAAAAAAAGTTTTCTATGTTTTATTTGTGCTTAAAAAAGCTCAAGAGCACATTTTCCCCCATCTCATACACAGACTTTGGACAGAAGCCTAAACTGCTATATGCTGTTGGTTGGACCCCCCCCCCCCTCAGCACTCCAGGCTGCACTTCCTGTGTTTGGGCTTCGGTCCAAAGTCTGTGAATGAGATGGGGGAAAATGTGCTCTTGAGCTTTTATAAGCACAAATAAAACATAGAAAACTTCATTTTTTTCAAACAAAGTATATTAGAAATATTTTTTATTTACCATAAGGAGTGCAATACCAAAAATTAGTTTTAATGAGAGTGCCCATTTAAGATCTGCCCTTGTGAGCCAAAAGTGCATCAGAATCTGTTGCGCAGTTTAAGCCTAGCATGTTGCATGTTGAGCATATGACTCTCGACCAGACAGACACATAAAGGAAAGAAGCAATAAGCTATAATATAATAATAATGTAAAAAAAAAAAAAAGTGCTAAACAGGGTGTCCTGTGAAAGGCAGAAGAAAATAGACTATTCCAAATACAGTTGGTCCCCAACAAATAGATACCTTTCTATTTATGCAATGGAAGTTCCTACTTTTCTCACAGGTAGCAATAAGCTCCCCTCTTTCGTATACCCAGCTCAATGTAGAAGAAATACAGAAAGAGACAGCTGGCAGGGCCCATTTCATGACACTATACAGGAGGCTATGAAAGTCGTTCTCCTGTGCTAGGATTAGGAAAGATCCATACATAAGATATAGAATGGAAGGCCTGGAAATGGCCTCCAGATATTGTCCTGGCTAATCAGCATTCCCCGGCGTGCGGCAGGCAGGGGCTCAATGTCAATGCTTAGTGTTGCAGGACTGCTTTCAAATGCAAAATCAATACAGTAGATCAGGAACATATTTATATGGATGATTTAAGCTCCTATTAGTGCAGCTAGCCAGGCAAAGCATAAGCGATCAAATTCTCTGCTGGAAAGTTTTATGAGTGCATCTATTAAAAGGATGTGCTGACTATAGATCTCTTACGCTATCCTGAAGAACAGAGTGTGGTGGCCCAGTACGGGAGTTGTGCCCCTGTACCCTTGCTGCCCTGTCAGGCAGCCTCCTTACAGTGTCCCCCAGGGCCTCCTTACACCTGTCCCTTATGTATATATTGTTTGCCATGTATTATACTGTATAATGCATATAGAAAGTGTTACTACTTTAAGAGAGGTTCACATGTGATCACCAGTTGTCATGTGAGTGTAACCCAGGAGGTATCAGTGACCATGTGACTTAAGGGTGACCTATGGGACCCCACCAGAGTCTCCCCGATAAAAGCCCAGGGAGGAGTCTCTTCTCTCTCTCTCTTTCTTCTGAGTTGCAGTGCAGTCAAATCCTAGAGTGTTTCTGGAGTCTATAGGAGGCCTCAAGTCAGTCCAGCAGCCACAATTCTACAAGTAAGCGTCAACCACAGCATTGTCTGTCTCAAGTCAAGTCAGTCACAGTCATCTATTGTCAAGTCAGAGTGGCCTGCACTAAAATTGTCCAAATCTACTGCAAGTCCCAGCAAGCCCTTAAGTCACTGGTCACCTCCATGGGCCTGGCTGAACTGTATAGACTGTACCATCTGTCACTCAGTAAAGCTACCGTTGTCCGTAACTTGGCGTCAGAGACATTATTGCCCCATGCCTAGCCCAGGATCCAGAGCTATACCTTCGGGTGGTGTTAAGGATAAACCATGCCCTGGCATCACGGATACAAGGGGTCAATGCCATCTGCCATAGTGCTGGGTGGTATACCGGTTCATACCGAATACTGATGTGTTTTTTCTTTATGATATAAATTTTTCACATATCGCAATACCGTCTCCATAGCAACCAACTCCAATGAGTGATGGCATATAGTCACCTCCGGCCGCACAGCGTCTCTGGGAAGTGTAGTCCGAGCCGCACTGAACTGTGAGGAGCTGGGAGGGGACTACAACTCCTGGCGGGCATGTGACTTCTGTGCGGGGGCGTGGGAAACTAGAGCAGAACTGCGGAGACATAGAGGAGAGTTACCAGGCGACCTGACAGAGACCCCGGGTACCATGGTGAGGACCCCCGACCACCGGAAAACTCAAGCAGAACTGCGGAGACATGGAGAAGAGTTAACAGGCGGCCTGAACGAGACCCGGGTACCATGGAGAGGACCCCTGACCACCTGGCACTATACTGAGGAACCCCCCCCCGAAATACCGTTAAAGACCGTGAAACTGCCATAACTTAGAAAAATACAGTGATATACATTTTTGGTCACACTGCCCAGCACTAATCTGCGCCTAGGGTAATTTCATCTGCCCTGCATCTCACACCCTCTTCCACAAGAGCCTAATTGCTAAATGAACTAGCAAGCCCATCTCACTAGTGCACCTCAAGCTCTTTGTCTTTTGGGTCCCATTTAGCAGTAGCATTTTCATACACCAATCTCCATGTAATGAGGCACTTCCATGGTGAAAAAAAAAAAAAACACAACTGAATTAACATTCCCCTTCTTGATAGGGTGAGTTTTTTTTTCTTCAGATAGTAAATGTGCAACGTGCTGTAATCACACCTACTCCAGCGTGAATGACAGCTCGGTCACTTCCGACATCCCCACTCTACTCCTTCTGCACACTAAAGTCTTGTGAGCCCAGAAGCAGCTTAATTCACAGGGATAGCACTGCTTCAGGGCCTGTGTGAAATTCCAATGCATAGCGGTGACGTCGGAGGTGCTTGGGCTGTGAATGATGCTGGAGTAGGAATGAATACAGTCCAGAGCCTCAGTGACTATCTTAGTAAGAAGTGTGCTCCAGATACAGCACAGTATAAACTTTCAAACTCATGGACCTTGTAAGCAAGCTGATGTTATCATATATAACATGCTGCCAATGGTCACATAGGGCAAAATCTAAATGTGATTAAACGCGGGGGGGGGGGGGGGCGAACGCGTAGGAGTTGTGCCGGCCGCAGCATGATGCTGCGGCTGACAGGCCCCCTCCATGTATCTCTATGGGAAAGGCAGAGATGCAGCGTTCGTGCATCCCCGCCTCTTCCATAGAGCTGTATGGGAGGAAGGGAAGGGCGTGTTCATTGACCTCCCTGAGCATTAGCCAGCGCACAGTGTGGCAATGCCGGGGCTCGGTACGGGAGATTGCAGGGGATACGTTTATTTCACTGTAGGTCTCCTTTAAGTTATAATGAATAAAGACATTTACCTACATAGACATATCAGAAGACCTCACAGGCCATTTTTAAAGTTTAACTATAGTAAAATACCAAACCATGTTACAATTTTTCGCCTTCTAATATTTTGTCCAGCTGCTAAGGAATCCAGAAATTGTTAGGCATAAGAAGTCTTCCTTACAAGTTATTGTACATATAATAATAATGACAACTCATGCCCAGTATTCCTGTGGTATCATCTGTTTCATCCCAGCTCTTCTGCAATAATTCATATTATTACTGAGGCTGGGTCCAGTAACCACTACTCAGACCACCAGAAAAGCGCATGCTCTTCTGTGTAAGAGGAAGTGATTTGGAAGTGGTGCAAGGTAGTGAAAATATGGGAAAGGTGTACATTTCTTGACCACATAAATCATATTTTTAGAATTATAAATATTCTGAACAAAATACACTTTGAAATGAAGGTAAAATGTAAAGACAAGCATGCAAACAAATGAAAAATCAAATCTATGGGTAGTCGGGACACATTCATCTAATAAGAAAGGCATTTCATTTCTCATTTTCAATACAAAAGGTGGCCACGCATGCATGGACTTAGGATAGGCTGTGGTGTGCAGAAGACAGCAGTAATAGCACTATTTAGACCTAAGGCTTTTACTACAAAACTGTCATTCTTGTAGATCACAATGCCAAAGCTGACAGGAAGCCTTTTCACTTCACTTACATTCCTTAAATCTGATTGTTTTCTACAATCTAAGCTGTGAAAGTGGGAGTATGGCTTTCAATCACTGATGCTTTCCCACAAGGATTATGGGTTATATGCCCCTGCAAGTACCATAATGTACACATATGACATGGAGTATTACGGCAAAGCAAATCTTGATATATAAAACACACACATAGATACTTGGGGATATTTATTTAAGTCAGAGTAGGTGCACTGATGTCATACACAGGATTAGATGGATTAGTTGGAGTTTACATAAACCAAACTGATTACATTTCATTTCAGAACACCACTTTGTATGATTTCTTCTCTGTTACTTTTTGAAGACTTTTTGCACCAGTGCAACTTTTGTGCGACTTTTTGAAACTGCTTAGTAAGACAGGTCTTGGCTGTATGTTTTTGGTGCGAGTGAGATCATAACCCAAAGGGCTGTAGGGAATTGTATTTTACAGCACAGCAAAGCATGCAAGGAAGCTACAATGGGTAGGGTGGCTGTGTGGAAGGAAGAAAAGTGACCTCACACTTACAAACAAGGGATCCTCGGACTTGTATCTGGAAGGAGGGGACTCCAACAGGAAATAGCCAGTTCAAAAAAAGAAAGCAGCAGCGTTACGGTGGACTCACAACATAGCCATTAAGCCCCAAGACAAGCACGGGTCCTTTCTAAGCATGTCCATTACTGTCTGGCAGGTAAGTAACCCCTTTAAATAAATAACTGCATCGCTATATGAACATTGAATCTATAATGGAACATGTGGATGTAACCCTGAGAGTCAGTCAAAATGTCATATGATGATCTCTGTGGTTTCATTTATGATAATACTAATCCATAAAATGGATTGCAGACCTTACCCCTCTGCACACCTGACAATAATAACTGATTTTAACCATACGGCTACTATCCAGACTGATCCCCTACCCCAACCCCCTCCTCTAATTGACTGTTATTCCATACTTTCTTTGCTAACCATAACCATACATGAAACTCCCCTGCTGGGCCCAGTCAAAGCCTCCACAATTCATCAATCATTGTTGTTAATTTTAAGGCTGGTTCTATGTATGGTATTAGTCCGTTTTTATTTTTCATTCCTCATTCTTCTCCCAAAAAGGGACAAAAAGAAAAGATCAAAAGGGATCCCATGATCAAGCAGGGGCAAAATATGGAAGACAGGAAAACTACCGTAACCAAATCACTGGCCAATAAACTGGATTATCCTAACCCCCTCGAAATTAACAGTGCATGAAACAAACCTCTTAAAAAAGACTCTCATTCTTTCCATAAAACAACCATAATACCTTTATCCTTGTTTTAAAACTACACTTATACAGCTGCAAGCTCAGTTTACATAGGCAGGCTGCTGGTCCCCCTATTAGATATTCCTCCACTCAACAGATCTACAAGTCCAACCTCCACCTAACTTCTATCAAGCTCAGAATCATGGCAGCGTCAGTCATACCTTCCACTCTCTTGTGGCAACTGAATTTAATACCATTGACTTATCCCCCACAACCATACCGGGAATGCAAAAACCGCAATGGGAACCTTCACCATAATACCAACCTTGTTATGTGTTCAGATATGGGGGGGGGGGGGGGTATTGTAATACAAGACCATGATAAGTGTCTAAGGGAGCACTTAACATCTTGGTAGATTAAAAAAAAGTATCTAGAGATTTTTCTATATCAAGAAAATCCATAGGAAGCTTATTTACTATGCATACTCATTATCTATTCTTGAGAAAAATGAGAGAAAAATGAGAAAAAGTTTCCCCATCACCAAAAATCCATCTGTCTCTTTTTTCTATATCCTCCCTAAAATCTGCAAGACCCTTACAACCCCCTAAGGCATAGGAGGTCAGCACTGCAATGGGAACAAGGGTGGCATCAAGTTTTGCAAATCCATTCATAGGTAGATCTATATATATGGTCTTGCCATGCTCACATGAGGTTCCACCACCAATTTGTTTATGACCTTTTATAGATTTGAAAAGGGACAAAAGATACGGCCATCAGTTATGTTACCAGTCTAATTCTAAATAACTTGGGCATCACCTTAAATATTAATAAAGGAGATATATAATGCAGAAAAACGTATCCCCTATACAAAGATAGCGATAGCGAGGTCTCCGACCACTGGGACCCCCTGCAATCTCCTGCATGGGACTCTGGCTCTCCCTGGGAACGGGGCTTGTCGACCCCACACAAATAAGCAGCCAACACACCCCTCCATGTATCTCTATGGTAGAGCCTGTAAATAGCCAAAGGGCTCTCCCATAAAATTCATGGAGGGGGCATGCCGACCACTGCTTTGTGCGGGGATCGACATGGTCGCGTGCAGGAGATTGCTGGTAGTCCCAGCGGTCGGACAGGGGATACGTTTTTCTGAATGATATATCTACTTTAAATTACAAAAAATAAAAAATGTTAAAGCCAAAGATTTAAATAGTCATCTGAATTATTAGAATTTTTTTTTTTTAAAGCTGGCACATAACCCAAAGTTTTCCATATGTAACAAGAGCAATAACACAAACCCATTATCACCTTTAGAAGAGTACAGTGCAAGCAAACCACCAAGGCATTACACTAAAATAATAGAATAATTATACCTTTTACCATATTACACATGTTTTGACCATTTCTTACAAGCCTTCTATGTCACTTTGGTTATTCATGTAGCCACAGGAAGGGGTGGTCCTTCACATAGAACACATTTAATGTTTAATCTGTTCCCAATCCCCCCCAATTTTTTTTTTTTTACATTTTCTTCCACCTCATAACTTTTTTCCCCCACTAACAGAGTTGCATTAGGGCTTATTTTATGAAGGAAAAATTGTTGGCACCCTTTACTTCTACCAAATAATGCATTACAAAGTCAGAAAAAATAATATTTTCAAAGTTCACATATGGTAAATCTGATATGCATTTATTCTATGGGTCAGTTCGATCCCAATTATACCAAATTTGGATCATTTTTGTTTTGTTCTACTAAAAAAAAATTTTTTTTTAAAATCTGACCCATGAAGTAAATTTATGCAGTGGGTCGGGAAGGGGTTAAAGCACAACTGTCATGAACTTGGGGCTATATAACCAACACACAGCCTTTGTACTGTGTGCAGATTGTGTCTACAGAATTAGTACCTTAGTTCTCTCTGCTTTTATCACCCCCCAAAAAAATTTTTGATAGCAGCCGCACGGTCAGATAGGTGTGGAGCAAGGTTTGCTATGCCCCGCCGCCGACACGCTTATCCCCTGTACCGCGCATGGGGGTAGGGCTGGGCATTATACCGGTTCATACCGAAATTTTTGTGCATGAATTTTAACCCATAACGCAATACCGGTTTGGCCCTTCCCCCTCGGGCGCTGACACTCTATACCAGTGGTCTTCAACCTGCGGACCTCCAGATGTTGCAAAACTACAACTCCCTGCATGCCCGGACAGCCGATGGCTTTTTGGGAGTTGTAGTTTTGAAACATCTGGAGGTCCGCAGGTTGAAGACTACTGCTCTATACTGTGCGGTATCCCTATGCCTGGGCTGCAAAAAAGAAACAAAATAAACTTTAACTTACCTCCCGTTGGTCCGGTACCGGCCTCACTTGCTTCCTGGGGACGGGAGCCGTCAGCCATCACTGGCCGCAGCGATCTCCCTCCTCGGCCGGTGATAGGCTGAGCCCACTGTCATGTAAGAAGCCGGCTTCTTACATGACAGTGGGCTCAGCCTATCACCGGCTGAGGCGGAACATCGCTGCAGCCTTGTGATAGGCTGACGGCTGTCCGACGTTCACGTCCCCAGTGTAAGGCCAATGTTTGTGCGTTAAAGTTTATTTTGTTTACCTTCTGCAGCCCGGGCATAGGGATACCGCACAGTATAGAGTGTCAGCGTCAGCGGCTGCAACAATCAGGACGAGGAGGGCAGCACTTGCGGGTGATGTGAGTATTTTCCCCGATGGGGGCAGCGCTGGTCTGATAATTAATTGGGGGAGGGGGGGGAGGAAATACCGTTATATACAGTGGAACCGTGATACACACATTTGGTCATACCGCCCAGCCCTACATGGGGGATAAGCGAAGATGCGCATGCGCTGGAACCTGTGTGTCACTCACACAGCGGTCCCAGCGCTGACGTACAGGGGATAGGCGTGTCGGCGGCGGGGCATAGCGAACCTTGCGCCACGCCTATCTGACTATGTGTGACGGCTATCAAAAACATTTTTTGGGGGGGGTGATAAAAGCAGAGAGAACTAAGGTAAAAACACTACTATAGACACAATCTGCACACAGTACAAAGGCTGTTTGTAGGTTATATAGCCCCAAGTTCATGACAGTTGCGCTTCAAAGCCATTTTTAAATGGCAGTACAGTATTTTTATCTATTTGTAAGCTAAAGCCTGAGAAACAGAGAAAAGGTATAATGGCAAAATGTCCATTTCTTCTTTGCTACAGACTTGTAGTTTTGGCTTACTAACACTGGAATAAAGCACGCTGTCTGAAGGTGGCCTTGCCATTCCTTTGCGCTATGTACTTCATGACAAAAGGTCTAGTGTAGTCCTAAAACATATTGCTTGAAACTATACACAGAAATAACAAAAAAAACATGTTATATAGTGAAATCTCTGACCTCCAAAAAATAGCAAGGGGGTGGTCTGCATCATAAATGTAGAGAAAAAAAATAAGGAGGTGGTCTTCCCAAATAGGTGGTCTTTATATACCTACCATCCATCAAAGTAATTTGACCCCCCACTCTTTTCAAGCAATAACATTTGGTTGGTAAGGGTTAACCAGCTACTGTGGTTGAAGTGTTACAATGTGAATGGTGTAAACATATAACCATCATAGCAAATATATTGAAGAAATAAGTGAGAAATGTGGGGGTCTTATAGGCTGTACCTACCTTATAGGGGGATGAAGATACAGAGCTAGCCAAGTCAACCTAAAGGCTGCAGGATGGAGATGGTGTCCATTGTGTCCAGGAGGGTTGCAGCTTTCCTGTCAGCCAGGAGATGCTAGTCATGGTGAGGACTGGTCTGTAGTCCCTTCTGCAGAGCCCATTGTGGTGTGTAGGATGAGGGAGGCAGCTGATACTACACTACTCCTCATCACACATCATCCTCTGTCCATCCAGCACAATGCATTTACAAGAAAATGGCCGGCACCTACCACCACTCCCACAGGGTGGACACCAACAGGTGCACGTGTATATACTCATATACTATGAATTATTTACAGTCACTCCATGCTGTGTAGGTTTACATTATAATGTATGCAACTATTATTCTGTGAGTCATAGCGTTATGTGGGGAAAGGAAAGAAGTATTAGAATATATAAGCTCCTGAACACCCCTACATTCAGCCAATGGAACAGCCCTTGCTAGCTCTCCGCAGTGTGAACAGAAGGCAGCTTTATGTGGGCTTTGTGCTCGGGTAGAACTTGCCTAGTGGGCTTCTGGGGTCCACATATGTGGAGGTGATGTCAGGGACATTTCCCTACATCATTATCTCCTCAGATGATGTATCCAGCAGCTGTTCAGTGCTGCCATCGTGTATCTATGCCAGTGTTTCCCAACCAGGGTGCCTCCTGATGTTGCAAAACTACAACTCCCAGCATGCCCGGACAGCCGAAGGCTGTCCGGGCATGCTGGGAGTTGAAGTTTTGCAACACCTAGAAGCACCCTGGTTGGAAAACACTGATCTATGCACTGTGAAACCTCTCCAAAAGACCACCTATTTGAGAAGACCAACTCTATTGCCAGACCGATTTTATGTGATGGAATTTTGATCCACCATACATTTTTTTTATAGGTGCCATTTTCTTTGAGAAGACCACCCCCATAGGAGACCACTTTCCAATAATAATAACTATTTCTGTATATAGGACCATCATATAACGCAGCATTTTACAATTCTGAGGGTAAAAATAAAGACAAATATCAGGCATCGCAATATTACACACTAACGGTAGGATGACACGTAGCGCATACGCAGCATAATTTGCGCTGCGGATGCGCTGATGACTGTCCCCAGAGTGAGCTCCCTGCTGTGCCCGTGTGCCCTGCTTGTAGCAGCAATCCACCTCTACAAGTTGGCACACAGGGATTTGCAAGTTTGTGATAAAATGCGCGTGCATGCACAGTTTACAGTTTACAGATATCGTGGTCGCTCCCCCTGCTCCTTGAGCTT
Organism: Hyla sarda; assembly: GCF_029499605.1. NCBI lineage: Eukaryota > Metazoa > Chordata > Amphibia > Anura > Hylidae > Hyla > Hyla sarda. The sequence goes on along the minus strand of NC_079190.1, from coordinate 265,197,282 downwards.
TGCCGAGAGCGGCCGCGATGTCTGAGAGTAAACTGCACAAGCGTGCACAGTCTACTACAGACCATGGCCCTCATTTACTATTCTAAACCCGACCTCTTTTGTCGGGTTTTTTTGTCGCATCTTTGTCTGCGCCATGTCGCAGACATCGTGCGCCAGTCTGCGACACTATGCGACATTTTTTCCCGACGGACCCGATGTGGATTCTCCCAAACCCGAAAAAGGGGCGTTACCCGACATTTCTGAGCTTTACCACGTATTTATAAAGGTTTCCAACCCGAATTTGTTGTATTGTTGTGGATTTTTTCCCGACAGCTCAGAGGAGTTGGAAACCAAAACCAACAAAACCCACGTGCGACAAACAGGATGCGACATAATAATAAATACCAGGGGAAAAAAGCAGTCGGGTAAGAAAGCAACATAGACTTACAACCCGATTTTCTTAGTAAATGAGGGCCCATGTGTGACTTGTAACAGCTGATTGCTGAAAGGCAGGACACAGGCACAGCAGGGAGCTCACTATAGAAACAGTCATTGGTGCATCCGCAGCGTTAAATATGCTGTGGATGCGATACGTGTTACCCTACCCTAAATATTTAAACGGGAGGAGGAAGAGCACTCTTGAGTATAGCTTACAATCTATAAGGGATAGCATTAAAGGGGTAATCCACTGGCCAGCGTTCGGAAGTAAATGTTCCGAACGCTCTTTTCGCACTGTGGGGGTCATGCACCTCGTGATGTCACTGCGACATCCCCTTAATGCGAGTCTATGGGAGGGGGCGTGACGGCCGTCACCTCCCTCCCATAGATTTGCATTGAGGGGGCGTGGCCATGTCGTCACAAGGAGCGTGGTCGACCCCCGCAGCACGAAAAAAGTGTTCGGAACATTTACTTCCGAAAGCTGGCCAGTGGAGTACCCTTTTAAGGCAGAAAGTGCAACTTTGAGTGGTCTTCTCAAAATGGTTTTACCGTAACTAAAGGCATAGCTATTAACCCTTCATGACCCTTAACGTACCAGTACACCATGGTTCGGGTGAGGGGAACCTGGTGCTGGCCTGTGAGTCGGTTTTACGTAATAACCGGCAGATTTCCACTGCTAACAGCCGATATCTGTCAGTAATGATGGAAATCGAAAATTGCTCTGATGTTCTTCATTTAAATGGTTAAGTGGGCACTGTCAGATCCAAAAACCTTTTATATGTTGTTACTGATAAAAATTAAAGACCTTTTGTAACATGGTTGTTTGAATATTTTTTTATATTTAATTTAAGAAAACTGCTCCTGAAAATCCCACCACTATGGGTCCCTATACCTACTGGGACACTAACCAGTCCTGCAACAGCATCAGGCTTGTCCACTAGTCATGGACAAGAGATGACTCACAGACAAGGCTGCATGAGCAGACCACCTCCTACCACCACAAGGGATGGACACGCCCACTTCCTCTGAGAGGATTTCCAACACTGTGAGCTAATGAAAAGAGAGGTGATAGAGGCATAAAAATGTATGCACATGGTATAATCTGATATATATATATATATATATATATATATATATATATATAGTAAAGATCTGAGAGTGGCACTGTGCAGGATTTAATCCCAGGATCAGTCCTATGTAAGACCAGACCAACACGTCCCAAGAAATTTAGTTCCAAAAATGAACAGGGCGGCACTCCAGCGATCCAATATAAAAAGTATTTATTCACCCAGAATGTGAAGCAACGTTTTGACCTACTCAATGAGGTCTTTTTCAAGCATGCTTGAAAAAGACCTCATTGAGTAGGTCAAAACGTCGCTTCACATTTTGGGTGAATAAATATTTTTTATATTGGATCGCTGGAGTGCCGCCCTGTTAATTTTTGGAACTATATGTTTGAAGGCTAATTCATTAGCCTGCATTTGTGGGAGGGGCGGGGATTCCCTATAAGAACCCGCGGCCGTACCTGTTTCTGACGCCGCGGGTTCGTCACGTGATGGGAGGTCAGCTGACCGGAAGCTGTTTCCAGCGGTGGGGTACGGGTAAGTGGTCCGGGGCTAGCCTGGGTGGCGGCGTTTCTGCACAGCCTCCTCTCCGGAGGTAAGCCAGAGTCCAGGGGTGTACCCTCGGCCAGGCCCCGGCCCCAGTTTCAGCAACAGGGGGACATGCGTCCCACGTGGCTAGTTCTCTTCTCCCGGCCGGTCAGGTACGGCAGTGCACAGCGAGTCTCCACCGGCAGTGGGACCCGTGACGGGGGCATGCTGCTGTAATCTGGGGATGGCAGCATGAGTCCTCGCTTCCCCACAAACCCCCGTGGCAGTACGGAACCTGCATTTCTATTGCCGGGTCGGTGCTGTCGCCTCGGGTTTTCTGCCTAGGGACTGGCCCCTGCTTGTTGTATCATCATACAGGCTTATCATCATACCCCCGGTGCCTGTCATTACATTACAGTAGGGGTTAATTATATGCCAGCACGCTCTCTGACTGCTCCGCTCTGCACATTACAGTAAGGGGTTTATTAGATGCCAGCACGCTCTCTGACTGCTCCGCTCTGCACATTACAGTAGGGGTTAATTATATTCCAGCACGCTCTCTGACTGCTCCGCTCTGCACATTACAGTAAGGGGTTTATTAGATGCCAGCACGCTCTCTGACTGCTCCGCTCTGCACATTACAGAAGGGGTTAATTAGATGCCAGCACGCTCTCTGACTGCTCCGCTCTGCACATTACAGTAAGGGGTTTATTAGATGCCAGCACGCTCTCTGACTGCTCCGCTCTGCACATTACAGTAGGGGTTAATTATATTCCAGCACGCTCTCTGACTGCTCCACTCTGCACATTACAGTAAAGGGTTAATTATATGCCAGCACGCTCTCTGACTGCTCCGCTCTGCACATTACAGTAGAGGTTAATTATATGCCAGCACGCTCTCTGACTGCTCCACTCTGCACATTACAGTAAGGGGTTAATTATATGTCAAAATGCTCTCTGACTGCTCTGCACATTACAGTAGGGGTTAATTATATGCCAGCACGCTCTCTGGCTGTTCCGTTCTGCATATTACGGTAGGGGTTAATTATATGCCAGCATGCTCTCTGACTGCTCCGCTCTGCATATTACAGTAGGGGTTAATTATATGCCAGCACGCTCTCTGGCTGTTCCACTCTGCACATTACAGTAGGGGTTAATCATTGCAGTAAGCAGTCAAATTATATGCCGGCACGCTCTCTAGCTGCTCTGCACATTACTGTAAGGGGTTAATTATATGCCAGCACACTTTCTGGCTGCTCCGCTCTGCACATTACAGTAAGGGGTTAATTATATGCCGGCACGCTCTCTGGCTGCTCCACTCATTACTGTAAGGGGTTAATTATATGCCGGCACGCTTCCTGGCTGCTCCGCTCTGTCCATACACATTGCAGGGGCTTTGTTACATACATGCAGAGAATGCATGGCTACGTTATGAAAGTTGTGTGATATATGTGTTCTCTTTACAGGTATAAATAAAAATAATAAAAAGAAAAAGGGGGGGGGGTTCTTCTAGGTATCAGATGATCAAGCACATCATATATGCACTTAATTATTCATGTCAGGGTGTTTAGGTAGGTTCAGCTTTAGCATTTTTACGTATTGGGTGTGTTTTATGTCTAGCATCCTTCTGCCACCCATGTACAGATATAATTATGCGGAACTTATAAAAAATAATAAAAAATCATTAAAATAAAAATGGTGTTTGTGTGAAATTTAGATTAGTTATTTTCTTTAGGTGCTACGGTCCCCATTTAGGCTTTTAACTGATCCTCCGTGACAAACACTTCGTCAGCAAGGTTGGTCCATGGTAGTTGAAGGGTCACTCAAGGGTACGTGTATATTGTCCTCACGCTTGCAGGATATATACTGTACACACGTTCGTAGGGTTTATACTGTATTCACGCTCGCATGGTTTATACTGTACTCACGCTCGTGGGATTTGTACTGTACTCACGCTCGCAGGATTTATACTGTACACACGTTCATAGGTTTTTACAGTATACACGCTCGTAGGATTTATTTTGTTCATACGCTCAGAGGGTTTATACTGTACACTCGCTGGTAGTATACAATACAGAAATGTGGGTGCACTACTGTGGTAGATGTATACAATGACATTGGCTAATCCCTCAACACTGATGTTAAAATTGAGACATTCGCCAATGTATCCTTATATTAAGGACATACCAGAGCCCGCACACCAACGCCAAGGTTTCTCAGATGGCACGGGACCTAACGCTAACCTACCTGTGCGTAATAAGCAAAAACCAGGGGCCAGTGGGCAATTACAGCAGCACTAGGTCGACATGTAGCCTGCTCCCAGTTCCCTCCAGCGTGACTAAGCACACATACAATGGAAGTGGGGGAGAGAGGCTACAAGCCCCACCCAAGTTGGCTGATATAGGTGCATGGCCTCACAGGTGCAACCCTAATGCTGCCTGGAAAATGTTCAAGGCGCATTAACATATGGAGTTTACACACCTCCACGTATAAATTTACAAACAACAACAAAAAACGTGGTCTCAAATGGCTGGAGGTGCTCAAGTCCAAATGCAGTTGTGCATATATACTGGGGGAGCAGATCCTGCCCTTGTAGTCCGTTGCTAGGGGCGATCCCCAGCATAAAAATGCATACAATGGAGGATGCCTGCAGTGGACTACAAGTGCCACAATAGAATCCTACACCAGATAAACGGTGTGGATGTGTAACAATTAGAATACAATACAGAAATGTGGGTGCACTACTGTGGTAGATGTATACAATGACATTGGCTAATCCCTCAACACTGATGTTAAAATTGAGACATTCGCCAGTGTATCCTTATATTAAGGACACACCAGAGCCCGCACACCAACGCCAAGGTTTCTCAGATGGCACGGGACCTAACGCTAACCTACCTGTGCGTAATATGCAAAAACCAGGGGCCAGTGTTGAGGGATTAGCCAATGTCATTGTATACATCTACCACAGTAGTGCACCCACATTTCTGTATTGTATTCTAATTGTTACACATCCACACCGTTTATCTGGTGTAGGATTCTATTGTGGCACTTGTAGTCCACTGCAGGCATCCTCCATTGTATGCATTTTTATGCTGGGGATCGCCCCTAGCAACGGACTACAAGGGCAGGATCTGCTCCCCCAGTATATATGCACAACTGCATTTGGGGTTGAGCACCTCCAGCCATTTGAGACCACGTTTTTTGTTGTTGTTACTCGCTGGTAGTATTTATAATGTACACACGCTCGTAGGATTTATATTGTACATACGTTCAGAGGGTTTATACTGTACACTCGCTGGTAGTATTTATACTGTACACATGCTCGTAGGATTTATATTGTACATACGCTCAGAGGGTTTATATGGTACACTTGCTGGTAGTATTCATACTTTACACACGCTCGTAGGATTCATATTGTACATAAGCTCGTAGGATTTATACAGTATACACGCTCGTTGGATTCATACAGTATACTCGCTCATAGGATTTATACAGTATACATGCTCGTAGGATTAAAACAGTATACTCGCTTGTAGGATTTATACGGTATACACGCTCGCAGGTTTATACTGTACATATGCTCAGATGGTTTATACTGTACACTCGCTGGTAGTATTTATACTGTACACACGCTTGTAGGTTTCATGTCGTACATACGCTCATAGGAATTATACTGTACATAACACACTCACATATATACGCTCATAGATTCATGTTGTACTTATGCTTGTAATTTATTTATGCTGGTATTAATTACAGTATACTGTTCTTACGCTTGTGTTATACATTACATCTGCTTGTTACTTTGATACTGTGAATAAGTGTTTATTGCCATGGGCGTTCGTTCATATAGTTCGTTTGTATATATACGCACACGTAGTTCATTTGGTCTATCCGCTCAGGGTTTTATGCTAATGTCAGTTCATTTAGTTCTCACACGTTATAGTGTTTACAGTGCCCTTTTGTAAATTCATTGTAGTGTCTGCAGTGCATATAGTTGCATAGCATTGGGGCTCATGCGTTCCTCACTTTAGTATTTATACAGCTGTTGCGGTCGGGGCATCATACCTACCATGTCAGCAGGGGGTGGTACTCAGTAGTTTTTTCTGACACGTATTCAGAGTTACAGCCTCACGACCCATATGTGGTTTATACCACACGCCTGCAGGGAGATACATGGTGTAGTTGCTGTTATTGACGCGTTTTCAGAACAACAATAATACGACACATAGGTGGTGTATACCCATTATACCTACCACGTCTGCAGGGGGGTACATTGCATAGTTGTTGTTACTGACACGTCTTCAGAACAATGATAACACGACACATAGGCGGTGTATACCCATTATACCTGCCATGGCCGCAATAAAAAAAATATATATATATAAATAAATAAATACAAAAAGAAAAAAAGGAAAATTCGCTTCAGATCAGTGCTTTCTAGTTATTGTACAGTAGGACAGACATCATATGTATAAATTCATGTGTTGTATCATACATCAGTGCTTCATGCAATTATATAATTGTACTGGGCATATGTGTGGAAAAGTTGCTCTGTACATCTGCTCATATACAGTGGTCCCTCAACATACGATGGTAATCCGTTCCAAATGAACCATCGTTTGTTGAAACCATCGTATGTTGAGGGATCAGTGCAATGTAAAGTATAGGAAGCTGTACTCACCTGTCCCCGCCACTCCGGACCCGTCACCGCTGCCCTGGATGTCACCTTCCATCGCTGTTGCCGCGTTCCGTGGTCTCCCCGACGTTCTGGACGTCTCTGCTTCCCCGGGATCCTCGCTCTCCGCCGCCGTCCTCACGTCACTACGCACGCACGCCGTTCCTATTGGATGACCGGACGGCGTGCGCTCGACGTGATAACGATGATGGAGGGCGCCGGTGATGGAGGGGATCGTAAAGATGACGCTCCGGAGCCCCAAGGACAGGTAGGAGACAATAACTGGAGCACACGGGGCACCGTAAACGGCTATCCGGCAGCAGCTGAAGCAGTCTGTGCTGCCGGATAGCCATTTATGCGATGATCCCGACATACAAAAGCATGATGCTGCCTTCAACATGCTATGGTCTCTGAGAGGCCATCGCATGTTGAAATTATTGTATGTCGGGGCCATTGTAGGTCGGGGGTCACTGTAGTTTGTTCAGTGCATATGCTCGCTCATACAGTTTATTCTAGCCATACGTTTAGTTTGTTCGGTGCACGCACTAAAAGTTTTGTACATATGCCTATATAGTTTTTGTCTGTGTATACAGTCGTGGGTTGTTTGAGCATACGGTCGTAGTGTTAGTGAGGTACATATGGCCTTGATGGTTATGCCGGGCTCACGTTCATGCTGTCATGGTCTGCATATGGGTCAAGGAGTCATGCTAGACATACATTTAGATTGTTCATTTTCGGTATACATTCATAGGTTTATTAGGCACATACGTTTCTTGATGTCTTGCTGTGCATGTTATGGTGTTAAACCATACACCCATGTCTTTGACACTGCGCAGGTTTTTATGGCATTGGGCGAATCTGTTCACGGATAATTCATCACCATTTTTGTAAATATTGAGTTGTGCATACGTGAATAGCTGGGGTTCGGTTTATTACTTGCCAAATCGACAGGTCTAGCATGGTTACGACTTGTTTCAGCTTTTAAATTCGGCTAGACCAGTCACGTTTACAGGTCAGCCCGGATACAACCTGTAAACATGACTTCAGGTTAGCGACAATGTGATCATATACGTTGTGTTATTCAGCTGTTGGGTTATGCACAGGGATATAGCTTTACTTTTCCATTGTGAATTGACACGTCTATAGGTCAATCATGGTTACAACCTGTTTAGACTTTAGGTTTACGTCAATACTAGTAGTCATACATGTTGGTTGAAGCTTTTAATTCGGCTAGACCAGTCCCGTCTACAGGTCAGTCCGGATGCAACCTGACACGACTTCTTTATATACGTTGTGTTTATTTACAGGGATAGTTTATATATCCATTGTTAATTGCTACGTCTATAGGTCTATCACGGTTAAAACCTGTTTTGGTTCAGGTTGACAGTCATACAATTAGTTACAGATTTGGTTGAATCTTTCATTTATTTTCGGCCTGTCACGTCTACAAGTCGGTTCAGTTACAACCTGACACGACTTCAGGTTGGCGGCAACGTCATTATGTGTCCATGAGCATTTGGGTTGTGCGTAAAGGGATGCAGCTTGGTTCTGGGTGGTTGGGTTTGTTTGTCTCGGCTTAGGTTGACGATGATAGTAATCACATGTTGGTTGAGTTTCATTGTCACTTTTGCTGCATAAGTGGTTTCATTGCCGGTCACATACACAGGTTGGTTACAGTGATAACCTCACACAGGTTTAGGTTGGCGACTAGGTAGTCATTTGTGTATACACGTTGTTAGCACTTCAAGTTGTGCATACGGGCATTGGGTTGTTCTCTGAGTCTTTCCACGTCTACAGCTCAAGGTGAGCTTTCAACACGCAGCCTGGAATACTTACACAATATTTTACATTAGAGTCCCAGAGGTTGTCTTACTCACCATTTTATTCCTATTTGCATTCATCAGGTTTTGCCACTCTTCTTTGCATCTAGCATAATACTATCAAAGTGTATCTGTCTGTCAGGTATCCAGCTTAATATCATGTTGTCTTGCTCTGACAGGGCGTCATTGTTTGCGTCCCAGGCCATCAAATCTGCTCTGAAGAGTGCGCAAATAGGGAGGTTTGCAAGCCCTCTAGCCATCAGCCCTGGCAGCTGGCTTAGTTACTTGGTTAGCTGGTGCTTTAGGTAATTCCCCATTAGGATATCAGGATAGCTTAACATTAGAAGCCTCGCTGTTCTTGAGTTGTCGAGGTTACTTAAGGTTTAGGGGAATTACATGTAGGTGCATGGCCATAGTTACATTAATTTCGTTAGGATGTAGGTTTTATGCATGGGAATTGTATAGCAGTAGAATGTCATTGTCCGGTCAGGTTGTCATCATACGGCATTTTCCCAAGTCTCACGAGTGATGCTCAGCTCGAGTTGGCTATCTTTGCTTCCGCATGTTTAGGATCCAACGGGATCAGCCACTGCTATTCTTTAGGGGGCAAGCACTCACTACTATGTTGTTTGTCAAACACGTACGTATTCTTGTCAAATCCTTTTGTAGTGATCCATCCATTATATCCAGTCATTCTCTAAGCATTGGGGCTGCTGCACAGACGTTACATCATGGTGTGCCAGCACACGTGGTTAAGAAATCGTGGTGCTGGGAATTCGGTGCTACATGCACTGTACCCCTATTCCATAGTCAGTATTGCATGATGCATTTCAGTCATTAGTCACGTGGTTATTACACGTATTAATAGCACTTTGTTCTGATTCTGGGTTTTTGCCCTCTATTTTTTAAGGTGTACTCCTACGTGGTAGTATATCGCACAACTCTAACTGCCTAGTTAGGTTACAGGATTTAGTAGGAATAGGAGTTTAGTAAGAGGTTCTTTTAGTAGGCTCGCTATACTAATGAGCACCGACCACAAATATTTTATATATATATATATATATATATATATATAGATGTATATATTTTTATATTCTAATTTAGATATTCACACCACATTGAGATGAATTATCAATGTCTACACCAGAAAACTGCCACACAAAAGTTGCAAATTTTTGTGCAATGCTGTTTTTCTATGTTGAACATTTTTTTAGCAAAAGGCTATGTTTACACAGGGCACAATTCTGCAAAAATTCCATTCAACAAAGGTTGCAGAATTCCACCAGAATTGTGGCAGAATTTTTGTGTTCACAGAACACAGAATTCCATCAAAATTCAAGCCCCATTGATTTTTATGGGATTCCGACATGGAATTCTGCAAAATATAAGACTGGCCCGTAAAGCGGAATTTCCATTTCGGAATGCCCACCATGGAAATTTTGTTGTCTGAATGGGACTGCGGAATCACATTGAAATCAATGCGCTTTAAATTTTGGCTGCATTTCTGGCGGAATTTTTATCTTTTTTTATTATTATTTTTTTGTTATTTTTCTTTTTTTTAATGTATTATTTTTTCTTTTTTAGAACTACAATACATACAGCCATGGCCGTAAATGATGACCCCTAAAAGTTTTGAAGAGAATGAAGTATTTCTCACAGAAAGGATTGCAGTAACACATGTTTTGCTATACACATGTTTATTCCCTTTGTGCGTATATTGGAACTAAACCAAAAAAGGGAGGAAAAAAAGCAAACTGACATAATGTCACACCTAACTCCAAAAATGGGCTGGACAAAATTATTGGCACCCTTTCAAAATTGTGGAAAAATAAGATTGTTTCAAGCATGTGATGCTCCTTTATACTCACCTGGGGCAAGTAACAGGTGTGGGCAATATAAAAATCACACCTGAAAGCAGATAAAAAGGAGAGAAGTTCACTTAGTCTTTGCATTGTGTGTCTGTGTAACACTGACGTTTCAGTAGACTGGAACACAGATGATAGTAGATCCACTGGACCTGTGTGGTAGATGACTCGGACCGTACCAGGGAACGGAGTCTAAGGTGCCACTGGTTTTCCCCAGAGCCCGCCGCAAAGCGGGATGGACTTGCTGCGGCAGGCGGCACCCAGGTCACTACCCCTGGCACGGCTCGACCACACAGGCGGCTGAGGAGATTCGAGGCACAGGCGGGATAAGGCAACTCGTGGTCAGGATAGAAGAAGGTCAGGGCTGGCGGCACAGTAGCATAGTCAGGAAAGTAGCAAGTGGTCAGTAGGCAGGCAGCAAAGGAGCAAGGTCAGGTCACGGAGCAAAGGGTATGATACATGGCAAGGCAACTCTCAGGAACGCTTTCTCTCAGTCACTAGGGCAACAAAGATCAGGCAGGGAAGTGTGGGAGGTGGAGGAATTTATCAATGAGCCACAGGTGTTACTTCACTAATGGGCACACTGGCCCTTTAAATCTTAAAGCTCCGTCGCGCGCACGCCCCAGGGGATGAGGACATGCATGCCGGAGCAGAGAGGCAGAGGTGGGGGCAGGAGAAGCATCAGGTGAGTGACGGGCTGGGATTCGCATGCGGGCATGTCCCACGATGCGAATCCCAGCTCCGCCGGCAGCAGAAGGTAACGGGACCATGTGCTCACGGCCAGCGTGTGCGGCCGTAGCGCATAATATAACAGTCTATGTGTGCCACACCAAGCATTGACAACAGAAAAAGGAGAAGAGAACTGTCTGAGGACCTGAGAACCAAAATTTGGGAAAAATATCAACAATCTCAAGGTTACAAGTCCAGAGATCTAGATTTTCCTTTGTCCACAGTGCGCAACATTATCAAGAAGTTTGCAACCCATGGCACTGTAGCTAATCTCCCTGGGCGTGGGCGGAAGAGAAAAATTGATGAAAGGTGTCAACGCAGGATAGTCCGGATGGTGGATAAGCAGCCCCAAACAAGTTCCAAAGATAATCAAGCTGTCCTGCAGGCTCAGGGAGCATCAATGTCAGTGCGAACTATCCGTCGACATTTAAATGAAACGCTATGGCAGGAGACCCAGGAAGTCCCCACTGCTGACTCAGAGACATAAAATAGCAAGACTACATTTTGCCAAAACGAACTTGAGTAAGCCAAAATCCTTCTGGGAAAATGTCTTATGGACAGATGAGACCAAGACAGAGCTTTTTGGTAAAGCACATCATTCTACTGTTTACCGAAAACGGAATGAGGCCTACAAAGAAGAGAACACAGTACCTACAGTGAAATATGGTGGAGGTTCAATGATGTTTTGGGGTTGTTTTGCTGCCTCTGGCACTGGGTGCCTTGAATGTGTGCAAGGCATCATGAAATCTGAGGATTATCAACACATTTTGGGTCACACTGTACAGCCCAGTGTCAGAAAGCTGGGTTTGCGTCCAAGATCTTGGGTTTGCGTCCGAGATCTTCCAGCAGGACAATGACCCCAAACATACGTTAAAAAGCACCCAGAAATGGATGGCAACAAAGTGCTGTAGAGTTCTGAAGTGGCCAACAATGAGTCCAGATCTAAATCCCATTGAACACCTGTGGAGAGATCTTAAAATTGCTGTTGGGAAAAGGTGCCCTTCCAATAAGAGAGACCTGGAGCAGTTTGCAAAGGAAGAGTGGTCTTACATTCCGGCTGAGAGGTGTAAGAAGCTTATTGATGGTTATAGGAAACCACTGATTTCAGTTATTTTCTCCAAAGGGTGTGCAACCAAATATTAAGTTAAGGGTGCCAATAATTTTGTCCAGCCCATTTTTGGAGTTTGGTGTTACATTATGTCCAATTTGCTTATTTTCCTCCCTTTTTTGGTTTAGTTCCAATACACAGAAAGGTAATAAACATGTGTATAGCAAAACATGTGTTACTGCAATCCTTTTCTGTGAGAAATACTTCATTTTTCAGGGGTGCCAACGTTTACGGCCATGACTGTATGTAACACACATGTTTTGTATCTTTAATGTGTCACCAATTGAAATTCATTGAATGCAAAGGGAAAACGCTGCATAGTGTTTACGGTGTTATTTTTCACACACATAATTGTTATGGGGGTAAAAAGAACTGTCATGTCACTATAATACATTTGCTTTTGCCACATAGTTTGCCAGTATTACATCACTTTCCTGGCATGTATTTTGTAGTGTAAATGTGCCAAAAAATGCTACATTCAAATTAGAATATTTATGAAGCCCACACCAAATGGATGTTAACTTTGCCCAGCAGCCATTTTGGATTCACACAGTCATGTGCCTATTAGAGGGAGAAAGAGGAGCAGAATGTTTAGATGGGACTGCAGCTGGGACTAGAGCCTGTGACTGTCTGGGCATGGCTGGGAGTTGTAGTTTTGCCACAGCTGGAGGCACCCTGGTTGGAAAACACTGGTCTGGTGGATGGATAGCAATGTCTACAATAAGTGAAACTTTACAACAATATTCAATATGATAGATATAGATCCAGATGTTCTAGCACTATTGTCCATAAAATAATCTTTGTTTTTGTTTGCTTATTTATTATTTATTTATTTATATATTTATGTATTGCATTTAAACATGTATGCAGATGAACACGTTGCATGTATGCTTGTTTTTATTTGTTTTTTTGATTCAGTGGCTACTACCAGTTACTTATTCAAAACCCATATTTTTTCATCCATTGCTTATTATCTTTTTTTTTTTTTTGTTTTTTTTAGGAAAAACTATTTAGATTCTTTATTCTGAATTCGATTGCTCACAAATAATATTCAGCATTTATGTATAAAAAAGAGATTTACTGCAGAGGAATAAGACGAGGAAAGGGTTTTCTGTCATAGTCGTCTATAAGAAAATGCTCGAATAAGAAACCAACTTCAGTGAATAAGAAGCTGCCGAATAAGAAACCAACTTCAGTGAATAAGAAGCTGCCGAATAAGAAACCAACTTCAGTGAATAAGAAGCTACCGAATAAGAAACCAACTTCAGTGAATAAGAAGCTGCCGAATAAGAAACCAACTTCAGTGAATATGAAGCTGCTGAATAAGAAACCAACTTCAGTGAATAAGAAGCTGCCGAATAAGAAACCAACTTCAGTGAATAAGAAGCTGCCGAATAAGAAACCAACTTCAGTGAATAAGAAGCTGCTCGAATAAGAAACCAACTTCAGTGAATAAGAAGCTGCCGAATAAGAAACCAACTTCAGTGAATAAGAAGCTGCCGAATAAGAAACCAACTTCAGTGAATAAGAAGCTGCTCGAATAAGAAACCAACTTCAGTGAATAAGAAGCTGCCGAATAAGAAACCAACTTCAGTGAATAAGAAGCTGCTCGAATAAGAAACCAACTTCAGTGAATAAGAAGCTGCTCGAATAAGAAACCAACTTCAGTGAATAAGAAGCTGCCGAATAAGAAACCAACTTCAGTGAATAAGAAGCTGCCGAATAAGAAACCAACTTCAGTGAATAAGAAGCTGCCGAATAAGAAACCAACTTCAGTGAATAAGAAGCTGCCGAATAAGAAACCAACTTCAGTGAATAAGAAGCTGCTCGAATAAGAAACCAACTTCAGTGAATAAGAAGCTGCCGAATAAGAAACCAACTTCAGTGAATAAGAAGCTGCCGAATAAGAAACCAACTTCAGTGAATAAGAAGCTGCTCGAATAAGAAACCAACTTCAGTGAATAAGAAGCTGCCGAATAAGAAACCAACTTCAGTGAATAAGAAGCTGCTCGAATAAGAAACCAACTTCAGTGAATAAGAAGCTGCCGAATAAGAAACCAACTTCAGTGAATAAGAAGCTGCCGAATAAGAAACCAACTTCAGTGAATAAGAAGCTGCTCGAATAAGAAACCAACTTCAGTGAATAAGAAGCTGCCGAATAAGAAACCAACTTCAGTGAATAAGAAGCTGCTCGAATAAGAAACCAACTTCAGTGAATAAGAAGCTGCTCGAATAAGAAACCAACTTCAGTGAATAAGAAGCTGCCGAATAAGAAACCAACTTCAGTGAATAAGAAGCTGCCGAATAAGAAACCAACTTCAGTGAATAAGAAGCTGCCGAATAAGAAACCAACTTCAGTGAATAAGAAGCTGCCGAATAAGAAACCAACTTCAGTGAATAAGAAGCTGCCGAATAAGAAACCAACTTCAGTGACTAAGAAGCTGCCGAATAAGAAACAACTTCAGCGAATAAGAAGCTGCCGAATAAGAAACCAACTTCAGTGAATAAAAAGCTGCCGAATAAGAAACCAACTTCAGTGAATAAGAAGCTGCCGAATAAGAAACCAACTTCAGTGAATAAGAAGCTGCCGAATAAGACCAGTGTTTCCCAACCAGGGTGCCTCCAGCTGTTGCAAAACTACAACTCCCAGAATGCCCGGACAGCCTTTGGCTGTCCGGGCATGCTGGGAGTTGTAGTTTTGCAACAGCTGGAGGCACCCTGGTTGGGAAACACTGCTCTAGCCATTTCGATAATATATGTAGAGAATTACCAATTATGCAAATACATTATATACATTCCGCTACACAGGCAGATCGGGAATAAAAAAAATCACCATAACGATTCCTAATATTAAACACAAAGGCTTCAACTAGAGCTGATAGCGCCACCTGTCGGCAGTCAACACATACTACAAGACCGCTGTACATTCCAGGAAGCCGTGGAACGCAACGCCCGACGTCTAACCGGAAGTAGTGAACGTCACACGACGCGCCGGAAGTTCAGACAGACGCGTGGTTCCTATGTTAGTTGTGGGTTGCCTGTAAACTCCCGT
This sequence comes from Hyla sarda, assembly GCF_029499605.1. Lineage (NCBI taxonomy): Eukaryota > Metazoa > Chordata > Amphibia > Anura > Hylidae > Hyla > Hyla sarda. Next base: position 265,182,019 of record NC_079190.1, on the reverse strand, counting down.
CTTCAAAATGTCTGCATCTTTTAGGAAAGCGTTGAAGTCCCGGCAGAAGAACCATAGGGAGAGGTCACAGGTAAGGGAGTCAAGGACCAGCAGGGCTGTCATTGGCTGAAACAATGATACGTGGGAATCCATAAAGATAAACTATAACTCTTGTCTTTTTTTGTCTAGCCGGGCTTCCGTAAAAATCTAGGGCTTCTGGAGAAGAAGAAAGACTACAAGCTCCGTGCTGAGTGAGTATACAGTGTGTGATGTCAGTATATACTGGGTATACAGAACATAGTGATATTCTAGGGAAGTGTTTCCCAACCAGGGTGTCTATAAGCTATTGCAAAACTACAACTCCCAACATGTCCGGACAGCACAAGAATGTCCTGGCATGCTGGAAGTTGTAGTTTTGGAAAATACTGCCCTAGAGGCACCGAGGTCACATTGTCACTTAAAGGGGTACTCTTGCATTTAAAAAGTATCCCCTATCCACATGTTCTCCAGAACAGGGCCCAAAATCTCCTGTTTGAAGTGTGGAGTCGGTACGTGCTCTGCGCATTCTCTGTGGAAGCATTGGAAGTATACGAACTCGTGTATGTCTGGCGCTTTCTTAGACAATGCATGGAGCACACGCCAACTCCTCACTCCATGCAGCTGGGAGAATTGGGATCAGATCCCCTTGATCAGACACTTATAGGGGATACATTTTAAAGGCCGGAGTGCCCCTTTAAAGCCTTACTGTCATTCATACCCACTCCGATTGTGAGTTATAGCTGGGCGAAGTGTGCTTCACTCCCCAGCCGACTGCAAGATCCAACCGATGTGCTCCATCAATGTCTATAGAGTACATCATTTACACTTCACTCGGGTATAAGTCACAGCAGGTTTTAGGATGGAGACCGGATGCAATCTAAACCTTTGACATTTTACGTAGTATTTACTAGTTTAAGTATAAGCCACTTGTTTCCAATGTGTGCTAAATCCTTCTTAATATTTTGTTCACATGTATCCTCCATATATTTTAAAGCTATGTTCAGTCATTTAGTTTTCATTGAACTCTGCAGCATAAAATTTGCAGCTTCAAATTTTGAACATCAGATATGTGAAGCATACTGTATGTGTGCATCCACACTTAGGGCTCATTCACACGAGCAGATTTTGATGTGTATTTTAGTGCGTGTTTTGCAGCAGATTTTCAGCTGCTTTATTTTTTTGCACCTTTTTGCTGCTGGTAAGTCAATGATAAAAATAAGCAGCAGAAAATAAATAGCAGCAGATCGGCTGGGAAAAATCCGCTTGTGTGAACGAGCCTTAAGGGTAGGGTCAAACAAACTGAATCTGCTGCTTATTTTCTGCTGCTGATTTTGTGACCCACTGACTTGAATAGGTAGCAAAATCAGTTGCAGAAAATATGAAGCAGATCCTCTGTCTTCATGTAAAATTACTGTCATTTATATAAACGTTTGACATGTCTGGATATATGAATGACAACAATGCTTTATATTGTAATTTCTGCAGTATGTCATATTTTTTCTATGCACCTTTACAGCAGTTACAGTTGCCAAGTTCGTGTTGAACTAGTGATTTGTTTGAAATTTCTGCTGTGGAAATTTTTTATTTATTTTTTTAATCCAGAGACTATCGGAAGAAGAAAAAGACACTCGATGCCTTGCGGAAGAAAGCCCTTGAAAAGAATCCAGATGAATTCTACTTTAAAATGACCTCCACTAAACTGCAGGTAACTGATTGTGTTATTATTCATGGTATCTTAGATACATCTGGTCATCTATCCAAAGTGTCCCTGCAAGAAATAAAGTACAGACTGTTTAATAGTTTAGAGGGGTTTTCCTGAAGTTTTAGTAGTCTTTAGCCTGGATCTGGAATAAAAAAAAAAAAAAAAAAAAAAAACCTTTCTCACTCCCAGAGCCACTACCACTCCAGTGTCCCCCACTGGGTCTGCTGCATCAGCGTCACATACATTGTTCACATGATTAGTGATGTCCAGCACAGACTAGTCTACAGCTGCAGTGTCATGTGAAAAATGTACAGGACTTCATTGCTGCATGGTTGTCAGGGGACACTGGAGCAGCAATGGAGTCAAAGTTGAGTAAAAGTCTGTGGTTTTGATTTGTTTTTCTATTTAATGCCACTTTCAGTGCAGATACAATTTTCAAAAAATCACAAAATTCTTGCACCCATCGATTTTTCAAGTATCCAGTCCATCAAAATTGAGGCACGTGCTTTAGGTCATGAACCACACTATTGATGTTTGTGACATTATGGTGTGTCAGAATATTTATAAAAGTGAAGATGATTTAACCCTTTGACAGCTTGTGACTTTGTAGCATGGCATTACAGCTCTCTGATCATGTAGGCTTTGCCATGGTTTATGAGGAACAGTACTGTGACACCGGTGCACAGCCACAATCCTATTCAAATCTTTTTTTGTTTAAAGGGGTACTCCACCCCTAAATATCTTATCCCCTATCCAAAGGATAGGGGATAAGATGTCTGATGGCGGGGGTCCCACCGCTGGGGACCCCCGCATTCTATCATGCAGCACCCACCTGTAACGGCTTCCGGAACCGCTGGAGGCCCTCAGGTTAATACCATCCCGACCACGACAACGGAAGATCGTGACGACTCTTTACCCGTGTGAAGTCACACCCGCCCCCTCAATGCAAGTCTATTGGAGGGGACATGACAGCTGTCACGCCCCCTCCCATAGACTTGCATTGAGGGGGCGGACTTGACATCACACGGACGCGGAGTTGTAATATCACGATCTTCCGTTCTCGTGGTTGGGATGGTATTAGCCTGAGGTCCGCCAGCGGTTCCGGAAGCCGTTACAGGTGGCTGCCACATGGGGGCGGACCCCCGCCATCAGACATCTTATCCCCTATCCTTTGGATAGGGGATAAGATGTCTAGGGGTGGAGTACCCCTTTTAAAATGGTACTCCAAACGTATCCCCCATCCACTTGATCACTGGTACCCCCTCGATCTTCAGGACAGTGCCGGATGCATGTATCACAGGGTCGACACACATTCTCTATGGGAGCGCTGAAGACAGCAGAGTACAGCATATGTGTATTTCTGGAACTCCTATAGAGGTGCACAGAGGGGGGCATGTCTACCTTGTGCTCCAATTACAGGGAGTTTCAGGCTTCGTTCTGTCGATTGCAGGGTCCCAGCTTTCGGACATCCCACTATTAGACACTTATCCCCATTCTGTGGATAAGGGATATGTTTTGAAAGGCTGGAGTACCCCTTTAAGCCCTTGTATATTGCTATCAAAGCAGATTATATTTCCACTATGTACAAACATTGATAACCCTTTCTTTCAGTGGATAATATGTTAGAATATATTTCACCTGCACATGCTGTTTCAATTGAAATGTGACTCCTTAACTAACTGAGACATTATTGATACTCTTCTAGGCTGCTTATATGAAATGATTGATTCACATCATAGCCAATAAAATATATCAAAGGTGTGATTATTTCTTATCTTTGCTGTTTCTGAAGGATGGAGTCCATGTGATAAAGCAGAAGCCAGAAGAAGTCACAGATGAGCAGCTTAAAATAATGAGGACGCAGGACATCAAGTATGTGGAAATGAAGAGAGTAGCGGAGGCTAAGGTAAGTCATATGTATTAGTTGTTATGGGCAACATATTCTTAAATGTATTGCATCCTAGTGAAATATAGTTAAAATGGGCGGCAGAGGAATTGCTTGTAACTTGACGGCATGTTGTGCTCTTTTAACAGTTATGTAACGGTATACTGTATTTTCAGTTTGCTTCCATACAAACAAAACTAGAACAACATACGTTGTTACATCCCGCTGCCCACCCTTTTCAGTTTGGCATATCCTTCAGCTGTGTATTCAGGGAGCGCACAGTTTTATGGCACTTCTACTCAGTTGACAGCTCTGCTTAGTTACCCTTTGAATTTGAGTGTATTATTTTCAGGGAGATAAAATAGATCTAATGCTGTTGGTCAGGGGCAAGTAGACACATTTCTGAGAAAATGTTACCCCATCAAATGAACAGCAATCTACATAGCTATATTATTGATCAGATAAAGTCCATTTAATATGCTAGAACACTGGTTGAAAGTCTTTCCACCCTATAACCTTGATAATAATGATGAATTGCTGGCAGACAGCATCTGGAAACATTCTGAAAGGCCACTTTAGTACATGGGATAGGAAAGCATTTTTGTCATTTAAAAGATCTGTATGTGTTAGCAGTTTTGCCTGCAAAAATCAAGTTAAAATGATGTTCCTAGGGACAAGATGGACCTGATAAGTTTTAAATTTTTTTTTTTTTATCCCATTTTTCTCATATAGATATAAATCTGGGAGACAAGTGTGCTGTAGGGAGTTTCTCTCCCTGCTTATTCTACTGATCGGTTGGGGTCTGCACATTTAGACCCTGACCCATCAGTAGAAAAAGTGAGGAGAGAAGCTCGCTACTGCGTATTTCTCTCCCAGCTCTGCATCTTTTTGAACGAGAGGGTCCCATAAGACTTACATTACATTAAGTCCTAGTCCCGTGAGAGAGCTGGGATGCTACGTGCTTCTCGCAGCTTGTTCTACTAATCTATACGTGTGTAAAAAAAAAAAAAAAAAAAAAAGTTTAAAGGACAGTGCCCATTTAAACTAAACTGTGTGGATCTGACACCTTCGCCATGTGCACATTGCAGCAAAATCCCATTGAAAGTGATGGCAGTCCGCTGCAACTGGGCTTGTGCCAAAAAATTTGCCTGATTCTGTGCTGGTGCAGGTGATAACCTCACCTTCCTCTATATATTTCATGAAGTGACTACACCTTTGTGGTACGCAGCTTGATGATGCATGATGCTTTACGTTTACAGAAAATTGAACGCCTCAAGTCCGAGCTCCATCTGCTGGATGTTGAAGGAAAGCCTAAGAACAAGCATACTTTCTTCTGTGACACCAAGAGAGAAGGCAAGTGTACCTTTTTTCTTTCAGTAATCCAAGCAGTGTTATTTTTAGCATATAAAATCGCCTCCTCGTTTAAAGTATTATGAATAAGGAGCAGTCGGACAATGGTACAGTAGACACTTTATGGTGGTCTTTTGCATTCAGGCCTCATTTACATTGTGTTTTGGGTCTCCGCTACCAGTGAAAATCAGGATACTGTCAAAGTATTCTGACGTATACTGCTCCATACTTATAAGTTCAGTGGATGATTGTCTAATAGTCCGTATGCTTCTAATTTATAGAAGTTTTGAGACAACAAAAACACAAAAATAAGGTTTTTGTGTCCTGTAAATAAAATTTATACCAGCGTAATGCAAGCCATCTGGTCACATGTAGTGTACGTTAGGTCTATATAACACAAAAAAAGAGAATCAGCTCACCACCAAAATTCCAGCTCTTCCAAAAAAATATTGTTAAAACGGATTCTTTTTTAATCGTGCTTTAATAAATTTTGGATGTTTGAACAATGGAATTTTGGCAAGAAATCCTGTGTTTTTTGCAATGTGCTTCATTGGTACGTTAGGTCTACTACACCTTTTTATAGTAATGCGGTGCAATATCTGGCAGAATGGCTGAAACCCAAACTATAATGTAACAGGGTCATATATGTACATGTCTTAGGCCCCTTTCACACTGCTGTTGCTACCCATCGAGAACGGCAGCCGTTAAAAGTCGTTTTTTTTTTGTTTTTTCCTTTTCTTTTTTTGTGTGACTTTAACGGCTGTTCTCATGACAGAGAGCAATGGGCAACAACTGGTCCTGGCAGTGGGACTGCCAGGCGCTGTTATCTTTTGATGGGTATAGCAGGAGAAAAAGACAGCACAAGCAGTAATTTTTCTCTTGCTATTTCCCCGGGCACTGCCGTGTGACGACTTCAGTGTGGAAAAAGCCTTATGCATATAAAGGGCTGGTCCCTGAGTATTGAAATGGTTGTTTCCCTGTGCAATGTACTCTATCCCTGAGCAATGTACTCTATCTCTGGCGCTCCTATAGACAATAAATGGAGTGCATGACGACCTACTGCTGCAGCAAGGGGGGGGGGGGGTCCAAATATAGCCCTTTTAACTAGGGGTCAACCGATATCATTTTTTTTTAGGGCCGATACTCTGTGGAGGTTAGGGCCGATAGCCGATAACTTATACCGGTATAAGTTAACGGCTATTTATGCCCATCGCTATTTATTCCCACCGGGGGGGGGCGGCGACACCGCTGCAGATCATTGATTTAAAGCGTGCACTTTAAATCAATGAACTGCAGCGGCTTTTGCGGTGCCAGAGACCGCCGCCACCCGCTTCTCTCCCCCTGCCTGTCCTGGGGTCCTGAGTCCTATCACCGCCATCAGTGTCACCTGGACTAACCTGTTGGTACAGACAGACATGCAGTGAAGGTGACACTGATGACAATGGTACTTACCTTGTCCCGTTCCTTGCTATCGTTCTCCGGTAATCTTCATTATCTTCAGTTCCGTTCCCGACTTGGTGCATGGGCGGAGCTTAGTGACATCACCAGTGCTGTTCTCTGTTGGGTCCCGCTGCTAGCAAAATATGTGTGTGTATATGTATAATAATGTGGTTCTAATCTTCTCATGGGGTAGTATATCAAAATAGTATTGGTAAAGTCTGCACAGGGCAGTGAGGTATTTCACTCACCTTTTTGCTGTTGTGTAATGGACACAACAGCTTGTAGGCCTGTGCTGCGTTATACGGTGTAGCCACCCGGTGATCGGACAGGGAGGAATCCTCAGCCGAAGATGCAGTAGAATGCTCTGTGGATAGGAGGTAAAAATTACCTGGTCTAACGGCGCAACCGTGTCGGAAATTAACAGCAGGAGATCCAGGTGTCTTTAACCCCTTAAGGACGCAGGACGTAAATGTACGTCCTGGTGAGGTGGTACTTAACGCACCAGGACGTACATTTACGTCCTAAGCATAACCGCGGGCATCGGAGCGATGCCCGTGTCATGCGCGACTGATCCCGGCTACTGATCGCAGCCAGGGACCCGCCGGCAATGGCCGACGCCCGCGATCTCGCGGACGTCTGCCATTAACCCCTCAGGTGCCGGTATCAATACAGATCCCGGCATCTGCGGCAGTGCGCGATTTGAATGAATGATCGGATCGCCCGCAGCGCTGCTGCGGGGATCCGATCATTCATAACGCCGCACAGAGGTCCCCTCTCCTTCCTCCGTGCGGCTCCCGGCGTCTCCTGCTCTGGTCTGTGATCGAGCAGACCAGAGCAGGAGATGACCGATAATACTGATCTGTTCTATGTCCTATACATAGAACAGATCAGTATTAGCAATCATGGTATTGCTATGAATAGTCCCCTATGGGGACTATTCAAGTGTAAAAAAAAAATGTAAAAAAATGTAAATGTAAAAGTAAAAAAAAGGGAAAAATCCCCTCCCCCAATAAAAAAGTAAAACGTCCGTTTTTTCCTATTTTACCCCCAAAAAGCGTAAAAAAACATTTTTTATAGACATATTTGGTATCGCCGCGTGCGTAAATGTCCGAACTATTAAAATAAAATGTTAATGATCCCGTACGGTGAACGGCGTGAACGAAAAAAAATAAAAAAAGTCAAAAATTCCTACTTTTTTAATACATTTTATTAAAAAAAAATTATAAAAAATGTATTAAAAGTTTTTTATATGCAATATGCAAATGTGGTATCAAAAAAAAGTACAGATCATGGCGCAAAAAATGAGCCCCCATACCGCCACTTATACGGAAAAATAAAAAAGTTAGAGGTCATCAAAATAAAGGGATTATAAACGTACTAATTTGGTTAAAAAGTTTGTGATTTTTTTAAAGCGCAACAATAATATAAAAGTATATAATAATGGGTATCATTTTAATCGTATTGACCCTCAGAATAAAGAACACACGTCATTTTTACCATAAATTGTACGGCGTGAAAACAAAATCTTCCAAAATTAGCAAAATTGCGTTTTTCGTTTTAATTTCCCCACAAAAATAGTGTTTTTTGGTTGCGCCATACATTTTATGATATAATGAGTGATGTCATTACAAAGGACAACTGGTCGCGCAAAAAACAAGCCCTCATACTAGTCTGTGGATGAAAATATAAAAGAGTTATGATTTTTAGAAGGCGAGGAGGAAAAAATGAAAACGTAAAAATTTAATTGTCTGAGTCCTTAAGGCCAAAATGGGCTGAGTCCTTAAGGGGTTAAAAAGCTTAGTTTATTCTGATAGCCCTAAAACAGACGTGTTTTGGAACATAAGCCCCTTTCTCAGTGTGGACAAGGCAAGTATACAGATGGTAATGCGATCACTCTATTTATAGGGGTATTGGTATGACAGGGATCCATTTAGGCACCTTGATATGACATGACAGATTTCAACATACTAGTAAAAAATATCTATAGTAAGTTTTTACATATAGATGAGGATACAGTGAATGGTGCATCCTAAGTGGAACAATAGAATAATGAAACCGTAAAACATTTCCTTATAGACATGAATTAGCGGAGCGAGTCTGGAATCAGCGTGTCTGACATACAGTGCTGCGGACACGCTGTCAGGCTCCGCTCTCCACTGCACTGCAATGTACATCGCCGGACTCCTCACTCGTATGTTTCACAAATCCTATGTGAATATGTTCTAGTGGTGTTAGTGTAAATAACTTAGATGCAGTATTACAATATTACTTGCACTGGTCCGTTGTAAGTTGGCGCATGCACAAGTCAGGATTAAAAGGTAAACTGTAGACGTGTCTGTGTCCGCTCCGGGGAAGGAGTGTGACTATGTTGGCATGTTAAATGGAACATGTGTGTGCGTGCTACTGAAATACATGATGATGGACTACACTAGAGTGCAAAAATGATGTAAATGGCCATGAGATATAGTATATGACCTTTAAGATATGAGGGGTAATATTTAGAATTTATAGGTGTGAATGATGATGTGTCTGACATGAATTGAACAGTGGAGTATATAAGGTGTGAGGGGTAATATTTAAAATGAAATGGTATCATTGGAATGTGAAAGTGTGTATGGTAATTTAAGCATATATGATGGTACATGGGAGACTAAAGGCATAGTAGTAATGGGTTGGTATTTTATGGAAGTGATTGGGAAAAGAAGGGGGGTGGGGTGGGATTTTGGATTAACTAGCTGTACAGATGTTTAACAGCAGGGGTCGCTGATAGTGTGGAAGACAATGAATGTAACTGAATATTACTATAGAAAAGGGCTGTTTTAGGATGAATAGTAAAATGAGGAAGCCGGAGCGATGCTGTTCCGGAATGAGAAAATTGCATAGAGCAAAGAGGGAGCAAATTGCTTTGAATAGGTCTTTAAGTCAGTGACCTGGGAGGAAGAATGATGCAAGAAGTCGCATAAGAGGGGGGGGATGGCATATGAGAGGGTGGGTGGGGAAGGTTGGGGGGGAAAAGATGATATCCTAAATGTCAAGTTGGAAACGTGGTAGTGAAGTGTGTTAATAGATACTTTCAATGCCCTCATTCAGGCCATATGGAACCAGAGATTTCATTTTAAAAATCCAGTTCGACTCTCCTTTTCTTTTTCTTTCCCCCACCCCACCTCCGCCTTATGCTACTACTGGCATTCTTCATCCCAGGTCACTGACTTAAAGACCCATTCTATGCAGTTTGCTCCCTTACTGTTTTATTATTTTATTGTTCCACTTAGGATGCATCATTAACTGTATCCTCATTATCTATATGTAAAAGAACTTACTTTAGATATTTTTTACTAGTATGTTGAAATGTGAGGTCATATCAAGGCGCCTAATTGGATCCCTGTCATACTAGTAGGGACCAATACCCCTATAAATAGAGTGATCACATTACCATCTGTATACTTGCCTTGTCCACATTTTTTTAAATCAACTGGTGCCAGAAAGTTAAACAGATTTGTAAATTATACAATGAAAGAGAGTAGCGTGCACTCACCGCGGGTAAACAGCTGCAGGCCCGAGGTCCGGGATCACCGCGGCATAGACGGAGACGGGAAGGGGCGCTCAGAGGCTACGCCGGCTATTTCGGACGTAGGAACGTCCTTCTTCCAGCCTCCAAGGAGGCTGGAAGAAGGACGTTCCTACGTCCGAAATAGCCGGCGTAGCCTCTGAGCGCCCCTTACCGTCTCAGTCTATGCCGCGGTGATCCCGGACCTCGGGCCTGCAGCTGTTTACCCGCGGTGAGTGCACGCTACTCTCTTTCATTGTATTGTTTGATACTTTATCTAGTGTGTGCACCCCGCAGGTGCTTCGTTGTTATTTATCGGGTCCGGAGGCTGCCTGTGTATACCAGTGGTATCATATATATATATGCATGCTTAAGCTGCACAGTGTGCTCTCTCCTTCTCTTCCACAATGCTCTCTGCTGACACCTCTGTCCATTTTAGGAACTGTCCAGAGTAGGAGTAAATCCCCATAGAAAACCTATCCTGCTCTGGAGAGTTCCTAAAATGGACAGAGGTGTCAGCAGAGAGCACTGTTGTCAGGCAGAAAGGAAATTCAAAAAGAAAAGAACTTTCTGTGGATTATAACAGCAGCTGTTAAATACTGGAAGGATTAAGATTTTTTTATTGAAGTCATTTACAAATCTGTTTAACTTCCTGGCACCAGTTGATTAAAAAAAAAAAAAAAAAATGTTTTCCAGTGGAGTACTCCTTTAAATTTGAACTTTGTTGCTACAGCCTGGCACAGGCTGGCTGTCGCAATAGATAGTTCATGGTAGCAATGCAGGCCTAGTACAGTCCTTGGGCTGCCATGATAATGAATCGGCTTCCCATCTTCATGTCGCAGGGAACTGATTCGCCTGCTGTACCACCAACAGTAAGCATTGGTAGCCACATTTAAACAGTCTAAATAGCTGGGCCCACTCCATAGACCCTTAACAGCACAATCCTGTATGTATTTAGTTATTAACCACGTAAGGACACAGCCCATTATGACCTTATGGACCAGAACATTTTTTGCACATTTGACCACTGTCACTTTAAGCATTAATAACTCTGGGATGCTTTTCCTAGTCATTCTGATTCAGAGATTGTTTTTGTAACATATTCTACTTTATATTAGTGGTAAATGTTTGTCGATACTTGCATCATTTCTTGGTGAAAAATTAGAAAATGTAGCATTTTTCTAACTTTGAAACTCTCTGCTTATAAGGAAAATGGACATCCCAAATAAATGATATATTGATTCACATATACAATATGTCTACTTTGTTTGCATCATAAAGTTGACATGTTTTTACTTTTGGAAGACATCAGAGGGCTTCAATGTTCAGCAGTAATGTTCCAATTTTTCACAAAATTTTCAAATTCAGATTTTTTTTTTTCAGGGACCAGTTCAGTTTTTAAGTGAATTTGAAGGGCCTTTATATTAGCAATACCCCATTATGGAAACTGCACTCAAAGTAGTCAGTGACGTTCAGGAAGTTTAACAGGAATAGCAGCAAAGTAAAGGAGAAAATTCAAAATCTTCATTTTTTGCATTCGCATGTTCTTGTAGACACAGTTTTTGAATTTTTACCAGGGGTAAAATAAAAAGCCCCCCCAAAATTTGTAACCCAATTTCTTTCAAGTAAGGAAATGCCCCATATGTGAATGTAAAGTGCTCTGTGGGTGCACTAGAGGGCTCAGAAGGGAAGGAGCGACAATGGGATTTTGGAGAGTGAATTTTGCTGAAATGGTTTTTGAGGGGCATGTCGCATTTAGGAAGCCCCTATGGTGCCAGAACAGCAAAACAAACCCACATGGCATGCTATTTTGGAAACTACACCCCTCAAGGCATGTAACAAGGGGTCCAGTGAGCCTTAACACCCCACAGGTGATTGACAACTTTTCGGTAAAGTCGAATGTGTTAATAGAATTTATTTTATTAAAATGCATTTTTTCCCCCCAAATGTATCATTTTTACAAGAGGTAATAGGAGAAAAGGCCCCCCAAAATTTGTAACCCCATTTCTTTTGTGTATGGAAATACCCCATATGTGGATGTAAAGTGCTCTGCGGGTGTACTACAATGCTCAGAAGAGAAGAAGTCACATTTGGCTTTTGGAGAGAGAATTTTGCTGAAATGGTTTTTGGGGGGGGCATGTCACATTTAGGAAGCCCCTATGGTGCCAGAACAGCAAAAAAAAAAAAAAAAAACACATGGCCTACTATTTTGGAAAACGACACCCCTCGAGGAACGTAACAAGGGGTACAGTGAGCCTTAACACCCCACAGGTGTTTCGTAAATGTTCATTAAAGTGGGATGTGAAAAGGAAAAAAATAATTTTTATTTTTTGGGGGTTTTATTTTGTTTTATATATAAACACAAAAATGCTGGGGTCATTTTTCATATTCACAAGTGGTAACTGGAGAAAATGTCCCCCACAATTTGTAAATACATTTCTTTGGGTGTAAACTGCTCTGCGGGTGCACACCAGACCTCAGAGCAAGAGCGTCCTTCAGCTTTTGGACAATTTTGCTGGAATTGGTCAGCGGCCTTGAGCGTTTACAGAGCTACCATGGTGCTAGAACAGCGGGACCCCCCCCCCCCTCAAGTGCCATTATTTTGGAAACTGCCCCATCAAGGAACTTAACAAGGGTACAGTTAGTATTTAAACCTCACAGGTATTTTGAACAGTGGGCCGTAAAATGACAAAATATATACATATATATATTTTTTTTCACAAAAATGCCGGCGTTACCCCAAATTTTTCATTTGCACAAAGGGTAATAGGAGAAAATGGACCCCAAATTCTATAACCTCATTGAATCGGAGTATGGAAATACCCCATATGTGGACATAAAATGCTGTGCGGGCCATAACAGGGCTCGAGTCTTAGAGCTATGTTTGCATTTGAGGCCTATGGCATATCAGTAGCTGACGGTTCCATGTATTCAGCAGAAAATAAGAAAAAGAAACGCCCACATGTGACCCTATTACAGACAGTACGCCACCTGTGGAGGGTGTATATGGGGGACTTGACATTTGGAACAGACTGGTGTTACCGAAATTTATTTTTCAGGAATGAATGAAGTGTACTACTGATATGCCATTTATGTTCCCAAAATGATGACCCAGAGCATAGCCAAAAGTAGAGATGAGTGAAGTTAGTGATTCGATTCGTCACAAACTTCTCGGCTCGGCAGTTGCTGACTTAAGCCTGCATAAATTAGTTCAGCTTTCAGGTGCTCCGGTGGGCTGGAAAAGTTGGATACAGTCCTAGGAGAGAGTCTACCACCTATCTGTGACGATCGCCGACATGGGGTGGGGGGGTCTAAGGCGTTGTCACAGGATGCCTGCTGAATGCCCTGGGTCCTTAAGTCCTAGGGAGCTCTGTGTCCTAGATGGGTTAAAGGGGATATATCATTTTGCAATGATCCTAAATCATCTTATTTTTTAATGGAGGTTTAAAAGTCCTTACTATGAAAGGAGCCTTTACACAGTTCAGTTATTGTGACTGATAGGCCACATAAATAATTGCTGGATCATTCATCTTGGTTGTTCACTTACATTATACAGTGATCCCCCAACTTACAATGGTCTTTACTGAACCATTGTAACTTGAAACCAGACTCAACATACAATGCTACAGACAGTCCAGATCTGTGAAACATGTCATTGGCTGGAAGAACTGACCAATCAGAATGGGCATTCACTGGTAAAACACCTGTATGACTGAAGTGCATGCACTGACTGGCTGTCTGGTAGCGCCCCTTACAGTACAGGGAGGTATTACATGTTCTGTACTACTCTTTACCTGTACCAGGGATAGCTGCTCCAGGTGGGGCAGCTCCATGTTACTTTTTTAGGACACTGTGTGTACTGTACCTGACCCTGGAGAAGCCTCTGTCCTCTAACATAGACAGTGATTTACAGCTCCCAGCAGCTCTTTCTTACTTTTATATGTAAGGATTTGCTTTATCTATATTAGTTATCTACTTATTTTTGCTTAATCCTCACTTTTTCCTATTTTTGGTTGACATTTTGGGGCTTCAGAACCAATACCAGGTTTCCATATGGTCTCAACATACAATGGTTTCAACATAAAATGGTCGTCCTGGAACCAATTAATCACCTGGTGACCCCGTCCTCTAATTTTTTTCCATCATGCATTATCTGACTCCGGTCTGGGACGCATGTTTCTAAATGGGACTTTAGGATGTGCAAGTATTAGTCCATTGCCTCTAGCTGTATTATTGTGATTGTGATCTACCATTATACCTTACTATGATATTTGTAGGCACTTTATAATATATATTGTACGGGAACCTGCACTTTATGGATTGTCTCTTGTATAGACGTTTAGCATTGTAATATATGCTGTTTAAGGTTTTACATCCTATGTATTGTTATAGTATTGTTTTTAGACCGAGTTTATGTTGGTAAAGTTATTTACAACATTTGAGGATGGGTGTCAGTTTAGGTGAGGGGGTTCATGGCCCCTCCCCTAGGTTGTGTACTGGTTCTTGTGAGCCAGATTTTTAAATGGTTTTAATGTGGTTTGTCATTTATTGATGAATTACTGTGTGTGCAATGTGTGTTTTTTCTTTTTTCCATACATTTGTGCTAATAAAATTGATGATTGATCATTTCTTGGTGTGCTACTGTAAATCAGTGATGGACCACTGTAGTTGGCCCATTCAGATGATCTCGCCATGTAAGCTGTAGTCACAGATCACAGCTCTGCTCTAATAGAACTAAGCTAAAATGTCACTTAGCAGCACGATCTGAGGATAACAAATAATTCTTCCCTAAAGGTATATTTGTAAACCCCTCACTGGACAATACTTTTAAATCTTGTTTATCTTAGGTTTTGTTTCTTTCATGCAGTACGCAACTTTGACCTATCAGAACGATTGAACACTGTTCCAGAGTTGGTTGACAGAGTATACAACAGACCTACCTTAGAAACGTTACACAATCAGACAATAAAGGGGCCCACAAAAATGAAGGAGTTAAAAGTAAGACATTTTTTTTTTTTTACTCGTGATGATCATTGCATCTCTTTGTTGTTCCCTATATGTAAGGAATTAATTGGGATTTTGATTTGTATTGACCATGCTATAGAAATGGCTTGACCCCTTAATGACCAAGCCCATTTTAACCTTAAGGACCAGGCCAATTCTATTTTAGCGTTTTTGCTTTTTCCTCCTTGCCTTCTAAAATCCATAACTCTTTTATATTTCCATCTACAGACCCATATAAGGGCTTGTTTTTTGCGTGACCAATTGTACTTTGTAATGAAACCACTCATTTTACCATAAAATGTAACATTATTAACATTATCTTTTCATAGTTCGGACATTTACGCATGCGGACATACCAACTATGTTTATAGAAAAAATTATTTTACGCTTTTTGGGGGTAAAATGGGAAAAACTGACAATTTTCATTTTTATTGGGGGAGGGGATTTTTTAAACTTTTCATGTCCCCATAGGGGACTATCTATAGCAATCATTTGATTGCTAATACTGTTCAGTGCTATGCATAGGACATAGCACTGATCAGTATTATTGGTGATCCTCTGCTCGATCTCAGATCAGAGCAGGAGACAGATGGAGGCAGGTGAGGGGACCTCTGTCCGCCATTACAGATGATCGGATCGCCGCGGCAGCACTGCAGTCGATCAGATCATCTATTTTAAAATGCGCATTGCCGCAGATGCCGTGATCTGTACTGATCACAGCATCTGAGGGGTTAATGGCGGACATCCGCACGACCGCAGATGTCTGCCATTACCGGCGGGTCCCCGGCTGCCGTGTATGATGCGAGCACCGCTCTGATGCGAGCGGTCATACACAGGATGTAAATGTACATCCTGGTGCGCGAAGTACCACCAAACCAGGATGTACATTTACGTCCGTGGTCGTTAAGGGGTTAAAGGGGTATTCCAGCTTTATACATCTTATCCCCTAGCCAAAGGATGGGGAATACGATTTATGATCGCAGGGGTCCCGCCGCTGGGGACCCCGCAATCTCTGTGCAGCCCCCGGCATTCTGTGCCTGGTGCTGCTTCCGTCATGCCCCCTCCCATAGACATGAATGGAGGGGGGCGTGTTGTGACGTCACTAGTGGGCGTGGCCATGGCGTCACGTCCCCGTCTCGGAGGCAGCGCCCGGCAATGAATGCAATCCTAAATCTTATCCCCTTTCCTTTGGTTAGGGGATAAGATGTATAAAGCCAGAATACCCCTTTAATGGTCTATTCACACGTACAGTATTCTGTGCAGATTTGATGCGCAGGACTTTTTGCTGCAGATTTCAATGTAAACTGAACACAGCTTGAAATCCTGCGCATCAAATCTGCGCAGATAGACCCTATAAAAAGGGGGGGGGGGAAACAAACTCCCCTGCCGAGCCTTGCTACAATGTCATGTACATTATTCACATAAAGCTTCAGTCACTGGCATTAGCAGCCTCTGCCACCATGTGCAGCATGTGATTGGCTGCATCATCATGTGATCCAAGTGTATGCCATTGTTGCAGCAGACCTGGGGGAGAGCATTGGATCAGGTGATATTGTTAGAAAACTGTGCTTCCAGATCGAGCTCCATAGCACCCACCTCCAGTGCAAGAACCAGCATAAAACAGAATCCCATTACACTGGTTCTTGCACTAAAGATGGGTGCTGTCAAGACTGCAGAGCTAACGGGCGCTCAAAAAGCTATTCCAGCTCTAAATTCCAAATCAGTGATATATTGGAATTACGCTTAAAATATGTCCAGGATGTACTTACCATATAAGACCAAACAATGTCAGGCAGGGAACGAATCTTCAATGTGATAACTGTGTGCTTTTTTTCTTTCTACAGAAACTGGCTAAACAAAGGCGGCAACAGTATGAGATTCTGAATCAAAGGATAGAAAGAGAAAGGAAAATGTTTGTCATAACTCAGAAAATCCAGGCACGCAAAGATCTTCAGGTGAGGATTCACTCATCCTATAGAAGTGTTTCCCAACAAGGGCTCCTCCAGCTGTTTCAAAACTACAGCTCCCAGCATGCCCAGACAGCCTTGGCTGGGAGTCTGGGCATGCTGGGAGTTGTAGTTTTGCAATTCCTGAACGACACCCTGTTTGGGAAACACTGTTCCATGGTGGTGGGGACCAGATTAGATAGATATATATATATATATATATATATATATATATATATATATATATATATATATATATATATATATATATATATATATATATATATATATATATATATATATATATATACTCTGTGCATGATGGTAATATATGAAACTCATGGACATTTTTTTTGTTCTTTTTAGGATAAAAGAAAAAAAGTGAAAGTGAAGAAAGAAACCGTGAATTCTGCAGCTGTTTATAAATTTAAAAAACAGAGAAAGAGATGAGATATGCTTGACAAGCCTGAACATTACTTCACCCCACCCCCCTAAATTCTAGTAATATTAAAGCTGTGGCTGTATATTTTGTATTCTCTATTTTCATTTTTTTTATTTTGTGTGTCCCATTGCAGTTTGCTTTCTTATAACTGGATATAATCCTGACCACTTATTTTTATTACAGTAGTTTTTTTTTTTATTTTAATAACTTTTTTTTAATGCTCCTTTCTTTATTCTAAACTAGGAATGCACCAAACAGGTCTAAGGCTAGGTTCACATTGCAGAATTTCTGCCGGAGATTGAGCCGGCGGCGCTAGGACCGAGCAGACTGCATTGCTGCCCCCATAGACTGCAATGCATTTCTGGGTGGATCTTTTGTGAGATCTGCTCAGAAATGCATTGCCATCTATGGGGACGGCAATGTAGTCCGTGCTGTCCTAGTGCCGCCGGCTCGAACTCCGGCAGAAATTCCACAGTGTGAACCTTGCCTAAGGGTCCATGCACACCACTGAAATTCAGAAGGAATTTCCTTGCTGAATTGCATCAGCGGATCGGCATCGCCTGGGTTTTGGGGCAGTGTCATGCAGAATTTGCTGCAGCAATTAACCTTTGTCATTCAAAGTCCCACAAGACAATAGACTTTTCCAGATGAATGAACATGCTCATTCATTCGGTAGAATCCGATTGTGTGTCTGAAGTACTGCTACGGAATTTCTGTAGTGTGCACAGAGCAGCATGATCCCATTGAGATCAATGGGACTCTCCTGCAAGCAGATTCTGCTCTGAACTAAAATCCTTAGTGTGCATGGCCCCCCTAAGGGTCCATTCACACGTTGCAGAATTATTGCACACATTTCTGTGACTTAAAATCAGTTTTATACATCTGAATGGCCTTGCTTCTGCAGCATACACACCAATTTCTCACAAGACCCATTTAAATGGATAGGACAGTCTAAAGATGTCTTTATACAGAACAGCTGCTCTACAGAAAACAGATGCTTATCAAAATCTCATCCACTTTGCTATTCCTGTAATACGGTACTACCTCGTGTGGCATATAACACGACTCCTATGTGATGAATGTAAATCCTCAGCATGTCAATTTGCCTTGCAGATATGCTGTGGATTTTCATCTTCATAGAGGATTCAAAATCTGCAAGACATTTTACGAATTTATGCTTTGGAAAACACTTATACATGTGGGGTGTGTTCTCCATTCACACAGAAAATGCTTCAGTAATCTAAAACTCAGGTGTACTGGAGGAAGACCTATTGCTACCTCTGTAATATGGATGCTACAATCGCAAGAAAATCACATCTTAATGCATTTTTATATTTTTTTTAAATCAAAGGCTACAGAAACCAAAATGAATATGCATTGCAATAGGACAATGGCCTGGTAGGCCACAATACAGAACAAAACAAGAGATATAAAGAACAATAAGGTACATAGCAATAAAACCAGGCTATTACAGGAATGACAAGTATGAAGGAAAGGTGTAATGAGGGTACCCTCTTCGCCAGGACAAAATATAGAAATAGTGGAGGGGAGAGAGCAGAGCAGATGAGGAGCAGGAGTTGTCCAGGCAAGAAGGTATACGGGAGGACGTGCTATGTAGACCATGTACAATAGACAGTCAACAAGACAAAGCAAATCAAGAGAAAAGAAGTAAAGGCAGGACACCAAAGAAACACGGGAGACAAAACTAAGAGAAAAAAAAAAGGGGGGGGGGGGTTGAGAAGGGAAACATAGAAAAGGGGGTCAAACAAACTCATAACAAAGGGACCCAGCAAGGGTGGAGACCATCCAGAATGCAGCCCCAGGCGGGAGTCATCTGAATGCATTTTTGATTGTTTATGCAGTGTAGGTATATGTATGTTTTATAGTAACCTGGTTGCTTTGAGTCTTATTGAATTACTGCACTACTTCTTCCACTAGATGGCAGTAGAAGAGCATTGGTTTGAACATTTGAATCCTCCTGACCAGCGGTTTCACAATTTTTGCCTTAAAAATGAATGAAATAAATATATACTGTATACAAAATAATGTATATAAATATTTTTATTTTTAAAGAAGTGTTAATAGAATGACGTGTGAATCTATTTATTATACTGAATCAATCGGCTTCAAGATGATAGGCAACATATCACATGGCCTGCAGTTATTATTTGTAGCTGATATTTTCTTCTAGATGTTATTGTAGAGACATCAGACTTCAAAAAAAAATAAAAAATAAATTCAGATATCCATTTTACACCTTTTTATCCATAGAGAGAAGACTGCTGCAGGCAGCAATTGGTGCCATGTGAAGCAATGTTTGGTACAAGTTAGTTGTCTTTAGGGGATCATTACTCCCTTCTATAGCAGTTGTCCAACAGTACATAGTATTATGATAAATATGTACAAATTAAGATTAAAGGGGTTTTACCACAAATATATCTATCTATATATATATATATATATATATATGTATATATAATCTCTACACTGATGCATTATGTGAAATTAAACATTTTTCCAATGTACAACCATTTCTAAAAATGTATTGTTTGACTACATGCTCAGTTTAACCCCTTGGGGATGATGCCCATTTTGACCTTAAAGGGGTATTCCGCCCCTAGGCATGTTATCCCCTATCCAAAGGATAGGGCATAAGATGTCAGATCGCCACGGTCCCGCTGCTGGGGACCCCTGGGATCCCCGCTGCGGCACTGCGCTATCATTACAGCACAGAGCGAGTTCGCTCTGCATGTAATGATGGGCGGTACAGGGGCCGGAGCATCGTTACGCCACGGCTCCGCCCCTCGTGATGTCATGGCCCACCCCTTTCAGTACAAGTCTATGGGAGAGGGCGTGGCGGTCGTCACGCCCCCTCCCATAGACTTGCATTAAGGGGACGGGCCGTGATGTCACGAGGGGCGGCGCCATGACATCACGCTGCTCCGTCCCCCGTATCGCCCGTCATTACGCACAGAGCGAACTCGCTCTGTGCTGTAATGATAGCGGGGTGCCGCAGCGGGGATCCCGGATCTCCCCAGCAGCGGGACCGCGGTGATCTGACATCTTATCCCCTATCCTTTGGATAGGGGATAAGATGTCTAGGGGCGGAATACCCCTTTAAGGATGAGGCCAATTTAGTTTTTTTGCACTTTTTTTTTTGTTTCTCCTTCCCATCTAAAAATCCTAAGGTTAAGTTTCCACTTGTTTTTTTTCTGGCAGTTTTTGGAAAACTGTATTGACTTTGGCTCAAAAACTGCCAGAAAAAAAAAAGTGGAAATTTAGCCTGACTCTTTTCAATTTTCCACCTACAGACCCACATAAGGGCTTCTTTTTTTGCATCACCAATTATACTTTGTACTGACATCACTTATTTTATAACAATCTGCGGCGTACCAAAAAAAATAAAATAATGTATTTGTGGGGTGACGTAAAAAAAAACATTTTGGAACTTATGAGGGCTTCTGTTTCTACGCAGTGCACTTTTCGGTAAAAGTGACACCTTTTTTTTTTTTTATTGTGTAGGTCCATACAATTACAAGGATACCTCATTTATGTAGGTTTAATTTTATTTTACTACTTTAAAAAAAATAACTACATGCGCCAAAATTACCGTATATACTCGAGTATAAGCCGACCCGAGTATAAGCCGAGACCCCTAATTTCAACCCAAAATCCCAGGAAAAGTTATTGACTCGAGTATAAGCCTAGGGTGGGAAATACCTCATCCCCCCCCCTGTCATCATCCAGACCCGTCATTAACATCCTCATCATCATCCCCTTGTCATCATCCCACACATCCCCCCTTCATCATCCCCTTATCATCCCACACATCCCCCCTTCATCATCCCCTTATCATCCCACACATCCCCCCTTCATCATCCCACACATCCCCCCTTCATCATCCCCTTATCATCCCGCACATCCCCCCTTCATCATCCCCTTATCCCACACATCCCCCCTTCATCATCCCCTTATCATCCCACACCCCCCCCTTCATCATCCTCTTCTCATCATTCGCCCTCAGTGGTCTTCAACCTGCGGACCTCCAGAGGTTTCAAAACTACAACTCCCAGCAAGCCCGGGCAGCCATCGGCTGTCCGGGCTTGCTGGGAGTTGTAGTTTTGAAACCTCCGGAGGTCCGCAGGTTGAAGACCACTGCGGCCTTCAACATCATCCAGCCCCCTCTCACCCCCTTTAGTTCTGAGTACTCACCTCCGCTCGGCGCTGGTCCGGTCCTGCAGGGCTGTCCGGAGAGGAGGTGGTCCGGTGGGGAGGTGGTCCGGGCTGCTATCTTCACCGGGGGCGCCTCTTCTCCGCGCTTCCGGCCCGGAATAGAGCCGTTGCCTTGACAATGACGCAGAATTACGTTGGCAATGAACGCACCTCTGCGTCGTTGTCACGGCAACGTGACTATTCTGAGGCCGGGCCCGAAGCGCTTAGAAGAGGCCTCCCCGGTGAAGATAGCAGCCCGGAACACTATCCCACCGGACCACCTCCTCACCGGACAGTCCTGCAGGACCGGACCAGCGCCGAGCGGAGGTGAGTACTCAGAACTAAAGGGGGTGAGAGGGGGCTGGATGATGTTGAAGGCCGCAGTGGTCTTCAACCTGCGGACCTCCGGAGGTTTCAAAACTACAACTCCCAGCAAGCCCGGACAGCCGATGGCTGCCCGGGCTTGCTGGGAGTTGTAGTTTTGAAACCTCTGGAGGTCCGCAGATTGAAGACCACTGCGGGTGGGGGAGTTCACTCGAGTATAAGCCGAGGGGGGTGTTTTCAGCACGAAAAATCGTGCTGAAAAACTCGGCCTATACTCGAGTATATACGGTATGTTTAAAATGGCATCTTCTGACCCCTAAACTTTTTTTTTTTCGCATGTGGGGCTATATGAGGGCAAATTTTTTGTGCCGTGGTCTGTAGTTTTTATCGGTACTATTTTATTATATATGAAGTGACTGAAAATGCCCAATTTTGGACTTTGGTATTTTTTTACATGTACGCCATCGACTGTGCAGTTTAACTACCCTTATATTTTAATCGTTTGGACGTTTTATTTTATTTAATAATGGGAAAAGGTGGGGGGGGATTCAAACTTTTATTAGGAAGGGGTTAATAAACTATTATAATTTTTTTTTTGTACAGTTTTGGGCTATACCATGAAATCTTTTGATTGCATATACTGATCAATGCTATGCCATAGCATTGATAAGTTATCGGTGCTCTGCTGCTCCAGTCTGCTGAGCAGAAATGGAGCAGCAGAACACCATTGGACAGCGGGGAGGTATGTGAGGACCCTCCTGCTATCCAGTTAAAAAAAAAAAAACATACAATTTTTCTCTGTAGTATACTATACAGCAGCTGATAAGTACTGGAAGGGTTAAGATTTTTAAATAGAAGTCATTTGCAAATCTGTCTAATTTTCTGGCACCAGTTGATTTGAAAAAAAAAATGTGTTTTTTTCTGGGGTAATGAGTAATTTTTGGTAATTGAAGTGATTTACAAAATGTTAGGAATCCTATAGATTATTATATGAAGTTGTTTGAAATGACAGTGACCATTTTAGAGGGGTACTCCGGTGGAAAACAGCTGAAGGCACACCATCTGGGAAAGGCTGGTCCAATCAGATCATACCTGTAATCATTTATAAACGGTATCTGCCAAAGAATAAACTACATGTTGAGTTTTTCAGCAATCAGACTTTTATATTTTACTATATTAAAGGGGTACTCCTGTGGAAAACTTTTTTTATTTTATTTATTTATATAGCGCCTACAGATTCCTGCAGCTTCAACTGGTGCCAGAAAGTTAAACAGATTTGTAAATGACTTCTATTAAAAAAATCTTAATTCTTTTAGTACTTATTAGCTGCTGAATACTACAGAGGAAATTATTTTCTTTTTGGAACACAGAGCTCTCTAATGACATCATGACCACAGTGCTCTCTGCTGACATCTCTGTCCATTTTAAGAACTGTCCAGAGTAGAAGAAAATCCCCATAGCAAACATATATTCTGCTCTGGACAGCTCCTAAAATGGACAGAGATGTCAGCAGAGAGCACTGTGGTTATGATGTCAGCAGAGAGCTCTGTGTTCCAAAAAGAAAATAATTTCCTCTTTCCTTTTTGGAACACAGAGCTAATAAGTGCTAGAAGAATTAAGATTTTTTAATAGAAGTAATTTACAAATCTGTTTAACTTTCTGGCACCAGTTGATTTAAAAAATAAAAAGTTTTCCACGGGAGTACCCCTTTAACCTGTTAAGGACCCAGGGCGTACCTGTACGCCCTGAGTCAGCTCCCGATCAATAATGCGGGGCCACAGCCTCTAACAAAGGCCGGGACCCGTGGCTAATAGCGTGCGGGATTGATCGCGCTGCTGTGCGCTATTAACCCTTTAGACGCGGCATTCAACTTTGAAAAAATGAAAGGGAAAGTGAAACCATGCCGGTTAGCTCAGGGAGCTGTTCGGGATAGCCATGGTGAAATTGCAGCATCCCGAACAGCTTACAGGACAGCTGGAGGGTCCCCTACCTTCCTCCTCGCTGTTCGATCGCCGAATGACTTCTCAGTGCCTGAGATCCTATGGGACCTATAACACTGCAAAAAAAAAAAAAAGTGAATAAAGATAATTTAACCCCTCCCCTATTAAAAGTTTGAATTTTTTTCCCATAAGAAAAAAACTGTAAATAAAAATAAACATATATGGTATCGCTGCGTGCGGAAATGTCCGAATTCTAAAAATATATCATTAAACCGCACGGTTAATGTGGTGCGCGCAATAAAAAATTCAAAGTCCAAAATAGTGCATTTTTGGTCACTTTTTTCATGAAAAAATGAATAAAAAGCTATCAGTAAGTCCTATCAATGCAAAATTGGTACCGCTAAAAACTTAAGATAAAAAAATGAGCCCTCATACCGCCCCATACGCGTAAAAATAAAAAAGTTATAGGGGTCAGAAGATGACAATTTTAAACGTATACATTTTCCTGCATGTAGTTTTGATTTTTTTCCAGAAGTACGACAAAATCAAACCTATATAAGTAGGGTATCATTTTAATCGTATAGACCTAAATAACAAAAAGGTGTCATTTTTACTGAAAAATGTACTGTGCAGAAACGGAAGCTCCCAAAAGTTACAAAATGGCGTTTTTTTTTCCTATTTTGTCTCACATTGATGTTTTTTTTCCGTTTCGCCGTAGATTTTTGGGTAAAATGACTGACGTTGGGATCAGTGATAACATGCATACACACACAGTGAACAAGCTTTGGTTGGCTCAGACAGGTCACAGTAGAGAGGATCCACCTACAGGCATGAGCAGCTCTGTTTCCTGGTCACCATCCAAACACAGGTGACACCTTCATTATTCAACCTTGTCTCTGCCTGGGCCATTTTCTGGGGCTTAGCATTTAGAAGTTTGGTGTCACCGCCCCATTATGTGTACAGCAATTGACAGCCAGCCACCAATCCTGTTTGTTTACAGTGGTGTCGTGAATGAGAATCCAGGACTGGAACCATATGGTCTTTAGTGACAAATCCAGATTTGTTGTATGGAGTACAGAGGCCTCGGGGTGAGTGCTTCAATTCTGCCTTTGCTGTGAAGAGACACACGACCTCTGACTGCTGATGTGATGATCAGAAGAGTCAGTCACCCATAGTAGTGATATAAGGGGCATCCTGCAGTCACATGTGTAGCCTTTCACAGAATAATGATGTGGTAGTGGGGTGTGATGAGGGCAGATGTTGTCACACTAGAGGCAGATGGCATTCACCCCTTGTATTCGTGATGCCAGGGCGTGGTTTAGCCTAAAACCACCCAAAGGTATACTGCTGGATCTTGGGCTAGGCACGGGGGCAATAAAGACTCTGACGCCAAGTTACGGACAACTGTAGCTTTACTAAGGGTAGACAGTTGGTAAAGTCTATACAGTTCAGCCAGGGCCCAAGGAGGTGACCAGTGACCTTAAGTGCTTGCTGGGACTTGTAGTAGGACTGGACAATTGAATTGAATGACTTGACAGATGACAGGGACTTGAATCATTAAGCTGTGACTTTAGCTTACTTGAATTGATGGTGGCTGCAGGGCTTGACTTTGAGGTCTCCAACACTCTGGACACACACTAGGCACGACTGCACTGGACCTCAGCAGCAGAAGAGAAGAGAGAGAAGCTAGCTCCACCCAGGGCTTATATGGGGGAGACTAGCAGGGAGCCCATAGGTCACTCTTGGGATCCCCTGGTCACTGGTAGCTCCTGGGTAACAATCACATGACATAACTCTTAAAGATAGAACACATTTTATAATACAATACACTGCAGAACATATGTACAGGGGGAAACAGGTGCAAGGGGCCCTGGGGACACTGAAGGAGGTTGCCTGACAGGGCAGCAGGGGTACAAGATAACATCTCCCGTACTGGGCCACCACAAACTCCCCCTCTTAACCCCTTAAGGACTGAGGGCGTATCCATACCAGGGATGTGGAATTCCTATCGCCCGACGCCCGGGACAAGCAAAAGCTGTGTATTTGTCTTCTCTCCCCTGCTCTGCAGACGTGCGGGGGGAGATGAGGGGGCGCGGCTTCTTGCTCCCCGTGCAGACCTGCGTCCTCTGCCTTCGCTCCCCCAGCTGTAGCTTCGGAGAGCTGATTGGAGGAGGCACGTCTGCACGGGGAGACTGCATGCGGCGCTCTGCAGTATGTATGGAGCAGGCTCGGGATTCCTGTCCGCTCCATACTCTGCAGCCCCCCGGCTGTTCTCAGTAGCAAGGGGTCGCCGCTAATAGCCAGCATGCGGCCGCGGCTGGCTATTAACCCTTTAGATCGCCGCTGTCGAAGCTGACAGCGGCGTCTAAAGGGACATGTGAATGCTCCCTGGTGGGCAAGTGGGGTGGATCGCCCCCCCGCAGTGCGATCGCGGGGGAGATCCACTATAGAGGTGGCCGGAGGGCTTACCTCTGTTCCCTGCTGTCCCGCTCTGTCATTGATAGAGTCTGGCTGGACTAGGTTCTATCAGTGGATCACAGAGCACACAGATCAATAGAGTTCAATAGAACTCTATTCATCTGTCTGAGGAATCTAATGATTCCTCATATAAGTGTAATAAAGTGTTAAAAAAAAAAGTTTTAATAAAAGTTTGAAAGACACACATTAACCCAGTCATCTTCAAACTGTGGCCCTCCAGATGTTACAAAACTACAATTCCCAGCATGCCAGGACAGACGTTTGCTGTCCGGGCATGCTGGGAGTTGTAGTTTTGCAACATCTGGAGGGCCACAGTTTGAAGACCGCTGCATTAACCCCTTCCATGTTAAAAGTTAAAATCACCCCCTTTTCCTATATAAAAACATGTAAACATAATAAAAATAAACATATTTGGTATAGCTTCATGCGTAATTGTGCAACCTATTAAAATATAACATTATGTATCCTGTACGGTAAATGTAAAAAAAATACCAAACCACAGATTTGCAATTTTTATAATATCCCAGAAAAAAAAGTTAAAAAGCGATTTAAAAAGTCAGATGAATACCAAAATGGTACCGATACAAAAAACAGATTATGGCGCAAAAAAGGAGCCCTCATACAACCTGGTATGTGGAAAAAATATAAAGCTACAGGGGTTAAAAAATGGCAATACATTTTTTTTTCAAAAGTCCAGAATTAGTAAAACATGACGTAAACGATACAAATCTGGTATTGCTGTAATCAGGCGCCTAAAGTATAAAACTAACATGTTACCTCAACCACAAGGTAAATGGCGTAGAAAAGAAAACCACCAAATCTGCAAAATTATCTTTTACTATTTCAATTTCACTTCCCTAAATATATATATATATTTTTTTATGTTATTGAAACCTAACTGAAGGTTTTCCAACCAATGTGCCTCCAGCTGTTGCAAAAGTACAACTCCCAGCATGCACGGTCTGTCAGTTTAAGCTGCGGCAAATTGTCTGCCGCACCGCAAAACTCCTAGCGGGAAACTCACTGTAAACCCCCGCCCTACACTACACTACACTAACACATAATAAAGGGTAAAACACTACATATACACCACCTTACAGGTTAGCCCCCCAATAAAAATGAAAAACTTATTGTACGGCAGTGTTTCCAAAATTAAGCATCCAACTGTTGCAAAACAACAACTCCCAGCATGTCCGGAAAGCCACTGACTGTCCAGGCATGCTGGGAGTTTAGCAACAGCTGGAAGCACCCTGTTTGGGAATCACTGGCATAGAATACCCCTATGTCCACCCCTATGCAATTCCTAATTTAGTCTTCACATGCGCATGGCGCTCTCTCACTTCGGAGCCCTGTCGTATTTCAAGGAAACAGTTTAGGGCCACATATGGGGTATTTCCGTACTCGGGAGCAATTGCGTTACAAATTTTGGGGGCTTTTTCTCCTTTTACCCCTTATGAAAAGGAAAAGTTGGGGTCTACACCAGTAGTGTAAGAAAAAAAAAAAATTACACTAACATGCTGGTGTTGCCCCATACTTTTTATTTTCACAAGAGGTAAAATGAAAAAAAGACCCCCAAAATTTGTAATGAGTATGGAAATACCCCATATGTTGGCGTAAAATGGACGCACAACAAAGCTCAGGCAGTGAGAGCGCACTATGTACATTTGAGGCCTAAATTGGTGATTTGCACAGGTGGCTGATATTACATCGGTTCTGACATAAATGCAAAAAAATAAATACCCACGTGTGACCCCATTTTTTAAAACTAGACCCCTCATGGAATGTAACAAGGGGTATAGTGAGCCTTAACAACCCACAGTTGTTTGACAAATTTATGTTAAAGTTGGATGGGAAAATAAAAAAAAAATTTTTACTAAAATGTTGGTGCTACCCTAAATTTTTCATTTTCACAAGGAAAAAAAAGCCCCTCAAAATTTCATTTCTTCTGAGTGAGAACATACCCCATATATGTAAAGTGCTCTGCGGGTGCATTACAATGCTTAGAAGAGAAGGAGCACCATTGGGCTTTTGGAGAGAAACATTTTCCGGAATAGAAGGCTACGTGTGTTTACAAAGCTCAATATTGCCAGAACAATGCCCCCCCCCCCCTACATGTGACCCCATTTTGGAAACTGCACCCCTCACGGAATGTAATAAGGGGTACAGTGACCATTTAGGCCCCACGGGTGTCTGACAGATTTTTGGAACAGTGGTCAGTGAAAATGAAAAATTAAATTTTTCATTTGCACAGCCCACTGTTCCAAAGATCTGTCAAACGCCAGTGGGGTGTAAATGCTCACTGCACCCCTTTTTACATTCTGTGAGGGGTGCAGTTTCCAAAATGGGGTCACATGTAGGGGGGGGGGGGGGGGCATTGTTCTGGCAATATTGAGCTTTGTAAACACACGTAGCCTTCTATTCCGGAAAATGTTTCTCTCCAAAAGCCCAATGGTGCTCCTTCTCTTCTAAGCATTGTAATGCACCCAAATTCTGTGAGGGGTGCAGTTTACAAAATGGGGTGACATGTGGGGTGGCCCATTGTTCTGGCAATATGGGGTGCAAACTTTTATGGGTGCAGTTTTGATAATGGAGTAAATTATAGGGTATTTCTAATATGAAGGCCCCTCAAATTCACTTCAAAACTAAACTGGTCCCTGAACAATTACGATTTAGAAATTTTTGTGAAAAATTGGTAAATTGCTGCTGAACTTTGAAGCCCTCTAATGTCTTCCAAAAGTAAAAACATGTCAACTTTATGATGCCAACATAAAGTAGTCATATTGTATATGTGAATCAATATATAATTTATTTGGAATATCCATTTTCCTTACAAGCAGAGAGTTTCAAGTTAGAAAAATGCAAAATTTTCATGACATTTTTTGATTTTTTACCAAGAAAGGATGCAAGTGACGATGAAAATTTACCACTATGTTAAAGTAAAATATGTCCTGAAAAAACAATCTCGGAATCAGAATAAATGGTAAAAGAATCCCAGAGTTATTAATGCTTAAAGTGACAGTGGTCAGAATTGCAAAAAAGGGCTCAGTCCTTAACGGGATAAATACAGTCGTCCTAGACACCCTGTCCTGGAGGGCGGAGGACTGAAGTGGCCACTGGGGCCTAGTGACAGTTCCCGGGCATTATACAAAATGTCCTTTACAGGTCTGGTTTTAGAACAAGGTAGAAACGAGTCCATGTAGCTCTGTAAATGTCCATACATGCTCTGTGGTTTGGTAAACATGTGGGATTAGTAAGCTTTGTAACTGCTCTAGGAACACATTTTAGACCACAAATTTACAGATTGGGCTGCCGGAGGCTATCTACCCAATGCTTTGGCTGCTGGGGATCCTTCGGTTCTTAACACTTCTCAGAACTCAACAAGTAGTGTGATACTATATAACCATTTTACCTCTGCATAACGTACTCTGCCTCTACACATGTCTTACTTTTAGTTTCAGGGAAACCCTCTGGCCAGTAATGTACCCTGTACACGAGGACAGGAAAATGTTAGACAGATATATCTACATTGGACATTTGTGGACTGGGACTACAAGTAATGTTACAGTCCTAACTTAAGTGTTTACATATGAACTGACTATGTGTGGTACATAACCTTGTACACTATATTGTAAGCTAATCTTTCTACCTTGCGGAAATTTGTCCTTGTGTTGACCTTTGGGACCTGCGCAACACCACTGATGGAGAGTCTGGAACACCTTCATCTTTGGGAGCTCTTGGAACCTCTGGAACGGCAGCTGGCTCTTCCTCAGCGAACCCGGGAGCTGGCATTAGTCCAGGAATAGTTGGATTTGGAGTCGCTGGCAGCAGTGGTGGAGAGACTGGTGACCAGGTTGGCACTCTAGAGATGGGGTTATAAGCTGGAGCCAATGGTTACAAGACTGGGACTGGTGTGGAGATTAGTGTCGGTTGGACCGGCCCCGGGGTTGGTGAGACACAGAAGATCGCAGGCTGACTTGGTGAAAACATGGGGAAATCTAGAGATGGATCCCTTCGCCTGGGACGTACTCTCTTGCAGGTCTGATGGCGGGAAGAGATGGTACTGGGGGCACTGGCAGATCTTCTTTTAGACACAACTTGTTCCGGTTTTGGTGAACAACTTGCGGCTCATACCCATGCTTTTGTACTTCGTACACATCAGAATCTGGATAGGGTATGGCTGTCACCGTGTACGGTTAGGCCTCCCAGATAGAGTCTAACTTATTGGTTCTTGGAAACTTCTGCAGCCACACTTTGTTGCCCAATTGAAGTGTTTTGGCAGAGGCATTATAGTCCTGTCTTTGCTGAGCCTTGCCCATCTTCTTGCCGACAATTTCTTTGACTTCTTGGATTCTTCTCTGGTGGTCTGAGACCCATTCCAGGGAGGCTTGTGAAGAGTTGTTGAATGGGGCTTGGAGCCCAAATGTTCGGTCTTTAGGCAACTGTCCATGTTGCCCCATCATCAAGTAGAAAGGGGTGTACCCCTTAGAACAGTGGATTGTGGTATTATAGATCTCCAATAGTTGAGGCAGCAGTCCGGGCCACTCTTGTCTTGACATGGAGGCTGCCCGCAACATGTGGATAAAGACTTGATTGATGCGCTCACATAGCCCGTTCCCCTGGGGGTGATAAGCAGTAGTCCGGAGTTTCTTGCAGGCATGCAATTGACACAGCACTTGGAAGAGTTGGGCCTTGAAGGCCATTCCATGGTCCGTTAGGACAGACTCCGGACACCCAAGGGTTTGCACCCAATTGGAGTAAAACATCTGGGCCGCTGTCTCGGCTGTGAGATCTTTGACAGGGACAACGACAACCCATTAAGAGTAGTGATCCACCATGGTGAGAGCATAGGTGTACCCGGACCGGGTAGGAGACAACTTGACATGGTCTAGCAGGACCAACTGGTTAGGCCTTTCACTCTGGATGGAATGGAGGGGTGCTCTTGCTTTCTTGCGCACGTTCTTGATGAGATTACAAACAGCACATTCACTGCACCATTTCTCAATGTCGCTTTGCATTCCGATCCAATAGAATCTTCACCTGACAGTAGCTTCGGTCTTGTGGACTCCAAAGTGTCTTGACTTATCATGATATGCATTGAGGACCATCGCCGCATCTCTTCAGGGAACCAGAATCTGATGAAGGTGATCACCAGAGACCAGATCCAAAGAATTTTGGTACAACAGTCCTATGTGCACAAACAGTCGCTTCCTCTGTCGCCACAGACGTTTAAGCTCATGGTCGCATTGGGCCCGGCGTAGATGGGTTCAAACCTTTTTCGCCATAAGGTAGTCCACCAGATCCCCCATGACTCAACTTTCATCCTGAAGTGTCTTCTAGATGTATAGGTCTTCTTCAACCTTTTCGGACCTGGGTTCACCATCCTTGAGGGCTGTCACAACATTCTGGTTCTCAAACCGTTGGTAGAATGAGGGCATCTCCACGCCTTTGACGGGGTTCTTCGCTGGGGGTCATCCTAGACAGTACGTCGGCATTGACATTCGACCACTTCTGTACTTGATGGTGAAACTGTAATTGGCTAATCTTGAAGCCCAACGCTGCTTGATGGCACCCAACTTGGCAGTGTTCAGGTGGGCAACGGGTTATTATCCGTGTAGACAGTAAATGGCATGGCGGCCAAATAGTCTTTGAACTTTTCGGTCATGGCTCACACCAAGGCGAGAAGTTCCAACTTGAATGAGCTGTAATTTGCATCATTCTTACGACTGGCATAGGCAATTACTCACTCTTGCCCTTTCTGGACTTTGGACAAGACAGCTCCCAGACCTTCCAAACTGGCATCAGAATACACCCGGAAATACAGGTGCAAAGGGGTGCACAAGCGGACTCAATCACTTGGATAGCCAAGGGGAAGGACATGTTGGGGTTTTGGACCGCTAACATTCCTGGCTGCTGGGGAAGGTGATGACCTCATTGCTGGAGATGAGGTGCGCTGTTGCCTGGTTGATCTGGAGAGCGGGGTTTGTCTTGTTAAGTTTTGAGTGCACTGTCACTTTAAGAAGACTAAGGTGCTTTCCCCTTTAAGATGATTGCTGAAGTGCTGCAGCGGCTTGGACTTGACTGATGGGGGAACTGTAAGTCATGTTCCCCCTCTAATTTGCAGGCACCCAGGCAGAAGGTAATCCGTCTTGCGACCAGACTTGCAGGTTCTAATGGGTTAATGCAAGCAGGTACTGACACCAGAGACTTAATACTGACAATCATTGGTGTTTGCAGAGTCTGGGCTGCAGCGGGTGCTTGATGGATAGTGTCCTTCGCCAAGTTACCGACAACGGTAGCTTTATTGAGGGTAGACAGTAGGTAAAGTCTATATAGTTCAGCCAGGGCCCAATGAGGTGACCAGTGACCTTAAGTGCTTGCTGGGACTTGTAGTAGGACTGGACAATTGAATTGAATGACTTGACAGATGACAGGGACTGACTTGACTCATAAAGCTGTGACTTTAGCTTACTTTAATTGATGGTGGCTGCAGGACTTGACTTTGAGGCCTCAAAAACTCTGGACACACACTAGGCACGACTGCACTGGACCTCAGCAGCAGAAGAGCGAAGAAGCTAGCTCCACCCAGGGCTTATATGGGGAGACTAGAAGGGAGCCCATAGGTCACTCTTTGGATCACCTAGTCACTGATACCTCCTGGGTAACAATCACATGACATAACTACCCCTACCCCTTAATTCCCTGGTTGAACTTGATGGACATATGTCTTTTTTCGACCGTACTAACTATGTAACTATGTAACTATGTAACTCTTAAAGATACAATATATTTTATAATACAATACACTGCAGAACATATGTAAAGGGGGAAACAGGTGCAAGCGGCCCTGGGGGCAATGAAGGAGGCTGCCTGACAGGGCAGCAATGGTACGGGGTAACATCTCCCGTACTGGGCTACCACAATGATAACCCACACACACAGAAAGGGTTTCCCAAAATTGTCTCTGCCAGATGGCAACACTTTCTTGAGTCACCCATTTTTATTGGGGAGGGGAGGGGGGCTGTGTAGGGGTATGTGTAGTGTTTTTTTACTTTTTATTTTGTGTTAGTGTAGTGTAGTGTTTTTAGGGTACAGTCACACGGGCAGGGGTTCACAGTAGTTTCTCGTTGGCAGTTTGAGCTGCAGCAGAAAATTTGCCGCAGCTCAAACTTGCAGCCGGATACTTACTGTAAACCTCCGCCCATGTGAGTGTACCCTGTACATTCACATTGGGGGGGGGGGGGGGGGGGGGTACGGGACGGACATCCCGCTGCTGCAAAACTACAACTTCCAGCATGTACGGTCTATCAGTGCAAGCTGGGAGTTGTAGTTTTGCAACAGCTAGAGGCACACTGGTTGTGAAACACCGAGCTTGGTAACAAACTCAGTGTTTTGCAACCAGTGTGCCTTCAGCTGTTGCAAAAGCTACAACCCCCAGCATGTACGGACAGCGGAAGGGCATGCTGGGTCTTGTAGTTATGCAACAGTTGGAGGCATACTACTTTGGCTGGGGATGCTGGGGATTGTAGTTGTGCAATAGCTGGAGACACACTGGTTTGCTACTTAACTCAGTGTGCCTTCAGCTGTTGCAAAACTACAACTCTCAGCAGTCACCGACAGCCATCGGGCATGCTGGGAGTTGTAGTTATGCAACCAGCAGATGCACCACTACAACTCCCAGAATGCACTTTAACTGTTTGTGCAAGCTGGGAGTTGTAGTTATACAACAGCTGAAGGTACACTTTTCCATAGAAAAAATGTGCGTCCAGCTGTTGCAAAACTATAAGTCCCAGCATGCCCATAAGGGAATGCTGGGAGTTGTGGTGGTCTGCCTCCTGCTGTTGCATAACTACAGCCCTTTTTGCATGCTGGGAGCTGTTGCTAAGCAACAGCAGGAGGCTGTCACTCATCTCCTGCTGCTGCTCCGGGCAAAGGTCAGTCCCGCTGCTGCTACCGCCGCTGCTCCTGGGGCCCGATCCCAACATTGACGCCGGGGATCGTGGTCCCCAGCTCCCGGGGTCTTCTTCCTGCACCCGCTCTCGTCCTCCGGAAGAGGGGCTGAGCAGCTGAGCAGCAGGCGCCCTGATTGGTCGGCCGGGAAACCAGCCGACGAATCAGGGCGATCGTGAGGTGGCACAAGTGCCATCTCACCCCTGCTGGCTATGGCTGTTCGGGACCGTCAGAGACGGCCCCGAACAGCCTGTAATTCCGGGTCACCGGGTCACTGGAGACCCGATTGACCCAGAATCTGCCGCAGATCGCTGGACTGAATTGTCATCATGACCCCCCTGGGCGATATGCCGCGATGCCTGCTGAATGATTTCAGCAGGCATCGGGCACCGGCTCCCCTCCAGCTAGCGGCGGGGGGCCGGGCTTTGACAGGACGTCCTGAGTCCTTAAGGACTCGGAAAAGGGGCCGTTTGAGTACGTCCTGCGTCCTTAAGGGGTTAAGATTTTTACTTAAAGGGGTACTCCGGTGGAAAACATTTTTTTTTTAATCAACTGGTTCCAGAAAGTTAAACAGATTTGTAAATGACTTCTATTAAAAAATCTTTACCCTCCCTGTACTTTTTAGCAGCTGTATGCTACAGAGGAAATTATTTTCTTTTTGAATTTCTTTTTTCTGTTGTCCACAGTCCTCTCTGCTGACACCTCTGTCTGTGTCAGGAACTGTCCAGAGCAGCATAGGTTTGCAATGGGGATTTTTTCCTGCTCTGGACAGTTCCTGATACAAACATCAAATGTCAGCAGAGAGCACTGTGGACAAGACAACATTTATTTTTTTTAAATAAAAGAATTTTCTCTGTAGTATACAGCTGCTAAAAAGTACGGGAAGGGTAAAGATTTTTTAATACAAGTCATTTACAAATCTACAAATATAAGTAGTAGTTAGCTACACATGGGCCATTTCTTTCCTAGCAGCCTCCCAGTCTGACTGGAAGAGCATGGTAAGTGTGCTGTTACACCTTGTTCACACTGGTGTGGTGCTGTGCGGCGTCCGTTGCTGCCGTGGCGCCGTGTCTGTGGGGGGAGGGGGGTGCGGCCCATAGACTGGTTTGGGTGGCATTGGGGCCGCTCTGCCAGTGGGTCATTCCCCCCCCTGTGGGCACTGGTGTCGCGGCGGTGGTGGTCGCCGCCCAGTGCTACACCATTTTATTCTAGGGACGTTAGGGACCCACTCTAAATAGGTGGCCTTGACGTGGCGAGTGGGCTTGTACTTTTTGATCAAAAATGTATACTAACAACCTGTTAGTTTTTGATATTATGCTGAGAAGCAATTAGATCATTATACAAGATTGTAGATGTGCGACCATGTCTGTTTCTTCTACCTGAATTCATTTACAAATCTGTTTAACTTTCTGGCACCAATTGATTTAAAAAAAATTTTTTTCCACCAAAGTACCTCTTTAAAAATGATGACTTGCACAATATGTACAAAATTACTGATTTTGTGCAGTCTATGTAAATTTTATTTTAACATTTTGCCACACAGGCGTAAATGCCACACAGGCTTAAAAAAAAAGTAAAAAAAAATATATAATCACAATTTGAGTTAATAGTAATAATTGTGGACCAGTGGGTTTTAGTACATGTTTGCATTTTTTCCCTTGTGCTGTTCTGGGTACAAGTCATGTGATCTCACGCTGCGAGTTTGAAATGGGGCGGGGTCTTCATGCGCCACCTGCAGCTGATTTTTGCCAGTGGAATCTGTTGAAAATCCGCCGCAGACCCCATTGAAGTCAATAGGGAGACCCCGCCTGTTTTCATACTTGCTCATACTCAGTTTGAAAAGAAATCCGCTCATGTGAACGAGCCCTGATAATGTTTTTGGAAGCCACTGCAGTAACCTGATCAGTCTTAGCTCTCTCTGCAATATCATAAAGTAATAGGTTGCAAGCAGGGATTTGTTATTTTTCAGTACGTGCTCTAACCGCAAAGTTAGGGTTCTGGTTTTAGGGTACAGGATACTATAGGGTACGGATTAGATGCAGTGGTAAACTATTTATTTGTATTCATTTAACAGGAGCAAATCAGCAGCAGATAAGGTACATGTGAATGTATTCTTAGGTTAGGTTCACACTGCATAATGTTTGACACATTTTATTTTTCATGCAAATTTCCCGCTAAAATGCATCCATTATCGGAAAAGTGGGGGTGCAAAATAAAAATTCCACTGTAAAATACACACGTAACTGCTATTACAGTAAAGAATCCTGTCTGTGCTGGTGTAGAAACCTTCTTTCCTCTAGACGTAGAGGAGGCCCCCTTGTTATAGATACAGTCCTGGGTATAAATAGATCATGGGATAGATCTCTGTACGGGTCCCCTGATATATTTATACATAGTTATTAGGTCTCCCCTAAGTCTTCTTTTTTATAAATTAAATAACCCTAATTCTGACAATCTTTCTGAGTACTGTAGTCCTCCCATTCCCCGTATTACGTCTTTGAACCCTCTTTAGCTCCACTATATCTTTCTTGTACACTGGTGCCCAGTACTGTACACAGTATTCTATGTGTGGTCTGACTAGTGATTTGTACAGCGGTAGAATTATTTCCTTGTCGTGGGCATCTATGCATCTATTGATGCACCCCATGATTTTATTAGCCTTGGCAGCAGCTGCCCGACACAGGTCCACTACAGCTAAATTTACTGTTAAAGGGGTATTCCAGGGAAAAAACTTTTAATGTATATATATCAATTGGCTCCAGAAAGTTAAACAGATTTGTAAATTACTTCTATTAAAAAATCTTAATCATTTCAGTACTTATGAGCTTCTTAAGTTAAGGTTGTTCTTTTCTGTCTAAGTGCTCTCTGATGACACCTGTCTCGGGAAACACCCAGTTTAGAAGAGGTTTGCTATGGGGATTTACTTCTAAACTGGGCATTTCCCGAGACAGGTGTCATCAGAGAGGACTTAGACAGAAAAGAACAACCTTAACTTCAAAAGCTCATAAGTACTGAAAGTTTTTTTAATAGAAGTAATTTACAAATCTAATATGTAGAGAGTTCGAAAAATCAATCAGCACTCACCGGTCTTCTTCAGCAAGAAACTTCTTTAATGCAAAATGTTCACAAACATGAAGGCAAAGGGGGGAGAGAGATCAACAGGGGGGGTATACACCTCCGGCGACAGAATCTGTTTCACTCGTTAGACGAGCTTCATCTGGCCATGACAGTCTGGAACGAATGCTGGTTCTTATACAGGTGAGCGGCTAGTCCTGATTACTCAGGACGGCCTACGTGCTCTAACGTATTAGGTGGGATAAACATCCGTTTCTCACCATTGGCTGGAAATCGCCATTTGCAATCTACGTCATTAAAACTAAGCATTCACATTTAAAATACAAGAAAAACTGATAAAAATATGTGCTCATAAACACATGTATTTTAAAAACAAGGGGCATAATCAACCTTCTCATTCAATCCAAGAGGACCTGCTGCTGACGTGTGGATGATCCAGTAAGTCTCTCTTTGGAGTAAATATCGATCTATATTTATGCCTGGTTTCGGCTTAACTCGTTCAATGCCTGCAAATCTGAGTTGGTCTGTTCTACCCCCGTGGGCCTCTACAACATGGGCGATAAGGCGTGGAGCTCCTTTCGTTGTACGAAATGAATACCAATGTTCTCTAATCCTAGCAAGATGATGTTAAAAACAAAAAAAGAGAAACATTTTTACGGGATCAAACAGATTATGAGCAGGATAAAGAGTTCCAGTGGCATAACCAATATCCTGGACCTTCCAATAGAAGCAAAGCGTCCCAGCAGAGAAGGCCATCTCACTTCTCAAAAAAACGCATGGATAATGCAACCAATGTGAATACTACCACAATACCTACTGAACCGGCGAAGGAAAAGGCAGAAGCTCATGTCCCTTTAGAAAAAGCAAACACACCCGGAGAGGGAGATCAAAGAGGTCACAACGATCCAAAGAAAAGAAAGACGACCACTTAAGGATGAAAGATCCTGCCAGCCATAGCACGCCATCTATATCGAACGTCATCAACCTCACTTCTGAAATAATCGATCCAGCGACGGACTCACTCCTTTTCAAGGGCTTGAACTTTGGTTTAGTCGAGAAATTTAATCCCGTCGCGTTCGAGATAGACTTGGTGAAGGCTTTGAGAGACATTAACCTACACAAGTTCTTTCTGAATAAAAATATATCTGAGCATGCTAAGTGTGCGGCAGATGTACCAGTGAATCCCACGAATTTAGGTTTTTTCCCCAAAGAATGTACCCAGTTAGAGGAAGAGTGTATCGAAATGTTGGCACATGAATTTGCAGATCCTGTTATTAAGATGCCTGTTGATGCAGGTCGTTTCTCTAAGGGTAACAGATCCAGGTTTAACCCCCCTATATTTTCGGGGAGTAGCCTCGATCTGTTTCAAAATGCTGTCTTACAAGATATGAAATCTATCATATACAGAGAATCTCCTTCCAACCTCTCTACAGCAGAAGAGGAAGCTCTTAAAAAATTAAAAAGTAGAGAGGATGTGTTAGCTATAAAAGCTGATAAAGGGGGCGCAGTAGTCCTTATTTATAAGGATATGTATCTGTCTGAAGCCGAAAGGCAACTTAGTGACAGGTCTACCTACTCGCCCTTAAAAAAGGATCCACCGGTAAAATTCTTTCGAATCTCACGTCTCTTTTACATAAAGCAGTAGAGAAAGGTACACTTTCTAAAAAGAATGCTGAGCGGCTTATCTCTGAGACCCCTCGCCCCGCCTCTTGGTACCATCTGCCTAAGGTCCATAAGGAGCAGATCCCACCCCCGGGGCAACCCATCGTTTCGGGGGTGGGGTCTGTCACTGAGAACCTATCCCAGTACTTGGAGTGGTTGCTCAGTCCGATGTTGACAAGCATTCCAGCTTACATTAAGGATACCCTTCATATTTTACAAATGATTGAAAGATTAAAGTGGGAACCTAGTTGGCATCTGTGCTCTATCGTCGTAGTCAGCCTGTACACCCGTATCCCACAAGATACAGGTGTACAGGCTGTGAGGGAGAGTCTTGTTAGGTCACCTGAACTTGTCAATTTTGTAACCGATGCCTTGGCTTTTGTTCTTTCGAACAGTACATTTAAGTTTGGTGACCAGTGGTATAGGCAGGACACCGGGACCCCGATGGGGACCCCGGTGTCCTGTACCTATGCCAATCTTTTTCTGGCAGAATTCGAGAGTCGATATATATATACTCTTCTACTAATCCATATATTGGTTGTATTAAATTTTACTCTCGATACGTAGATGATGTCCTATTGGCTTGGACAGGGACTGAAGCTCAGTTTCACGATTTTGTTGCTTATCTGAACATGACTAACTCGATGAATCTATCTTTTACTTCCTTTTTTGGGGGGCCATCAATTGAATTTCTAGACTTGAAACTAAAGGTTGAACACGACAAAGTCATCAGCGAAGGATTCAGAAAGGAGTTGTCCAGGAATACCCTTCTTCACTACGCTAGCTCGCACCTGAGCTCGGTGAAGAGGGGTATCCCGTATGGACAGTTTGTTCGGTTGAGACGTAATAATACCTTAGATACCATGTATGACAAACAAGCAGATGAGCTCCAGATTAGACTGCAAGAAAGACAATACCCATTACAACTAATCAAGGAAGGTAGAGTCCGGGACAAGAAAAAGAAAAGAGTACATCTGTTAAATAATAAAGCCACCAAACAACCCAATCCTGAACATAAACGCTTTACTTTTACTTCTCAAAATTCTCCCATCAATCAAGTGTTAGAACGTGCCATTAGACGTAATTGGCACATTGTAGAGAGTGATTTGGATCTTAAATCAGTAGCAAGTAATAAACCTCTTATTTCCTTCAGAAAGAATAGGACCTTAGGTGACGTTTTAAAAAAAGCGACAATTTTGAGAATAAAAGAGAACTCACATGGCCAGAGAAGTCTACCCCGAAAGGGAATTATGCATGTAAGTCCTGCAATTTTTGCAGGTTTAATGCAGAATTAAAAACCATGAAAATGGGTTCCATTACGCATACAGTCTCTGACTTAATTACGTGTAGGACTAAGTATGTTGTCTATGTGGTCTTTTGCCCCTGTGGGTTCTATTACATTGGGAAGACGATAAGGCAACTCAATGCTAGGATTAGAGAACATTGGTATTCATTCCGTACAATGAAAGGAGCTCCACGCCTTATCGCCCATGTTGTAGAGGCCCACTGGGGTAGAACAGACCAACTCAGATTTGCAGGCATTGAACGAGTTAAGCCAAAACCAGGCATAAATATAGATTGATATTTACTCCAAAGAGAAACTTACTGGATCATCCACACATCAGCAGCAGGTCCTCTTGGATTGAATGAAAAGGTTGATTATGCCCCTTGTTTTTAAAATACACGTGTTTATGAGCACATATTTTTATCAGTTTTTCTTGTATTTTAAATGTGAATGCTTAGTTCTACTGACGTAGATTGCAAATGGCGATTTCCAGCCAATGGTGAGAAACGGACGTTTATCCCACCTAATACGTCAGAGCAGGTAGGCTGTCCTGAGTAATCAGGACTAGCCGCTCACCTGTATAAGAACCAGCATTCGTTCCAGACTGTCATTATTATGATTCGGCTAGCTGGATGTGGATCCTCTGTGTCAGCGAGGGATTGGCGTGGACCGTGTCGGTGGACCCGTTCTAGGGTTGCTACTGGTATTCACCAGAGCCCGCCGCAAAGCGGGATGGTCTTGCTGCGGCGGTAGCAACCAGGTCGTATCCACCGGCAACGGCTCAACCTCGCTGACTGCTGAGAAGGCGTGGGACAGAAGGACTAGACAGAGGCAAGGTCAGACGTAGCAGAAGGTCGGGGCAGGCGGCAAGGTTCGTAGTCGATGGCGATAGCAGAAGATCTGGAACACAGGCTTTGGACAACACTACACGCTTTCTCTGGCACAAGGCAACAAGTTCCGGCAAGGAAATGAAGGGGAAGTGAAATTAAATAGACATGGAGCAGGTGGAGGCTAATTAGACTGATTGGGCCAGGCACCAATCATTGGTGCACTGACCCTTTAAATCTTAGAGAGCTGGCGCGCGGCAGGACGTGACAGTCGCTATGCGAATCGCATCCCCGCCGGCAGTGTCAGTGCAGCGCTCCCGGTCAGCGGGTCTGACCGGGGCGCTGCAGAGATGCAGAGAGAGGAACGCCGCGAACGCTCCGGGGAGGAGCAGGGACCCGGAGCGCTCGCCGTAACAGTCATGGCCAGATGAAGCTCGTCTAACGAGTGAAACAGATTCTATACCCCCCTGTTGATCTCTCTCCCCCCTTTGCCTTCATGTTTGTGAGTATTGCATTCAAAAAGTTTCTTGCTGAAGAAGACCGGTGAGTGCCGATTGATTTTTTGAACTCTCTACATATTGGATTATTGCTTTCGTGCATATCAGTCAGAGCACCCCTGCCTTCATCACCGTATGTTTTGCTGTACACATCCCGGTCCACCACATCCAGTTGATCAGTAGTTGCAGTGCCGGACAGACTCCCTACCTCTGCTTAATTTACAAATCTGTTTAACTTTCTGGAGCCAGTTGATATATAAAAAAAAAAGTTTTTTGCTGGATAACCGCTTTAACTAAGACTCCCAAGTCCTTTTCCACATCAGTCATCCCAAGTGTTCTTCCATTTAATACATAATCCCCGCCCAGATTTTTCCTCCCCATGTGCATAACCTTACATTTATCAATATTGAACCTCATCTGCCACTTCCCAGCCCAAACCTCCAACCTATCCAGATCCATTTGTAACAGTG
Organism: Hyla sarda; assembly: GCF_029499605.1. Classification (NCBI taxonomy): domain Eukaryota; kingdom Metazoa; phylum Chordata; class Amphibia; order Anura; family Hylidae; genus Hyla; species Hyla sarda. The sequence goes on along the minus strand of NC_079190.1, from coordinate 265,139,968 downwards.
CACTGTCCTCTATTGTTTTTACCGCTTTACAGAGTTTATTATCATCTGCAAAGATTGCTTCTTTGCTATTCAACCCCTCTGCAAGGTCATTGATAAATATATTAAATAGAACAGAATCCGAGACTGACCCCTGTGGTACCCCACTAGTAAGAGTCACTCATCAGAATAAGTACCATTAATAACCACCCTCTGTTTCCTATCACTGAGCAAGTTACTTACCCACTTACACACATTTTCCCCCAGCCCAATCCTTCTCATTTTATGCACCAACCTTTTATGTGGCACCATATCAAATGCTTTAGAAAAATCCAGATATACGACATCCAGCGATTGCCCCTGGTCCAGTCTGGAGCTCACTTCCTCACAAAAGCTGATCAGATTAGTTTGACAGCACCGATCCCTCATAAAGCCATGCTGATATGAAGTCATACATTTATTTTTATGAAGATACTGCAAAATAGCATCTCTTAGAAAACCCTCAAACAATTTACATACAACTGAGGTTAAATTAACAGGTCTATAATTCCCGGGGTCACCTTTTCACCCCTTTTTAAATATTGGCACCCAGGGCTGCCATCAGAAATTTCGGGGCCCCTCACACAGCTCAATGCCTGCCCCCCCCCCTGTGGCCTGCCCCCAAGTTTATTTTATTTTCTAATTATATATTTCTCATTAGATTAGAGCAGAGTGCGGTGTTGTATAACACGGTGCTATTAAAGGAGTTGTCTGGTAAAAAATAACTTATCCCCTATCCTTAGGGGATAAGCTATAGATAGCAGGGGGTCCGAGCATTGGGCCCCCTGCTATCTCCTGCATGGTTGGAAGGGGGGCATGCAATACCCCTCATGGAGTGCCGGCCAACATGCCCCTCCATGTACCCCATAGAGATACATGGAGGGGCTGTGCCGGCCGTGGCTTCCTGTGGGGTACAGACGTCAGCTTCCAGCAAACTGCCGGGGCCCCCCCTGTGATTGATAACTTATCCCATATCCTTGGATAAGGGATAAGTTATTTTTCACCAGACTATTCCTTTAACAGAGGGGCCTACCCAAACTATATGGAAGCAACTATTAACACAGGGGCCTACCCAAACTATGTAGGGGGCTCCATATAGTTTGGGTAGGCCCCTCTGTTAATAGTTGCGCCCATATGTGTAGCTAGAAACCACAGGGCTCCGTTGCAAAAAATTACCTCGAGGCTCCCTACCCATCCCCCAGGGCCATTTTTTTGGTGGGGGTCTAACTGCTGAGACCCCCCACCGATCACCTTAGTTGACGTGGTTCTCCAGGTATTGGAAAGCTAAAACTCCCATCATGTCTGGAGAGCCTCTGGCAATGAGAGTTGTAGTTTTGTAACAGCTGGAGAGACACAGATTGGACACAGTTTAACCCATCATCACTGCAGAACTTACAAGTGACTACAGCGCTGATGGGACAGTCAGGAGAATACACAATGATATCAGTGACCTGAGTGACGTCTTCTGGCTTGAGTGATATCTCTGTTATCTTTTCTTCTTCATCTGGTCCAGAGACCAGGTCTTCCTCCAGCTCCATCTTCTCTGCAGAGTCTGACATCCAGACATTATTGGCTCCTCACTATGTCAACAGATCCTCATCCTCTGCATGAAGATAGTAATCATTATAACCTTGCCAGAAAGTGTACCTTATGTAAAATACTGCCCCACACTGTACCCTGAATATAATACTGCTATACACTGTATCCCCAAAATATAATCCTGCCACACACTGTACCCTGAATATAATACTACCGTATACTGCACCCACTAAATATAATCCTGCAACACACTGTACCCTGAATATAATACTGCCATACACTGTATCCACTAAATATAATACTGCCCCACACTGTACCCTGATTATAATACTACTATACACTGCACCCTCTAAATATAAACCTGCAACACACTGTACCCTGAATATAATACTGCCATACACTGTACCCACTAAATATAATACTGCCCCTCACTGTACCCTGAATATAATACTGCAATACACTGTACCCACTAAATATAATCCTGCCACACACTGTACCCTGAATATAATACTGCCACACACTGTACCCACTAAATATAATACTGCCACACACTGTACCCTGAATATAATTCTGCCCCACACTGTATCCACTGAATATAATACTACCCCACACTGTATCCACTGAATATAATACTACCCTACACTGTATCCACTGAATATAATACTCCTATACACTGTACCCACTAAATATAATACTGCCCCACACTGTACCCTGAATATAATACTGCTATACACTGTACCCACTAAATATAATACTGCCCCACACTGTACCCTGAATATAATGCTGCTCCACACTGTATCCACTGAATATAATACTGCCACACATGCATACACATCATATATACATATACACCCCCTCTTATCCTCTGTGTCCTCATCACTCCCCATCACCCCCGCCAAACCTCTCCTCATCACTACTTTAATCACCCCACCCCCCAACCCCCACATGACACCTCTCATCACCCCCCCAGCACCTCTCATCATCCCGATAACCCCCCTGCACCTCTTATCACCCCCATAACACCCCTGCACCTCTTATCACCCCCATAACACCCCTGCACCACTTATCACCCCATAACCCCCTGCACCTCTTATGACCCCCATAACCCCCTGCACCTCTTATCCCCCCCATAACACCCCCCTGTACCTCTTATCACCCCCATAATCCCCCTGCACATTTTATGACACCCATAACACCCCCTGCAACTCTTATGACCCCCATAACACCCCCTTGCACCTCTTATCACCCCCATAACCCCCTGCACCTTTTATGAACCCCATAACTCCCCCCGCACCTCTTATCAACCCCATAACACCCCCCGCACCTCTTATGACCCCCCATAACACCCCCCTGCACCTCTTATCACCCTTGCACCTCTTATGACCCCCATAACACCCCTGCACCTCTTATGACCCCCATAACACCCCTCCCCTGCACCTCTCATCACACCCATAACACTCCCCCCATCACCATTGTAGTCCCCTAACCGCCATACCCCCCCGCCCCCAGGCCCACCTGCGCCAGTTTACTTACCTTGCCAGGGATCGATGCAACGGCGTGAGGCTGCATCTCCTAGTCCTGTCACTGGATGCTGGAGGTCGCGTGGGGACGTAAGTAGGGACAGGTCAGGTGATTGGAATAGACGTGCGTGCATGCACGGGGCACGTGACGTCTCTACTCCAATCAGCCCCTGACCTGTCCGGCCCTGCTTTGTTTCTTAAGGGGCCCCTGCCCTACAAAAAGGTAAATTTAATAGAAATGTGCGGGCCCCCCGAACTATGAGGCCCGATCATAGTCCTGGGGGCACCCAGCGGTCAGTGAGTGACAGTCGCAGGGGGTACAAGTGACAAGCCAGTAAAAAAAAAAATGTTCCAGGGACGTCCGGGCCCCATAAAGGTGTATGGGTTGTACCCCCCTGATGACGGCCCTGTTGGCACCACTATAGAGTCCTTGAATATTAAAAATAGGGGTCTGTCTATTACATTACTTAAAGGGGTACTCCAGCGCTAAACATCTTATCCCCTATCAAAAGGAGAGGAGATATGATGTTAGATTGTGGGGATCCTGCTGCTGGGACCCCCGCGATCTCTTCTGCAGCACCCCTGTTTTCCAGCTGCACAGACGGAGGATCGCTCTTTGGCTGATGATGGGCTGTGCAGGGGACAGAGTCGAGGGGGCTGCTGTCACTCCCCCTCCTATAGACTTGCATTGAGGTGGCGGGGTGTGACATCACAAGGGGCGGAGCCGTGATGTCACGATACTCCGTCCCCTGCACCACCTGTCATCAGCCACAGAGCAATCCTCGCTCTGTGCAGCTGAAAAACTGGGGTGATGCAGGAGAGATTGCGGGGGTTCCCAGCGGCGGGATCCTCGCAATCTAACATCTTATCCCCTATCCTTTTGATAGGGGATAAGATGTTTAGCACCGGAGTACCCCGTTAATTACTTTGGAATGCCATCTGGATCTGGTGATTTGTCTATTATGATTTTTTGTATGTCGCACTGTACTTCTTCCTGGGTTAGAGAACATTTTGGGGTTAGTTTTACTCTCTTTGGCAATGAGTCTTTATGTCTCTATTTTTGCGGCTTTTATCTGTTTTTTACATATTTTACATTTTTCTCTATAGCTTTTTAATGCTTCTTCACTGCCATCCTGTTTTAGTAGTTTAAATGCTTTATTTTTGTCATTTATTGCCCCCTCTCACCGCTCCACCCCCAAGTACATTAATAAGTCCCACCTCTCCATCTACACTGTCTTCCCCCTCTATGATGTAGGTTCCCTCCCCCCAGTCACTAGTTTAAACACTCCTCCACCCTTCTAGTCATCTTCTCCCCAGCACAGCTGCACTCTCCCCATTGAGGTGCAGCCCGTCCCTACAGTAGAGCCAGTAACCGACAGTGAAGTTGGCCCAGTTCTCCATGAACCCAAACCCCTCCTTCCTACACCAGCTTCTGAGCCACTTGTTTACCTCTCTAATCTCCCGCTGCCTCTCTGGTGTGGCTCGTGGTACAGATAATATTTCAGAAAATATTACCTTGGAGGTCCTTGCCTTAAAGGAGTAGTCCAGTGGTGATTCAGTGGTGAGCAACTTATCCCCTATCCTAAGGATAGGGGATAAGTTGCAGATCGCGGGGGGTCCGACCGCTGGGGCCCCCTGCGATCTCCTGTACGGAGCCCCGACAGCCCGCGGGAAGGGGGCGTGTCGACCTCCGCACGAGGCGGCGGCCGACACGCCCCCTCAATACAACTCTATGGCAGAGCCGAAGCGCTTTCCTTCGGCAATCTCCGGCAATCTCCGGAGAGCCGGGGCCCCGTACAGAGAGATCGCAGGGGGCCCCAGCGGTCGGACCCCCCGTGATCTCAAACTTATCCCCTATCCTTAGGATAGGGGATACGTTTTTCACCACTGGACTACCCCTTTAAGCTTGCAGCCTAAGTCCCTGAAATCATTTTTAAGGACACTCCACCTACCTCTTACTTTGTCGTTGGTGCCGATATGTACCATGACCCCTGGGTCTTATTCAGCCCCACCCAGCAACCTGTCAACCAGATCCGCGATGTGCTGAATTCGAGCGCCAGGTAGACAACACACTGTTCGGCGATCCCGGTCTTTGGGACAGATTGCCCGGTCTGACCCCCTAATTATAGAGTCCCCCCACTACCAGTACCTGTCTGGCCTGCCCTGCACTCCTCCCTCCCTCCTTACTGGAGCAGACAGCCCCCCCCTGGCGGTCAGATGCAGAGTCCTGCTGCAGTACTGCTAGCTCTGAAATGGCATCCCCCTCATCTATTAACCGGGCAAACCTGTTGGGGTGTGCCAGATCAGGACTAGCCTCCCTGACACTTTTCCATCTACCCTGTTTTCTAACTGTAACCCAGCTAACTCCCTGACTGTCCTGCACCTCCGTCCCACTATCCTCCCCCACCTCTATCCCAGAGAGTACTTGCTCAGTGAGCAGGAGACTCCTCTCCTCCTGTCAATGCATCTCAGTGTTGCCAGTTGCTCATCTAGATCCAGGATCTGGACTTCCAAATAAACAACTCGCATATATCTCGCACAGCAGCATGCACCCTAAAATTGCTGTTCAAGGATTGCATACATTGTGCAAGATGTACTCTGGACTGCATTTTCCAACATGGAGGCCATCTAGTTATGGGGATTTCACAGATTAACAGCCAAAAACAGGCAGTAAAAAATTGTAATTAAATTCTCTTTAGACCTTGTGAGATTAAAGACCCTAACACTCACAACGGTCTCAAACTTCTGCTTTCAAACTCCTGTTTTTAAAACTCTCTTTCAGAAGCCTCTCTTCCAAAGCAACACTCAGACAGAGCAGGTTGTATTCACACACATCAGATTTTCTGTGGATTTAAAGTTTGCAGATCCGCAGTAAAGAAAAAAATACATTTGAATTAGTCCAAATATAAGAAGTAATATGTCTACAAGTCAAGACAATGCAAAACTAAGAGCTGGCTATTATTAATGGTTACATACACAAAGCTTATGAAGCAGTGAAATATATTTTCTTATATCAAAAGTAACAGTGATGTAGGTGCAAACGCAATATGCAGTGTAAATAACTACAATGTGATGATGTAACATGCACTATTTTCTGCACCATCTTAACCAAAATGAGAAATTGATTTCACATAATAGGGTACAGCCAGTGTCCTAGTGCACCCTCATCCATTCAATACAATTGATCTGTGGGGTATGTGCTGACCTTATTAGAGAAAATGTGATAAAGGGCAAAGGATAGCATTGTATCAATACTATTGAAAGCAAGCTGGGTTGAGTAGTAAGAAGGCCCTGGGTAGATGTAAGTGACCCTAGGGGACATCATTATCTGTTTAGGTCAAGCTATAAATATGCTCATGAATTTTAACCCTTGCTTTAACATTAAATGATTTTTAAATACATAGATACAAATAAAATATAATCGAAAAACATTTTATAAAACATGAAGTTTTTGTTTAGCTGTTTATCTGTTTGTACACTTTTTATGTTCTGTTGGCCTTCTGCTAAAACAAAAGTGTAAAAAGTGAGAATTTTTTAAATTTTATTAATTATTTTTTTAATTATTATCATTTAAAAGGAAAAAGAAAACTTTAACACGGACATACTGTATTTTTCGCCCTATAGGACGCACCGGCATATAAGACGCACCCAATTTTAAAGGTGCAAAATCTAGAAAAAAAAGATTCTGAACCCAACAGTGATCTTCAACCTGCAGACCTCCAGATGTTGCAAAACTACAACTCCCAGCATGCTGGGAGTTGTAGTTTTGCAACATCTGGAGGTCCGCAGGTTGAAGACCACTGGACTATAGGAGGTAATACTCATGTGTCCCCGCCGCTCCGGACCCGTCACCGCTCGTCACCGCTGCTCTGGATGTCGCTCCATTGCTGTCGCCGTGTCCCCGACGCTCCGGACGTCTTCTTCCCCGGGATCCACGCTCTCCGTCGCTGTCATCACGTCGCCGTCATCACGTCGCTACGCATGCTGCTCCTATTGGATGACGGGACGGCGTGGCGCCCCGATCGTACCATGTGCGCTGGCGCGTCTGAGCCGCCTATAGGTTCTCCTTTACCGTCTGAGTTAGTGCTTACAAGCGATCTCGGAGGGCCAACACATATGGTGCGTTAGGGGTGCCGTCTGCGTTGCGGTCTCCCTCCCAATGTTCCCTAATTAAGTCTAGGGGTCCCCTCACCCTCCTCCCAAACAACAGTTCAAAGGGTTAAAATCCTGTGGATTACTGTGGCACCTCCCTATAAGCGAATAGGAGGTGAGGCAGAAATCGTTCCCAGTCTCGGTGGGTCTCAGCAAAGGTTCGGAGCATCTGTTTTAGGGTAAACACCTACATAAGAGACTATACCTCAAAGAGGTAAGTAATGTGCAAAATAGAAGCACCACCAAAAATTCAGAAAAAATTATGCACAAATGAATAACTAAACAAGAAATGGAAGAAAGTTAACAAAATCTTTATTGAAGTATATCATTAATTAAAAGACGATAGAACAAATACATAATAAAAACAAGGCACCAGAAAATACTACAGATGGGTAGGTGAGGACTGGAACTGAGTATAGAGAGGTAATGAATATAGATGTAAATACGAGGTCAAAGGGCAATCAAAGTATATGTCAGAGGTGGAGACGCACCAAATGGCTGCTGAACGCAAGCACGAGGGCAGGAAGAGAATAAACAAAAAGGATCAAACCCAAGGACCAGAGGGAACAAGTATGCCAGACCTTACCTACCAACCCCAACGATCGTTTCACCACTAAATGGCACCACTAAATGGCTGTTTTAGGGTGCCATCGCAGAGCCCATTAGACTGGGGATGGTAGGGGGCACTAATTATGGGCCTGACCTTACAAAATTTCCAGAGATGTTGGGTGACTTCTGCCGTGAACTGCGTACCCTGATCCGAGATGATCTCCCTGGGTAACCCCATCCAAGAGAAAATCTGCATCAAAGTCTCAGCCACGGTTTCAGCATGAATATTGGTCAAGGCTACCGCCTCGGGGTAGCGAGTGGCGTAATCCACTACTGTCAGAATATACTTTTTGCCCGAGGGGCTAGGTTACCGGACGGGGCCTATGATATCCACTGCTATTCTATGGAACAGTTCTTCAATTATAGGTAGCGGGTGTAACTTGGCCTTGCGCTAATCCCCCCTCTTTCCTACTTTCTGGCACGTATCGCAGGTGGTGCAATATTTGCGCACCTCCTGGCTAATTCCTGGCCAAAAGAAACTTTGGGTCGTACCTGGTACGACTGACCCCCAAATGTCCGGATAGTGGAATATCGTGAGCTATCCGGAGTAATTCGGTTCGGTACCTCCGAGGTACTGCAAGCTGCCTTACAACAATTGGGTCTGACCCAGCTACCTGCTTATCAGACTCTCTGTACAGTAACTGCCTATCCCATACAAATCTTTCCCCCTCCGCCCCCGGGTGGTCAGAGGTGACTTTATCTCGATATACCTGTAGGGTAGGGTCAGTGATCACCTCTAATTCGTCAGGAGGGGCCCAAGGGACACAGTCTAAAGGAGGGGAAGGATCTCTTACCTGGACCTCCGGCAGTGTGTTGTAGTCCTGGGTGCGGGCCTGTTGGCTGGTGACCACTGGGTGTGCTAGTTTGGGGCTCAAATGCAGATGTGAGTTTGCCCAGGTCATTTCCCAATATCACCTCAGCGGGCAATTGCGGCATCAGCCCCACTTCCACAGTTCCTGACCCTGCACCCCAATGTAAATGTGCCCTTGCGGTATCAGGCCGGTACACGGCTCCCCCAGCAACCCTGACAGCCACAGTCTTATAGGTTTTAGCCCTGTCAGAGACCAAGTGGCTTTGGATCAAGGTGATCGTGGCTCCCGAATCTCTGAGCCCCTGCATAGGCTTTCCTTCAAGGTATACAGTCTGCCTGTGGTGCTGTCTATTATCTGCCTGTGCCTGCAGTGTGGTAGCTTCATGCAATACCCCCCACTGTTCCACAGAAGTAACTGGAACTGCAGAGCCATAGGTGATGGGTGTTTCGTTTTGGTAATGGTGTGCTGCTGCTCTCAGCGGTGGTGGTGGTGGCCCCGGTCTGATCCAGGTGGACTGATCTCTGGACTGCGGGCAATCTCGCTGGTAGTGGCCCCACTTCTGGCACCGGTGACGTTACACAGAAGTGGTTGGGTGAAACTGACCACTGATAGACTGTGCATGCTGGGAGTTGTAGTTTTGTAACAGCTGGAGGTCCCCCCCCCTGTGAATGTACAGGGTACATTCACATGGGCAGGGGGCTTACAGTGAGTATCAGGCTGCAAGTTTGCAATGCAGCTAATTTTGCGCGGCAGCTCAGACTCGCAGCGGGAAACTCGCTGTAATCCCCCGCCCATGTGACTGTACCCTAAAAACACTACACTACACTATCACAAAATAAAATAAAAAGTAAAAAACACTACATATACACATACCCCTACACAACCTCCCTCCCCAATAAAAATGAAAAACGTCTGGTATGCCACTGTTTCCAAAATGGAGCCTCCAGCTGTTACAAAACAACAACTCCCAGTATTGACGGACAGCCGTTGACTGTCCAAGCATGCTGGGAGTTTTGCAACAGCTGGAGGCACCCTGTTTGGGAATCACTGGCATAGAATACCCCTATGTCCACCCCTATGCAAATCCCTAATTCAGGCCTCAAAGCAACAGTTTAGGGACACATATGGGGTATCGCCGTACTCGGGAGAAATTGCCTAACAAATTTTGGGGGGCTTTTTCTCCTTTCACCCCTTATGAAAAGGTGACGTTGGGGTCTACACCAGCATGTTAGTGTAAAAAAATAAATTGTTTACACTAACATGCTGGTGTTGCCCAATACTTTTCATTTTGACAAGAGGTAAAAGGGGAAAAAAGGCCCCCAAAATTTGTAATGCAATTTCTCCCGACTACGGAGATATCCCATATGTGGACAAAAAGTTCTCTGCGGGCGCACAACAAGGCCCAGAAGGGAGAGTGCACCATGTACATTTGAGGTGATTTGCACAGGGGTGGCTGATTGTTACAGCGGTTTTGAGAAACACAAAAAAAACAAAACCCCACATGTGACCCCATTTCGGAAACTACACCCCTCACGGAATGTAATGAGGGGTGCAGTGAGAATTTACCCCCACTGGTGTCTGAGAGATCTTTGGAACAGTGGGCTGTGAAAATTAAAAATTTTGAACAGCCAACTGTTCCAAAGATCTGACAGACACCAGTGGGGGGTAAATGCTCACTGTACCCCTCATTACATTCTGTGAGGGGTCTAGTTTCCAAAATGGTATGCCATGTGGGGGTTACTTTGCTGTCCTGGCACCATAGGGGCTTCCTAAATGCGACATGCCCCCCGAGCAAAATTTGCTCTCAAAAAGCCAAATATGACTCCTTCTCTTCTGAGCATTGTAGTTCGCCTGTAGTGAACTTCAGGTCAACTTATGGGGTACCTCCATACTCAGAAGAGATGGGGTTACAAATTTTGGGGGGTATTTTCTGCTATTAACCCTTGCAAAAATGTGAAATTTGGGGGGGAAACACACATTTTAGTGATTTTTTTTTTACGTATGCAAAAGTCGTGAAACCCCTGTGGGGTATTAAGGCTCACTTTATTCCTTGTTACGTTCCTCAAGGGGTCTAGTTTCCAAAATGGTATGCCATGTTGGGCTTTTTTTTACTGTCCTGGCACGATAGGGGCTTCCTAAATGCGACACGCCCCCGAGCAAAATTTGCTCTCAAAAAGCCAAATATGACTCCTTCTCTTCTGAGCACTGTAGTTCGCCCATAGTGCACTTCTGGTCAACTTATGGGGTACCTCCATACTCAGAAAAGATGGGGTTACAAATTTTGGGGGGTATTTTCTGCTATTAACCCTTGCAAAAAATTTTAATTTGGGGGGAAACACACATTTTAGTGAATTTACTTTAAATTTTTTTACATATGCAAAAGTCATGAAACACTTGTGGGGTATTAAGGCTCACTAAATTCCTTGTTACGTTCCTCAAATGGTCTTGTTTCCAAAATGGTATGGCATGTGTTTTTTTTTTTTTTTTTTTTGCTGTTCTGGCACCATAGGGGCTTCCTAAATGCAACATGCCCCCCAAAAACCATTTCAGAAAAACATACTCTCCAAAATCCCCTTTTCGCTCCTTCGCTTCTGAGCCCTCTTCTGCGCCCGCCGAACACTTTACATAGACATATGAGGTATGTGCTTACTCGAGAGAAATTGGGCTACAAACATAAGTATACATTTTCTCCTTTTACCCCTTGTAAAAATTCAAAAATTGGGTCTACAAGAACATGCGAGTGTAAAAAATGAAGATTGTGAATTTTCTCCTTCACTTTGCTGCTATTCCTGTGAAACACCTAAAGGGTTAAAAGGCTGACCGAATGTCATTTTGAATACTTTGGGAGGTGCAGTTTTTATAATGGGGTCATTTGTGGGGTATTTCTAAGATGAAGACCCTTCAAATCCATTTCAAACCTGAACTGGTCCCTGAAAAATAGTGAGTTTGGAAATTTTGTGAAAAATTGGAAAATTGCTGCTGAACTTGTCAATTTTATGATGCAAACATAAAGAAGACATATTGTATATGTGAATAAAAAAAAATTATTTTGAATATCCATTTTCCTTACAAGCAGAGAGCTTCAAAGTTAGAAAAATGCTACATTTTCAAATTTTTCATCAAATTTTGTGATTTTTCACCAAGAAAGGGTGCAAGTTACCAAAAATTTTACCACTATGTTAAAGTAGAATATCTTACGAAAAAAAAATCTCGGAATCAGAATGATAACTAAAAGCATTCCAGAATTATTAATGTTTAAAGTGACAGTGGTCAGATGTTCAAAAAATGGCCGGGTCCTAAGGTGTAAAATGGCTGGGTCCTTAAGAGGTTAAGCCTTTCATGACCCAGCTAGTTTTGGCCTTCATGACCCTGTCCGTTTTTTCAAATCTGACATGTGTCTCTTTAAGTGGTAATAACTTTGAACTGCTTTTACCTGGCAAAGTGATTCAGAGATTGTTTTTTTGAGACATATTGTACTTTATATTAGTGGTAAATTTTTGAAGTTACATGAAGCGATTTTTGTGAAAAACTCTAAAATATTGTGAAAATTGGAAACATTTTCATTTCTCTATGTTTGAAACTCTCTACTTTTAAGAGAAATAATAAAATACTGTTATGTGTTACTCAGTACCTCACCCTGATCATGTACATCTAGGTTTTATGTATTTAGTCCCTATATTTCTAATTAAAAAAGCTTACATCAGTTGCAGTCTGGATTCTCATCTTCTCTCACTCTACATGACTGAACAGTATCTATCTATCTATCTATCTATCTATCTATCTATATATATATATATATATATACAGGGTGGGCCATTTATATGCATACACCTTATTAAAATGTGAATGGTTGGTGATATTAACTTCCTGTTTGTGGCACATTAGTATATGTGAGGGGGGAAACTTTTCAAGATGGGTGGTGACCATGGCAGCCATTTTGAAGTTGGCCATTTTGAATCCAACTTTTGTTTTTTCAATAGGAAGAGGGTCATGTGACACATCAAACTTATTGGGAATTTCACAAGAAAAACAATGATACGAAACTTTATTCTTTCATGAGTTATTTACAAGTTTCTGACCACTTATAAAATGTGTTCAATGTGCTGCCCATTGTGTTGGATTGTCAATGCAACCCTCTTCTCCCACTCTTCATACACTGATAGCAACACCGCAGGAGAAATGCTAGCACAGGCTTCCAGTATCAGTAGTTTCAGGTGCTGCACATCTCGTATCTTCACAGCATAGACAATTGCCTTCAGATGACCCCAAAGATAAAAGTCTAAGGGGGTCAGATCGGGAGATCTTGGGGGCCATTCAACTGGCCCACGATGACCAATCCACTTTCCAGGAAACTGTTCATCTAGGAATGCTCAGACCTGACACCCATAATGTGGTGGTGCACCATCTTGCTGGAAAAAAATCAGGGACGTGCCAACTTCAGTGCATAAAGAGGGAAACACATCATCATGTAGCAATTTCACATATCCAGTTGCCTTGAGGTTTCCATTGATGAAGAATGGCCCCACTATCTTTGTACCCCATATACCCCACCATACCATCAATTTTTGTGTTCCAACAGTCTTGGAGGGATCTATGCAATGTGTGTTAGTGTCAGACCAGTAGTGATGGTTTTGTTTGTTAGCTTCACCATTCACATAAAAGTTTGCCTCATCACTGAACAAAATCTTCTGATAAACTGAGGGTCCTGTTCCAATTTTTGTTTTGCCCATTCTGCAGCACCTGAAACTGCAGATACTGGAAGCCTGTGCTAGCATTTCTCCTGCGGTGTTGCTATCAGCGTGTGAAGAGTGGGAGAAGAGGCTTGCATTGACAATCCAACACAATGGGCAGCACATTGAACACATTTTATAAGTGGTCAGAAACTTGTAAATAACTCATGAAAGAATAAAGTTACTTTAAAACCAAGCACATCATTGTTTTTCTCTTGAAATTCCCAATAAGTTTCATGTGTCACGTGACCCTCTTCCTATTGGAAAAACAAAAGTTGGATTAAAAATGGCCGACTTAAAAATGGCCGCCATGGTCACCACCCATCTTGAAAAGTTTCCCCCCCTCACATATACTAATGTGCCACAAACCGGAAGTTAATATCACCAACCATTCCCATTTTATATATATATAGCTACTGGAGACATGCTTTGAATAAATTCACTTGTTGATTGGAACGCTGTTGGAGTGCTGCGCCATTGATTTCTGTGGACTGTCTAGATAGGCCAGGATCGGGCCTTGGACGCTGGGCACCCATGGTAGTATTACTGGATGTGCTGCATTATTTCATTTTATATATATATATATATATATATATATATATATATATATATATGCATTGTGTGTAGTGAACTACAAATCCAGGCAGTCGTGCAATATGTAAATGGGGCAAAGGACTAAATATACAGGGTGGGCTATTTATATGGATACACCTTAATAAAATCATCTGCTCCTCTTACATATTGCACAAGATATTGTGTGTAGGGGACTATAAATCCCAGCCAGTCATGCAATATGTAGTAGGAGCAGAGAATAATATATATAATCCTCTGCTTCCCTTACATACTGCATAATGGGAATACAAATCACAGCCAGTCATGTACTCTGACTGGGATAGAGCTATAGCCCCAGGCAGTACCTGTGATGGACAAGCAGCGACAGCACGACTCCTGGTACGGGAATACATGCCTCCCTCTGTTTCTCCTTGTGCTGAGTGACAGGCCAGGAGCGCGCACAGAGCCTTCTAAAGCCTGCCCTCACTTCCTGTATTCGGACAAGCCAGGAGTGTTGCCACCGTCGGTTTTCATATAGCAACGGCCAGAGATCAGTGTGGGTCTCTTTTGTGAGGACCCCTAGTGGCTACTTTTATGAAAGCAATTTCTAAGTTAAATACATGAAAAAAAATAATTGAACATATTTAGAAATATACTTATTTCTATACTTATGATCCATTGAAATGAACAAAAAAAAAGGTTTGTGATAGTGGCCATTTAAGGATTTGGGGACAGGGTCGTATGCGTACACCCTGCGTCCCCAAGGTGTTAATAGCAAGTGAATGGGAAAGTGTCTGCTAATTACACAAGTGACACTATATTAAAAGTTTTATTTGGTGACAGGTACTTTTTAAGCACAAAACTGTAAGGGTAGGGTCACATGTAACAGATCTGCAGTGTGCTTTACACGGCGGATCCACCGATGACCCGACCCTATAGTGTGCCTCCAGCTGTTTTCCCCCGTGTCCTGCTCTCAGCAGCAATCCGCCACTAGTGTTGAGCGGCATAGGCCATATTCGAATTCGCGAATATTCGCGAATATATGGACGAATATTCGTATATATTCGCGAATATTCGCATATTCGTTATATTCTCGTTTTATTTTCGCATACGCGAAGATTCGCGTATACGAAAATTAAAATATGTGAAAATTCGCATACACAAAATTAGCACGTGCGAAAATTCGCATATGCGAAAATTAGCATATGCTAATTTTCGCATATTTGAATTTTTGCACGCCAGTCTCACACAGTAGTATTACAGCCTTCTTTACACCACACAAGCTGGAAGCAGAGAGGGGTGATCACTGTGATGTGTACTGTGAAGAAAAAAACAAAAAAAAAAAACGAATATTCGTAATTACGAATATATAGCGCTATATTCGCGAAATTCGCGAATTCGCGAATATGCGATATTCGCGAATAATATTCGAATTGCGAATATTCGCGAGCAACACTATCCGCCACTACGAGCAGTCACCTAGGGACCTGGACCATGAAATAGTCTATTGTAATGAGTTTTTTTTACAAATCTGGCCAAATAGTATATTTTGCCAACAACTTTGACCAAATAACCATAACTTTCCCCCTCCCAACTTCCATGTGACAACAGTAATTTCATAAGAGCAACCTAATCCCCAACAAATAATGAGAGAAAATTTACTCTGCACTTTAATCTGACCTCACTAAAATTTTCTATAAATCCATACACCACATGCTTGCCTCTACAAGGAAAGCGAAGCAGTGCTCAACTACACTGAGCGCTGCTGTCTGCTCAGGGATCGGTGGGGGTATCAACACCTGACTTCTCCTATCTTTATAGTTCCAGAGAACGATTTTTATACTTAAAGGGGTATTCCAGGAAAAAACTTTTTTATATATATCAACTGGCGCCAGAAAGTTAAACAGATTTGTAAATTACTTCTATTAAAAAATCTTAATCCTTTCAGTACTTATGAGCTTCTGAAGTTAAGGTTGTTCTTTTCTGTCTAAGTCCTCTATGATGACACCTGTCTCTGGAAACGCCCAGTTTAGAAGAGGTTTGCTATGGGGATTTGCTTCTAAACTGGGCGTTTCCCGAGACAGGTGTCATCAGAGAGGACTTAGACAGAAAAGAACAACCTTAACTTCAGAAGCTCATAAGTACTGAAAGGATTAAGATTTTTTAATAGAAGTAATTTACAAATCTCTTTAACTTTCTGGAGCCAGTTGATATATGTAAAAAAAAGTTTTTGCCTGGAATACCCCTTTAATGTAAACAGGCATCTGTGGGATGTGCTGGAAAAACAAGTCCATAAAGGCCCTACCTCACCACTTATAGTATAAAGTATATGCTGCTTGCATCTTGGTGCTGTGAAAATCCAGGAAAATTGTGTTCCCATCTAGTGCAATGACAGTTATTGTCCACATCCTTGGTGGTCTGCGGTAGTGAAGGGGTTAAAGGGGTTGTCCAGTGAAATGTTTTTATCCCCTATCCACAGGATAGGGGATAAGTATCTGATGGCAGGGGGTATGACAACTGGGACCCTCCCCCACCACCACCACGTGCAATCTCCAGAACGGGGCCCCCATTCCCATTCATTTGTATGGGAGTGCCAAAGATTCTCAAGTACAGCACTTATTTATGGTGCCCATTCAGATAAATGGAGTGTGTGCCATCTACAGCATGTGCTTTCTCTGAAAGCCAGGGCCTCATTCTTGAATTTGCAGGGATACCATTGGTTAATTAGTCAGCATGGGGTAAGATTGGGGGTTTTGTTGCAGAAATTCCAGGCGTAGGGGCCTGGTTATAATTGTAACCACTGCAACCTCTATAGCTGCACCACTGGTAGGCTGTTAATGGTGGTCTACATAATACTAGACACATAATAGTTTGTAATGCCATGTGTGACTGGTATACGTATATGAGACAGGCACCACTTAGTTGAGTAGAAAGTGAAGTTACAGAATTTACATACATACAACATTGTAAGTATGTCATGGGGAGCAGGATCACATCCTATACCGTATTGTATGACAGTGTACTTCTGACAGGCCTTCGATTTCTTTATCAAATACTGAACTATTACTTTTATTCTGTACTTTCCATTGAAATATCTTCAGGTTATCGTCAAGCTACTATTCTGCACTGAAACCATATACAGTGATCCCTCAACATACGATGGTAATCCGTTCCAAATGGACCATCGTTTGTTGAAACCATCGTATGTTGAGGGATCCGTGCAATGTAAAGTATAGGACAGTGGTCTACAACCTGCGGACCTCCAGATGTTGCAAAACTACAACACCCAGCATGCCCGGACAGCCAACGGCTGTCCGGGCATGCTGGGAGTTGTAGTTTTGCAGAATTATAATGCAAAGAAGAGAGCACTCGGCACCGGGTCTTGCAGTGAGTTTGTGTTGTTGGAGGTTAACTGTACCTTACACTTGGGCGGTGCAGTAGCACTTAGACAGAGATGCGACAATGTAAAAAAAAAAAAGAATCACAGCGCAGCACTCACCCTTCCAGTGGTTTATTTCAGATCCATAGACAATCCATATAGTGATCCAGGTACAGTGGGGTTCGTGGGGAGGACAAGAAAGAGAGCTCCGAGGAGCCCTTGCGGCAACGTTTCGCTTGGTCACGCCTTGGCACAAGGGCTCCTCGGAGCTCTCTTTCCTGTCCTCCCCACGAACCCCACTGTACCTGGATCACTATATGGATTGTCTATGGATCTGAAATAAACCACTGGAAGGGTGAGTGCTGCGCTGTGATTCTTTTTTCTTATACAGTTGTAGTTTTGCAACATCTGGAGGTCCGCAGGTTGAAGACCACTGGTATTGGAGGTTATACTCATGTGTCCCCGCCGCTCCGGACCGCCACTACTGCCCTGGATGTCGCCTTCCATCGCTGTTGCCGCATCCCCGGGGTGTCCCCGACGCTCCGGCAAGGCCTCTGCTTCCCCGGCATCCGCGCTCTCTGTCATCGCCATCACGTCGCTACGCACGCCGCACCTATTAAATGATGGGACAGCGTGCGCAGCGTGATGACGACGATGGAGAGCGCCGACGATGCACAGGATCCCGAAGAGGACGCGCCGGAGCCCCGAGGACAGGTAAGTGATCGTCAGCGGACCACACGGGGCACCTTAAACGGCTATCTGGTGGAAGCTGAAGCAGTCTGCGCTGCCGGATAGCCGTTTATGCGATGGCCCCGACATACAAAAGCATCGTATGTTGATGCTGCCTTTAACATGTGTTGGCCTCTGAGAGGCCATCGTATGTTGAAATGATCGTATGTCGGGGCCATCGTAGGTCAGGGGGTCACTGTAATGTTCTTCTATCTGTCCAGAGATGTTTTACACCAAAATGGAAAAGGTCTGGGGACATAAATAAAAATGATTCCTATATGTTCAGATAGCTCAGCCCTTGCAATAGTAAATGTTTTATCCTTTGTTAGGGGGTTATGTACTGTGAATTGGGAGTGAAACATAGTCTCCATTCCATTGATGTTTAGTCCCTATGATCTTTTTTATAAATTAATTATTTAATAGCGGTTTTCTTAGTACCCAGTATCCCAACAGTCATATCTTTTAACTTGTAGTAAAGTAATTAATAGGATATCTATTATTAATTCAAAGCTGAACCAGTGTCCCATGGGCTGATGCAGTTAAAACCTCTGCTGCGAGTCATTAGAAAAGCTACAGCGGAGCACAACATCCTATGGCATGTGAGCGTCTGCAGTACAGATTGCACGGTCAGGAGTTGATTCTGTTACGAGTTGTGATGACCAAATAAACAAGCCAATATGAATAATTATAATAATAATAATAAAAAAAAATAAAAAATTATCGAAATAATCCATGTCTTTATTTATTAACCCTTTAGCTGATGGGTAATGTGCAACCCCAGGAAAATCCTTTTCCTTAAATAACTGGAGGCCTTACTTGTAGCAAGATTTTTGCTACTCCCTAAATTCTTCCTTCTCTCCAGCCATTTGCTTAATCAGATTCTATATACTTAAATATAGCCAGCAGCACAATTTTTTCCTGCCTCGGATGCTCACACCGGTATGTATGTATACAGTGTGTGTGTATGTATATATCCTGGGTTGCTTTACACTGTTGTTGTATGAATGCAGTGTTTGTTAGATGGGCCATGTTGGAATATTTGAAGAGATCATGTCTAATTTAATAGGAAATTCTTGTTGCCCCAAGAATACGTCTGAATTGGAAAAGGCAGAAAATCGACAAAAACAGTAGCAGCCAAGTGGATGAGATTTTTAAATACACAACATGGCAATTGTTGCGTCAAATCCTTTGTGGATGCATTGCAGATTTTTCCCATTGATGTCAATGAGGAATTCAAAATCTGTAAGAAATCAGCAGGTGCTCATCTATAGCAAACTTTGCAATAAATTGACTTTATTAGCTTTAAAGGTTTTGTCTGGTGGAACTTTCTTTCATCTAATGTGCTCAGACTGCCTTTTAAAACAATAAAACCTTTAAGTCTTCTTTCCCTGCTCCCTCCAGTGTTGGGGCACTCGTCTGCGTCTGGTGACACTGCTTTCCCCCGAGTGTAGCATCTGCAGCAGTGGGTACTGACCGTGCTGTTCACTAATCACTGTCAGAGATATGACATTGCTGCGGCCAGTGATTCATGTCTACAGCTCCGGCTCGCACCGAGAAGCATAGTGGTGGTGGAGTCCGGCATCAGAGAGGACGGCCGGATACCAGAGACTACAAGGGAGCTGAGAAAGGTGAGTTACAATTTTTTTCTTTTAATAGCAGGCAGGCCACATTGGATTAACAAATTCTACTGGGTGGACAGCCCCTTTAAATATTATATTAGTCCCCAAATCAATAGCAAAAAATCTGCAGCAGATCTTCTTGATTTGATGCTTTGGAAAAGATGCAGAAATGCTGTGGCTTTTGTGCTGCAGAAAATCTGCAGCAATACTACCGTATGTCACACTAATTCAATACATAAGTAGGCAACCGGTAGATTGATGCAATGTTCTGGTACCTTTCTACCAACTGCTGTGTTATAAAGGTTGCTGTGTGGCTGTAGATCATGTATAAAAACTTCTAGGATATCGTAAGTTGACCATGTGTGGTCTGTTACTATTTCTGTTACACTGCTAAAAATGCATGTACTGAGTGTTAATATGTAAAAGGTTTCTGTGTACTATCACAAAGGAAAACATGTAAGGATGCATGAGGTTTGGTTCACATGACCTTCCTTTAGACAGACCTGTGCTTGAAGCCATTAGAATGTTCTGTGGGAAGAGTTTCACAACCTTCTCTTCCCAGAAGGCTGGAATGAGTTAAGTCTAGTCTAGCTTGGGCTAGTGAGTAGACGAATCAGTATCCTGGATAGGCCATGTGAGAAGAAAAATGTCTAGACCTAGTCCAATCCTTAGCCCTGGCACATTTTTTTGTCCAATTCCATTTTGATAAAGTCTAACCTGAGTCAGTTCTGGGTTGGTCCGCTATCATGGCACTGTGCATTGTTTCAGGAGGTTTTTCCCAGGAACCGTCTCCAGTCCACACTGAGAGGTATGTTTCTACAATCCTGTTCCTGTGAGAGTAGCTGTACAAGGGCTCTTCTGCCAACATTGGACTCTTTGTGGGCTTCAGTCTAGAGTCAATACTGCATACCTTACAAGTCACAACCTATTTGCATCACACCCTGTGATAGGAAATCATAGCACCAGTAACCATGGGTTAATATAGTGTTCCATGTGTAAACAGCAGACACTTTCCCATTCAATTGCCTTTAAAATTATCAACATAAATATGTTTAAAATGTAGTAGAATAAATGGCCACTAGGGGGCTCTGTTCTGTTTCCTTCCACAATTAATACAGTGAGTTTGGTCTTCTCCCGGTCTGGCAGGAGACCAAACTCAGGCAGTGCTTCTCTATGCACTGAGCTTAATTGACAGCTGCACAGAGCCTCACTGAAACATGCATAGAGCTTTACTGAAACATGCATTGAGCCTCTCTGAAAGCTGCACAGAGCTTGAGGTCTTCTATTCATCGCAGCACTGCAACCATGTGAGGGCGGAAGTGGTCCCCCAGCAGGCTTCAGTGATGTCATACCTGCTGGGAAATGCCCACTTACTCCTGCTGGGAGATTGCACTATGTGAGAAAGAATAACGGTATGATACACAGCCTTTAAAGCTCTAAAAAAATGTTTTAAGTGTGGGGAGAGTGTTAGGAGTAGTTAGGGAACACAGCCCGAGGTAGTTTAGAAAAGTTTATTTAGCACAGGCACTTTTTAAGTATCTTTACCATGGTCAGCCAAGCTGTGAAGACTCTCTTTAGTAAAGTGTTCCTTACTGGACTGTATCTGTATTCCCTAGCAACACTTAAAGTGAGATTTTCCTATAGTATTACAGCTGCTGAGGACACAAACTGTCAAAATCTTAAGCATCCATTCTAAAGATTGTGTAACTTTACCTCACTGTGCTATAAGGAGTGTATGTTGTTTGGATGTACATGTTCATTCCTGTTTCCAAGTTATCCACATGTCTGAGTTAAATTAATTGCACATATCTTCAGGTGGATAAACCACCACCCAAACACCTCAAAATAGTGTACCCTGGGGTCCAGGACTTTCCACTATTGTGCAGACCCCCAATTACTTTCATTACCTGTCCACATGACATGTCACAGGAACTTGTAAAGAATAGAATAGTGGCTACTGCCATCCTGGAATTGATTGAGGAGGGGCTAGGGTAAGAGGCAGGGCATTTCCTCCTGTGTTTGATAGCTCCTAAGCTAAAGTGCTATGCCTGCAGCTGTCAGATATAATCATTGTGTTGAGATAGGCCAGAGCAAGGAGCCTGATGTGCACTCAGCTAAGGAGCTCCAGCCACAGGGAGGGAGGTCATCACTGTTTCTAAAGCAGAGCTGGTGGATGGGAACCATGACTACCAGCTGTCAACAAGAGGGGACATAATAGATATCTACAGAACCAGGTAAGTTTGCTAAGCGAAGTCAATTGAAAAACTGTTTTTACTGCTCTACACATAAAGACATGATTGAGGAGATGGGATTAACCCAGGGCTGGTGCAAGGATTTTTACTACCCTAGGTAAGAGCTAATTTTGCTGCCCCTTGACCCTGCCCATTGGCTCCGCCCTTTGACACGCCCCCACCTTACTACTGGGGTGACACATTGTAACAAACCTCCTCATCATGCCATCACCTTACTCGGATAATGCACTGTAACAAATCTCATGTAATCTCCTTACTACTGGGCTGACACACGCTAATCACTCTTCTCCTCATGTAATTACCTTACTACTGGGGTGACAGGGTGGTTCCAGCTGTCTACTAACTTTATTGCTGCGTGCAGAGCGGCACCCCACTCTAAGCGGCCGCTGTCCATTTTTGGAACTGTCCAGAACAGTAAAAAAATCCCCATAGCAAACATATGCTGCTCTGGACAGTTCCTAAAATGGACAGCAGAGGTCAGCAGAGAGCACTGTGATCATGACATCAGAGGAAATGCATTTCTTTTTTTGGCTTTCTCTTTAGTATACAGCCCCTAAAAAGGACTGGAAGGATTAAGATTTTTTTAATAGAAGTGATTTACAAATTCATTTAATTTTCTGGCACCAGTTGATTTAAAAAAAAAAAGTTTTCCACGGGAGTACCCCTTTAAGTCTTCACCATTAAGTGTTTCAATTCCTTGCATCACCCGGATACATCTGCCTGCCACTTGGGCTCAAATTACTGGTGATTCTTCTCCTGTTGTGGTCTTATATATATTATATATATTCTACTGTGTCAGTGCCAAAAGATCCAGTAAGACACAACCATTTCTCTATATGCCCAGGGGTCAGGCAGATGCATCCAGTTGATGATGATGGCTACTGGATGTCTTCAGACAGAGAAGAATGGTGTTGTACTGTATAGTGTGGTGAGGGTGCGATGAGGACAGATGTTGTTACCCTAGGGGCAGATGGCATTAACCCCATGTATTTGTGATGCCAGGGTGTGGTTTAACCTTTTCATCACCTGAAGGTATACCGCTGGATCCTGAGCTAGGCACAGGGCAAATAATGACTCCAACGCCAAGTTACAGAACAACGGCAGCTTTACTGAGGTAGACAGGTGTAATAGTCTGTACAGCTCAGTTAGGCCCAAGGGGCTGACTTCAGAGACCTTAGGGCTCGCTGGGACTTATAGTGGATTTGGACAATTTGCTGCAGGCCCACGCTGACTTGATACAGACTGATCTTGACTGACTTGACTAGACTTACTTGACAGGCTTCACCCCTTATGTAGCTTACCAGGTTTTGACGTTCACCTGTGGGGTAGCAGATTTGTGGATGCGTGGATGTGTGGTAGGCTTTGGGCTTCTTCAGGACACCAGACACTCTCTCTCAGGACTTGATCTTGCTGCACTCAGTAGGGAACCAAACAAGAGAGTGAACTAGCTCCTCCCAGGATTTTTATGGGAGAGACTCTGGAGGGGTCCCATAGGTCCCTCTATAGGTCACATGGTCACTGGTACCTTCCTTTGTTACAACACATGACAACAGTATTGAAAGGCACATAACAATATATATACCACCAGAGCAATTCCAGTGGAGGAAATGATACGATTAAAAAGAAATAAATCTACTTCTATGTCTTTTGAACAACAAAAAACAGAATTAAAGCATAGGCTGCATGAGCGGGGCTATACTCACAAAAAACTAGAAGCAGCAGAACATTATGTAAATAATCGGGACAGGAGAGAGTTATTGCTTCCTAAGCATGTTCCTAAAACTAAATCTATGGCAAAGCCAGTATTAGCTTGAACTTATTCTCTGCAGTTCAATAGAGCCCACAACATTATTTTGAGACATCTACACTTTCTTAAACAGGATCCCCTTTTAGCTATATTTTATCATATTTTATCTGAAGGTTGTATGATAGTTTAAAAAAAAGTCCAGTCCAGCTTCAAACTGTATAGGTGCTAGTTCACACCCCTCTTAAACATCGTTGCGCTGCCGTGGGTTTTACAAGTGTGGCAAACATCCGTGCCGCACTTGTAGCTTTGTGAAAACAACTAATTAGTTTGTTAATTCATCAGGTGAAAAAAATGTTAAGATCAACCAGTTTCTCAATTGCTGTTCCACTAACATTATCTATGTCATTGAATGCACCATATGTGCACTAAAATATGTTGGATGCTCCAAAGGTAAGTTTAAAACCAGGATTTTAGAGCATCTCAATGACATAGGCAATCCTTCTAGACAAACTCTTCTGTCGGCTGCATCCTCCCATTTTGCGAATATACATCGTGGTTCTCATGAAGCGTTTGTGGCATATGCAATAGAAAAAGTCTATACACATACCCGTAGAGGAGACTTGCACCGAAGACTTCTGAACCGGGTCACCTTCTGGCAATTCACCCTCAACACTGTGAAGCCTTTTGGTCTCAACATTCGCAAAGAATTGTTTTTACATTATTAAATATGAATTGTTACACTGTCTCATTAATATAATAGTTTTTATTTATTTTTTTGCATTCACAAAGTGGTCCTACTATTATCTATCCATAACTATGGTTAACTACCATTGGAACTGTAATTAATCTGGGTCCTAGTCTTGCTAAACAAGCTTGGTGTGAATTGGTCTTTACAGGTCTTCTGGCATTTTAATGATCTAAATATGATAATATAGGTGAACTTGTATTTGCACTTTTTCCGGTGATTCATGTCATTGCCATCCACATCAAACAGTTTGATTTGATTTGCTGTGTGGGGTCACATGGTTTTAATTCCATTTTATTACACCTGTGTATGTTTTGCCTCACTGAATTGTGGTCACCTATATAAGTAGACCATGTGCACTTATGTGTTATCTGTGACAAAGAACGGATAGTTGTTCGAAACGCGTCCAGAATCTACCTTCACCATCCTGTATGTGATGAACTGCTTTTAAGCCTAATAAAGCTGGAATTTGCATTACTCTGCTGGATAATTTTTTCCTTGTGTGGTGCTGTGCGGCGTCCATTGCTGCCGTGGCACCGTGTCTGTGGGGAGGCTCGGCCCTGGGACTGGTTTGAGTGGCATTTATGCTGAGAAGCAATTAGATCAAAATACAATTTGTGGATGTGCGACCATGTCTGTTTTCTCTACTCATTCTAATTTTTTCCTTGCTTCTCCACCACAACAGCCGTCCTCGGCGCCCAGTCCTGGAGGGCAGACGAATATGAAGTGGCCACTGAGGCCTGGTAACAAGAATAGAGACGGTTCCTGGGGCATTTGAATCAATGTCCTTCACATGGCTGGGGAACTGATGAAGAGTCCATGTGGCATTGCAATAAATGTCCTTACATGCTCCATTTTGTTTTAGGGTTTTGAGAACTGGGACAATAAGATGTAAACATATGGGAACTTTTTGGACTTATAACTGCTTGCTGGAGAATAAAGGTGAGTTCAGATCAGGCTGCCTGAAGCTTTCTACCCAGATGCCTTTGCTAATGGGGCCCTTCAGTATTTATCTACTCCTCCCCATTGTTACGTCTAGCGCTCCGGGCCCCCGCTCCTCCCCGGAGCGCTCACGGCGTCTTTCTCCCTGCAGCTCCCCGGTCAGTCCCGCTGACCGGGAGCGCTGCTCTGTCATGGCCGTTGGGGATGCGATTCGCACAGCGGGACGCGCCCGCTCGCGAATCGCATCCCAGGTCACTTACCCGTTCCCGTCCCCTGCTGTCATGTGCTGGCGCGCGCGGCTCCGCTCTCTAGGGCGCGCGCGCGCCAGCTCCCTGAGACTTAAAGGGCCAGTGCACCAATGATTGGTGCCTGGCCCAATTAGCTTAATTGGCCCCATCCTGTTCCCTGGCTATATCTAGTCTCCTCCCTTGCACTCCCTTGCCGGATCTTGTTGCCCTTGTGCCTAGTGAAAGCGTTTTGTGTGTTTAAAGCCTGTGTACCAGAACTTCTGCTATCTCCCCTGACTACGAACCTTGCCGCCTGCCCCCGACCTTCTGCTACGTCCGACTTTGCTTCTGCCTACTCCCTTGTACCTCGCCTATCTTCAGCAGTCAGAGAGGTGAGCCGTTGCTAGTGGATACGACCTGGTCACTACCGCCGCAGCAAGACCATCCCGCTTTGCGGCGGGCTCTGGTGAAAACCTGTAGTGGCTTAGAACCGGTCCACTAGCGCGGCCCTCGCCATCCCTCTCTGGCACAGAGGATCCACTACCTGCCAGCCGGCATCGTGACAGTAGATCCGGCCATGGATTCCGCTGAAGTTCCTCTGCCAGTTGTCTCTGACCTCCCTACGCTGGTCGCCCAGCAAGCCCGTCAGATCGCCCAACAAGATCACCAGCTGTCGTACTTGACCACCATGACACAGCAACTCCAGTCACAACTACAGCAAGTACAGTCACAGCTACAGCAGCAACAACCATCTCCTCCGCCAGCTCCTGCACCCCTTCCGCAGCGAGTGGCCACTCCTAGCCTCCGCCTGTCCTTGCCGGACAA
This sequence comes from Hyla sarda, assembly GCF_029499605.1. Taxonomy (NCBI): domain Eukaryota; kingdom Metazoa; phylum Chordata; class Amphibia; order Anura; family Hylidae; genus Hyla; species Hyla sarda. Next base: position 265,113,574 of record NC_079190.1, on the reverse strand, counting down.
ATTTAATGGGGACTCTAAGTTTTGCCGTGGCTTTCTTTCGCAATGTTCCCTGCACTTGGAGATGATGTCGGACCAGTTTCCTACTGAAAGGTCTAAGGTGGCTTTCGTAGTCAGCCTTCTCTCTGGAAAAGCTCTGTCATGGGCCACACCGCTCTGGGACCGCAATGACCCCGTCACTGCCTCTATATACTCCTTCTTCTCGGAAATTCGAAGTGTCTTTGAGGAACCTGCCCGAGCCTCTTCTGCTGAGACTGCCCTGCTGAACCTGGTCCAGGGTAATTCTTCCGTTGGCGAGTACGCCATACAATTCCGTACTCTTGCTTCTGAACTATCCTGGAATAATGAGGCTCTCTGCGCGACCTTTAAAAAAGGCCTATCCAGCAACATTAAAGATGTTCTGGCCGCACGAGAAACTCCCGCTAACCTGCATGAACTCATTCATCTAGCCACTCGCATTGACATGCGTTTTTCTGAGAGGCATCAAGAGCTCCGCCAGGAAAAAGACTTAGATCTCTGGACACCTCTCCCACAGTTTCCACTGCAATCTGCGCCTAGGCCTCCCGCCGAGGAGGCCATGCAAGTGGATCGGTCTCGCCTGACCCTGGAAGAGAGGAATCGCCGTAAGGAAGAGAATCTTTGTCTGTACTGTGCCAGTACTGAACATTTTTTGGTGGATTGCCCAATCCGTCCTCCACGTCTGGGAAACGCACGCTCGCACCCAGCTCTCGTGGGTGTGGCGTCTCTTGATGCTAAGTCGGCTTCTCCACGTCTCACGGTGCCTGTTCGGATTTCTACTTCAGCCAGCTCTCCCCTCTCAGCCGTGGCCTGCCTGGACTCTGGAGCTTCTGGGAATTTTATTCGGGAATCCTTAGTGAATAAATTCCGCATTCCGGTGACCCGTCTTGTCAAGCCACTCCACATTTCCGCGGTCAACGGAGCCAGGTTGGATTGCACCGTGCGTTACCGCACGGAGCCCCTCCTAATGTGCATCGGACCTCATCACGAGGAAATTAAATTTTTTGTCCTTCCTAATTGCACTTCCGAAATTCTCCTTGGACTACCCTGGCTTCAACACCATTCCCCAACCCTGGATTGGTCCACTGGGGAGATCAAGAGTTGGGGTCCCTCTTGTTCCAAGGACTGCCTTCAACCGGTTCCCAGTACTCTCTGCCGTGACCCTGTGGTTCCTCCTGTATCCGGTCCCCCTAAGGTCATTAAGGTCTCTGCCTGCCACAGGAAATGCCTCTCCCCCCCTCCCAGTCCCATCAGGCAAGCCTCTGTGTCCCCTCATGGCCCTCGTCCTGGTGTCACACTGCCCCGTGCCAGGTCTCGCCCTCTGCCCTCTCTCCCCATTCCTACTCCTGCTGTTCTGCCTGCCGTTGAGGAATCCCTCCATCCTTTCCCGGTGTCCTCATCCCAGGGGAGGCAGTTACCGGACAAAGAGAAGGGGAGACCTAAGGGGGGGGGTACTGTTACGTCTAGCGCTCCGGGCCCCCGCTCCTCCCCGGAGCGCTCACGGCGTCTTTCTCCCTGCAGCTCCCCGGTCAGTCCCGCTGACCGGGAGCGCTGCTCTGTCATGGCCGTTGGGGATGCGATTCGCACAGCGGGACGCGCCCGCTCGCGAATCGCATCCCAGGTCACTTACCCGTTCCCGTCCCCTGCTGTCATGTGCTGGCGCGCGCGGCTCCGCTCTCTAGGGCGCGCGCGCGCCAGCTCCCTGAGACTTAAAGGGCCAGTGCACCAATGATTGGTGCCTGGCCCAATTAGCTTAATTGGCCCCATCCTGTTCCCTGGCTATATCTAGTCTCCTCCCTTGCACTCCCTTGCCGGATCTTGTTGCCCTTGTGCCTAGTGAAAGCGTTTTGTGTGTTTAAAGCCTGTGTACCAGAACTTCTGCTATCTCCCCTGACTACGAACCTTGCCGCCTGCCCCCGACCTTCTGCTACGTCCGACTTTGCTTCTGCCTACTCCCTTGTACCTCGCCTATCTTCAGCAGTCAGAGAGGTGAGCCGTTGCTAGTGGATACGACCTGGTCACTACCGCCGCAGCAAGACCATCCCGCTTTGCGGCGGGCTCTGGTGAAAACCTGTAGTGGCTTAGAACCGGTCCACTAGCGCGGCCCTCGCCATCCCTCTCTGGCACAGAGGATCCACTACCTGCCAGCCGGCATCGTGACACCCATAACATTAGACTAGTAAATACACTTTTTTTTCTTCATTTTGACAACACTTGAGCAAGTTACCTATTTACACAGTAGCTCTGTCACTGTATGTGTTACTTTCACCTCCAGGAGAACTGTGGTGGATTGGATATATAAACTAGTTAGCTACAGTCCTGACTAGACATGTGACTATTTATATACATAAGATGCTATATAAATCACTTACTAACTGTACATAAAATGATATTGGAAGAAAAAATTCTATATAGCTAGACATTAGTATATTTATGGACTGGATAACTTTTATATACACAGGTATGTTTATTATCTATACCTTGCTGGTATTTGCATGGCAGTGAGGTAAGTGGATACGCTTTTCCTGACAAAGTCAGGATACCTCCTATACAATTGCCATCGGTAAAAAGGGCATTAAAGACTTTAGGCATTTTTGTATAAACACTTTATGTACACTTTATTATATTGTGACCCAAACAATACAGTTTCACGACAATAACGATAATTGCATTCACTTATGCAAAAGAATAAACAATATATTACTCTGTAAGTAGTTTTAGAGCATCACTCCACAGTTCTGGCACAGACTCTGGAGGGGTCCCATAGGTCATTCTATAGGTCACATGGTCACTGGTACCTTCCTTGGTTACAACACATGACAACAGTATTTAAAGGCACATAACAATATATACACATTACATTAGATAACAAAGGTGCTTATTAACTATTTAGGAAACATAGGTTAAAGGGGGGCCCAGAGGTCACTGAAATAGAGTCCATCTGACAGGGCAGCAATGGTACAGGGGTGCAACTCCTGTACTGGGCCACCACAATAGGAAGTATGGACATGCTGGCACACTATCAAGGTAGGCAACACACACCCCTGATTCTCTGAGGACTGCAAACAGTGATGGACTATGATCAGGACACCACCATGAATAGAAAGATTGCAGAAGCACAGTTATCAACCTTCTAAGTGGTAGTATGGAAACACTTTTTTTTTTTTTAAATCAAAGTGTAGTTATTCTTTAAAGTCTATGTCCACCTTTGTAATGCATCTAAATAATACAACAAAAATGTTGTGCATACTGTAATGATACATTTGGTTTGCCAGCAAAAATTAAAGCCTGGTGGAAGACTTATGGCTGTATGGTTAGACTTCTCAGAGTAACTTTCCAAAGTCAAACAAGATATTAAAATGATGGTGTATTTTATTAACATCTGCTCTAGTTAACTAGATCTATAACACTCTGAGGCTGCCAATGCCTGACATTGTGTAGTGGTGGTACTATGTTACTGCAGCTCATCTCCCATTCATTTAAACATCAGATCGGCGGGGATGCCAGGTATCAGCACCCTGACAATTACCGATTAAGGGCCTTACTTGGTGGACCAGCCTTAATATATTAAACCTAGAAAACCTCTTTAAGGGCCCTTTACATAGGGAAATTATCAGTCTAATAGGTGAATTATTACCCTATGTAAAAGACCAAATGATAAGATGACAAGCTGGGATTGTATGGCCTATAACATTTTCTTTTCCCGAAGCCAACATTGTTGTAAGTTGAAAGCCACACAAACAATCCAGCGATCGTAACTTCCAATAATAGGTCTTAGGTTGCACCCCCTTCCCCTTTTCTCATTTCTGTTCATGTGTTAAGAAGAAGCCTAAGGCTGCATTCACACCACACTTAAAGGATTTGGCAGACTGATCCGATGTGAGAATTTAAAAATCAGCTTTTGCCGTATTCTTGCTGTACCTGTGCCATACCCTATTCATTTCAATGAGCCAGACAGAGTCAATTGGTGAGTCTTGGCAGGTAATTTTCAGACCGTATAGTTTTTCCAGACTAAAAATCGCAGTCTACTGCAGTTTTCAGTTTAGAAACAAAAATATATACAGTCAAAAAATGACCCGACCGTAGTCACTAGCTGACTCAACCTGCTCATTAAAAAGAATGAGGTACGGCACAGGTATGGCAGGGATACAGAAGCAGCTTGTTTTCAAGTCCTCCCACTGGTTTCAGCTACCGTATGACCCAAGAGTGATGTGAATGCAGCCTAACACAGGTTCACATTGAATATAACCATTCAATGTTATGATTATATTACCTACTACATTGGTATATGGTTATATTGCCTACTACATCAACGCACCACCTGCACGTTCACCACAGGGCTCCCAGCTATAATAGTGCATACAGAGCGACGCATACAGGTTTTGCCTAGGAAACGTGGGCAGTGCCGGGTGTGGACACTACAGCAGCTGTAGGGCTGCCTCTGGGATGCAGACATGCTTGGTTCTAGCCAGACTTGAATAACATGCTGAGGTCAACATATGTACCAATATTTCTTAAGTGAAATAACAAATTACAAATGCATTGTGCACATTTTGTCTTGTTTCAAATTGGCGGGGGTCCATAATGATCAGATATTGGAGTCTATAGAAAAACGTAGCTAGATCGAATGAGTGCCATACCAGACAAGTGAACAAGTCCTCAGAATACCGATTGTTTGGAGATATTCCACAGTTGTGTATTACACAATGCATAGTTCATCTGAGAAAAAGCACACATAGAGCAAATCCCATAAAATAGAGCACTGGGTAAATCTCCCAAATCCATCAGGAACAGTTTAGATTCACATGAAAAGCTCCAGCATCCAGCTGAGAGAGGCAGCTCTGGAGAAAAGTCTCTGCCTGGGTCCCAAGTGGAAGGTTCCTATTAATTACAGGCAGGAGTTCAGTATGGTGCCAGCTTACAGAGCGCTGCTAATCTCTCTCAGGCAAAAAGGGTCAAACACAGTTTATAGCAAACTGCTGGAAGCAAAATATACCCTGTACCTAAGTGATATGTCCTGCTGAGGCTGTCATTTATCGCATGAAGCCTAGAAACACCTGAACTGTCACCCTCATCGTGTAAAGCACACCACGGAATAGATTTCATTCTGCACAGTATACACCCACACTGTGAACTGTAATAAGAAGTAATGACGTGCGTGTGTTTGTCTGTGTCCGTGAAAAAGAAATGAAACACAAAATTATTCACTTAAATATAAGTAACTGAACATATCATTACATACCTATATTTAAATTGCCAAAATCAGGATATTTATATCCCGCCCATTGGAACGTCCCTTTATAATCCCTTTTTTTATTGCACTTGCATAAACACCCTTTTTTTTCGTGTTCAGTTTGTGAGACTGTCCTGCTAAAATCAGGACCACCAAGTATGTATTAGATCTGAAGGACACTTACCTTTTGGAAGCATCCATTAATAGTACATATTTCTGATTTGAAGGTTGACAGATTTGGGCATCTACTTTCTAAATTTACATTGTAATATGTTAAAGAAGCACTCCTGGTTGTTTTTTATGCCCATGTCATGCATACTCACCATCACTTGTCATACAGTGTCATTTGTTTCATTCCAGCACAACTGCATTTATGTACAGTAAAATCTCAAATCATTTACCCCCTGATCCCCCAGTGCCACTTTGTTTCCCCTGTGCCAAATCATCCCCCCCCCCCTTTGTTACCCCCTGTGCCACATCATTTCCCACAGGGGGTGGTAAAGAGGGGGTGATGAATTTGCACTGAGGGTAATAAAGGGGAAATGATGTGGCACAGGGGGAAGGGGGAATAATTTTGGCACAAGACACAGGGGTAATAAAGTTGCACAGGGTATAAATGGGGGATGAAATGGTACAGGGGGGGATAAAGGGTGATTATACGACACTGGGAGATTCTACTGTAATATTGCTTTTCATCATGTTTTATATGTTATTACTCTCTGGAGTGAGTCCAGTACAGTATTCAGTCATTTAGAAATATTTTTTAGCCTTTTTTTTCCCAATAGGGAACATCTCTTAATAGACGACTTCCTACAGGATGACATTATCATGTACCAGATCCCTTCTAGCAGCTTCCAGACCCTGTCATTCCCCACTGAGCTCCATTCGTATACTGCTGCTACAGCTATCTTTATTGGATTAGGATACATAGTAGTTATACACCTCCCCATGTTAACACATTGTGTTGAAGTCAAAGGGAAAAAAAACAACCACAGTACAGAAGTCAGGGAAAATGTCAGGGAACCAAAAGGTTATCTAACAACAGCACAGCAAAATACAGACAGGGAATGCACATAGAAATGTAAAATCAGAGTCAAACAAGCCAATTTTTTTATCAGTGAGAGTGTCGCAATACAGATACTGTAAGAAGAAGAGTGGTCAGAGAACAAGCCAAGGTCTGAATACACAGGAGTAAAGCAAAGCACTAAACAGGAGCTAGTGTATAGAGAAAACGCAAAAATTACGTAAAAAATGCAGTGAATGCAGCTTAAAGACTTTGACTCTTCATAGAAAATCTCCAGTGTGAATAAAGGTTAAATCACTTTCACCTCATGGAAATATTTCGGTAAAAAAGAAACTTTAAATAAAAAGGTCAAAGGTTTTTTTTGGCTGGTTTTACAGTTTTTACATAGTCTTACATATACAGTAAACAAAAATGGTGTATAATTACAATGGATGAAGGGTGTAACTTTTATGTTTACAAGTCCTATATCAGTGTTTCAGAACCAGTATCTCTGGAGCCAAATATAGCTTTTGGGCCCCCTGGGGGCGTTTCCAGAAAGTATTGTGCACAAGCTCTCACCAGTGATGTTATACTTTTATTAGATGTTATAGTCACATATTGGAGATGTGGATTCTATAAACTATATAATGCTAGATGATGGCTAGATTGGTTTGAAGTCTAAAGCTGCCTATACAAGCTCATCTCTTAAAGGGGTACTCCATAGAGTAAAAAAAAAAAAAAAAAAAAAAAAAAAAAGAACCTACGGTATTTCTTTTGGGATGTTTCTTTTTTTTACACTGCTTACTGTGTGGTAAAATTGAAAGGCTCCCTATAGAAATGTGAGAGAATGTATCCTTACTCCTGGGATGTACTTAGGACTTTGAATGCAGTCTACAGCCATGTTTGACTACAATAAACCGCTTGGATTGCTGAATAGATTAGTTTACTATGTAAGAAACATTATCTTGAATTTGAGTCGCAACAGGGACACATTATTGTGCTTTACAGCCTGCTCCCTCACACTCCATGCCTGCTACGTTTTCTCAGGTGGACGGGGACACAGTCTACACCGCCTAGATAGACTGTGGAGAACAGCCAGACCACCCGACCGCGGTGCATATCTACCATCTGCCCGCTACCTGTTACAAAACTACAACTCCAACAGCATGCCCATTCAGTGAGGACTTGTTGGGGGTTGTAGACTTGGCTACAGCTAGTGGGCGGATGGTGGATGTGTGCGGCATGGGCGGGTGGGAGAAAGGCTGGGAGATGTGCAGAGAAACTTTGTCCCCGTCCCCCTGAGAGAGGGTAGTGGGCTGTAAAGCAGAAAACTGTGTCCCTGTCACATTCCGCTACAGGAACACCGTCGCACATTGGCAATAGGCATAGTTCACACATGATCTAGTTGACTAGACATCCTCTATCTCCATTAAATTTGGAGATTTATTTTAGAAATTTGGTGATGTTCTTTTAATGACTTTTATTTAACATCTTTGTCTAATTTTCTATCTTTTCTTAAATTGTAAGAGTTGTATACATTTTTTAAGTAAATAAAGATTAATCATTGCAAAATAAAACATTCTGCAAGTTTCTCATACTTTGTGTTTTATTACTCCCCATTTTTTGTAGCTCTGGTGAATAACTTTATCAAATGACAGCTGCAGTCCATAAGATTATATACAAATCAATGTATTCCTTTGCACTGCATCTGTAGCTCAATAGTTAAAATCTATTAGTAGCACTACAGAAAGTCTCAGGCCATATTTATATCTAGAGACTGAGAACCTGTGCTACAATTACACTGTGGACACTGTGGACAAAAGTATTGGGAAACCTACATATTACACCTAAAAGAGCATTTAGGACATCCCTTATAAATCTATAGTGATTAAAGGGGTAAAAATGTCTGATCATGGGTTCTAACCATATGATCTCCTGTCCTGCACCCTGGCTCTTTCCATGCACGGAGGGACCTCCACTGTATGGATTATTGTTGACTACATGGAGGGGCGCACATCGCTCTGTACATGGTGAGAATTGTCAGGACTGGCAGGAGATCGCGGGGGCCCCAGCCGTCGCAACCCCGGTGATCAGACACTTATCCCCTATTCAGTGTATGGCGGATAAGATGTTTTGCACTGGAATACCCCTTTAATATGGAGTTGGTTCCCCTTTATAGCTTAAATTTTTCCAGGAAGATTTTCTAAAGGATTTTAGAGGGTTTCTGTGGGAATTTTTGCCCATTTATCCAGGAGAGCATTTGTGAGATCAGTCACTGATGTAGTATGAGAGGTGTAGGCCCACAGTCTCTGTTCTAGTTTATTCCAATGTGTTTAGTGGGGTTGAGGTCAGGGCTCTATACAGGACAGTCAAGTTCTTCCACACCAAAAACACCTAACCATGCTTTTAAGGCCCTTGCTTTATGCACTGGGACACAGTCATGGTGGGACAGAAAAGAGCTGAACCCAACCTCCGTTCCCTCAGAGCTGAAAGTATACAGTTTTCCAAAATGTCCTAGTGTGCCAAAGCATTAACATTTCCCTTTAATTAAACAAGGGTGCCTAGACCAACCCCTGAAAAACAACCCCACAGCATGTGATACCAGTATCAGCATTACCACTGTGCCACTCTACTATTCCTCTCCACTGTGCCATTTCATCTCCTTCCCTTGATCACCACCTGTACCATTTCATACCCCCCCCCTCCACCCCCTGCTGTGCCATTTTATCCCCCCTTTAGATTGCTCCTTGGGCAACTTAATTCTCCCCCTTGATCCACAGCGCAGCCAGTGGCCACAATGAGCAGTGGCTGCTGCTGCTGTGGGACAGGAAGGTCCTCTAACACACCTGGGGCCTTCAGTCGACGCACTAATGTGTCCCACCATGCAGTTTGCAAAGCTGCGGTCTAGGTAAATGACCATGTAGTTTTGTAATACCTTTAGCCGTCAGGGACTTAAAAATTACTTTAGCAGTTACCTTTCCAGAACTAACAAATTTTATTCAAAGAAATTGTGTCAAAAATGTTGAAATTGGGGTAAACATTTATAAAAATCTGAACAGAGGACATATCATAAATAGTCTGTTGATAAGGTCTTGCTTTGCCAGCACATGTCTTAATAGGTGACTTTTATTGGTTATTGGTCTAATAAAAATTGTTCAAGGAAGTATTCACACGTACAGTATTCTGTGCATATTTGATGCACAGGATTTTATGCTGCAGATTTCACAGCATCAAATCCAGAGCATCGAATATACACAGAATACTGTATGTGTGAATAGACCCTAAAGGGTTTTTCTTACTGTAGGAAGTGATGGCATATTGCTTTGATATGCTATTTGAAGGGTCACAATGCCTGGTCCTTCACAAAACTACAGCTCTTTTCAAACACAAAGAGAAAAACAGAAACATAGCCGCACATCCACAACCTACTATGTACTAGTACTACGTGCTATGATATTCTTGCTTTTCAGCATAACAGGTTGTTATTGCACCTTTTGATCGAAACGTGCAAGGACATTCGCCACGTCAAGGCCACCTGATAAGAGTGGGTCCCTAAAATAACACTGGCGTAGCACCGAGCAACATCTGCCGCCGCTGCAACACCAAGCCCACAGGGGGAATGACCCAGTGTCCAGGCCCCCGGCTCTGGGCCACCCCACTCCACAGTAAAAGCACCACAGTAACGATGGCTGCCACCCACAGAGCACCACACCAGCATGAACACCTACCATGTGCTCCCTGCCAAAGGGTTGGGAGAATGCCAGGAGCAAACCCATATGCCATCTATTGCTGATTAAAAACACCAGGAGCGAATGGGTGGAGTGGATTGCTGGCTATGAAAGAGGGGAGAGACTACAAATGTAACTCACAATTAGAAAAACAGAAACACAGCTGCACATCCACTACTTACTATGTACTAGTACTACGTACTATGATCTTTTTGCTTCTCAGCACAATTTTAAAAACTAACAGGTTGTTAGTGTACCTTTTGATGAAAACAGACAAGCCCACTCGCCACGTCAAGGCCACCTGATTAGAGTACCATTGCTATACACCAAGCCCATGGGGGAATGACCCAGTGGCCTTCATGGTAGGTGTTCACACTGGTGGCCATTGCTGCTGTGATGTCTGTGGGGTGGTATGGTCCAGAGCCGCCGGTTTGGTCAGGCAGCATTGGGGCTGCCCAGCCACTGGGTCTTTCCCCCTGTGGGTTTGGTGTAGCATAGGTGGTGGCTGACGCTTGGCGTTACACCAGTGTTAATTTAAGGACCCACTCTTATCAGGAGGCCGTGACATGGGCTTAAATGTTTTAAGGAACACTAAAATGCTTAAAAGGAACACTAACAACCTGTTGGTTTTATTACAGCTCTTTCACTGATTTTTGGTGAATCAGGCTTTGTTTAGTTTCTTACACACACAGTGGTGCCCTGAGAGCTACAACACAGGGGAAGTGTTATCCTCGCTCATAATGTTATGGGACATCCTAACAGCAAGTCAGCAAAGTTTCTTGTATTCTGAATTTCTGTATTATGAAACATTTTGTGAAGCCAACAAGGTTGTTTTAAACTCTTTCCATGTAGGAAATCATTGATATTGCTTTGCAACTGAGATATTTAGACATCTTTCTAATAACTGACAGTCCAAAGCGTCTGTCCTACTGTGTCAGTGCTGCCGAATGATAAAGCATCACTGTTAATCTAAAAGTCAATGTAGATATCCTAGACTTATTTGTGACTTTATAACACTTTGTCCTTTAATCCTTCATTTCCGAAATCTTTTTCTTGTTTACATCTAGGGGCTGATAACGTGTCCTGATAATACCCAAATGTCTCAGATTTTTTTTTAAATCAAATAGTCAGTTATAATGTAAAGATTATGGTATGATCTAATTATTATCAGTCATGTGGAAGTTCTAAAGGTGTTTTTCTCCTATCTGGTGCATTTTTCTGTGCATGGCTGTAAATTTTGCTGTCAGTCAGTACAGCTACACTTGGATAACTGCACAGCACTCTGCAACTTAGCACAGGTATGAAAAGAAAATAAACAATTTCAGAAACACATAGTTGGAAGGGCAAAGCACCATACTACCAACAATATAAATCATACTTCAGTTAGGGTCACACTGCATTCAGCAGTGATCCTACAGCCTTTGGTTAACACTAGCATTAAAGGGGTTATCCAGGAAAAAACTTTTTTTTAATATATCAACTGGCTCCAGCAAGTTAAACAGATTTATATATTACTTCTATTAAAAAATCTTAATCCTTTCAGTACTTATGAGCTTCTGAAGTTAAGGTTGTTCTTTTCTGTCTAAGTGCTCTCTGATGACATGTGTCTCGGGAACCGCCCAGTTTAGAAGCAAATCCCCATAGCAAACCTCTTCTAAACTGGGCGGTTCCCGAGACACGTGTCATCAGAGAGCACTTAGACAGAAAAGAACAACCTTAACTTCAGAAGCTCATAAGTACTGAATCGATTAAGAATTTTTAATAGAAGTAATTTACAAAGCTGTTTAACTTTCTGGAGCCAGTTGATATATGTTAAAAAAGTTTTTTTCCCTGGATAACCCCTTTAAATGGATCCATAGACCCCTATTCACTCAAGAGAGGACAAAATTGTGTCATTTTGGCCTCCCATCAAGATATATACATCAGAGTTTACTGGATGTGACATCACAGACTGGTGCACTATTCCACTAGACCATTTGTCTGAATCCTGTAAAAAACAGTATATCGTGCGTTTTTTTTAAATTTGAAACCCTATGTATGACAGATGCCTCTAAGTGGTATTCGCAATAGAAATTGGCAAAGGCCGCAGCACCCAAATGGAGGCTACGGTTCGTGTGCAAAAAGAGATAAAATGTATTGGTTCCCAAAAGGAACTTTTCAGCTACTGTATATGTAAGCCATGCTAAAGGCTAACATATAGCAGAAACGTCACTTTTAGGAACCAATACATTTTAGCTCTTTTTGGACAAGAACCGGAGTATCCATTTAGGTGCTGGGGCCTTTGCTAATTTCTGTGTTTATATCCGGACTGTCTGTCTGGACAACCACAGGCACTTTCGATGAATCCAGTGCTGTTCTCCACTCTCTTGCTGTATACTGGCATTCATAATAGCTATATTTTGGACATTGAAATTGGGGACTTCCCTCGATCTATACGTCTAACAGATCCTGATAATGCAGTGTAAACCTTGTCTCACCTGTAATGATCCCATGCCACTGCTGTACCGATGGCTTCCATATTTATTATTTCATATTTTTTTGGCAGATGAAGAGACCAAAAAACAGCTATTTTAGAACTGAGTATTTTTTTTATTTTTATGTTTACCATGCAGGATAAATAAGTGGCAGCTTAAGGGGTATTCCGGCATTATACATCTCATCCCCTATTGCTGGGACCCCCCGCAATCTCGGTACAGCCCCCGGCATTCACGCCCCCCCAACGGCGGGACTCCTGCGATCAGACATCTTATTCCCTATCCTTTGGATAGGGGATAAGATGTAGAAGGATGGAATACCCCTTAAATAGATGTGACTTTTACAAAATATTCATACTTTGTATGATAAATGGTAAAATATGGTTCATTTCGAAATTTTTTCCTTTTTTTAACCCCTTAAGGACATGGGGTTTTTCCGTTTTTGCATTTTCGTTTTTTGCTCCTTGCCTATAAAAAATAATAACTCTATCAAATTTGCACCTAAAAATCCATATGATGGCTTATTTTTTGCGCCACCAATTCTACTTTGTAATGACATTTTGCCCAAAAATCTACGGTGAAGCGGGAAAAAAAATAATTGTGCGACAAAATTGAAAAAAAACAACGCTATTTTGTAACTTTTGGGGGCTTCCGTTTCTTCGTAGTACATTTTTCGGTAAAAATGACACCTGATATGTATTCTGTAGGTCCATACGATTAAAATGATACCCTACTTATATAAGTTTGATTTTGTCGGACTTCTGGAAAAAATCATAACTACATGCAGGAAAATTAATACGTTTAAAATTGTCATCTTCTGATCCCTATAACTTTTTTATTTTTCCGTGTATGGGGCGGTATGAGGGCTCATTTTTTGCGCCGTGATCTGAAGTTTTTAACGGTACCATTTTTGCATTGATAGGACTTATTGATCATTTTTAAATGATATAAAAAGTTACCAAAAATGCACTATTTTGGACTTTGGAATTATTTTGCGCGCACGCCATTGACCGAGCGGTTTAATTAATGATATATTTTTATAATTTGGACATTTCCGCACCCGGTGTTACCATATATGTTTATTTTTATTTTTATTTACACTGTGTTTTTTTTTTATTGGAAAAGGGGGGTGATTCAAACTTTTAATAGGGGAGGAGTTAAATGATCTTTATTCACTTTTTTTTTTTCACTTTTTTTTTGCAGTGTTATAGGTCCCATAGGGACCTATAATACTGCACACACTGATCTTCATCATTGATCACTGGTTTCTCATAAGAAACCAGTGATCAACGATTCTGCCGCATGACTGCTCATGCCTGGATCTCAGGCACTGAGCAGTCATTCGGCGATCGGACAGCGAGGAGGCAGGTAGGGGCCCTCCCGCTGTCCTGTCAGCTTTTTCGGGATGCCGCGATTAGCCGCGGCTATCCCGAACAGCCCGACTGAGCTAGCCGGGAACTTTCACTTTCTAAAGGGTTAATAGCGCGCGGCTATTAGAGGCGGGTCCCGGCTTCACTATGACGCCGGGCCCGCCGTGATATGACGCGGGGTTACTGTGTAACCCCGCGTTATATCAGAAGAGCAGGACCAAGGACGTACCGGTACGTCCTTGGTCCTTAAGGGGTTAATATTCTTAAAAACTTGCTAGAACCCCGGCTGTCATATCAATCACTTGGCACTACCTCAATTGCATTGGGAGAGATTTATTAAAACCTGTCCAGAAAATCTGATTGCCTCATTCATTTTTAACAAGGCCTCTGAAAAATGAAAGAAGCGATCTGATTGGTTGCTATGGGCAACTGGGCAACTTTTCGTCTGGACAGGTTTTGATAAATCTCCCCTCATTCAGTCCAACTAAATAGCTATCTAATGGCCATTACCGCCATTGGGGAGGGATTAGTTGATTTCTTCCAGAAACTGCACCACAGCTGTCCATAGGTTGTATCTGTTAGGCTAGGTTCAGACTACGGAATTTCCATCTGCAATTCTGCTTTGAAATTGCAGGCGGAAATTCCGCTTGCTAAAATACATAGTGTAGTGAATGGGTTTCCGTTCACAAATTCACACTTCGGAATTTGTGAAGCGGAATTTGTGAACGGAAAGTCCGCTTGGAAATTTCTGCCTAAAGAATGGGGTTGCTCTTTCTTCAGGCGGAAAGCCGCGCGGAACACATTGCAGTCTATTGGAGACTGCAGTGTCCGCGCGGTCCTAGCGCCGACTGATTCAGTCAGCGCTGGCCGCACTCGGAATCTCCGGGCGGAAATTTTCTGCCCGGAGATTCCGTAGTCTGAATTTAGCCTTATAGCGGCTTAGCAAATGAATGGGGCTGAGCTGTTAATCCACATACAACCTCTGGACAGGTGTAGTGCTGTTTTTTTTTTTTTTTTTTTTTAAAGAAGGAAACCGTGTTTTTTTTTTAACCCAGTACAACCCATTTGAAATGGTCTATTTAATGGCACGCTTACTTTCAGTAGGTGTCATTAATTTTTTTTTGCATTTGGCAGAACATACTGGTAAATTAAATTCATCATAGATCAGTACCACCCTGTGGGCTCCTTGTCATGAAGGACGATGTATTAATTCTATCCGGATTTTTTCATGTAATAAATCGCCTGTCATATATAACAGAAGAGGTGCAACTGCGCAAAGAAAGATGTACCGTTGTGTGTGTATCAATTGATGTTTATGTTTAAACACATCTGTCAACGTAAAAAAAAAAAAATAATAATAATTACACACTGTATTCCCATTTCTTTTCTGTTGGAGTTAATGGGATTGGTTCTTGAAAAGTCCTCTATCTGTCCTAGCACAATATTTATTATAGCGTCTGTTGCTTTAGCAGCTATAAATCCCTAGGTCAGACGGCCGAGGTGCGCATTCATTATTTAGCTCCCTCTCATTCCCAGGGTATGTCTGTTCCAGGCAGGACCCTGAGCCAGAAATAGTATGAAGTTGGCTCATCATTTACTTAAGCGTTGGCCCCCGATGTACCTTCCTAGGGAATATCTCATTTATTATGCACTGTCATTAGCTAAAGCAGTGAGAGGGGCCTTCATTAGAAGCCGGAGTTAGGGTCTTGTTGTGGATGCCTCATCAGCATCAGTGAGCTGCATCCCTGTGAGGTTTGATACAATTTAATTAACCTAATTAAAAGCTCTGATTGCAGAGATGATTGGGGTAGCGCCAGCAGCGGATGCATATTTATAACGAGCTGGAAGGCGTGGGATGGCGGCCAAATGATATGCAGCGGAGAAAACAGCCTTTGAGTGTGATCTTCGAAGACTAACATTTATTTTGGGTTAACAAAGGAATTTCCTCATCTGGGCAATTCAGAGTGCTAAATGTGATTGAAACTTTGATTCGCAAGAATGGATTTAGTACGGAGGAATCGCATATTTCACAGAATAAATAGCGGTTTATATGGGATGAGACAAGCTCAATTAGAGGAAAGCTTTAGCAGGGTGTTCTGTACATGAAATCGCCTCCAGTTAGAGGTGGTAGAGGTGTTGAGAAAATAAATAAAACATGTTGCGCTTGCACTCTGGCCATTGCCATACTGGAGATTTACCTCCGTTCTATCATTTGGGTACAGTCAGGTGTGTTGTACATTTGTATAGCCCATGATGATACAAGTGTATTTTATTATAGAAGGGTACCAGAACCTGGGAAACATAACACAAGCCTTATTCCCACTACTACTTACCCCAAAAACACACTTAAAGGGAGGAAAAGGCATTGTGGATAGAGAATGTTATTTTTCTCTATTAATTTCCAGGTAACATCTGGTTAAATGTTTTTTTTCTTAAAAAAACAAAAACATTCCAATACATTGCATTTTTTTTCAACTATTTCTTCCAGCTTTTTTTTTTTTAGAAAAAGGCCATGTGAGAAACTATCAGTAACGTGAATAGAAAATTCACATCCCTGATTCAAATTTGCTGCTCAGAAGGGTGATTGGCCAGATGGTGCCGGCCATTCACAGCTCTGAGCGGCAAATGTGAATCAGCGATGGGAGTTCAGTGCAGAGATGCAGAGTGCTGCTGAGAGCCGCCCAATTCTCCTCATTATCAATCCGGATAGCAAGAGGTCTTAAGAGTGAGACCCGTTGTGATCTGACCTTTTGTCCAGGTACTACTACTCCCAGCGGCACGTTGCACTTCTCCGCTCCCCTGCCCTGTACTGTCCTTGGTGGGGATGTGTAGTTCTCTTCACATCACAGATTCATAAATGGCACCGAGAGTAACACCCAGTAACACCCACTGTCTCTTAGTGCAGGTACTACAGAATAAACAGAGTCTGTTCCATGCTGGGAGTAGTAGTAGTACCTAAATAATTATGGAAATATAGATAATAAAGTTAAACAGTAGTTAAAATCAAACGCAGTTTATGAAACACATTTTTTTTTAAAATACATTATTAATAAAAAGTTTAACAAAATAAATTTTAAAAATATATTAATTTGACAATTACATGGCCCCTTTATCCATTTTTTATGTTGCCGGTTACACTTTTATGTCCCTGCCGCTCATAAATTGGTCCCTGATTAAAAATAAAGAAAAATTTTGTTCTCAAGAATATAAATGTCGTATAAATATAAATTTATGGTAACCTACTAAATTTTATCAAAAAAGCTAACTCCATTCCTTTTTTGGATCGCTAAAGTAAAAAAAAAAAAAAAAAAAAAAAAACACCCTAAAAAACGCCAATGTTAAAACCCACATGGCTTTTTTTTTTTAAGTTTTTTCACTCCCATAGACTCAGAAAAAATGCCAAAGTCTCAACAGGAGGTCATTTTTCAAAAACCTGCCAGGGAGCCCAAAATTGCAAAAAGCACCAAAAGAATCAAAAAAATCGGCAAACTGAAAAACGCCAAGTAGACATGACATTTTGTTGTTCAGGATTGACTTGCAGCTAACATCTGGCCTTAGCGTTTTTTCACAGAAAAAATGCAGTGCGGCAGAATGGTCTTTTTTATTGTCATTTTTGCTAAAAAAAAAATGGAAGCCTAGCCTTAGGGAGGAGAAGTATTAGTCCTTCCTTTATATGTCCTATTCCTTTTTAATCCACTTCTGGCTTTGGCTCAAAAAAATGCAGTGGCAGTTTTCTAAATAACGCCAGAAAAAAGCCTGTCCATTCACACGGCAGAATTTTCGCACATCTGCACCAATTCCGCTTCTGCATTCCCTTTGGGTGGTTTCTGTCTTGTGCAGAATCTGTAATTCAGAAGTGTGAGGCTAGAATTCCACTGAGGATTTTTTTTTAGGCTTAAAAATGCCAGAAAAACTGCCACTGTTTTTCCCTGCGTTTTGAAGTTTTTTTCTGGCGTTTTTAGCTTTGTGTGGAATTAGCCTTTATTGGCTCCTTTGGCTTTTTTTCCCCCAAAAGTTGTTGGGTACAAAAAAAAAAAAGGATGCAGTAGGGATGAAAAAATATGTATTTAACAAAATTTTTATTTTTTATAACAAAATTTTTATACATTTTTAATAAAAGTGTGTGTGTTTCACTTTTTTGTTCTCATTGTTTTTTACATTTTAGCCAGTACTACTACTCCCAACATGGAGCACACTCTGCTCCATGCTGGGAGTTGTAGTACCTGCATTAATAGACAGATCGCAGTGAGTATCACTCCTGACACCCACTGTGATCCTCCTGTATAATGTATAGATGCGGCCGCTCTCCTATGGTCCCCTGCACGGCCGTATATATACACATATTCATATTTCCCACAGAGAGTTGTGATTGGCTGGAACCATCTGGCCAATCACAGCTCTCCGTGGGAAATATGAATATGTTTATATATACGGCAGTGCAGGGGACCATAGAAGAGCGGCCGGCCGCATCTATACATTATACAGGAGGATCGCAAAAGACTCGGAACAATCTGTCAATTAGTACAGATACTACTACTCCCATCATGGAACAGTGTGTTTCATGCTGTGAGTAGTAGTACTACCTAAAAAATGTTTTAAAAAAAGTCAAAAACACACACACTACATTTTTATTTATTGTCGGCTACATTTTTATTGCCCTGCCCGCCCACATAAATTGATCCCTGTTTAAAAATTAATAAAAATGTTGTTATAAATTTCTTTTCCATCACCACTGTATCTTTTTATTTATTTTTTTAATGGTACCCTAAGAAATTTTAATAAAAAAAGATATCTCCATCACTTTTTTGGATCACTAAAGACCAAAAAAAGAATAAAAAACACTGGCAAAAACGTCAAAGTTAAAACCAACATGGCGTTTTTCTTGCCACAATTTCTGTGCAAAAAAACAGCAAACTAGGTTTTGTTGGGCGTTTTGAAAGACCAGCCTCTGAGCCCAAAATTGCTGAAAAACGTCAAAAGGATAAAAAAAACAACAAAAAAAAAAAAACGCTAAACTGAAAAACGACAAGTGGATCTGGCATTTTGCAGTTTACTATTGACTTGCAGCTAACATCTGGATGCTGGAAAATTGGCATTTTTAGGCCGTTTTTGAAAAAAAATCCTCAGTGGAATTCCAGCCTTAATGGGAGTGCGGAATACTATAGAAGTCTATTGGGCTTTAATTTGAGGTGGAATCTGTGCGGAATTCCACATGCGGAAAATGTGATTAGACCCTTAGGCTGTTTTTCCAATTGGCTTTTATTTTTAGTTCATAAAAGCTGCCACTGCAGTTTTTGAGCCAAAGCCAGAAGTGTATTCAATAGGAATAGAAAACATTAAAGAAGGGCAAATACTTCTCCTCCATGTTGGATCCATGTCTGACTTTGGCTCAAAAACTGCAGTGTGAAAAGCTGCCAAGTGAAAACTCAGCTTTAGGCTAAGCCTCCACTACGATTTTTTTTTTCAAACGCCCTAAAAAATGCCAGATAGTCTGCATTACATTTTTTCTGGGAAAAAATGCTGCGGATAGATGTTAGCTGCTATTCAATAGGGAATTGCAAAATACCACTTGGCGTTTTTTTGGTTTGGTGTTTTTCTGCTTTTTTTTTTGTTGGCTCAGTGGGCGTGAGCATGTTTAGACTATGGTGCTTTTTCGGGAAAATCATGACATTTTTCTCCCATAGAAGTCTCCAATGGTGTTTTTGCAGGTGTTTTTTATTCTCTTTTTTTACTTTAGCGATCTAAAACAGGGATGGACATAGCTTTTTTATTTCGTAGGGTACCATTTAAAAAAAAAAAAAAGGAATGATGCAGTAATAGGGATGTCTGAATTTATAGGGAGCACATTTTATAATTTTTAAATACATTTTTTTTTTATTTGACAGCAGGGAGCAATTATTGGAAGCGGGGCAGGGACTTGATAGCTGCAGACAATATTAACATTACAAACATGTATAATTTTTTTTAGGTGTTATGTAATAATTTATTTTGTGTAATGTGTTATTTTTTTTTAAGTGTAATAATGATATGTTTCAAACTGTATTTTTTTTTCTTAGGTATTTTCCCCTCAGCGCTTGTGCCACTCCTGTCATGGAACAGACTCTCTTCCATGATGGTAATATTAGTAAAGGCTCTCACTCCTGAGACACACTGCCATCCTAACATAGAAGCCAGGGAAGTGGGCGGCATGCTCAGCTTCCCAGCCGGCAGGGTATGTTCACAATCTGAAAGCCCTGCTTTGTAAATTCATATTCCCCAGCAGAAGCCCTCATTGGTCGCCACTGATTGACCAATTAGGGCTTCTGGCGGGGAATATGAATTCACAATACTGTAAGTTCATATTCCCAACTTAATGTGTGGTGTCCCAGCACAAGTGGCTGTCCCGTGGTTGAGGACTGACTCAGGCAGCCTGGCAGCACAGAGTGTTGGACCCACTGACATTCTTTTATATATTAATTATGTGTATATTGTAAAATGAATATAAAATATTTTTTTTAAATTAATTTTGTTATTGTTCCATGTGTGGTAGGCCTCTGGGGTAGGGGTAATGTAGTCGGTATATCAGAGGTTAAGGTTAACCCTATAGTTCGTGACGTCAGGCTGAGGGCTAGTATGCTGAGATAATTCTCCGGCCTATCGCCGCCCTTCCCAGTAACGACAGGTGCATATGAATAATGACTGAAGGTCCACAAGATAGTTGAACTTGAACTTGGATAAACTTTACTTAAAGACTTGCGATACATCCAATGAACAGTAACAGTCTCATCAATACAGTCTCTATACACTTCAGTGACTGGCAGTTGTTGCGGACCTTGACTTGTTTTATAAGTCTCTAAATTTAGGGTTAATTGCAAAGATCCGTCCAGATTTAGGGGATTGATACGGTCCGGTGATCTTGCAGAATGCTTAGGGATTGATACACTCACGGTTTGGTAACGATCAGCCGTTGCCGCAAGGCTCAGGCCTAAACTCACTGATGACAGCAGCGCAGATCCTTCTCTCATGAAAGCCCGGGAACAAGAGATGTTGCTTGCTTGACTGCACAGGAACAAGAGAGTGAGCTATGGTCGCCACTCACTTATATGGGCAGGGCCGTTTTAATTGGTCCGAATATCTGTCACTCACTGTTACAAGGAATTGTGGGCGCAATACGTCACAGGGACCTCCAAAGGTCCTTAAGCAAAAAAACATAGAGTTTACCTAATCACGTGACCCGCAGGTCCTGTTACGCTCCGTACAGGTAATTAACCACTTATATACATTTGTACAATTATATTTATATAAAAACTGTAAGATAACTAATATCTAGATGAGAGGTGACAAGAGGTGGACTAAATAAGAAGGACCCCGGCGTCCTAGGGACTCTGGCTATGGGGACCTATATACAGGTACCGTATAGGATGCGGTACCGGGACACCACACATGTATGTACATTGTAAATTGTGAGCAGCAAACCCCATGTGACCATGTGAGCCAATGAGATCCCAAAAATCCCCTCTGTATAGTGAGGTACAGGGGAGGAGTTAGTTGGCTCATGCTAGTGTCTAGTTCAGTCTAGTTCACCCAGTATGTGCTCCTGAGCAACAGCTAAACTCAGGTGTGCTGTGTTTTGTGTCCTTAGCAGAGGCCTATTCCAGTTTACTACTAGTCCTCCCACAAGTGTCACTCGCGGGGAAGATTCATTCCCCTGCAGAATAGTCTACAGTGCCTTGGAAGGACCCTAGCTACCAGAACCACAAATTCTACAATTCAGTCCGGTGAAAAGCACCACAAGTCTCAGAACGGCAACAAAGCTTGCAATGGGTACGCTGTACTCTCACACTAAGGCCAGCTGTTTGTGTTATACCACCTCCACAAGCACAGTAAAAGCAGTTAACCATAACCTGACGTTGGTGTGTTTATTTGCTTATCGTGTCTGGCCCAGGAAGACTGCTTCCCAACTTCGGACCGTGGATTGGATAAACGGTGCCTGGCTTCACGAAGTGAACAAGGTACATCTACTAACACCCAGTGGCCGCCACAGATGCTCTCATTGGTCAATTGGTGGAGACCAATCAGGGCCATTCAGCAGGGAATATGAACTTATTACAGAGCAGGGCTTTTGGGACGTAATATTTTGAATAGTATCATTGGCTTGCACAATTTCCTTACATTATCCCTCCCTGTTCCCTCCACCCACCAGTACAGTATTTTATGTGGTGTCTCAGTGCGGAACACATCTGCCTTCCTGACCTGTCAGGTGGATGTCCCCTAGCCTGTCTGCTCCGGGCCCACTACTCAGTACAACTCCGGGCCCACTACTCAGCATTTAAACAATGTACAATTTATTGCACTGTAACATACTGTCTATAAATTTTTATGCTTTATTGTGCCCTAAGGGGTTAACTTGTGCAGGAGGATTCTGAGGGGGTCACATGCTTACTTTAGCCAATCAGGGCTGCTGCCCTTCTTCCCCTAAGTCTTCTAGACTGGGAGAAGCTAATTAGTCTAGAGATGAGTGAGGAGAGGAGAGAGGAGGTCACCTCTAGACCTCTGCTGTGGACCTATACCTCATCACATGAGGACAGGCCTAAGAAGATCTCGTTGCAGCACTAATCTGTTTCAGAGTGACAACAACCTTCACAGGATCCAGCCAGCCAGGTTGTTCCTTCCAGTCAGAAGCAAGTCTGCATTAGTATGAAGAGCCAAGAGAGCCCACTGACCCCTTTAGCAAAGAAGAAGATTACAGGAAATCTACAGACCAAGCCTGACAGTAAGCCCTGATACAGGATTCCTAAGTGGAGGGGCAGAATCAGTGATTGTCAGCTCCTAAGTCTTATACAAGCTATACAATACAATCCAGATCAGTCTAAACATACAGTGGGGATCAAAAGTTTGGGCATCCCAGGTAAAAATTGTATTAATGTGCATAAAGAAGCCAAGGAAAGATGGTAAAATCTCCAAAAGGCATCAAATTACAGATTAGACATTCTTATAATATGTCAACAAAGGTTAGATTTTATTTTCATCATTTACACTTTCAAAATAGCAGAAAACAAAAAAATGGCATCTGCAAAAGATTGGGCACCCTGCAGAATTTATAGCATGCACTGCCCCCTTTGCAAAGCTGAGACCTGCCCGTGTCATGGATTGTTCTCAATCATCATCTGGGAAGACCAGGTGATGTCAATCTCAAATGTTTTTAAATGCCCAGACTCATCTGACTTTGCCCCAACAATCAGCACCATGGGTTCTTCTAAGCAGTTGTCTAGAAATCTGAAACTGAAAATAGTTGAAGCTCACAAAGCTGGAGAAGGCTATAAGGAGATATCAAAATATCCTCTGTTCGGAATGTAATTAAGAAATGGCAGTCATCAGGAACAGTGGAAGTTAAAGCAAGATCTGGAAGACCAAGAAAAACAGCACACAGGATTGTGAGAAAAACAATTCAAAACCCTTGTTTGACTGCACAATCCCTCCAGAAAGATCTGGCAGACACTGGAGTTGTGGTACACTATTCCACTATAAAGAGATACTTCTACGTCCTCACCACAAAAATCAGTGTTTGAACTTTGCAAATGAACATATAGAGAAGCCTGATGCATTTTGGAAACAAGTTCTGTGGACCGATGAGGTTGAAATGGAACTTTTTGGCCGGAATGAGCAAAGGTACGTTTGGAGAAGGGGAACAGAATTTAATGAAAAGAACCTCTGTCCAACTGTTAAGCATGGGGGTGGATCAATCATGCTTTGGGGTTGTATTGCAGCCAGTGGCACAGGGAACATCTCACGAGTAGAAGGAAAAATGGATTCAATAAAATTTCAGCAAATTTTGAATGCTAACTTGATGCCATCTGTGAAAAAGCTGAAGTTAAAAAGAGGATGGCTTCTACAAATGGATAATGATCCTAAACACACCTCAAATCCACGGGGGATTACATCAAGAGTCGTAAACTGAATGTTTTGCCATGGCCTTCACAATCTCCACAATCGCATCTAATATTTCAGCAGAACAATTTTTCATAATGTTCATCTCCAATATAAACTCAGCAGACCCCTTATCTGTTGTTACATTATGCGCTCCGGCCGCACACGCTGGCCGTGAGTGCATGGTCCCGTTACCTGCTGCTGCCTGCGGGGCTGGGACTCGCAGTCTGTCACTCTCCTGGTGCTTCTCCCGCCCCTACCTCTGCCTCTCTGCTCCGGCGCAAATGTCCCCATCCCCTAGGATGCGCACGCCAGAGCTTTAAGATTTAAAGGGACAGTGCGCTCATTAGTGTAATTCACCTGTAGCTCATTGATAAATTCCTCCACCCTCCTCACTTTCCTGCTGGATCTTTGTTGCCTTGAGCCTGAGAGAAAGCATTACTGTTATCGCCTTGCTGTGTATCTGATCCTTTGCTCCGTGACCTGACCTTGCTCCTTGCCGCCTGCCTACTGACCATTTGCTATGTTCCTGACTACACTACTGTGCCGCCTGCCCTGACCTTCTGCTATCCTGACTATGAGCTGTCTTATCCCTCCTGTGCCTCGCATCTACTCAGCGACTTGGGTGCTGCCTGCCGCAGCTTAGATTCCGCTCTCTGGCATGGTCCCAGTCATCTGCCACACAGGTCCAGCGGATCCACATCCACCGTGGTTCCTGTCTTCTGAAATGTGAGTGTTACATTAGTTACAATAACTCCCTGCCCTATAAGTACATGCTTTCCCAATTTAATCGTTGGCTCCCAGTATCCATGCCTGGGGACTGGTTGCCCATTACCCGCAACTACTCTGAACTTGACATCATCTCACAGCTCACACAATAAACTAGCATCCCAATGCTGATAAAAAACCCTTTTAGGTATGGTAGACACTTGTGACCCTGAATCTATTAATGCCTCTAAAGGTATACCTTCTATAATAACTTTTACATAAGGGCAGGAGGCAACATAAAGGAAAAGTCCTGATTTAGGTCGTTCAGGGGTCTGACCTGATGACTGTTTCCTGAGGGCCGGTCCTCGACCTCAGGGGAAATCCGTTTAACCCCTTAAGGACGCAGGACATAAATGTACGTCCTGGTGCGGTGGTACTTAACGCACCAGGACGTACATTTACGTCCTGTGCATAACCGCGGGCATCGGAGCGATGCCCGTGTCATGCGCGGCTGATCCCGGCTGCTGATCGCAGCCAGGGACCCGCCGGCAATGGCCGACACCCGGCATCTGCGGCAGTGCGCGATTTGAATGAATGATCGGATCGCCCGCAGAGCTGCTGCGGGGATCCGATCATTCAGAACGCCGCACGGAGGTCCCCTCACCTTCCTCCTTCTGGCTGCCGGCGTCTTCTGCTCTTGTCTGTGATCGAGCAGACCAGAGCAGAAGATGTCCGATAACACTGATCTGTTCTATGTCCTATACATAGAACAGATCAGTATTAGCAATCATGGCATTGCTATGAATAGTCCCCTATGGGGACTATTCAAGTGTAAAAAAAAATGTAAAAAAATGTAAAAGTAAAAAAAAAGTGAAAAATCCCCTCCCCCAATAAAAAAGTAAAACGTCCGCTTTTTCCTATTTTACCCCCAAAAAGCGTAAAAAATAAATTTTATAGACATATTTGGTATCGCCATGTGCGTAAATGTCTGAACTATTAAAGTAAAATGTTAATGATCCCGTAAGGTGAACAGCGTGAACGAAAAAAAAAAAAGTCCAAAATTGCTACTTTTTTAATACATTTTATTAAAAAAAAATTATAAAAAATGTATTAAAAGTTTTTTACATGCAAATGTGGTATCAAAAAAAGTACAGATCATGGCGCAAAAAATTAGCCCCCATACCGCCGCTTATACGGAAAAATAAAAAAGTTAGAGGTCATCAAAATAAAGGGATTATAAACGTACTAATTTGGTTAAAAAGTTCGTGATTTTTTTTAAGCACAACAATAATATAAAAGTATGTAATAATGGGTATCATTTTAATCGTATTGACCCTCAGAATAAAGAACACATGTCATTTTTACCATAAATTGTACGGCGTGAAAACGAAACCTTCCAAAATTAGCAAAATTGCGTTTTTCTTTTTAATTTCCCCACAAAAATAGTGTTTTTTGGTTGCGCCATACATTTTATGATATAACGAGTTATGTCATTACAAAGGACAACTGGTCGCGCAAAAAAAAGCCCTCATACTAGTCTGTGGATGAAAATATAAAAGAGTTATGATTTTTAGAAGGCGAGGAGGAAAAAATGAAAACGTAAAAATTTAATTGTCTGAGTCCTTAAGGCCAAAATGGGCTGAGTCCTTAAGGGGTTAAATCACAACACTGTATTTTTCAATGTCCTGATTTATTACAGTAGGTGCAAAAAGGTCTTTGAGTCCCCGAGTATTTATTGGGCGAAGGATTACGGTAATTGAAATTGCTGGGAGCAGGAGTAGGGGCAGGTTTCCTAGATAGGGGTGGTTCACGGTCAGGTGGAGTGGCCCAGGTGGCAAGCTCCTTCACAGCCTTAGTCAGCTGTTCAATGTCTTGCCTAACACTCTGTAAATCTGAGGTTGCGGTAACTGGCAAAGTAGATGATGCTGGGGCGGGGACTGGTGACGGAGGGGGTATGGGTTTGGCTACCAGCCGTAGTGGCTCTGTAATGACCGTACGGGGTGTACAAACTTCCTCTAACTCAGTCCCGGACTCAATCACTTGGATAGTCAGTCTTTTGAAAGCGGGGAATGACATGTTGGGGTTTTGGCTCGCTAACATTCTCAGCTGGGCTTTGTCCCACTTATTATGAGCCCCATCAATAAATCTGTCTATTAACACCTTGTTGCCCTGCTCAGGAGTTATACCATCCAATTTCTGAACAGTCTCTAGGGCATTCTGCAGAGCAACATACCGGTTGAACTGGGGTGCTGGGTTCTGACATTCTGTTGATTTTTGAGTGTGCTGTCGCTTTGAGCGAAATATGGTGCTTTCCCCTTTAAGATGCTTACTGAGGCGCAGCGGCTTTGACTTGACCAATGGGGGTACTGTAATGGATGCTCCCCCTCCATACGCTCTCAAGGTCTCACCTGGCTTTTGTCGCCTTTCATACAATCGGAGACGTAACTCTGATGGAGAATGTGACTCAAATACCTGGTACAGTCCTTCAAAGATCTGCTCTACAGTCGCCTTCTCGGAGGTTGGCCAGGCGCGGACTTCCTCTAGTGCCGGTCCTGTGAGCATTTGCTCCTGTTGGTTAGGAGGGAAAGAGTAAAAGATTAGCAAACTCTGGATCCTCTCTTTGAAATCCCTCAGGGTGAAGGGGTCTCCATTGTAGGTAGGGAGGACAGGGTTCCCCATGAATACCGATGCAGACGCTGCAACACCAGGACTGTTGATGCTGACTGTTGGCAGGGATGGCAAAGCCCTGGCTACTGAAGCAGGTGACGACCTCACTGCTGGAAATGAGGGGGCGCTGGCGCCTGGTTGAACTGGGGTGCTGGGTTCTGACATTCTGTTGATTTTTGAGTGTGCTGTCGCTTTGAGCGAAATATGGTGCTTTCCCCTTTAAGATGCTTACTGAGGCGCAGCGGCTTTGACTTGACCAATGGGGGTACTGTAATGGATGCTCCCCCTCCATTATGCAGGCACTGGGTTAGTCTTGCGACCAGACTTACAAGCAGTAATGTGATAGTACTGACGGCTACTGGCACCGGAGACTTAATGCTGACAATCGTTGGTGTTTGCAGAGTCTGTACTGCAGCGGGTGCTTTACATATGATAGCGGAGACGAGCTCCGCAGTTGGAGCCTTCAATATGGCTGCACCCAGGGAACTTCTGGTTTTTGTCTGGTTGGCAAAATCTTCCTCTGTGCAACACAGGGCGGCTCTTTGGTTCCTCCACTGAAGAGGTGTCACTGCTGGGGACTGACTGGGCGGAGCTGCGACCGCTCTCGCGCGCGGGAAACACCAGAAAAAGTTAACCCCTTCAGGTACAACCGCAATACAGTTCACAATAACAGATAACAGTCTTTTCTTCACCTCCCCCTCTATTTCACAAGCTCCTCTTGACATAATCTTATCACAGACAAAGTCCTGTAAACTTTCTGGTGCAATTTTTGTCGCTCGTGCGTTTTACTCTTCCATGCTGGACACAGTTCAGACTGGGGGGGGGGGGGGGGGGGGAGGGTTCTTTAGGCTTAAGGCGCACACCCTTATCCTGTTTGTAGGATGCCAAAAGTTGTGGTAGAGGGTGTGATGCAGGGCAGATGGAATTACCCTAGGGGCAGATGGCATTAACCCCTTGTGTTCATGACACCAGGGTGTGGTTTATTCTCAATACCACCCAAAGGTATACCGCTGGATCCTGGGCTAAGCATGGGGGCAATAATGACTCCGACGCCAAGTTACGGACAATGGTAGCTTTACTGACTGACACATGGAACAGTCTATACAGCTTAGCCAGGCCCATGGAGTTGACCAGTGACTTCAGAGACCTCAGGGCTTGCTGGGACTTGTAGTGGACTGGGACAATATTGCTGCAGGCCATGCTGACTGAAGACAGATGACTTTGACTTGACTGACTAGAATGGGACTGATTATACCCCAATTGTAGCTTATTTGAAGACTTGTGGCTGCAGGACTTACTTGAGGCCTCCTATGGACTCCAGACACACTCTTGGACTTGACCTTGCTGCAACTCAGAAAAAGCAGGAAGAGAACAAGCATAGGCTCCTCCCAGGGCTTATATGGGGGAGACTACGAGGGGTCCCATAGGTCACCCTGAGGTCACATGGTCACTGATACCTCACTGGGTTACACTCACATGACAACTGGTAATCACATGTTAACAATTCTTAAAGCTATAACACCTTTTATGAACATTATACAGAACAATATAATACAGACAAAAGATATATATATATATATATATATATATATATATATATATATATACACAAGGGGACAGGTGTAGAGGAGGCCCAGGGGTCACTGTAGGGAGGCTTCCGAACAGGGCAACAGGGGTACGGGGGTACAACTCCCGTACTAGGTCACCACAGTCCCAATAGGTCATATTGACTGGGGTTGTCTTCATGAGACAATCTCTTTACAGTCACATAGAAAGAAATAATTCTTGAATTTTGTTGTGAATTTACGGACTCTCATATTTGCTTAGACCAAATACCACAGATAATTATTTAATTACATATTGTTTTAGACACTTTTTAAAATTTGGGTTTAAAGGGGTTACCTCATGAAAAAAACTCATCAGAAACTAGGGGCCCAGGCTTCACCAACCCACTTATTATGAGCAGACGTTGTGACCAGAAACACATATACTCTGTGTGCCAGCCAACCAAATGAATGACCATCCACATTGGAGCCACCAGATTAGGAGCTGCTAATACAATAGTATGCATTATAGATGTATAAAATCTGCACCTCAGGAGCGATGAGTCAAAGTCCTGTAGGCAGGAAAGGAAATCACTGGAAACAACAGGAACAATAGACTACAGAGAAAGTCGGAACAAGTGTAAACTGTTAGAAAGGCAGAAAACAATAAAACAAATTCAGAACTTGAATAAAGTTATGTGACTGAGTGGTTAATTGAAAGGAGCAGAAGTGAAGGAAAAGGAAAAGACTTAAAGGGGTACTCCGGTGGAAAACTTTTTTTTTTTAAATGAACTGGTACCAGAAAGTTAAACAGATTTGGAAATTACTTCTATTTAAAATTCTTAATCCTTCTAGTACTTATTAGTAGCTGTATGCTACAGAGGAAATTCTTTTCTTTTTGAATTTCTTTTTTGTCTTGTCCACAGTGTTCTTTGCTGACACCTTTGTCCTTGTCGGGCATCAGGTGTCAGCAGAGAGCACTGTGTATAAGACAAAAAAGAAATTCAAAAAGAAAAGAATTTCCTCTGTAGCATACAGCTGCTAATTAGAGTTGAGCGGCATTGGGCATATTTGAATTTGCGATATTTCGCGAATATATGGACGAATATACGCCATATATTCGCAAAATTTGCATATTCGATGCCTTTTTTACTATGCGCCATAACATTAGCATGCGCATTCACCATAAAATTCGCATGTGCAATATCGTGTGATAAAAGAGCTAAAAGAAGGGAGGGATCAATATGCGCGAAGATTCTCATATGCGAATTTTCGGGCGCCCATCGTTCTGACACAGTAACTAATATTGAA
This sequence comes from Hyla sarda, assembly GCF_029499605.1. Lineage (NCBI taxonomy): Eukaryota > Metazoa > Chordata > Amphibia > Anura > Hylidae > Hyla > Hyla sarda. The sequence goes on along the minus strand of NC_079190.1, from coordinate 265,083,615 downwards.
GTCTTGTTTACACCACACGCTGGAAGCAGGGAGGGATGATCAGTGTGATGTGTACTGTGAAAGAAAAATGTGAATATTTGTAATTGCAAATATTTAGCACTATATTCGCAATATTCGCGAATTCGTGAAAATTCGATATTCGTGATAAATACTTGCATTGCGAATATTCGCGCCCAACACTACTGCTAATAAGTACTGGAAGGACAAATATTTGTTAATAGAAGTAATTTACAAATCTGTTTAACTTTCTGGCACCAGTTGATTTAAAAAAAAATGTTTTTCCACCGGAGTACCCCTTTAAGTGTGAGCAGGGATTCAACAGAACAAAATATGTGAAAGCAGTGAAAAAACATATTGTTGACCCAAGCAACCTGTATTATGAGACGGTTGACTGGTTAATGTACTATGTAATGTCTATTATGTGTGGGTCTAACAGTGTCCTAAGGCCTCAAACATTTTTGGCTATATTTTAAAAAACTACATGAAAATGGCATGTGTGAAATCATCCATGCAGTGATAATTTATAGGATCTTCAGCATTACTTGGTTTGTCTCTATAACCTAGAGAGTTATTTTTCCATTACTTCCCCAGACTAAGTTACCACTTGTTTTTTTCCCCTGCATTTTTCTGTGTAAAATAAATGGCAAAAAGAATGCCCGAAAAAACACCAGTGCAATTCCCTGCGTCTGATGTTTTTTCTGGAGTTTTTTCCAAAGTTTTTGCATTTGAGAGGAAATAGCATTTTGGCCCCTTTAGCGTTTTTTACTAAATCTTTTGGTACCTAAAAAAAAAAACAAAAAAAAAAAACATGCAGTAGGGATGGAAAAGAATGTATTTAACTAAATTTTTATAACAAAATTTTGATACATTTTTTTTTAACAGGGACCAATTTATGTGGGCGGCAGGGAACTAAAAATGTTGCCGACAATAATAAAAAATGTAGAAAGGGTCCATTTAACCCTTTAACCTCTTAAGGACCAAGGACGTATCGGTACGTCCTGAGTCTTTTCCCTTTCTATAACGCGGGGCCACGACGTGGCCCCATGTCATAGCGGGTCGGGCCTGGCCTCTAACAGCCGGGACCCGTGGCAATGATTGCGGTGCCGTGCGCTATTGACCCTTTAGACGCGGCACTCAAAGTTGAACGACGCGTCTAAGGTGAAAGTAAATCACTGCCGGTTAGCTCAAGGGGCTGTTCGGGATGTCCGCGACGAAATCCGCGCGGCATCCTGAACAGCTCTGGGACACGAGGAGGATCTCCTACCTTCCTCCTGGTGATATCCAGGCATGAGCAGTCAAGCGGCAGAATCATTGATCACTGGTTTACTATGAGAAACCATTGATCAATGTAAAAGATGGCTACCCGGGATTGCTGGGAGTTGTAGTTTTGAAACATCTGGAGGTCCGCAGGTTGAAGACCACTGAGGGCAGAGAGTTCACTCGAGTATAAGCCGAGGGGGATGTTTTCAGCACGAAAAATCGTGCTGAAAAACTCGGCTTATACTCGAGTATATACGGTATATGCTTTTCTATAATTGTTCCACTTAACCTCTTAAGGATGTAGGGCTCTTAAGGATGTACGCCCTACGCCCGGGCTAACAGAGCGCGGGACCCAGGGCTAACGATCATTAACCCTTCAGACGAGGCGATCAAAGTTGACCACCGCTTCTGAAAGTGAAAGTAAACGCTTCCCGGCAGCTTAGTCAGGCTGATCGGGACATCGCGATAAAATCGTGATGTTCCGATCAGCTAGGACGCAAGTGGAGGTCCCCTTACCTGTCTCTGCAGTGTCCGATCAGCGTTTGATTGCTCCAAGTCTGACCTACAGGCTTGAGCAATTGAGCCCCTATCTCGCTGATCCATGCAAAGGATTTGCAGGGATCAGCATAAGAGACCAGTGTGTGCAGTGTTATAGGTCCCTATGGGAGCTATAGCACTGCAAAATAAAAAAGGGAAAAAAAAAGTTAACAAAGGTCATTTAACCCCTTCCCTAATAAAAGTTTGAATGACCCCCCTTTTCCCATAACAAAAAAAAGACTGTAAATAAAAATAAACATATGTGGTATCGCCACGTGTTGAAATGTCCGAACTATAAAAATGTATCGTTAATTAAATCGCACGGTCAATGGCGTATGCACCAAAAAATTCCAAAGTCCAAAAATGGTATCGATAAAAACTTCAGAACACAGCACAAAAAAATTAGTCCTCATAAGAAGATGAGAATTTTTTACATATAAATTTTCCTGCATGTAGTTGTCATTTTTGTCTGAAGTACGACAATATCCAACCTATATATGTAGGGTATCATTTTAACCGTATGGACCTACAGAATAAAGATAAGGTGTTATTTTTATCGAAAAAGGCACTGCGTAGAAACGGAAGCCCCCAAAAATAAAAAAATGGCGTTTTTTCTTCAATTTTGTCACACAATAAATTTTTTTTCCTTTTCGCTATGGATTTTTGGGTAAAATGACTAATGTTACTGCAAAGTAGAATTGGTGGTGCAAAAAAAAATGGAATGTATGTGCAAAATTGAAAGCATTATGATTTTTAGAAGGTGATGACAAAAAAATGAAAATGCAAAAATGGAAAAACCCTGCGTCCTTAAGGGGTTAAAAAAAATATCTCAAACCATTTTAACAAAATTTGTATGTTTGAAATTGACCAATTTTGACCACGTATAACTTTCAAATTTTTCCTTATATGGGGCAGTATGAAGGCTAATTTTTTGCGCCATGATCTGTAGTTTTTATCAGTACCACTTTTACCTAAGTTTTGTATTAAATATTTTTTTACGCTTTTTTGGGGGTAAAATGGGAAAAACGGACGTTTTACCTTTTTTTTGGTGGGGAGGGGATTTTCAAATTTTTTTACTTTTTTATTTAAATGTTTTTACTTTTTATTTTTTTTACACTTTAATAGTCCCCATATGAGACTATTTACAGCAATCACTTGATTGCTACTACTATTCAGTGCTATGCATAGAGCATAGCACTGATCAGTGTTATCAGTGATCTTCTGCTCTGGTCTGTTCGATTTCAGACCACGCGATCGCGGATGTCCGCCATTACCGGCGGGTCCTTGGCTGCTGATAGCAGCAGGGACCTGCCGCGCATGACGTGAGCACCGGTCCAATGTTCGCGGTCATGGCGGAGTGTAAATGTACGTCATGGTGCGTTAAGTACCACAGCACCATGACGTAGATTTACGTCTATTGTTGTTAAGGGGTTAAATGCAAAAAATATATACCGTATTTATCGGTGTATAACACGCACTGGCGTATAATATGCACCCCCATTTTAACAGGGAAATGTAAGTAAAAAAAATAAAATGGAAAATAAATAACTTTGACTAAATGCCACATCACCCCCCCAACTTTGTTTTCTTCTGCACCTCAGTTTGGTCCCGTCCCCTCCAGTGCCACATCATTCCTTCCCTTTTATCAGTCCCTGTGCCACATTTACCCCTCTCATTGCCACCCCCCATGTCTCATCATCCCCCCATGTCTCATCATTTCCCCCGGTCATAGACCACCACTAGCCATACAGACATTAAGCCTTTAGTGCCTCCCCCCACCATCATTTCCCCCTGTCTCATCATCCCCCACCCTGTCTCAGCATGCCCCCCATCATTCCCCCCCTCTCATCATTTCCCCCTGTCTCATCATCCCCCCATCATGTTCCTCCTATGCTATTCTTCCCCTCCCTTATCATTCCCCCTTTTCCCCTGCTTTTCATATTTTTTTTTTTATTTTCCTTACCTGGCTGCGCTTCGGCAGGCCAGGTCAAGCAACGGGACTTGCGGGCTGTGTGGTCATGAAGCAGATGAATGACGTCCTCTCCTGGCTTCTCTGTGCGGCATCAGTGACGTCACTTTTAATTTCCTGCAGTTGTTGCTAGTAAGAGTTCGGAGTGCGGCGACTGCAGGAAATGAAAAGTGACATCTCTGATGCCGCGCAGAGAAGCCGGCAGAGGACGTCACTCATCGGTTTCACTGACCACACAGCCTGCAAGACCCACTGCTTGACCTGGCCTGCCGAAGCGCAGCCAGGTAAGGAAAATAAAAAAAACCTATGAAAAGCAGGGAAAAGGGGGAATGATGAGGGAGGGGAGAGTTAAGAAAAATTAAAAGCAGGGCGGGGAGGAGCCGCCGCTGGTCACTGATTTAAAGTGGCCGCAGCCGTGCTGCTAATACTTAACATGCAGCTGCTGCTGCTGCCGCTTTAAATCAGTGACCAGAAGATTTATCGGCGTATAACACGCAGGCAGGCTTTTTGCCTTAAATTTAAGTTTTAAAAGTGCGTGTTATATGCCGATAAATACGGTATTTTTTATAATTATTTGATTTTTTTTTATTTATTAGTAATGTATTTTAATAATGTGTTTAAAGGGGTACTCCACCCCTAGACATCTTATCCCCTATCCAAAGGATGGGGGATAAGATGTCTGATCGCGGGGGTCCCGCCGCTGGGGACCCCCGCAATATAGCAAGCAGCACCCACCTGTTACTGCTCCGAAAGCACTGGAGGGTCTGGCTCCCGACCACGGGGACGGAAGATTGTGACTTCATGACTCCAAAGGGGGCCTTTCCTCTAATGTTGCTCCTGCAGACACATGCGCACCTAGCCCTGCTCCAGTTGAAAAACACTATGCAGCTTCAGCAGCTCCTCCCTCCTCCCAGGATGAACCTCTAAGCCATATAGCTGTATTCCACAATATACAGAAACTCTTCAAGTAGGAGCCCTATAAGGCAGTTGCAGATATCACAAATCATCACAGACCTCCTACAAATGTGACCAAGCTATTTCAGGCACCTAGTTGATTCCTATGTTAGTGGTTGGGTTAATCACTAGGTTGGACATTCCATCACTACCCTTACCCGTGTTCGACTACATAGACTTAGATCTACGCTATCTCTGACCCTGTTACCAATGACTATGACATGTTAGTAGTTATTTGTTTGCAATCTATTTAGTTAATCTGTACCATGAACAACCCCACCCTGCCCAGTTGGGCATCTTTTTTTATCTGAAGTTGTTGTGTAGCAATGTTGGATATCTTTGCATACATTTGTTTATTACACCATTGTCTTACAAGACTGCTGAGAGCCCATTTACCTTACTAAACACCTTAATTACCCCTCCCCTTACTTAATTAATTAAATAACAGACATCACAACTATATAACTTTTTTGTGTGGGTGAAGGTCGGTCACAGCTTTTATTTATAATTAAGCATATAAATAACCATAAATATAATAAGGCACATACTGTATACATATAAGGCATTGATGGCTTTTTGTCACTCTGGGAGGCACTGTCACACCCGCCGGTGTACAGGTCCACCCCAGGATGACCCGCTTATCTTCTTCTTTTCCGCCACAGAGGAGACCAGTTAGCCCTACACTAGGCTCCGACCCCCACCCATGAGGTACAGGCCATGCTCGATACCATCCTGCAACTCCCTCAAAAAGATATCGAGCCCGGTATCTGTAAGGTGCACACCATCTGACCGGAGAAGAGTACGGTTGTCCCCTTCCAGCTGCACATGTTTAACCACCACACCGGAACGGAGCCGCACTGATTGTGACATTTGTTCGTTCACCATCCGGCGCACCCTTTCTACCACGTCCAAATCTAATGTCCCATGCCACATAACCCAAGGGACGAAGCTAGCAAAAAAAGCTAGCACAAAAGCTGTGGAAAACAAAACTGACTCAAAAAGCGACGAGCACACCCCACGCCATCTCAACCAACCAACACAACAACAGAAAGGAAAAAGGGCGCCGGACATCAAGACCAACCCGCACGCAAGACCAACCTTTTAGGGCCTGCAAAAGAAAACGTGACAAAGCATCAGCAACCTGATTCTCCATACCAGGAATGTGTTGAGCCCTGAACCAGATGTTAAACTCCAAGCAACGCAGCACTAGGCACCGCAGCAAGCTAAGGACCGGGGGAGAGCTGGAAGAAAGACCGTTAATAGCATTAACAACCCTCATATTTTCTGACCAAAAACACACCCACTGGTCACACAAATCACTCCCCAGATCTCCACAGCAACAACAATTGGGAACAACTCCAACAAAACCAAACAATCCAGAGGCCTTCCAAGACTCTGGCCACTCCTCAGCACACCAACGGGAACCGAAAACAGCACCAAAACCGACTGAACCAGCCGCATCTGTGAACAGGGCAAGTTCACCACTTGTAACACGGACTGAAAACAAGTCAGTCCGTTGTATGACTCCAAAAATCCCAGCCAGACCGACACATCAGCCTTCAATGTCCTACTGACATGGATGCGATGATCCGGGCGCTTAACACCTTTGGTGGCCAGAGACAACCTAAGGGAAAAAACCCTGCCCATGGGCATAATTCTGCATGCAAAATTCAATAAGCCTAGCAAGGACTGAAACTGCACCAAAGTAACTTTCTGAGCCCCGTGAAAACCAAGCAACAACGATCGCAATCTCTCCACTTTGTCAAGAGGGAGGCAAAAGACTATGTCCAGCGTGTCAATCTCAATGCCTAGAAAAGACAGCACTGTACAAGGGCCCACCGTCTTGTCCTCGGACAACGGGACGCCAAAGCGCTCCATGAAAAAACGGAAAGTATCAAGCAAAAAACGACAGTGTCCACAATCCCCCGGCCCAACAAAGAGAAAATCATCCAAATAATGCGTCACAAGCGCAGAACCAGACTCATACCTGACCACCCATTCAAGGAATGAGCCAAATAGCTCCAAATAGTGGCAAAATATGGAACAGCCCATCGGGAGGCACACATTCTAAAAATAATCCCCATCAGAAAAACAACCCAACAGATAACAATCAGGGTGTACAGGGAGGAGGTGAAAAGCAGCCTCAACATCAGACTTAGCTAACAAGGCACCCTTGCACGCTTTCCTAACTAAAGCCACAGCTCTGTCAAACGACACGTATTGAACAGAAGAATCCTCTTCCGGAATACCGTCATTAACCGAGGACTCCACGGAGTAAGACAGATGATGAATCAAACGGAACTTCCCCACCTTCCTCTTAGGCACCAAACCCAAGGGTGAAACCCTGAGATTTGGGAAAGGAGGAGACGGAAAAGGACCCTCCATCCTGCCCTTAGACACCACATCCGCCAATTTATCCCAAAGAACCTCCGAATGTTCCCTAGCTGATTTAAGATTAGGGGAAAAACGGGGAGAACTATCAAACAAAAAGGGATAAAAAACCCAAAAGGAAAGCCAAAATGCAATTGACTAGCCGCCTCCTTATTAGGATACAGGTCAAGCCAAGGCTCACCGGGGTCCTTTTGGTCACCAGGGGCTGTGGGATTACCTGACAACTTGGAGGATGGGCGGGGACATTTGACGGCAGCGTGAGCACCCCCGCAGGAGGAACACTCATGCTTGTACTTGCACAGCCCAAAAAAGTGGCAGTGCCCTTCATTGAAGAGCCAACATGCCCCTGGGTGGCGCATGGCCACTGACCTGTGCCTTGTCCAGCCGCAGTGGCCTCGGGCTGAAAGGGTGCCGAGGTGTAACGTGGTCAGGGCAAGCGGCACAGGAACGTGGTCTGAAAGGTAACAAGGAGGTCAGAGGGCAGGTGACAACATAAGCCGAAGCCACACATCAGGAACCTTAACCCCCTGTCAGGGGTTACGCTGTGGCCAGACATGCTGGCCGCGAGCGCACCCCTGCTCTGTCCCCCAGTGGCAGCGGCGCCACTGTCCGCATGTCAAGATGTGGTCACAGGCGTCCGCCAGGCCGTAACTTAACTCCTCACGCTTCTGCTCCCTCTGTCTGCAGGCGTGTGCTGTGGCCACTTCCTAGGGTGCGCGGGGGGCCAGTACACCCTTAATTTTTTTATGCTTCTCGCTGACCTTATAAGGGTCAGCACTTTCTCTTTTACCTTGACAGATCTTTGTGCTCCTTAGCCTGAGAGAAAGCGTTCCCTAGTGTTTAATCTTGCCGTGTACCTGACCTCTTGCTCTGTGACCTGACCTTGCTCTTGTGCCCCCTGCCCTCTGACCTCCTTGTTACCTTCCAGACCACGTTCCTGTGCCGCCTGCCCTGACCTCTGCCTGTCCTGACTACAAGTTGTCTCATCCTTTCTGCGCCACGTTACACCTTGAAGGGCCAGACGCCGCCTGAACTTTTCATCATACCACCACGCCGTACCGCTGTGGGACTTGTAGGACGAGTAAATCATGTCCTGATAAATAAAAAGCTCAGCACAACATTCAGGATGCTTCTGGCCCATGACACAGCCCAAAACACTGAAGGCCTAAAACCAATTGGACATAATCCTAGCCACTTTGAGCTTATGGTCAAAAGACCGCTCACCCAAAGATCTACACTCCTTGTACACCGTATGTTGAACCGCAGAAACAAGGGACCAAATATGCACATAACCATTCCCCCCAAATCTTCTCCTTAACCTCATCAGACAAGTGGGAACCCAGGTGGCTAACTCAACAAAAGAAAGCATCTTTAAGCTCACTAGCCCTAGGGGAAGGGAGAAGGGGTGGTTAACCTGTATCACTGAACCAGTCGAGGACAACTGATCTGCCAGGGTCCTAAGGGCTGGAACTAATGTAAAACTCACACCAGCCCCTCCAAGCCCCAGAATAGGTGCACTCACCAGCTCCTGAAGAAGTAGAAGGAAGGGAGCCACAGGAACAGCATCACTACCGCTGGAAGCGTGGGGCAGAGGCGAACTAGCAGCAGCCTGACCGGGGGAACTCGCCCCCTGCCTGGAACGGCACCTGGAACTGCGCCGGGATCCATCATCTGAAGAAACTGCTGAACTAGATGACCCAGAAGTGGAAGACAGAGACCTCCAGCGGGAGGCCCTGGAGCGCCTGCTCTGCTCGGAAGAATGGGTAGCTCTGGAGGATCTTCGGTAACACCTCCTATATCCAGAGCAAGAGCAGTGGCGACCATGCCTACACCCCACCCTGGACCTAGAGGGGGAAGAGCAGCATGAGCCCACATGACTACACTATCTGCTCCCCCTGTAGGCCTCTGGAGGAACAGGAGGAAGAGGAGCTGCAGCAGCAGTGGAGGCAGAGGTAGCTGGTAAGGGAGGTGGGGAAGGGGGCTGCAGGAAGACCGAGGTGGACAGAACCTGGGCAGTCTGCTGTAAGCCAGCAACCTCCGGAGAGGGAGGAATCAGCAGAGGAGAGGAGGCCTAGAGCAGAGCTACCATAGAGGGAGCAGCAGAAGCCTCCGGAGCCTTCTGCTGAGAAGGGGAGACCTCCTACTCACTAGATGAGCTGGAACTAGCGTGCACACCTATACTGGCAACGTGAGGTAAGTGAAGAGTGGAGGAAAGGGAACAGGAAGCACGCGCCCGAGCCAGAAGCCGCACTACCTGACCTACCTCTGGGAGCGGGGGGGGGGGGGGCAATCACTGGGGCTAAGGCGCACTGGAGGGCCGAACTGATGAGAGGACCGCCTGCCTCCTGTGTGGGACGCCGGGGCCGACGACAGAACTGGAGGGGAGGCAAGCGAGCGAGCAAGCCAGCCCTCCCCTCCTGCTCTGCTCTGGCTTGGATCTGTGAACCAATATTCATCCTACCAGCAGACAGAGCAAATCTCTGGGTCAAGGGCAGATTGAGGAAAGGGAGGGGGCCGTCTAGATATATAAACCAGGGGGAGGGCACAATAAGCCTGGGAAATACAGTACCCCCCTGATAGGATGAGCAACTTCTAGGAGATACTAAGTTAGATACTAGGCAGAAAACAGGTAGGGGAGGGGGACCAGCGCATACAGCGGGGGTTTATCAACTCTTGACCTGCTCAACAGTTAGGGGACAAGCTAGTTAGGCACAGCTGTCCCACCAAAGACTAGAAAGTGGTCTGGACTACATTATTACCTATGCATCTATGATGCTGCTGGACATGGAGCAATGCGCTGATATGTGCTGTCTATATTTTGTTTATATAGTTGCCCTGACCATGCCCTAAAAGATTTTAAAGGGGTACTCTGGCTAAAAACATTTTATCCCCTATCAAAAGGATAGGGGATAAGATATTAGATTGTGGGAATCCTGCCGCTGGGGACCCCCTCTATTCAGGTCTATGGGAGGAGGCCCCTTCCTATAGACATGAATGGAGGGGGCGTGGCGTGACGTCACAAACACAGGAGCTGCACGCTCTGGACGTGTTCTGGATGTCGCTGCTACCGGCCCGGAGATCGCGGGGGATAAGATGTTTTGCCCCGGAGTACCCCTTTAAGGCTATGTTCACACAGTTGATTCTGTGTGGAATGTCCACCTGGAAAACACAGGCGGACATTTCACACATTTGAATATTCCAGCCAGCGCTAGGACTGCTCGGATGTGTGCCGCCTCAGATTGCCATACATTTCTGAGTGGAATCCGCAGAAACAATAGACATGTCTATTCTATTTGTGGATGCTGGAATCGGAATATTCTGCTCGTAAATTCCTCTGCAGCAGAGTCCCACTGATTTCAATGGGATTCTGCTGCACTGCAGATGTTTCTGCCACATAAAATCTGCCGTGTGCACAGTGCAGCAGAATCCCATTGAAATCCATGGGACTCTGCTGCAGTGGACTTTCCATGCAAAATATTCCTGCAAAATTCCACTCGGAAATTCCGAACATAGCCATAAGATGGTCAGTTATATCCTGTCCTTCTTTGTTATTTTTCATTGTTAAATGTGTCGTATGATTTCTCATAATGTCAGAGGTTTTAATTCTTATCGTTCTTTTTAGAATAAGAATTAAACACAACCCTGACATTACATATCTAAAGGTCATTTTAGCCCAGGTCTCTTATCCTAAATACCTACACTCCAGATATACCAGGGTATACAGGGTGTCCTACATTTCTAAATCCTGTGGGGTTGTAACATTACACACCCAGACTTACCCATATCGAATGGAAGATTTTTAATGATGGAAGAGCTTATTCAGGACAGTAAATTGTTAATTATTAATATGTATGCCCCTACTGAAGACTGTTTTTTGTCCCTTTGTGCTATGTGCTTCAGCCTCTCCATGATGACCATTTAGTCTGGTCTGAAGACTTAAACTGGTGTTGGTTCCCTTGACTGGTTGCACACTTCCTCCTTTAGATGCTCCGACTGCTGCTGAAGACTACTGCACTATCTGACACATGGCAGGAGCACAATTTTGCCCACTGTGGATATTTTTTTTTTTGTTCTCTTGCACATAGTCTTTATATCAGGATAGATTGGATTCTAACTCACAGTGGAGTGTAGGTTTCTTTTTGGGTTTGAATTCCCTACAATTTATTTTCCATGGTATTAACTAAGGTTTCCCTACACTTTGCTTTTTCTTACACATGCTCTGACCTGTAGGGTTTTCCTCAGCTCAAATCCACCACATTTTATGTGGAAACCTTAGTAAATATGTTGTTTTTTTGTGAAAATGTCGGGAACACGCCCCTTTCAGGAGACCACACCCCTTTCCCAGGCTGCCACGCCCCTTTTTCTGGTTTTCTTAGCAAAATGGAGAGTTAGTCGGGGTTTTTTCAATTCGCAAATTCTGTCGCAAAATCTGGCGCAGACAGAATCTGGCGCACAACCCAACAAAACATGTCGGGTTTGCAATAGTAAATGAGGGCCATTATCTTCGCTGTCCTATGGAATGCCTGTCATATCCATAGCTTGTGGTCTGACCACAATATGGTTTCATTTGGAGGAACACTTTTGTACTCCTTTCTTAATTAATCGCTGCCATTTCAACCTTGTGTTAAGGCCCAAATTTCTAAGGAACCTGCCTATTATTTTGAAATCAATACCACGTCAGTAGGCCAATGTATAACAACAAATGTGGAGTCCTTTTCTAATGTAAACCTAGGGTCACTTTGTTGTCCGCCTTATGCTAATTATACTGGAATAGCAATTTTTCTTATATTGTATAATGCAAGAATAAAGGTATTGAAAGAGCTTTATTTGTCATTCAGTCGTCATTACAAGTCATACAATAAATTACAATCACACAAAGCATGACAGTACAATATACAGCACAGGTTCCCTAAGCTATACACCGTACCACATGCTGCACTAACACTCCGCTCCATCACTCGATATCGAAGAAACAAAGTCGAAAAACAACAACATATTCCAGTCTGTGATCGGGGAGGGGCGTGGGATCAATGTAAGAATAAAAATATACTTAAAATCATATTTGAGAGCTATACAAACAAGCAAGTAGGGGAGCACAGGGCAGCCATCCATTTCCAGCCACTTGTGAAAGTTAGTGGGATTTCACTGCCTGATAAAACAGCACATTAGTTAAATTATCCCTACCAAGCCGCCAACACTGAAGGAACAGCAGATGGAGGAAGGTGTGGACAAGAGGTGAAAGTGTTTGTGCAAATGTGAACTTCCTCCGGACTGTGGTGAACTGTGATTGTTGTCTTTAGCAATGCTTAGTGCATGCTAATGATGTATGTGAGCTAATGAGAGATGCTGCCGTCTGGCTGACATGCTTTAGAAGAGCCAGATGCTTGGATGTGAATGATGACTTTTTTTCCTTTTTTTAATTGACTTTTAATTGTAATTTCCTTAGAAAGCATGGCTCTGAAATGACCTATACCTACATAATGCGCCATTTACATTCTCTAGCACTTTTTTTTTATTTTGCTGTAGACCAAGAAGCAGTTGCAATCTAAAGTTTATTGGACTGATCAGGCCTATCATAGACCCCTTTGTGTAAAGGGAACATGTTATGGTTGCTGCATGCAAATGAAAGCACACTCATGTGATGGCCAATGGCCTTATAATTTACTGGGTGCCTCTACCCATGCACGCAGATAATAGCAGCCTAATTTTTATATCACAGAAAACAATAAGGCTGCCTTGATTTTTAGTGGGACGCACCGGGTCAACTAATGTGCATGTGATGTTTAGTCAATATTCATTTAGTAAATGTCAGGGGTAGATTATATTGAATTTCATCAAGCCCAATTCTTTGTTCTCAACAGATTAGCTGCCATCATTTGTGTCTTGCAGCAGCTTACAACCGTCTCCCATGGTTCAGACATACACACTTAGCTGAACTGAGTATATAAGTGAGAGGAGTTTGGTAAGAATGCTCCATTTATCTTTTATTTTGGGGTCATTGTTTCATATAATGTCAATTTTCAACTTATGTAAGACATATTCGCTCTCTAGACATGCCCTGATAATTCAAAGTGACATGTCAGAAGTTTAAAAGAAGGTTTACTAACTTTAATAGGTCCAGTATTGTCAGAGTTATGTAGGTTTATTCTACATAATGGCCCTCATTTACTAACAGGATCCCAACACTTTTTGTCGGGTTTTGCGCCAGAATTCTGTCTGCGCCAGAAATTGCTCCAGAATTTGCACCAGAATCTGGCGCACAACCCGACAAAATCAAAATCACTCAGAGTGAAGAAAAAAACCTACAAAGGGGACGTTTTTCCCGACAAAAGGGGCGTGTTCCCGACAAAAAGAGAAAAAACCCTCCGAGTGTGAAGAAAACTCACAGAAAAACCTGTGAGTTTTGCTTCACAGAAACCCGGCAGCTCTGAGCTGTTGGGAAATTACTCAAAACGGAGTAAATCCTGCTACCCCCAGCATGGAACAGGGTCTGTTCCATGCTGGGGGTAGTAGTACAGGGGCTGAGGGATTGATTGCACCTGGTCTCACTTCTGAGACCCGATCCGATCAAAAGTTATTAAGCAGGGGAGCGGGCGGCATGTTCCGCTCCCCTGCAATGTACTGTAAACTTTCATTTTTAAATTCCCCACCAGTCCACCAGGAGCCCTGAATGGCCGGGACCGAGGAGCCAATCAGGGCTCCTGGCAGAGTTTTAATATAGAAGAGCTGTGGTGGGCAAAGATGTATAGAATCGCTGGGGGGGGGGGGGGGGTATATATCTGGCCCCTCCAGCATTTCTATATATATTTCCCCCTACTGCGCTATATCAAACTTAGTGCCGCTGCACTTGAATAAATGTACTGCCCCCCCCAGCACTATTATATATCTATACTGACCTCCGCTGCACACATACTGACCCCCGCTGCACATATTTATATATATATACTGGCTCCCCCAAGCTGCGCATATTAACCTTCATCTTCTCCCTCCCCTGGCTGCCAATGAATGAAAACACTATTAGCGGGGGAGCGGAGGGCTGCTGCCCGCTCTCGCTGCTAAGAGTTTGTCATTCATAGCGGGCAGCAGCTGCATATCATGCTGTGGGGGTCAGACATATGGATATATGTCTGACCCTCACAGCATACATATACAAATGCCGGCTCACCGCTATGAATGACAAGTAAGCTATTGGCAGCAGCAGCGGAGCCTCCGCTCCCTGCACTGCTTTACTTGTCATTTATAGCGGTGAGCCGGCACCTGTATATATAGATGCGCGGTAGGGGTCAGACATATTCTTACAGAATTTGCAGAGAAAGGGAAATTGGGCGACAGATTAGTAAATCACAAGGAAAAAAAAGACGAGTACACTGAAAAAAAACCCTAACCGACACTCCAGTCTTTGTAAATGAGGGCCAATAAGTCCAATGTGAGACTAAAAGAGTGAGGAGGCACTCACGGTTAAGGTGCAGCAGGCTTCTTTATTTTCAGTGCATGCTCGAACGGCAACAGCGGGATGCCATCAAAAAGTACTCAGGTGTAGTGACAATTGTTTCACGCCCCTTCCGGGCATTTCATCAGACTATCTCTACTCCACCGTCACGGCAGGTAAATACACCTCTCATGGTGACGTGTGGTGTGTAGGGCGTACTGTTTAACCAACTGGTCCTTGATTTTGAGCGACAGAAACTACTTTTTACTAGTTCATCTCATAAATTTCTGCACTTTCTGAATGAGATGAGTGGTCTCGTCTTCCCATATTCAGAAAGACTCATGTCGCTCCCAATCAAGAACCAGTTGTCGTAAATAATTTTCTTAATTTTCTCTGCCATTGGGCTAAAGCAAAAAGAAAATGAAAAAACAAACGTCCTTACATTGAGACTCAGATCGAAACTCACCATTTTATGTTTTTTTCTACCTCTTAGGAGATCTGTGGATCTGTTTTGTTTCAATGCTCTATTAAGAGCTTCTTCTAAAACAGTCTCAGGGTAACCCCTTATTGTCAGACATCTCTTTATATCTCTTGCTTGCATAAGAAAGCCCTCATCCCAACTGTTGACCCTATGTAGTCTCAAAAACTGCCTGTAGGGTACTGCCCTTTTTACGTGGTCGGGGTGGTTACTCTCAAAATGCAAGAGAGAGTTACAGGCAGTCGGCTTACGGAAACATTTTGTGACTAATTTCCCTTCTTTCAGACAAATGAGGACGTCCAAAAATTCTAGCTCATACGGACCGATCTTACTGGTAAATCGCAGATACATATCGTTGGAAGAATTAAGGACCGTCAGGAAGTCCGCAAAGGTGGACTCTGTGTCGGTTCAGATGATGAAAACATCATCTACAAATCACCAGTAACAAGCATTTGACTTACAATACTGATTATTACTGGAAAAAATAAACCTTTTTCACACATGGCTACTGTTAGAGTCCCCACACCGGAGACAATAGGTCGTCCGGGTGGGACTCCAACGTTTTGTGTACTTTTGGTAAGAAGTACCAATTGGCTATTCTGGGATTCTTGGGAAACAATTTATCCAATATATCACACATATATTTTTCTCCATATATGTACGTAATAGGGACTTTAATCTACTAGATTTTTTTCAGGGGACTTGTTCATAACTTGCAGTAGAACCTTGTGTCTTCTAATTGCCAATTGGCCTCTTTCATATGGTAAGCTTTTGTCATAATGACCTTTATCACTCTTTTTTTATCACAATGTCATCTATAATTTTTCTAGAGCAATTTTTTCTCCTTTTGAGATGTTCTCTGGATCTTTTGGATACACAAGCGCTTTTACTTGTTCCAGTACTCTCTGCTGGAACAGGTCCAGGCCACTGCACGGACAAGAGGAGGGCAGAACGTGGACCGGTTACCACCAGTGAATTCCGGGAAAAGAATGACATCAGTTGGGGGAACAGAGTCATCTTCACACAAGAGGTCTACATGAGCTTCTAAGCCCTCTAACTCAGCTTGTGGAGCTTCTCTAAATACACTAAATACCAACGGACCAATATTGACAGGAACTTCTCCCTCCATTCTACGTTGCTCATTAGAATTTTTATTTTGTGAGAAGAATCTTTTTAAATTAATTTGTCTTATGGCCTTAAAGAGATCGCCCTCAAAAGTTATGGGGTCGAACTCTTCAGTTAGGCAGTAGGTTAAGCCCTTTTTCAGGAGGGGCTCAGTGTCCTTATCAATACTAAAGTCCGACAGATTAATAATGGTCAGATTGTCTTCCAAAGTACCGGCGTTGCCATTGGTTACTTCCAAGACATTTTCTTACGCTTGAAGCTTCCTCCTTTGCTTGGCCCGCCGTGTGTGGGTCCTCCTCGTCCTCCACCTAAAGGGACAGTGGTCTCTACGGACTCAGATCTTGTTACTTCCATTTTTGTATCACCCGTAGCAAAAGGCTTTTTTCCAGAATGATTGCTGTTGCTTTGCTTATCCATGTTGTTCAGTAATCAATTCTCTTAGTGGAGTTTTGGAGTCTTCTTGATCTGTAATTCTGTTTCCTTTTATTTGTTGAAAAACTGAAAATTTTATTTTCATCATCTAGACCGACACGGAGTCCGCCTTTGCGTACTTCGTGTCCGTCCTTAATTCGTCCAACGATATGAATCTGCGATTTACCAGTGAGATTGGTCCGTATGAGCTAGAATTTTACTGAGCAGGGTGCAGATGGTATTACACTGACAGTATGGTGCAGAGTGAGAGGATGCAGTGTAACCCCTTGGGAGCCCTGTTGCCCTGCTGGGACTTATGCTGCTTTCACCCAATAAATTGATACTGACTTGAAGATTGATCCTGGTAGCTAGGGTTTTGTCAAGGCAAGGTCTAGCTTCCTCCGACTTGCCGTACTTCCCTGCCTCCTCAATATTCCTCGCTCTGCCCTCCCTTCTCATGAATATGCTAATGTCACTGCTTGCATGTGAGCACTCTGCTCTATGAGCAGCGCGCAGGCGCTGATGCCTTGCTACACCCAGAAATCAGGGGAAGCGTGGCAGCACCACCTTTGCTTTGCTCAGAGAGCAGAGCTCTCATGCACCGGCAGTGACATTAGCATATTTATGACGGGCATGCAGAGCAAGAAATATTGAGGAGCACTGGTGAGGAGTATGACTGCTAATAAAGCTTATGCAGAAAGGACTAGTGAAGTTGTGCACATGGGAGGACAGATAGTTTCCCCGCCTACCAAGGAGCCCAAAGAGAATTTGCTGGGAAGATTGCTTTGTGACCAGGTGCTGAGATGTAATCAGGAGGAGGCTGCCTCTGAACCATGTGACATTAGCTATTGTGCTCAGAGCTGTAACAGTAAAGCCGCAGGTGCTATGGGCGGTACTGGTCCGCGGAGGTGTCCAGGGCCCCTGTGGTTCAGAAAGGTTTCCAACAGGAAAGCTGAGTGAAAATTGAAGATCAACAG
Source organism: Hyla sarda (assembly GCF_029499605.1). Taxonomy (NCBI): domain Eukaryota; kingdom Metazoa; phylum Chordata; class Amphibia; order Anura; family Hylidae; genus Hyla; species Hyla sarda. The sequence goes on along the minus strand of NC_079190.1, from coordinate 265,066,084 downwards.
TAAAAGTGCAGCCGAGCAAGGCCGTGAGCAAGATTGAACCAAATAGGCCTAGTAGAGGCCCTTATTTCTAAGAGACTGTATTGTGAGCAAGAACTAGGATAAAGATGGCTGCCATCCAGGTTCCCTTGTGGCTGTAAGTTGTGTTAAAAACAGTTAACTGTGACATAATTGATGCTCTCTAATGATGAGACTCTGCAAATACATAAATATTTGGGCTGTAGCGTAAAATTTTAATTGCTGCTTTTTACATCATGTGTCCTCCTAACATCATTGGCACGAATACTGCAGTTGTGTTGCCAAGGCGCATTGGTAGAACTACACAATGAAATGAAAATATCAGGATAAGCATAGGCATGCACAGCCTATTGCATTAGGGTGTGCACCCTAAAGCACAAACTCACACTGCGCGCGTGTATATATAAATATATATATATATATATATATATATATATGTGGTAAGCTTGTGGGGGTATAGGGTATATGGGGTGTAGCTGTGCAGTGATAAAAGGGTGCTGATTTAACCCTTAACTGTCGTGACGCCAGGGTGAGGGCTCCTCTGTATATGCTTGTGTGGTAGCCCTTGGGGGGTGTATGGTAGGGATGGTAAGATGTTGGTATATGAGGGGTTAATATTAACCCAGTCACTCGTGACGCCAGGGTGAGGGCTGGTATGCTGAATCTATGTTCCGGCCTATCGCCGCCCTTCCCAGAAGCGATAGGTGCAATGAAATGTCTGAAGGTCCACAAGCAGATTTAACTTGAACTTCAATAACTTTACTGCAGTGCTTGCAATATCCAATACGTAATAACAGTCTCTTAATACAGTTCTTTGGTTGCTTAGCGACTGGTAGAAGTTCCAGACCTTGCATAAGACCTATAGTCTCTGAATTTAGGGAATGATGTGCAGATCCGTCCGGATTTAGGGGAAACATTGAGTCCGGTGATGCTGCAGAGTGCTTAGGGGATGACACACTCTATAATTTATATTGTTCGGCCATTGCCGCAAGGCTCAGGCCTAACTCACTGCGATTACTGTAATACAGGTTTTGCTTACTTGCTATCCCGGGAACAAGAGAGAGATAAGATGGCCGCCGCTCCCTTATATGGGCAGGGGACGTGGCGATTTTGATTGGTCCGAATGTCTGCCACTCACTTTACATGGTGAGATGGGATTGCTTACGTCACAGGCTCCATGTACACTGTAGAACCAGAACGAGGCTACAGACACCAGAACAAGGCCTGGAACGCATCCAGAATGAGGCTTGGAACTCATCACATGACCCGAAGGCCCAGCAATGCCGTAGAAACAAGTAATTAACCATTTACATACTGAAATAACACTATATACATTATTTTATAGATAAATTAGTAATCTATATACTATAATGGAGGCAACTAGGGGCAAACTGACCAATAAAGACTACTAAGTCCTAGGGACTCTGGCTATGGGGACCCAAGATAAATAAGTACCGTGTGAAATGCGGTACTGGGACACCACACTTGTTCTATCGCCACCCGTCCCAAGAGCGATAGTGAGGTATTAAATAAATGATTGTCCACAACCGGAGATTTTGTAGAAAACTGTTGGAACTTTTACTGCAGCTTTTATGCGGGATTAAACAGGAAACAGTCCATGTAACAAAGTCTATTGGGAGTTTGACAGTTGGTTGGTACCTCGTGAGTTTCTACAGCTTAGGAAATTAATAGGCACTGTTCCACTGGATTTAGGGGATTGATATTAGGTCCAGTAGTCACGCTAGCTTTAGCGATTGCTATTTAAACTCACGGTTAGATTCAGGCTGAGGCTGGCAGGCATCAGGTCTAAGCTTGTCTTTGTAAGTTGCACGGATCACTTCTCACTCTCCACTAGTCTGGAACCCAAGAGATATGCTGCTTGCTTTGCAGCTCAGGAGCAAGAGAGCGAGGATTGGCTGGCAGCTCCCTTATATGAGCAGAGGCTGGCCTTAAGCTCATTGGTCCATACCATATGTCAATTCTCATTACAAAGGATTATGGTCTGACATGTGACTATACCATGTGACCTTGGAAGGTCCTTAAGCACAACCTAAAGAAGTAACATTAGTCATGTGACCTAAGGTCCTGCGACACTATATAGATAATTAAATATACAATTACTTATACATGTAAACATCATAGAATTGAAGAAGGAAGAGGCGACTAGGGGCTATCCCATCAGGAGGATGCTACTGGAACGAAGTAACTCTGACTTTGGGGACCACCATACAAGGTACGGTATACCATACAGTACCGGGTCACCACATATATATATATATATATATGTAAATATATATAAATATATATACACATACATATACATACACACACACAAATACACTCTTGCTTGCATGCACACATACATAAACAGACCTGCACTCCTATAGGTGCAGTATAAGTCCCCGCAAATTAGGTTGGCAGTACAGTTCCCCTACATTAGGTCGGCAGTAAAGTTCCCCCACATTAGGTTGGCAGTACAGTTCCCCACACATTAGGTTGGCAGTACAGTTCCCCCACATTAGGTTGGCAGTACAGTTCCCCCCACATTAGGTTGGCAGTACAGTTCCCCCCACATTAGGTTGGCAGTACAGTTCCCCCCACATTAGGTTGGCAGTACAGTTTCCTCCACATTAGGTTGGCAGTTTCCTCCACATTAGGTTGGCAGCAATATATATATATATATATATATATATATATACACATACATATACATACACACACACAAATACACTCTTGCTTGCATGCACACGTACATAAACAGACCTGCACTCCTATAGGTGCAGTATAAGTCCCTGCAAATTACCGTATATACTCGAGTATAAGCCGACCCGAGTATAAGCCGAGACCCCTAATTTTAACCCAAAATCCCAGGAAAAGTTATTGACTCGAGTATAAGCCTAGGGTGGGAAATACCTCATCCCCCCCTGTCATCATCCAGACCCGTCATTAACATCCTCATCATCATCCCCTTGTCATCATCCCACACATCCCCCCTTCATCATCCCCTTATCATCCCACACATCCCCCCTTCATCATCCCCTTATCATCCCACACATCCCCCCTTCATCATCCCCTTATCATCCCACACATCCCCCCTTCATCATCCCCTTATCATCCCACACATCCCCCCTTCATCATCCCCTTATCATCCCACACATCCCCCCTTCATCATCCCCTTATCATCCCACACATCCCCCCTTCATCATCCCCTTATCATCCCACACATCCCCCCTTCATCATCCCCTTATCATCCCACACATCCCCCCTTCATCATCCCCTTATCATCCCACACATCCCCCCTTCATCATCCCCTTATCATCCCACACATCCCCCCTTCATCATCCCCTTATCATCCCACACATCCCCCCTTCATCATCCCCTTATCATCCCACCCCCCCCCCCTTCATCATCCCCACACCCCCCCTTCATCATCCTCTTCTCATCATTCGCCCTCAGTGGTCTTCAACCTGCGGACCTCCAGAGGTTTCAAAACTACAACTCCCAGCAAGCCCGGGCAGCCATCGGCTGTCCGGGCTTGCTGGGAGTTGTAGTTTTGAAACCTCCGGAGGTCCGCAGGTTGAAGACCACTGCGGCCTTCAACATCATCCAGCCCCCCTCTCACCCCCTTTAGTTCTGAGTACTCACCTCCGCTCGGCGCTGGTCCGGTCCTGCAGGACTGTCCGGTGAGGAGGTCGTCCGGTGGGATAGTGGTTCCGGGCTGCTATCTTCACCGGGGGCGCCTCTTCTCCGCGCTTCCGGCCCGGAATAGAGCCGTTGCCTTGGCAATGACGCAGAATTACGTTCGCAATGAACGCACCTCTGCGTCGTTGTCACGGCAACGTGACTATTCTGAGGCCGGGCCCGAAGCGCTTAGAAGAGGCCTCCCCGGTGAAGATAGCAGCCCGGAACCACTGTCCCACCGGACCACCTCCTCTCCGGACAGTCCTGCAGGACTGGACCAGCGCCGAGCGGAGGTGAGTACTCAGAACTAAAGGGGGTGAGAGGGGGCTGGATGTTGTTGAAGGCCGCAGTGGTCTCCAACCTGCGGACCTCCGGAGGTTTCAAAACTACAACTCCCAGCAAGCCCGGACAGCCGATGGCTGCCCGGGCTTGCTGTGAGTTGTAGTTTTGAAACCTCTGGAGGTCCGCAGGTTGAAGACCACTGCGGGTGGGGGAGTTCACTCGAGTATAAGCCGAGGGGGGTGTTTTCAGCACGAAAAATCGTGCTGAAAAACTCGGCCTATACTCGAGTATATACGGTAGGTTGGCAGTACAGTTCCCCTACATTAGGTTGGCAGTACAGTTCCCCCCACATTAGGTTGGCAGTACAGTTCCACCCACATTAGGTTGGCAGTACAGTTCCCCCCACATTAGGTTGGCAGTACAGTTCCCCCCACATTAGGTTGGCAGTACAGTTCCCCCCACATTAGGTTTGCAGTACAGTTTCCTCCACATTAGGTTGGCATTACAGTTCCCCCCACATTAGTTTAGCAGTACAGTTCCCCCCACATTAGGTTGGCAGTACAGTTCCCCCACATTAGGTGCCATACAGTTCCCCCACATTAGGTGCAGTACAGTTCCCCCACATTAGGTGCAGTACAGTTCCCCCACATTAGGTGCAGTACAGTTCCCCCACATTAGGTGCAGTACAGTTCCCCCACATTAGGTGCAGTACAGTTCTCCACATTAGGTGCAGTATAGTTCTCCACATTAGGTGCAGTATAGTTCCCCCACATTAGGTACAGTATAGATCCCCACATTAGGTGCAGTATAGTTCCTCACATTAGGTGCAGTATAGTTCCCCCACATTAGGTGCAGTATAGTTCTCCACATTAGGTGCAGTGTAGCTTCCCACATTAGGTGCAGTATAGTTCCCCCACATTAGGTGCAGTATAGTTCTCCACATTAGGTGCAGTATAGCTCCCCACATTAGTTGCAGTATAGCTCCCCCACAGACATAGAGCCTTCAGCCATATACAGTGTATGGCTGGAGGCTGTATGTCTGTTTACTGCCCCACTTCAGTATTCCGATCTCCACTCCGGGGTCACGATCTACTGCTATGGCCTGTAGACCATAGCAGTAGGTCCCGGGACTGGAGTAGCGGTGGTCGGAGCACTGAAGAGGACGTGCTGCCAGCTGGTGCTGGTGACTTACCATGTCGGCCGGCACACGTCCTCCTCCACGATGCGCCGATCCTCCACTGCTATGGGCGCACGTACGGGTGCTATGACGTCCCTTCGCGCGCTACCTCACGGTGGCCCCTGCACTTTTAAAGTTTACCCGGGGGCCGCCGCAGAAAGGTAACTGAGACATCCTTGTGTCCCGAAAAGATCTTTCGGGACACAGGGATGTCCAGAATGTGAGGGGGGCCCCCTGAGGGCTGCTCAGTGGTGGCCCCGGATCCCCCCCTGGACTTGATTAGGGTGTGCCCAGGCACACCCGGCTCACCCCGTGCGCACTCCTATGAGGGTAAGGTAGGTTAGTGAACGGCAGCAATAAATCTGTTGAAGTAATGATGCACATGCAAATTTCAGGGTAGGGCGTACTGAAGTACGGCAATACACATGTGGTACATCTAACTTGTGCTATTTGTCTTAGTAGCTGCAACATTTCAAGCTGCTGCTTATTCTCACATCTTATTTTCAATTTTTATACGCGTAAGAATGTGATTGATAGCAGGTAAGCACAGTCATTCTGGACACTTCTGCAAAATACAAATAGTCACATTTCCCACTCCTGTACTTTGCAGTCTAAAACCTACAGAACACCCCCTGTGGGAATGTGGAAGGAGGTGTTAATGTTACCTGCATTCTCGCTTTCCTGTGTCTTGCAGGCGACAAAGCTGGAAATAACACACTCTAAAAGCTGGAGGCATAGTGTGTCTAGGGGAGTTAGAAGAACTATACATATCCAGCACAGACAACTGCTATATTGAGGCAGGACAAAGTATTTGAATACTCCTTATAAATTAGAATAGTCATGCAGTCTAGAGTAACACAGAAGCGTGCTGCCCCCTTTCACCCAACATTTCTTTTAGTAGTATTTAAACCACTTAAAGGGGTTTCCATGGTTTGGAGTGGTGTAAAAATTAAAAATAAATCATACTCACCTCCTCCAATCCCCCAAAGCTGCCCTTCTGATGCTCCCGGTCTCCGCTCACATCTGGTTTCTGTGACATGCTCCTGGATGAGAGGGGTGTTCCTGTGGGGTTGACACATTACAGGAACCAGCGAAAGGCAGTGATGAGTGAAGCATGGGAATGGCAACAAAAGGGAGTATAGCTTCTTTTTTAATTTTTACTCCACCCAAAATCTTATGTACATTTAATATTATCCCTGGATAAAACCTTTTATGATGCACAATAATCTTGTAGGTACTGTCCAAGGTATCTGTGAAATGGTAGCGTGCCTGTAATACACAGCCAAAATCCTGCCAGGGTCACTGATAGGTATGTCTTTTATTTTGATTTTGATTTTCTTTACCAAATTTTTGTCTTTTAAAAAAATTCAAAATGCTGCACTACCCCTTAAAGGGGTACTCCAGCGCTAAGACATCTTATCCCCTATCCAAAGGATAGGGGATAAGATGCCTGATCGCGGCATTACGTTACCATCAGCCCCCAGAGCATGTCTTAGGATAGGGGATAAGATGTATTAGCGCCAGAGTACTCCTTCAAGGACATCTGCTTTACATGTCCCCTGGAGAAATATTGTCTAGGCACTTCATCTTGTAGTAGAAAAGTAGAAGAGTGTGCGTTTTTTTTTTTTAAAAGTTAAAGACGAAGTCTGGTGCTAATAAATAGAGAAAAAAATGTCTGATTGCGAGGACCCCCCTCTGTTCCCAACTCTGTGCTGCTAAAGCGCTTTCGTACCCCGCAACATCAGCTGGTTGAACCCCCCCCCCCCCCATTCATCTCTATGGGTGAGGCAGAGACACAGGAATGCTGTAGGGGCTGGAGGAGGTGTATTTGTACTAGCTGACCTGCTATGTGCAAAACGTCACACACAGCAGCTCAGCCGGGGCTTAGTCTGGGCCCTGTACTGGGGATCGCGGGGGTTCTAGTGGTTGGACCCCCCCACGATCAAACATTTATCCTTTATCCTGTAGATAAAGGATACATTTATTAGCACTGGACATCTTCTTTTTTTTTTTTATATAACTGTTTATTTATATATTTTGTAAATAATTTTACAATATGACATTCAGAAAAAAGAAAAAAACATATTTCGATGACATATACAAGAAAAAAGAAAACATATCATTATTCTCTTAGGAAGATATAGCCTGTGAAAGGGGAAGTAGTGCTGAACTCTAGGAAAAATATCTAAGGAATATGTCTTCACATTAAGAGAGCTGAACGCTGATCAACCCAGGAGACTGAATACATTTGGAAATCCCTTTAAATGAAGTCAATAAGTTTGTGTCAAGACATGAAAATAAGTACAAGCTACTAGGAGAACCTAATATGCTGGGGATCCTAAAAAGGAGGTGTTCTATGTCTCGAATGTTATATAACAGACCTCAAACTTTATTGGCAACTAGAGATGAGCGAATTTACAGTAAATTTGATTTGTCACAAACTTCTCGGCTCGGCAGTTGATGACTTTTCCTGCATAAATTAGTTCAGCTTTCAGGTGCTCCGGTGGGCTGGAAAAGGTGGATACAGTCCTAGGAGACACTTTCCTAGGACTGTATCCACCTTTTCCAGCCCACCGGAGCACCTGAAAGCTGAACTAATTTATGCAGGATAAGTCATCAACTGCCGAGCCGAAAAGTTCGTGACGAATTGAATTTACTGTAAATTTGCTCATCTCTATTGGCAACATTGCAATGTCGCTTACAGACAAACAGTAGAACAGAGTTATACTAAATGAATACGAAGTGAAGATATTGTTGCAATAATATCTTAATGCCCCATTATATACTATTATGTCCATACACTGTCAGTGCGGGCTGTTTATGCCAGTCCAGGCCTGTAAACCCTCTAGCTGCTTCCCATCACAAACCATTGCAGGATGTTGTTGGGTTGCTTCCAGAGGTTCCATCCATGCTATACTCTATAGGCTTGCTGTGCATAAAAAGGTAAATCAAGGCTTTCTTCTCTTACTATCCATAAAGTTCTGGACAACTGCACCTTGTGTAAACTTGTGTTCTTGAGATATATATATATATATATATATATATATATATATATATATACTGAATATATATATATATATATATATATATATATATATATACACATACATTTCTGCCTCTTCTAGGTCTTTTCCATAGGCCAGATGTACTATAATGTAGATCTAATTCTTATATGTATATTTTCTGTAGTTTGGCAACTATCTGACTGGTTTGTGTGCAATGGATAGTAGACAAAATTGGTGATTATTGCGTGTCAGATGTAACTGGATATATGTTACTGCATATGGCGCTATTGACCTATGAACACCCAGTTAAATGTCATTTAGTCTTACACATTGGAAATCAATGTTATTTAGCATCACCAGTCCAAACAAATGAATGGCTTGTCTAAATCCCTAAGTGACAGGGTCACAATGAGGAAAAGCGAATATTAAACTTCTAGAAAGTCACATGTAAAATATAGGAGAACTCCAGGTAACAACCCCCAGTACATTACATATACCTACAAAGTGACTAGTACAGACACTGATAGATTTAATTTACAAATATTACATTCTCCTTATTTGTTTTTAACACACTGGCCCTGATTTACTAAGTTTAGAGTGTAGTTTTCTTCGTGGGATTTTGTTTCCGGCAGGTATTTTTCCATGGTATTTACTATTGTATCTTATATTTGGTGATTTTCCCTACATTTTGCTCTTTTTACACATGCTCTCAGCTGTCGAGTTTTCCAGAGCTTAAATTCGCCTCATTTTATGTGAAAACATTAATCAATTTGTAGGTTTCTTTCCAAATTTTTCATCGAGACATGCCCCTTTCCAGGATGGCCACGCCCTCTTGTAGGGTTTTCTGAGTAAAGTGGAAAGTTACTAATAAATTGTAGTTTTAATACGGCACCTCTTTATTTTTATGTTTTTTCCCCTTATGGTTAGTAATCTTTTGGCATATGTGTGGCCTGTACCATTTACACATAATTGTGTAAAGTGGAGAGTTAGTAGGATTTTTTGTCGGAAATTCTGGTGCTCGACACATGCGACACAAAAAACGCTTCAAAATCTACTCGGAAAAGCCTTAGTAAATGAGGCGCAAAATGTAATAGTTATAAAATGTTATATAAATATGTACCTAAATTCCAAAAAAAGACTAGCAAATATTGCTTTATTTGTTATTTATCTTCTCTCATTCTTATATCTGTTAACCCCTTAAGGACCAGGCCATTTTACACCTTAGGACCAGAGCGTTTTTTGCACATCTGACCACCGTCACTTTAAGCATTAATAACTCTGGGATGCTTTTACCGAATATTCTGATTCTATGACAGTTTTTTCGTGACATATTCTACTTTATTTTGGTGGTAAATTTTCGGCGTTACTTGCATCCTTTTTTTGTGTAAAATTCCAAAATTTCATGAAAATTTTGAAAATTTAGCATTTTTCAAATTTTGAAGCTCTCTAATTGTAAGGAAAATGGATATTCCAAAAATGTTTTATTTTTCTTCACAAATACAATATGTCCACTTTATGTTGGCATCATAAAATGGACATACTTTTACTTTTTGAAAAATTAGAGGGCTTCAAAGTAGAGCAGCAATTTTCAAAAATTCCATGAAAATTGCAAAATCTGAAGGGACAGATGTTACAGAACTACAACTCCCAGCATGCCTGGGGAGTCAAGGCATGCTGAGAGTTGTAGTTTGGCAACATCTGGAGGGCTACAGTTTGGGCACCACTGTAACAGTGGTCCCCAAACTGTGACCCTTCAGATGTTGCAAAACTAAAACTCCCAGAATGCCCAAACAGCCTTTGGCTGTTTGGGCATGCTGGGAGTTGCAGTTCGGCCTTCCTAGTGGTTGCCACAGTAAAAATCACTTTACTTTCAGTTTCATTTCTCCCCCCCACCGTCGATTCCCTACCTGAGCCGGGATCTCCGGTGAATATCTGCGATGATTGCCGGGCCCCACGAGTCTTCTCCTCCAGGTACCGGCCTCCATGTTCTCCCCCCGTTCTGCCTGACATCCAGGGGTGGGCAGAATGGGGGTTTCCATGGCAACCCACCGTCCTGCTCTGCCATTGGTCAGAATCAGTTCTGACCAATGGCGGGGGATGGGAGGAGATCGCAGCATTGCGACCTCACTCCTACCCTGCAGGATGCTTGGGCCTGTTACTCACAGGTCCGAGCATCCCTATTTTCCAGGTGATCGGGTCACCAGAGACCCGATCAGCCCGGAATAGGAGAAAATCGCATGTCTGAATTGACATGCGATTTTCTGCGATCGCCGACATGCGGGGGTCCCGGGACCCCCCTTGGCATTTGCACGGCATGCCTGCTGAAAGATTTCAGCAGACATGCCGTTCCGATCTCTGCCATTCTCTAACGTCCTTGGGCATTAAAGCCCAGGTAGCGGGGACGTTCCAGAACATCCTATGTCCTAAAGAGGTTAATAAACATGTTTTGTTATAGGCTGGCAAAGAAAAATTATAGGGCCCATCATATAGTGCCCACAAAATCTTACACTTATCAGGCCTCATTAATGCTGGAGGGAAGTATTTCTACTGTATTTAGTATTTTGCTGGATTCTTCTCATTTTATGGAACACATTCTTTCTTTCACAATATGATAAGCTTTTTTATGTTTAGGGTCACATTTCTAACTAAGCAAACTTTTTCTGCTGACCGTTCCCTTGTAGATATTCAGCATATTTTTCCACTCCTTTAACTCACTGTTTATTATCCATTCATTGCACTTCGACATAGAGCCCCCATTGACCCTCTGTGTTACAGTATTCAGCCTCATTGTTGAGCTAGTAAATAAATGTCCTGACAGAGACAATAATGTTTTTATGAGTCTCTAAATTATGGACTCAAATCAGCCTTTTGTAGTGGCCTAATAGTCAACGCGTGTCTCACCATGAACTTGTGTAGCTCAAAACAGAAAGAAAAAAAAAATGATAAGTGAACAAAGAAAGATTGCTTGGACAGCAAGTGCTCTGTATTCGTTCAGGGTTAGAAGAATCTATCCATTGAAGGTAAAAGCTCGTGCCAGCGCAGTTTCATTTTGCCCTTGTGAACTTGCCTGTAGAAGACCATAATATTTCTCTCTCATGTTCTTGCCCACCTACTCAGGAGCAGCCCCTCTCATACAAACCATTTGTTCTCTGGAATCTGTTAGATCGCCCAAGCTCTCATGGTCTCTTACATGTCCCATTTCTAACGGCACAGCTCAGCCTACACTGGGCAAAGGTCCCTTAGGCAGCGGCCTGTTGACGTTCACAACATTCTCTTTTCAGACACAAAAACTCCCGATATTCTGGCCTTTCTAAATTCTGTGGGGGTCTAGATGATTTATCATGATTAATGTTCGATTTTAGTCCTAGATGAAATATAGAACATTGTTCTTTATTCACAAGGTTATTTACTAAAATCTTAAAGTCGAAAGCTAAATCCACATTTGGCTGTGTATTCTAAAAATCCATAGTATGCTAGTATGTTCTGATTTCTCGCATGTTTGGATGAGTTATTGGAAAACCACATCCACATGTACATGTATTGTACTGTAAGTTGTCTCTTGTTTTGGTGTGGAATATGCTCTAAAGGTATGTAGCAATTCTGTCTGGTCTGAATGTTGACTTAAAGAGGTACTCCGGCTCTAAGACATCTTATCCCCTATCTACCACGCCCCTCCCATAGACTTGCATGAGGGGGCGGGGCGTGAGGTTACAAGGGGCAGAGCCGTGACATCACTATACTCCGGCCCCATGATCGTGAGGCACCAGACACGGAGCAATCTTCGCTCCGTGAGGCTGATGATAGGGGTTGCTTCTTGAGAGACTGCGTGGGTCCCCAGCGGCAGGAACCCATGATCGGACATCTTATCCCCTATCCTTTGAATAGGGAATAAGATGTCTTAGGGCTGGAGTACCCCTTTAACGCTCAACATCAATACTTTATTGTTGTATAATACAAACAAAATACCTGTTACAGGCGTATCTGTCGCTTGCTTTGACAGCAGCCCCAGCCCCTCCTGTTCAGCTGCGGCATTGCCCATCACTATTCCCAGGCTGCGGCACCAGAGGCTCATGATTTTGCAGCCCCGCCCCCTCGCGTTGTCACGTCACTCCCCCTCAATGCAAGTCTATGGGAGGGATGTGGCAGCTATCATGCCCCCTCCCATAGACTTGCATTTGCAGGAAGGGTGTGACGTCCCGAGGGGGGCATGGCCGTGACGTCACAAGCCTCCCATGCTGCATCTCTAGTCATCAGGCACGGAGCAAAGTTCGCTCTGTGCACCGGATGACTGCAGTGCCACAGCAGAGTTCGGGGGGGGGTGGGGTCCCAGCGACGGGACCCATGCAATCCTTGGGATAGGGGATAAGATGTCTAGGGGCGGAGTACCCCTTTAACCTCTTCAGGACATAGGGCGTATGGATACGCCCTGAATCCCGAGTCCTTAAGGACCGAGGGCGTATCCATACGCCCGTGGGAATTCCGGCCCCCACCGCTAGCCGGTTGGGGACCGGAGCCGGATGCCTGCTGAAATCGTTCAGCAGGCATCCCGGCATATCGCCCAGGGGGGTCATTATGCCCCCCCATGTCGGCGATCGCCGCAGATCGCTGGACAATTCAGTCCAGCGATCTGCGGCGATTCCGGGTCAATCGGGTCTCCGGTGACCCGGTGACCCGGAATTACTGGCTGTTCGGGGCCGTCTCTGACGGCCCCGAACAGCCAGAGCCTGCAGGGGTGAGGTGGCACTGGTGCCACCTCACGATCGCCCTGATTCGTCGGCCGGATTACCGGCCGACCAATCAGGGCGCCTGCTGCGGGTGTCACTCCCGCACCCGCTCCGCCCCTCTTCCGGAGGACGTGAGCGGGTGCGGGAAGACGACCCCCGGTGCTGGGGACCCCGATCCCCGGCGCCCCTGTTGGGATCGGGGCCCCAGGAGCAGCTGCGGCGGCGGGACTGACCTGCAGCGTCTGGATCGTTGGAGGTGAGTGACAGCCTCCTGCTGTTGCTTAGCAACAGCTCCCAGCATGCAAAAAGGGCATGCTGGGAGCTGTAGTTATGCAACAGCAGGAGGCAGACCACCACAACTCCCAACATTCCCTTATGGGCATGCTGGGACTTATGGTTTTGCAACAGCTGGAGGCACATTCTTTCTATGGAAAAGTGTACCTTCAGCTGTTGTATAACTACAACTCCCAGCTTGCACAAACAGCTAAAGTGCATGCTGGGAGTTGTAGTGGTGCATCTGCTGGTTGCATAACTACAACTCCCAGCATGCCCGTTGGCTGTCGGTGACTGCTGAGAGTTGTAGTTTTGCAACAGCTGAAGGCACACTGGTTGTGAAACTCAGTTTTTTTTTACCTAACTCAGTGTTTCACGACCGGTGTGCCTCCAGCTGTTGCAAACTACAACTCTCAGCAGTCACCGTACACCATGCACCGTACATGCTGGGAGTTGTAGTTTTGCAACAGCTGGAGGCACACTGGTTGTGAAACACTGAGTTAGGTCACAAACTCCGTGATACATAACCAGTGTGCCTACAGTTGTTGCAAAACTGCAACTCTCAGCAGTCACCGACAGCCAACGGGCATGCTGGGAGTTGTAGTTATGCAACAGCTGGATGTCCCCCCCCCAATGTGAACGTACAGGGTACACTCACATGGGCGGAGGCTTACAGTAAGTATCCGGCTGCAAATTTGAGCTGCCGCAAACTTTCTGCTGCAGCTCAAATTGCCAGCGAGAAACTACTGTAAACCCCCGCCCGTGCGACTCTACCCTAAAAACACTACACTACACTAACACAAAAAATAAAATAAAAAGTAAAAAACACTACATATACACATACCCCTACACAGCCCCCCTCCCCTCCCCAATAAAAATGAAAAACGTCTGGTACACCACTGTTTCCAGAACGGAGCCTCCAGCTGTTGCAAAACAACTCCCAGTATTGTCGGACAGCCGTTGACTGTCCAGGCATGCTGGGAGTTTTGCAACAGCTGGAGGCACCCTGTTTGGGAATCACTGGCGTAGAATACCCCTATGTCCACCCCTATGCAATCCCTAATTTAGGCCTCAAATGCGCATGGCGCTCTCACTTTGGAGCCCTGTCGTATTTCAAGGCAACAGTTTAGGGTCACATATGGGGTATCGCCGTACTCGGGAGAAATTGTGTTACAAATTTTGGGGGGTATTTTCTGCTTTTACCCTTTTTAAAAATGTTAAATTTTTGGGAAAACAAGCATTTTAGGTAAAAAAAAAAAAATTTTTTTTACATATGCAAAAGTCGTGAAACACCTGTGGGGTATAAAGGTTCACTTAACCCCTTGTTACGTTCCCCGAGGGGTCTAGTTTCCAAAATGGTATGCCATGTGGTTTTTTTTTGCTATCCTGGCACCATAGGGGCTTCCTAAATGCGGCATGCCCCCAGAGCAAAATTTGCGTTCAAAAAGCCAAATGTGACTCCTTCTCTTCTGAGACCTGTAGTGCGCTAGCAGAGCACTTTTCACCCCCATATGGGGTGTTTTCTGAATCGGGAGAAATTGGGCTTCAAATTTTTAGGGGTATTTTCTGCTATTACCCTTTTTAAAAATAATTTTTTTTTGGGAAAACAAGCATTTTAGGCAAAATTTTTTATTTATTTTTTACATTTGCAAAAGTCGTGAAACACCTGTGGGGTATTAAGGTTCACTTTATCCCATGTTACATTCCCCGAGGGGTCTAGTTTCCAAAATGGTATGCCATGTGGTTTTTTTTTGCTGTTCTGGCACCATAAGGGCTTCCTAAAGGTAACATGCCCCCCAAAAACCATTTCAGAAAAACGTACTCTCCAAAATCCCCTTGTCGCTCCTTCCCTTCTGAGCCCTCTACTGCGCCCGCCGAACACTTTACATAGACATATGAGGTATGTGCTTACTCGAGAGAAATTGGGCTACAAATACAAGTAAAAATTTTGTCCTTTTACCCCTTGTAAAAATTCAAAAATTGGGTCTACAAGAACATGCGAGTGTAAAAAATGAAGATTGTGAATTTTCTCCTTCACTTTGCTGCTATTCGTGTGAAACACCTAAAGGGTTAAAACGCTGACTGAATGTCATTTTGAATACTTTGGGGGGTGTAGTTTTTATAATGGGGTCATTTATGGGGTATTTCTAATATGAAGACCCTTAAAATCCACTTCAAACCTGAACTGGTCCCTGAAAAATACTGAGTTTGAAAATTTTGTGAAAAATCGGAAAATTGCTGCTGACCGTTGAAGCCCTCTGGTGTCTTCCAAAAGTAAAAACTCATCAATTTTATGATGCAAATATAAAGTAGACATATTGTATATGTGAACCAAAAAAAAATGTATTCGTAATATCCATTTCCCTTACAAGCAGAAAGCTTCAAAGTTAGAAAAATGCTAAATTTTCAAATTTTTCATCAAATTTACGGATTTTTCACCAAAAAAGGATGCAAGTATCGATAAAAATTTACCACTATGTTAACGTAGAATATGTCACGAAAAAACAATCTCGGAATCAGAATGATAACTAAAAGCATTCCAGAGTTATTAATGTTTAAAGTGACAGTGGTCAGATGTGCAAAAAACGCTCCGGTCCTTAAGGCCAAAATGGGCTCCGTCCTGAAGGGGTTAAGGTACACCTAAAGGGGGTTCCAGGACTTTTATATTGATGGCTAATCCTTAAGATAGCCCATCAATACCAGATGGTGGGGGTCTGATTACCAGCACCCCTGACAATCAGCTGAATGTAGGGGGTGCACTTTGTAGTTGAGCCTGGTAAGCATAGAAGAGGCTAAAGTGCCCATATGAGCACCACATCCACTTTAATCAGCAGATGCATGATATAAGTTGGGTTTCTCACTATTATAGACAGTTATGTTTGTCACTAGACATCTATATGAGGTACCTTTCTAGTGTTAGTCACAGTTTAGAGCAGTTAAGAGGGTTAACTAGGGCAGAATGTTTGCAGTGAAGGGAACCAAGAACGGTAAATGGTTATATCACATGCTAACAGTATACATACATACAGATAATAAGTGTAAAGGCAGTTATACATAGCCATTAGCTGTTGTCTGACGGCTGCAGAAGGTATCAATCGTTCAAGCAGCACATCTCTAATTAGATAGTGAAGGTAGGGTGTCAGACCCTCGTAGTACACCTCACCGCTACCAAACCATATTCAAGGTAGATAGATGAGTCGGCATACCAATGTTTTGCATTTTAAGGGGAAATGTATAAATGCTTAAACCAGCAATTTGCTAAAAAAACGAAACATTTTTGCGTAAAAAAACCTGTTTACATTTTTTTTGTCAAAACCTACACAAAATCCATTCAAAAAATTAACCCCCTTAGTTTTTAATATCCATTATTCATGAAAAAGATTGCTTGGACACACAGTTTGTGTGATGTATGCAAGGGTGTGGCATAACGGTCAATGTGCTTGTGGCTACCCCCCTTCATAGTTAGTAGGGTAAAAAAAAGACATATGTCCATCAAGTTCAACCAAGGAGGTGAAGAGAAGGTGTGTGGGTGAATGAAGGGGGATTCTATAGTTCTGCATGAGCAGGAATGCTATTTTGTTCTAAGAATGTATCTAACCTTGTTTTGAAGCCCTTAACTGTTCCTGCTGTGACCAGTTCCTGAGGGAGAGTGTTCCATAAATTCACAGTTCTTATGGTAAAGAAGGCTTGTTGCCCCTTGAGATTAAGCCTTTTTTCTCCAGACAAAGGGAGTGCCACTAAGTCCAACCTACTTTTTCTCAGTTATTGCGCCAAAATTTTAGTCGCAATGTCTGTGCGACTATTTATGCGACCAAATTTTTGTTGCACAACCGACACTTTAGAAAACACTCAGAGTGTTGTTTTTTCACTCTGAAATGGGCGTGTTTTATGCAAAAATGGGCGTTTTACCGACAAAAAACAAAAAATACTCGGAGTACTTCCAAAATCACTCGAGAAAAAGTGTCAGTTTGCCTCACACAATAACCGACAGCCAAGAGGCCGAGTGAAAATCTAAAAATGGAGTGATTTCTAACAAGGGACTGTTTGCCATTGTGTTTTGTGTGAAAGCAACTTGTTTTATAACCTGAAAACATTTTGTACAGTTCAACACTTTTATGAATAAAATATTTAATGCTTTTGTGATAGTTAATGTCTATATTTTTGTACTTTTTAACACATTTGCAATATTAAGTTTAAATCAATTTAACACCCAAGTTGATAAACAAGGATAATTGTTGTAATGTTTGAAAAATTATAACACATGAATACTTTTGATTCATGTAAACATTTTTAAACAAACAAGTCTAAACCATTTTGGCTCACACAACTAATTTCTTTAGCTCGGAGTTTGTGCAACACAATTGACTAGTGCGACACAAAAAAACGTGCGACACAAAAAACCCCCGAAATGTGCGACAGAATAGTAAATAAGCTTGAAAAGAAAAGACGATGATATTGAAATCACTTCAGAATAAACACTCCACTCTTAGTGAATGAGGGCCAGAGTGTATGTTGAAGCTGACTGCATAGTGTTATGTATGTGTATATATGTAGTGTGTATAGTGCCATTGTAAATACAGTATTAGCCCCTTAAGGACATGCATCCTAAATGTACAGCACTGCACAGCGTCACTTGGCGCACTGCGCTGTGCATTTAAGGCTCGGCTGTGACACGAGCACAGGGGCTGCGCTCAATTCATTCGCGGCAGGTCCCGGTGGCTGTCAGCAGCCGCGGACCCACCGGTAATGGCAGACATCAGCGATTGCGCTGATGTCTGCCATTAACCCCTCAATACAGATCACGGCATCTGCGGCAGTGCAGCACTTAAAATGGCTGATCTGATCACCCGCGGCGCTGCCACAGTGATCAGATCAGCCAGTATGGTGGACGGAGGTCCCCTCACTTGCCTCCATCTGTCTCCTGGGGTCTTCTGCACTGATCTGCCTCCCAGCAGACCAGAGCAAAAGATTGCCGATAATACTGATCAGTGCTATGCCCTATGCATAGCACTGAACAGTATTAGCAATCAAATGATTGCTATAAATAGTATAAAATAAATGTAAAAAAAAGTTTAAAAAATTTGAAAAAGCCCCTCCTCCAATAAAGTTTTAAATCACCCCTTTTCCCTATTTTAATACACATAAGCATAAAAAAAGAAAAATAATAAAGATATTTGGTATCGTCGCCTGCGTAAATGTCCGAACTATAAAAATATAATGTAAATTATCTCCTACAGCGAACAGCGCAAACATTTAAAAAAAAATGCAATTTTTTAAAAAATAAAAAGCGATCAAAAAGTCACATGCGCAAATGGGGTACTCATTACAGATCATGGCGCAAAAAATGAGCCCTCAAACATCCCTGAATACGGAAAAATAGTTAGAGGTGGTCAAAATAGGGCAATTTTAAGCGTACTGAGTTTGTAAAAAAAAAAGTTTGAGATTTTTTAAAAGCAGTACAATAATAGAAATGTATGTAACCAAGGGTATCATATTAATCGTATTGACCCAGACAATAAAGAAAACATCAATTTTTTACTGTTAAGTGTACAGAGTGAAAACAACCCCCCCCCCCAAATTAGCAAAATTATGAATTTTGTTAACATTTCCTTACACAAAAAATAATTTTTTGAGTTTACCATATATTTTAGGGTAAAAAGAGTGATGTCATTACAAAGTGCAACTGGTCACACACAAAACAAACCCTCATATGGGTCTGTGAATGGAAATATAAGAGTTATGGATTTTAGAAGGTGAGGAGCAAAAACAAAAACGCTAAAATAAAATTGGCCTGGTCCTTAAGGGGTTAGTGCTGTGATTGATTTATAATCCTGATCCATCTGCTGCTATTGATTATTATGCCTTAATGTGTCGGTTATTTTCCCCTTCTCTAAGAAGGAAAGGTGCTAAATCCAATCACCTGCGCATGGACTGGCCGGCAGCGCTTCCAGGCCTAATAGAGTAGCACGACAAGAAGAGATGTCCAGTGCAGTATGTAGGATGAAACAGGAACTCTTTATTACGGATCACATGGATATACACAGGGTAACATCATTAAATACCTGACCGAAAACACTATGGGGGAGATTAATCATTTTGTCTTTAGTAAGTTAAGTCTTGAAGTCATTTTTATATATTTTTTTGCTTTGGTTTTGCTTATGTGAGACACATGTATCATACTATCACAGGGGGGTTGATAAATTTGGCTCACATAAGCAAAATGACTTCAGAACACCACCTCCTCTGCTTTGCGACTTTTTTATTCAGTTGTGAAAAAAAATGTGCAACTATTTTTCTTTTTTCTTTTTTTTTTAGACACAGATAATACAGTGCAGTGTACTTCTTTACTGCACAATATTATGTCTGTGCCTAAGATAGTTAGACTTGCTTTCCACTTTTTTTTTTCCACAAGCAGAATTTTTTCTGATGTGTTGAAACAGCCAATGTTGTACTCTGTGGCAGTTTTTCACAGCCTTCAGATGCAGGGACCCAGCCCACATAAGTAGAGATGCATAGCTTGTACAAATACAAGGTGCATAGCATCACTACTTACCTCCAGCGTCTGTATAGTGTACACCAGTGCATAGTGCATTGACAGGACTTCCTACTCCTAGCCGACTGAGCTGTGCCTGTACAACTGATGATGAGCAGGAGATATACATAGTATATTTCCTGCCCTGACTGAATTTACAGTAAAAACAGCGATGTGTATACATCATTGGTTTACTGTAAGCCTTTGCTGGGCTGAACACTGTGCGTTGGCTCTTTTTTGTGACTAATTTATTGTTGTATCACTTTATTTCCTTATTGTAACTGCTACTGCTTATCATTTCTTAATGTTGTCATCACATGACGGTCATGTGACCGCACACACAGTCACCTGACCATGTTGTTCCCAAGGCTGCTAGGCGACCGCTCGGTGCCGCCTCTATGAATATGGGGGTGGTGCTGGTGGACGTCATTCCGGCTAGAGAAAGTGCGCTAGTCGCTCAAAACAACTTGTTCCAGTCTTCCCTGTCCTCCACCGCAGCTCCCCCGCCTGCTGCCTGCATCATGTCAACTAGACCTGAATAAAGACCTGCTTGGTGAGTGCAGCCTCCTTTCCTGTACTCTGTTTTGTTGCACTAGCAAGGAAAGAGTTAACTGGTGCTGCTGAGTAGAGCTGGTTAACTCTTTGTGGAGTTTCCAGTATATACAGCCATCAATAAATGGCTGTATATACTGTATACAGTAGCCAGACCATCTGACTATGCGTTTTGTATAATGTGAACAGATCCTTTCTGCCAGTGTTTTCTCAAACAGGGAGCCTCCAGGAGCTGCTTAACTACAACTGCCACCGAAGGCTGTCTGGGAATTATAGGGGTTGTAGTTTAGCAACACCTGGAAGCTCCCTGTTTGGGAAGACACTGCTTTATGGGTGTTATCCCCAGGGGAGGGCACCCAAAATGTACTAAACCATTTTTTGTGTTTTGCTTTTCTTCTCGTTTTAGATACATGTATGCAGGGAATTACATCGGATTTATATTTTAATAAAATGGTTAGCTAGGGCTTGTGTGGGGAGCCTATGCATTTTTTCATACACTTAAAAAGAAACGGGTTCCCTGTATTTTTATTCTCAGCCAGATACCGACCAAGCAGCAACAGCCTGATGTTACCAGGATGGGCAAGGACCATTGAGCCTGAAAAGTCAATTTAAAAATAACACGACACGTTTAAAAAAATTGGATACCAAAAACACTCCCCCACAAGCCCTCGTTAACCATTTTATTAAAGTATAAAAAAATGCTGGTCATCGATGTAATCCTTTGCATACAAGTATCTGAAACAAGAAGAAAAGAAAAACACAAAAAATGCATTAGTACATAAGACAATGTGTTCCCAAACAAGGAGCTTCCAGGTGTTGAGAAGCTACAAACCTCATCATGCCTGAAAAAGATGGAGGTTGTAGTTTAGCAACAGCTGGAAGCTCCCTGCTTGGAAAGACACTGCCAGAAAAGGTCTGTTCACATTATACATAACATACAATGTGAACAGAGCCATACTTTACCACCCTGACTCCTGGCTGTAACTCTGCCTCTAATATCCAATATCCAAAACTGTTGAAATTGGACTAAACCTATTGCTAGATTAATCAGCAAATGCGTTTCCAATTTGGTATTGGGAAGCTAAAACTTATTAAAGGCCATATAGTGCTAAAGGAGAACAGCATTCCCTAATTCCATATGGCTAGACCTGTTCCATATGTTGTCCACGACAAGGTTGGAAAAGAGTTGGATAGAATAGAGGGAGTATGCATTTTTTCCATGGTTGACTGTAGTCCATGGGAAACTCCTGCAGTGTCCGTATCTGTGATGATTCCAAAGTGACTGTAAATCATGCGTTACATACAGAGAAATATCCACTTAAAAAATTGAGGCTTTTTTGCAAGCCTCTTAGAAGGGAATTTTTTAGGAAAATTAGCATACAAATGAAAATGGAAGAAGAATCCAAGGTACTCCTTACATTAAATACTCACTCAGTTACCATATATACTCGAGTATAAACCGATTTTTCGTGCTGAAAACACCCCCCTTGGCTTATACTCGAGTGAACTCTCTGCCCTCAGTGGTCTTCAACCTGCGGACCTCCGGGCATGCTAGGAGTTGTAGTCCCTGTGTGTCGTCGTCAAGGCAACGTCATTATTCCGGGGCCGGGCACGAAGCGAGGGGAAGAGGCCCACCCGGTGAAGATGGACAGCCCGGAACGACTATCCCTCCCCACCGGACGGTCCTGCAGCACAGATGGCCCGGACCAGCTCACCCAAACATCCCGCCGAGCGTAGGTGAGTACAAAACTAAGGGGGGAGGGGGGGCTGGATGATGACGAAGGCCCAGGCAGTGGTCTTCAACCTGCGGCCCTCCAGATGTTTCAAAACTACAACTCCCAGCATGGCTGTCCGGGCATGCTGGGAGTTGTAGTTTTGGAACATCTGGAGGGCCGCAGGTTGAAGACCACTGTTAAATCAGACATTGACAAGCGGTGATGATAAAGGGGGTGGTGTGGGATCATGACAGGGTAATGATGAAGGGGGGGATGATGAAGGGGGGATGATGACAGGGTAATGATGAAGGGGGATGATGACAGGGTAATGATGAAGGGGGGATGATGAAGGGGGGGATGATGACAGGGTAATGATGAAGAGCGGGGATGATGACAGGTGAATTTTGATGAAGGGGGGATGATGACAGGGTGATGATGAAGAGGGTGTTAATGACGGGGGTCTGGATGATGACAGGGGGGATGATGTATTTCCAACCCTAGGCTTATAGTTGAGTCAATAACTTTTCCTGGGTTTTTTGGGTGAAGTTAGGGGCCTCGGCTTATATTCGGGTCGGCTTATACTCGAGTATATACTGTACATGAGAAACTGAGGAGCTACATTAACAGAATCTCAAAACTGTCTCAAGGTACACGTACAGGATCTGCTGCATATTTATGCTGCATATTTTGTGCAGCTGATTTTGCTACCCATTGACTTCAATGGGTAGTAAAATCAGCTGGCGAAAATATGCAGCAAAAATATGCAGTCTTGTACGTGGGAACGTACCCTTAGACTACGGAATTTCCGCCTGCAATTCCGCTTTGAAATTGCAGGCGGAAATTCCACTTGCTAAAATGTATAGTGTAGTGAATGGGTTTCCGTTCACAAATTCACACTTCAGAATTTGTGAAGCGGAAATTGTGAACGGAAAAGCCGCTTGGAAATTTCTGCCTGAGGAATGGCGTTGCTCTTTCTTCAGGTAGAAATACTCGCGGAACACATTGCAGTCTATTGGAGACTGCAGTGTCTGCGCGGTCCTAGCGCCGACTCATTCAGCCGGCGCTGGCTGCACTCGGAACCTCTGGGCGGAAATTTTCTGCCCGGAGATTCCGTAGTCTGAACCTAGCCTTAAAGCAATTAGAAGAATATAGGAGTTCATTGTGTGAGTTTAAAATAAGTATTTTAGACTTAAAAATAAGTATTTTTTTTTTATTGTGGGCACACTATTGATGCACAAGGCTTACACAAATACCCAGAGAAGGTTCAAGATGTGGTAAATGCACCAAGACCACAAAATGTGTGATAACTACAGTCTATTCTCCGATTTATAAACTACCGTATTTATCGGCGTATAACACGCACTTTTTAGGCTAAAATTTTTAGCCTAAAGTCTGTGTACGTGTTATACGCCGATACACCCCCAGGAAAGGCAGGGGGAGAGAGGCCGTCGCTGCCCGCTTCTCTCCCCCTGCCTTTCCTGGGGTCTAGAGCGCTGCTGTCGGCCCTTCTCACCCCCTGGCTATCGGCGCCGCTGCCCGTTCTGTCCCCCTGACTATCGGTGCCGGCGCCGTTAGCTAGGGGGAGAGAAGCGGCGCCGACAGCCAGGGGGAGAGAAGGGGCAGCGGCACCCATTGACGGCGCCGCTGCCCCGTTGCCTCCCCCCATCCCCGGTGGCATAATTACCTGAGTCGGGTCCGCGCTGCTGCAGGCCTCCGGCGTGCGTCCCCGGCGTTGTTGCTATGCGCTGAACGGCGCGGCGCATGACGTCAGTGCGCCGCGCCGTGCATAGCAACGACGCAGGGGGCGCACGCCGGAGGCCTGCAGCAGAGCGGACCCGACTGGGTCTTACCAAACCTTGCTACTGTAATACACTCATTAAATGCTTTGCTATAAGCAGAAAAGATTTGGAAAAGGCTGCTAGGAGCTGACCCATTGCAATGGCAGCCCGAGGCCTTACCTAGCCTTCTGCAGCTTGCAAGAATCTTCTATTGATAGTTATAGGACTCAGAAAATAGCAATATTAAATAATGTTTTTCAAAAGTTACATTTTTTTTTATAGTAAAACATGATTGAAACTATACAAATTGCGTATTGTTGTAATCATACTAACCTGAAGAGTCAAGATAAAAAAATGTCAGTTAGACCACACGGTCAATGGTGTATAAGAGAAGCCGCCTCCAATTTTTTTAATAGTTTTTTTTCTTCTTCAATTTTACCTTACAATTTATTTTCTAGTTTTTCAGCATGTTTTATAGAAAAATTTATCTCGTACAAAGCAAGCCCTCAATTCGGTCTGTAGATGGAAAAGTTTACTAAAACAGGCGTGTCTGATGCCAGTCTTAAAGAGGTTTTCCCACCTGGTTACACAGTTTGCTTAACTCCTTTTGACTTTAATAAGAGCTTGCGGTGCTTCTCTCTTTGCAAAATTCACATTATGGCCAATGAGAGTTACGCAATTCCCTGCTTCAGCTTCTTTCGCCTTTCCCATCTACCTCCTGCTGTTGCAAACAGGCCAGAGGAGCGTTACCAGAAGTAACCAGGACTCCCACCAGGGAATGATCACACTGGATTTATCAAGAGGCATATGCTCCAATATCTTAGCATTATTCAACGTGCTGCATCCTACTTTTTAAAATTTTTTACTTTTCAGTCAAGGGGGTGCTCCAGGGACATATATATATATCTATATATATATATATATATATATATATATATATGGCTCATATGGCCCCTGTTGTCTTCTCTGGCTGCTTGATATTCTTTGCTATCCTTCTCTCCCCTTGCCTACATCTCCCAGCAATCATTGCAGCTCTGCTCTGCCAGTCCCCACCCTCCTGTTCTGAGCAGCAGAGAGAGATTCAGTGTGTGATTGGCTGAGACTGCACACACCTCCCAGGTCTCAGTACTAAAGAGGGCATGATTCATCAGTGCAGGGCAGAAACCATGTGGTCTGTGGATGGCTGGATGATGTCATTCCCTCACTTCATTCATGTAAGTGACAACCAAAGAACGGAAACTGCTTTATATAGCTAATGAATGATATTTGGACAATTAAATAGGTTGATGAAAGGGAAAGGATGGGCTATTGATTTAGTTCCCTGGATACCTCTTAAAAAATTTGCCTAAGAAAAAACTGCTGTCTAATAATTATGTACACCTTGATGTAGGGTCAATCTTCTTAGTCCAGGCTTATTACACAAATGCACATCACCTCATATGCTTAAAGGGGTACTCTGGCCCTAAGACATCTTATCTCATATCCAAAGAATAGGAGCTAAGATGTCTGATCGCGGGGGGTCCCACCGCTGGGGACCCCTGCTATCTCACAAGCAGCACCCACCTTTGAGAGCTGCACGCAGCGATGCAGCCTCGGAGTCTGCCGGGTCATGCCTATGGGGCCGGAGTATCGTGACATCACAACTTGGCCCCCGTGTGATGTCACGCCTCGCCCCTGCAATGCAAGTCTATGGGAGGGGCCGTGAATTGAATTGCATTGTGTATTTATTTTGATGCATCATTATGGGGTTCAAAACCCCCTAATATATGTATTAACATGTATTTTTCTTTGTGTCTTTCAGATACTTAAATGTAGAGGATCATGGTGTTTTTTTACTTTTTAATAAAATGATCAATGAGGGCTGTAGTTATTGGAATATAAGAAAGGCAAAGAATCCAGCACTGCTGTGATTACGGCACAATCAAAAACACAGGTGTGTATCAAGAAGACCAACTAGCCATATAGGTGCTCAGTCCAGGAACAGTAGGAGTAATCCAAATCGCAATGTGTAGAAATATGGACGGCACTCACCAGGGTAGTTGCTTCAGATTTCTATATTGTGCAGACAGGATAGCGGTGACAAGCAGGTATCGTAGCAGGAACGCCGAGGACCTCAGCGAGCAGGTAACAGCTGTGTCGTACTTCTTCAGACCATACCAGCCCCAGACGTAGCCACCAGTAATATACCTGCGTGACATCATCAAGGGGCGGGAACTACAAACGTGCAGTAGCATAATACAAGTGTGATAAAAACAATTAAAAACACAAGTCTAACGCTGAGAAAAGAAAACATCACTAACAATGCAAATAGCTTAAATAAATATGCTTAAATCTAATTTCTCGTTTAAGCCAAATTTCCCTTGTCCTTCAGTACGCATGATCAATTCCATCACGGCTAAATACTCTTTCAATACCAAAAAAGTGTAAGGCCGAGGGGTCCCCTTTGTGTGTCTCTCACATATGTTCGATAACTCTAGGTGAGCCCTTTTTAGTACGTAGTGAATAAATGTGCTCAGGAATCTTGTGTGCATGGGGCATGTGGTGCTTCCGATGTAGAATCGTCCACATTCACACATTAACCCATACACCACATAATTTGTTTTACAGCAGACAAAATCCTTACATTGAATGCATACTGCCTTATCACACAACAAGAGGGCACCATTTACAGGCCCCACATTTATGGTTGCCTCTCCGGCTTAACCAGTTTTTTTCCCCCTTGTCATGGAATGAGGAGAATTTGCTACAAGTAAGTGTATCCCCTAAGTTTTTTACTCTTCTATAAGCTATCCTAGGATTATGTTGTGCTAGATCTACTAGGACAGGGTCATTTTGAATTAAAAAACAGTGCTTTTGGATTAAAGATTTAATAGTGGTGGTCATGGGACCATATATAAAAGAGATTGTGGATCTCTATCATTTATTCTTTTTTGGGGTTTTTTAAGAAGCTGATTTCTATCTTGAGATAGTGCCAGACTACATGCTTTTTCCAATACCTTTTGGGGGTACCCCCTATCCTCTAGTCTATTAGCTATCTCCACAGCTTGTCTTCTAAAGCCAGAGTCTGTGCTATTGATTCTTTCAAGCCTTAACATCTGCCCATATGGCTGATTTCAGATGCTCCAGATGGTAATGACTGTAATGCAGGAGAGAATTTCCTTCTGTAGGGTTCCTGTATCCAGTAGTTACCAAACCATCATCGCCTACGGACACCAACACATCTAGAAACCCAAGTTGTGAAGTACTGGTGTTATTAGTAAAACTTAAATTCATGTTGTTACATGTAATATGGTGGACAAAGTCTGCGAAGTCTGCCTCTGAGCCTGTCCAGACGATGAAAATATCGTCCACGAATCGGGCATAACCCTTTACAAATCTTAAAAAAGGATTTGAGGCTGAGAAGACAAAGTCTTTCTCAAAACATGCCACAAATAAATTGGCAAAAGTGCAGGCCAGGCCGGCAGGCTTCCAAACACTTGTGTAAAAAGTACCATGATTGATATTTAGGAAACTCAGGGATCAATTTAGAGGCCATCTCTTTGGATGAAAACCCTTTCTCTACCGCTTCTCTCAAAAGGGTTTGTAACTTAGATTTAATTTTACGTGTAGGATTAGATTTTAATTTTTCATAGTTCGCAGAATTTTCTAGTTGTTTTTTTTGCTTCTTGTAAATAGTACTCCTCTGTTAACATTACAATATTGCCGCCTTTATCGGCTGTAGTTATTGGAATACATTTTTTTCACCGTTTTTTTAATTACTTTACAGGATTAGACAATGTCCATTTCTAATCTGGAGCTTAGCGTAAGTCTGTAAAAGGGCTATCGATAACCCCCAATATTACCCCGGTACCCACCACCATCAGGAGTACCAGGAAGAGACAAGTACCATCAGGCCCAGAGCTTGGTTTTGTACCTGGCTGATTATGAAAACATATTTTTTTGTGAGGTCCTCCCTATTTCATAACTAGCCAGGTACATAACTAACCAGTAGCAACGTGGCATTATCAGAGTGGCATGGGCCATTCATGCTGGCCCTTCTCAGCCTAAAGCTGGGTTCACACTATGAAATGTCCAAGCAGAATTACGTTTTGAAATTCTGCTAGGAAATTCCAGTCCTATTGCTGGCAATGGGGTTCCGCTGCACAGTGCACACTATTGAATTTCAGTGGCGGACGTTCCGCCGCTAAAATTCTGCTGCCAAAAGAGTGAACTTGTTCATTCTTCAGGCAGAATCTGCTCCTAAGACATTGCCGTCTATGGGGATGACAATGTCCATGCAGAACTGAATCAGTCGGCGCATGCAGCACTCGGAATCAGTCTAAATAATCCCAACTTGCTATTGCCCATTCCTGAAGCATGAAGCTTTAGGCCTGACGATACCTAGCTCTTCCAAATACCCCTGGAGCGGGTTGGTAGCAGGGTAGTAATGGGGGTTAGCACTAGCCCTTCTTATGGGCTGACACTAAGCCCCACGATTAGTCATAGATGCCGTCTATCAAACAGCTTTACTATTAATTCTGTAAAATGATAAAAATAACAAAGAATACACCAATATAAAATGTTTTTTTTGGTTTTTTTTTTTATCCCTGGTGATCCCTAGTACTCCCAGACACAAGCTGTGATATAGGGCTTTCTATCCATAGATACAGGGACTGTAGCAACCAAAAGGTAAAAACTTTGAGAATAAAGTTGTAAACATGTTAAATAGCCATGCATGATTTTAATAGAATAAAAAGGTTATAGGCATGTTGTAATAATTCAATAAATAATCCTACTGTGTTGTATTTTGTGTGAATGGCACTTGGGTTGAAAACAGAATTAGTATTTACACAGGTTTCCAAACTAACAATATTTAACCATTTCTAAGGCACTAGTGGTCCTGCGGTTTTATTTTCTTCTGATATTTCTTTTTACTGAGCTGGTGATCATGTGGCACTGGCTTTAGACTCACTTACACTACAGAATCTCCATATGGAGATATTCCAGGCAGAAATTCCATCTGTAGCAGGTGCCAGTAGAACACACTGGCGCTAGGACCACATGTAAATGGTTTGACAACCACCATCAGCTCCAGGTAAGATAGAGTTTTCATTGGTACCATTTTGGCAAACCATCTAACAATGTTTTCTATGCTAGATAAACAATAAGATACTTTTATAGTTTGGGTGACTATGGACATGACAATATGAAATATGTGTAGTTTTTCTTAAGTTCACTGTAAAAGTATATTTTATTTACATTTAATTTTAGATTTATTAGTTCCATTCCATTCTATTGAAGTGCAGTGTATTATACCAGTCAGCATAATGCTGACAAGCAATATACTACTCAGCTATGCCAGAGGCACGGCTGGGTATGCCAACACAGTCCAGTAAAAGACCCTCCACTAATTCTTTGGTCATGATTTGGCAGCAGCATATAAAGGGTTAAACTACCACTGGTAGAGGTTTCTCTGCTCTTGGCATGGGAGACCAGGTAATTTTCCTGTGTGCAGAGTTTTAAGAAGTGTTATCAATAATTTGCAGAAAGAAGGCCACATTTTAATCCAAACTTTATCCAATCACCACCCACAAGTCATGATACAATATTGTAATGGTTATATAGACCTCTTGGACCCTTGTAAAAAGCACTCATACGTGCCATTTTACCTTATTGACTTGAAAACTCAAAACTTCAATGCAACTCAATGTAACTGGGTGACGCGTGATGCCAACAGCGCGTGACGCGTGATGCCAACACTTTGTCTGCTGATGGTATTACTTTAAAAGAGATTTATATGTTCAATAAAATGAATGAACATACAGTATACTACAGTACAACTATCTTCTAACCCTATAGTTTGTAGATTAGTAGTCTGAAATGAAAACCCACATTGTTTCTTTTCCTGTTTTCCTCTTTTCACAATGCAAGGCATTGTGCTTTGTACACTTTAGCAGTTTTCCATAATGAAAAAATTATATCAGGCATTTAAAGCTAGAAAGAATACATGGAAAGTAAGATGTATAATACAGACTTATATACAAAGAATGTGTGCAGTATTATATGTCTGACATATATGGGTACATTTTTTATTTTAAAGGTTGTTTCCAGTTTTAAATTAAAGGGTATCCCGGGAAAAAAAATTAATTTATATATCAACTTTCTCCAGAAAGTTAAGCAGATTTGTAAATTACTTCTATAAAAAAAAAAATCTTAATCCTTCCAGTAGTTATCAGCTGCTGAAGTTGAGTTGTTATTTTCTGCTCTGCTGACACCTCTCCTTGTCTCAGGAACTGTCCAAAGCATTAGAGGTTTGCTATGGGGATTTGCTCCTACTCTGGACAGTTCCTGAGACAAGCAAAGGTGTCAGCAGAGATCACTGTGATAAGACATAAAATACCAACTCAACTTCAGCAGCTGATAACTACTGGAAGGATTAAGAATTTTTAATAGAAGTAATTTACAAATCTGAACAAGAAAGAACAAGTTTGCAGCTCACAACCAGGTATCCGAGGTTTGATGTGGTTAAAAGATCGATCCCCACCGATCAAAAATGATAAATAATCTAAAATATATTTTAACCACACCTCAAGAATACCACCCTGCTGGGTACACAATAAAAATAACTGGAAACAGATAGTTTGGAAAAAAATATAGAGATTTAGTAAAATACAATTAAAATAAATGAAAAATACTTCACATATAAAACAATATTCAATGTATGGTATATTATACTGCCATTGGGCCCTAATGGCAGGATTGAAGTGAATATTAAAGAACAACTACTGATACTGCGACGGGCCGAAGGTGTTGAGTCCTGCAGTGACTGCGATGTTACCGGCAGTGAAGAGACAGGATGATCTTTACGAGCCTGTTCGACAAAGGGCTCCGGCAGGAGACTCCTATGTGAGCGGTCGGCGGGTCCGCGATGTCGGTATGCTCACACGCTTGTTTGCGGCTGGGTGCGGCTGGATGCTCGTGATGCAGGTAGTGATATTGCTGTGCGCTCAGTAGGTGGAGCTCTTTGATTAATGCAACAGGTGCAATAAGCAGTTGTATTCCGTTGTGATGTGCTGGCTTCAATACAGGTAGTATGTCTAGATATCGCTCTGTTCAGACTTGGATAATGGCCTAAATGCATTTCAGGGTACTAGAACCGACCCCTTCCTCAGTAGGCAAGTTATATACAACAGCTGTCACGCCCCCTTCCATAGGCTTACATTGAGGGGGCGGAGCCTGACGTCAGATGGGGCAGAGCTGTGATGTCACAATGCTCCGTCCCCGTGATCGCCAGTAATGAGACCCGGAGCAAGCACACTCCAGGGACTGATTCTAACGGGGTGCTGCGTGCAAGATCACGGGGGTCCCCAGCGGCGGAACCCCCGCGATCAGGCATCTTATCCCCTATGCTTTGGATAGGGGATAAGATGTCTTAGCGCCGGAGTACCCCTTTAACTTTCTGGCACCAGTTGATTTAAAAAAAAATGTTCTTCAGTGGAGTACCCCTTTAAGAGGTTAAAGGGGTATTCCAGGCCAAAACTTTTTTTATATATATATATATATCAACTGGCTCCAGAAAGTTAAACAGATTTGTAAATGACTTCTATTAAAAAATCTTAATCCTTCCAATAGTTATTAACTTCTGAAGTTGAGTTGTTGTTTTCTGTATAACTGCTCTCTGATGACTCACGTCCCGGGAGCTGTGCAGTTCCTATGGGGATATTCTCCCATCATGCACAGCTCCCGGGATGTGACATCATCATTGAGCAGTTAGACAGAAAACATCAGAAGCTAATAACTATTGGAAGGATTAAGATTTTTTAATAGAAGTCATTTACAAATCTGTTTAACTTTCCAGAGCCAGTTGATATATATAAAAAAAGGTTTTGCCTGGAATACCCCTTTAACCTTTTAACCCCTTAACGACGCAGGACGTATATTTACGTCCTGCGCCGGCTCCCGCGATATGAAGCGGGATCGCGCCGCGATCCCGCATCATATCGCGTGGGTCCCGGCGCTAATCAACGGCCGGGACCCGCGGCTAATACCACACATCGCCGATCGCGGCGATGTGCGGTATTAACCCTTTAGAAGCGACGGTCAAAGCTGACCGCCGCTTCTAAAGTGAAACTGAAAGTATCCCGGCTGCTCAGTTGATCGGACACCGGGAGGGCTCTTACCTGCCTCCTCGGTGTCCGATCGACGAATGACTGCTCCGTGCCTGAGATCCAGGCAGGAGCAGTCAAGCGCCGATAATGCTGATCACAGGCGTGTTAATACACGCCTGTGATCAGGATGAAAGATCAGTGTGTGCAGTGTTATAGGTCCCTATGGGACCTATAACACTGCAAAAAAAAGTAAAAAAAAAGTGTCATTTAACCCCTTCCCTAATAAAAGTTTGAATCACCCCCCTTTTCCCATAAAAAAAATAAAACAGTGTAAAAAAAAAATAAAAATAAACATATGTGGTATCGCCGCGTGCGTAAATGTCCGAACTATTAAAATATATCATTAATTAAGCCGTACGGTCAATGGCGTACGCGCAAAAAAATTCCAAAGTCCAAAAAAGCGTATTTTGGTAACTTTTTATAACATTAAAAAATGAATAAAAAGTGATCAAAAAGTCAGATCAAAACAAAAATCATACCAATAAAAACTTCAGATCACGTCGCAAAAAATGAGTCCTCATACCGCCCCGTACGTGGAAAAATAAAAAAGTTATAGGGGTCAGAAGATGACATTTTTAAACGTATAAATTTTCCTGCATGTAGTTATGATTTTTTCCAGAAGTGCGACAAAATCAAACCTATATAAGTAGGGTATCATTTTAACCGTATGGACCTACAGAATAATGATAAGGTGTAATTTTTACCGAAATATGCACTGCGTAGAAACGGAAGCCCCCAAAAGTTACAAAATGGCGTTTTTTTTCGATTTTGTCGCACAATGATTTTTTTTTCCGTTTCGCCGTGCATTTTTGGGTAAAATGACTAATGTCACTGCAAAGTAGAATTGGCGACGCAAAAAATAAGCCATAATATGGATTTTTAGGTGGAAAATTGAAAGGGTTATGATTTTTAAAATGTAAGGAGGAAAAGTGCAAAAACGGAAAAACCCTGAGTCCTTAAGGGGTTAAAGGAGTAGTCCAGTGGTGACCCAGTGGTGAACAACTTATCCCCTATCCTAAGGATAGGGGATAAGTTTGAGATCGCGGGGGGTCCGACCGCTGGGGCCCCCTGCGATCTCCTGTACGGAGCCCCGACAGCCCGCGGGAAGGGGGCGTGTCGACCTCCGCACGAAGCGGCGGCCGACACGCCCCCTCAATACAACTCTATGGCAGAGCCGAAGCGCTGCCTTCGGCAATCTCCGGCTCTGCCATAGAGATGTATTGAGGGGGCATGTCGAACATAGGGCCTCACAATTGAATAGATGAAAGATATTTTTTTTTTATTTTAATTGAAGATTTTAAATAGATTAAAATTTTAAAAGTTTAATTTAATGTGCCAACAGCATGAGGAGACCATAATATTGCAGAATGACACAGCCTGAAGTTGGTGGCAACAAGAGGAGACCAAATAGTGGCAGAATGACACAGCCTGGAATTGGTGGCAGCAGGAGGAGACCCTATAGTGGCAGAATGACCCAGCCTGGTGATAGCAACAGCCTGATGAAACCATAGTGCCTCACAATTGACAAGATTAAAGATATATATATTTTTTTAATTTAAATTGAAGATTTCAAATAGATGGACCTAAAAAGTTTCATTTAATGTGCCAGCAGCATGAGGAGACCACATGGAGGCACAATGACACAGCCTGGAGGTGGCAGCAGCAGGAGGAGACCATAGGGCCTCACAATTGACAAGATTAAAGATATATATATTTTTTTAATTTAAATTGAAGATTTCAAAAAGATGAACCTAAAACGTTTCATTTAATGTGCCAGCAGCATGAGGAGACCACATGGTCATGGTGTGTTTGGGTCCTCTGTCTCATCTTCCTCATCACCCTGTAGATCCACAGCCTGCTCCTGTGCCTCAGATGACTATAAAAATCACCCATTTCACAAAACCTTGCCTGTGCTCCACTGTCCCCCTCCCCCTCCTCCTCCTCTTTCAGTTCAGCCCTCACCGGGCTCATGTGGCCATGAGATGAAGGCACCAAGTCTCCAGTGCCCTGACCATCCATTGTTTCCAACACGTGTTGTAGTAGATGAAGCAGTGGAATGACGTTGTTCATCCTGGCGACTGACTAACAATGTGGCTTCCTCAAAGAACCTGAGCAAACGGCAGGTGTCACGTATGAGCTGAAACTGGTTGAAATTGAAGTTACACAGGGGAGTCTCCCTATCCGCTTGGATCATTAAGAAATCGGTGATGGCTTTTCTCTGTTCGTATAGTCGGTCCAACATATGGAGGGTGGAATTCCAACTTGTGGAAAAGTTGCAAATCAGACTATATTGGGGGATGCCGTCCTGACGCTGCAGCTCAAGGGGTGTGTGCTTTGCGCTGTACAAGTGGCTTAAGTGCATGCAAAGTTTCCTTCCAATTTTTAGGATGTCTTGCAGATGCCGTGAACACTTCAAGAACTGCTTGTCAACCAGATTCAATATGTGTGCCATGGAGGGCGCATGGCTCAGGCTTCCTTGATGCAGCGCAGACAAGATGTTATTCCCGTTGTCGGTCACCATGGTTTCCATTTCCAGTTTTCATGCAGTAAGCTATGATTCCATTTCTTGATGAATGACTTTTAGCAGTTTCTCCCCTGTGTGACTCCATTCGCCAAGGCAAACCATGTGAAGAACAGCGTGACAACGCCATTCCATGCACAGATGGTATGCTGGAGAGTGAGGAGGTGGAGTCGCACACTGTCGCAGGACCAATGAGCTGAGAGCGTGGAGGCGGAAATGGCGTGACCTGTCCAAGTTGCTGTTGCAGCTGTGCAGGAACCACATTCACCTAGTGGGCCGTAAAGGACATGTATTATCCCTGACCGTAGTTACACGTCGGTGCTGCCATGCACTTTGGTACACATGGACAGGCTCAAGGACTGGCCCACATTCTGTTCCACAAAATTGTACAGGGCTGGTACTGCCTTTTTCGCAAAGAAATGATGGCTTGGGACTCTCCAACTTGGCTCAGCACAAGCCATCTGTTCTTTGAAAGGTGCAGAGTCCACCACTTGAAAAGGGAGGGACTGAAGCACCAGCAACTTGGACGGGAGCTCAGTTTCTGCACCGTTGGATGAGTGGGCGCATACTGCTATAAGTTGCAGCAGTGAAAAAGCTTGTACTTGTATCTTAAAATCAAGCTGGTGGTCTGCCACGAGGCCAGCTGCTGCCTGTCCCAGCCCCTGCCTTTAACCCCCCCCCTAATGTTTATGACTGAGTGTCCCGGGTGCCTGAAGCGTTTATTTGAAAAAGTACCGTCAAACTGCAAGATCAATATAACAAGGATTTCACATGGCGGCACATTGACAGAGCCTAGAGGTGGCAGCAGCATGAGGAGACCATATGGTGGCACGATGACAGAGCCTGGAGGTGGCATCAGCATGAGGAGAACATATGGTGGCAGAGAGAGACAGCCTGGAAGTGGCATCAGCAGCATCAGGAGTCCTGAAAGTGACCCGGTGACAGAGTGGGGTGGTGGGTGTTAACAACAGTATCCGGTGACAAATGTGGGTGAAAGAAGGAGAACTTGGCATCAGATGTGTGGCATCAGGCGGGTGGCAGGATCAGAATAGTAGTTGAGGCAGGTAGGCAGAAGAAAACAGTCTCTTTTGTCAAAGTGTTTGTGTGCACAAGTAAGCATTGACGATATGCACTACAGAAAACGTAACTCTTAATATTATTCTTAGGATAAGAATGGACCCCAAATTTTTTTTTTTTTATCTAACAAAAGGAAAGGTGTGCAAAAAACCCCATGTGCCACCTACACCACCAAGTATTGATGTAATGCAATGACCTCTAAAAGGTGTAAGGGAACATCATATGGTCGATTGTAACAGGCAGGGCCGGTTTTAGGCTTAGTGTGGCCCTGGGCAAAATTAAAAGGGGGGTGGGGCATCTGCAAACATGTGTTATAACATTTGTAAACAATACCCCCATACCGTGAGTGAATAACAACGCTATACCAGAACAGAACAATACCGATATACCGTGACTGAATAACAACTCCATACCAGAAAAGAACAACACCACCATACCGTGACTAAATAACGCCAAAGCAGAACAGAACAATACCACCATACCGTGACTAAATAACAACACCAAAGCAGAACAGAACAATACTGAATAACAACACCATACCAGAACAGAACATTACCACCATACCAGAACAGAACAATACTGCCATACCGTGACTAAATAACAACACCAAAGTAGAACAGAACAATACCACCATACCGTGACTGAATAACAATGCCATACCAGAACAGAACAATACTGAATAACAACACCATACCAGAACCGAACATTACCCCCATACCAGAACAGAACAATACTGCCATACCGTGACTGAATAACAATATACCAGAACAGAACAATACTGAATAACAACACCATACCAGAACAGAACATTACCACCATACCAGAACAGAACAATACTGCCATACCGTGACTGAATAACAATATACCAGAACAGAACAATACTGCCATACCGTGACTGAATAACAATATACCAGAACAGAACATTACCACCATACCAGAACAGAACAATATTGCCATACCGTGACTGAATAGCAATATACCAGAACAGAACAATACTGAATAACAACACCATACCAGAACCGAACATTACCACCATATCAGAACAGAACAATACTGCCATACCGTGACTGAATAGCAATATACCAGAACAGAACAATACTGAATAACAACACCATACCAGAACAGAACATTACCACCATACCAGAACAGAACAATACTGCCATACCGTGACTGAATAACAATATACCAGAACAGAACAATACTGAATAACAACACCATACCAGAACAGAACATTACCACCATACCAGAACAGAACAATATTGCCATACCGTGACTGAATAACAATATACCAGAACAGAACAATACTGCCATACCGTGACTGAATAACAATATACCAGAACAGAACATTACCACCATACCAGAACAGAACAATATTGCCATACCGTGACTGAATAGCAATATACCAGAACAGAACAATACTGAATAACAACACCATACCAGAACCGAACATTACCACCATACCAGAACAGAACAATATTGCCATACCGTGACTGAATAACAATATACCAGAACAGAACAATACTGCCATACCGTGACTGAATAACAATATACCAGAACAGAACATTACCACCATACCAGAACAGAACAATATTGCCATACCGTGACTGAATAGCAATATACCAGAACAGAACAATACTGAATAACAACACCATACCAGAACAGAACATTACCACCATATCAGAACAGAACAATACTGCCATACCGTGACTGAATAGCAATATACCAGAACAGAACAATACTGAATAACAACACCATACCAGAACAGAACATTACCACCATACCAGAACAGAACAATACTGCCATACCGTGACTGAATAACAATATACCAGAACAGAACAATACTGCCATACCGTGACTGAATAACAATATACCAGAACAGAACAATACTGAATAACAACACCATACCAGAACAGAACATTACCACCATACCAGAACAGAACAATACTGCCATACCGTGACTGAATAACAATATACCAGAACAGAACAATACTGCCATACCGTGACTGAATAACAATATACCAGAACAGAACAATACTGAATAACAACACCATACCAGAACAGAACATTACCACCATACCAGAACAGAACAATACTGCCATACCGTGACTGAATAACAATATACCAGAACAGAACAATACTGAATAACAACACCATACCAGAACAGAACATTACCACCATACCAGAACAGAACAATACTGCCATACCGTGACTGAATAACAATATACCAGAACAGAACAATACTGCCATACCGTGACTGAATAACAATATACCAGAACAGAACATTACCACCATACCAGAACAGAACAATATTGCCATACTGTGACTGAATAACAATATACCAGAACAGAACAATACTGAATAACAACACCATACCAGAACAGAACATTACCACCATACCAGAACAGAACAATACTGCCATACCGTGACTGAATAACAATATACCAGAACAGAACAATACTGAATAACAACACCATACCAGAACAGAACATTACTGTCACGATGCCGGCTGGCAGGTAGTGGATCCTCTGTGCCAGAGAGGGATTGGCGTGGACCGTGCTAGTGGACCGGTTCTAAGCCACTACTGGTTTTCACCAGAGCCCGCCGCAAAGCGGGATGGTCTTGCTGCGGCGGTAGTGACCAGGTCGTATCCACTAGCAACGGCTCACCTCTCTGGCTGCTGAAGATAGGCGCGGTACAAGGGAGTAGGCAGAAGCAAGGTCGGACGTAGCAGAAGGTCGGGGCAGGCAGCAAGGATCGTAGTCAGGGGCAACGGCAGAAGGTCTGGAAACACAGGCAAGGAACACACAAGGAACGCTTTCACTGGCACTAAGGCAACAAGATCCGGCAAGGGAGTGCAAGGGAAGTGAGGTAATATAGGGAAGTGCACAGGTGATTACCCTAATTGGAACCACTGCGCCAATCAGCGGCGCAGTGGCCCTTTAAATCGCAGAGACCCGGCGCGCGCGCGCCCTAGGGAGCGGGGCCGCGCGCGCCGGGACAGAACAGACGGGGAGCGAGTCAGGTAGGGGAGCCGGGGTGCGCATCGCGAGCGGGCGCTACCCGCATCGCGAATCGCATCCCGGCTGGCAGCGGGATCGCAGCGCCCCGGGTCAGAGGACGTGACCGGAGCGCTGCAGCGGAGAGAGTGAAGCGAGCGCTCCGGGGAGGAGCGGGGACCCGGAGCGCTCGGCGTAACAGTACCCCCCCCCTTGGGTCTCCCCCTCTTCTTGGAGCCTGAGAACCTGAGGAGCAGACTTTTGTCAAGGATGTTGTCCTCAGGTTCCCAGGATCTCTCTTCAGGACCACAACCCTCCCAGTCTACTAAAAAAAAATTTTTCCCTCTGACCTTTTTGGCAGCCAAAATTTCCTTGACCGAGAAGACGTCCGAGGAGCCGGAAACAGGAGTGGGAGGAACAGATTTGGGAGAAAAACGGTTGAGGATGAGTGGTTTGAGAAGAGAGACGTGAAAGGCATTAGGGATGCGAAGAGAAGGAGGAAGAAGAAGTTTATAAGAGACAGGATTAATTTGACACAAAATTTTGAAAGGACCAAGATAGCGTGGTCCCAACTTGTAGCTAGGGACACGGAAGCGGACATATTTAGCGGAGAGCCATACCTTGTCTCCAGGGGAAAAAACGGGGGGAGCTCTTCTTTTCTTATCCGCGAACCTCTTCATGCGTGAAGAAGCCTGTAAGAGAGAATTTTGGGTCTCTCTCCATATAATGGAAAGGTCACGAGAAATTTCATCCACAGCGGGCAGACCAGAGGGCAAGGGGGTAGGGAGGGGGGGAAGAGGGTGACGGCCGTACACCACGAAAAATGGGGATTTGGAGGAAGATTCAGAGACCCTGAAGTTATACGAGAATTCGGCCCATGGAAGGAGATCTGCCCAGTCATCCTGGCGGGAGGAAACAAAATGTCGCAAATAATCACCCAAGATCTGGTTAATTCTTTCTACTTGTCCATTGGACTGGGGATGATATGCAGAAGAAAAATTTAATTTAATCTTGAGTTGTTTACAGAGAGCCCTCCAGAATTTAGACACGAATTGGACACCTCTATCCGAGACAATCTGCGTAGGCAACCCGTGAAGACGAAAAATGTGTACAAAAAATTGTTTAGCCAACTGAGGCGCAGAAGGAAGACCAGGAAGAGGGATGAAATGTGCCATTTTGGAGAATCGATCAACGACCACCCAAATAACAGTGTTGCCACGGGAAGGGGGTAAATCAGTAATAAAATCCATACCAATCAGAGACCAAGGCTGTTCGGGGACAGGCAGAGGATGAAGAAAACCAGCGGGCTTCTGGCGAGGAGTCTTATCCCGGGCACAGAGAGTGCAGGCTCGCACAAAGTCCCCAACATCCGTCTCCAGAGTCGGCCACCAATAGAAGCGGGAGATGAGTTGCACAGATTTCTTGATGCCCGCATGACCTGCGAGATGGGAGGAGTGACCCCATTTGAGGATTCCGAGGCGTTGGCGTGGAGAAACAAAGGTCTTCCCTGGAGGAGTCTGCCTGATGGAGGCAGGAGAAGTGGAGATCAGGCAGTCAGGTGGAATGATGTGTTGCGGAGGGAGATCAACTTCTGAGGCATCCGAGGAACGAGAGAGAGCATCGGCCCTAATGTTCTTATCGGCAGGACGAAAGTGAATCTCAAAATTAAATCGGGCAAAGAACAGAGACCACCGGGCCTGGCGAGGATTCAGCCGTTGGGCAGACTGGAGGTAGGAGAGGTTCTTGTGGTCGGTGTAGATAATAACAGGAGAACTTGATCCCTCCAGCAGATGCCTCCATTCCTCAAGTGCTAATTTAATGGCTAGAAGCTCTCGATCCTCGATGGAGTAGTTCCTCTCCGCTGGAGAGAAGGTCCTAGAGAAAAAACCACAAGTGACAGCATGCCCGGAAGAATTTTTTTGTAGAAGAACAGCTCCAGCTCCCACTGAGGAGGCATCAACCTCCAATAGGAAGGGTTTGGAAGGGTCAGGTCTGGAGAGGACGGGAGCCGAAGAAAAGGCAGACTTGAGTCGTTTAAAGGCGTCTTCTGCTTGAGGAGGCCAGGACTTGGGATCAGCACTTTTTTTGGTTAAAGCCACGATAGGAGCCACAATTGTAGAAAAATGTGGAATAAATTGCCTGTAATAATTGGCGAACCCCAAAAAGCGTTGGATAGCACGGAGTCCGGAGGGGCGTGGCCAATCTAAGACGGCAGAGAGTTTGTCTGGATCCATCTGTAGTCCCTGGCCAGAGACCAAATATCCTAGAAAAGGAAGAGATTGGCATTCAAACAGACATTTCTCAATTTTGGCATAGAGTTGGTTGTCACGAAGTCTCTGAAGAACCATACGGACATGCTGGCGGTGTTCTTCTAGATTGGCAGAAAAAATTAGGATATCGTCCAGATATACAACAACACAGGAGTATAACAGATCACGAAAAATTTCATTGACAAAGTCTTGGAAGACGGCAGGGGCGTTGCACAGTCCAAAGGGCATGACCAGATACTCAAAGTGTCCATCTCTGGTGTTAAATGCCGTTTTCCACTCGTCCCCCTCTCTGATGCGGATGAGGTTATAGGCGCCTCTTAAGTCCAATTTAGTGAAGATGTGGGCACCTTGGAGGCGATCAAAGAGTTCAGAGATGAGGGGTAAGGGGTAGCGGTTCTTAACCGTGATTTTATTAAGACCGCGGTAGTCAATGCAAGGACGTAGGGAGCCATCTTTTTTGGACACAAAGAAAAATCCGGCTCCGGCAGGAGAGGAGGATTTCCGAGGTGCAATTGGGGAGGACCAAAAGTTCAATCCTCTCATGATGAGATCCGATGCTCATAAGAAGAGGCTCAGTGCGGAAACGTATGGTACAGTCCAATCTTTCATTATTTACACAATTGATGTAGAGGGGTCTGGCGAGACTGGTCAAAGGGATGTTGAACCTGTTGACGAGAGAGGCCAAAATAAAATTTCCTGCAGATCCAGAGTCCAAGAAGGCCACAGCAGGGAAGGAGAAGGCAGAGGCAGACATCCGCACAGGCACAGTAAGACGTGGAGAAGCAGAGTAGACATCAAGGACTGTCTCACCTTTGTGCGGAGTCAGCGTACGTCTTTCCAGGCGGGGAGGACGGATAGGACAATCCCTCAGGAAGTGTTCGGTACTAGCACAGTACAGGCAGAGGTTCTCCATACGGCGTCGTGTCCTCTCTTGAGGTGTCAGGCGAGACCGGTCGACCTGCATAGCCTCCACGGCGGGAGGCACAGGAACAGATTGCAGGGGACCAGAGGAGAGAGGAGCCGAGGAGACGAAACGCCTCGTGCGAACAGAGTCCATATCTTGGCGGAGTTCCTGGCGCCTTTCAGAAAAACGCATGTCAATGCGAGTGGCTAGGTGAATGAGTTCATGTAGATTAGCAGGGATTTCTCGTGCGGCCAGAACATCTTTAATGTTGCTGGATAGGCCTTTTTTGAAGGTCGCGCAGAGGGCCTCATTATTCCAGGACAATTCTGAAGCAAGTGTACGGAATTGTACGGCATACTCGCCAACGGAAGAATTACCCTGGACCAGGTTCAACAGGGCAGTCTCAGCAGAAGAGGCTCGGGCAGGTTCCTCAAAGACACTTCGGATTTCCGAGAAGAAGGAGTGTACAGAGGCAGTGACGGGGTCATTGCGGTCCCAGAGCGGTGTGGCCCATGACAGGGCTTTTCCGGACAGAAGACTGACTACGAAAGCCACCTTAGACCTTTCAGTGGGAAACAGGTCCGACATCATCTCCAGATGCAGGGAACATTGGGAAAGAAAGCCACGGCAAAACTTAGAGTCCCCATCAAATTTATCCGGCAAGGATAAGCGTATCCCAGGAGCGGCCACTCGCTGCGGAGGAGGTGCAGGAGCTGGCGGAGGAGATGACTGCTGAAGCTGTGGTAGTAACTGTTGTAGCATAACGGTCAGTTGAGACAGCTGTTGGCCTTGTTGCGCTATCTGTTGTGACTGCTGGGCGACCACCGTGGTGAGGTCAGCGACAACTGGCAGAGGAACTTCAGCGGGATCCATGGCCGGATCTACTGTCACGATGCCGGCTGGCAGGTAGTGGATCCTCTGTGCCAGAGAGGGATTGGCGTGGACCGTGCTAGTGGACCGGTTCTAAGCCACTACTGGTTTTCACCAGAGCCCGCCGCAAAGCGGGATGGTCTTGCTGCGGCGGTAGTGACCAGGTCGTATCCACTAGCAACGGCTCACCTCTCTGGCTGCTGAAGATAGGCGCGGTACAAGGGAGTAGGCAGAAGCAAGGTCGGACGTAGCAGAAGGTCGGGGCAGGCAGCAAGGATCGTAGTCAGGGGCAACGGCAGAAGGTCTGGAAACACAGGCAAGGAACACACAAGGAATGCTTTCACTGGCACTAAGGCAACAAGATCCGGCAAGGGAGTGCAAGGGAAGTGAGGTAAT